>NC_090936.1:366016705-367444951 GCF_040938575.1 Ambystoma mexicanum
TGTGCAACAACCAGACGGCGCTGACTCTGCTTCTTCACCACACTAAGTGGACACTGGTAGAAAGGTTCTCCCTCGTGCCAACACCCCCATTGAAATCAATGGGAGAAACAACTGAATAGCACAGAACGCAAAAGAGATTTCTTTTTACTCTCCAAGTCCAGCAAACAGATTTTATAGGACAAACAAACCTGCTGAGTAAAGGGGATAGACACACAACCTATTAAGGGAAGTCCTGCAGTCAGAAAGGGGAAGAGTCAAGACTGAAGCACAATCACAGCAGCTATCAATTCCACTCTACAAAGAAATAGAAAATGTTTGCCGATTTAGTGACTGCAGACCACTCCTGCCACAGAGCATAGCCCCACCCCAAGTTTGATACCACGAGTTGGTCCTGGCTTTTCACTTTGCATGCTGGGAGAAGTTTTAACACCATACATCTAATGGGAAAATCTGAAGTACAAGTCCCAGAATGCTATGGGAAAAAGAGGACTGGCTCAAAGTGCCACATGACATGGGTCCACTTTGCAGCCGTGGAGCATTTCCAGACAGAACAGCTGACCTATCCAACCACCCAGAGAACCTAGTCAGTCAAAGGCCTACATGGGGGTTGGCTCTCAAGGAAAGGGTGTTTTGGAGTGCAGTTTGGCATGTTGGAATATTAGAGAGCTGGAGACTGGATTCCAGATTGAAGGAGGGCACCATGGAATTGAGGAGGAGGCAGGCTAATAGGCAAGAAGAATAGAGGAACATGGCATCAGAAAAAAGCCATTGAAGGCGTAAAAGTGTAAACAGAGAAGAGGATGGTGGTGAAAAATAAAACTTAAAAAGTTGGGGGAGGTGGTGGGAAAGAGAAAACCCAGAGAGTAGAAAAAGATGAACAGATAACACTGAAGAGGTTGAGCAGGCGGCATGCCGCAAGAGGAAGTCAAGTGAGGCGCTTCATCCCCAGTGCATAAAGAAAGGCTGTGGTAGTGAATAGTTAGGCAGCAGAGATGAACACCCAAGCAGGAGAGGGAGTAGAAAGCAGAGAGGACCCAGAACAGAAGGTGTGTCTAGAAATAGGAGGACAAGATGTTGTCCCAATGATCTAAAAGAAAGTGGGAGTAGAAGGCAGAGACAAACACCAAGAGGGAAGTGAGTAGAGAAACAGGAGGTGAAGAACACCACCAAAATGTGAAAAGGGCTAACAAACTCAGGGGAAACAGGGAGACATCCCTATAAAGAAGAGTAAGAAAGAAAGGAGAAGGGCACCCAGGCAAAGCAGAGAAAAAGTAGAAGCCCCTGCCAGAGAGAAAACAGACTGTGAAAGGCTGAGGTTCTACCCAGGGGAAAGGCAGAGAAAGAAAGGGCAGAGAACAGAAGCGGGACGTGGGCCAGAGAGGACAGCGTGAGACAGCAGTTAATACTCAAAGATGAGCCAATAAGAATGGCCTGGGCACACACCTTTGGAGAAGACTAACAAAAACCTTTGTAGGCACTATTTCTAAAATTGGGGGAAACTTAAAAACCACAGAGAAGTTGACAACCATCCAGGTAAAGAAAATAAATCAACCTAAACTAGAATTAGCCAAGTGATGAGTTCCCATGTTATGCTGAACTGTGAATAAATTGTGAACTACTTACATTGTAGTGAAATCGCCAATTGCATTTCGAACATGGAGACCAAAAAACAAACACGTCTTAGGCCAAAAATACATTAGCCAATACTAGAAGGATGGCATCTAGTCACATGATCTTTAAATCTAAAAACTGCTAGTGAAACATTTCCCATACTTTATTTCTCTGCCCCCTGACCTGCTACGGCCTTTAAAAATACTGTGGTGAAATATCATAGGAAAGAGGGAGGCAGGCTGTGTTGGTTTTAGTGCAGGGTTATAGTCTGTGCAAACTATGCACATTAGCATGGAGTGTGTAAAGTGCAAACCTAGCTGAGGAGCAACTGAGCGCTGTAAAGAAGGGGATGCATAATCTAGTGGCTAGAGGAATTATCTATGAGGTAAAGCAACGTTTTGGCACCACGCCCTTTCTGGTCATCCGGCAGGAACCTCTGCTTGTATCACCAATCTGTCACCCCAAGTGGCTGTCTAGTACTGCCTTCCGCTGCAGAAGTGACCGTCCATTGGACACTGCAATGACTTTTATTGAAGGGTTGCAGTCTTAACACCTTCATATCCTTTAGGTGAGAAGATAATTAGTAAAACTAATATGGTTTAAGAATTCATAGCAGATACAAGAGGTTTACTTATGGACAGTGCGAATCTCAACTGCCTTGACATTTCATAACATTTTTTCCATTAAAAATAAAAGCTTATTCTCCATGCCTGAAACGTACCGATCCTTCAAGCTGTCACTCAAATTACACTTATATACTAGCCAGGCCTTCAAGATATTCAGGTGATCTGTAATTTACTGTCTTGCATTTCGATAGATCTATAAGCTGGTAGAGCATAGTTGCACCTCACTAGTGATATAACCATAATATATAATTTTTTGTCCTAAACGTAATTATGCAGCTGTGGAGAAGTATGCTTGGCACACCGTTGGCAAAATGCAGGTTTAAAAAATATGTTTTAGTAATGTAAACCCAATCTTACCTCTGGAAACTGTTGAGCAAGCACCATCTCAGAGTGCAGCGAAGTTCTCTCATTGGGAATGCTCGGATTAAAAGTTAGTGCAATTGGGGAAACAATGCCATGGCTTGAAGAAAAGAAAAAAACAATTGATTTCCTGTACAATAGTTTGAATAGCAACATTTATATTTGAATAATCAGCAACTCACGAAATCAGCTCCTGCTGCATCTGCTGCATGCTGTTCTCTAGTTTCGCCTTTTCTGCTCTTAGGGTCTACACAGAGAATTCATAAAAGCAAAGGTCAGCAGAAGAGCATTGTTAGACAGCACGTGCAGATCTATATGGTAACTATGATACCACAATACCTCAATCACCGAAGCATACTCTGCCACAGAAGAATTAAGCTCCTCTATATGCAATTCTTTCTGTGAACAAAAAGACAGACTGAATTTGTTTTTCACCTTTTAAAAATGTATAAACAAAAAACAATCACAAACAGTTTATCTCTTGAAGCCCCTCACAAAAAAGGCACCCCACTGACTGCTTAAACAGAGCTAATACATGTCCAGGGAACTACCCCACATCTTTTTTTTAAAAAAATGACAAATATTTTCTTTGGGCGATAAATCAACCTTTCCATATCAGCCAATTTCAGCATTTCATCCATCCAGACAGCCACTTCTGGAGACCATCTGGATTTCCATCCTCCCGGCTTCAGTTTTTTGGCCACTGAGGCTCTTCTAAATAGCCATTTACGTTGAGTAGTGCATAAATCATTCAGCAATTCATCATCGCCAACAATTCATGTATTCAAATCGTAATCCAAGTTCTGCCCTAAAACATTGTTAAAAATGAGTCTACCCCAGAAATTACTCACACACACTCCCTCACACACTCCCAAAGCGTGTGTTCCAAGGTGCCTATTCTATGAACACATCCCCAACAGTCATTCGTATCAGACAGACCTCTATAGTCTAACTTCTCAGGAGTCCAATAAACCATATTCAGGCTCTTAATCTGAGGTGATCTCTCGGTCAAACGCACAGAAAACAGGCATACATTTACATATATTCTCCCATCTTTCCTGGGTCATTTCTCATGTTAATCTCCTGGTCCATTCTTCCATTAGTGATTCATTATCCTTAGATCTAGACACAATCAGTTCTACTTGCTAGCCCGCTACCTTCTGTTTTTCCACTTGCATTTAGGGCTACATAATCAATTCCCTTCTTATACTCCATTTCTCCAATAGCCTTTTTAAGCCTCTGGTAATCACATTGTGTGTAATTTGGAATTTTGCAAATTCCTTCCAAGAGCTTCACAAAAATTGCATTGCAGGTTCACTTTATTTTTCCTTCTAGATGTGGTGGTCAGGATTGTCCTCAGTGCTAGAGGCCCTAATAAACATGCCTCCGCTTTGGTTCATTCATCAGGTTCCTTTTCCATGAACGGTACATAATGTCTGGCCATAAATGGCAGATATGCGTAATAATTTGGAACCCCTAAAGCACCTCTGTCCAGAGGCAATTGCAATTTCCATAATTTCATCCTTGGTGGTTTGTTGAAACCACCAAGAAAAACCACCAAGAAACCACCAAGAAAAATCTGTATAAGAGCATCTAGGTCTTTCCAGAATCTCCTCCATACATCCAACTGTAGCATGCTCAAAACATAAGTTATCCTTGGAGTGGAGATCATTTTGAGTGCATTGACTTTACCACAGAGATGGATTCAGCAACGTCCACATCTCCAAATCCTGCTCAAGTCCTGCACTCAAAACCTTCATAGTCTCCTGTGCCATTCCTTCAAATTCTTTGGTCATCCAAACATGCAAGTATTTAAGTTTCTCTGGGCACCATTTCAATCCAAAAGAAGTTATCACCAGCCATCATAACTCTGTGTAAGCAGCATTGACTTGCCCAGTTGATCTTATTCTCTGAGCATCTATTAAAATCTGATATAAACTCCATAGAAGTTGGAAGCGTATTTCCCAGGTCGCTCAGCACCAGTAACAGGTCATAATTTTTGTCCTACTTCTCCGTAGCCTATTCCTTGTATTTTCTCTTCTTGTCGAATTGCTGCCACCAAAGGTTCAATTGCAATTACTAATAAAAGCGGGGACAAAGATTGGCCACCAGGGGGCGCAGAGATGTACAGGCTCTCTGCGTGAGCTCCGTCTGCGCCGCCCTGAAAGACGGATTGAGCCCCCTCTTTTTGGCACCCCCCGACAAAATTAATCGCAGACGGGGCTGTCGGAACACCCCTCCCCCCAGTGTGGGAAAAATTCCAGTGAAAAACGGACCTCCGCAACCCGTGAAATCTGTGTGGGAAGTGGAGGCCCCTGATTACCAGTGGCGCCCTGTGGGAGATCCTCCTGCGTGCGCACGAGGAAGCTGAGACTACGGGGCCCTGACTCTGAACCCCGCGAAAGTGGCCTTCTGCCCTGGAACTGAAGTTTAACTGCTCCATCGGGACGAAGATGAGTGAGACATCGCACCCCTCAAGGAGTTGAAGGCTCCGAACGAAGCCTTGTCAAGATTTCGCGGACCCGCTCTGAGCCGGGAACCGGCCGCGGCACACGAGCTCCCCGGATGCCCTACAGCAGGTGAAGAGAACGCAGAGGAGACCGCCGCCCCACTTCACCTGCCACTGGCGACCTATGTGGAGCCTAGCGCTCTCCCTCCAACCCGACCGTTTCCACAAGCAGGTACGCCACGGACCGCCTGTGAAATATCAAAGCCTCCACACGTGTGCAACTGATGAAAGCCTAAGTGCCCGCTACTCTCCCGATCCCCGGGCCCAGCGTGAACTACTGTGGGAGGCCTCCTCCCTATCTCTCCACAACGTGCCTCTGGTGAGGGACGAGAATTTTCATGGCCTGCACTCACTTGCCCTTAGGAGGCCAATCTCCCGCTGCCCAGAAAAGCGGGCCACAGTGGACTCTGCCGAGAGGGCGCGTGGGCTGGAGGCAGAAAGCGCTGCTTTCAAACACGGATTGCCCCTGCTCCGGCGCAGCGGGACAAGCGGCCCCCGGCCATACTATTCATCTCAAGGCATTCCTGTGATTTGGTGTCCCTCTCCTTTCTGAAGCACTGAGTTGCGTTATTTTTTAATGAGAGGCTAACACCCTGTGTAGTTTCGCTAACGATATAATGAAAGGCCTGAGTCATCCCCTGAAGCATGCACAGAGCTATACGGGGTTATACAGTGGTCTAATATAGGAGCGTACCCCCTCACAGAGCTCGGAAGGGGCCGCGGAAACGCCGGCAAGAGCTCCACCATTAACTCGACGCCCAAGGAGGCTCAAAACCTCCCTCTCGAGGATTCCAACGAAATTCTGCAGCGTACTCTGCACCTCAAAATACTTGGCAGCGAATCTGCGACACAGGACGTAACCGGGCTTGGTGCCCTGTGCATTGCAAGTCAGATACTGATGCAGGAGATCCATATGAACGCTCAACACAAGTTATCCTTTTTTGCCTACTGCCCTACTTCTCCTGCCCTCACTAAACCTGCGATGGCGAACCCTGCTTCTACCGAAAACGACCTTGCTGCAGCAACAAAGGGGGACATTGCAGCACTCCTGGGGGAAATCAAGAACCTAGGTCCTTGAAGCGGTCAGAGCAGCATTTATGGTAAACCAATGCAATCCACGCAGCGTACAACCGAGAACTGCCATGCAACAACAAATAGCCATTAAGAGATGTCCTCCTGCACGGATAATCAATGGCTACAAACACTAATGCAGGGACTGCGTCCCCCTTGAGAGTGGGCACACTCCACGTCAAGAGAATTTCGCCGGGCCGAGATTGACATCCTCCTTCTGCAGGAAACAAAATACATGAAGGGTGAAGAGCGATGAATCCTGTCAAAGCGGGATGGAACAGAATTTGGGGGCTCGGGTCCATTGAGGAGAGGGGGGGGGGGTTGGGATCCTCATTCGGAAGAGCATAGGCTTTGAACTCACTAAGATGTGGTCTGACGTAGAGGGTCGGACCCTCCTGGTCAGTGGCCGTATAGGTAAAGTGGACGTCACGATTGCGACCCTCTATTCCCCAAATACTGGCCAGACAAGATTCCTTGCCAGAATGATTCCGAAAATATTGTCTGAAGCAGCAGGCTATATTATCTTAGGTGGTGACTTCAACCAATGGGCAGATCCGACCAAAGATCACAAACCCGGCAACCCCAATGTGAAACATCACAACAGAACCGACCAAACCGATCTCGCACGTATGATGGATCTGTATAATATAAGAGATTCATGGAGAGATTATCATCCTGAGGAACTAGGATATACTTTCTATTCAAATCCCCATAACTCATACACCCGAATTGACTATATATACTCATCCAGGGAGCTAATTGAGGTGATGTCACACTCAGAAATCACCCCGATCACTTGGTCAGACCACGACACGGTCCTTACAGATATGCAATGGTCTGATCTGCCACCCAGAGGTAAGAAATGGCGCAGTAACGAAATCCTATGGAAAGATGTAGTCTTTAAAACGCAAATGGAAATCGAAATCTCCCAATTCTTCGAAATAAATAATAATGGGGAGGTGTCTAAACAGACGGTGTGGGAGGCGGGAAAAGCTACTTGGAGGGGGATTCTAATAAGAGAAGGCTTGTCAAAGAAAAGGGAACAAAACATTATTGAACACAGACTACGAACCGAAATCTCACAGCTGGAAACCCACAATAGGAGAGACACAGAGGCCGACCTCGCAAAACTGAATGAGGCTAAAGAGAAGAGACAGGAGTTAAAGCTGCTACAACACGAACAGATAGTACGCAAGTTGAGATATTTAAAACAGAAATTCTATGAGAAAGGGGATAAGGCAGATGCGATTCTCGCCGCGAGGCTTAGAGAACAAAGGGCTGAAAGAAGAGTCCTACGAATAGTAGAGGACCCCCCTCCCGACACGCACACTCACTTTACTATCCCAGAGTGCTTTGCCAACTTTTACGAGACTCTATACTCATCTGAAATTAATTCCGACCTTCCAGAAATAGAATACTATCTGTCCTCCATAAATATGCCCCGTATACCGCCTATAGATGCCGAGATCCTTGAATCCCCTATAACAGAAACGGAGGTCCAGGCCGCCATAAAGAGGCTCACCATAGGTAAATCCCCTGGCGAAGATGGTTACACAGCCGGATTTTACAAAACCTTTACCACCTCACTCACCCCCTTCCTAACGGAACTCTTTAATGAAATAATAGACACTGGGAACCGCCGGACTCTTTCACCAGGGCACTGATCACAGTTATTCCCAAAGAAGGGAGAGATCCCACAAACTGTGGATCGTATCGCCCGATTTCCTTGCTCAACCTAGATGCGAAAATCTATGCGAGGGTTCTGGCCGCAAGGTTGGAAACCCTGATGCCACAACTTATACACCCTGATCAAGTTGGGTTTATACTGGGAAGACAGGGAGCCGATACAATGCGTAAGACCCTGCATCTAATACACGCATCCCAAAATATGACCAGTGACCCGACTCTCTTATCTATCGACGCAGAGAAAGCCTTTGATAGGGTTGAGTGGGGCTTCTTGAAAGCGATCTTGAGTAAGGTGGGAAGGGACCCAAGGTTTAGGAAGGCAATACAAGCAGTATACACAAACCCCAAAGCATCGATATTCGTAAACGGTGAATACTCTAGATGGTTTAGTTTGGAACGTGGAACTCGTCAGGGGTGGCCACTTTCTGCGATCCTTTTTGCGCTTTTCCTAGAGCCCCTAGCAATAACAATGAGGGCCGACCAAATGGTTGAGGGTATCCACCTGGGGACAACGGAGTATAGGGTAGCCTTGTATGCGGATGACATCCTTCATGTCACTAACCCCCTGACTTCGATCCCCCCCGAGCCCTCCACCTATTAGATGAGTATGGCAGACTCTCAGGGTTCAAAGTGAATAAACAGAAGTCCACACTCTTCCCCCTACAGGGTCAGGAAGAAGCTAACACCGCTATATTTTCCACACTGGGTCTCAAAATTGAACATGCACAACTGCAATATCTGGGGATACAAACCACTAGACAGTTGAATGATCTCTACGAAGCAAACTTCCCTCCCCTATTAAGACAATTCCGGGCAGACCTTGCGAGGAGGGAAAAACGTACAATATCTTGGTTAGGTCGACTTAACGCGATCAAGATGGTGTCCCTCCCCCGCTTCCTATATCCCTTTCAAATGCTACCCATTACAATCCCAACCAGTTTTTTTCTTGAAACCAAGAGAGCCCTCCTTCGGTTCCTCTGGCAAGGGAAGAAAGCGTGGATTCCGTACAAAACCCTAACACTCCCCAAGGAGAGGGGTGGGGTCGGGCTGCCTAACTTACAGAAATATTATGAAGCCTCCCAACTAAGAGTTCTGATCCCCCATTTACGTAACCTCACAAATATTCAATGGGTCGCTATGGACAACCATTATTTTTCGCCAGCCACAGTATCTGAGTGGCTATGGTCTCCCAAGAAATGGATAGGCAGAAAACTTAAAGGTCACCCAATACTGACCACGATCTGGGACATTTGGACACAGGGTAAGAAAATGCAAAACATTACTACCTGGCCCGCCCCCTTATGCCACATATGGTCACCCGGAATCAACAATCAGATACCGAACGTAGAACGGTTTCAAGCTTGGTATGAGGCGGGCCTAGATAGAGTCGGACAACTCCAAAAAAAGGATTTCTTTGTATCCCTCCCAGACTTGACAGAGGCCCTCGGAATTGGCCCTCTATCCACTTTTCATTACCTACAAATAAAGGGTGTCTTGACGAGACCAATATGGAAGTCCCACTTAATGCGAGACCTCACGCCCTTTGAAAAGATACTTGACTCAAGGACAGAAATGAAGGGCCTGATATCAGCAATGTACAGAGAACCGTTGGGAGCTTGTGCGGGGACTACAGATTCACCGAGAGAAAGGTGGGGAAAGGACCTAGGCGAACAACTCACTCCAGAGCTATGGGACACCATGTGTCTCGCGGCGACGCAAATCTCCATTTCGAACCAATATAAACTTCACACCATTAAATTGCTCCACAGATGGCAATATGATCCTGTTAGAATTTCGAAAATATTTCAAACGGCCAACCCAGAATGCTGGCGGAGATGTGGAGCCAACGCGGACTACTTGCACATGCGGTGGGGTTGTCCTCAAATCAAAGTCTTTTGGAATGAAGTCCTGGGCTGGATTAAAGAGATTGATGGTATCACGAGAACAGCTGACCCCTACTTTGTACTGTTTGGCCTTGAGAAAAGTGAAGAAGAATGGTCTAGAGTAAGAGACATAGCCCCATACCTTCTCCTGGCAGCGCCTGCTATACTTGTCATGAAATGGAAATCCAACTCTGTACCCACTAAATCCGAATGGATAAACGTCGCCACCAATAAATGTATTATGGAGCACATAACAGCATCACAGCACGGAAGGTCACCACAAACTGAAGCCCTATGGACCGACTACAAAAATAAATCTCTCAAGCGGTCTCTTCCGTGGCTCAACGTATAACCCGCCAGCTGAGGGGTAAGGCACAGCATGAAGGTGTACAATACTTCCACATCGCAACATTCCCACTCCTGAAGAGATCTTTATCACACGCAGTAACTGCGACTCGCACAGAACAAACGCTGCAATGGCTGAACTGAGATCTGCAGGACGGGGGGGAGGGGGGAGGGAGGAGTGGGAGTCATGGATTTAAGCAGAACCTAATCAAAGATACCGAAACTTTACAGGATATTAAGTATGCTGAATTCCTTTGAGCTGTCTTGTAATCTGATGTTATTGAAATGTTTCTTTTCTCACCATGACTAATACTTGTAAACCAATAAAGCCAAATTTACAAAGAAAAAAAAGCGGGGACAAAGGACACCCCTGCCTAGTACACCTTTCCAGTTCAAAGCGTTCCGATCTCATGCCATTGGTTTCAAAGTCTGCTGTCGGGCTGGAGTATATTAGCTAAACCCAATTTATGAAGCATTCCCCCCCCCGCCCCCCCAAGACCCATTTCTGCTAGCACATCATACAAATAATACCAATTCACCCGGTCAAAGGCTTTCTCAGCGTCCAAAGAGAAGACTGCTGTATCGTCACACCTGTCTGTTAGTGATATGGTTTGCAAGAGTCTTCTCATATTATTAGCTGCAGGTCTACCTTTGATAAATCCTGATTGGTTTTCATGCACCAACTTCGGTAGCAATACTTCTAATCTTCTTGCAAAGGTTTTCGCTAACATTTTGTCTGTATTCAATAGGCTTTTTGGGTGATAAGTAGAAGGCAATGTGAGATCCTTATCCTTTTTGATTAAAAAATAGTTGCATGACGAGTTGTTTAGGGTAATATCCCTTCAGATAGAGGAGACATAAACATGTCACGTAAGAGTTGAAGTACGGATTCTGGCATAATCATATAGAATTCAGCTGTTAGCCCATCTGGTCCAGGTGAGGTCCCAGAATTCAAAGCTGCAATAGATTTTTGTAGTTCGTCAACTGTCAATTCGCCCTCTAAGTTGTTCCTCTCTTCCGCTGTTAATTTCGGCAACTCAATGTTTTTTTAAAACTCATTAAGTCTCCAGATGAACAAGTTACTTCTCACCTTGTAACATTCTTTCGATGGGATGTTCCTCTGACGTATTCCTTATCTTTGATAATTGGTCTCCAGCTTGCTGGGCTCAGAAATTTTTTCAGTAGAGGGCGCTGCGCGTCGACGTCCGCCAAGTCGATGTCCCTCGACGGCCACCATATCGGCGTCGACGTCACCATGCCCATAAATAGCCACACGCGGCGTCCGTTGCTCAGTTCTGTTTTGGAGTATAAGAAAAGTCATGCCTGAATTGGTTATTGACCTTGAAGGAGCGTAAGATGCAACCGCAAGGGAAGTATTACTGCGGGGATGGATGGGAGGGGCGATAAGGAATACGTCGGAGGAACATCCCGTCAAAAGAACGTTACAAGTTAAGAAGTAACTTGTTCTTCGAAGGGATTGTGTCCTCCGACGTATTCCTTATCTTTGATAGATTCCCATAGCAGTGGCATGCAATTGGAGGTGGGAGTAAGAATGTCATGTATCCCTTTAGGGATGAACCGAATGTAATACGGCTTTGCCAAATCTGGTCTCTTGACTAGTGGAGGAATCCAGGTTGTAAAACTTTGCGAATGTATATGCGGACGACCATCTGGCAGCCGCACATGTGTCTCTGACTGGTACCCCTCTTTGGAGGGCCGAAGAGGCTGCGATACCCCTGGTTGAATGAGCCCTAAGATTTTGGGGTGGCTCTTTCCCTGCCAGTTTGTAACATTCCAGAATGGCCAAGATAATCCACCTGGAAATGGTTTGTTTTGTTATGGGTAATCCCAACTTGTGACCCGAGTATCCTACAAACAGTTGGTCTGCTTGCCTGATCCTAGCCATTCTGCTGATGTAAAAGCTTAGAGCTCGCCTTGGGTCCAGCCTATGTAGTCTTTCTTCCTCTTTCCCCGGATGGGGAGGAGGGTAGAACGAAGGTAAGGTAATTTTCTGAGTAATATGAAATTCAGAAACCACCTTTGGGAGGAAATTAGGCTTCACCTGTAGGACAACTTTGTCCTTGTGGAAAATTGTATGTGGGGGTTTACAGAAGAGCGCTTGTAGCTCGCTCACCCTCCTAGCAGATGTTAGTGCTACCAATAGGACAGTTTTAAGCGTGAGAAATCTCAGGGAAAAAGAGTGAAGTGGTTCGAATGGAGTGCCCATTAGGAAGTTTAAGACTAAATTTAAGTCCCATAAGGGAACTTGGAATGGTTTTGGAGGATAAACATTAGTCAATCCCTTGAGAAATTGTATCACTAGAGGTAGTTTGAAATACGATGGTTCCTCCGCAGTGCGCTTGAAGATTGAAAGGTTGATATTCCCTTCTATACACCAGCTGCAAAATTTGTTCCAACGGCAGCGGTATAAAGACTGTTGCTGGCCTTCTGGCCGAAAGCAACACCTCCATGACGTCATCAGGGAGGTCCCAATCCGTGTACCTCACCCTTTCAGAAGCCAAGCGTGAAGGTCGAGGGTTCTGATGTCTGGATGGAGAACCTGACCTCCCTTCTGCGAGAGAAGATTCTCTTTGAGTGGAAGACGGATTGGAGGGCAGATGGACATATCTAGAAGGTCTGGGTACCACATTCTCCTGGCCCAGTCGGGGGCAATTAGGATCATGGTTTTCCGGAATCTTCTCAACCTCCTGATCATTTGAGGAATAACGGACTGGTGGAAACGCGTAGAGGAGTGGAAACTCCCAGTCCACTACGAACGTGTCTCCTAGAGCTCCTCTCGGGGGAAACTTCTTGAACAGAACAGATCGCACTTCCTGTTGGAGCTTGTGGCGAACAGATCCACCAGAGGGGTTCCCCAAAGGGCAAAGATCTCTTGAAGGACTTCCTGAGCTAGCTCCCACTCGTGGGAGACTGTGCTCTGCCTGCTCAGAGCATCCGCTGTCAAATTCTTCTCTCCGGCTCGGTGGACTGCCGATAGAGAGATTCCTTCCTGAATTGCCCAAAAAAAGAGCTGCATTGCTCTCTGCACAGTGGCAGTGATCCTACGCCTGCTCTTTTGTTGAGGTAGTGCATGGCCACCGTGTTGTCCGTCATTATAAGGACATTTTTCCTCTGTACTGATGGCAGGAAAGCTTTCAGCGCTAGTCTGATCGCTCTCAGCTCCAATAGGTTGATGTGTAGTCTGGACTCCGATGGAGACCAACGACCGCTGATGGTCAAGTCATTGGCGTGGGCTCCCCACCCTGTGAGCGAGGCGTTTGTGACTACTGTTATCTCCGGCCATGGTTGCCAAAACAGTTCTCCTTTCAAGATGTTCTCTGGATAGGCCCACCATTGAAGGTCGCAGGCTACCTTGTCCAGAATCCGGAGGAGATCTGTCATTCTCCCTGAGAATTGCGACCACCGAGTTCAGTGCCCACTGAAGAGAGCTCATTCTCAGGAGAGCCTCTGGCACAAGGAAGATGCAGGATGCCATGAGGCCTAGCAACCGCAAAAGGTCGAAGGCTGGGAGACGTTGGGCATCTTGAAACTTGTTGACCATCTGCAGAATATCTTGAGCCCTCACCTCTGGTGGCAAGGCTTAAGTGTCCAGGACCGCTCCAATGAACTGGAGTCTCTGTGATGGTATCATCTGTGACTTCTTTAAATTGAGGGAGAAGCCCAGTTTGTGAAGGAAGTGGCAGATATAATCTAGCTGGATCTGAGCTTGTTCCGAAGATGCAGCCCTGATCAGCCAATCGTCCAGGTAGGGGTAGACGTGGATCCCTTCCCTCCTTAGACTCGCAGCCACTACCGACATTAGCTTGGTGAAGACCCTCGGGGCGGAGGTCAGCCCAAAAGGCAGAACTCGAAATTGATAATGAGAGTCGCCAATTGCGAACCTCAGGTATTTCCTGTGTTTGATATAGATTGACACATGGAAATAAGCATCCTGAAGGTCCAGAGATACCAGCCAGTCCTGGAGCTGGAGGGCCTGAAGGATCTGAGAGAGAGTTACCATCTTGAACTTGTCCTTCCTGAGGAACTTGTTCAATTCTCGTAAGTCCAGGATGGGTCTCAGTCCTCCGTCCTCCTTTGGTATGAGAAAATAGGGCAGGGGGATGGGGGGGGGGGGGGGGAAGAGTACCAGCCCTTGTTCCTGTCCGCTACAGGTACCGGTTCTATGGCACCTTTTTCTAGCAGGTCTATAATTTCCTGCAAGAGGAGCGGATCTGGAACTTTTAGAGAGCTGTGCCCCGGTGGATGACTCTGAGGGATGTGTAGAAAGGGTAGGCAGTAACTCTGGGCAACTGTCTCCAATGCCCTAGCATCTGACGTTATAGCCTGCCATTCCGTCAGATGGTGAGTTAACCTGCCCCCTACAGGTGTTTTGTGTGGAAAGACCTCAGAGTGGTTTGGGGGCGGCTGATGCAGATGCCGAGGGTAAAGAGGCACCTGCTGCGGCTTTAGTACTTTTGACCCGTCCACCTCGGGTGGATCTCCTTTGGCCTCTTTGAGCCGGCTGTCCTCTGCCTTTCCCGAATGCGGAATAATAGCGAAAGGACTTTCCTCTTCCAGAGGTTCCTGAGGGGCAAAAAGGAGTTTGGCGGATTGCAGCTCCTAACGATTTTGCAGCTGCTTTAGATGTCTGCAGCTTTTCCAGACTGTCATCAGCCTTTTTTCCGAATAATGAAGAACCGTCAAAGGGCATATTCAAAAGTCTGGCCTGTACATCAGGGGCAAAGCCCTACTTTCGCAACCACACATGCCTGCGGATTGTTGTACTTGCCGCCATGGCCCTGCTGGTACTGTCAGCGGAATCGATGCCAGTTTGAAGTGACTCGCACATGGCATCCTTGCCATCTTTAATAATGTTAAGGAAGGCTTTCTTTTCCTCTCCTTCGGGTATGCAGTCAGCCGCTGATGAAGCACACTCCCACAGTGTGTGACTGAATCTGGCGAGCGTACAGGTGGCGTTGATGGACTTCAACGCCATACTACAAGCAGAGAAAACTTTCTTTGCCATAGAATCATACCTCTTGTCATCTCTATCCTGTGGGACAGTAGGGTAAGCGGTCCTGCTGCTTGATGAAGTTGCCGCTTGGACCACCAGGCTCTCTGGAGTCGGGTGTTTTTATAAGTATTCAGGGTCAGCTGCAGCTACCCTATACTTGGCTGACAATCTTTTATTGACAGCAGGGATAACTTCAGGAGTTTCCCAATTAGATGAAATCTTTCTTTGTAAGGCTGCATGGAAGGGGACCACAGGATCCTCCTGTGGACCTTTGTCTAATATGTCTGTCAGGTCATCCTGTTGAAAAACAGGCAAAGGCGCAGACCAACCCATATATTCAATAATCCTTGCCATCAGGGTTCTATAGGGTGTTTCGGCATGTTCCCCTGGGTCTGGCTTAACAAATTCCACTTCTGGGGAAGTGTCCAGCCCACTTGCCTCATGTAATGACTCCTGTAGGTCTTTCAACCTTCTTTCCTCAGAGGTGAAATCCTCTGAAACGGGTAGTGTGGTCCTCTGCAACCCAAAGGTTTCCTGGTCAGAATCTTCCCCCTCTTCATAAATTGCAGATAATCCAGGGTAATCTGACCTCTGAAATGGTGTAAAACCCATCTCTAAGGCAGAAGGAGCCAAACTCGTCATTATTGGGTGGGAAAACGTCGATGTCGTTGACGCCGATGTGACAGGCTTCGAAGGCGCCGAGAACAGCATCGAGAAAACTGGAAGAGGCCTCGAAGAACTTGAGAGGATCGGGATTCTACTCGAGGATGTCGACGATGGTCTCGGCGTCGTGCCGGAGGCTCTTGGAATCACCATTGGCTGTGGAGTAGCCGTGGTCTTCTCTTTCATCGGGGTAGATGTCGGCGTAGAGTCGATCGACCGACCGATGCGTCGAAGAACCCTTCGACAACGGCGTCAACGGCGCCGATCCATGCGTCGAAGGAATCTTCGACGACGGCGAAGACGGTGCCTTCTTACCCGATAGCTCGTGGCACTCTCGGGTGGAATGTTTCGCCGGGTGCAGCGGCTCGCGGCGTTTTGATTTTTTGGGTTTTTCACCCGGGGTATCACCCTCAGCTTTCTTTGAGGGGGTCGAGGCCGCTTTCTCGAAGACGCTTAACATTTTCTTTCTGAATTCCTCCCACTCAGCCTGAGAGCTGTGTTTTGTGGGACAGGAGACCCTTTCTGGGGAAACAGAAGACGAGGAAGGGGATCTTCGACGTCTCTTCTTTGAGTGTCTTGATCTCGACGAATGGTGGGAGCTACTTCGAGATCTAGAATGGGAATGTTTTCGATGGCGAGGAGACGAATGCCTCCACTCAGCTTAAGAAACTTTCGAGGAGGTTTTGACAGACTTACCTCTCTCGAGATTCCCCTTGCGCTCCTTCAAGGCTTTCGCCGTCATGTACATGCAGTCCTCACACTCCGAACAATGGTGCTCGGCTCCCAAGCACCACAAGCAGATCCTGTGTGGATCCGTTATCGACATTTTTTTACCGCAGTCTCGACATTTTTTGAAGCCGGATCGCGGCGTCGTCGGTTCCGATGAAGATGCCATCGAGCACGAGTTGGTATATTCGAGTAGAAGTAGAAGATTTATTCTGACTGAACTGAGCAACGATGTTCCGTGGCCCCACGAAGCGCGGAAATACGGAACTGAGCAAAGGACGCCGTGTGTGGCTATTTATGGGCCTGGTGACGTTGGCGCCGATACGGTGGCCGTCAAGGGACATCGACTCGGCGGATGTCGACACGCAGCGCCCTCTACTGAAAACATTTCCAAGGCCAGCAAGCTGGAGACGAATTATCAAACATAAGGAATACGTCGGAGGACACAATCCCCTCGAAATATTCTTTTCATTGGAGTATAGTTGTTCATAAGTCCTTAAATACTCCATTAGTCTCTGTAGGGTTGAAGGTAATGGACCCATCCAATTTAGCGATTGATGGAATTGCCCTGCCTGCTCCTGGTTCCTTAAGCAGTGGCCTAACCAAGGGTAACATTTTTCACCATTTTCAAAATATGTATATTTGATACGAAATAATGTTTGTTGCGCCTTTCCGGACATTTTCTAGCTATATTCACTTTTAGGTTGCATAGTTCCTTAACCTTTCCAGCATTTGGGTCACATAACACTTCTTCTGTCAGTACTTTAATCTTCTTGTCCAGGGCCAAGACTTAAGTATTATTTTTATTTTTCCGTCCGCTTGATTAACTCATCAATAAGCCCCTCATGGAGCATTTGAAGGCTTCCCGGACTATTCTTGCATCCAGCTCCCATGTCTGGTTTCCTTCAATGAAATGATTAGCTTCACTGATAATCTCCTCAACAATTTCGTCCTCATCCAGTAGTAAAGTGTTCATCTTCCACGTACCAGTTATATTTATATTAAACCATAGGCCTAGACACATTTCCACTGGTGCATTATCACACAAGTGTATATTCCAAATCTCACCATTTTTGTACTTTTCTGCTACTTTGCCCGACACCAGTATCATGCCCAATCCAGAGTATGTATTGTGTGCGTTTGTGAAGAAACTGTAGTCTTTGGTCGACGGATGTTCTAATCTCAACGAGTCTACCAAATTGTGCTCAGCAATTAAGGCATGCAAAGACAAAGCATGGCTATCCCTTACTAGAGTCAAAGTACATTTCCTTTTGTCCATCAACAGGTCAAGCACCTAGTTGAAATCTCCACCAAGTATTATATTTGAGGTATTCATGTCTAGTTGTGTCGGGGCAATATATTTATAGAATGAACCATCATCCACCGTTGGCGCATATATATGTTACATAATACTATAATTTCGCCCTGGATATTCTTTAACAATGCAATCATTCTGCCCTCCTTGTCTGAATATTGTTTCAGTATTTGAACTGGAGAATTTGTATGTATATTGCCACTCTGCGTGACCTTGAGTTATAGGATGAACCAAATACACTCCCTACTCATCCTTTCTTCAGTCTGTTCATCTCCAGCCATAGTCCCCATTCTTTCCGTGGATATGCAGTTGAGCCTAGACCGCACCAGCCCTGACAAAATATTTAAAAACATTAAACAAACGAACCCCCTTAAGTTAATGCTAGCTAGAAGACGCAACTGCTTCTTCCCGAGAAGAAACATTCCAAAGAATCCCAAACACCTGGTCCCCCCTCTGCCCCAATCTGAACACTTCAATATTTGTTGTATAGGTTTACTCAGTACATCACAATATACTCCCCTCACCTCACCACCGGTGCATAATAGAGTAACACCAATACATTATTCAGATTACTCCCTTCGTAATTTGGGACCCTGTGAACAAAGGATTATTAATACAGTACATTGAATTGAAATTGACAAGCAATAAACTCATCTTATGCAATATCTACCCATATAAACGGCCAACCAATGTTACTTTGCTGCACACATTCTGTCATTCATCTAAAATCACTCAGTCCAGGGTAAAAATGAGTTAACACTGCAGATGCGGCATAGACATTTTCATACAGAACACTCCAAAATCCATACATCGACAAGAGACTAGCTAACTTATTACTGCTATTGGCTGAACTGATACCTGTAGTCACATCGACTTTTTCTTATTCATTAATGCCATATAGAACATCCTAGCTATAATGCTGTAATATTTGAGTAAAACACAATGGTCACAACCAAAGCAAGATTAAGTCTGTCAACATATGTTTTCACTTCTGTGGTAGACCATCAGCAATTGTGCGCCCATTTCCACAGCACTGTGTTCTTGAGATCTTGTACAATTACACCTCCCAGGGCCGTTGCGTGTTAACAGTAATCATAATCAATATGTGTATACAATAAAATAAGTTAATTGTGGATTATAAAGAGGAGTGTGCAAGCATAGCAAGCCCAGTACCCTTTAAAATCTTATCCATTTCATTGTGCGTTCCAGTTGAATGTGTGGAAATGGTGGGATTCCAGTTAATTGCAAGATGCAATCAGACAGACAATTAGGATGCAGAAATACGGCTGCAAGTACAGTCGCACGTCAGTCAGCGTTCATACTGTAAGGAGAAAGGTGTTGGTTTGGTGCTGGCGAAATCAGTGCTTAAGAGTTGGACTTTGGTTTTACGAACTGTTCTGGGCATGAAGGAACATTTGCACCTTAATATCGCTGGAGCCTCGCTCTCTAAATGTGGCCATTGTGCAGCACAAAGAACATCGGACCAGCAAAGCAGAAACCCTCTATCAAGAAGAAAGTGTGTAGAGGCTCCTCAGTTGGTTTTACACTGGCTCAGTGCACCCAATAACAGCTATTAATCATTGTCCCTGATTCATACTTCTTCAGCTGCATTGTTGGGAGCTGTTAGGATGGGAAGGTTGTTGTTGGCTTATTAATTACCTTTGTACAACTGACCTTATTTAGACAGTTCTTAATTTCACAAGCTCCACACTCGGTTAATGGGGTCTAAGTGTTTTAGTCCCCAAGTGCCTATATTAGATGAATCCCCAGCAGGAGTACATTGACGTTGTGCAGAGATCAGCGCGACAGCAGGAATACCAAGGCAGCGTATTGTAAGTAAAATACCTCACTAATCCTAGTTGGCTTAATTTGCAGAGATTTCTCCTGAACCAGTGGTTCCAGAATGCAGCGTCATAACTCCACCGATAGAAAAGGCCTTTTGAGAACTTGGCGTGTTGTCTCAAAAGAAAATTAAGCTTCTTGATAATATTAACCATGGAGCATAAACTAGGTAGTCAGATCTGTCGCAGCTCACTCCTACCTGTTGCACTTCGAATGCTTGTGTTCCGGCCCGTAAAACTCTGCATTATTGGCCTTTCTTACCTTCGATCCGTTCCTGCAAGAAGGGGGCTCCTGTAAGTCTCAGCGTAATATACAGCAGTTCCATTGATCCCCTTTCCGATTCCACTCCATCTTACAATCGGCTTCATCGTGAGCTGACAACTTCCATGTTACGTCGTATAGACGTAGATGAGCGTTCGGAGGTCCATTCCTCTCTTCAATTACGGAAGCATGTTGAAATGAAAACTCAAGGAGGCCGGCACTAGACAGTCACGAGACAATATTCTGTTAACTGGCTAGATGTAAAGGCGCCATTTTGCGAATATTAAAGTCTATGTTAATCACAGTGTAATTGTAAACTAATATTTGGCAAAGGAGGCAATACTATTGAAAATACCAAAAAGGGGATGGGGAGGAGCACATACCTTAATTTATAGCATTGTCATTATGCGACAAGGAGGTGGTTTTTGGACCAACATTATCAAGCCATAGTAGAGCCTCAGCCGCTTCAGAGGTGGATTTTTATCCATCTGGAAGGCATAATGTCACATCCCCAGTTTTATTCAAGTATGCCTTTATTCCATTTTCTTCGGCAAGATCTTTGGCTGCCTTAAAGGACCTTCATTTGTGTAAAATCTCCTTGGGATAATCTGGAAAAGTATAAATGTGCTTTTCTTTAAAGGTGGTACTTCCTTTGATCCTGGCAACCTGTAGCAGATTTTCTTTTGCTCTCACACTGGTAAAAGCTACCCATATTTGTCTAGCTCTGGATGCGGAGACTTTCCAAACTATGTAGGAAAAATGTATATCACAATTTCTGATCAGATCAGGACCAAGGCAATCTGAGATGACATCCAACACAAAAGCTATCATATTTTCAGACTCGCCATTCTCCACCCCTACCATTCTTCGGTTCCTTCTAGGCAATTTTCTTTCTGGAGTTCTGTTTTAAGATTATTATAGGCTCTGAAGCTTCCAGTGATCTCCACTCCCAGGGAGACTGAGCTGGCCTCCAGTTTAGTAACCCGACTATCCAGATGAGATACGTTCCGAGTAAGATCTACTAAGGAAGACTTGACCTCACCAACATCCTGAGCCACTTTCAGCAGCAGTGTGTAAATATCCTTGGTATTGGGAACTTCAGCCATCTCTGTATTCTGCTTTGGATTCTTAGGAATTGGGTGTTTTACCACCTCACTCTTTTTCTTAGTGTTCATTAACCTTCAATTATTCTTATAGGCTAGGGTCCAGGAGCGGCAGGATTAAGCTGCTGCCTCAGCAACCAACATTCCGGAATTCCGAAAGACAGATTGCATTGAAGACCCCTTTTTGTAGTTTTCTTCAAACAATTTGAAGAAATGGAAGGGCCTGCTTTCAAGAATACTGTAGTGCACATGCTGTCTCGCAATGTACTTTACTAACATGTAGTGCCCATTTGTTTCTTTGTGGTGTAGGCGTGTGGTGTTATCAGGAGAGGGTACAGCAGTTGCTCAAGGAATTATGAATTATATAAGCACTGCTGCACTCGTGTAAAAGAGGACGTGCCTTCTCCGAAGTATTGTAAAGGAAGTAACTGAGGCGGCTCTAAAAGAGCAAAAGGCATGACTAACTTCCTTAAACAAATAATGTACACCATAATGCAAATAACTGCATAAGTGAGCAGTTTATAAACAAACATCTATGTAACATTAATCAATCATGAAACTAAATAACTAGCCAACATGTTTAAGATAAGGAGTGCAGACAACGTGCAGTAAACACTGCAAATAGCTTATATGCTCTCCTTGCGGATGGTTATGTGTTGTTATTTAAGGGGGAATTCAAAGTGCACTTCTGCAATTTATACAATCACATGGTACGAAGGACAATCTAAAGTAATGCCTGATGAACTCACTATGGCAGAATGTCATGGCATACGTCAGTGTCACAGATGGCTCAAGAAACACTCAAACCTCAAGAGTCGTTCATTCGCTTTTGGTGAACTTTTAACGGGCCTCAGGGCTGTCCCCTCCTCGACTGAAAGCACCTCATCCCTACCCCAGGCATCCCTACCCCACGGTTGGTAGATAGCCAATGTTTCCATCGGAAGGCTAAAAGCCAATTTAGCTAAGATGTTGACCCAAAGGCAAATAGTCTGATCGGTCTAGGTTCCCCTCCGCGACCTTCCCAACTGTCACCATTCTATTCAGTGGCTCATAGTGTACCACAAGGTGCTGGCAAAGGTTTCTGCAACATAACTCTTTTTTCCTGTGATTGAGATGCTCAAAAGGCATTTTGACATGTTTCTTGCCTTGGCCTGCTGTTCAGGGCAAGCTTTCAAGATGGCCTTCCTTGGCTAGGCCACTAGGACCATCCTCCTGCTTTGAACCTGGTCCTATACGGTTGGCTGCCTCATCACTACTTTAGCCAATCAGCAATATTTGCTCCACCGTCTGCAGTTGCTGCAGAATATGGCAGTAAGAGTGGTGCTCCGGCCCCCGCACGGTGCCCGTATGATGCTGCTTCTCCATCAGCTCCACTGGCTCCCAGTTGATCAGCGTGTTAGGTTTACGTCTCTGTGCTTGGTTCACAGAGCCTTCTATAAAACTGGGCCAGAATACCTTAAAGCAAAGTTTTTCCCATAGATCGCTACGCTCCCAATCGTCCAACTATTCAGCCCCCTAGGATCAGACTCTCAGGTTGGAGGCCATGCTTTCTCAGTGGTTGCGGCCAGGGTATGGAATTCTCTCCCATTCTGCCTATGGGCCACCTAGTCTGTTCGTACATTCTGCAGTTATAGGGTCATGATGCCTTTGTGCGACCCATGCACTTTACAAATATTGTTAAGATAAGAATCAGGGAGACTGGGGGGCAGCCCACTCACCAAAGGCGCACATCTAAGGCCCTGTCTGTGCCTGTCCGGGCCAAGGGGGGGCAGAAGGGTCTCAGATTAATTGCACAAACAATGATCTGTACTCCTGACTAATTACTGGACTGCATCCTATGTCACTGGATCCTAATCTATCCACGATGCATGCAGGCGCTTTAAAGTAAGGTGAGATGCATTTTAGGCACTGTAATGAAACCAGATACGAGGGGGTGTTAGTGAAAGGGGCGCTTTCCCATTAATAGGACCCCCAAGCCAACCAATTATAGCATTTTCACATGGCGCGGGAAGCAACACGATTTTGCATAGATATTAATATTCCTAGGTAGAAGCGAAGTCTTGCGCGATAAGCACATTAAAGGCAGAATTGGATGCACTAGGCCCAAACTCGCAAGGCGACGGAAATCTCTATTCATGCCCAAGCTCCCATGAGGACAGTACCCACCCCCACCCACCACACTGTTTGTCCATTTTTCTTGAAAGTGTTGTGAAGATGTGTCTTTCACCCAAAAGGAATATGCCCTACAAGGCGCGATTAGAGGCCGGCGCCTGGTGGGCATGTTGTCTCACTTTGGCCAAAGCACAACCCGGCCCATTCCCGAGTGACCACGAGTTATAGCCCATATAACTGACTATAAGCTAAGATCCCTGAATTCCATACACCCGGTGCCGATTCAGTGCAGTTTCAATTAAGGAATATAGAAGGGGCCAGGGGGGAGAGAAAGCAGAAGCAAAGAGGAAGGTTTTGAGGTGCTTCCGGAACCGGAGATGGTTCTCCTCAAGTTAGGGAGGCAGGAAGGCTGTTCCAGAGGGAGGCCCCTGCCGCGGAGAGAGATCTACCCCCAACTCGTTGCTTGGAGAAGCGGCTGACCCTGTGGGAGTTGGAGGCGGAAGAGCGAAGAGCTCGAGAAGGAAGGTATTTAGGAAGGGAGAGTTGAAGGTATTTCAGCCCCAGGCCCCAGAATGCCTTGTTGACAATGCAGAGGGTTTTGAACTTAATCCTCGCAGCCACTGGGAGCCAGTGAAGAGATTTCAGTCCTGGAGAGATACGGTCCTTGGGCTTGAGGCCAAGAACAAGTCTCGCAGTCCTGTTCTAGATGAGTTGCAGAGGGCGGAGAGTAGAGGCAGGCATATTTAGATAGAAGCTGTTACAGTAGTCCAGCTTAGAGAGAAGGCAGCACCTGTACAGGGTACATCCAATCAGCCGCGCGGGTGTGTACTATATGTATTGCGTCATCATCATGTTTTTTCCTTAAATGTTTCTGCTTGTACCTCTTTTTGGCAGAACGTTCTTGGCAGCAGAGTTCTTTGCTGTTGCTCTCATCTACGCATGAGATTAAACCTGGTTATCCTTACAAGATCGACTTTGGCCTTTCTTCTCTAGCGGGTTGTATTTTCTCTGGCATGAGCATTCAGGGGCTTGCTTTCACCTCTCTCAAAGTCCGGTAGGAAAAAGCACCAAAAAGACATCTTGAGTGCAAACCCTGGACTTCCCACTGCAGACACCCATGTCAGCGCTTACTCTAGAGGTCTTCACTGACATCTTCTCTGTCCCCTGTACAGATCTTTGGACCTCCACCCCCCCACCCCCAACTCATCTCTAATCTCTCGACTTCCACATGCTCTTCCATTAACGGTGAGACCAAGTGGGACGTCCTCTGGGCCCTTTCTCATCCTCCTGTTGCTTCATTAATTCATTAAGGATGCCTGGATCTGCAATGATGCTGGCCGAAGATGGATTCCCGATTAAGTGTTGATGCTGGAAGTCGGGATCAGGTAAGGATGTGCTCTGACTGCAGTTGCTGCTGGAAACAGGTAAGTATGCGCTCCGACTGCGGTTGCTGCTTATTATTATTCATGTCCATCACACTGGCACCATCCTGGTTCAGGGTCCACAACCCAACCTTCTCTGACCGCATCCTGCCTTTGCTCATTAACTTCCTTCCTTCTCCTGCATCTCCCCCATCTACTCTCTCTCTCTCCCACCTCTGACTGGTGTACCATGCCCCTGTAGTCCACCTAAGAAAAGGTTCAAAGACACAGACCTCCCTCCTGGCAACTCTTGATGCACGCTCAACCAAAAAACTCTGACATCTGTCTCCTTCTTGAAGACTTGGACCTCAACATTCTTGCTCTTATCAAGACTTGGTTCAATGCCAGCTCAGTCAGTGCCTTTGACTCCCTCCTGCCTGGTGACTTCAAGATCACCACCAAGCCTCGACCTCACCGCACTGGTGGGGGAAGGGGGTTGCCATAATCTTCCCCGAATAGGTTCCTGCTTTCATCTCACCTACCCAGTCCGATCATTCCTTTGAAAGCCTGGTTTGCAAGTAGGTCATCTCTCCCATCTCCACCCTGACCATTGCTTACATTTACCGGCCTCTAGGCACCACCACCCTGTTCCTCTCTGAATGAGCCAACTTCTGCTCTTACCGTAATCCACCTCAAACCTTCTCCTGGGTGACTTAATTATTCAACTGGACTCCCTTGGCTCTGCATCCATTCTTTTCACCGACCTCTGCACCTCGCTTTCCCTCTCCATTCTCTCTTCTGGGCAACCCACTCAGCTGGACACACTCTGGAGATTATATATATATATATATATATATATATATATATACATATACATATGGGATACATTACTCACCGTAATCGTATTTCTGATGCTTGTATCTGCTTAGATTCACATGCTGTGCATAGGCCGACATCTAGTGGAAGCTGCGGAGTATTACAGTTTGTTTTTCGAAGTCGAAAAATGGGCGTCGACACAGGGCGTGCCAGTAATACTATCCCTAGTGTGACGTCCCCTGTACCCATGATCCCTCACGCGTCTAGGATCCCCAGATTGTGTTTTTCCTGACATGAGGTAGCATGAGGAGTAGCGTGAGTACAGATAGTCCAAGCAGATAGACAGAAAGGTAAGACTACAAGCAACCATGCGCCTTCTCTCGGAGGGGAGGAAGGGCGGGTCGCATGTGAATCTAAGCAGATACAAGCATCAGAAATACGATTACGGTGAGTAATGTATCCCTTCTGAGGCTTGTGGAATCTGCTTAGATCACATGCTGTGCATAGATTAGCGAGCAGTACCAGAAGAAGGAGGTGGGATGTGAGAAGGGTCATGAGCAAACAGGTGTCTTAGAACCGCTTGTCCCACTTGTGTATCTGCCTTGGAATGAGTGTCAATGCAGTAATGCTGAGTAAAAGTGTGAATAGAGCTCCAAGTAGCTGCTTTGCAAATGGTGTCAAGGGGAACATTTGCAATGAAAGCCAGAGTGGCTCCAATGCCTCTGGTAGAGTGGGCCCTTGGCGTAAAAGGCAGAGTCTTTTTAGAAAGAGAGTAACACAGCTGTATACAGTTGATAATCCACTTTGAGATAGCGCCCTTAGAGACGCGATCCCCCTCTCTGCCTGTAGCTACGGAGACAAACAGTTGATCTGTTTTTCTTAGCGGTCTGGTTTTATTTACATAGTATAAGACTGCCCTACGCACATCTAGGGTGTGTAGTTTCACCTCAGCTGAGCTTTGTGGGTTTTGGAAGAAAGCCGGAAGCTCGATGGACTGGTTTACATGGAATTTGGATATGAATTTTGGTGAGAATCTGGGGTGTGTGCGTAAAACCAGTTTGTCCTTGTGGATAGTAAAGAAAGGATCTTGCACTGACAGAGCCTGAATTTCACTGACCCTTCTTATGGAGGTAATGGCTACTAAGAAGGCCGTTTTATAAGTCAGGTGTTTGAGACTACTTTTATGCATGGGTTCGAAGGGGGGCCCCATGAGCTTAGATAGCACCACATTGAGATCCCATCCTGGCGGTGGGTTTGAGATAGGAGGGTGGAGTCTCTTTACTCCTTCCATGAAGGCTTTAACCACTGGTACTTTCCACCACGAAACCTTGTTATGGGATGTGGTGTAGGCTGAGAGGGCTGCCAGGTGTACTTTCAGAGAGTTAAAAAACCAACCCTGCATCTAGCAGGTGGAGCATGTATGTTACAACGTTGGAAGGAGTGCAATCAACCGGGTTGATTTGTTTACTCTGGCACCAGATAACGAATCTTTTCCACTTGTCAAAGTAACAGTGCCTTGTATTTGGTTTCCTGGACTCTTTTAGAATGTCCATACACCTCTGTGGTAATTTGAGATGTCCAAACTCTATGACTTCAGGAGCCATGCTGCTAGGTTCATAGAGTTGGGTTTCTGATGCACTGTTTGACCTTGTTGCTGGGACAGAAGGTTGTACCAGGCTGGGAGTCTGATGGGCTCGCATACCGCCATCCTGCGTAGGTGTGGAAACCATGGTTGTCTCGCCCACATGGGAGCAACTAGGATGAGCGTCATCGATTCCTTGTTCATCTTGTACACCACCTTCCTGATGAGAGGAGTTGGTGGGAAAGCGTACGCAAACATCCCTGACCAGTTCATCCACAGGGCATTCCCCTGGGAGTCCGGTTGTGGGAACCTGGATGCAAATCCTGGGCATTGTTTGTTTTCGCTTGTGGCGAATAGGTCTATAGTGGGGAAACCCCACTGAGAGAAGAGATCTTTTACTACGTCTTTGTGAAGGACCCATTCGTGTTCTTCTGGGAGGGAGTCTCTGCTTAGGGCATCCGCTAGGGAATTGAGCTCCCCTGGAACATGTTGCGATGACAGGAAGATGTTCCGTCTGAGTGCCCATATCCATATTCTCTGGGCAAGCTTGGACAGATTTGGCGAACGAGTCCCTCCTTGCTTGTTCAGATAGAACATGGCTGTCGTGCTGTCCGTCCTGATCTGCACCGACAAGTTTAGTAGATGGGGCTCGAACGCCTGCAGCGCTCGGAATATTGCCAGAAGCTCTAGCAGATTGATGTGGTTCTTGGCTACTGAGTGAGACCATAGACCCTGAGCTGTGTGGTGGAGATGGTGAGCTCCCCACCCTGTCAGGCATGCATCTGTAGTCACCACTGCCTGTACTTCGGGATCGTAAAAGGGTTTCCCCTTTGCGAGATTCTCTCTTGACCACCAGTGTAGGTTCTGTACGAGTGTTGGCGAAACGACCACTAGATCGTCCCACTGACCACTTGCCTGAGACCACTGTTTCGCCAACCATTCCTGCATGGGACGCATGCGCAGACGCGCGTGGGGGACCAGGTAAATGCATGACGCCATCATGCCCAGTAACCGCATAGCTTTGCGTACTGTTATCTGTTGACCTGACTGATAATGCGGAATTTGCAGAAGTATGTTCCGAATTCTTTCTTCCGAAGGGAAGGTCAATCCTTTCTGAGTATCTAGGATAGCTCCTAGAAACTGTTTTGAGGTGCTTGGCACCAGACTTGACTTTTTCTCGTTGATGGAGAAGCCTAATTCGTGGAGGAGGTCGATGGTCCTCTGAATGTTTGACCTGCAGATTCCTGGGGTTTCCCCCGTTATGAGCCAGTCGTCCAGATAAGGGTACACTGGAATTGCCTCCCTGCGTAGGTGTGCAGCTGCCACCGCCAGTACCTTGGTGAATACCCTTGGTGCTGAAGCTATCCCGAAGGGCAGTACCTTGAATTGGTAGTGGCGACTGTCCACCTTGAAGCGCAAGTATTTTCTGTGCGCCGGGAGCATGGAAATATGAAAATAGGCATCTTTCATATCCAAGGTTGCCATGTAATCCCCCTTTTTTAGGAGTGGGATTACCTCTTGTAGTGTGGTCATACGGAATTTTTGGGGCTTGACATACTTGTTGGCAGGCCGTAAATCCAAAACTGGGCGCATTGTTAAATCTTTCTTTGGCACAAGGAAGTAAGTTGAATAGATACCCTTGTTTACCTGGTGTCCCGGGACGAGTTCTATCGCGTCCTTTTCTAGCAGAGTGGCGATCTCCTCGAGGAGGATCTTCTGATGTTGTAAAGAGTGGACTTTTTGTCTTGGAGGATGGTTTAGGGGACGTTGCAGTAGTTCTATGCAGTACCCATTGGATACTGTTGACAGCACCCATCTGTCGGATGTTATCCCTTCCCATGCCTGGGTGAAACTTGATATTCGTCCCCCTACTGGGGTTGCATGGGAAGGGACCCTGAACTGAGCGTCACTGCTTTGGTGGAGGCGTGCCTCCTCCTTTACTGGGGCTGCCTCTGCCTCTACCACGTCCTCTTTTACTACCCCTACCATATGCCTGGGTAGACTGTTGTGAGCTGGTGTTCCACTGTGTACCCTGGGTGTGGGAGTAGCTATTTCCTCTATTGGAATTTTGGCCGCGGGGGCGACGAAAATTGCCATTCCCTCTTAGGTTAGGTGGTTTGGTAGTTAACTGGCCAAGGGATTTGAGGGTGTCGAATTCTTCCTTAGCGTTTTTTAGAGCGTCCTCGACTGCCTTCCCAAACAGGAGATCACTTTCCACTGGTTTGTCTAAGAGCGCAGCTTGTGTTTCTGCTTTGAATCCCGACTGCCTCAACCAAGCATGCCTTTTGATGACAGTCCCCTCTGCTATAAGTCTACCCGCATTGTCAGCGGCGTCCAGAGTTGCTTTTACAGTGCAGCCTGACACGTTCCTTCCTTCCGCACAAATGCGAGCTAGCTGGCTTTTAAGGGGTTCGGGAGCAGAGTCTATTAGTGCTGCCACTTCTTCCCACTGGTGACAGTTGTAGCTAGCCAACAGTGTGGTGGAATTCGCGATTCTGGCTTGGTAGGCTGCCGTGGAAGCTACTTTCCTGCCAAACCCATAAAGTTTTTTACTTTCTTTGTCGGGGGGAGCCTCAGAGGAAGATAATGGTGTACCAGCTCTTTTGCGGGTGTTGGTTACTACTAGAGAGTCTGGCTTAAGTTGACCTCTAATATATAGGGGGTCCGACTGGGCTGCTTTAAACAGCTTCTCCACTCTTGGATTTACAGGTCTTGTCAGATTTGGGTTGACAAGGGATGGTGCTATTCTGCGTTGGACAGATTTTAGGATAGGAATGGTCTGGGCTACTGGCTTCCTTTCCCCTATTAGTTCTTCCGCAAAGTCCCTTTCTTCCTGGACACCTTGTGTGTCTATGTGGAAGTGGTTAGCTGCCCGAAAGAGCAGCTCATTCAGGAGGGGCTGATTATCTATTGGGGAATCAGACACTGGGGCTTCCCTTTCGACTGGTGAGTCCATTCTGAAAATATCTGGGCTATTTTCTGGCTCATCCTCGTCTTAGTCTTCGCCATAATAATCTGATCCTGCAGGATCTTCTGGCGTGTCAATTTCCTGACCTTCTATAAGGGAAGAGTTTCCTTGGTCTGAAGGGAAGAGGTAAGAATAGGGTTGGAACTCGATGGGGTCTAAAGGCCTAACTGGTGTCTCGACCCGGGGTCTTTTATTTGAGGGGATAGGGTCCCTTGACCCTGAGGGAGAATCTTCCTGAGGGTTTAAAGCTAGGAGTTGTTCAGGGTGTCTTTCGAAAAAATCCGCCAAGGAAGACATCCTTGACATTACCCTGTCAATGTCCTCGCATGACCAGAGTTTGGAGCTTGGGGTGACCTTGCTGGGACTTTCTATGGATAGGCCCTGAGAAGACTTGGTCAGTTCTTTTGTAGTGGAGGACTGCAAGGGTTGTTTCCTTTGCTGTTTACCCCCTTCCCCGTGGGTGGAAGTGTGTTTCCCCTTTCCCTTATCTTTCGACGCCTGGCGTCGAGGATCGGAGGTGGAATCCCTGTCTTTCGAACTAGCCTTCGAAACTGGGCCCTCTTTACTCCCACATGATGTACCCTTTTCCTGGGGTGCAGGCTGGGGGTGGAAGTCGTGTTCGTCTCCGGACGATTGATCTTCCGTGATATTAATGGTCGAGGCACTATGTGCAAGTGTGGAGGCTTGCCTGACGTCGTGCGGCGACCTCGACCGGGACCGCCCAGAGGACGTCCTTTCGGACCGCTCCTTCTGTGCCTCTTTCCGAGGTTTCGACGACGTCGAATCTCGGGTGGATATTTTGTGTTTAGCGTGTGTATGTGTAACGCTTTTGTCGCCGGGGGACTTCCCCATAGTCACCGGGACGGACGACCTTCCGAGGCCGGGGACGTGCGTTCGGCTGTCTTTCGACGCCTTGGTGCCCTCGCCGTCCGAAAGTTCGGCGTCGCTGCCGTCGCTGAAGGTACCCTCCGCCTCCATAGCTGCTAGCTTGGCGTGGTGGGCCCAACGCTTGGTGGAGCGGTCCTTAAGAGTTTTGGCCTTAAACCTACTACAGGCCCTGCAACCCGTCTCGGGGTGGTCTCTGGGTAGGCAAAGGTTGCACGTAGCGTGCTTATCTACCCAAGGGTATTTCTTATTACACTTGGGGCAAAACTGAAAGGGCGTACCCTCCATACGCGCCTGTGGGCAGCGGGCAAGTGTGTGTAGGTAATAAGGTGTCGAGTGTGGAAGTGTACCACCCCCACTCTCCCTACTTGTAGGGCCGAGGCCAGCGGCCCAGGCCCGAGCCGAGGCGGAAGCCTCAAGGCCCAATCCGTCGGGTATTCGACGTTGATCTCCTCCCCGGTTCGGCGTCGAGATGTTGATCGACGAAAGGTTGGCCAAACGGGGCAAATTAGTATTAGTTTAGAGTGAAAATATGGCAAAGCCAGGGAACTCCGAAGAAGTGCTTCCGACCAGAATGGCGGAAAAAAACAATCTGGGGATCCTAGACGCGTGAGGGATCATGGGTACAGGGGACGTCACACTAGGGATAGTATTACTGGCACGCCCTGTGTCGACGCCCATTTTTCGACTTCGAAAAACAAACTGTAATACTCCGCAGCTTCCACTAGATGTCGGCCTATGCACAGCATGTGATCTAAGCAGATTCCACAAGCCTCAGAAATATATATATATATATACACACACACACACATCTCCCCCCCACCCCAGCACGCTCTGCTGGACAGACCCAGACCATTATCTCCTTTCTGCCCACCTGTGTCCCTTTGGCCTCCTGAATGTCCCCCCCCCACCCAACCTCGTTCGCTAACATCAGCCAAAGAAACGAGTGACTGCGGCTGCCTACTCCTCCACGTTCACCCTCCTTACCCCCCCCCCACCTCTGACTCTACCCCTGACTCTGCCCTCAGCAACCTCCACCTGTCCATCAGCAACACCCTAGACATTCTTGCCCCAGTCACGAGGATCCATCTGAAACCTGCCTCTAAGCTTAACACCTGGCACGTGTTACGCTCACCTGGTCTCTGCAGGGACTTTGGAGCATGGTTGCAGCCCTCCCGGAACCGACTCCCCTTGGTCAGGCTTCTTCCCCGGTTCCCGTGTTGTGGACTGTGCTGGTTGTTGGTACTGCCCCTGCGAGAATATGAGAGGCCATGAGAATGCTGTGATATGGCTGTGGTCTCCCTCGAAACCTTCTTCCCAGAATGTGGTGAGCATGCCCCTACCCATATAGTCTCACCTGTTTAATTATGATGGCAAGCTCTCCGTCCTGCTTCTCACTGCAGGGGCGCTTTTAGATGGACCGAGTTTCTTCACTGGTCCATGTGCATGGCATCCCAGACTGGCTGTGGCTGAACCACTTCAAAGATGAGTATCCTTCGATAATGATTATTGCCCGTATTCTTTTGTAATGTCTTTTTCCTTGATTATTGTCCGTATCCCTTGTAAAGTCTTTCCTTCTTCCCAATAGGTGATATGAGGCCCAGCGGAATTGTGGTGCAAGAAGCGAGCCGCAATGAAGAAAAAGAGTTCACAACGTCCCAATAGGTGGTAAGTTTGGTTCTTAGGTCAAGCGCAAGGATTGGTTTGAGCGTGACCTTAGCACAACGTCTTTATAGTTTTTCTAACCTTGTTTGTCCTTTTCTCTTGCAGGGATGGCCTGGCGAATTCAGACTGGGATGCTGTTATCCGAAGATCTGCCGCCGGGTGAAGGATGTCTGGATCCGCAATGATGCTGGCCAAAGATGGATTCCCATTAAGTGTTGATGCTGGAAGTCGGGATCAGGTAAGGATGTGCTCCGACTGCGTTTGCTGCTGGAATCAGGTAAGGATGCGCTCCGACTCGGATTGCTGCTGGAATCAGGTAAGATGCGCTTCAGGCAGCGGTGAGCGTTACGCTGCTATAAGCAGACAAACGCGAAGCACTTGCATGCGGGCGGGGGCCCATTTGTTCTGACTTGTGGCCCCACCCTGCCACTCACAGAAGATGCTGCACGTGCAGCCCAATGCACTTCTATGGCCACGCCGGACCTGGAGACACGCGGAGGCCCTGCACGGGAGAAAAAAGCATGTGCACCAGAATAAAAGTGTGCAGAGCACACTTTCACATGAGCCTGGCACCAAAGGCTCCAGGACTAGGTCCAACTGGACCCTTTATGTAGTGGAGCTTGTGGTTCTTGCCCTGTGCCCATGACAGCACGACACCAAACTTGAGGCCCTGAAACGATAGTGCAGGGCGGCAGAACGGAAGTGGCTAACCTCAGGCTCATCCTCTGCTCCAAACGCAATACAGACTCGCAGCAAAGAAAAGAGCCAACATACCAGCACACGTCTCTGGTGCATGTAACACGGCTGAAATTTTCAAGAGCTGAAGGGAACTAACCAACCCTTCCGCTGTCTCCTCCTCATCAGGCCCTCTGCAATGCACTGGCCTCACAATTTTCCACCAAACCTTAGGACATCCTGACCACCCTTTCTACAATCTCTAACAACCATTCCACACCCCCCTCACCTCCATTCCCCCCTCCTCCTCCTACTCCTTCCTCCTCCTCCTCCCCGTCACACCTGAAGAAGTTACTAGAGTGTTCCACTCCATGAATGTCTCTTCTAAAGAGGTCTCCACTTGCTCATCCAGGACCATCAAGAATAACATTGGCTCTCTTGCCCTTGCTGATTTCTGCAATCACTCTTTTGCCACTGGATGTTCCCCTCCCCCTTATGCACTCCCTTGTGCAGCCACTCCTGAAAAAACAATCCTCAGACCCTACTTGCCCTGCCAGCTACTGCCCTATTTCCATCACCCCTTTTCCGGGGAAGCTGCTTGAGAAGCTGGCCTTGCCCCGACTCAGCTCACACAATGAACTTGTTGGTGGTCTCCACGACCATCAATCTGGATTCTGGGAATCCAGAGGCACGGAAACTGAAGAACTGCTTGCATCTCTTGACTCCCAACTCCCCAACTGTCCTTATCTTTCTCGATCTTTCCTCTGCCTTGGACACAGTCTACCGTTCCATCCTCATGCAAGGGCTCCACGATATCCTCGGTATCTCGGAATGGGCACTGGACTGGCTGACCTTTCCTCATTAACCGTCCTTCCCATGTCATCCTGGGAACCGCCGCCTCTCCTCCTTCCATCTCCTCCTGTGGTGTCCCCCAGCACTCTATACTCTCCCCCCTGACTCTAACATCTACCTTGCTCTTCTTAGATGCCTCGTCAATGCCTCCTCCTCCAACTTCCAGTGTTACGCAGTCAACACACAGCTCTTTTTCAAACTCCCTGATGACCCTCTTGCACCCTCCATCATTCCTGACTGCCTATTTGCAGTGTTTTAAGTAGTGGAACTATGTTACCTGCTGACTTGCCCCTACTTTCCACAAAGCCCCATTGCCATGCCCCCTCCCATGTGCAACCCAAACCCCTAAACACCTGCTGTTTAAGGGAACGTTCAAATCAGTGCAAGTTTCAACTTCTTCCTACACGTATTTTAAAACTAAACCATTATGGAATGGTTTATTTTTAAAATAAAAGTATAGGACCAGTAAAACTTTTCTTTTTAAAGTAGAGGAGCACTGCTGCCAACCGCTCCCGCCCACTTCGACCACTGCCTATCTGCCACCCAGTCCCAGTGTGCCTTCAACGATATCTGCCTCAACGCCTTGGAGTCCTATTCATCTGCTCTCTATCCTTCCGAAGTCCCACTTTCAGCTCTTCCTTCTCAAAGGAATTTTACCTTTTCATACTTTTCCTTAGAGGCTCAATGTGACCCAAGCCCTAGTTTTCTGCAGGCTTCACTACTGCATCTACCATCTTCCACTCTGCGACCTCTTCAGCTAATCCAGAATAGGGCAGCAAGACTTGGCCTTAAACCCAGGGAGCGCATCTCTCCTACACTAACGTCTTAACTGGCTACTGGTTGCTCCACAGATTAAATTCAAATCCCCCTGCATCATCCACAAGGCAGTCTGGGCCCTGCGACCACGCCATCTTCAACTTTATCTCACTAAATACTCTCCCTCTAGACCACTGCGTTCTTCTGGCACCAACTCTCTGTGTGTAAAGCGTTTTGTTAAAAAGAGAGTAGGCGGCCGTTCACTTTCTTCAGCGGGCTCCCTTCTATGGAATAGCCTCCCCCTCCCTCTGCACCTTGAGCAGGATCTTCACAAATTCCGGAAGGTCCTTAAGACTTTACTCTTTTCCTCCTTCCGATCTCTCCTCTGCTAATCCCACAGTTGCTGCGATCGGTGTCCTGGGCCCTTATACATCCTCGGGGCTCTGACCACGCACACCAATTCTGCCCAGCTCTTGTCTATCCCCAGCACTCGCATCTGCACACCCTCTGCCCTGGAGGTTCACACTTGCCCCTCCCGCGGCCCCAGTCCGTGTAGCACTCAACATTCCTAGCACTTCATCTGTGGCTCACCCATGAGCTCAGACTCCCCATGACTTACCCCCTCTTCCTTGCTGGACTTGCACGTTCTGAATATTCACAAAGCACAGTAGGTGCGTCCCTTCTACCTTTTTCCCCCTCTGCTCTTAAATATTGTGTTTTAATGTTTTTTCCCACACTTTCTCACCTCCCTGCCCTGTGGGCACTTCGAAACAGTATTTTCTTATTGTATAAGCGTCGATCAAGCAAAAAATAAATAGTGTACAGGGAAAGGGAATTGTGAACATTCCCATACTTGACTTAATCTCCTACCATGCTCTCATTTTTCTCTCCCTCACCTCTCCTCTTACTATACTCCCTCCTCTAACGCCACCTGCTTTGACTCACCTCTCTATCCCTCCAATGTCTACGTTTTAGGCATTGCCACCACCCTTTGATGTTAATCCTCCCTCCTCCACGCTACCACCACCACTCCTCCATGCCATTACTACCACCAAACCCACCACTCCAACCTCCTACTCAATCACCATCCTTCCACTCAGTTGCACACACTGCACTCCCACTCCATACTCAATCTCACCTAATCACACATGCCACACTGTCAGAAAAACTCACATTGCAGTACCACATGCACTCACTAACTGTTAAGAAGGATTTCTGAACTCTGTCCAGGAGGGGCGAGGTTCAGAAGGCCAACCTAGTTTCTTGGAACAGGGTAACCTCTGGACAAGCCAGGCCAATCAGGGTAGCTATGGCAGGCGGTCAAGACTAAGTCTCAGGAGAGGTGAGAGTGACTGAAGGACCTCAATGAGCACACAGCAAGGACAGTTACAAATTACTCCAGACAGGTGTTATATCAAAAATATAGACACATTTATTACAAGGCCTTTGTAACACAGACTATAGCAAAGAATCGCAGTAACACTAAGTAAACCAATACATCACACTCAATACAATATATATATATATACACAAGACCAGGCAGTCTAAAGGGGTGACTGCACGAAATATGTTGACAACCTAGAGGGGGAGGAAACTGGCAGTGCAGTTAGTCTTTAGGCCCAACTCGCCATCAGATATTCACCTAAGAGGCAGTCCAGGCCCTAAGAAGAGGAGAGCCTTGTGCTCAATAGTACATGCATGCCAATGCAAGCGGTTGTTCCAATGGGCAAAACTGGGTCTCTTCAGGGGGCTCTAGCAGCTCGGGAAGGTGGATAAGGCGATGAAGAATAAGTTCCCACTATTCAAGAAGGACCACCACTTGAAGACAGAGGCAGTTAGAGAGTTCGGGATGGAGTCGCTATTTTCCAATAGCAGTGGACAGGAGAGGAGCCCCCAGGGGCCACTTGTGTTTAAAGTTGGGCTCTGGCGCTAGGGGCCACCGGTTGGGGTAAAGATTACACACCGGTCCCTGAGGCAAGGAGACCCAAACTTCTGCAGGCTAGTCTAATTCGGTTGCAGGTTCGACTGTGGCAAAAAGGACATCTCGGCACCTTTTAGTTCCTGAGATCCAGCGAGGATTCCCAAACGGGACAGTGGCAATTTCTCTGCTCCGGGTAGATGAATCGCCCCAGTTTCACTGCAGCAGTCTTCAGGGGCAAGAGGGTCACAAATGCAGCGGACTTGCAAAGGACGTTGCAGCAGCAGGGCAACACGGTAACCGCGTTTACTCCAGTCCAGGTGCACTCGTCTCACTTTAAACCTGGCAATGCTAAGTGTACGAAATTCGGTGTGAGCGTGCCGTGGACACAGAGCTAGCAGTATACCAAATTTTGAGGGCCTCCTCGAAACGACGGCGGAGACAGAGCAAAGGACCTAGGTAAGCTGGTCAGCCCACTGGTTGGCCCAGGGACACTTCCGAGAAAGCTTACTTGCAGGTTTTGGTGAAGGTGTCGAGAATAGTTGGTCCCACTATTCCAACGGGTCGAAGCGTCTTTGCAGACCTTGTAGGATGACCAGATGCAGAGGGGTCCCACGGAACGACAGCGGGCTAAGGGTGCCAAACCTTCCAGCGGGTCACCAGCGGTTCCTCGACTCAGCTTCATAGTTGCAGGATACTTGGATCCTATCCCTTGTTCAGTGAGAACTCAGGAGATTGACCTGGTAGTGGTGTTTCCAGCCTCCTCTTATCCAAAGTTCCCTTCGTGCCAAAACGGAGAGGACCAAATGGGAGATCTGCTCACAAACACTCCATATGTGGACCAATCACAGACCACGGTGGTCTCAGGCATTCAGGACACTCCAGACTCTCTGGCACCCAGGATGTGTATTGGGACCAGACATCCCAGCCCACATCCTGGAGGCGCACACATAAGGCATGCAGAAGCCCGCGAAAGCATTGGGATTTGCGGGAAAATGCATCACCAAATAAGGACTGGCCCGGGTCGACTCGACATGGTGAAGGTGAAGGGGCAAGATAGCCAAAGGACAGGACAAAGAACCTCGTGGCATGGCCATTTTGGAGCCAGGCCACCTATTTGTGCCAAACGCAGTTAACATGGCAGGAAAGGGTTAAAAATAATGTGAAACGATAGCTGCCACCAGTCCTGTCCATGACACATCTGCACAGTTCGTAGAAAGTCCAGCGAGAGTATCTAGGGCCTTTGGAAATTACTATAGACCCAAGTGTGCTGTATGGTAACATACACTGCACACTTGTTACATGTTGCACAAAAGTTGCAACATAAAAAAAGGACTAAGGGAAACAAAGTCTCCCAGTACTGACTGTCTTAAGGGCATGTCAGTTTCCCCATAAAAAGTGAGCAAAAGCCCAGAGGAGTACAGCTGAAGGCTGTGCTTCTCTGGCAAAGTCAGTCAGTGGTGTCTAAACAGCAGCAACAAGTTTGGGGGTTGACACATGGAGGAAAAATTACATACATATGTGAAATCTTTCCCAACACTAACCAATATCTCACCTGCTCCACACATCGCCTTCACGCTCCGCTGCTCCATCCTTCCTCATGCTGGTCTCTTGGTCCAGCACCTCCACTCACCTAAACTCAACAACTACAAATTCATGATTTCCTTGCCTCCTTTCAGGGTTGGATTGGCCCCTCTGCCTTTCGGCCAGTGGCTGGGCCGAAATCGTCCCTGGGGAGTGGGGGCCGGTTTCTGGCCATGCCTGGGCCGGTATGGAAGAAAATAAAAAAAGAAAAATACAATATTTTGTTTTTTCACATTTTTTTTTCTTTCAAAAAGCCTTTCATCCTTCTTAGGTCAATAAATGAGTACCAAAACAGGTTGGGTGATATTGTTTGCATATTTGTTCTATAAATAAGAGCTTAAGCGTAAGTGCTATACAATAACATATCATTTGGCCTTGGACGTCTGCTTCTGCTTGGATTCGCAGGGCCTCATTACAAGGGTGGTGCTCCCGTAATGAAGGGTGCCGGTACGGGACCGGCACCCTTCATTATGGCAGCGCCGATTACGAGGTTCCCTTTGCGGGACCCGGACCAGACGTCTGGTAAAACAAGACGTCTTTTCCGGGTCCCGCGAGGGGAAGAGGGAGATAATAACCGGCCATTTGTAATGTGCCCGTTATTACCTCCCTCCCCATTCCCTTGAGCCCTATGGGGGCTCAACTGGGAATGGGGAATGGTTCCTTCAAGGAGGACTAACCGGGTCCTCCAATGTTGGAATGACCGGTTATTCCTCATTGAAGGAACCCGGTAATGGAGGCCCACAGTAATTTAGTGTACTTAGGAACAATGCTATTTGATGCCACTGCCTATTTTATCAAGGGGGGAAAGGTTGTGTTTCATCGCTTCCCGGGATTCACTTTGGGGTGGGGTCAAATGGCATCACTTCTGGAGGTCAAGGGTCGTGAGGTGAGGGGTGGGCCACTTTTTGAGGCGAGGGGTGGGCCACTTTTGTTTGGGTGACCGGGCCTATTTCTTGTCCCAGTCCGACCCTGCCTCCTTTTTATGTACCTCTTTTCCTGTCATTGGTTTCCTTTCCCTACCCAATCTATCCCCATCTTCCCCAACCAGGTTGTAACAATCAGCAGAATCATGAAATAGCAGGCTTAGCTCTGTCCCTTTTCTCCACAGGGGCCCGCTACAGAGAGCAGCAGCCCAAGGCACACAATGTTCCCTATTCGTGTTAGGGGTCTGGTTCCTGCGCTTTCCCTTAGTCGGTATAGCCAGTTCAGGCCCTGCTGCCCCATTAAGTCCCTGGGGGTCTAGGGTAGGAACCGCTGGCTGCTGTGTCTCGTTGCTAGAACTGGAGAGAGCTTCACTCAAAGCCAGTGCAGGAGAACCCTGTGCAGCTTCTCATGGCGCTGGAGAATTTTGTGCGGTTGTGCTCACAGCTGAGCAGTTGTTGCTCGACCTGTCTTGCTCATTCCTCTCTGTGGTGAACAACCGGGGCAATTAGCTGCTGAAGGGTTACTTCCATTTTGGTGCTCCTTGCTTTGTCTTCTCTCAAGTTCGTTGACTCTACAAGAGACTAAAATAATCCAACAAGCATTTTATACAGGAGGTATGGTGCAAGAAAAAATGGCTACTGCATAAGAGCATGCTGACACAAGGGGGACTGGACCCTCAACTGCCACTGTTATCCTCAGGGGAAGAACTGGCTCTGGATTACTCCCTGGACAGCCTCCTAACCCCAGCTGAGAGGGGTTCCTATATCCTCTTGACAAGGCCAGTGTACTGACCTCGTCACATCTGTAGGATCAGTGAAGTGAGTAATCCGGGCATGTTCCTGTAGACATTCACCATCTCCTGTCTGAGTTGGTTTGTGAAGGTGACATGAGCATTTGAGAGACTGCAAATCAGTCAAGACATGTGATGATTGCTGGTGTACACTGGCCCGTGGAAGGCAGCTTTGTCTAGGTTTATGTGGTAGGTGAGTTGTGCGAGCAGTTTGGGCTGGGGGGGGCCAGATATAAAAAGACCCATGTGCCTTCCTGCCCATCAGTGTTTTATGGATGTCATCTATGAGTTAGAAACAAAAAGGGGTGCCCGATTATAAACCCTGGTCTCTCAGGCAATACATCATATATAGGAACACCACAATGGATCAGAGTGAGGAATGACCTTTAGCACTTACTTTACAATTTCCATTATATTGATAAAAACTTTCTTAGAACCAATTTCAAAATGTTTATTCTATACAATTCTTTAAAAAGTAAATCAATTTTCAAACATCAATTTACAATGATACATAGCAAAATCAATACAAAATATTTCAAAAAAACTTCACGGCTCACACACCCAAGTTTCTACCATTCATTCACTCACTCTCATTCTATCGTCACACATTTCCCACACTTCATAAAAATGTGACCCTCTATATTGGTCACCATTTTCACTTTCTATTATTCCACAATGCCTGGTTCCCTTTTTCCATTATCAGGTGGCACAATCTGTATATCAATATTACCACATATTTTGTTGTCAACAAAATCTGTGGGAATATTGATATACAGATTGTGCCACCTGAAATGTGTGAAGATAGAATTTAATTGAAAAATTGATGACCAACAACTGGCTTTGTCTCAATGCCAAAAAGACAGAATTAATGATTTTTGGGACTACTACAGCCCGAGGAAGACTGAAGCATCAATACAAGTGTTTCGACATCAATGAAATCCAAATAAAAGTTGTGAACAAAGGCAAAACTCTAGGGATGCACATGGAAGCATCACTGAGCGCAGAGTCCCAAGTCATGCAACTGACTAAGAACTGCTTATATTACCCGAGGCTCCTACAAAGAATACACCCCTATCTAAACGAGGATAATTGCGCCACAGTAGCAAGAGCCACCATATTGTCCAGGTTAGATTACGGCACAAGGCACATTGCAAAATGTCAAAAAAATACAAAATAGGGCTGTTAGGAATCAAAGGAAAAGGGAAAACAGAAAACATCAGTGACGATAGGAGAAATCTACACTGGCTTACTATCGAAGATGGAATACAGTTGAAAACCCCAACGCTAGCCCACAGGTGCGTCCAAGGGAAAGCCCCAGCATACCTTAAGAAGAAACTGATCACATATGTACCAAGATGGGGACTCGGATCTGAAGCCCAGGGCAACCTCGTAACCACCAGTTTCAGGAAAACCAACGGACTTGGCAAAGTCTTTCATACCAAAGCTGCGACCTTATGGAATAACTTCCCACCACAAATAAGACTGGAGTTCTCATACATTACCTTCCGAAAGAAACTCAAGACCCACTTATTTAGATAACTCCCTTAACCTAAGCCAAAACCCGCCTGTAAAACTGTACATTCATGTTGTCCCATGACTTGTTTGTATAATGTGATTCTGCATGTACATGTGGTGCCCTGATGCCTGCGGGCTACGGCGCGGTAGAAATAAATAAAACAGTAGCAGTGACCGTCACCAAAGAGCATCTTAAGTTCTTTTAAATCGGTCTAGCAGTTACATGGGGGCAGGGGTTCTAAGCAATCCTGTTTTGTTTAGGCACCTCAGCGCTCAAGAGTCCGCATCCAAGATGGTCGCTTAGTGCAGAGCTCCAGAGGAGGGAAGAAGTTAGCCAGCCTACTGGTAGCATATCTACAGTTTCCTGATTGGCTCTGCCTGCAGAAACACTGAGTGGTTGCCGGAAGGTTCTGGCAACCCAACCTCTGTGAGCTGCACCATCGAAAAGAGGAAGGGGAGAGCACCGGAGGTCTAGCTGTCCTAAGAGGGCAGCTGGTGAGCATGGTGCAATGCCCTCATCCGAAGAGGGCCTTTGGCCATCCTGCTGCTTGCTAATGGACCCGTCCATGAACATGTTGCAGCGGGCCTCTTCTCCCAGACCAGCTGCCTCTTGAGCCTGACAGTCCTCGGGGGAAGCGGTTGGGGGGGGACCTACCAGGTGGGGGATGGGAGCGGTAAGCACCAGCGCTGCACAGTCCTCCGGGGACAGCTGGTGGCCTGGTGCATTGCCCTGTGAGCGGGGCCTTAGTCCTTTCTGCTGCTCATTGCTGGACCCGGTTGCAGAGCCTGTGTGGGCCCCTCATCCCATCCCCTCCCCGCTGTCCAGGAGAGGTGGTGCAAAGCTATGGTCCCAGTTTTTTTTTTACTACATGGAGACTCCTAGCAGAAGCCTCGGAGGTTGCAACCCATACATGATCAGACGAGATAATTTTACTCCTCTAGGGGAACGGGGAATGCAGGACAGAGCTGTGACCCAGAGTGAAATGAGACCCCAACTAAGGGGCTGAACACACAGATTGTTGCAAACCTGAGGATTTATCCAGGCATGGCATGACATCAGCAAGGGGGTTGTGAGGGGAACGGCCGAGTCGAAGCTCGGGCAACCTACCTGACCAGGCCCTCCAGTTGCCCTGCTTGGGACACATGCCATTGGTGGCCAGGTACATTAGCCAATGGCACCAACCCTGTGACGGTTAAAACTCCTGATGTCCGAACACAACATCAGGAAATGTGGGGCTTCCAGGCCAAGAATGAGGACTTTGAGGCGAGATCACAGATGAACAATATTTGATTGGTTGGGATGCCATAAACACTTCCAATAGGAAATATGGAAGCCTTCCATGAAACCTTCATAAAAAGGAGGTGCTACAGGACCCTCATCTCTCCTCACAGTTCCTAACTGAAAGAGTGCATAGGTTTGCTAGTCAAAGCCAGCGCACTGGTCAAAATACCTGTATTGGCAATGGAAATGCTGTACTTAATCCATGGGCCAGAGCATGACCACTTTAGACACGGACATTCATGCTCTTGAGATGTTAGAATGGCCTGATAATACCCTCCCAATCAGAATTTTATGAGCGATCACATACAGCCAACGACACATGCTCACCCCATGAGGAAGTGAAATACTGAGGCGATACTCCCATGAGCAATATTAACCAGGTGGTCTCTTGCTTTAGTTGAATCGACGCCCTAAAATAAATCTCATTTCTAAACCTTTGAATATAAGTCAGCAAATCCCAATCCTATCTTTCAGTGCAGACCTTCAGAAATTACAAAAGCATATCTTCAGGTTTGAATGGAAGGGACAATGCCAGGGGTCTTTAATGCATGTTGATGATTAATCCAGAATAGAGCAGCAAGACTTATCCTTGGCCTCATGCCCATGGACCACATCTCTCTTGCCCTAAAAAGTCTTCACTGGCTCCTGGTTGCTGCACAGATCAAATTCAAATCCGTCAGCATCATCCACAAGCCTGTCTGGGGCCAGGAACTACACTATCGGACACTCTCTCTTACAAAATACTCTCCTCCTAGACCTCTATGTTCCTTTGGCACCAACTCCGTGCGTAAAGCGTTTTGCTAAACAGAGTAGGAGGTTGTTCGCTTTCCTCAGCTGGATCCCTCCTTTGGAACATCCTCCCTGTCCCTCTTGAGCAGAACTTTCTTAAATTCTGAAAGCACCGCAAGACTTCCCTCTTTTCCTCCTCCTTCCCTGCTAATCTCACAGTTGCTATGATTGATGTCTTGGACCCTTATGCATCCTCTGGGCTCCTGACCACTGACACCCCATCTTCCTAGCTTGTCTACCTTCAGCACTTGCCTCGGTAAACCCTCTGCCTTGGAGATTCGCATTTTACCACCCTATACGACTCCAGGCTGTAATGCACTTACCATAACTTGCACTACATCTGTGGCTCACCACGAGCATTGACACTGCAGCATCTATCCCACTACCCTTATCCGTGCTGCACTTGTGTATTTTGAATACTCACAAGGCTTTGTAGGTTTGTCCGTTCCATCCACCACTGTATTTATGTGCGTGTATTTTAATATACTTCAATTGCATGTTCCCTCCCTGTTGCCGCTTTGGGTGATTTGAAACAGAATTCATTTGCTGTATAAGTGCCTAACAAGCCAACAAATAATTTGAATTTATAGTACAGAATATCAACACGCAAAGATGATTTGAGAAAAGAAATCCACCCATCGCACAAAAATGTGCAAGCAAGATATTTTTCTTAAGCTGTCTTCAATGACATTAGTTTGAAAAGGTTCCAACTGGTGATAGAAGAGTAGATCAGATGAAATGACACGACCCTCAATAGTGTCACTTCTCAGCACTTGCACCATATCAGCAGTGCATAGCCACTTGGCACATGTGGTAAAGTTAGTGTAAACATTGCATCTAAACCACCGCCCACCTGAGAACATGACTGACAAGACCTTGGTCCTCACCCAAACTTGGCCAGTTAAGCATCCAGTATATTGTAAGGAACTCATGGTGCCAACAGTAAAGACAGACACAAGTGATCACAGTTCAAGGGTGTTTATTTATTAAACTGTTTGGGCAAGTTGGAAAAATGCCCAATCTAAACCGAAATATAAGATGGGAGCAAGCTATGGCCAAAAAATAATGTAGTCCTAGTGGCGACTTGTCAATTAAAAGGGCCTATACTATGAAAAACCTATTGCCAATCCTTACGCTAAATACAAAAAGAATGTAGGATAATGTTCACAATTATGAAAGAAGTGTTTACAAATATGTCAGGATGTGGTAGCGCGGGTCTCCCTTCCCCATGTTTTGAGCACGGAACAAGGTGGGATTCCGGAGCAGAGCACACGCTTGAGCTTTCCCAGCACGAGATAACCGTTTAGCTCAAAGCTATCGGGGCCTTCGGAGGTTACGTCTCTTCATCAAAAAGTCTCTTGCCTCCAAGGACCTGATGTATCCAAAATAATAAACAAAGTTCCTTTCTGCATGTACATTGGGTGAAGCCTTTTCACCCCTGGATCCTCCCCTCCTTCAGGCTCAAATCCACAAACAGTTCCTTTCTACAAAAATAATAAAAGTTCTTTTCTGATTGCACTTGGATGTTTCTTCACCCCTGGGCCCCCCTCTTCTGGGCCCAGTCCCTCGAATATCGTCCTCCCACCATCGGGTTCACTCTGGCTTTTATTCAAAAGATCTCTTCCGGGGCATTCATCTCTCGGTGGGGTGATGGTTGTTCGCCCTTGGATTCCCCTCTTCTGGGTTTAGACCCTTCTAAAATCAACTTCACTTATGGCATTCACAAATCTCATTGTCTTTTTAAACAGTTCACTGTGGACCTGCCTCTGTTCAATTCACTATTGTCAGCGCACCGTTCATCTGGACTTTAGGTTTCACCCCTTTCCATCGGGATCCCCCTGTCGAGTTCACTCTTGCCAACCACACAATTTCCTCTACTTTCTTACGATGCAGGATTCACTTCGCTTAGGTTGACAATCTTCTGCCCGTCAAAGACTTTCGAATGTACAGAGGATTTTGCTAGAACCCTGTATGACCATTTTGACCCCTTTTTTGCACGGTTCCCAAGGCATGGTAACGGTAGTTTCAACAATAAGGTAATCACTCAGTTTCTCGAGTGAGCACCCATGTGGTGCTGAAATCCTCTGCGCCTGGTTTTCCCCACTCATATTAACAGTTATTTGGACTTTCTTCAATTAGCAGTTTGCTCCTTTTGTTCAACACAGTTCGGTTTATCTGTTCTCCCCTCGACTCACCGGCTGTGATGAACCACTTGGCTTTTCTTGTCTGTGTACCTTTGACATCTGCAACAGACGCAGGCTATTGTTCTCAGTTTTACGATTCCTTCCACTGAGGTTTAACAGGCTTTGGTCGGATTGCTCTTGGAAAGGGCAAGGTCGCTTCACTCCTCGTCACCCTTTCGTTATGCGCGGTCTTTCTCCTCCTCTTGAATTGCTGGGCTGGGTTAGCCGTCTCGTTGTGCGATCTGCCTCGCTTATATTATGCTCTACCTTTTATCCCTGTGGGTAAGGGAAAGGGCCATCAAGTGTGTGATTCTGGACAATTGCCTGACCCTTGTGTTGGGGCATGTCAGCTAAATGAGTTTGGTGTTTGCTGTCTTTCGTGGTGTGTGAAAGTGTTGGTCGGAAAAGGGGGGCGGGGAATAGAGCATTTGAGCATCCTATGTGGTGGGATGGGGAAAAGGTGTTCTAAGAGGGGGGGGGATACTGCGTCTCACCCATCAGCGTCCCACCTCCACTCCCAGAGGACGCCCCCCTCATTCAGGTGATCCTCCCGCACTGGTCCACCCCCAGGAACTAGATCCAATAGCTATGGCCGTGTCCTGGACACCTGGATGACAGATCCCCAGGGACTAGTAAGCGAGACACCTTCAGGTTCCTCACAATATTATCTGGCAGAAAGCAAAGAATGAATGTCCAGGAGTGGGGCTTGAAGAAGAAACTAAAAAGTGATGTGTGGAAGTTTTGAATTCATCTGAACCACTGGCACTGCTCCAAGCAACCTTCTACACCACAGTTTTTCAGCTGGTCTGCGCCATTGCAAAAGGGGTCCAGCTGTATGCAAATCAGCCATGTACTGCCAACAATGTGAGCAGCCCTGTCTGACCTGCAAGGCCAGGTCCCCTCTACACAGAAACACAAGCAACCACAGACACGTTTAAGCATTGTTGAGCCTCATCGGTGAGGTGCAGCTTGGTTCCCTATGGCACAGCGAACAAGGGACCCACGTCTGGGCACACCCTCTCTCACATAGGGAGACAAACTAAAACCAAAAAAGTGATGGGTTAAGGTTTGGACTGCCCCTTTTGGGGTTGGACCAAACCTGATTTGCATATCGTCTTTCCCCTTTTGTATGGAGGGTTGCCCAGAGCAATGCTGGAGGTTAAGATTAATTCTAAACTCTCCAGCCATCACCTCTTTCATTGTGTTTGCAGAACACCACCACCATAGCCTCCCCAAAGACTCTACCAGAGAGTCCCTCATCAGACAGGATGTTAACAGAACAGCCCTGACCTATTCCCAAATCCAATGGAAGAACATCTAGTTAGGAACTACCGAATCCTCAAGATGCTTCAGTTTTAGAAAGCCCACATCCAGAGCAGGTCTTCCAGGGATTCCGAATATATACTATGGGTAAACACAAGCACATCTGGAAAGACCCCTTAGTCCATGTGCGTGGATCCTCAACCATGTCCTCCAGCGGCAGTACTTGTGAAGGAGAACAGTTTTTCCGTCCCCTTCAGTTCCAACATTTATATAGATAAATACTTCCTTCTCCCGCTCCAAAGGAAAAACGATTTTGCACAGTTTACTAGAGGTTTCCCTGTCCATTGGGACGTGATTTTAAGCAATAGAAATGGCCAAAATGATCTGTGTGCAGGTGGAAAGCAAGGTAGGACCAGAGCACCGGGCAAACGCCAGCTCCTGCATGGGAAACAAACTGAAAGAAATCCAAAATGGCAGCATGCCTTTTAAAGACTTCTCTTCCCGGACTTTGAACAGGAAGCCAATTATTCAAACAATTCAAATGCGTACCTCCTATGCCAATGGGAGGACAGGGAGAATTTTAAAACTGGGACTAAAATCCACAAACCGTGTCTGAGCTGGGAGCGGATTACAGGAGTTTGTTGAGAACGCTGGTGAGCACCAGAGAAGGGGAAGCCCTTGAGCCCAGAAGAGGGATGTGCTCCACGAGAGCTGCTAAGACCCCCAGAAGAGGAGCAGATGCTATAAAGAGGGGAAGGAGAGCTGCTTGGGACCACAAAAGAAGGCAGAATGAAAAGTTAAGGGGGGGGGGGGGTTGGTCTCCAGAAGAGAGGATTTGTAGCAGAAGAGGAGAGCCCCTTGAGCTGCAAAGGGGAGGAGTATACCATGAGCCCAGAAGAGGGGTGTGCTACAGCAAAAGGAGAAAGAGGGAGTGACTGATCACCAGGAGGGGTGACGTGTAAGAGGCAAAGAGCCACTTACCCCAGAAGAGGGGAGTGTGTAACCGAGAGAAGGAGAGCCACAAGGAGGAGGGGACATTTTGGGCACTTAGCACAGGAAGGAAACCCTAAAGTTCAGAGAGGCAGAAACTGAGCTCTAGAAATCACTAAGTAGGAGGTCATCCTGTCTGGTACTTTCCACATGCCTTCTCGTTTGCCATCCTTCAGATTTAACCCAGTTTTCAAGGACTGCGTTTACCCAACACCCTTTATGTCAGAGCCATTCTAAAACAAATTCAATGCAATAATTGTGATTTTTCTTTTGCCTAATACAAGCCTTTAACAGCATTCTGCTGTTCTCCCTTTGCTAATGGTTCTTTTCCATCCTCCATCAAGCACTCTTGTGCGCCCCCTCCTTAAAAATCCATCAGCAGAACCTTCCTGCCCAGCCAACTATCGCCCCATCTCCATCACCCTTTTCTGGGGAAACTGCTTGAGAAGTTGGCCGTGTCCCAGCTTAACCTCCACACTGAACTTGTTGTCGATCTCCACAACCATCAATCTGGATTCCAAGCATCCACAGGCACGGAAACTGCTCTTCTGAACACCCATGAAGAACTGCTTGCATCCCTTGATTCCAACTCCCCTGCTGTCCTCATCCTCCTTGATCTCTCTTCTGCATTTGACACAGTGAACTACTCTATCCTCATAAAAAGGCTCCATGACACCCTTGGTATCTCGGAGCAGGCACTGGACTGGCTGACCTCCTTCCTAACTGACCACTCTTCCAAAGTCATACTGGGCACCTTCTACTCCCCTACTTCCATCTCCACCTGTGGCCTCCGCGGGTTCCATCCTTTTGCCTTGGCTCTTCAACATCTACCTTACTCTTCTGGCATGCCTCATTTCCTCCTCCTCCCCCAACTTCCAGTGTTATGCGGACAACACACAACTTTTCTTCAAACTTCCTACAGATGCCCATGCACCCTCCATTATCCCCGACTGCCTCTCAGCCATCCAGGCCTGGTGTACCTCCAATGATCTCTGCGTCAATGCCAGCAAAATGGAGATCTTACCTATTGGGACTCAGTCACCCGACTTCTTCCCTTCACTCTGGCCTTCTTCCTTGGACACTCCCCCTGCGCCCTCTTCAGAAGCCAGAAACCACAGAGTCATCTTCAACTCCTCTCTCTCTCTCCTTCCTCCCTTATACTCAAGACATTGCTAAGAAGTCCCACTTTCAGATTTTCCTTCTGAAAGGAATTCTACCTTTCCTCGCCTTCCCCCAGTGACTCAATGTTACCCGGGTTATGGTTTTCTTTAGGCTTGACTATCGTAATAGCCTTCTCCTAAATCTATCTTCGTCCACTCTGCGACCCGTCCAACTAATCCAGAATAGGGGAGTGTCGCTTATCCTTGGCCTCAAGGACAGGAAGCACATTGCTCCTGCCCTTCAAAGTCTACACTGGCTCCCGATCGCAACACGGATGAAATTCAAATCCCTCTGCATCATCCACAAAGCTGTCTGGGAACAGGAACCACTCTACGTGCAACTCTTACTTACTAAATATTACCCCTACAGACACCTGTGTTCCTCTGGTACCAACTCCTTGTGTGTAAAGCGGTTTGCTAAACAGAGGGCAGGTGGTTGATCGCTTTCCTCAGCGGGCTCCCTTCTTTGGAACAGCCTCCCCCGCCCTCTTCGTCTTGAGCAGGACCGCCTTAAGTTCCGGAAAAGTCAAGACCTTCCTCTTTGCCTCTTTCTTCTCTCTCTCTCTCTCTCTCTCTCTCTCTCTCTCTCTCTCTCTCCCCTGCTAATCGCACAGTAGTTTGATTAGTGTGCAGCAGGGCCCTTCTGCATTATTGGTCCCTGACCTCCCTCATCATCCCAGCTGCTGTCTATCCTCTGCACTTGCCTCGGCTCACCCTCCTCCTGGAGGTCGCACTTACCTTTCTTCATAGCACTTCACCTGCTGCTCTCCAGAAGCACCAAAACACCTATCTGATACCCCTCTCCCCTCTGCACTTGGCATGTTCTGAACACTCACAAGGCATAGTAGGTTAATCTATGTTTGACCGGGGTGTTAGGTCTGAACACTATGCATGCTCTGCCTTCCTGCCTCTCCAATCTCCCTGTGCTATTGTTTTTGGCCGTTCCTCCTTTGGTCCTTATTTCTGGGCTCCGCTTGTTCCAGCATTTTCTTCGAGCTTTGCTAGTTCTAAGCTGCCTTGTATGACATGATGAAGTGTGGAATAAAGAGGGTGGCATGCCCAAAAGTATATGACAATTTCTTCCATGTGATGCATAACTTACACGTTTCATTAATGATTTCTTTGCTCGCCTAATGCTGTTTTCATTTGTTTTAATTTCTTTATTAACTTCAATTTTATTGAATAAAGGAGGAGTTTTGTAAATGTAAGGAGTGTATTTAGTTATGTTGTACATAGTTATCCATTGCACTAGATGTACATTACAATTGCCAGTGGAATCAGCTCTACATTGCTTCTGGAATTGTTTGGTGATTTCAAATTAATAAGCTATTAGTCTTGCATTCCCTGGACAGCTCAAACGGAGACACCTACATCATGCTATGTGGAGTAATTCTTTATTGGAATACCCCTTGCATCAAAGCACTCTTCGAATTCTCGTTACCATTATTCGAAATCCTTATACAATCCACGATTGTCCAATTAATGCTCTAAACTCACCCATTGCTTTGTGGATGGCACAAAGAAGTCCTCTTATGCGTGATACCAATGTTATTCAGCCAATCTATGAACTCCATCCAAGTAAATTGAGGACTATTATCACTCACAATCTTGGACGGGAACCCTTCCCTCAGACACACTCCCTCCAAAAATGTAATCCCATGTGTAGTTGCCACTTCCCTTAAAACCCCAACCTCTGGCCATCTTGATAACAAATCCATGACAACCATTATATAGCTCTCACGTACCCCTGGTAAACTCAATGACCAACAAATCAATGGCAATAACCTCCCAAGGAACTTGTGGTAAACTAGGAAACTCCATAAGAGGAACCCTCGTCTTCAAAACTGTGTTCATGTCCTTTTAAGTGCCACAAACCTTGACCTGCAATTCAATAAATGTATCCATATCTGGCCACCAAAAGTCTGCTCTTATTAATGACTTGGACCTAGAAATCCAGATGTGTACTTTGTGACTCAGCTCCACTACTGCATCCCCAATACGTTCAGGAACCAGTAAAAGTTTCCCCCTGAACACAAACTCTCCAGGCACGCTCAATTCATCTTTAATCCGCTTAAACGTCTTAATCAGTTTTCTTCCTTCCACACAACTCCCACGCCATTTCTCACGGACTTGACCTTCTGATAGAATGTATCTTCTTCACAGGTCTTGATCCACTTCTCCTCTAAACATTCATCAACATAAAAAATGTCCCCAACACTCCCTCTTACACTAAAAGTGCCCTTAATGTCATCATCAAACACTCACTCACTGGTGCCTTCATCCACCAATGCAATACAGCGATAAGGCATCTCCTACTACATACTTCCTACCCGCAATATATTCTAAAATAAAATGTAGTCCTTGCACTTTTGGCACCCACTTTATAATTCATCTCTACACACCATCCAACCCCTCTCTTGTTGACTATGCCACCCAACATTCAATGGTTTGTTATCAGTTCTCAATAAGAACGGCCTACCATAAAAATACACTTTGAACTTCATTATCACCCAGACTACGGCCAAAGCCTGGTCTGCATGCATTAAAACGGCTCCTAGACCTAGTTCACACATCTGTGTATACTATGGTTTTGAGGTCATCTCTGGATCCATCCAGCACAGGAGCTTTTGTGAGTTCTTCCTCAACTCCTTTAAACTCAGTTGCACTCCTCAGATCATTCACATCTCGCTCCTTTCCTGGTAAGTTTTTTCTGATCACTGGTTTTACTTGCCAACCCTCTAATAAACTGAGGCCAATTAATGATGACACTACCATCTTGTGCTTTGTAATGGTCATATGTACAATTGCCTTAAGTGCACTGCTTTTGGTTTTAAATCCACCTTCTGACAATATCTCCCAAATAATCAACCCATGTCCTCCATCTTTGGAGTTAATCCAGCTTTGCTAAACTTCTGCAATACCAACCATAACCTGTGGTCATGTTCCAGCTGATCAACACCCCAAATCAATAGGTTATCCTGATACTATTTGACACAAGTAACATGTAGTATTTCATGTATTACTTTTTGAAAAATGTTTGCAGCTGATACCATCCCAAAAGTCATCCAAACACACTTGAACATACCTCTGTGTGTGATAAAGGTTGTCACATCGGATGATTCCGGGTACAACCCAATCTGATGTTAAGCACGCTTTATATCAAGTAGATAAAATACTTTTGCTTGTGGCAGATCAGAAATAAGCTCATTGAGCTTCTCCTGGGAAAATCTTTCAGCAATGACACTCTCGTTTAGCCCTCTTAAGTCAATACATATCCCAACAGACACATTGGCTTTTCTTATGATATTTTATTTGTATCAGTCATACACAAGTGTTTCAGAGTGCGATGAGGCAGGGGAGGAGAACAAGGGAGGACAAAAACACTGATCTTACTAGGCCCAGTGACTTTGAGAACGCCCAAGTGCAGGGGAGAGGGAAGGGGGAAAAGTGCAAGGTAGAGGGGAGAAATGGAAAGTGCTGAGCAAGGGTTAACAACAAATGGTAGTGCAGCCAGCAAGGTGGCAAGTGAAGGTTAAGAGTGCAGACAAGGGGTGTCTGATAAGTGCAGGTAAGGGGACTGTAGTGTTACAGATACAGACCCAAGTGCAAGGGTTGCCAGAAGGCAGTGCGCGTGTGTTGCTGGGTGTCCAGGGGCCTGGGCCCGAAATCAGAGGGTAGACCAGGTGCACGGTGCCGAAGCAGACAGATCAGCAGGGGAGAGAAAGATCGAAAGCAGAAGCACAGAGGAAGGTGTTGAGGTGCTTCCGGAACCGGAGATGGTTCTCCTCAACTTTGAGTGGCAGGGAGACTGTTCGAGAGGGAGGCTCCAGCCGAGGAAAGTGATATACCACCAACTCGTTGCTAGGAGAAGCGACGGACCCTGAGGGAGTTGGAGGAGGAGGAGGAGCAAAGAGCTTGAGTGGGAAGGTATTTATGGAGGGATATTTGAATTTATTTTAGAGCCAGGACCCAGAAAGCCTTGTGAAAAATGCAAAGGGTCTTGAATTTCATCCCTGGAGCCATTGGGAGCCAATGAAGCGATTTCAGGGCTGGAGAGATGTGATCCCAGGGCTTGAGGACAAGGACAAGTCTTTCAGTCCTGTTCTAGGTGAGTTGCAGAGGGCGGAAAGTGGAAGCAGGCAGGTTTAGAAATAGGCTGTTGAGGCTGTTACTTCAACAATGGGGCCAACCTACTCCAATGCATCCGTTTGTTTGATCACACCTTCAATCACCATACGCTCAAGCTTTCCATCTGTACCTTCTTCCTCAACGCCAAGTGCATTCTGTCCTCACTTTTGCTACCAGAGGAATTGCATTCGGTCCGAGTTAGAATTTATGTACAAACTTCTCAAGACACCCAACCTTGTCTGAACACCTACGGAACCAATAAATCTATATCATTTTTTGTCACATTTCTCATGATCATGCTGCATCAAGTTTACTGACCAGTTGACTCCTTCATATTTGACAACATGTTTCTACTGCCTGCATTACCTAATGTTCAAAGAATATACCATTCCAGAAAGCATAATGCAGTCTTGAATAAAGCCTCTACTTAAAAAGCCTTCCTTGGATCCAAATAATTGTGATAACCACAAGACCCATTATTAACAGGTAATTTCGTCCATATAGAAGATTGCCGATTAGGGCAACATCTTGTTGACGATGCCCGATTTGTCCGCATCTTTTGCTAACCTGGATTACTATTTTATTACATTGTCTAAACAAGGTGGCCCATTTATCAGATAGCAAGACAGCCTTGTTTGAGTCTTTCCTAGGGAACACAACTTGCATAGTCAAAATTAATTAATATACACCGGACACTGGGTGGCGTGGTGTCACCTCAGAGGTTCTGCATTTCCCTGCTTCCAATTAACTTTTAGATCAAACGCCTGCACAACCTCTTGGTGGACCTGTGTGTTCATTTCATACAGACGCCATCCAGATCATTTTTCAACTAGAAGGGTGTAGTCAGGATGATATTGTGTGCATTCACACTATCGTTTCAAAAATTGCATGTTGGGCCTCAAAAAATTGATTTGGGGAAAATTGAGAAGATGGAGCTCCTGCCTATTTGGCCCATCACCATAATAAAGGAAATGGTTATATCTCCTGAAAGTATACTGTCTGACTGTACCATCACAAATATTGATAAAGTAAAATGTCTCCGGTTATTTGACTCTTCCTTGCCCACGGTAACACAGATTAGCAGTTTAGTGAGCTTCACTGATTACCATCTTATGATTCTTAGAGACAGCGGGGATCACTTAGCAACACACAGCTCCATCGCTCACGCTATTATAGGGCGCAAAATAGACTGATGCATTATACGCATACTGCTACATATGTAACACTACACAGATCCCTCAAAACAATGCAGTGCGCATTGTGACAAACTCTCAGACACCACCACATCGCCAGCCCCATTCTGCGAAAGATTCACAGACTTCCCATCAATAGCAGAATTATGTTTAAATTGTTAACATTTGTTCACAGAGCACTTTATATCTTTGCTACTTTGTACTGTAGGCAATCGGTTTTATGATATACACCTTGTTACCCGCAAGAATCCAAAACACGACTCGAATTATGTTCCTGGATTTTGCAAAATGTAGTGCTTTTGGCAGTTCTAGCTTGGTGAAAGAAGCAAATCTCTCAAATTGTCTACTGGTGGGTAAATCGTTCAATTTCAAACGTACTCCCTTTTAGAAGCGTTAAAACATTCTTATTTAACTGAGGTTTCATGTGGTTATGAAGTTTGCAGTTTTTTCATAATATGCACGTTGGCGTACCCTTGGGTTGTAGTGCCTTCCCAAGCTCATTTAATTGAAATAAAGCAGACATGGTTACACAGAGCTCCGTGCATACATCCTGATGTGAAGTATAGATCCCAGACTTTTATTCGGAAGTGCATCTTCTGTTTGGAAAAAGCTATGTGTGATCCACAAAAGGGCACATGCGTGAACATTTAAAAGAATAAACGGCAAGTGCTATTTTTGTTTGACCTAGGAATGCGCTGGAGAAATTTGCTACGAAGTTTGCACAAGCTTGACCACCACGTTTCTCTCATAATGAATCAGGAGTAGCTTACACTTTTTTCCTCCTGCCTGGTGTAAGTTACATTCTCTAGATGTCCAGATAAATGGGAGGCAGGACCTTTTTTTATATTAGGACACGTTTTTGCAATGATCCCTTTTCAAGAAAGCAGAAGCCTGTAATGGGAACGCTATAACGTGGGAATTGTTTTTAGTTTTGGCCATTAGGTGGCGCTGAAAGTGCTACCTATAAAGCAGAAACTTTTGTCATTAAAATAAGAGCTATAATGGAAGACCTTGAAATGGGGGATTTGATTGCAGGTTTATAATGCTTTTCAATGCAGGTTGACATATGAGGATGGATATATGTAGTTTGGCTATGAGTCCCACCTATGCAACATCCATTGCTAAGTGAAATCTATAGGACTCGCCTCCCATTCCCACCCATTTTCCCTCCAACCACAACTCTTTTTTGCACTCTTTGGCTGATTATCTACTGTGTGGTGAATTTGTCAGCCATTTTTCATCCAAAATGGTAGCCGCCATGTTTTAATGTTATTAAAAAGTGTTTGGACTTGATTTTTATAGTTATTAAAAATAAACAAGGTAGTGTAACAGTTACGTTTTTGTTTAAAACAGCACTGAAAATGTACATCTAGCGACTTGTGGGGGACTGGTCAGTGCTTTAGATGTAAGGAGCACTTGATTGGCTGTGATTGAATGTGCAGTGTGTGTTTCTCGAAACAAGTCATTTTGTTTCTATATTCCTAGCGGAGGACAAGTAGGTGAATGTGTGTGCTTCGCATTTCTTTTAATGTTGCAAATCAGTCCTGGCAGCAGCTTATCAAGCCGCCGATGGCACTTAATTGCAAAGTTAGTGCAATTAATTGAATCTCGGAAAATGTCAGTGCTTACACATGTGCAACATTGCACGGCTCAGCACCATTGAGCAATAGTTCAACAGTAATTTATGTGATCAGAAAGTGATGTCTACATTTCCAAAGAAACATTCTAATGTGTAACATGGATGGGATTCAAACCCTTATGTTAAGCCTATGACCAATGTGAAAAAGTGCAAGCATAATACAGATATAGCCGCTATTACAGCAGCTATATTGCATGTCTTGAATAAACAATATGTAGCTGTCGAATGAGGCTCGGATGATAGCTCAGGGGCAATGCGTTTGTCTTGGAAGCAAGACAACACACAGCAACACAGGTGTGAATCTCTGGCTCGTTCTCAGAAGCTTGTCCCTTGCATTAAGCGCGTTATAAATGAGCTATTACAAAACTTTGTGTGTGTGGCTGGATTTCAAAGTAAAGAAAGAACATTGTGCTCCTCTCACAAATGCAGAATTGTTTTGTTAAGGATTGAAATGACAGTGAGACAGACAGGCAGCTGGTCATACAAAAGAAATAGATTCATAGCATCAGGAAACTGTTATGCTATCAAAAGAATACAAAAACAGATAAGATTCTAATCCAGGATATAACAGCCCACAGAGAAAGAATACAAATCGTATAAAAAACCCCAAGCTCATAAGTGGTTGAGAAAAATGCGGCACAGGTGATGAATGTTTAGAACTCATACTATTCATAAAATCTAAGAGGTGTTCAACCTCTTTCGCATTGCATCTTCTCATGCCTGTCGCACGTTTGGATGGGTCCCTTTGCACGTACCCTCAAACAACTAGAAGAAAACATTCCCACAACAACTCGGCACATAATAGCAGTGCCTGGAAAATGCCTAATACTTATTCAAAAGCCAAATTGGTTGGCTTTGCCAATGTTTGTTGGAGGAAGCTGTTGTCAGGAAACACAGGATGTTCCAATTAACCTACGTAATAGGAAACTGCAGTCCAAAATTAAGCAAAAAAAAAAATTATATATATATACCTTGCTATCATTTAGAAAATCCAAAGAAGTAAATGCTGTGCAGAAATGTGTAACAAGTAGAATGGTTGAGGAATAGTTCACTTAAACTGCTTTCGGGTCTTAGGATTGCTATTTCTGCTTTGCAAATAACACTAAAGAAAATGAAGACCAGACTCAATTGTAGTAGTAACTGATGCACAGGATTTCACAGGCTTACACACCTTACCAGAATTCCATCCAGGCACAATTATGTCATTTCTGAAACATTAAACGGTTAGAAGCCATGCAAACAAATTTAACCCGTTTAATATTCAAAGCAAATCGCCGATTAAACCCATGTATTAACTATTATATGTAGCACTGCTTTTTCAACTAGTAAAACTAACCTTTTGAAAGCTTGCATCTTTCTTGCCCATGAGGTTTTCATAATCTTGTAACTGCATCTGAAATAAGAGATTTTAATGTGACTTCTCATTGTCCAAAGGGTTGAGAGAAAGTCGTGAGAAAAGTCGGTCATAAATATGCCCCACTCTACATATGGAGTAGTATGTAGGCCATCCACCAAGGGCATGTTGCATTTCAACACGCCTGACACCCTGCCTCCCCCACGAGCCAGGATGCATTCCAATGATTGCGCAACCAAAGTGCCACCAAAAGCGATGACCAAATTGAGAATGACTGAGGATCAGAAATTTGTTTCAATTACTCAACATTCCAGGTAAGAAAAACACAAATAAAGCATGTATTACAATTCTCAGACACAGAGCAGCAATTACAGCTACTTGTTCATATTATGAACCTGCTTTTAAAAGGCTCATACCATTGTGAACCAGATTTAAGCACACTGACACAGGAGTCCAAAGCCAAGACCCTGCCTCTCAATCCATCCCCTGGAAGATAAATGTTTAGGATTGCGTCATGTATTGTTCTAGATTTTGGGTGTACTGGGGATACTACCTTTGCCATAGACAATATGCTCCTTGGAGAAGGCCATGTCCATAAAGGCCGCAAATATGAAGGGACGTGGGGCATCCTTGCAGATGCCCACTGCCCCCCAGATATGGACTTTCACTGGAGGCCTAGGGTATGGTTGGCTGGAGAGCAGTCCTCTTTGCAAATGCAATTGAGCTCAACCTCTCAAGCAAGATGGATGCCTCGTCCTTGAATCTCCTAGTTAACCTTACAGATCTTAGGTGACCGGGCAGAACACAATGGAAACAATCATTACTGCACAGCATACACCACATAAACCATGCAAGTCAATACTGCACAACACGAGGCTTCTTTTTTTACGCACATACTTTACAATTTTTCTGATTATAAAACTAGCAATCCAAGTGACAGAATGTAAAGCAAAAGCCAGGGGTGGGTAAGTGCAAACATAATGGAAAGCACAGACAATGTTGTGGATGTATAGTATGTGTAGGAACAAGTTACTTACCTGTAACTGTTGTTCTCCAGCATGGGTCTGGCATGGATTCACATGCTCATGAATATTCCCCATCGTCAGGCTGGGAATCCTCGGTAAAGAAAAAATCAGTATCAGTTTCGTTTCTGATCTGTCTTTCGTAGTAGTAACCAATCACTGATCTCTGCGTCATACTGACCACAGCCAATGACTGCCCTCTACCTAAGCCCCGCCTCTGGCAGCCATCTTCAGATTTGGTAGCACGTGAAGTGGCAGTATGACCAAGTGAAGAGCCGCAGAGGGGTAGGCGGGAGGGTTCGCATGTGAATCCATGCCAGACCCATGCTGGAGAACAACAGTTACAGGTAAGTAACTTGTTCCTTCTCCAGCATGGGGTCTGGCATGGATTCACATGCTCATGAATATAAGAGTAAATAGCAGTACACACATGCACAACCACGGGGGGGTGGCAAAAGGCTCAACATTAAGCAATACAAAAAACTCAACATTAAGCAACTCTTACCTCCTCACCAGGTTCACCTTAGGCGAACAGGTTGCGCAGCACTGCTTGGCCGACTCTGGACTCCTGCCTGGAATCCCGATCGACGCAGTAGAATCTCGTGAAGGTGTGCGTCGACCTCCACGTAGCAGCCCTGCAGATGTCCAGCAGGGGCACACCAGATAAGAACGCCGTAGTAGCAGCGATCGCTCTGGTTGAATGGGCTCTCGGACGGCCTGGCAGCGGTCGGTTAGCCAACCGGTGGCAGTGCATGATGCAGCCGGAGAGCCATCTGGAAATAGAAGACTTCGAGAGAGCCTTCCCTTGATTCACAGGTCCAAAGTTCACGAATAGCTGTGATGTCCTCCGAAAACTCTTCGTGCGGTCCACGTAGAACTTCAGCGCTCTAGCCACATCCAGCGAGTGCACCAGATAGAGAACCTCTTCCACTTATGACCGTAGCATTTGAGAGTCGAGGACGCCCTGGCCTTTGCAAGAACCTCTCTGCAATCGGCCGGTATATCGTAGCCTCCAAACTCTAGCGCTGCAGGAGCCAGGCCTGCAGGTTCAGCGACGCCGGGTAGTGGTGGAAGATGGCGCCTCCTTCTCTGGAGAGAAGGTCCACGTCCGCCGACAGCTTGATGGGAGGGGACGTTGACAAGTCCAGAAGGTCCGGGAACCAGATCTGCCTCGGCCACGCCGGTGCGACGAGGATCATCCTGCACGGGGACCTCTTGAGTTGGTTGATGAGTCAAAGCAGCAATGGCAACGGAGAGAACGCATACAGGTATAGGCCGTCCCAGGGGAACGAGAACGCATCGCCCATGCTTCTCGGCTGGGTAAACCTGCTTGCGAACCTCTTGCACTTCGAGTTCGTCGCTGTTGCGAACAGGTCGATTTGGGGTTTGCCCCATCGTCGGAAGAGTTGATCCACCTGATCCTGGCGCAGTTCCCACTCGTGACACGCGCGCAGCTCCCTGCTGAGCGAGTCGGCGATGGTGTTTCTTTCTCCTGCCAGGTGGAAGGGAACCAGGAACATCCCCTGGGCGACCGCCCAGTGCCACAGATCCTGTGCCTCCTTGGCTAGGGCTGGGGATCTGGTGCCTCCCTGCTTCCGTATGTAAAACATTGTTGTGGTGTTGTCCGTGAAGATCCGCATCACCTTGCCCTTGAGCGACGGGAGGAACGATTTGAGAGCCCAGAACACGGCTCGGAGTTCCAGGACGTTGATGTGCAGGAGCCTCTCTTCCGGGAGCCAGAGGCCTCTTGCGTGGAGATCTCCTGTGTGGGAGCCCCAACCTTCCAGGGAGGCGTCCGTCGTCATCGTCTCCTGGTACGCCGGCGTCTGAAAGTCCTTGCCCGCCGTGAGGTGCGCTCGAACGCCCCACCACTGAATCGCCCGCCGGAACACCTCGTTGACGGGCACCCTGTCTTCGAAGGTGCCCGTCGCCTGCATCCAACGGGCGTCGAGAAATTCTTGAAGAGGGCGCATCCGTAGTCTGCAGAGGCGCACCAGGTAGATGCAAGAGGACATCATCCCCAGGAGGGACTTGATGGACCTCACCCTGGCCACGTCCGTGGCTTGCAGGCGCTGCACTTTGCCTAGAATGGTCTTCGTCCGTTCTTCCGACGGTGCCGCCAGGCGCCTCACTGTATCGAGCTTCGCTCCCAGAAACAGGGCCACCTGCGACGGCACCAGGTGGGACTTTGGGTAATTTATGGCGAATCCCAGGTCTGTAAGTAGCTGGACGGTCCTCGCAGTGTGTTCGACGGCGAGTTCCCTCGTCCTTGAGCAGATGAGCCAGTCGTCCAGGTAGGGGTAGACGTGAATCCTCTGCAGGCGCAGCCGCGCCGCCACAGGTGCTAGGCACATGGTAAAGACCCTGGGGGCCGACTTCAATCCGAACGGCAGTGCTCTGAATTGGTAGTGGCGTCCCTGGACGACGAACCTGAGGAACTTTCGGTGACTTTTGAGGATGGGAACGTGGAAGTATGCATCCTCCAGGTCCAACGACGATAGAAAGTCGCCTTCCTCCAGCTGTCCCAGTACGTGCTGGAGGGTGACCATCCTGAACTTTTGTGACCTCATGTATTTGTTCAAACGACGAAGATCCAGGATGGGGTGCCAGCCGCCCGTCGTCTTCCTGACGAGGAAGTACCTTGAGTACGCCCCGGAGTCTCTTCGGGACAAGCTCGATGGCGCCTTTCCTGAGCATCGCCCGTACTTCCAACAGCAGTTGCGGGACGTGACTTTCCTTCCTGGCCACAGGTGGAACGTGAGGGCACTTCTTCAGGAATTCGATAGAGTGTCCTCTTGCCAGGGTATACAGCACCCAACGGTCGGTGGAGATGGACTTCCACACGCCGACGAACTTCGTCAGCCGGCCTCCCACCGGGGTGCTTCGGTGGGGGCCCGAGACCACGGCCGGTTCAGTCCTGCTTAGAGGTGGTGGCCTTGCCCTGGCCACCTTGCCGACGGCAGCGAAGCGCTCCCTGCTTGCCACGACCCCTGTAGGCCTCCTGAGACGAGGAGCGTGCCGCCTGGCGGTAGGACGACGAGCCACCACTGGATCCCTTGGAGGCACCCTGTCTGCCTCCGGAGCTCCGAAAGGGCCGTCGTTGCTGAAGGGCTCCTAGGGCGCGGGCCATCTCCGTGTCCGTCTTTATGGCTTGGAGGGATTCGTCCACCGCCTTCCCGAACAAGTTGCTGCCATCGAACGGCATGTCCAACACCCTGGTCTGGACGTCCTGACGGAAGTCGGTCGCCTGGAACCAACCCCGTCGTCGTAGGCAAAGACCATTGCCCAGCTAGTGGAACCCGGTATCGGCAATATCGGTTGCCACTGTTATGGCGTGGTCCGACACCACCTCACCTTCCTGAAGTATTTCCAGGGCCTCGGACCTCTTGTCGTCCGGTAGGAAGTCCAATATGGGGGCCAGCTGAAACCAGAGCTCCCTGTCGTAAAGGGCCACGATCGCCAGGGCGTTGGCCGCTTTGGTCGTCGTCGCCGCCGACGAAATGACCCGCCGCCCCATGGCGTCCAACTTCTTTCCCTCGCCGTCCGGCGGGGAATTCGACGTCGAGGCTCCTGACCCCGCCGCTTTCTTCTTCGCCACCGCCGAGACGACCGAGTCTGGCGTTGGCTGGGCCCTGAGGCACAGGGGAGCGGTTTCAGGGACCCGGTACTTCTTCTCGTTCCGGTCCCGTTTGGGTGGTGCCGTGGAGAGGTTCTTGAGAACCGACAGGCCCTCCTCCCAGATGTCATCGATTAGAGGCACCGCGATGACGGTCTTCCTCTTGGCCTCCCGGCGCTGATCGAGGAAACCTTCCTTTTTCTGCTCCTCCGGGCAGAGCCGGAACAATTCGGACGCCCTGCCGATCATGGCGTGGAATGAGCCAATCTCGTCGGGCGGCGAGGCCCGTGCGACGGGAGACCCGTTCCGTCGCCATCGCCCTCAGAACCCGTCGTCGAGCCCATCGCACCGTCATCTCCCGACTCGTGGGAGGATGAGGAGGGAACTGTAGGCCTTACGGGGGCGAGTGGAGGAGAGGGTTGGGTCCTCCGTCGTTTGTTCTGAGGACTTCCCGACGGGCCAGGTTGCGGGTCCTCCGGCCTGGCCCGTGGTAATCTCGTCCTTATCTCAGAGCAGAAGGACTGGATCGCAGCCAAAATGGCCGCCGAGCTATCCTGAGGCCTAGGTTCCGGCTGCGCCGGAAGGGAAGGCTGCTCTTCCTCGCCATCGTCGTCTTCCTCGGTTATCTCCCGAGGATCTTCCTTACGGGATCGAACCTTCTCGAATTGGACTTCGAGATTCCTCACAGCCTCGGTCAGTCCTCCTCCGAGGCTGACTCCGAGCTCGAGGAGGCTACCGTGCCCCCCCTCGCTTCTTCCATCATGGTGGCCATGACGATGGGCTGAAAAGAGGATTCCCTCCTTGGCGGCAGGGAAACTCTAGTCCCGGAGGCAGTCTCCGCTGGCGGGGTCTCTGCCGGCTTGGCCAGAGTCGCCGCGATCGCCTCGATAGAGGCCTTTGCCTGCTGGGTAGGGGCCTTCACCACCTTAGGTGCGTCCCGGGCCTTCTCCTTAGGGGGAGGGGCGACGCCTCGCTCCCCCTCTTCCGAGATCGGACGGGGCTTCTCCCGAAGCTTACCCGGGGTCTCGGACTTCCTCTTCCCCGAACCGGAGCGCTGGCTCGTTGTTGACGGTGCCGGGGAAGGCGCGCCCTGCCTGGCGACCGAAGAGCCCGACCTTTCGGCGCTCCCGGAGCCAGCGGACTCGCGGCGCTTGGCCTGGTGTTGGGCCCCCGTCGCCGGGGCGCCCGCACAGGACTTAGAAGCCCGCTCGGACCCTTTCTTCTTCTTCTCACCCGTTGAGCCCTTCTCCAACCAGCTGGCGAGACGGGATCGACGTCTCTCATGGTCCACTCCGACAAGTTCTTGCAGAACTGGCAGTCCTTCTCTACATGAGGCTTGTCCCCATGAAGACAGTAGAGGCATTGCGAATGTTTGTCTTCCTTCAACACATTCTGCAGCCCGCATCCAGGGCAGCTGCGAAACAGCTTGGGTCCGGGTGACAAACTCGTGTCCTGGGCCATCTCGAAGTAGGCCGCAAATCTTCTGGAATCCTCCAAGAAGTTGATTCGACGAAATCTTCACCCTTGAGGGGCGTAGGAAAATCCCGTAACGGGTAGCCGTTAACGGGAGTAGAAATGGTGGAGCTTGAGGCTCGATTAACCGAAAAAAATGTGAAAATTCACCTGAAAAAGCGCGAAACACGCAGTAAAAGCTCGAGAGCTAAGCACGAGGACTCCCAACACTTGAACGTTCGGTAAAAATCTGAAGATGGCTGCCAGAGGCGGGGCTTAGGTAGAGGGCAGTCATTGGCTGTGGTCAGTATGACGCAGAGATCAGTGATTGGTTACTACTACGAAAGACAGATCAGAAACGAAACTGATACTGATTTTTCTTTACCGAGGATTCCCAGCCTGACGACGGGGAATATTCATGAGCATGTGAATCCATGCCAGACCCCATGCTGGAGAACTGTAGAAACACTGAACAGCACACACCAAACCCCACTCTGAGGAGTAACTGAAGTTTGAGTTAACCCATAGTTTGTCATTTTTAACTGAGAGCTTTCCAAGCATGGTACAGGACCATTTGTAATTATGATCCAATGATCCATTGAGACAACAGATATTTGAGCCGAGTCACAGTTTGCGCTTCATCTTCCTTAAACAGGGCCTTATTGACTACACACTGGTGCATACAAGTAAAGCAAAACAATTATGGACTGGAATGTCAATGTTCTTAAGCGCACATATATTTTGAGGTTTTGAGAGGTAAACTCAAAATAGCATGTGCCCATTTACTTGCATTGAGGTTTGATATTTTGGAGGTAGGAAGCACAAATCCGTAGTCTCCCCGCCTACTGTAAATAGGGATGGTGGGCATGTATGAAGTGAGACAGCGACAATGAACAAAGTACTGTGATTTCGACCGGTGCTCGACAGAAGCACTCAAATCACAAGCCATTGCGGGCTGCTAATCTCCAGAACTCCGAAAGTAATAGCTTCAAAAGCGTAGGATGTTAGATGAAATTCTACAATTCCCCAGAGCGAATTACGCTCTATCTTTACAAACAGAACCACTCAGCAGCATTAAAATAACACAATCTGCATCACCAGCAGCCCTGTGTCCCATTCACACATCGGAGAACACCATTGAGCCGAAGAACAAGTTACTTTCTTACCTGGTAACGTTCTTTCTTTCAGCACAGCTGTGGACATTACCTGTCAGATATGGAATACGTCGTCGTACCATCCCATCGAAAGAACGTTACCAGGTAAGAAAGTAACTTGTTCTTCGAGGGGATTGGGTCCTCTGACGTATTCCATATCTATGACAGACTCCCAAAGCAGTACCAAGCAAGGATGTGGGAAAGAATTTAGAATAAAAGTTTACCATGCCCAATCAAATTGCGGAATAGAGAACTGCCTTGCCAAAGGCCAGATCTTGCCCTCTGATGGAATCGAGGGAGTAGTGACGTACAAAAGTATGTACTGAAGCCCAGGTGGCCGCATCACAGATGTGATGAATAGGAACTCCCCTCTGCAGAGCAGTAGACGGAGCCACTCCCCTGGTAGAATGGGCCCGCAAGCCAGGCGGAGGATCCTTACCCGCCAAGTGGTAACACTCGGAGAGAGCTAAAATAATCCAACGAGACAGTAGGTTTCGTCACAGCTTGTCCCAAACGCTTTCCAGCGTAACCAATGAAAAATTGATCGTCCACTCTGACCAGGGACATGCGCGAAATATAAAAGCTCAACGCTCTCCTAGGATCAAGCCTATGGAGCCTCTCCTCTTCCTTACCAGGATGTGGAGGAGGATAGAACGCCGGAAGAACAAACTTCTGGCTCAAATGAAATTCCGAAACCACCTTCGGAAGAAAAGAAGGACGAACTCTAAGGACAACCCTGTCCTTATGAAACACAGTGCACGGTGGCTTAACTGAAAGTGTCTGTAACTCACTCACTCTGCGAGCGGAGTAACCGCAACCAAAAACACAGTTTTCAGAGTTAACAGCCTCAAAGGGCAAGAATTTAAAGGCTCAAACGGAGCACCAATAAGAAACTTAAGAACAAGGTTCAACTCCCAACCTGGCACCAGAAAAGGTGACTGAGGGAACACAGTGAGCCCTTTCAAAAACTGCGAAATTAAAGGGATTTTAAAATAGGAACACTCTTCAGACGAGCGCTTAAATATAGACAGCGCCGTCAGGTAACCTTTAATGGTCCCCACTTGCAAGCCCCTGTGGGCCAAAGAAAGCAAAAAAGACAGAACCATGGGAATGTCACATTCAAAAGGATCCACATTCTGAACTCTGCACCAGTCGCAGAACTTTCTCCAACGGCAACGGTACAGAGACTTAGTTGCCGGCCGCCTGGCCGAGAGCAACACCTCCATCACGTCTTCAGGGAGGTCCCAATCCTTATACCTCAACCTTTCAGAAGCCAAGCGTGAAGATTGAGGGATCCGACCTCTGGATGGAGAACCTGACCCCCCCTCCCGTGAGAGCAGATCGTCTCGGTAGGGAAGACGACGTGGAGGGCAGATGGACAAGTCGAGAAGGTCCGGGTACCATGTCCTCTGGGCCCACGCCGGAGCAATGAGGATCATCTGGGAACCGAACCTCCGTAACCTCCGCAGCACTTGCGGGATGACGGGGACTGGAGGAAACGCGTACAGCAGTGGGAATGACCACTCCACCACGAACGCGTCTCCTAAGGCTCCTTTTGGAGGAAATTCCTGCGAGCGAAAACCTTTCGCACTTCCGGTTGACACTCGAGGCGAAGAGATCCACTTGAGGGGTCCCCCAAAGGGCGAAGATCCCCAGGAGAATCTCCTGAGCCAGCTCCCACTCGTGAGAGATCGAGCTCTGCCTGCCCAGAGCGTCCGCCGTCTCGTTGTTGTCTCCGGCCAGATGAACATCTGAGATCGAAACTTCCTGCTGGATGGCCCAGAATTCGAGCTGCATCGCCTCCCTGCCCTGCACAACGGAAGTGACCCTGCCCCCCCCCCCCCTTTTTGTTGAGGTAGTGCATGGCCACCGTTTCTTTCCGCGCACAGTCGGCAGAAAAGCCTTCAGGGCTAGCCTGACGGCCCTCAGCTCCAACAGATTGATATGGAGTCTGGACTCCGACGGAGACTAACAACCGCTGTCAACTCGTTGGCACGAGCTCCCCATCCGTGAGGGATGCGTCCGTCACGATCGTCACCTCCGGCCAGGGTAGCCAAAATGGGGCCCCCTTCATCAGATTGCCCTCGACGGCCCACCACAGAAGGTCCCGGGCCACTGAGGGAGGCACCTGAACAGGGTCCGACAGCCTGCCGGAGGACTGAGACCACTGGAGCTTGAGTGCCCACTGCAAAGATCTCATCCGCAGACGAGCCTCTAGCACCAGAAGAATGCAGGATAACATGAGGCCGAGCAGTCTCAAGAACTCGGACGCTGGGAGATCCTGGGCAAAATGAAACTTGTGCACCATCTGCTGAATGTGAAGAGCCCTCACCTGAGGAGGAAAACACTGCCCCAGGGACGTGTCGAGCACTGCTCCGATGTACTGGAGCCGCTGCGTTGGTGTCAAATGGGACTTCTTTAAATTGAAGGAGAAGCCCAGCCTGTGAAGGGAGAGGCAGGTGACGGACAGATCATCCAGGACTTGCTCGGGGGAGCTCCCCCTGATCAACCAATCGTCCAGGTAGGGGTAGACGTGAATCCCCCTTTCCTGAGATATGCTGCCACCACCACCATGAGCTTGGTGAAAACCCTCGGGGCGGAGGTCAATCCGAACGGCAGATCCCGAAACTGAAAGTGCGAGTCGCCAACCGCGAACCTCAGGTACTTCTTGTGCTTGGGATGGATCGGCACATGGAAGTAAGCATCCTTGAGGTCGAGAGACACCAACCATTCCTGAAGTTGAAGGGCCTGGAGGACTTGAGAAAGAGTCACCATCTTGAACTTGTCCTTCCTGAGGAGTTTGTTCAAACCGCGTAAGTCCATGATGGGTCTCAATCCCCAGTCTTTCTTCGATATCAAAAAATAAGGGGAATACCATCCCTTGTTCCTCTCCGCTACAGGCACCGGTTCTATGGCGCCTTTCTCCAGCAGGGCTTGAATTTCCTGCGCAAGGAGCGGATCCGGACTCTTCAAGGAGAGGCTCCCTGGTGGATTGTCGTGAGGCCTCTGCTGAAAAGGAAGACAGTAGCCATGGGTTATGATCTCCAGAACCCACACATCCGAAGTAATGGCTTGCCACTCTACAAGATGCTGCACCAGCCTTCCCCCAACCGGCGAACCATGGGACCTGGCCTCATGACTGAGTGGTAGCGGCTGCGGCGTTGCCCGAGGGCAAAGAGGCAACTGCTTGAGCGGCCTTGGCACCTCGAGTACCTTTATTTCCACCTCTGGCACTCTTACGATGGCCTCTTTGACTGCTAGCTCCCCTCGCTTTACTGAAGGACGAGTAATAGCGAAAGGAACCTCCCCTCCATTGCTGTCCCCTAGGACGAAAAGGCGGAGGTTGGCGAACTGCAGCGCCCAACGACTTTGCTGCAGCTTTGGAGGTCTGCAAACTCTCAAGGCTCTCGTCAGCCTTGCTGCCAAAAAGGTGTTCACCGTCAAAGGGCATGTTGAGGAGGCAGGATTGCACATCAGGAGCGAACCCAGACTTCCGCAACCACGCAAACCTGCACATTACGGTGCTCGCCGCCATGGACCGGCTAACACAATCCGCCAAGTCCAAACCCGACTGAACGGCCTCACACATGGCATACTTGCCATCCTGAACCATAGCAAGGAAACCATCCCGTTCGTCCCCTTCGGGAATATGTTCAGCCGCTAATGCAACAAAGTTCCACAGAGAGTGTGTGAGAAATGAGACAAGGCACATATGGAGTTGGCCGCCTGAAGCGCCATACCCCCCGAAGAAAACACTTTCTTCGCCCAGCCGTCAAAATGTTTGTCTTCCCTTTCCGGAGGGATGGTAGGATACGACGCCTGCTTTGCCGGGGCCGTAGCCGCCTGCACCACCAAACTCTCCGGAGTGGGGTGCCTAGACAAGTAGCAGGGGTCGCTACTGGCTGGACGGTATTTTCGCGACAAATACTTGCCCACTGCCGGGAGACTCTCCGGAGCAGTCCAAGCCGCCGCCACCCTTCTCTGCAGAGCCATATGAAAAGGCAAAACCGGGTCAGTGGGTGGACCGAGATGAAGGATGTCCGTGAGATCATCCTGAACGAACTCCCCTGGAGGAGCTGACCAACCCAAGTACTTGGTAACCCGAGACATAAGGCGCCGATATGAAGAATCGGCATGAGTGCCAGGCTCCGGCCGACAAAACTCCACCTCCGGAGAGGTGTCCAGTCCACTGGCATCATGCAGTGACTGCCTCAGGTCATCAAACTGGCTATGGCCCGAGATAAGCTCATCTGGAACCGGAACCGGAACCAGGCCGCCATCAGAGCCTTCATCACCCTCTGAAATGTACTCCAGGCGGGGAGAGGAAGACCTCTGTGGACCAAAGCAGTGCCGGATCTTAGCCATAGCCTTTCTAGGGGCAAACCCTGTGCCACGGGGCCCCTCCAACACCACCGCCTCGAAAGGCATCGAGGGCGCCGAACGAGTCGGCGTCGACAGAAAAGGTGTCGACGTCAGCTGCAGCACCGCAACAGAAAAGGTGTCGACGTCAGCTGCAGCGCTGACAGCACCGGCGGCGTCGACACAGTCCTCGATGCCGGAGCTCCAAGCGTGTCTCTCGACAACCTAGGTGCTGACGGCGTCAACGACCCACTCGGAGGCGGAGCCTCGAGAGAAATAGTCGACCTCGGCGCCACAGGTGTCGACGTCTTCGTCGAAGACTGCACAGGATCACACGGTCTCGAGTGCATCGAGGACCGGGACCTGGTACGGGCATGGCGAGAACGGCTACCCTGACCGAGCGGGACCTCTCCCGCGAGCCGTGCCGACCACTCAAGCCCGATGGCGTATGAGCGGTGTCTCTCGACCGGTGCCGACCTACCCCAATCGGAGGCGCGGACGGACCGGTGCCCTGCGATTCCAGAATTGCTAGCATCTGCTTCCCGAAGGAAGCCCATTCCTCCGGTGTCGCTTGCATGGAAGGATAAGCGACCCGCCGACGGGCAGAGTCCTCGGAAGAGGACGGGGAAGGCGACCTATGCCGGCGCTTCCTGGAATGCCTCGAAGAGGCGGAGGAGTGGCGAGACCGACTCCTGGAAGGAGACCCACCAGACTTCCGACGACGACGACGCAGAGAATCGCACCTCAAGTCATCCGTCGAAAGCCCCGCAGACCTCGACTTCCGGGGCTTAGACACCCGGCCTACCGACAGCTTCTTCTTGCGTTCCCGCAAGGCCTTGGCCGTGAGCGACTGGCAGTCGACAGTCTGTATCGTGGGCCTCCCCGAGGCACCAGAGGCAGGCGTCGTGCGAGTCCGTGACCGACATCTTGGACCCACAGTCCCCAGAGTTCTTGAAGCCCGGACGCGGGGTTGAAGATGAGAAAGACATTGCCACGAACAGGTCTTCACAACAAACCGAACAGGTTCAACGAACCGAAAATTGAAAACAGCAAATTCCAACGAGTCGAGGCTTACCGAGATTCACGAAGCGAACACGTTCGCGGAAAAAACGGAACTGAGGCTATGGGCGTCGTGCGTCCTACTTATCACATCGGGTGACGTCGGCCGTCGGAGGTAGTCCTCGGGGACGGCGCATCGACGCAGGACGCAGACGCCAAAGATTTTCCGAAGCAGCACAGCTGTGGACATTACCCGTCATAGATATGGAATACGTCGGAGGACCCAATCCCCTCGAAAAAGTGTTCTAGATGTATTTACAAGTTCCCACATGTCGGCCCATTGTAACGCTCACCTGATTCTCGCAGAGGCGCCGGTCTTGACTGGGCGACTACCGTATCTTCAAAGGTGATGTGTAGCACCCGGTTGGCTCTTTGGGCTGGACCTCTGTGCACTGTATGCCTGACTTCAAGAGTAAGATGTCTGCAGACAGAAAATATGGGATTAATGAACTGGGGTTATTGGGGTGTCCCGATCTCTTCCCTTTTTGCTCTCTCCTGTAGACCCCCAAAGGTTAACGCTCTCACCTTAGGTAAGTGAATGCCGAGCTCTCCATCTGCCTCGGGGCAGGGTGCTGTAACCAGTTTCTTCACTGGATCGGTAGCGCAGGTCTCTTGACTTCAGAGGACTGCTGTCCGTCGTTTACTGCACGAACGGTAAGTTTCGAGTAATTCTATTGTCTTTAAAGTCTTTAGCAATGATGTCTCTTGTTTTGCAGGTTCCGGCGATGGCGGATGACGGGCTGAAGTGAGTTGAAGATGGAGTCCGTATGATGAATAGAAGCGCCTGGAAGCACGCAAGTAAGCGCTTGTTGCCTGCTTCACGATGCGCTCTGTCTTTTATTTTGCAGGTACGAGTTCGGAGCGGCTGCAGGGTGCCGGAATACCCACTGGGGTTGATGTGGAAAGGAGTAATGGCACGTGAGTATTAAAGTTCCCCAATGTCTTTAAACGCACCTTGTTTTGTCTTTCAGATGCAGGATGCAGCGCCGAAGGCCTCCGGAGCGTGCGAAGAGTCGGTAAGCTTTTGTCTTTCAGATGCCGGAATGCAGTGTGAAGACCCCCGAAGCGCACGAAGAGTAGGTAAGCCTTTGTCTTTCAGATGTCGGAATGCTAACCTGTTCTTTCTTGTCTTTATAGGTGTTGCTGAAGACTGGATTCAGGATGGTAAGCCTTTTTCCTTAGGCCCAGGATCCGATTGCAGAAGACACGATGAGCGTTCTGCTGCAGAGGATGCAGAATAACGCAAAGCAAGATTCATCCATCGGGAGTGGTTTAAATAGCCTCCTGTAGTGCTTAGGTGTCTCCTTCCACAGCCACGCCTAGGTAAAAAAAGAGTTCCTGCTTTCCAGAAGAGTTCCAGTGTTCTGAATCTAGGGAGTGGCTCCTGCCCCACCCAACAGGAAAAGTAGTTCCAAACAGAAGAGGATCAGAGGCTCAGCTGGCAGGCAAGTAAGCAGCATGGTCTGCTGCAGGTAAGTCCACCCAAGCATTATGAGCCCGGCGCTTCCAGCGCTGGGACTGGGCACATTTATGAGCCTGGTGCCACTGGCGCCAGGACTGGGTCCAAAAGGTCCCAATTGGGACTGGTTGGCCCTCGGAACCTGGGTTATGGATCTGCTTCCAAGGGAGTTGGGAAAACCCTGACCTTTTGGAAGCAGAGATCATGACACCCATGCCCGGCAGTAGGGCATCATTTTGACAAATGCAGAGATGAAAACCACTTCCAATCAGTCTGCAGAAACATTACATTCGATCAGTCAGCAAAATCCAGCTGAGACGTCGGGGATCAAGATGGCCGTCGTGCACGGCGGGAAAGTTCACAACCAAACACGCAAAGATTTCCTGCTACCAGCAGAAGTAGCTCGCACAGCAGATCACGAAAGTCATCACGCAGAGACAGACGACGTGAGGACAGGGAAGAACTCCAGCTGGTACAGGAGCAGTAATGAGTCACAAAGACGACAACCACGACAGAAAAGTAGATACTTGGAAGAATCCCTGTGATGCCGAAACAACTCACACTCCTTGTCGAGTGGAGATCGGAAGAGAGGGTATGTACATGCCAACGGGAACGATACTGCTGCTTACTACAGTCCGACATTATTGCAGATCAATGGACCGAGCCTTAAATTCCTTATTGACACCAGAGCCACGGCAAACGTCATTAATGAAGACACATAAGTCGCTGGTCAAGAAGAAAGAGCTAAGCAAGGGGAACACGGATATATCCATACGGCTCCAACAAACCCCTCAACTGCCAAGGTATATTTACAGCCACGTATCAATACGACAAAAGTCTGAAAATGAAGATATAGGTCATAAAAGGTGATGTACCAGGAGGAAGCATCCTCAGCTTTCGGTCGGCCATTCAAATGGGTTTTATACATAAAATGTACCAGATCATGTCTGTATATACGTCCAGCCTGAAGGAAATGATGAAGAAAATGTTCCTGACACTGTTCAAAGGGCTTGGAAAACTCAAAAGGCAAACAAATCAAGCTACACATTAACAAGCAAATACAGCCAACAGCTCGACATTACAGGGGCATACCACTTAATATCCAGAGGCATGTAGATGACGAAATACAGTCTCTCTTGGAACAAGACATTATTGATCCAGCATCAGGACAAACACTGTGCATGTCCCCATAGTGTCCGTGCCAAAAAAGGAGACCACCATCAGCATCTGCATCAATGAGAGGTTTCCCAACATGGTGAAAGGAGGAGAACGACATCTAGCGCCCCGGATGACGGACATGATGCATCTGTTACATGGGCAAATGTATTCTCAAAATCTGACTTGAATAAGGGTTATCACCAGTTGGAATTACATCCGCCCTCCAGATACATCACTACTTTCTCTACATACCGGGGACTCTTCAGGTACAAAAGACTTCGCTTTTGTGTATTTGCGGCCGCAGAGATATTCCACAACAAAATCCATCAGGTCATCAAACATCCCTCACTGCCTAAACTATAACATTGACATTCTGATATCTGGCACCACACAAGAGGCACATCATGACACATTAAGGAGACTATGTATGGCACTGGAGGTTGCTAATTTAACATTAAATGCTGACAAGTGCGAGCTCAGCAAGTCGACTTTAAAGTTCTTTGGACACATCTTCTCAAGCAACGGGCTACAACCTGACCCAGAGAAAGTGCAAGCATTAGTGGAAGCCCCGACCCCCACCTCTGTCTGCAGTCAGATCGTTTCTGGAAATGTCGAGCTACTGCAGCCGATACATTCAGGAGTTTGCGTCTGTGAGCACACCCCTCAGACTACTCACAGGAAAGGGGCAGGAATTCCCATGGTCAAATACATGCACGGAGGCTTTTCAGGAAATCAAGAAACACATTGCTTCTGCATCCAGCATGGCGTACTATGACCCCGGACCTCAACACAGAAGTGACGGTCGATGCCAGTCCCGTCGGTCTTGGGGCGATCCTAGCTCCGATAAAACCAGGAGCCTCGCCTGATTCGCCGAGACAGATAGTAGCATATGCAAGTCTCAGTCTCTCGGAAACATAATGGGTATATTCTTAACCGGGAAGGAGAGCCTTGCAGGTGTCTGGGCATGTGAACATTACCATCTATTCCTGTCTGGACGCCCTTTCACCATAATCACAGATCATCAGGCCTTTACCACTATTTATGGCAAACCAACAGCGAAAGATGCCACCACACATTACAAGGTGGGGACTCAGGCTGGAAGAATACTCATTCAACATCATACGCCGCCCAGGGAAAGACAACCCGGCGGACCTCCTATCCAGGTATCCACTTCCTGCTCAGGATGAGAGGCAGTCCATCAAAGCCAACCAATATGTGAACTATCTGGTAAGCAACCCACTCCCAAAGTCCATCATGAGTGCACAGCTGATAGAGGGTTTGAAAAACGACCACCTACTCCAGAAAATACACTAATGCCTGACGTCAGGTCAGTGGCATGTAAAAAGCAAACACGGTCAAGCCCCATCCATAGCTGAAGAGAAAATTCCACACAGTCACATAAAACACACGTTGTCCAGGTCTCCAGTTGTCAACCCAGCCATTCTGCAGGGGCAGGTGCTTGCACTTGCGCATTCTGGACATCGAGGAATTGTCTCAACAAAACGTCAACTAAGAACCAAGGTGTGGTTTCCACAGATGGACGAAAAAGTAGAACAGATGCTGGGCAAATGTATTATTTCCAAGTAGGAGATCAAGTACTGGTGTGGCAATCTCAAAATGCTAAAGACGTCCCTGCCTTCAAGCCAGAACCAATGACTGACTCACATACAAGGTTCCATGATAACCGCAGCCAGCCCCAAAGGTACAGTCACCCGAAACTCGTCATTCTTCCGAACTTTTTAAGGCGATGAGCACTATGAAGGTAGTGGTCCCACAGGAGGAGATGGCTCTTCCGACCTGAATTCTGAATACATACAAGAGGACATGGACGCTGATGACAATGCAGGTGACTAAACTGCAAATGACACTCCCCGAGTGCGTAGCCCCTCTAGAAAGGTGGTCCACAAGCCTTCCTGATGCATCGAAGAAATTAACTAAGACCCCCACGTTTCGTGTTAAGCAAGGGGGAAGATGTAATGTCTTCCATACATTCCTTAACGTCCTATTTCTAATGTTCTTGTTTGGGAAAGGAGATCTCGTCTCCTTTCTATTGTTGTGGTGGGTTGCATCCCACATGTTGATGTGGGTGGGGCGCCCGCCTGTGTGCCAGTTCGTGCCTGATTAATAAAGAGCTAAAAGCTTCATTACGTACCTCCACGTCTCATTGAATCTGGGCCTTTATTTGTCTAATGGTGATGCATGCAAGGTTAACCTCAACAAGAAAGATGGTGCAGTAGTGTAGGCCTTTCACAACAATCTTCTCAAGGCCAGATTAGCCTTTTGGTTCTTCATGCCACACTACTTCACGCAAATTGCTCAAATAGGTTTTTTTAAAAGTTAATGTAAAATGTGTTTTATATTCATTTATTTAGTACAATGCTAAAAAATAAAAAGGTGGTCAACAAACCCACCTATTCTGAATTAAATGTGTCTCCACCAAAAAAGAAATTCTCACAAGGAGCAATAACAAGTGCATTTTGTGCATGGACCCATTTTGCAGATCTTATGTTGCAATAAGCATGCATACCAGATTAGATACATTTTAGTGGGCCACGGACATGGACGAGGGAGAAGAAGATATTATTCAGACTAAAAGTGTGTCAACCTTAACGCAGAATTGCAATGCACCAGCATGATGCATGGCAAATTGTACAAGACTTGCGAGCGGTAAACGCAGTAGGTTTACTCCCGGTCACAATAGTCCCTAATCCAGCAAGCATATATATTCATACATCAGCCATATGTTTCGCAATGGTTTATTAATGGACGGAATTCTTTTCTATTGTATACATCCAGACAGCCAGTATTTGTTTGCCTTTACTCAGTCTGGGCTGCAGTACACATGGTGTTATGTCCCACAAAAGGTACATTAAGAGCCCAACCTTACCCAAAATGTTGAAACTATATTCAATTACCAGGAGGTTCAGGGCTAGTACAGTACTTGTACGATCTACTGATGGCATCACCACCCTAAAAGGCATAAAAGCAGGGAACATTAGTACTGTTAACCGCACTGGCCTAGAAAGGGCATAATCCATCCAAGCAAACGACAGTTGTGCAGAAAAAAAGTACACTATCAAGGACATTATATACTAGCAGGAATTCGAAGTAGGGCAGATTCATAAATAAAAGCCATTTTAAGAACATCAACTAGTCAAATTAGGTATAATTAGGTATTTTTTGGGAGCAACACAGCTCCATCACCAGTGAAGGAACAAGTTACTTACCTGTAACTGTTGTTCTCCAGCATGGGTCTGGCATGGAATGAATATTCCCCGTCGTCAGGCTGGGAGTCCTCGGTAAAGAAAAAATCAGTATCAGTTTCGTTTCTGATCTGTCTTTCTTAGTAGTAACCAGTCATACTGCCCCCAGCCAATGACTGCCCTCTCCCTAACCCCCTCCTCTGGCAGCCATCCTCAGATTTGGTAGCACGCCAAGTGTCAGTATGACCAAGTGAAGAGCCGCACAGGGTTAGGTGGGAGGGTTCGCATGTGAATCCATGCCAGACCCATGCTGGAGAACAACAGTTACAGGTAAGTAACTTGTTCCTTCTCCAGCATGGGGTCTGGCATGGATTCACATGCTCATGAATAAAATAATACATAGCAGTATACACATGCACAACCACGGGAGGTGGCAACAGGCTCAACATTAAGCAATACAACAACTCAACATTAAGCATCTCTTACCTCCTCACCAGGCTCACCCAAGCGAACAAGTTGCGCAGCACTGCTTGGCCGACCATGGAGTCCCGATCGACGCAGAAGAATCTTTTGAAGGTGTGCGTCGACCTCCACGTAGCAGCCCTGCAGAGGCACACCAGACAGGAACGCCGTGGTAGCAGCGATCGCTCTGGTCGAATGGGCTCTCGGACGGCCGGGCAGCGGTCGGTTTGCCAACCGGTGACAATGCATGATGCAGCCGGAGAGCCATCTGGAAATGGAAGTCTTCGAGAGAGCCTTCCCTTGATTCACAGACCCAAAGTTCACAACTAGGTGTGACGTCTTCCGAAAACTCTGTGCGGTCCACGTAGAACTTCAGCGCTCTAGCTACATCCAGCGAGTGCAAAGTCCTCTTGGCCGGCGTCGAAGGCGACGGGATGAAAACTGGTAACACCAAGGGCTCGTTGAGGTGGAAGTTCGACGGCACCTTGGGCATGAAGGAGGGGTGCGTCCTCAGCACTACCCTCATGTCATGAAAAGTCAAGTATGGAGGCTTGCAAGATGGGGCCTGAATCTCTCCCACTCGTCGTGCAGAGGCGATGGCCACGAGGAACGCTGTCTTCCATGACAGGAACTTCAAAGGCGCCGAATGCATAGGCTCGAATGGGGCTCCCATGAGCCTGGTCAGCACCACATTAAGCTCCCACGTCGGGGCACGGGCCCTCACCGGCGGGAATGATCAGAATAGTCCCTTCATAAATTCCTTTACCAGGGGATGAGGCCACAAGGACGCCCGTCCCATAGTCCTGGTATATCGGGAGATGGCAGCCAGATGTATTTTTATGGAGTCGTGAGCCAGTCCAGCTTTGGCCAGCGACAGTAGGTACGGTAGCACTTGAGGGGCCGTAATCCGCAGAGGGTTAATCTTCTGTGCACGGCACCAGACAGAGAACCTCTTCCATTTATGACCGTAGCACTTGAGAGTTGAGGACACCCTGGCCTTTGCAAGAACCTCTCTGCAATCAGCCGGGATATCGTACCCTCCAAACTGGCTCATGAGGCGGAGCAGCAACGGCAATAGAGGGAACGCGTATAGAAACAGGCCGTCCCAAGGGAACGAGAAAGCATCGCCCATGCTCCTCGACTGTGGGAACCTGCTGGCGAACCTCTGGCACTTACAGGTCGAACAGGTCGATCTGGGGTTTGCCCCATCGTTGGAAGAGTCGATCCACTTGATCCTGGCGCAGTTCCCACTCGTGGCATGAGCGCAGCTCCCTGCTGAGTGAGTCGGCTATGGTGTTTTTTATTCCTGACGGGTAGAAGGGAACCAGAAACATCCCCTGGGCGACAGCCCAGTGCCACATATCCTGGGCCTCCTTGGATAGGGATGGGGATCTGGTGCCCCCCTGCTTCCGTATGTAGAACATCGTGGTGGTGTTGTCGGTGAAGATCCTCACCACTTTGTCCTTGAGGGACGTGAGGAACGACTTGAGCGCCCAGAACACTGCATGGAGCTCCAAGATGTTGATGTGAAGAGACCTCTCCTCCGGGAGCCAAAGGCCTCTTGCGTGTAGATCTCCGGTGTGGGCCCAACCCTCCAGAGAGGCGTCCGTAGACACCGTCTCCTGAAACGCCGGGGTTTGAAAGTCCGTGCCCGTCGTGAGGTGAGCCCGGGTGCCCCACCATAGGATCGCCCGACGGAACTCCTCGTCGAGGGGGATCCTGTCCTCGAAGCAGCCCCCCGCCTGAAACCAGCGGGCGTCGAGGAACTTCTATAGCGGACGCATCTGAAGTCTGCAAAGGGGTACAAGGTAGATGCATGAAGACATCATCCCGAGAAGGGACTTGATGGACCTCACCTTGGCCACGTCAGTGGCTAACAGGCGCCGTACCTTGCCCAGGGTGGTCTTGGTCCTCTCCTCTGAAGGGGAGGCCAATTGCTCTACTGTATCGAGCTTCGCCCCCGAAAACAGTGCTACATGCGATGGAACCAGGTGGGATTTGGGGTAGTCGATGGAGAACCCCAGCTCTGTGAGCAACCGGACGGTCCTCGCTGTATGATCGACGGCGAGTTCCCTTGACCTTGCCCGGATTAGCCAGTCGTCCAGGTAGCGGTAGACGTGGATCCCCTGCAAGCGCAGCCGTGCCGCCACTGGTGCCAGGCACTTGGTGAAAACCCTGGGTGCCGACTTTAGTCCGAACGGTAGGGCTCTGAATTGGTAGTGGCGTCCTTGAACCACGAACCTGAGGACCTTCCTGTGCCTTTTTAGAATGGGGATGTGGAAGTAAGCATCCTCCAGGTCCAATGACGATAGGAAGTCGCCTTCCTCCAGCTGTCCCAGCATGTGCTGGAGGGTGACCATCCTGAATTTCAGAGCCTTTATGTATTTGTTTAACCGACACAGGTCTAGGATGAGGCGCCAACCGCCTGTCTTCTTTCTTACGAGGAAGTACCTTGAGTATACTCCGGAGCCCCGGAGCCTCCTGGGGACGAGCTCGATGGCACCTTTCTTAAGCATCGCCTTTACCTCCAACAGCAGTTGAGGGACGTGATTCTCCTTCCTGGCCACGGGAGGAATGCAAGGGCACTTCTTTTGGAATTCCAGCGAGTGCCCGTTGGCCAGGGTGTCCAACACCCAACGATCGGTGGAGATGGACTCCCACACCCTGATGAACTTCGTCAGCCGGCCTCCCACTGGGGTGCTTCGGTGGGGGTCCACCAACCCGGCCGGGTCAGTCTTGCTTGGAAGCGACCTTGCCGCCGACGGCGGGAACCCCCTTGCTTGCCGCGACCTCTGTAGGCCTCCTGGGAAGAGGAGCGGGCCGCCTGGCAGTAGGTGGAGGAGCCACCGCTGGATCCTTTGGAGGCACCCTGTCTGCCTCCAGGGCTCCGAAAGGGCTGTCGCTGCTGAAGCACCCCTAGGGCCCTGGGCCTTCTCCGAGTCGGTCTTGATGGCCTGCAGAGACTCATCCACCACCTTACCAAAGAGGTTGTTGCCGTCCAACGACATGTCCAACACTCTGGTCTGGACGTCCTGGCGAAAGTCTGTTGCCTTGAGCCATCCTCGTCATCGGGGGCAAACTCTGTTGCCCAGTTGGCGAAATCCGGTATCGGCAATGTCCATTGCCACCATAATGGCATGATCCGACGCCGCCTCGCCCTCCTGCAGAATTTCTAGGGCCTCCGCCCTTTTGTCAGCAGGCAGGAAATCTAGCAGGGGAGCTATCTCGAACCAGAACTCCCTCTCGTAGCGGGCCACGATCGGCAAGGCATTGGCCGCCTTAATCGTCGTCGCCGACGAGATGACTTGTCCCATAGAGTCCAACTTCTTAACCTCGCTGTCCGGCGGGGAAGTGGAAGTTGAAGCCGCCGCGCCCGCTGCCTTCTTCTTAGCCGCTGCCGAGACGACCGAGTCCGGCATGGGCTGGGCCCTGAGGCACAAGGGGGCGGCATCGGGGACTCAGTACTTCTTCTCGTACCTGTCCCTCTTGGCGGGTGTCGTGGCAGGGTTCTTGAGGACAGCAAGCCCCTCGTCCCAGATGTCGTCGAGTAAAGGCACAGCGAGGACCGTCTTCCTCTTAGACTCTCGTCGTTGGTACAGAAACCCCTCCTTTTTCTGTTCTTCATGGCAGAGCTCGGATGCCCTGGTTATCATGACGTGGAAAGAGCCAATCGCGTCGGCTGTGGACGCCTGTGGGGGAGCAGGGGATTGTGGGGGGGGGGGGGTGACGACGGGATGTCTGCTGTGTCATCGCCGCCGTCATCGTCCGTATCCGTCGCCGTATCCTCACCCGGCGAGGGGGATGAGGGGTCCACCGGTCTCGCAGGCACGAAGGGCGGAGCGGGGTGGACTCTCCTCCGCTTGTTCGGAGGGCTTCCCGACAGGCCTGGTTCTGGCTCCTCCGTTGGGGTGCGTGGTAATCTCGTCCTTATCTCGGTACATAAGGATTGGATTGCCAACAAAATGGCCGCCGAGCTATCCTGGGGCTCGGCAATGGCTGCGACGGACGAGATGGCCGCTCCACTGGGCCCTGTTCGTAGTCGCTATCTTCGATCACGTCAGCAGGGACCATCCCCTGGGATCGAACCTTCTCGAACCTCTCGTAGAGGTTTATGAACCTCTCGTTGAGGCCTATGGACCTTTCTTTGAGGCCCCTCTCGGTCTCCACCAGTTCCTCCTCAGAGGCTGATTCCGAGTCTGTAACGGCCACCGGCCCCCGCCCTCTTCTTCAGCCGGGGGCTTCACGGGGGTCTTAGCAATGGGCTGGAAAGAGGATTCCCTCCACGGTGGCAGGAATACTCTGGGCCCAGAGGCCGTTTCCATTGGCGTAGTCTCAGCCGGCTCCGCCAGGTTCGCAGCGACCACTTCGGTAGAGGCCTTAGCCGGGTGGATCAAGGCCCTCACCACCTTAGGTGCGTCCTGGGCCTACGCCTTGGGGGGAGGGTCAACACCTCACTCCGCCTTCGAGATCGACCGGGTCCGCTCCAGCGGCCTACCCGGGTTCTCGGACTTCCTCTTCCCAGAACCAGAGCGCTGGCTCGTGGTCGAACGTGCTGGGGAAGTAGCGCCCTGCTTGGCAACCGAAGAGCTCGACATTTCGGCGCTCCCAGAGCCCGCGGACTCACGGTGCTTGGCGTTCTGTTGGGCCCCCATCGCCAGGGCGCCCTCAAAGGACTTAGAAGCCTGCTCAGACGACTTCTTCGCCTTCTTACTTGCTGTGCCCCTCTCCAGCCAGGTGGCGAGGTGGGAACGATGATCTTGTTTGGTCCGTTCCGAAAGGTTCTTGCAGAATGAACAGTCCTTCACGTGCGTCTTGTCCCCATGGAGGCAGTAGAGACATCGCAAATTGCTCGTCCTCCTTGAAAACGTGATATAATCCGCATCCAGGGCAGTTCCTGAACAGCTTGGATCCGGGCGTCGAGCTCCCTTTGTCCTGGGCCACATCCGTTGAGGTAGGCCGCAGATCTTCCGGAATCCTCCAAGAAGTGTAAACTCGACAAAAACTTCACCCTTGAAGGGCGTAGAAGAATTCCGAAACGGGTCCCCGTTATCGGAAGTAGAAACAGTGGAGCTTGAGGCTCGATTAAACCGAAAAAATGAGAATTTTTCCTGAAAAAACATGAAAACGCAGTTAAAAAAAAACGAGAGCTAAACACGAGGACTCCCAACACTTGAGCGTGCAGTAAAAATGTGAGGATGGCTGCCAGAGGCGGGGCTTAGGAAGAGGGCAGTCATTGGCTGGGGGCAGTATGACCCAGAGATCAGTGATTGGTTACTACTAAGAAAGACCGATCAGAAACGAAAACGATACTGATTTTCTCTTTACCAGCCTGATGACGGGGAATATTCATGAGCATGTGAATCCATGCCAGACCCCATGCTGGAGAAAAACAAGTTACTTTCTTACCTGGTAACGTTCTTTCGATGGGATGGTCCGACGACGTATTCCATATCTATGACATGTAATCACCACAGCTGTGCTGCTTCGGAAACTTTTTTCGGCGTCTGCGTCCTGCGTCGATGAAGTCGATGCGCCGTCGTCAAGGACCTCCTCCGACGTCTGACATCATCCGATGTGATAAGTAGGACGCACGACGCCCGTAGCCTCAGTTGTAGTTTTTTCCCCCAGAACGTGTGACATTAGTCAACTGCCAGTCAGACACAAAGCCTTGCGGAACGTAAGCTGCAATCGCAAAAGAATTTCTGCAGCGGGGAAGGCAGGGCGGGAGCGATATGGAATACGTCGTCGGACCATCCCATCGAAAGAACGTTACCAGGTAAGAAAGTAACTTGTTCTTCGAGGGGATTGGGTCCTCCGACGTATTCCATATCTATGACAGACTCCCGAAGCAGTACCAGAGCAAGGAGGAGGGAAAGAATTTAGAATCAAAATTTAGAATAGCCAATCAAATAGCAGAGCAAAGGACCGCCTTGCCAAAGGCCAGATCCTGTCCTCGGATGGAATCGAGGGAATAGTGACGTACAAATGTATGTACTGAAGCCCAGGTGGCTGCATCACAGATGTTGCGAATAGGAACACCCCTCTGCAGGGCAGTAGATGCAGCCAAACCCCTGGTAGAATGGGCCCGCAAGCCAGCCGGTGGGTCCTTACCCGCCAAGCGGTAACACTCCGAGATCGAGATGGCCAAAATAATCCAGCGAGACAGTCTGTTTTGTCACAGCTTGCCCCAAACGCTTTCCAGCGTAACCAATAAAGAGTTGATCGTCCACTCTGACCCGGGACATGCGTGAAACATAAAAGCTTAAAGCTCTCCTAGGATCAAGCCTATGGAGCCTCTCCTCTTCCTTACCAGGATGCGGAGGAGGATAGAATGCCGGAAGAACAACCTTCTGGGCCAAATGAAATTCCGTCACTACCTTCGGAAGAAAAGAAGGAGGAACTCTAAGGACAACCCTGTCCTTGTGAAATACATTGAAGGGTGGCTTAACTGAAAGTGCCTGTAACTCACTCACTCTGCGAGCGGAAGTAATCGCAACTAAAAACACCGTTTTCAGAGTTAACAGCCTCAAAGGGCAAGAATGTAAAGGCTCAAACGGAGCACCCATAAGAAACTTAAGAACAAGGTTTAAATCCCAACCGGGCACCAGGAAAGGTGACGGAGGGAACACATTAGTGAGCCCTTTCAGAAACTGTGAAATTAAAGGGATTTTAAAGTAAGAACATTCTTCAGACGAGCGCTTAAAGATGGACAGCGCCGCCAGGTAACCTTTAATGGTACCCACTTGCAAGCCCCTGTGGGCCAAAGAAAGTAAAAAGGACAGAACCATGGGGATGTCACATGCAAAAGGATTCACATTCTGAACTCTGCACCAGTCGCAGAACTTACGCCAACGGCAACGGTACAGAGACTTTGTTGCTGGCCTTCGGGCCGAAAGCAACCCCTACATCACGTCTTCAGGGAGGTCCCAATCCTTATACCTCAACCTTTCAGAAGCCAAGCGTGAAGGTTGAGGGATCTGACCTCTGGATGGAGAACCTGACCCCCCTCCCGTGAGAGCAGATCGTCTCGGTAGGGAAGACGACGTGGAGGGCAGATGGACAAGTCGAGAAGGTCCGGGTACCACGTCCTCCGAGCCCACGCCAGGGCAATGAGGATCATCCGGGAACCGAAATTCCGTAACCTCCGCAGCACTTGCGGGATGACGGAGACTGGAGGAAACGCGTACAGCAGCGGGAATGACCACTCCACCACAAACGCGTCTCCTAAGGCTCCTTTTGGAGGAAATTCCTGCAAGCAAAACCTTTCGCACTTCCGGTTGACACTGGAGGCGAAGAGATCCACTTGAGGGGTCCCCCAAAGGGTGAAGATCTCCAGGAGAATCTCCTGAGCCAACTCCCACTCGTGAGAGATCGCGCTCTGCCTGCTCAAAGCGTCCACCGTCACATTTTCGTCTCCAGCCAGATGAACTGCCGAGATCGAAACTTCCTGCTGGATGGCCCAGAACTCGAGCTGCATCGCCTCCCTGCACAGAGGAAGTGACCCTGCCCCCCCTTTTTGTTGAGGTAGTGCATGTCCACTGTGTTGTCCGTCAGGATCAGGACACTCTTTCCTCGCACAGTCGGCAGAAAAGCCTTCAGGGCTAGCCTGACGGCCCTCAGCTCCAACAGATTGATATGGAGTCTGGACTCCGACGGAGACCAACGACCGCTGACTGTCAGCCCGTTGGCATGAGCTCCCCATCCCGTGAGGGATGCATCCGTCACGATCGTCACCTCCGGCCAGGGAAGCCAAAATGGAGCCCCCTTCATCAAGTTGCCTTCAACGGCCCACCACAGAAGGTCCCGGGAGACCGAGGGCGGCACCTGAACAGGGTCCGACATCCTGCAGCAGGACTGCGACCATTGCGTCTTGAGTGCCCACTGCAAAGATCTCATCTGCAGGCGAGCCTCTGGCATCAGAAGAATGCAGGATGCCATGAGGCCGAGCAACCTCAAGAACTCGGACGCTGGGAGCGTCTGGGCATGCTGAAACTTGTGTACCATCTGCTGAATGTGAAGAGCCCTCACCTGGGGAGGAAAACACTGCCCCAGGGAAGTGTCGAGCACTGCTCCGATGTACTGGAGCCGCTGTGTTGGCGTCAAATGGTACTTCTTTAAATTGAGGGAGAAGCCCAGCCTGTGAAGGGAGTGGCAGGTGACGGACAGATGATCCAGGACTTGCTCGGGAGAGCTCCCCCTGATCAACCAATCGTCCAGGTAGGGGTAGACGTGAATCCCCCCTTGCCTGAGATGCGCTGCCACCACCACCATGAGCTTGGTGAAAACCCTCGGGGCGGAGGTCAATCCGAACGGCAGGACCCGAAACTGAAAGTGCGAGTCGCCAACCGCGAACCTCAGGTACTTCTTGTGCTTGGGATGGATCGGCACATGGAAGTAAGCATCCTTGAGGTCGAGTGACACCAACCAGTCCTGAAGCTGGAGGGCCTGGAGGACTTGAGAGAGAGTAACCATCTTTAACTTGTCCTTCCTGAGGAGTTTGTTCAAACCGCGCAAGTCCATGATGGGTCTCAATCCCCAGTCTTTCTTTGAAATCAAAAAATAAGGGGAATACCATCCCTTGTTCCTCTCCGCTACAGGCACCAGTTCTATGGCGCCTTTCTCAAGCAAGGCTTGAATTTCCTGCGCAAGGAGCGGATCCGTACTCTGCAAAGAGAGGTTCCCCGGTGGATTGTCGCGAGGCCTGTGCCGAAAGGGAAGACAGTAGCCGTGGCTTATGATCTCCAGAACCCACACATCTGAAGTAATGGCTTGCCACTCTACAAGATGCTGCGCCAGCCTTCCCCCAACCGGCGAACCATGGGACATGGCCTCATGGCTGAGTGGGAGCGGCTGCGGCGTTACCTCAGGGCAAAGAGGCAACTGCCCGAGCGGCCTTGGCACCACGGGTACCCTGTCGTCCACCTCTGGTACCCCTGCGTTGGCCTCTTTGACTGCCAGCTCCTCTCGCTTTACTGAAGGACGAGTAATAGCGAAAGGAACCACCCCTCCACTGCTGTCCCCTAGGACGAAAAGGCGGAGGTTGGCGAACTGCAGCGCCCAACGACTTCGCTGCAGCTTTTGAGGTCTGCAACCTCTCAAGGCTCTCGTCAGCCTTGCTGCCAAAAAGGTGTTCACCGTCAAAGGGCATGTTGAGGAGCCGGGACTGCCAATCAGGAGCAAACCCCGACTTCCGCAACCACGCAAACCTGTGTATCACGGTGCTCGCCGCCATGGACCTACTGACGCATTCAGCTAAGTCCAAACCCGACTGAACGGACTCACACATGGCATCCTTACCATCCTGGACCATAGCAAGGAAACCATCCCGTTCGTCCCCTTCGGGAATATGTTCAGCCGCTAACGCAACACAGTTCCACAGAGCGTGTGTGAAACGAGACAAGGCACAAATGGAGTTGGCCGCCTGAAGCGCCATACCACCAGAAGAAAACACTTTCTTCGCCCAGCCATCAAAACGTTTGTCGTCCCTATCAGGAGGGATGGTAGGGTACGACGCCTGCTTTGCCGGGGCCGTGGCCGCCTGCACCACCAAACTCTCCGGAGTGGGGTGCCTGGTCAAGTAGCAGGGGTCGCTACTGGCTGGACGGTATTTTCGCGACAAGGATCTGCCCACCGCCGGGAGACTCTCCGGAGCAGTCCAAGCCGCCGCCACCCTTCTCTGTAAAGCCATATGGAACGGCAGTACCGGGTCAGTTGCGGGGCCAACATCAAGGATGTCCGTTAGATCATCCTACACAAACTCCCCTGGGGGAGCAGACATCCCAAGTACTCAGAAACCCTAGCCATAAGGTGCCGGTACGAGGAATCTGCATGAGAGCCAGGCTCAGGCCTACAAAACTCCACCTCCGGAGAGGTGTCCAGTCCACTGGCATCATGCAGTGACTGCATCAAATCGTCAAACTGACTATGGCCCGAGACAATTTCATCTGGAACCTGACTAGGAACCAGGCCATCAGAATCCTCATCCGCCTCTGAAATATATTCCAGAGAGTGCTTGCTCTTAACCAGAGCCTTCCTAGGGGGTTCCCCCGTGCCACGGGGTACCTCCGACACGAAAGGTGTCTATGGCGTCGAGCGAATAGCGCCGGCTTCGAGAGAACAGGCATCAGCGCCGAGAGGATCGGCGTCGAGGAAATCGGCGTCAACGTCAGATGCAGCGCCGCCAGCATCGGCGGCGTCGACACAGCCCTCGAAGCCGGAGCCCCGAGCGTGTCCTTCGACGACCTGAGCGTCGACGGCTTCGACGACTTACTCGGAGCCGGAGCCTCGAGAAAGCCTGTCGACGCCCTCGACGCCTCAGACGTCGATGTCTTCCTCGAAGACCTCACAGGTGCACACGGTTTCAAACGCGTCGAGGACCGGGACCTGGAACGGGTACGTCGAGAACGAGTCTACTTGTCCGAACGGGACCTCTCCCGTGACTCGTGCCAACCACTCTTGCGAGCAGTGTCTCTCGACCTCTCACGACCGACCCCACTCGGGGGCGCGGACGGCTTAGTACCCTGCGACTCAAGAATCGCCAGCATTTTCTTCCCGAAGGAAGCCCATTCCTCCGGCGTAGCACGGCTGGTGGGGTAAGCGACGTGCCGGGCAGAGTCCTCCGAAGAGGACCTGGAAGACTACCGGTGTCGGCGCTTCCGAGAATGCCTTGAAGAGGCTGAGGAGTGGCGAGACCGACTCCTAGAAGGAGACCCACGAGACTTCCGACGATGACGCAGAGAGTCACCCCTCGAATCATCCGTTGAAAGCCGCGCAGACTTCGACTTCCGGGGCTTGGACACCCGACCTACCGACAACTTCTTCTTACTCGCGTAAGGCTTTGGACGTGAGCGACTGGCAGTCGATACAGTCATCTGTGTCGAGGGCCTCCCCGAGGCACCAGAGGCAGGCGTCGTGCAAGTCCGTCACCGACATCTTGGACCCACACTCCCCGCACTTCTTGAAGCCCGGACGCGGGGTCGAAGACAAAGTAGAAGACATCTTCACACAAAGGATTTTCACAAAAACGACCAGGTTCGAAGAACCGAGAAGAACAGAACTCCAAAGAGTCGAGGCGTTAACCGAGATGCACGAAGCAACACGTTTGCGGAAAAAACGGAACTGAGGCTACGGGCGTCGTGCGTCGAGGAGGTCCTCGACGATGGCGCATCGACGTCATCGACGCAGGAGCCGAAAAAGGTTTCCGAAGCAGCACAGCTGTGGTGATTACATGTCATAGATATGGAATACGTCGGAGGACCCAATCCCCTCGAATATGAAGTCACTCAAAACAATGATTCTTCAATATTTTTCTTTTGTTCATACATAATTTTCCATCTGTGCAACAGACTAATAAGGTAAGCCAATATGTGAGCATGTGTAGTATAACACAAAGTCACAGAATCACAGTCTCCAGGATGGTCCAAGGATTTTTATTACAAATGTCTGGGCTAATCTGTATCCCCTCCTGCCTAATGGCTGCCCTTGCTTGGAAGGGCCTCCTTACTTGGAGGCAATGCAAAACATGTTTGATGCTATTGGAAAAGACCCCAAGATGATAGCTCATGTGGCTGGCAAATTAAGGCACGATACATTATTTGCCAGATGCAATAAGGTCAAGCAAAAGGAGTGTGCCAAATAACATGCCAATGAGAGTTCATGTGACCTTCAATGAAGTAATTCCGGGTCAGAAGAACATGCCTCATTTTTAGTCAGGAGAATAGTGTAGGTAGGAGCATGATGATCAGAATTCTGGTACCATTGCATACCATCAACATTACCCGGAACAGAGCATTGACCATATTTACTCAAAATCAGACCACAGATAAGCGGCATACTAGTAACTTGCATTCCCTAAAGACAGTCAACTATGCTCAACAACAAAATAAGCAAAAATACATCCAACACAAAAAGTAGGAAAGGATCAACTATCAGGAGCCTAGCCCTTCATCCACCCATTAAGTTGTGCTGATATTTTCCAATCCCTGCAGGTCAGAGCAGTGGTGAAGGAAGGAGCTCCAATATTATTTCCTAATCTCAAGAGAAACCTTAAAGCTAAAGAACATATTTTAATAAGCTTGCCGTATGCAGTGGACATAAGTTTGTTCTAGATTTAAAATAGATTTCCACTCATCTGAAAATTATCTCTATTGATAAGAGCAAATGACCTTTTTACACCCTGAAAAATCATCCGACTCCAGATATGGGGCAAAATCTGCACTCGGCTTGTAACCTGGTCATAGGCTACAGAGAACGCCGAGTCATTTAACTTCCTATTATTTTTCGCCGGCCCTTCCTCAACCCAGCTTAGATTAGGTGCCTTTTGGAGCCCCTTTGAAGCTAATCGCATAGATTTGCCTTTTCAGTTAATAGCATCACTGCTCGAAGTATAGCAAATGGAGTAACTTCTCCCATAACAAAAGAGTAACTTCTGCAATTCATGGTTATCTGTTGAACAAGATGGATGTGGGTACTAGAGGTACTAAAAACAGAATGAATTATATTGAAAAAAAAAACAGCAGCAGAGCATAGAAAGAAACAGAAATTGCTGTTTCCGAAAATGTTACTTGAGTGTTCTGTCCTTTAATACAAACAACCAACACATTTCCCTCACTGGACTGCTGAAACATCAGACTTGAATTTTTCTTTTTTTAAGTGGCTCATTTGTCCTTCACCCAAACAAATGTTCTCTTTGCACTCAGCCCAATGCTGGGCTACAATACTAGTTGATGGGGCTCAGTAAAAAGTGAGGCGAGCTCCTTTGGGGATTGCAGCAATAAAACTCACTGGGATATTTACATAGCCACAATAATTTCCATGCAATAGAGAATGCATGAACCTGCAGCATACACACAAGTATTTTGAAGTGGAAACAAGATGGTTTGCAACATCCCTTTACCCTGATATCGTTAGGTAGGATTATACAAATGCTCAATGAAACCATTCATTCACAGGAGAGAGTTACCATAGAATTAAAGTTACTCAATGGATCTCTGAACACTTGGAAAGGATTTAGACTGCGTGAAAAGCGAATGTCTAAATATTTGTTGCGGAAATGCTACTTTATGAGTAGTGCCAGGAATACTCCATGAGCATAATCCTTTGCAGGCAATTTTGCTCTCCCCTTATAGGGTTATCTTAGTAAGGCGAAAGTAGAACTGACGAAGCATGACATTTTTCTACCCAACATCCTTCAAGGGCACATTAATATTTGAGTTTTATCATGCATTAACTATCCGGTAACCTCGTCAAAGCACCGGAGGGTAAACAAAACAGGACAATGGGTACAATGCAGAGGTGTGACCGTTGTACATGTCAGGATTTGCACAGGGCTCCTTTTGTAGATTTGGGAACTGCTAAAACAGGAAAGCGCATACAGCCGGGAGAGAGAACAAGACAAGATAAATAAGAACAATTACTTAGGAAGAAAAGTTAGATGCGAATGGTGAACAAGTAGGGATGGGACCCATATACTGAACAAACAATGTGGAATCCCACTATGGTGTACGCAGGTTGCACTTGAGAGTGCCTACGAAAATAAGGGAAAGCTCAATGCCTCTGTGCAAGTTACTCTAACAAGCAATCACCCTGCAACCTCATGGAAAGGGAGCAGCAAGAGTGGTTCCTGTGTCTGGATCCTAAGGCACAAACAAGGGATGTACTTACACGAGACAAGCGTAGGTGGGTCCTGCCAGAACATACAATGGATGCCTTCTGTGGGAACAGCAATCGCTCACTGTGAAATGAAATACAGTATTGACTGCAGGTAAAGTGGAACAAAGCAAAGGGCACAGATTGCCACCTCAGTTTAGGAGACAATCTCTGTGCCCAGAGGCAGAGGTGAAAACACATACAAGGCATCGAAACCCCAACACGGGAAGCAAGAATTCTGCAGGAAGTAGCAAGAGAGGAACCTGTAGCAATGTACAAGAACAATGTAGCTGTAGCTTGAGGCCAACACATGGTGATGTATAGGAAGGGACTTGAATAAGATAACTCTTGCAAGGGACTGGAACAAGGTTACTGAAGCACACTAAAACTGGACTCAAAACACACCACCTACAGACAGCAGAGACATGGGACGCAAGACAAGAACTAAGCGGAAATATACAAAAGGAAGCACGAGAAAATTGTATGACTTAACAGGGTATGGCTTGAGACTATAAAGACAGAACAGGAAGCAAGGAAGGAGACTGAAGGGAAGCAGCACAAGTAAAGAGTCTGGAAGCTTCAAGGACAACACAACAAACTGGAGCTTGGAGCTGCAGGACAGCCGCACAAAGAAAAGGGGAAAACACTAGCAGCAGGCACAGCAGAAAGAACAGAGCCTGCAAGGCAGGGCTGTGGAAATTGGAGCAAGGCAACATAGGAGCAAGTAGGGCCATGTAACGGGTAAAACACAAGCAGACAGGACAGCAAAGCAGAGAGATTCCAAATGGGTCCCAGATGCACGAGGTTAAGAGCTCAATACATTAATAGGAAGGTTTAGGGCATGGCAGCTAATGAGCATTGCTTGCAGGGAGGAAGGCGGGATTTAGTTGCGTCATGGGGCTGCACACAAGCAGTTATAGGTGTGGTTAATGGAAATCCCTGGATTGGGCTTTAGGAGAGGAGGCAGTGCTGACAAACTCCATGAGTTTTTGTATAGAAACAAAAGCATAGTAATTGCCATGTATTTTTGAGTGTAGAGTCCACTGAAAAGCACGTTCCTTCTGTTCAAGAACGAAACAGAGTGGGTCCAAGAGTTTCTGGATTAGGCTGTTGGGTTTTCCAGGTATCTCGGAAGTGCAAAATGGGAGTTGTAGTCAATGTTCCTGAAAATACAGATTTTTGCGAGGAGATGTTGAATGATGATTCGAGGTCATGTCTGTTGATAGTTGCCAATGTCCAGCAGGTCTACAAGATAGTTCCTCCCAGAGGCAGAAATGCAGAGACAGTACACGGAATCTGAAGCTTGGCATGGGGTTATACACCCAAGTATCGCGCTTAGTTACAGTCAGTTTCTGAGATGACCGTTGGGTACATGGTATCAGTGACTCTTGCCAAGGCACCATGAGTAAAACATTCTGGTGCTGGTGTGTTACTCAAAATACAGCAATCATAAAACAAGTGGACACATGTACAAGTCTGGTTCTGGTACCCATTTGCAGAGCCAAGATACACAGTTTAGAGGTGGTCAGGTAAAGGATAAATGCAGTCATAGGTTGGAAGCGCCAGTCATAATGGAAAAGTGGGGTAGAGTCAAGTATATGAGTCAAGGGTGGGAGGGAAGGTTATTTGATTTATGTATGCAGACATATCGAAGTTAGTTCTGTTCATGGAGCCAGATTTTCATATGCGTTTGAAGCTCGAGGGTATAGAGTCTTTTGTGGGGCTATTAAGGACACCCCTTGCATAGTGAGGTTATGTTAAAAGGGCTAGACCAGAATATTGAGACTAGTTACTATAATTTAGCTTTCCTAAAAGAGATAGCAAAGGTCAAGTAACTGCTGTGCCTGGTGCCTTATGAAAGCTTGAAAATAGTCTGAGCACTGTTGATACTCTTCCGAGAGGCATCCAGTTAGAAAAGGTTCAAGTACAAACGCATACAGCCTGGAGGGAAGACCGGCTACAATTGTGAATCCACTGCATGGAATGACATTTGCATGTGTGAAGATAAATGGAGCCCATAAGTACTCAACTAAAACATGGGATGCTGACAAACTGCACTGCTTCTTTCAAAGGTAGTGCATAAGATTCAATTGTAAGGAGAAATATTGTGCCAATAAAACAAGCAGACTGGGGGTGCGGTGGTGGGGGTCACCTCATGTAATGGACAACACCCAACGTAAGACATGGATGTTGCCACACATCTAGAACATAAATTACCGAATTGTAAGGCGAAAGTGTATTCAAAGCCCACAAGCTTGACTCTGCAGAATTGTACATTTACAATAGGAATGCTGAAAGCCCCAGTTAAAAATTAAACTTGCTGTAGTCATCACATTTTGTTAAAATAAACAGTGTCCTTGTTGCACTGAAACAATTACTGGAATCTACAAACAAGAAAAGCCGGTGAAGGGCAGGGCAGCATTGCATTTAATAAATAAAAACCTTGTGCCTGTACATGGTGGAACTGCATCTCTAAAAATGTGAAGAGACACAGTGTGTCTGAAATTTTCCGAAGAAAACAGTGCATTTCATTTTTTCAAAAGATAAAACTTGGTTTATGACATCGAGAATATATATTTAAAAGATAAAGGGAACTTCTTTATAAATGCATATAAAAGCTTAAGGTGATTTATAAGGATTTACAAGGATTGCTATATGCAATACTTTAAACACAGGCAATACCTAACTGTGTAAATACATAAGAAATCAATGGTTTTCGAATATGGTTTTAGCAAATGCATATTTTGCCGTTTTCTTGCTAACATGACTTGTTCAATTCAGCCTGCTTTGCAACACCATCCCTAGGGGTCGAGGCAAGTGGGACCTCACCAGGAGAGACTCCCCTTAGGGGACAATGACTGGTTCCTGTGAGGAACTCCCTGAAGCGGTGAAAACTAACCTTCATGGCGTTCTCCACAATACAGACTAAATAACATGACTGGGATGAAGAAACTCCTAGAAGAGGCCAATATCTGACAGGAAAGGAACATGCCCCTTTAAATTCAAACACCCAACCCACTGAGACGAGTATGGTAAATAACCTACAGTTGACGAAACCGTGAGGTGGAGAGAAAGCACAAACCAAAACGTCTCCAAGTGTAAAACACGCCAAGACCAGAGACTAAAACGCCAGAGTCACGGCGCCGGATGAGAAAACCACAGGGCAGGATCCCGAAGAAAGACTGGGATGCCAGAGCCACGGCATGACCCCAGAATGAGAAACCAGGAGACCATGAACCAGGAGGAGGGTGGTGGCAAGACCACGAAAGCCCTGTGGTGCTATTGTTGATACCACAGAGCATAGAAAGCAGCAGGGTGTCCGACCCCGCATGAGGAGAACCCGCTGACGAAGACCAGGCAGTGACAATCCAAGACTCGAGTGTCGGTCATCAAGGAACAAGGCTACCAAAGGCATTCTCCCTCACTAAAATAGTTAACGGGGAAAACGGCAATAACGGGAGGCCAAGAAGGGATCAGTATATCCTACAGACAACTCATCTCAGTATAAGTCACTAGTTAAATTTACACTTAAATCAAATTACCTTAAATTGTTGAGACACAAGAGAAAGAAGTAATAGTAAGGGAAACTAATCGTGGCTAACAATAACCTGTGACTAACAATACCCTGGGAAACTCAGAAAGCCACTAGACAACTTTTACAATATCAAAAGGAAAGAATATTTTGAGCACGTGTTTATAGAAACTAGACAATTGAACCAAGTGAAGAGTCACAAAGGCCAAAGCAAGCCGGGCTGTAATTGGCCAAGAGAGAAAGAGTATCTGAATAATAATGTATTCCCAAGATATGCCGGAGACAGCAACCAGGAATCCATAACTTCTAATAAAAGATCCCCAAAAGGGACTCCTAACGAGAAATGAAAACTCCAGATCACAGTCAAAGAGTTACAGAGAATAATCCAAGAAATCACGAGAAACTATTTGAGGATTACATATTGGTAAAGAAATCTACAGAGTGGTATAGAAGTATCCAAAGGAGAAGGAAGTCATTCTCCAAAATAAAGTTTGTTTTCATAGTGGTAGAGTCAGATAGGGTAGCATACTGTATCCTTTTGGACATTCACGACTGATGAACTAGCACATTAGTTAGAAACCTAGGCAGTGATCACGAATAGAGATGGGGTAAGTTAGGTCATACATATCATTTGAATACACCTCATGAATCATGGCCCCAAAGTGTCCGCACCCTTCTGCTGACTCGCCACAACCGGGAGACTTGCCTTGGCCCTTCAGAGTGGAACTATGTATTATCTGTTACCATGAAACACATCAGTTTCCCAGAAATACAAAAGACATCTGACTGGGCCCTTGAGTTAATGAGCCAGATCCCACCCATATAATAAAGTATTTCTAATTTTTACAATTCCAATAGAGGCTGAATTGTGGTGGCGGGGCGGATAAAGATCCGACTGTTCACATGATGAACCAGCCTGTGAAAATGTGGCCTAGCTTCAAAGGCAAATGGTCTAGATGCAGTTAAAGAGTCACCTTTGAACCTCGATTCCCCATAAAAAGCACCAGATGATCATCCTAACAGAAACTCAAACAAAGCTGTAATTTTGTGACAAGCATACAATGGGCTCTTTGAATCAACACTATTCATGCATCAAAAAAGGATGTTCTCATAAATGCATGACATAACCTAGAAACAAATTGAAAAAAAGGGGCAACGATCATGACATATTCCCGTATCACATGAAAGCAAATCTGAATTGCCTACTTTTTAAAATATCTTTAAAAATTATTCATATCAACTTCATAAGAAATATGGCACAGTGATGCCACATATGCAGACATTCATCTATGCTGGTGGATGCCAGAAATCCATATCAATGTGGCATGTTGCTATGATGAAATTTGGAATACAAATTATTGTGCTAAAAGTATTAAGAGAATACAGCCCCCATTTTTCTTTTCACATGCATATAATTATGATCAGCCTATGAAAAATGGGGTGTTATTAGTAAGACTCTTAGAGAATAAAGTAAACAAAAAGGAAAGATATGGCCAATTAAACATTGTGCTAATGAAGACAAAGCCCTGGAATATCACCCATAATAAAATGGGAAAGATACAGGCAATAGTGATCTCTCTCTGGAATCAAAATCTGCATAGCAGGGACAACACACCCGATCCTAGTAGTTGAACACTGAACCTGGCTATTACCTGGAGGAATTGGCAATATCCATGAAGAGACTTTTACCTGGAGCAGACCTTCTTTTCAAGAGGGAAGAAAGGATGACAGTTTCTTGAAAACTTCCTCCTGGCTTAAAGAACTATTCCACAATTAGTATAAAAATGGCCCCAAATGTAAATTTGATGCGTCCCATAGGATAATTGTCCTTCTCAGTACCTGAACTGGGAAGGAACTGGGAAAACATTTTCCACTAGGGGGCGCTCATTCCAAACAGAATATCTTGATATTTTTGTGTGAAATGCAACAGTACGTTCTCACTATATTTAAAGCAAAGTGAGATTTGAGTACTCGTAGAAAACCTAGCAGATGCTGATAAATTGACAGAATGAGAATACGATATTGTAGTTTGCTAGTGTGAGCTATATATCCTGCTTTTACTGTGCTAAAGCTGAGGGTGACTACATTTAAAGAAAGCAATGCTTTCTCTCGCCTGATGTGTACTGTGTAAAAACAGGGAACACTTCCCAGCACTGACAGTGCATCATTTTGTAAATGATAGATACAAGAAACTGAAACTTGTGGAATTCGCAGGCATAGTAAAACACTTTAGGCTTTGAATCTGTGGTCACGCTTTATAGCAAAAATAGAGAATTGGTTGATAATTTGTGACTTTTGAAAGTTATATTTAAAAGGTGAAGGGGAGCTGAAAGGGAGTTATCCCATTCTAGTTTCATTCCCATGGAAAATTAAACAAATTTAAATACATCCTCCCCTCTCTTGACATTGTATAATAGAGGGAAGGGCTGTGGGCCCTCACGAAGTGGGAATGCTACTCCTTGTATTAGAACATCAATAAAACATTTTCCTATATTGGGTGGGTGCACCAATTTCCTGTGAGTTCTAAATTGATAACCCTGTTTTCCTAACCCAAACCTCCAGAACTAGGTGAAACCAATTATAGCCTGCATTCAAATTGCATGCACATAGTAACCCTCTGCACCATATTTACATGGATGTGGGATTGATTCCTATTGAATAAAAATAACATGGATAGGCTTGCAATATTTCTCTGGTACCAATGAACAAGTTACTTCTTACCTGGTAACGTTCTTTTGACGGGATGTTCCTCCGACGTATTCCTTTTGTTTGATAATACGTTTCCAGCTTGCTGGCCTCGGAAATTTTTTCTGTAGAGGGCACGGCGCGTCGACGTCCGCCGAGTCGATGTCCTTAGACGGCCACTGTATCGGTGCCGACGTCACCATGCCCATAAATAGCCACGCGCTGCGTTCGTTGCTCAGTTCCGTTTTGTAGCATAAGAAAAGTCATGCCTGAATTGGTTATTGACCTTGAAGGAGCGTAAGCTGCAACCACAAGGGAAGTTATCACTGCGGGGATGGTTGGGAGGGGCGATAAGGAATACGTCGGAGGAACATCCCGTCGAAAGAACGTTACCAGGTAAGAAGTAACTTGTTCTTCGAAGGGATTGTGTCCTCCGACGTATTCCTTATCTTTGATAGACTCCCATAGCAGTGGCATGTAATTGGAGGTGAGAGTGTTATGTATCCCTTTAGGGATGGCCCGAATGTAATACGGCCTTGCCAAATCTGGTCTCTTGAGCAGTGGAGGAATCCAGATTGTAACATTTTGTGAATGTATGTGCGGAAGACCATGTGGCAGCCGCACATATGTCCCGGACCGGTACCCCTCTTTGGGAGAGCCGAAGAGGCTGCGATACCCCTGGTTGAATGAGCCCTGAGATTTTGGGGTGGCTCTTTCCCTGCTAGTCTAGAACATTCCAGGATGGCCAAAATAATCCACCTGGAGATGGTTTGTTTTGTTATGGGTAGTCCCAACTTGTGACCTGAGTATCCTACAAACAGTTGGTCCGTTTGCCTGATCCTAGCCATTCTGCTGATGTAAAAGCTGAGAGCTCGCCTAGGGTCCAGCCTATGTAGCCTTTCCTCTTTCCCCAGATGGGGAGGAGGGTAGAACGAAGGTAAGGTAATTTTCTGAGTAATATGAAATTCAGAAACCACCTTTGGGAGGAAATTGGGCTTCACCTGTAGGACAACTTTGTCCTTGTGGAAGATTGTATGTGGGGTTTTACAGGAGAGAGCTTGTAGCTCGCTCACCCTCCTAGCAGATGTTAGTGCTACCAATAGGACAGTTTTAAGCGTGAGAAATCTCAGCGCGCAAGAGAGAAGTGGTTCGAATGGAGTGCCCATTAAGAAGTTTAAGACTAAATTTAAGTCCCATAAGGGAACCTGGAATGGTTTTGAAGGGTAAACATTAGTTAGTCCCTTGAGAAATTGTACCACTAGAGGAAGTTTGAAATACAATGGTTCCAACGCAGTGCGCTTGAAGATAGAAAGCGTTGTGAGATAGCCTTTTACAGTGTCCACTTGAAGGCCTGAGTTTGCCAAGTAGAGTAGAAACGATAACACTGTTGGTGTACCACATGAAAAAGGGTCGATATTCTCTTCCCTACACCAGCTGCAAAATTTGTTCCAACGGCAGCGGTGTAAAGACTTTGTTGCCGGTCTTCTGGCCGAAAGCAACACCTCCATGACGTCATCAGGGAGATCCCAATCCTTGTACCTCAACCTTTCAGAAGCCAAGCGTGAAGGTTGAGGGTTCTGGTGTCTGGATGGAGAACCTGACCTCACTTCTGCGAGAGAAGATTCTCTTTGAGTGGAAGACGGATTGGAGGACAGATGGACATATCTAGAAGGAACGGGTACCACGTTCTCCTGGCCCAATCCGGGGCAATTAGGATCATGGTCTTCCGGAATCTTCTCAACCTCCTGATCATTTGAGGAATAACAGGGACTGGAGGGAACACGTAAAGCAGTGGAAACTCCCAGTCCACTACGAACGCATCTCCTAGAGCTCCTCTCGGGGGAAATTCCCTTGAACAGAACATATCGCACTTCTTGTTGTTGCATGTGGCGAACAGATCCACCTGAGGGGTTCCCCAAAGGGCAAAGATCTCTTGAAGGACTTCCTGAGCTAGCTCCCACTCGTGGGAGACTGTGCTCTGCCTGCTCAGAGCGTCCACTGTCAAGTTCTTCTCTCCGGCTAGGTGGACAGCCGATAGAGAGATTCCTTCTTGGATAGCCCAAAACCAGAGCTGCATCGCCTCTCTGCACAGTGGCAGTGATCCTACGCCTCCTCTTTTGTTGAGGTAGTGCATGGCCACCGTGTTGTCCATCATTATCAGGACATTTCTCCCCTGTACTGATGGCAGGAAAGCTTTCAGCGCTAGTCTGATCGCTCTCAGCTCTAATAGGTTGATGTGTAGTCTGGACTCTGATGGAGACCAACGACCGCTGATGGTCAAGTCGTTGGCATGGGCTCCGCACCCCGTGAGTGAGGCGTCTGCGACTACTGTTATCTCCGGCCATGGTTGACAAAACAGTTCTCCTTTCAAGAGGTTCTCTGGATAGGCCCACCATTGAAGGTCGCGGGCTACCTTGTCCGGAATCCAGAGGAGATCTGTCATTCCTCCTGAGAATTGCGACCACTGACTTCTCAGTGCCCACTGAAGAGATCTCATTCTCAGGCGAGCCTCTGCCACAAGGAAGCTGCAGGATGCCATGAGGCCTAGCAACCTCAAAAAGTCGAAGGCTGGGAGACGTTGGGCATTTTGAAACTTGTTGACCATCTGTAGAATATCCTGAGCCCTCACCTCTGGTGGCGAGGCTTTTCCCAGGGAAGTGTCCAGGACCGCTCCAATGAACTGGAGTCTCTGAGATGGTATCATCTGTGACTTCTTTAAATTGAGGGAGAAGCCCAGTCTGTGAAGGAAGTGGCAGACATAATCTAGCTGGGCCTGGGCCTGTTCCGAAGATACAGCCCTGATCAGCCAGTCGTCCAGGTAGGGGTAGACGTGGATCCCTTCCCTCCTAAGACTCGCCGCCACTACCGACATCAGCTTGGTGAAGACCCTCGGGGCGGAGGTCAGCCCAAATAGTAGAACTCGAAATTGATAATGAGTCTCGCCAATTGCGAACCTCAGGTATTTCCTGTGTTTGAGATGGATTGGCACATGGAAATAAGCATCCTGAAGGTCCAGAGATACCAGCCAGTCCTGGAGCTGGAGGGCCTGAAGGATCTGAGACAGCGTTACCATCTTGAACTTGTCCTTCCTGAGGAACTTGTTCAATTCTCGCAAGTCCAAGATGGGTCTCAGTCCTCCGTCCTTCTTTGGTATGAGAAAGTAGGGGGAGTACCAGCCCTTGTTCCTGTCGGCTACAGGTACCGGTTCTATGGCACCTTTCTCTAGCAGGTCTATAATCTCCTGCAAGAGGAGCGGATCTGGAACATTTAGAGAGCTGTTCCCCGGTGGATGACTGAGGAATGTGTAGAAAGGGTAGGCAGTAACCTTGGGCAACTGTTTCCAATGCCCAAGCATCTGACGTTATAGCCTGCCATTCCGTCAGATGGTGAGTTAACCTGCCCCCTACAGGTGTATTGTGTGGAAAGGCCTCAGAGTGGTTTGGGGGTGGCTGATGCAGATGCCGATGGCAAAGAGGCACCTGCTGCTGCTGCAGGCCTTAGTACTTTTGACCCGTCCAAAGGGCATATTCAAAAGTCTGGCCTGTACATCTGGAGCAAACCCCGACTTTCGCAACCACGCATGCCTGCGGATTGTTGTACTTGCCGCCATGGCCCTGCTGATACTGTCAGCGGAATCGATGCCAGTTTGAAGTGATTCGCACATGGCATCCTTGCCATCTTTAATAATGTTAAGGAAGGCTTCCTTTTCCTCTCCTTCGGGTATGCAGTCAGCCGCTGATGAAGCACACTCCCATAGTGTGTGACTGAACCTGGCGAGCGTACAGGTGGCGTTGATGGACTTCAACGCCATACTACAGGCAGAGAAGACTTTCTTTGCCATAGAGTCGTACCTCTTGTCATCTCTATCCTGTGGGACAGTAGGGTAAGCGGTCCTACTGCTAGATGAAGTTGCCGCTTGAACCACCAGGCTCTCTGGAGTCGGGTGTTTCGATAGGTATTCAGGGTCAGCAGCCGCTACCCTATACTTGGTTGACAATCTTTTATTGACAGCAGGGATAACTTCGGGAGTTTCCCAATTAGATGCAATTTTCCTTTGTAAGGCTGCATGGAAGGGGACCACCGGGTCCTCCTGTGGGCCTATGTCCAATATATCTGTTAGGTCATCCTGTTGGAAAACAGGTGAAGGCGCAGACCAACCCATAAATTCAAAAATTCTTGCCATTAGGGTTCTAAAGGGTGTTTCGGCATGTTCCCCTGGGTCTGGCTTAACAAATTCCACTTCTGGGGAAGTGTCCAGGCCACTTGCCACATGTAGTGACTCCTGTAGGTCCTTCAGCCTTCTTTCCTCAGAGGTGAAATCCTCTGCAATAGGCAGTGTGGTCCTCTGTAACCCGAATGTTTCCTGGTCAGAATCTTCCCCCTCTTTATAAATTGAAGAAAGTCCAGGGTACTCTGACCTCTGAAATGGAGTAAAACCCATCTCTAGGGCAGAAGGAGCCAAACTCGTTATTGGACGAGAAAACGTCGATGTCGTCAACGCCGATGTAACAGGCTTCGAAGGCGTCGAAAAAACTGGAAGGGGTCTCGAAGAACTCGAGAGGATCGGGATCCTACTCAAGGGCATCGACAACGGTCTCGCAGTCGTGCCGGAGGCCCTTGAAATCACCGTTGGCTGTTGAGTGGCGTTGGTCCTCTCTTTCGTCGACGTCGAGTCGATCGACTGACCGACCGACCGACGGGTCGAGGAACCCTTCGACAACGGCGTCGATGGCGCCGATCCGTGCGTCGAGGGAATCTTTGACGACGGCGTCGAAGATGGTGCCTTCTTACCCGATGGCTCATGGTGCTCTCGGGTGGAATGTTTCGCTGGGTGCTGCGACTCGCGGTGTTTTGATTTTTTTGGGTTTTTCACCCGGGGTATCACCCTCAGCTGTCTTCGAGTGGGTCGAGGCCGCGTTCTCGAAGACGCTTAACATTTTCTTTCTGAATTCCTCCCACTCAGCTTGAGAACTGTGTTTAGTGGGGCAGGAGACCCTTTCTGGGGACACAGAAGACTAGGAATGGGACCTTCGACGTCTCTTTTTTGAGTGTCTTGATCTCGACGAATGGTGGGAGCTACTTCGAGATCTAGAATGGGAATGTTTTTGACAGCGAGGAGACGAATGCCTCGACTCAGCCGACGAAACTTCCGAGGAGGTTTTGGCCGACTTACCTCTCTCGAGCTTCCCCTTGCGCTCCTTCAAGGCTTTCGCCGTCATGGACATGCAGTCCTCACACTCCGAAACAATGGTGCTCAGATCCCAAGCACCATAAGCAGATCCTGTGAGGATCCGTTATTGACATTTTTTTTACCGCAGTCTCGACATTTCTTGAAGCCGGATCGCAGCGTCATCGGATCTGATGAAGAAGCCATCGCGAACGATAAGGAATATTCGAGTAGAAATAGATAGTTATCCTGACTGAACTGAGCAACGACGTTCCGAGGCCCCACGAAGCGCAGAAAAACAGAACTGAGCAACGGACGCAGCGCGTGGCTATTTATGGGCATGGTGACGTCGGCGCTGATACGGTGGCCGTCGAAGGACATCGACACGGCAGACGTCGACGCGCAGCGCTCTCTACATAAAAATTTCTGAGGCCAGCAAGCTGGAAACGTATTATCAAATATAAGGAATACGTCGGAGGACACACTCCCTTCGAAACTTGTTTTTGATACTGGAGAAAATAAAAATGTTCTAAACTTGCTGAATGATTATAAAGAAACTCATTTAATATAAATGTTAACTGAAGAATGTTTTAATATACTGGATGGTAAGCAGGAATGTAGTTATCAATAAGATTGTGTTTTGAAGTGAATTCTCTTATTAGAATCATACATCTCATTAATAGTTCTCTTGTGTGATTGAATGCATGTTTTGAATTTGGTGAGACTATCGAAGGCAGGCCAACTAATTGTGCAAATAATGTTATCGAAATTCGTGTTTCCTACTGTGGTGACTTACTCTTCCATAAAGTTAAGGGACTGCCTTTCAGTTTTTTCAAATTAAATTATGCAATGAATCGTGGGATTTCATTACTTCTCCCTAGTGCAGAGCATTTCCTTGTGTAGCTAGAAAGGCGAGTCCGCTTCGAGATCCCCTCCTTAGGGATAGAGACAAGCAGTACCTCATGAGGAGTGACACCCCCAGGGGGACAAAGAGTCCCACTCCGATGAGGAACTCCCTGCCCACCTTACCGACCCAACTTCATCAATCCTGTTGCGAGCAGACAGGAAGAATCATTATACGTCTGCTACTGCGATGTGCCATATGAAGAAAAATGCCTGCCTGGTACTGTGACTAAGAAAACAAAGGGAATAATAATTAGCACCATTCCAACACAGAAGAACGACTGCAACGCTATGCCGGGTAGCACAAGCGCAACATCATAAGTATTGAAGGAGGAGACTCCGGAGAGAGAAGCCAGGGAAGTTCAAAGCTGCGCTGGCAACAGAACGAGAGAAGCAGAGAAGGCGACATGGCTTCATACAAGCAGAGGAGGCTTACGCCTAACTGTGTCCAAGCTGCACCAAATGGGTGAAAGTCCCTGGAAATCCAAGCAAGCGGGTCCAGGCCATGACGGAGAAACATCCAGAAAGGACAAGTCTAGAGAAGGCATTGGTGAACACTCAAGAGTGTGAAAAGCCAAACACGAAGTGACAACGTGGAGGACATTAATACTGAAGTTGGCAGAATACTGAACCAGGCAGAAGAGTCTGTGAGAAGGACTACCGACCCGGTGACGCAGTTCCAGGACCACAAAGGTAATGGGAAGAGAGGCAGGCCCGGAGAGGGTAGCAAGTATAACAAATACAATAATCCTACTCATCCAAGTAAGACGCAGAGGAACAAGAAGAGTGAGAAGAACAAGTTACTCTTACCTGGTAACATTCTTTCGATGGGATGGTCCGACGACGTATTCCATATCTATGACAGGTAATGTCCACAGCTGTGCTGCTTCGAAAAATTTCGGCGTCTGCGTCCTGCGTCGATGACGTCGATGCGCCGTCCCCGAGGACCTCCTCTGACGGCCGACGTCACCCGATGTGATATGTAGGACGCACGACGCCCGTAGCCTCAGTTGTAGTTTTTTCCCCCAGAACGTGTGACACCAGTTTTCTGCCAGTCAGACACACAAGGCCTTGCGGACCGCAAGCTGCAATCGCATAAGAAATTCTGCAGCGGGGAAGGTAGGGAGGGAGCGATATGGAATACGTCGTTGGACCATCCCATCGAAAGAACGTTACCAGGTAAGAGAGTAACAACTTCAAGGGGATTGGGTCCTCCGACGTATTCCATATCTATGACAGACTCCCAAAGCAGTTCCAAGCAAGGAGATGGGAAAAGAATTTAGAACACAAATTTAGCATTACCAATCAAATTGCGGAATAAAGGACTGCCTTGCCAAAGGCCAGATCCTGCCCTCGGATGGAATTGAGGGAGTAGTGACGTACAAAAGTATGTAACGAAGCCCAGGTGGCTGCATCACAGATGTGACGAATAGGAACACCCCTCTGCAGGGCAGTAAACGCAGCCACTCCCCTGGTAGAATGGGCCCGCAAGCCAGCCGAAGGGTCCTTACCCGCCAACAAAGTCTGTTTCGTCACGCTTTCCTGCGTAACCAATGAAGAGTTGATCGTCCACTCTGACCCGGGACATGCGCGAAATATAAAAGCTCAATGCTCTCCTAGGATCAAGCCATTGGAGCCTCTCCTCTTCCTTACCAGGATGTGGAGGATAGAACGCCTGAAGAACAACCTTCTGGCTCAAATGAAATTCCGAAACCACCTTCGGAAGAAAGGAAGGACGAACTCAAAGGACAACCCTGTCCTTATGAAACACAGTGAAGGGTGGCTTAACTGAAAGTGCCTGTAACTCACTCTGCGAGCGGAAGTAACGCAACCAAAAACACAGTTTTCAGAGTTAACAGTCTCAAAGGGCAAGAATGCAAAGGCTCAAACGGAGCACCCATAAGAAACTTAAGAACAAGGTTCAAATTCCAACCGGGCACCAGAAAAGGTGACGGAGGGAACACATTAGTGAGCCCTTTCAAAAACTGAGAAATTAAAGGAATCTTAAAATAGGAACATTCTTCAGACGAGCGCTTAAATATGGCCAGCGCCGCCAGGTAACCTTTAATAGTCCCCACTTGCAAGCCCCTGTGGGCCAAGGAAAGCAAAAAAGACAGAACCATGGGAATGTCACATGCAAAAGGATCCACATGCTTAACTCTGCGCCAGTCGCAGAACTTCTGCCCACGGCAACGGTACAGAGACTTAGTTGCCGGCCGCCTGGCCGAGAGCAACACCTCCATCACGTCTTCAGGGAGGTCCCAATCCTTATACCTCAACCTTTCAAAAGCCAAGCGTGAAGATTGAGTGATCTGACCTCTGGATGGAGAACCTGACCCCCCCCCCCTCCCGTGAGAGCAGATCGTCTCGGTAGGGAAGACGACGTGGAGGGCAGATGGACAAGTCGAGAAGGTCCGGGTACCACGTCCTCCGGGCCCACGCCGGAGCAATGAGGATCATCTGGGAACCGCACCTCCGTAACCTCCACAGTACTTGCGGGATGATGGGGATTGGAGGAAACGCGTACAGCAGTGGGAATGACCACTCCACCACAAACGCGTCTCCTAAGGCTCCTTTTGGAGGAAATTCCCGCGAGCAGAACCTTTCGCACTTCCGGTTGACACTGGAGGCGAAGAGATCCACTTGAGGAGTCCCCCAAAGGGCGAAGATCTCCAGGAACATCTCCTGAGCCAGCTCCCACTCGTGAGAGAACGTGCTCTGCCTGCTCAGAGCGTCCGCTGTCTCGTTGTCGTCTCCGGCCAGATGAACAGCCGAGATCTAGACTTCCTGCTGGATGGCCCAGAACTCGAGCTGCATCGCCTCCCTGCTCAGAGGAAGTGACCCTGCCCCCCCTTTTTGTTGAGGTAGTGCATGGCCACCGTGTTGTCCGTTAGAATCAGGACACTCTTTCCTCGCACAGTCGGCAGAAAAACCTTCAGGGCTAGCCTGACGGCCCTCAGCTCCAACAGATTGATATGGAGTCTGGACTCCGATGGAGACCAACGACCACTGTCTGTCAACTCGTTGGCATGAGCTCCCCATCCCATGAGGGATGCATCCGTCACGATCGTCGCCTCCGGCCAGGGCTGCCAAAATGGGGCCCCCTTCATCAGATTGCCTTTGACGGCCCACCACAGAAGGTCCTGGGCGACCGAGGTTGGCACCTGAACAGGGTCCGACATCCTGCCGGAGGACTGAGACCACTGGAGCTGGAGGGCCCATTGCAAAGATCTCATCCGCAATCTGTCCTCTGGCACCACAAGAATGCAGGATGCCATGAGTCTGAGCAGTCTCAAGAAGTCGGACGCTGGGAGAGTCTGGGCAAGTTGAAACTTGTGCACCATCTGCTGAAAGTGAAGAGCCCTCACCTGGGGAGGAAAACACAGCCCAGGGATGTGTCGGGCACTGCTCCGATGTACTGGAGCCGCTGTGTTGGCATCAAATGGGACTTCTTTAAATAAAGGGAGAAGCCCAGCCTGTGAAGGGAGAGGCAGGTGACGGACAGATGATCCAGGACTTGCTCGGGAGAGCTCCCCCTGATCAACCAATCGTCCAGGTAGGGGTAGACGTGAATCCCCCCTTTCCTGAGATGCGCTGCCACCACCACCATGAGCTTGGTGAAAACCCTCGGGTGGAGGTCAATCCGAACGGCAGGACCCGAAACTGAAAGTGCTAGTCGCCAACCGCGAACCTCAGGTACTTCTTGTGCTTGGGATGGATCGGCACATGGAAGTAAGCGTCCTTGAGGTTGAGAGACACCAACCAGTCCTGAAGTTGAAGGGCCTGGAGGACTTGAGAGAGAGTAACCCTCTTGAACTTGTCCTTCCTGAGGAGATGTTCAAACCGCGCAAGTCCATGATGGGTCTCAATCCCCAGTCTTTCTTCGAAATCAAAAAATAAGGGGAATACCATCCCTTGTTCCTCTCCGCTACAGGCACCAGTTCTATGGCGCCTTTCTCCAGCAGTGCTTGAATTTCCTGCGCAAGGAGCGGATCCGGACTCTTCAAAGAGGTTCCCAGGTGGATTGTCGTGAGGCCTCTGCCGAAAGGGAAGACAGTAGCCGTGGGTTATGATCTCCAGAACCCACACATCTGAAGTAATGGCATGCCACTCGACAAGATGCTGCGCCAGCCTTCCCCCAGCCGGTCAACCATGGGACCTGGCCTCATGACTGAGTGGTAGCGGCTGCGGCGTTGCCTGAGGGCAAAGAGGCAACTGCCCGAGCGGCCTTGGCACCTCGAGTACCCTGTTTTTGACCTCTGGCACTCTTACGGTGGCCTCTTTGACTGACAGCTCCTCTCGCTTTACTTAAGGACGAGTAATAGCGAAAGGAACCTCCCCTCCATTGTTGTCCCCTAGGACCAAAAGGCGGAGGTTGTCTAACTGCAGCACCCAACGACTTCGCTGCAGCTTTGTAGGTCTGCAACCTCTCAAGGCTCTAGTCAGCCTTGATGCCAAAAAGATGTTCACCGTCAAAGGGCATGTTGAGGAGCCGGGACTGCACATCAGGAGCTAACCCAGACTTCCGCAACCACGCAAACCTCCGTATTACGGTGCTCGCCGCAATGGACCGGCTGACACAATCTGCCATGTCCAAACCCGACTGAACGGCCTCACACATGGCATCCTTGCCATCCTGAACCATAGCAAGGAAACCATCCCGTTCGTCCCCTTCGGGAATATGTTCAGCCGCTAATGCAACACAGTTCCACAGAGTGTGTGTGAAACGAGACAAGGCACATACGGAGTTGGCGGCCTGAAGCGCCATACCCCCAGAAGAAAACACTTTCTTTGCCCAGCCATCATTGTCGTCCCTATCCGGAGGGATGGTAGGGTACGACGCCTGTTTTGCCGGGGCCGTAGCCGCCTGCACCACCAAACTCTCTGGAGTGGGGTCCCTAGACAAGTAGCAGGGGTTGCTACTGGCTGGACGGTATTTTCACGACTAAGACTTGCCCACTGCTGGGAGACTCTCCGGAGCAGTCCAAGCCGCTGCCACCCTTCTCTGCAGAGTCATATGAAATGGCAGTACCGGGTCAGTGGGGGGACCAAGATCAAGGATGTCCGTGAGATCATCCTGAACAAACTCCCCTGGGGGAGCCAACCATCCCAAGTACTCAGTGACCCGAGGCATAAGGCGCCGGTACGAAGAATCGGCATGAGTGCCAGGCTCCGGCCTATAACTCCACCTCCGGAGAGGTGTCCAGTCCACTGGCATCATGCAGTGACTGCCTCAGGTCATCAAACTGGCTATGGCCCGAGAGAAGCTCATCTGGCACGGTAACCGGAACCAAGCCTTCATCAGAGCCTTCATCACCCTCTGAAATATACTCCAGGCAGTGAGAGGAAGACACCTGGGGACCAAAGCTATGCCTGACCTTAGCCAGAGCCTTTCTAGGGGCTAACCCCGTACCACGGGGTCCCTCTGACACCACCGCCTCGAAAGGCGTCGAGGGCACCGAACAAGTCGGCGCCGGGAGAATCGGCGTCGATGTCCGCTGCAGTGCCGCCAGCATAGACGGCGTCGACACAGGCCTCGAAGCCGGAGCTCCGAGCGTGTCTCTCAACGACCTAGGCGCCGACAGCGTCGACGACCCCCTCGGAGGCGAAGCCTCGAGAGATATCGTTGACGTCTTCCTCAAAGACGTCTATGACCCCCTCGTCGGAGGAGCCCCGAGAGATCGTCGACGTCTTCCTCGAAGACGGCACAGGATCATGCGGTCTCGAGTGCGTCAAGGAACGGGACCTGGAACGGGCATGGCGAGAACGGCTACCCTTGTCTGAGCGGGACCTCTCCCGCGAGCCGTGCCGACCTCCCGAGCCCGAATGCGTACGAGCAGCGTTTCTCGACCGGTGCCGACTGACCCCAATCGGAGGCGCGGACGGACCGGTGCCCTGCGATTCGAGAATCGCCAACATCTTCCCGAAGCCTCCGGTGTCGCTTGCATGGTGGGATAAGCAACCCGCCGACGGGCGGAGTCCTCGGAAGAGGACGGGGAAGGCGACCGATGCCGGCGCTTCCGGGAATGCCTCGAAGAGGCAGAGGAGTGGCGAGACCGACTCCTGGAAGGAGACCCACTGGACTTCCGACGATGACGCAGAGAGTCGCCTCTCAAGTCATCCGTCGAAAGCCCCATAGACCTCGACTTCCGGGGCTTAGACACCCGACCTACCGACAACTTCTTGCGCTCCCGCAAGGCCTTGGCCGTGAGCGACTGGCAGTCGACACAGTCGTCCGTATCGTGGGCCTTCCCGAGGCACCAGAGGCAGGCGTCGTGCTAGTCCGTGACCAACATCTTGGAGCCACAGTCCCCGCATTTCTTGAAGCCCGGACGCGGGGTGGAAGACGAGGTAGACATCGTTTCACGAACAGGTTTTCACAAAAACCAAACAGGTTCAAAGAAATCGAGAAGAATACAACCAACTCCAAAGAGTCGAGGCGTACCGAGATTCACGAAGCGAACACGTTCGCAGTAAAAACTAACTGAGGCTACGGGCGTCGTGCGTCCTACTTATCACATCGGGTGATGTCGGCGGAGGTCCTCGGGGACGGCGCATCGACGTCATCGACGCAGGACGCCGAAAATTTTCCGAAGCAGCACAGCTGTGGACATTACCTGTCAGATATGGAATACGTCGGAGGACCCAATCCCCTCAAATCACTGGTAGTCCCACCATATTCGTCCCAGTGGGAGGCCAAGTAACCAAGAGTGAAAATCAGTACTGTGCCCATGATACCGATCCCAGTGAGCTACAAAGTAATGAGAAGAGCAATAGGCACTATTGGGTCAATCGTACTCGTCTCAGTAAAAGACAAAGTAACCAAAAGAGTGAGATTCCTTACTGGGCACTTCATACTCATCCCAGTAGGAGAAAAAACACAGAATAATGACAATCATCTCCGGGATCATCACACTCGTCTCAGTGAAAAGCAAAGCAATAACAGGATCGAGATCTGTGACAATAACAAGGTTGTTTAGAATTCTTAAGATAGAAGTTGGGCATCAGAGAAAAGAGACTTTAAAGTATACGTGAGAAAGACAGATTGAAAGTACCGCCAGGAAAAGGAGCACCTGTAAAGAGGATCTTACAAAGCCAGGGGCAGGGGAAGCCAGTGAATTGAAATAGTCCCCAAAGTGAACTGATCGAACTGTTGCAAATGATCAGTAAGAACTATTTAAATATCTTATATTGAGAAGACCTTGCTTAGAAAGCAGCCCCAGGAGAAGGGAGTAATTCTTCTGGACTGTAGTAGTTGTGCATTAGTGGTATGGTCAGAGTATGGTCTGGTATGGTCAGAGTATCTGCATACTTATTTGGACTTCACAACGGATGACTAGCACCCTGTTTTGCTAGGTAAGGAAACCCAGAGCTTAGGGAAAGTGAGGCCTTTTTTCTTAGGATTTCAATAAAACCTTTTTGAAGAGGGGAAAACCCTGTCAGTCACCTTCTGACCCTCCACAATAAGTTAAAGTTTTAAATGTAGTCTCAGATTAAACATTTGGGATGCAGAAGTAGGCCAAGACCAAATGCTAAAAGTGCAAACATTTAATTAGGGACTGTGTACATGGGTGGGGCAACAAATCTAAACCGATCTGCCACAAATAAATAACAAAAAACAGATTGGGAAAGCAGTCATAGAAAATGTATGCAGGGCCATCCGAAGTGTGAGTGGTAAAGTCTCAGAGGAGTTACTCCACTACACCTACCAGTATGTAGCAAACCCTTCCGTTGCTCTTCCGAGACAAAGTGCAGGCTTTTTGGGGGCCACATCCCAAGACTAAACAAGCCCTTGATGTACTGCAGAACCATTGGGGGTCTCAGAGATTGCACTGCAGTCAATCAGGAGAGAGGCAGATATCCCTATTAACCAGCATTCCTGACACTATTCTCCCCACCACCTCTCTAAACTATCACTAAGCCAGCCTTGACCCCTGGTGGAACTCCTGCCGCCTATTAGAGTTGCCTCGGGCCGGACATGGGTCTTGGCACCTCCAACCTCTAGCCGACTAGCCTGCTTCTGGCTCCTCACCTCCCTTTTCAATAGCTTAATATTCCCATCTCTTCGCTCTATTGCTTTCTTTTTTCTCTTCAAACTGTAATCAACTCCTGGGCAATCTTCACACTGTTCATCTGAAGGCTTTGTCCTCCTTCTTGCCTACCCCCTCCACTTACTGATCTTTCACCGTCTCCGTACTATCGCCTTGACCTGCTGCCACCACATTCCACTCTGGGTTTTACTTTCTCCCTCCAGTCTTCTCATGTTACTCCTGTCTTCAACTCCAATCCAGGTTTTATTTCCTTCCTCCTTTGCTCTGCCCGCCTCCTCCTTGTCTCTGTTCCTACTACAGACTTTCAATCCTGGTTTTTTCTTCCTCCAGTTTTTCCTCAGTTTTCTCCCCTTCTCTCCCCTTTATGTCCCGTCAGCTACTTGTTTTCTGTAGAGATTACTTCAAAAGACTCTGCCCCACCGCTCCTCTACATCAGTCTTGCCTCTCCAGTCTTCTCCAAACAGGAGCCGCCTGCTCCAGTCAGCTACCACACTGAACTGGGCTTGTATGCCGCCTCCCCCAATAGGATTTAGGATTGATGGTCTGCAGCTTTAAGCCTAAATAGTGTGAGGGCTGGCATTGGCTGGGCTCTGTCACTGAGTCCGATTGAGGCTGAAGGGGCTGGCTTAAACCCATAAGAACCCTGGTAGTCATTTTGAAACTGTGTGCTTGATGAGGCTTCATTTCCATGGCCCATTCCGGGTTTTTAAGTTGGGAGAGAAGGTCATTGTGGGAGATTCAATCCACCAGAGCATGGCTTGCCTGAACTACTTCAGTGTTTGGGTCCTGAGACAGATTTCCTGATGTCTTCACTGGATTAAGCTAGTTAACCCGGTCCCGGTTTTGCTGTACCTGAGGGGGCATTATGGGAAATGTAGTGTTCTATTACTGGGATAGCCAAGTATCCGTCTCTGTGTCGCCTGGCTTGTGGTCAAGAGACGAAGTTACAGGCAGGGACTGCGTCAAACTATAAATACAGCTGGTTTCTTGTCCCAGAATTGTGGGGTGAGATTGTATACCAGGGAACATTAGATCAAGGAAAGCCACTTGGTGAGAAGACCAACATTAAATCTCAACAAAAATGCTGAAACCATTGAAATGCGCAGGGGAAGCATAGAAGGCCTTTGTAAAAGTAAAACAAGCCACACTTGGGTTGTGAGGAGAATCCGATGGGCTCTCCCCTAGCCCCCCAACCCCAGAACCTGGTCTGGAACCCTTCTCATGTGGCTCAGGGAAGGCAAGGGCTCTCTGTTCCCAACCCTGGAGGTGGTGTACTGCAAGAGGATCACATGGGGGGGGGGGGGGTGTTAACCAGTAAGCCTGGGAAGAACCCCTTTTTAACTTTCCCGGTGACTCTGCTCTGATGGCCTGGTGTCAAATCAGAAAGTTAAAAAGACCAAACATTCCTAAAATGAACTAAAAGTCCCAGAATATCTCAGGGACTGTGAAGTAGAGCTAAAGGGGCATGCAGAGGTAGAGAACAGGCAGGCAAGCATAATACCCTGTGGCAAGGTCAGGCAATTAAGACTGATGGTCTGCACCTGAAGCCAAATAACCCACATGAGAGCCAAAAAAGGATGCAGCAGAAAGGAGTAGCAGAAAGAAGCTGAAACAGGAGCTGGAAGGTTGGTAGCAGTAGAAGCAGAGCAAGAGGCTGGCAGTTCACTAGGAAGTGTGACCACAGAAGGGATGCAGGAGCAAAGGAAGAGCAGATTTCACCTGCAGGCTACAAGTTGGTCCTTTGCTCACAAACCCGGTTTGGCTCTAGCTGCATTGGAAGAGACTGGGAGAAGCTGGCAGTCTTTCAGTTGTGGCTAATTGCAGCGAATACAGTGCTGAAGACCTGTGTTTTTACCAGAGGCCCATGTGCAGAAGCAAGCCAAGTGAAGCTGGAGAAAAGAAGACTCTACATTAACGAAGACAGATCCGAGACACCCGTGCTGAAGAGGGCTGTGGGTCCGGAGAGTGCTCGTAGTAGCAGTGATAGCAAAAGAAGTCAGGAAGTGGAAGCAGCCTGCAGTCGATGTAACTCTGGAGCCGGTGAATGAAGCGCTGTTCTCCAGAGCATGAGGAGCTACTTGCCAGTAAATATAACCAGCTGAAACTCACTTGCGTAGAAGGTAAAGCAAGTGAAGCTATTCGTAGTTGTGGGAAGTCTCGTTGAACAAATGGAAATGTATCACACGCTTATTCTACAACAGCTAAAGTGCTCGCGTGCGAAGAAAGTGTTTCTTTTCCCATTGTTATATTAAAAATCATTAACCGGAGAGGTTGCGTGTCTCCTATTAAAGGGGAGAACGGTAGCAGCAATGGTTTAATAAGTTGTGGCAGACTTTACCAAAGAGTTGCACGAATATTTCACTTCAGAGAGCTAATGATGTCTGAATTAAAGGGAACTCAAGTAGCAAGTTTGAGTTTACCATCAAAGAGAAATTGCATATACCTAAATCTGATTTTGAAGTGAACAGACTCATGTACCTTTTTAAACAAATATTTAATTGTTGCAGAAGTTGTTGAACTCACAAGCAGAACAAGTATTACCCAAGCCAGTAGACAGAAGCTTCCAAAGGGAAGACCAGACTATTAAGAAATCGTGGTCTCGAAGTTGTTGACCCCAGAGTCCTCTTAGGGAAAATCCTGGAGACAAGAAGGTGCACATGAAGCTGGAGAATGGAGCTGTGTGTTTGTAACAAGAACTAATCCAGTATCTGAAGCTGAAACTGTGGCAGTTAGAAGAATTTTGTGGTAGCGACAAGACAAGGAGAGGCAAAGAGGCTACTCTTTCTTGTAATAATGGAAAGAGTGCCTTGCTTACCTGTGGAGATCGAAGGGTCTTGTTTAAGTTGCCCAACACATTTCCACAATATCCAGTCGCAGCAGAAGTAGTGCAACTGTGGTTGTCTAGAATTTTGTCAGAGCCTTTTCATTTTGATGAAGTTAAGTAGCGCCTATACGCAATGTGTTTCAAAGCGCTTCAAGGCAAGGGAGGGAACAAGGCAAAAAACAATGACCTTCTTACAGGCCATGAACAGTAAGGATGTGAAATTAACTATCGTACTCGGCCTGACAGCATTTCAGATCGTGCAAGAGCTAAGACATAGATAAGGAAGCGAGGGGGAGAGTGGGAAGGAAATGGAAACAGACGGGCGACTACCGTACTAGGCCTGACGACATTTCTGGTAGAGCCGGAAAAAAAAACACGAGGTGAGGGAGAGGGGTGCAGAAAGGTAGGGGAGGAACAAAAAAAGCGACTATCATACTAGGCCTGACAACTTTTCAGATATTGCTGGAGGGGGGTGGCTGGGAGGGGGGGGAACGGGGAGGAAAAAAAACCAGTAAGGGGAAGGGAGGAGGAGACAGGCTAGGTTGCTATCATACTAGGTCCAGGGACAATTCTGATTAGAGTAAGTGCATAGGAGAAGGTAAGGGGAGGAGATAGGAAAAGGGAGAAGGGAAAAGAGGGAAGAATAGAGAGTTAGCAGTCAAAAAGAGTGGAGAAGCAAGAGGGGAGAGTGAATACAATTGCAGCAGTCCGTAGTAACACAATGTTGCAAGCCAGGATACAAGATGAAGATGGGAACAGCATGATTCAGGGACACCATGAGTACAAGATGCAAAGGAAGTTCAGCTTGAGAGTTGAGAAAGGGTGACACACCGTGAATGAATGAAGTCCATAAAAGTCATATCCAGCATTGGCAACAAGACAGTGATGGTGAAACCAGAATGTATCAGGACAGACTCCTGCAGTAGTAGGCTTGAGTGGGATGAGGGGGGAGCAGGGTATAAGAATCAAGCAAAACAGGCCACACCTGTGTGCGAGAATGGGGGGGCACAAGGGAACATCACGGGGGGACCAGAGGGAGTAACACAAGTTGGTGCATGCTTAACTGTCTGAGCAGGGGGTCGGGCCCTTGGTCCTCCTGGTCCGAACAGGAATTGCCCTTTTCTTAGTCTGCCCTTCGCTTAGGACGCCCGGCCGAGTAACGCCCTTGATCTAATAGTTAAGGGCAGGAAGGAAGAGGCAAGGCTAAGAAGGTGGGTGGTGCTTGCTAAGTGGTGAAAAAGAGTGGCTGGCAGGAAGGCACCAGGTGGGCGGGGCTTAGGCCAGGTGACCAAGACAAAGTAACCGGTATCGCATCACAATTCACTATACAAGAATGATTAATTGCTTTTCATTTTATAATTCATGTCACACTAACTGCGATGTAATTTCAGGGAAGGTGAGCTGGTTTATTATTCTTTGTACCAAGCTCCAGGACAGTGCAGGGCCTATACAAAGGAAAGCAGAGTTCCAGGCTACAGGCTGACCTCAAAGTTCATTTTTAATGAGCACGTTGGCTGATGGAAACTGCAGATAAGGGTGACTCTGTGGGAGCTTGTCTATCTTCCACTGTAAATATTGGAAGGGACGCAGGATGGCACTAAACAAGTTAGCGCTTTCTCTCTGATCATTATTGCTTTAACCTCTGTCCCCAGTATGTTTCCATTTAATAATTAGTTTGCTCACTTTTGCACCCTTAAAAGGTCTACCCCTTTTTTATGTTCACTTTGCTCTCATGTATCCACCGACCCTATAACTTTCTCTCTTGCCCATCTACCCTCATCACTTCTGAGAGGCTCTTCTTTCATCTATTTCTTTCTCACACATCTTGCTTCCTAAATCAATTGTCTAATTCCCTTCTCTTCGCTGTCCACCGTTGAGTGGACTATGGAGCTCAGCAAACTACAATGGCCTTAAACATGATAGGCCTTCATGTGCGCATGCAAAAGGCTATTTTGTCATGCATCTGAAAGGATGTGAAAGGCTGAGTGGGCACGTGTGCATTTTTCATGTGCATGCATGTAAAAGGCTACAGTTGTTTGTGCCTGAAAAGCTAAGCTGCATATGAAAGGCTAGGTGTGCACGTGTAAGGCTGAGGTCTGTGTGCATGTGAAAGTCTGCATTGCTCATGCGCAGTTGCAGTGCCATGGTATGTGTTGCTGTGTGGATTGTACAGGTTACCATTTGGACACCATCTTAATTCAATGACCGCACCAAAAGCGAAGATTATGGTTAACCCATCTATTACCAGGTTCTATAGTTCGAACCAAGCATGCAAAGCGTAAACTAGTCTTTTTAATTAATGCACATGCCATGTGATGGGAACTTGATATGCATGCTGGCACTAAACTAGTGACAAACAAGAACTTTTCTTTCCATTGAAAGGTGCCAGGTTTATAATTTAAGTGGCTGTGCAATACATGAAGCCTCCCCTAATTTTTACATATGTATTTAGATCGCCGGAAGCGATACCACAGAAAATGATCGCATATGTAGCCTTGGCTACTAAATGTGATGATGGTAAAATGCTTTACAAAACGTTTTTTATAAGTAAGCCAACAGACAAATAACTTTGCACTGCAGATAAAGTGGCATTATTATTATGTATGAAGCAGTACCTTGAGTGAGCTTTTTTGTGTAGAATACACATGTCAACTGAATAGCTTGTGGGCACTTCTGTGAGATCTAATGATTTGCCAAGGATCACACACGTTAGTTAATTGTGAAGCCAGGATTTGAGACCAGTCTGCAACATAAGGCCCTTAACCAAATATCTTCTGAGCTTTAGTTGGTAGAAATAGTACTTTGGTTTTAAATAACTGTTTTGTAGAGATACTTTGAAACGTACAAAAAAATCATCCAAGCTGAAAAATATATATCCATTTTGAGAACAAACACTATGGTCGTAGCTTCAGTTACTAATTTCTTGAATGGAAAATTACAAGAACCCAAAGTAATTTTAAGCTAAACATCCTATGAGTTTGTTAATGTACGTTTAAGACTTAGAAATACATAAAAGATATTGTATGATAAGGTCACCTTCTTATAATCATTGTTTGACGGATTCAAGCTTGCTACTGAATATTATGTGATGGGAAAGTGAACACTTGTCAGAAACAATGGTTCATCAAAGAACCATCACTAATAAGGAGCGTGTGTTTTTTAAATGTATTTTTACATTCATATAGCGCACTAAGCCAAATAGCATCTTGGCACTGTTGCATGACCAGTTACTTAGAAATGTACAGATATTGGGATAAGCACACTGTAATAGTTATTCAGTAAAAGTGACTGTAGTTTGGAAGTTCAGACCAGGTAAGGGCCTGTGTCCAGCATTCAGGCAAACTGTGTTCTTAGAGTTCTTCGGAAAGTCCAGTAGGAGAGTTCAGCATGTAGGGTGGGAGGGAGGAGGTTCCAGTGTTTGGCAGCTGTGGCTGGGAAACTAGAGCCTCCAACTTTGGTCCTCTTGAATTTAGGCAGAGTGATACAGTTGGTATAGGCAGCTCTGGGACTTGTTGACTATGACTATTTGCGAGGCACTAGTGGGAAGCCATGTTGAATTTGCAAGGGTAGCGGTGTCCGGTCACATATCCAACAAAAAACATGCTAATTATAGCACCAGTGGTGAAACAAGCCTGCGAGGTCCCAAGGCCCTCTGCTGCCATACAGCATTGGCCCTGATTGAAAGTAGGGATATACAAATTTGCTAATCATATACGTTGAATTGCTAATCAAAATTTTTTTTTTAGCAGTCTCGACTAATCAATTTTGCAAGACTAATTTATGCCTTGGGTGACCTAGATCCACTTGCATCTGCTCCCCATCTGCAAAGGAAAAGAGGCTGGAGGCCTCTAAGTAGGGAAAAAGAGCGGCAAACAGGAAAGCACAAGGTGGGCGGGGCTTACTAAGTGGTGAAAAAGAGCAGCAGACAGGAAGGCACCAGGTGGGCAGGGATTAGGCCAGGTGACCTACCATCCACTTGCAACTGCTCCCCATCTGCAAAGTAGAAGCCGTCTGTGAGGCATAGAAGCCTGCTTTCACAGTAAGAGTGGCAGGAGGAAGTTGCCAAGGAGAGAGCAACTCCCTTAAGAGAAGCATCCTGCCAAATTGCATTCAAAACGGTGCTTAAGTTACAAAAGTAAAGTTGTTGTCAAAGTGGTACTTTTTGTTACAACATTATCCAGGATTACCATTGGTGCCGTTTTCTTTGTGGAACTTTGAAAGGGAAGCTTTCCATCCAAGGAAGAAGAAGAAACTGTTACCCGTGGATTTTTGTTTGAGTGATTTTTTTGTTTCATTGGAATCTTTCAAGAACTAATAGAAGACTTTATTTGTCCTGGGGAGAAATTGATGTTGGACATTTCTGGGGAAGCGGAATCTGTCCAGAACAAGTAGAAGTCATCCAAGACATTGATTATGTGGTAATCTTTTATTTATTTATATTATAAAATGATATAGTTTACATTTTAAACTTTTCATTTGTATATTACATGATACATATACATAGAATGATAGTTTTCCTAGGATTACTCCATAATTTTGAGACTGTTCCACAATGCTGTTAAAAATTGACTCATCGTATATATCAGTTTTTCCGTCTTTTCCCAAGAGAATCTGCACCAATCTAGTTTCTCGATCCATTTGTGAAGTTGATATCTTGAAGTGATCGCTAAAGATATTTCTCTTTTCTTCTTGGTCAGTACATTCCATGATGATGTGTTCAATTGTCTCTTGCGACTTATCATTGAGACAGAATCGACAATATTGATCTGTGATGGGGATTATTCTATTTTTTGCAAGTCTGTCTAGTTGGAAAAAGATTCAGCCGCAGTTTCAAATATATGTCTTGTATTGTCTGGCCTGGAAACAAGGTTAGAAAGTCAGAGTTTGTTGATAGCCCTGATGTCAATATCGCAATGTAGGTTCATATGATCTGCTGTTTTTACATGAATCGTTTTGATCCAGTTGTTCCTCTGTATCTTAATTTTTGCATGCTGTGGTCGAAGTGCTAGCATTCCTATTTATATTTCCTCACTTATCAATTTTGTTTCCATCTCACGTTTCCATGTATTCAAGACTTAGTTGGTCATTACATTTGGGTTAGTTTGCAGAATTCGGAGTGCTGGAATTTTATCGTAGTTCAGCATTTTACAGAATATATCTAATTGTTGCCATAAGACAATTGATGCAAGAGACTGTATTGCTATTTTGAATCTGATTCTGGGCATGGGATATTTTGGAGGTAGAGCTAGAATTTTCCTCCAGAAGATCGCTTCATATTTTTGCAATATGTTAGGTGGAAAGTGAATCGGAGTTTCACTCCCATAAGTTAAGATCGGTACGACTTTTTGTCAGTAGAAAGCAATGATGGGCTTGAGTGTAAATTTTCTGTATTTGCAATGCAGAAATCTGCCTGGTCTGGCTAACGATTGTGCTTTGGAGTTCAAGGCGTCCGCCCATTCCGTTTCTGTTCTTGATTGATTTATAAGCAGGTCTAGATATTTAATAGTTGTCACAACTGTGAGCTCTGTGTCATCCAAGGTTAATGCGGGTAATCTTATTTTCACTAGTGGCGTTTTAGTCAAATACATGATTTTAGTTTTCCCGGTTTGATGTGTAGTTCATTTTTCTTCATATATATTTCCATCATCTTGAGGCTTTCTTATAAACCCCTGGTTGTTTTATCCATCAAGACGATATCATCAGCGTACATCATAATCGGAATTGGAATCGAGTTGATTTTTGGCGGGTTTGTACTGGTTGAACGCATGTGGTCTACAAAATCAGCTTTGAAGAGGTTAAATAGGGTCGCAGCGAGGGGGCATCCCTGTTTTTAAGCCATTGATCTCTATCAGGCAATTCCAGTCTGCTACTTTGTCCCAGGGTAATTGCATGTTGATTGCATCAAATGCCACATGGAGATCTACAAATGCTACGATAACTTGGGTTTTGTTTGAGATCGCTTTGTGTTTGATGAGGTTTAGAATCATCAAATCTATGTTTGTACCCACATTGGGAGTGAAGGCAGTTTGTCTAACCGCAAATCTGTTTTCAACAAGAAGGTGGCAAAAAGTTTCCCCAGGGGGTCCAATAGAGCAGTCGGTCTATAGTTTGTTGGGTCTCCCCCGTCTCCTTGTTTGAATATAGAAATTAGTGTTTTCTTCCAGGTCTTTGGGATTTGATGGAGTTTCGCAATTGGGCAGAATATTTGCTCCATGATTTCTGCCCATAAATCCGGGGCTTGTTTAATGGTTGCATTGGAGAGTTCATCTGGCCCTGGCGCACGAGACTGGTTAAGCTTGTTGATCATAGACAAAATCTTTTCTTTCTCCCATATCAAATTCCATTTCTCTGCAGGTCGCTATGCCCAGACTGCCTTATCTGGGTGCCGTGGTTTATATAGAGTAGTAAAGTGCTGTATCCATGTGTGTTCTGATACATTTGTTGTTAGCTGATCTTGGCATTGTTAGAATTTAACAAGTTCCACAGCTCTCGTAGATTTCTATTTTTGAGGTTATCTAAGATATTCTCCACATCTGTTTATTGTAATGAGATTCTTTCAGTTTTCAGCCAATTGTGGTAGGTCTGTTTAACTAATTTAATCTTTTTGGTGTTATATTCGTTGTTCTTTTTGCGCAGGTTTCAACATTTTTTCCGCAAGTCTTTCTTTCTTGCCACAATTTCACTTTTGTAGTGGCGTTTGTGATTCTTTGTGATAGTTTCATTGTGTTCATTTTTTGTTGGAAGGGAAGAAGACATTCATAATTCAATTTTGCATTTTCTTCCATATGTGACTGTTCAAAGCGTTTTGGTAGCACATTCATTTGTGTCTGGGATATTCTCAATCTGGTTTTGGCAGTGTTTAATTCTAGCGTTGGGAGCTGCATTTTCTTTGATGGTAGCATCCCAGACATGAGATTGTAAGTTTGCAGTGATCGCTACTAGGCGCTGATATGTTATCTGTGTTATATATTAACTTTCTTATTCTTTTTTATGTTGTTTATGCTTTACTTTGAATGTTTTGTTGTTTAGTGTGAAGGTTAGTTTTGTGTATGCTAGGAGGTTTTTCCTTATATCCTAGATTAGGGAATACTGTTAGAGTAGGTTTAGTTAGGGTTGTTGTATTGTTTACTCAGTTGTGTGCCTCACATTACTGACTCCTCACAGTTGCCAGATTACCAAAAGCCATTTATTCTGTGAAACGAAAAAGAGGGAAATGCACAAACAATATTAACACAAACACAATGAGCATCAGCCGATAGCTTAATACAGTGTCAGAACCTGTGTCGTGCAGTTTTCACCTCGCCGGCCAGTCAGTCAGTCAGTAGCCACAGCCGCACCAGTGATGCAAAGCACAGAACATAGTGCTAGGATCATCTTTCATTGTGGGAATGCTGCATGCAGTAACCACACTGTTACTCAAAACAAAGGCAACACTTGTCAATATCCAGGCTTACTAAGTAGGCACTTGTATTGCTAAATTCGGCTAATGCGACTTCTCACGATGGTCCATGTTAAAGTCATCCCATCTATTTCCATGCTCGACAGATGGGGAAACCTAGGATTGCCTCAACCAAAGCAGCATTCACAAAACCATGCCAAGATTGATCAGAAATCGAGCTCCAACAAAAAGTATTGTGTGAATGGCTCTTGTGGGAAGAATGGAACAGCAGAGCTAAAAATCAGGTTATCGGGATGCTTTGGAAAGAAGGGGTATAATTTCTGGAACAGGGACCCTATGCCCGCTACTCTGCCCATTTCTGCACAGCTATACGGAAATGCATCCTGCCTCTACCTTTTCTGCCTGAAGTAGTTTATTGCATTATAATTTGATGGCTCACGGCTTCCACAAAACGTGTTGCAAGGTTATGGCATGCTCTACTTTCTCCTGGCTTTTGCACAAGCACATATTGCTGGAAATGGGATTTCCAAATGCAGAGCTGGACTAAACATTAGGAGTTCATTTTGTCTTCATTTACTTCCGAAATTTTGGTTTTTAATAAGACGTAACTGGAAAAAATATAACTGGAGAAAGTCACAACTAAGTGTGGAAAATGCCAACCAGATAAAATTAGCCACAAGTGCACACTAACACGAGCAATAACTTATTTTGCATAGATTTTCCTACATACTGTATTCTGGTCAGTGCAAACCCCCTTTGTTTTTTAAATACCAACAGGGCTAAGCTAAAACGCTTACCTGAAGATCAGCAACATTGCCCAATAACTCTCCCATCTTTCTTTGAAGATTGTCCGAGTCCACAGCATTCTGAATGTTCTGGTTGGCAAATATAGAAATCAAAGCACAAAACAGTATTACTGAATATAGAGCAATCCTAGCTTGAAAGAGTAACCAAGTACTTTAATTTCATCACAATGTAAAAACAAAACAATTCTTCTACACCGAACATGGGGAATATTTATCTGAAATATATTTAAAAAAGAGTAAACTGAGCAGTGGAGTACTTTTCCAGAAGGTAGGATAACTAGTTCTACAATTTCTCGTGAAGGAAGCAGCTGAATACCTTTTGTACACTGGATAAAAACGTCTCCAGTTACCCCCACCCTAAATAACGCTAATGAAGCACTTAACACTTTGCACAAGCCAATTAAGTGCTGTTTATACCACCTCGCTCAGTTTTGCTTATGCGTTCAAGTTTTCCTCCTTTTAAGCCAATACAAAGCTGACAATCGTGCTAAAACATTGATTTTTAGTGTCAATTGTTTAAGCACTGACTTACTACTGCTGCACTTCTTAAAACAAAGGCTGGTAAATAATAATATTTGTCAGGCTGGTGGGAGGTCCTCAGACGTGCTAGGGAAGCAGAGACCTGAACATGTCCGTTTTGGGTGGTAGACTAATGTATAGCTGTTTATGAAAGATTTAAATCTGATAGCATAAATCAGGCTAACACAAAGGGATAACAATACTGCAACAGATAAGTGGCAAAATGAATATATTGATGTGGGCGTTACCAGGCTGCTAGCAACAGTGAACGTTTTGGAGACAAACACCAAGTCACTGATTAAGTTGCTGATATTGCCTCAAAGCAAAGCTCGTAGCTAAAAGAACGAGACCAGATTCCCGAGTGCTCCAGCAACGTATGCGTCATGAGGAGTCTGGAGAAAATTGCAGCGAAGGAGTCTATTTATATCAGACAGCTGTGCAAATTTGGCAGCTGAAAGCGGCATGCACACTCAGACACTACCTCTGCGACCTGGTTCTCCATGTTTCTATGGAAGACATGCAGGGCAGGGAACCCATTGCTGGATTGCCCAAAAGGTGCAATCCAAGTTTTTCCATGCAGTTCCCAGGTCCAACATCAATGGAGAATTGACACAAGATCTGTGAGCAGATGTGAAATTGAGTGGCTGCCCTAATCTATTGGCGGAAGTAGAACATTGCTCTTGGTGACCTTGTCCAGGAGTAGATCCAGTGATGCTCCCCCTGCCCCCCAAAGATTGCAAATGTCTTCTATTCTGATGAGATCCAAGTGATGTGACATCACCAAACTTGGACTCATTCGTAAAGGGGGCAGTGAAGAATCCTACCCTATGGTCCTATACAGCATTCTTCGATCCTGAACGTTTGAGCACAGAAAGTGATATTTCCAGGGATCAGGTGTTTGAGATTGCCCCTTTGCACTTTATCACTGGCCCACCGAATGCCCAAGGATGCATGTTCAATCTCTATGACTTGCTTGGACCAGCTAAAGCCTCTCAAGTATTCCAAAGCTTACGTAGCCCTCCCCCTGAGGCGATGGGCTATGAAAGACTGCAAGTTATGTCTGATTACTATGCCAAGGCCACAAGAAGGCACACTGAAAAATGTGGCTAGAGTTGCTAAAATTATACATTGATGGAGGTGGAAAAAGTGGAGGCGATGGAAGTTTTGTATACAAACAGGCTTATTATCAAGCGGAAAATCCCCCCCCACCACTTCCACCCTCTTTTTAGGTTCAACACCTATAGGAGTGCTGTGAATCCATGTCAACAAAAATGTAAATGGAAGAATGACACATTCCTGAAGAAACACTCAGGATAAGGAAGATTCCGAACGGGAAAAATATGCTCATGTTCTCTTTTAGACTGTGCTCCAGTCACGAGAGGCTGGGATTTTACACACGGACATTTTTAACTACCTGGTGAAAAATGAAGAAACCTCATGATGTACTCGTGAGAATACACTACTATTTGATTTATTTTTTTAATAATGCGCCCAATACCATACGTGAGTTTGGTTTCTAAGCACGGATCCAAACCTCTGTTGCTATGCATGGTCTTGCTTCCAATACCAGTGTGTTGCCCCTGTGCTATCATCTGTTCTAAGGGAGAAGATCATGAAAAAGATGCACATGTATCGTGAAGTGGTTTTCCAAGTAGCGAAGATCCATCTTTATCAAGAGGTAGGCTGAGACTACCATCTTTAAGAGACATGGCAGGACACCCATTACATCCTGACACAAAATGAAAATGATTGCTTACAAGTGGCAACTTCCTTTCAGCATCTTTTTACAATCGATGGAGAGGGGGGTGAGGGGAGAGATGGAGTCAAGATGGCACCTGGAGTGGCTTCTTTGAGCTCTATGGCAACAATCTCCAGTTTCCCCTTGCCCACGTAACAGTGCGGTTCCAAAGAGGATCCCCTAGTCAGTGCTCCATTGTGGGTGATACCAGAGAAGCAAGGAGGCACAGAGAAAGACTAGCATGCAGTTCATACACCGCAAATTCCTGACTCCAACATGGTGACCAGGCACACTGAAGCCACAAACTCCATTGTGCAATCCCCACTAGAAAATTAACCCCCTTACCAGGCAAATCGAAAAAGATGCAGTGGGGTCCAGAGATGTAGCAGTAGGCTGCCGGCATCCCGTATTTTAACAAGGAGAGATGCAGGAGAACGGAATAGAGAGGAATACTTTAAGGGTCTTGGAAGGAAGAACCACAGCTTTTCGTGTCAGGGAAACTGACTGAATTTTATGAATGAGAGTTGGAGGGGTGGCATAGCAGTCTTGGAATAGTGACAGCCAAGTAAAGAATATTATCTGCATGAAAATTGCAAATTAAAATGCTCCTCAAGTATCCAATACTGAACACCAGCAGGACCATTGAGATATCCACTGTAAGCAGCCCTGCTCCCTTCTACTGATGGAGATCACTGGCTCTATGTCACCTAGGGAATGCAGGTGCTGTTCTCGGCCTCTCCTGGGGTCCAGCTTCCTCACCGACAGTCCACACTGCTGCTTGTCCCTGAAAAAAGTGAAGAAAAGCGGACAAGGTGATCTATCCTCACTCTTGGACAGAAAGGTGAATCAATCATCACAAACATGGACACAGATGCACTCGGAGGGAGCCACAATTGGAGAAGAGACAATGGAGGGCTCGCTAAATAATTGCTGGAAGCTTTGTGTAGAGGGTTTAAAGACAAGCTCAAGTTAACACAGCAAGAGGAGTTTGAGAGAGACAATCTCAGCAGCGATCACAGACAACAGGGGGGAAATACGTCTGGGCAGTTGACTGAAAAAAGATGAGAAGGGACTCTCCAAACTAAAAGATTAGGAAGCGGCTACTTTTGCTACCATGAAGGCGCACAGTGAAAGATTTACAAGGTAATTGCGAGGATTTGGAGAACAGCTGCAGGTGTATCATTAGAATAGGAAACTTAAAGGAAGGATCAGGGCTGTAGAATATTAAGGCATGTATATACACTTTCTCATGTTTGGGCAACCAGCTGTGTGACCGGGAAATACACAGGGCACAGAGGGGACATACATTGGAGAAAGCCTGGGGCAGCACCAACGTACATACTGGTTAAGTTTCACAACTACACACTTAAAGAGAAAATCCCATCAGTTGCGCACTAAACAATAAATCAATTTTGTTCCTTGCCAGCAACATCCAGATATTCGAATGAGGTTTCCCAAACTACATTGACGAAGAGGCGCAGCATAGAATCTTTCATGGACGACTTAATTAGGAGAAATGTTAGATACAGATCGTTGTTTCCATCAGGTATGCAGCTCAAATATAAGGAAATAATTCAGACCTTGAAGGAGGGAATGTGAGTTTTACGCCATCAAGTGATGTCTCCGTAGAAGGGGCAGTAAGAGATGACCTTATAAACGACAAAGATCTATAGAAAGGTAGTTTATTCGTGTTAAGGCTGCCAATTTCTGTAAATATCTAGAGTCAATGATGCTGATAAGATGCAGGGAAGCAAAGGGGAAAGTACCTATATCCCCCCATAACAGCGTCGTCTTGGAGGGTTTGAAAAGTCAACATTAGTGAGATACAAACCCAGACATTTACTACCCGACACAACCTTGGCTCTACAAGACCAGGGATACAAATGTTCAAGTGGAAATAAACTTAGCTCAACAGAATTAGCTGGGGGATCGGGGATCAGAACACTCTTACCGATAGAGACGTGATTGGATTAGGAGTCGGAGGTGTCTGCGGCCTATAATATCTCAAAGGTGCAGGAGGGATCGGGCAATGGGCTGCGCTTAATAAAATGGTGTACTAGAATCACCATAAAGAGCGGATAGTCGGGGGGGGAGGGGGCAAAAGAGGGTGGGTTGGTAGCATTCTAATGTTACTGTACATTTATGATTCCGTGTCACGATTCCCCATTTTAGGAAGTTATAAAGGGACCCTAGAGTGATGGAACTCTTTTACCGACATCACCGGAAAATGGAGACAATACGGACTAATGGAAATGGTGAAGATATGGAACTAGAACATAAGGGAGTTAAACACCAGTTCAAAGAGACGCAAACTTTTTCTTGAATTGACATCTGAACTGCTCAATATAGTATGCTTACAAGAAACCCATTTGAAGACATCAGATCAGCAAAGACTTGATCATAAAAGAGTATGCAATTCAATTTCATGCAGGTATAGAACCGATTTGTTTTCTCTCAAGGTGATCAGAGATACAGGAAATATATATAGCAGGGGTTACTAGAGGCTCTAACCCCCATCATAGCCACAGTCTATGCACCCAACCAGGGACAGGCACAATTTCTCATTGTCTTTGGATTTTGGAACAGAAGGCTGAGGGGGAGACTATATGCACGGGAAATTAGTTATGGGCCTGCAGAAAGATAGATCCACTACAATACATGGATGTGTAGAGCAATGTCTATCAAGTTGAAACAATGCCTTGGAAGGTGGGTCCGTTTAACGCTTAGGGGCCAAGGACACACAGGATACGATACAAATTCAATTAGCATGTCCACAGATCGTATTCACAGATTGATCATGCCTTCCTCTCCCCTACTCTTATTAAGAGGCCCGTATAGAGACAGGAGTCATTTCAATTTCTGACCATGTAGCACTTCTGATAGACCTGGAATTTTGGGATTCAGAGGAGGGAGGGGCAGATGTGGAAATTCGAGGACAGTCTTAGAGATTGGGTTAACGGACATTGCATCCTGATATGTGGATGCATGCTTGGCTGGAGCACCGCAATAGGTTTTAGTCACTTTCCATTAATCCCATCCCTCGTGATGCGCGATAAGGCAGATCTGTATGAATAAAGAATGTGGTAAATTCCACTCTGCATCAACTATTTAAATATCGATTATTTATTTTACCAATTAAGGATGAAATTGGTTCTGCTTGGTTTCCCAGCATGGTGGGTTCCTTTACCTAGTACCCATTTGTGTAACATTAGAACAGAAATTCCTTGTGGGTAGGACGCCCCAAACCAAACACATTTGGAACTTTGCATTCATTAATTGCATGAACGCTTGATAATTTAAAAAATATTGGAGGATAAAAAAAAGGGGGTCTTTGTCTTTCTTATCCAATTAGCTATGAAGAATGGCAGGGTAGTGTCACTTCCCATGAGGCCAGAGAGGTGAGGCGGATACCAGACAGTTCCCCTAGGGGTAGTTCTCAGTGAGTGGATCTCGTGGGGAGCAAAGCCCACCAAGGGACCAGTGGCGGTAACCTTAGGAGAATGCGGTATACACCACCTTCATTTCTGTGCCCTCTATCCTCTCACCCTATTCAGTCCATTGTGGTCCCCCAGACGTCCATCTCTATAATGTAGAAAACACTATCCCTACAGATCATACTGGGATGGGGAAGAGTGAGGCTTACCCAGGTGGATATGATCACTGACACTAAGAAGAATGAGTAAGGAGGCAAAAGCCCATCACGGAACCAATATACGTGATATAGTCAAATAGACTTGGCCCTAGCGATAAAACGGAAGGAGTGTGTACCTTGTCGGATCCTCCCTGGAGGAATCGAGAGCTGACTGGAGGCTTGCCACAAATAACAGAAAAGGCTGATGGAGCCCCACCCAACACACGCTGTGTTCCGTGTCAGGCTGGAGAATTGGAGGCCCGGGGAAGACCAGGAATCTGACCGTGCAGTCAAACTGAGAAACATACTCCGAGAGGGACCAGACCTGTGAACCCTGCAGGGATACGCAGAGACCACTGGAAGACGTGTGGAAACCCACAGCAAGAAGAAGCAGTCCCACAAAGCGACACAAGCAAGCTGCTAACGCCACAAAAGGTACCCGGGTTACCATAGTGGGTGTAGGAGATCCAAGAGAACAGAGGAGGTGGATGGGGAAGGTGGAAGAACCCAGTCTTCCTCGTACCAGTACTTGGGGAACCCCAAGAGAAAGTCACATGAAAGCCAGTGCCTGGCAGGTTAGTGAACCAGGCCTTATAACAGAACACAACCAACCTGGGAAAGGTCTGGGACCCAAATTAAGACGGGGAAACCCTGCATGAACAGCACACCAGGGTCTGGGACACATACGAAGTAGGGCGAGCCCTGCAAGAGAACCGCACAGGGGTCAAAGACAAACACGCCTGTAAAAGCATACAATCCGGAGCAATCAGAGGTTCCAAAGACAACCCAGAGGGGTCTGGGACCTACATAAGAAAGAAAAAGGAGCAAGAAGTGAAGATAAGGGGTCCCGGACCCATTGCCAAATCAAGAGACCTTTTGGATTACCGAAGTCTACAGTCAAGCCTGGCAGGATAGTGAACCAGACTTGATATTACATTGCTGAACTGGAGGAAAAGAATAGGGAAAGAGAACCCACCTGATACTTGGAAGTGTACTTTTGTATAGATGTGGAGGAGCATTCAACGTCAATAACTTTTAAGTTAAACATTCAGTCTTTGTAGTTTATCAAGTACTGAACATTTTGCATCTGTATCCAGATGAGAGAAGCCCCCTTCTGATTCAAGAAAACACTGGGTTTTTCTTCAGTTGGTCTAGAGTGTAAGGAACGGAAATAGGTTTGAACACAGGACGCTGGACATCTTACTTTACTGGACATCCCGACAGTGTCCTTAGTCTTTTTGTTGATGTAGGGCAACCCCTCATAGAAATAGGGCAAGATAGGTTTTCCTTTCCTTTTATATATAAACATAATAGCCAACATATATGCCACCACTGTCAGACTGTTACTTCTGTACCCTTAGATAGTCAACGATGGTGCACATTGTGTTTGTCGTCTGTACAGCTTTTTCAAGGCCAGACAATTTATCGAATTCATATCATTTAAATTACTAATCGAACAGCTGCATTTGATATACATAAGAACTGACATTAACACCACAGAGGGAAATAGAAAAACACTCCTATAAAACACTTGTTGATATTGACCCTAGTTTTGTGGAAGACAGCCACACAAATAAAACAGATCAAAATATGATGGCGAGCAAAAGGGTTCTTTAAATGTGGCACATGAAGTATGTGCAAGTATGTAATGAGCAATGTGCAAGTATTGACAACAGAGAAACACGTCTATTAAACATCTCAGAACACATTAATTGCAAATCTAAGTTTGTGGTGTATGCCATTATATGTGTATGCAAATTGATATATACAGGAAGCAAAATACATGAACTAAAAACAAGGAACAGAGAACATCACAGACTGGTCAGGGCACAGGATCCTAAATTGCCTCTGGTAGCACATTGACAAAAAACAAATCAAGCTGACAACAAATTTGCTAGAGTGAGACCTGTCAAAGTGGGCATCAGAGAAGGTAAACATGAGCAGAAACAGACAAAATATAATTGTCAATTACGAACTGTCCAAAATGGATTTAATACAAAACAGGAGATGACTGTATTCTTCTAACGATTATGGATGATAACCATGACAATACATGTGTTGAAAATATGCATTGTAGTGTATGGTGCTCAGCATTACCAATTGAGAACAGTTATGGACATCAGTTGGCACAGGCATGTCTGAGACACAAAGATTAGTAGAATTGTCAGTTTCCTACTAACAAGTGCTAATATGACAGCGTACCACATTTATGGAATAGGAACATATTTGTTTGAAAATGATACACTATGTCCAACGCTCACTTGGAATTAATTTCCATCACTTTCAAGTAATGACTAGCAATTAAAAAATAAGTTTGAGAAGAATTTTAACACAGTATTTACTTATTTTTATTCATAAGCGATCGATAGATTCCTATTCCCTTTTAACAGTACTGTCAATTGATAATGCTATAATTGCATTCAAACTCATTCAATGATTGACATAACGCTGCTATATTTAAGAAAGAGGAATGCACCAACTAGTTGTGTTTGATTCTCCTAATGTTAACAAGACTGGGTGAAAATAACACGTAATGTATCACTGCTACACTCTAATAACTATTAATTGTAAGACCAGAAAAATACAACTGAAACAAGATTTATTTGAAATCGAGAAGCTACATAACATTTTTAGAAGGATTAATTAATTCTAGATTAACAATCTTCCAATTATCTCAAATAATGTCCACATTTCATTTACTCAAATACAGTCCTTCAGTATCTCATCTTAAATATTTGATAAAAACCACATGGTTACTGATCTGGTATATAAACATATGAGCTATTACGATCTGATATTAACTACGAATAAGTTGACGTTTTGTGTGTCAGGATGATGTCACCAATGTGGAGACGCTCCTTGGCGCAATGACATATCTATTTAAACTAAATGGTTATGAATTGGCTACTCAAAAGCCTGTAGATGGCCGCGGTCAAGCTCCCAAGTTCCCTGGGAAACTAAAACATACCGGAACTGCCAAGTATTTTTGTATTTCAATGATGGTAGGAAATATTACTCACAGTAGCCTGAACTTAAACACGTTTCTACACAGGTAACAACCTATAGAAATGCTCAAAATCTATTATGAACTGACCAAGCATCATTATAATACATAAGGATTTAGGAACACCAGCTACATTTGGACACTGTAAAGAAACAGCTATGCTACATTTTATTTGATAGTAAAGACTCAACTACTACTTAATCCTCTAAATTGTAACACAAAATGATCTACTTCAAAATAGAAGAATCAATCAAAAACATTGCAAACTAAGTAGGAAACACCTTTGCACTAGTGCAAGGCATAGTTCAGAATAAGACAAATTCTATGGCAATTCAGAAAATAAATACTCATTTATTGAGTAAAGTTATGTGAAGAAAAAAAGGAAATATTACACAGTAATATTTCGAGGCAGCCGCCTGTGCTTGCAAAATTTCTGAATTGTGCATCCAACGACTTTATAGTTTAAAAAATCTTTACTTTGATCGCAATTATTACTGTTTTTAACATGGGATTTTCCCATAGGAAAAAATATATATATTCTTTTGGCCTAAATATCTAAAAATTGGCCACTTCGATTTTTACACTTTTGTAGGCGCCTAGATTTAATCTAGAATTGGTGTACTGAAAAATAATTTTGAAAGTCAGCTTGTCCAATTTTGAGATAGTAACGTTTGAAATGAAGTTACTTCTTACCTGGGAACGTTCTTTCGACGGGATGTTCCTCCGACGTATTCCTTATCTTTGATAATACGTTTCCAGCTTGCTGGCCTCAGAAATGTTTTCTGTAGAGGGCGCTGCGCGTCGACGTCCGCCGAGTCAATGTCCTTCGACGGCCACCGTATCGGCACCGACGTCACCATGCCCATAAATAGCCACGCGCTGCGTTCGTTGCTCAGTTCCGTTTTGTAGTATAAGAAAAGTCATGCCTGAATTTGTTATTGACCTTGAAGGAGCGTAAGCTGCAACCACAAGGGAAGTTATCACTGCGGGGATGGATGGGAGGGGCGATAAGCATCCCGTCGAAAGAACGTTACCAGGTAAGAAGTAACTTGTTCTTCGAAGGGATTGTCTCCTCCGACGTATTCCTTATCTTTGATAGACTCCCATAGCAGTGGCATGTAATTGGAGGCGGGAGTGAGAGTGTTATGTATCCCTTTAGGGATGGACTGAATGTAATACGGCCTTGCCAAATCTGGTCTCTTGAGCAGTGGAGGAATCCAGATTGTAAAATTTTGTGAATGTATGTGCGGACGACCATGTGGCAGCCGCACATATGTCCCGGAACGGTACCCCTCTTTGGAGAGCCGAAGAGGCTGCGATACCCCTGGTTGAATGAGCCCTGAGATTTTGGGGTGGCTCTTTCCCTGCTAGTCTATAACATTCCAGGATGGCAAAAATAATCCACCTGGAGATGGTTTGTTTTGTTATGGGTAGTCCCAACTTGTGACCTGAGTATCCTACAAACACAGTTGGTCTGTTTGCCTGATCCTAGGCATTCTGCTGATGTAAAAGCTGAGAGCTCGCCTAGGGTCCAGCCTATGGAGCCTTTCCTCCTCTTTCCCCGGATGGGGAGGAGGGTAGAACGAAGGCAAGGTAATTTTCTGAGTAATATGAAATTCAGAAACCACCTTTGGGAGGAAATTGGGCTTCACCTGTAGGACAACTTTGTCCTTGTGGAAGATTGTATATGGGGGTTTACAGGAGAGAGCTTGTAGCTCGCTCACCCACCTAGCAGATGTTAGTGCTACCAAAAGGACAGTTTTAAGCGTGAGAAATCTCAGCACGCAAGAGTGAAGTGGTTTGAATGCAGTGCCCATTAAGAAGTTTAAGACTAACTTTAAGTCCCATAAGGGAACCTGGAATGGTTTTGGAGAGTAAACATTAGTTAGTCCCTTGAGAAATTGTACCACTAGAGGAATTTTGAAATACGATGGTTCCTCCGCAGTGCGCTTGAAGATAGAAAGCGCTGCAAGATAGCCTTTTACAGTGACCACTTGAAGGCCTGAGTTTGCCAAGTAGAGTAGAAACGATAACACCGTTGGTGTACCACATGAAAAAGGGTCGATATTCTCTTCCCTACACCAGCTGCAAAATTTCTTCCAACGGCAGCGGTGTAAAGACTTTGTTGCCGGTCTTCTGGCCGAAAGCAACACCTCCATGACATCAGGGAGATCCCAATCCTTGTACCTCAACCTTTCAGAAGCCAAGCGTGAAGGTTGAGGGTTCTGGTGTCTGGATGGAGAACCTGACCTCCCTTCTGCGAGAGAAGATTCTCTTTGAGTGGAAGACGGATTGGAAGACAGATGGACATATCTAGAAGGTCCGGGTACCACAGTCTCCTGGCCCAATCCGGGGCAATTAGGATCATGGTTTTCCGGAATCTTCTCAACCTCCTGATCATTTAAGGAATAACAGGGACTGGAGGGAACGCGTAAAGGAGTGGAAACTCCCAGTCCACTACGAACGTATCTCCTAGAGCTCCTCTCGGGGGAAATTCCCTTGAACAGAACAGATGGCACTTCTTGTTGTTGCTTGTGGCGAACAGATCCACCTCAGGGGTTCCCCAAAGGGTGAAGATCTCTTGAAGGACTTCCTGAGCTAGCTCCCACTCGTGGGAGACTGTGCTCTGCCTGCTCAGAGCGTCTGCTGTCAAGTTCTTATCTCCGGCTAGGTGGACAGCCGATAGAGATTCCTTCTTGGATTGCCCAAAACCAGAGCTGCATCGCCTCTCTGCACAGTGGCAGTGATCCTACGCCTCCTCTTTTGTTGAGGTAGTGCATGGCCACCGTGTTGTCCGTCATTATCAGGACATTTCTCCCCTGTACTGATGGCAGGAAAGCTTTCCGCGCTAGTCTGATCGCTCTCAGCTCTAATAGGTTGATGTGTAGTCTGGACTCCGATGGAGACCAACGACCGCTGATGGTCAAGTCGTTGGCATGGGCTCCGCACCCGGTGAGTGAAGCGTCTGACTACTGTTATCTCCAGCCATGGTTGACAAAACAGTTCTCCTTTCAAGAGGTTCTCTGGATAGGCCCACCATAGAAGGTTGCGGGCTACCTTGTCCGGAATCCAGAGGAGATCTGTCATTTTCCCTGAGAATTGCGACCACTGACTTCTCAGTGCCCACTGAAGAGATCTCATTCTCAGGCGAGCCTCTGGCACAAGGAAGATGCAGGATGCCATGAGGCCTAGCAACCTCAAAAAGTCGAAGGCTGGGAGACGTTGGGCATTTTGAAACTTGGTGACCATCTGTACAATATCTTGAGCCCTCACCTCTGGTGGTGAGGCTTTTCCCAGGGAAGTGTCCAGGACCGCTCCAATGAACTGGAGTCTCTGTGATGGTATCATCTGTGACTTCTTTAATTTGAGGGAGAAGCCCAATCTGTGAAGGGAGTGGCAGACATAATCTAGCTGGGCCTGGGCCTGTTCCAAAGATACAGCCCTGATCAGCCAGTCGTCCAAGGAGGGGTAGACGTGGATCCCTTCCCTCCTTAGTCTCGCTGCCACTACCGACATCAGCTTGGTGAAAACCCTCGGGGCGTAGGTCAGCCCAAATGGCAGAACTTGAAATTGATAATGAGAGTCGCCAATTGCGAACCTCAGGTATTTCCTGTGTTTGAGATGGATTGGCACATGGAAATAAGCATCCTGAAGGTCCAGATATACCAGCCAGTCCTGGAGCTGGAGGGCCTGAAGGATCTGAGAGAGAGTTACCATCTTGAACTTGTCCTTCCTGAGGAACTTGTTCAATTCTCGTAAGTCCAGGATGGGTCTCAGTCCTCCGTCCTTCTTTGGTATGAGAAAGTAGTGGGAGTACCAGCCCTTGTTCCTTTCCGCTACAGGTACCGGTTCTATGGCACCTTTCTCTAGCAGGTCTATAATTTCCTGCAAGAGGAGCGGATCTGAAACTTTCAGAGAGCTGTTCCCCGGTGGATGACTGAGGAATGTGTAGAAAGGGTAGGCAGTAACCTTGGGAAACTGTTTCCAATGCCCAAGCATCTGACGTTATAGCCTGCCATTCCGTCAGATGGTGAGTTAACCTGCCCCCTACAGGTGTATTGTGTGGAAAGGCCTCAGAGTGGTTTGGGGGCGGCTGATGCTGATGAAGAGGGTAAAGAGGCACCTGCTGCTCCTGCGGCCTTAGTACTTTTGACCCGTCCACCTCGGGTGGATCTCCTTTGGCCTCTTTGAGCCGGCTGTCCTCTGCCTTTCCTGAATGCGGAATAATGGCGAAAGGACTTTCCTCTTCCAGAGGTTCCTGAGGGGCGAAAAGAAGGTTGGCGGATAGCAGCTCCTAAAGATTTTGCTGCTGCTTTAGAAGTCTAACTTTTCCAGACTGTCATCAGCCTTTTTCCCGAATAATGAAGAGCCGTCAAAGGGCATATTCAAAAGTCTGGCCTGGACATCTGGAGCAAAACCCGACTTTCGCAACCACGCATGCCTGCGGATTGTTGTACTTGCCGCCATGGCCCTGCTGATACTGTCAGCGGAATCGATGCCAGTTTGAAGTGATTCGCACATAGCATCCTTGCCATCTTTAATAATGGCAAGGAAGGCTTCCTTTTCCTCTCCTTCGGGTATGCAGTCAGCCGCTGATGAAGTACACTCCCATAGTGTGTGACTGAACCTGGCGAGCGTACAGGTGGCGTTGATGGACTTCAATGCCATACTACAGGCAGAGAAAACTTTCTTGGCCATAGAGTCGTACCTCCCGTCACCTCTATCCTGTGGGACAGAAGGGTAAACGGTCCTACTGCTAGATGAAGTTGCCGCTTGAACCACCAGGCTCTCTGGAGTCGGGTGTTTTGATACGTATTCAGGGTCAGCAGCCGCTACCTTATACTTGATTGACAATCTTTTATTGACTGCAGGGATAACTTCGGGAGTTTCCCCAATTAGATGCAATTTTCCTTTGTAAGGCTGCATGTAAAGGGACCACCGGGTCCTCCTGTGGGCCTTTGTCTAATATATCTGTTAGGTCATCCTGTTGAAAAACAGGTGAAGGCGCAGACCAACCCATAAACTCAATAATTCTTGCCATCAGGGTTCTATAGGGTGTTTCTGCATGTTCCCCTGGGTCTGGCTTAACAAATTCCACTTCTGGGGAAGTGTCCAGCCCACTTGCCTCATGTAGTGACTCCTGTAGGTCCTTCAGCCTTCTTTCCTCAGAGGTGAAATCCTCTGCAATAGGCAGTGTGGTCCTCTGTAACCCGAATGTTTCCTGGTCAGAATCTTGAAGAAAGTCCAGGGTACTCTGACCTCTGAAATGGAGTAAAACCCACCTCTAAAGCAGAAGGAGCCAAACTCGTTCTTGGACGAGAAAACGTTGATATCGTCAACGCCGATGTAACAGGCTTCGAAGGCGCCGAAAACGGCGTCGAAAAAACTGGAAGGGGTCTCGAAGAACTCGAGAGGATCGGGATCCTACTCGAGGGCATCGACGACGGTCTCGGCGTCGTGCCCGAGGCCCTTGAAATCACTGTTGGCTGTGGAGTGGCCTTGGTCCTCTCTTTCATCGGCGTCGACAATGGCGTCGAGTCGATCGACCGATGCGTCGAGGAACCCTTCGACAACGGCGTCGATGGCGCTGATGCGTGCGTCGAAGGAATCTTCGACGACGGCGTAGACAGTGCCTTCTTACCCGATGGCTCATGGCGCTCTCGGGTGGAATGTTTCGCCGGGTGCTGCGACTCGCGGCGTTTTGATTTTTTGGGTTTTTCACCCGGGGTATCACCCTCAGCTGTCTTCGAGGTGGTCGAGGCCGTGTTCTCGAAGACGCTTAACATTTTCTTTCTGAATTCCTCCCACTCAGCTTGAGAACTGTGTTTAGTGGGACAGGAGACCCTTTCTGGGGACACAGAAGACAAGGAATGGGACCTTCGACGTCTCTTTTTTGAGTTTCTTGATCTCGATGAATGGTGGGAGCTGCTTCGAGATCTAGAATGGGAATGTTTTCGACGGCGAGGAGACGAATGCCTCGACTCAGCCGAAGAAACTTTCGAGGAGGTTTTGGCTGACTTACCTCTCTCGAGCTTCCCCTTGCGCTCCTTCAAGGCTTTCGCCGTCATGGACATGCAGTCCTCACACTCCGAACAATGGTGCTCGGATCCCAAGCACCATAAGCAGATCCTGTGTGGATCCGTTATTGACATTTTTTTACCGCAGTCTCGACATTTCTTGAAGCCGGATCGCAGCGTCGTCGGTTCTGATGAAGAAGCCATTGAGAACGATAAGGAATATTCGAGTAGAAATAGATAGAGCAACGACGTTCCGAGGCCCCACGAAGCGCGGAAAAACAGAACTGAGCAACGGACGCAGCGCGTGGCTATTTATGGGCATGGTGATGTCCGTGCCGATCCGGTGGCCGTCGAAGGACATCGACTCGGCGGACATCGACGCGCAGCGCCCCCTACAGAAAAAGATTTACGAGGACAGCAAGCTGGAAACGTATCATCAAAGATGAGGAATACGTGGGAGGACACAATTCCTTCGAAATATGGGATACATTACTCACCGTAATCGTATTTCTGATGCTTTTATCTGCTTAGATTCACATGCTGTGCATAGGCCGACATCTAGTGGAAGCTGCAGAGTATTACAGTTTGTTTTTCGAAACTCAAAAATGGGCATCGACACAGGGCGTGCCAGTAATACTATCCCTAGTGTGACGTCCACTGTACCCATGATCCCTCACGCGTGTAGGACCCTCAGATTGCATTTTTTCTGACATGAGGTAGCATGAGGAGAAGCGCGAGTACAGATGATCCAAGCAGATATAAAGAAAGTTAAGACTACAAGCATCCATGCGCCTTCTCTCAGAGAGGAGGAAGGGAAGGTCGCATCTGAATCTAAGCAGATACAAGCATCAGAAATAAGATTACGGTGAGTAATGTATCACTTCTGAGGCTTGTGGAATCTGCTTAGATCACATGCTGTGCATAGATTAGCGAGCAGTACCTGAAGAAGGAGTGGGATGTGAGAAGGGTCATGAGCAAATAAATGTCTTAGAACCACTTGTCCCACTTGGGTATCTGTCTTGGAATGGGTGTCAATGCAGTAGTGCTGATTAAGTGTGAATAGAGCTCCAAGTAGCTGCTTTGCAAATGGTGTCAAGGGGGACATTTGCAATGAAAGCCAGAGTGGCACCAATGCCTCTTGTAGAGTGGGCTCTTGGCATGAAAGGCAGAGTTTTTTCAGAAAGGGAGTAACACAGCTGGATACAGTTAATAATCCACTTAGAGATGCCACCTTTAGAGATGCGATCCCCCTCTCTGCCTGTAGCTACGGAGACAAACAGTTGGTCTGTTTTCCTTAGCGGTCTGGTATTGTTTACATAGTAGAGGACTGCCCTATGCACATCTAGGGTGTGTAGTTTCACCTCAGCCGAGCTCTCTGGGTCTTGGAAGAAAACCGGAAGCTCGATGGACTGGTTCACGTGGAATTTAGAAAAATTTAGGTGAGAACCTAGGGTGTGTGCGTAAAACCAGTTTATCTTTATGGGCAGTAATGAAAGGATCTTGCACTGACAGAGCCTGAATTTCACTGACCCTTCTTATAGAAGTAATAGCTACTAAGAAGGCTGTCTTATAAGTCAGGTGTTTGAGACTGCTTTTATGCATGGGCTCGAATGGGGGGCCCATGAGTTTAGATAGCACCACGTTAAGGTCCTATCCTGGTGGTGGGTTAGAAATGTGAGGGTGAAGTCTCTTTACTCCTTCCATGAAGGCTTTAACTACTGGTACTTTCCACCACGACACCTTGTTATGGGAAGTGGTGTATGCCGACAGGGCTGCCAGGTGTACCTTCAGTAAGTTAAAGACCAGTCCTGCATCCAGCAGGTGGAGCATGTATCTAACAATAGTGGAACGAGTGCAATCAACTGGGTTGATTTGTTTATTCTGGCACCAGATAACGAATCTCTTCCATTTGTCAAAGTAGCAGTGCCTTGTGTTTGGCTACCAAGATTCTTTTAGGATGTCCATACACCTCTGAGGTAAATTGAGATGTCCGAACTCTATGACCTCAGGAGCCATGCTGCCAGGTTCATTGAGTTGGGTTGAGGATGCACTGTTTGACCTTGGTGCTGGGACAGTAGGTTGTACCAGGCCGGAAGTTTGATCGGTTCGCACACGGCTAATCTGCGTAAGTGTGGGAACCACAGTTGTCTCGCCCACATGGGAGCAACCAGGACAAGCGTCATCGACTCTCTGTTCATCTTGTTGACCACCTTCCTGATGAGGAGTTGGTGGAAAAGCGTACGCAAACATTCCTGACCAGTTCATCCACAGGGCGTTCCCCTGGGAGTCTGGTTGGGGGAACCTGGATGCAAATCCTGGGCATTGTCTGTTTTCGCTTGTGGCGAATAGGTCTACGGTGGCGAAACCCCACTGAGAGAAGATGTCTTCTACGACTTCTCTGTGTAGACACCATTCGTGTTCCTCTGGGAGGGGGTCTCTGCTTAGAGCATCCGCTAGAGAACTGAGATCCCCTGGAACATGTTGCGATGACAGGAAGATGTTCCGTCTGAGTGCCCATATCCAAATTTTCTGGGCAAGCTTGGACAGATTTTGTGAACGAGTCCCTCCTTGCTTGTTCAGGCAAAACATGGCTGTAGTGCTGTCCGTCCGGATTTGCACTGACAGATTTAGCAGGTAGGGCTCGAAGGCTTGAAGCGCTCTGAATACTGCCAGAAGCTCTAGCAGGTTGATGTGATTCTTGTCCACTGAGTGAGACCAGAGACCCTGAGCTGTGTGGTGGAGATGGTGAGCTCCCCACCTCGTCAGGTATGCATCGGTTGTGACTACCGCCTGTATCTCGGGATCGTAAAAGGGTTTCCCCTTGGACAGATTCTCTCTTGTCCACCAGAGAAGGCTTTGTACCAGTGTTGGCGAAACGACCACTAGATCGTCCCACTGACCACTTGCCTGAGACCACTGTTTCGCCAACCATTCCAGCATGCGACGCATGCACAGGCACGCATGGGGGACCAGGTAAATACATGACACCATCATGCCCAGCAACCGCATTGGCTTTGCGTACCGTTATCTGGTGACCGGACTGATATTGCGGAATTTGCAGCAGTATATTCCGAAATCTTTCCTTGGAAGGAAAGGTCAACCCCTCTTGAGTGTCTAGGATAGCTCCTAGGAACTGTTTGGAGGTGCTTGGCACCAGACTTGACTTTTTCTCATTTATTGAGAAGCCCAATTCGAAGAGGCCGTCGACTGTCCTTTCAATGTTTGTTCTGCAAATTACTGGGGTCTCCCCCGTGATGAGCCAGTCGTCCAGGTAAGGGTACACCGGGATTGCCTCCCTGCGTAGGTGTGCTGCCGCCACCGGCAATACCTTGGTGAATACCCTTGGAGCTGAAGCTATCCCGAAGGGCAGTACATTGAACTGGTTGTGCCGACTGTCCACCTTGAAGCGCAAGTACTTTCTGTGCGCTGGCAACATGGAAATATGAAAATCGGCATCTTTCATGTCCAATGTTGCCATGTAATCCCCTTTTTTAGGAGGGGGATTGCCTCTTGGAGAGTAGTCATGCAACATTTTTGGGGCTTGACATACTTGTTGGCAGGCCGTAAGTCCAATACTGGGCGCATTGTCAAATCTTTTTTTGGCACAAGGAAGTAAGTTGAATAAATACCCTTGTTTACCTGGTGTCCTGGGACGAGTTCTATCGCGTCCTTTGCTAGCAGATTGACGATCTCCTCGAGGAGGATCTTCTGGTGTTCCAAAGAATGTATTCTTTGTCGTGGAGGATGGTTCCGGGGACGCTCTAACAGTTCTATGCAGTACCCAGCGGATACTGTGGACAGCACCCATCTGTCTGATGTGATCCCTTCCCAAACTTGGGTGAAGTTGGAAATGCGTCCCCCTACTGAAGTTGCGTGAGAAGGGACCCTGAACGGAGCGTCACTGTTTTGGTGGAGGCGTGCCGCCTCCTCTACTGGGACTGCCTCTACCCTTAACACGTCCTCTTTTATTACCCCTGCCGTTACGCTGGGTAGACTGTTGGTTATTGTTCCACGGTGTACCCTGCCCCTGGGAATAGTTAGATCCTCTCTGGGAACTTTGGCTGTGTGGGCGACGAAAATTGCCATTACCCCTCTGATTAGGGGGTTTGTTGGTTAGTTAGCCTGGGGATTTGAGTGTCCCATACTCGTACTTGGCATTTTTCAGCGCGTCCTCACCCGCCTTACTAAACAACAGATCCGGCTCCACCGGTTTATCTAACAAAGATGCTTGGGTTTCAGCTTTGAATCCAGACTTCCGTAACCAAGTGTGTCTCTTGATAACAGTTCCTTCTGCTATCAATCTGCCGGTGTTATCCGTGGCATCAAAGGTTGCTTTTAAAATGCAACCGGACACGGCTCTTCCCTCGGACGCAACTCGTGCCAACTGGCTCTTTAAGGGTTCTGGGGCGGAGTCTATGAGTGCCGCGACTTCTTCCCACTGATGGCAGTTGTAGCTGGCCAACAGGGTGGTGGAGTTGGCAATCCTTGCCTGGTAGGCGGAAGTGGAGGCTACTTTTCTGCCCAAACCATACAGTTACTTGCTCTCCTTGTCGGGAGGAGCTTCGGACGATGACAAGGGTGTTCCAGCCCTCTTACGGGTGTTAGTAACAACCAGGGAGTCCGGTTTCAGATGCCCCCTTATATACAGTGGGTCTGATTGGGCTGCCCTGAAAAGTTTCTCAATCCTGGGGTTCACTGCCCTGGTGAGGTTAGGATTTAAAAGTGAAGGGTCTATTCTTCTCTGAATAGACTTAAGGATAGGGATGGCCTGAGCAACAGGCCTCTTTTCTCCCACTAACTCTTCTGCGAAGTCCCTCGCCTCTTGAGCACCCTGGGTGTCAATGTGGAAATGTTCTGCCGCTCGGGACAGAACTGCATTCAGGAGAGGTTGATTGTCGACAGGGGAGACGGTAACCAGGGGTTCTCTCTCTACCAGGGAATCTAGTCTGTAGGTCTCAGGGTCTTCCTCTTCCTCTTCTTGGTCCTCATCATCCGCATAGTAGCCCGTACCAGTTTGCTCTTCCAACATGCCCGAATCTGGATCCTCACAAAAGGATGTATCCGCTTGATGTTGGGAGTAGGGCTGTCTATAGAAGGGGTCCGAAGACCGTGTTGGGGCTTCAAACCGGGACTTCTTACTTGGAGGTATTGGATCCTTAGAGCCTGAGGGTGCTGACCTGTCAGGAGTATAGGAGAGAAAGTGTTCAGGGTTTTTTGTGTAAAAATCTGCCAATGATGACATCCTTGACATAACCCTGTCTATGTCATCACTAGACCATTCTCTACAACTGGGAATGATCCTTTCTGGGGCTTTCTCTTCCTTATCCTGACTAGACTTACTGGTTTTAGCAGGTGTCCTTGGGATAAAAGAGGACTGGGACTTGTCTGTCTGTTTATGTGGAGTGGGAAGCTTTTGAGGTGTGTGAGGAGGCTGAGACTGCTTCCTCTGTTGTTTTCCCCCCTCCCCGTGGGCGGAAGAGTGTTTTCCCTGTTTTTTCGGCCCTCCAGAGCCTTCCGACGCCTGCCGTCGAGGTTCGGGGGTAGTGTCCCGATCTTTAGAACGTGGAGGTAGGGACTCGGGAGCCGCCATAACACGGTCTGCGGGCGCCGACTCCTGGAGTGCGGTCTGGGGATGGAAGTCGGCTTCGTCTTCAGACGATCGAACTTCCGTTACCTTGGGGAGCGAGGCACTCTTGGCAACAGTGGATGATTGCCTGGAGTCATGCGGCGATCTAGATCGAGAACGCCCAGAGGACACCGATTCGGACCGTTCTCTATATGCCTCTTTCTGAGAACTCGACGTGCACGTCGAGTCTCGGTTGGACTTCATGTGCTTTGTGGAAGTGCTGTGGGTAGCGCTTGGGTCGCCGGGGGTCTTCCACATAGCCGCCCTGCCGGACGACCTTCCAAGGTCGGGGACTTGTGCTCGGCTGACTCTTGACACCACGTTACCCTCGCCGTCTGAAAGTACGGCGTCGCTGCCATCGCTGAAGGCGCCATCTGCTGCCATGGCCTCCTGACGCCTGGCGTGGTGGGCCCAACGCTTGATCGAGCGGTCCTTAAGTGTTTTCGGTTTAAACCTACTACACGCTCTGAAGTTCGCCTCGGAGTGGTCCCTCGGCAAGCAGAGATTGCACGTGGCGTGCCTGTCGACCCAAGGGTACTTGTGGTTGCACTTGGGGCAGAATTGGAAAGGGGTACCCTCCATACGCACCTTGTGGCAGCGGTCTAGTAAGTGTAGGAATATATAAGAATGTACCCATATACCAAAAGAGTGTAGAGTATGTCCACCCCCCACTTTCCCTACTTGCAGGGCCGAGGCCAGAGGCCTTCCGAGGCCCAAATCCGTCATGCTGCTGTCGACGGTCGAATTCTTCTCCGGGCCGGCGTCGAGTGTGGAAGTTCGGTGACTCGACGTTGGGGTGGAGAAATGGGAAAATATAACAATATTTAGCAAAAGTATGGTTAAGGCCAGGGAACTCCGCGAAATGCTTCCGACCAGTATGGCGGAAAAAAACAATCTGAGGGTCCTACACGCATGAGGGATCATGGGTACAGTGGACGTCACACTAGGGATAGTATTACTGGCACGCCCTGTGTCGAAGCCCATTTTTGAGTTTCGAAAAACAAACTAATACTCCGCAGCTTCCACTAGATGTCGGCCTATGCACAGCATGTGATCGAAGCAGATTCCACAAGCCTCAGAAATATATATATATTTTCATATTCAAGGACAAAACTTTAGTTGCAGGCACGTTAAGGTGAGAACTTAATGCACCAAAACTCCTTAAATTTAGCTAAAGCAACCTTAACTTTGCACCCCCTGGTGCGCAGACTAGGACTACAATGATATCACAGATCACATCACTGATATCACTAATTACATGTTGTATGAGAAAACTGGTGCCATGACAAATCACATCACTGATGCCATCAATGGTGACAACACTAATTACACTGTATATAACTGATTGCATCAACAATGGAATTAGACATATCATTTATAAGTTAGCTAACGAAAACTTTGATTACCTTAACATTTTAGGCCATGGACTTGGCCATGACAAAGACTATGGTCACTGGCCAGCCCCAAAGCCTATCGCTAGTGGCACAGCCGAAGGCCTTGGCCACTGGCCAGTATTGTGCTAAAGTCCATGGCTAGTGCCTGTTCAGAATATACAGTGGACACAGTTGAAACCTGCATCCACTGGTAAAGGCCAAAATGTATGTTTGATAGCTTGTTAGTGTTTTAAAATATTCAGTGCACGAGTGAAGGTTGTGGCCACTGTCCATAACTGAAGGCCATAACTAGTACCCATACATATGTCAAAATATATTTGGCCATGCAGACTGACCATGGCTGAAGCCCATGCTTAATGGCAGCTACTGTTGTAATTTAATTAGGGATGTCATATGTAATGTGATCTGTGATATCATTGTGGTCAAATGCTGCACAACAAGGGTGCAATGTTAAGGTGGCTTTAGCTGAATTTCCACCGTTTTGTTGCATTAAGTTCTCACCTTAACGTCCCTGCAACCAAAGTTTTTTCCTTGAATTTCTAGGGTTTTATAATTCCATACATAATTAACATTAATACAGACAATTCAACTAATCAAAACTGTTACAAAAAATGAGTTTGCATATGTACTTAACTTTTTAAAGTATTTACATGTATATTTACTGTTCATGAATAGTTAATACAGTAACTCAATATATTTGAAAAATATTTACACAACTACTATATATATATATATATATAATATATATATACATACACACATATATATATATTTAAAAAATGATTTATAGTCTCGTCTATCAAAGCTCGTACGTGGCATACAGCAACGACTGGGGGAGGGGGTAACCCGCATGTGCAAAATGAGCCAATAGAACGTCGACATCCACCAACGCAGCTACTCATCTTCGCATCTAATATGCCAGCCAATGGTATCACGTGCTGTAGTTTCGCGCCTACACGTTATACGCATCAACAAACTATCCAATCACACAATGCGAAGTATTGACGCGAGCACGCCCATGCCGACGTAACCCGCGCGTATGAAATTAGCCAATGGTAGTCGACCTCTAACGCGGCTATTGGTTTGATTGGCTTCATCGCGCATAATGCATCAGCCAATCAGAACACGCCCCGCGGCTCCGTGCTTACACGTGACTTGTATACGCTTCAACAAACTATCCAATCACATGCTGCGATGTAATGACGCAAGTACCCCTGTGCTGTTTGTAGTAACCCATGCATGCGAAATAAGCCAATGGGTTGTCGAACTCCTGTAACGGAGCTACACCTCTTCGCGCATAATGCATCGGCCAAGCATAACACATGCTGCGGCTCCTTGCCTGCACGTGACATTTATACGCGTAAATGAACTATCCAATCACACGTTGCGCTGTATCGACACGGCTACGCCCACGCTATTTGACTACATCTGTGCATCCAAGACTGTCCAGTCAGGTGGCATGGCAGTCTGTAGCGGCGAATAATCACCACACCCACAAAAAAAATAACTTCACATTAATCATTGCTTTCTGTACTTGCTAGTGAAAGGGTTTCTGAGGGATTTATGTGATCACTGCGCCGCTCGCAACTGCGACGCCGAAAATGCCGACAGCAGTTATGGCACAGCGCAGTGATCATATGGATCACTGTGCCCCCTCCAATCCCCCCTAACCCCTACACAGACACTTACTTTTAGGGCGGCCCACTTCTGCGTGTGCCGCCCGCACTCTGCGATCCCTGCAGTACCAGCTCCTCCCACTAACGTGGGTTGGAGCTGATGCTGCAGGGTGCTTTTCATTATTTTATTTATTTGTTTTACTTTTTTTTTTTTTTTTTTTAACATGTCCCCCGCTTTCCAAAATGGTAAGCGGGGGACACCCCCTCAACCCCGACCCCCATTACTACGCCCAGGAAGAGCGGGGGAAACCCTCGCAACCCCCGCTCTGCTTGGGTGCAGTAAATGTCACCCTCATTTTGTGCACCTCCAAAGTCACAGTGACTGTGGGGGTGCACAAATGAGGGTGACATTTTTGCACAATACCGTTTGAGTAATTGCAATCACTTTTGGCACTTTACCCCTTAAGATCTTCAACTTCTTTACCCAGCTATATATGTTGAAAGTGATTACAGGTAATTTGTAAGGCACAAAGAGCATATCTATTTGTTTTGCCATTGGTTTTATTATTTTCGCTCTGTTAAATATGGAACCCCCACTGATTGCATTACCACCTTTTCGAACTCATCTATGTTTGTTCCATCCAATTGACCAGTATCACTCTTATTCCACTTCCTGTAAAATAATGCACTCAATGATGCATAACATGCCGTATTAAGCGGTAATGGCTGCACATACCAACCCATTCCTTTTACGCCATGCTGGGTTAAATGGGAGCAGACCCAGCAGTTGGCCCCATTCAGAATAGTATGAGTCATATTCATAATTAAAAGCAAAGTATTATTATCATACCCTCTTCTGTGTCTCACATCTTGTGAGAGGAGAGAATAAGAGCACATGTACTGGAAAGCTTGTGGCAAGGGCACTGATAGCAGGAAAAAGAGCTTAAGGGATGCACAGTTTCCAGATACCAAAATATTGGGACCAATGTAATCAAGATGCAAAGTGGTATTATAATTATTAGCATATTTTTCCTGAAACAAATTCTTCTGGGCACTCGTTTAGTCTCCATTTCTATAATATCATCAGCGTTGGTGCAGGAGCAAGTATAGGAATGTCTGCAAGGTTTATCTCGGCAATGTTCGTCGCAAAAAACTTCTCCAGAGCAGCGCACGTTAAAACAGCAAAGCGTTCAGGCTAGTTCAGGTTAGCCTGCTTAATAAATGATAGCAAGCTTATGTAACTTTGCACAGTGCTCCAAGAAGGCCGGAGCAAGCACCAATTGTGTTGGTACCATATTCCTCCCCGCTGGTCCCCACGGGCTCGCATTGGCCATTTACTTTCCAAAAGTAGCACCGGGAAACCTCCTTGCAGAGCTTTCAATTTGATGCAGATTGATACAGCTCATACGCTCCATTTCCCTAGGCCTCCGTTTCCCATTTCATCCGTGTTAAGAACAGAGGCAAAACAAATACACAGATCACTTCCTACTTCGAGTAGTCGGACAAGGCACCTTTGGCTTTTCAATCTTTTTTGCAATCTCCCCAGGTCCTTTTGCAAAAATGGCACCCGAATAGGGACCCTCCCCCTTTTGCTGCATCGTATACGTTAAGTTTGAATTTAACAGAACGTCTACTGTGTGGGGCACCATGACGGTTAAAGTGCGACCTAAAACCATACCCTCTGTTTTACTGATGCGGCAGCCGCAGCAACAGTTCGCAAACAGCGCGGCAAAACACACGCAACAGGATCCAGCGCGGAAGAAAAATAACTGCATGGTCTATTTCTCCCTCCTTGTAACTGGGTCAAGACAGCCAAAGCACACCCATTGTTTTCATGCACAAATAACTTGAAACTCTTGTCATGATTTGGTGTGCCCAAAACTAGAGCTGAACACAATGCAGCTTTGAGCAGGTCAAATGCTTCTTGACATTCCATGCTACATGGCAAAGGCAAGGCAACATCCTTCCTTGTCAATGCCACTATTGGTTTCACAATCATGGCGAAGTTTGTGATCCACTGCCTGCAATATGAAGCCATGCCAATTAAAGCCCTGACTTTTTTCTCTGTTTTTGGAATAGGCATACGAGAGATGCTTTCTATCCTTTCTGGTGTCAATCTTCTTCCATCCTTCGAAAGGAGGTAGCCCAAATATGCCACTTCCTTTCGACAATACTATAATTTTTTCAACAAAGCTTTGTGTCAATGAGCTGCTAAATGCATCAATAGTGTAACTGTACTCTCCTTACAAATGTCTTCTGTATCTGCTGGAATCAGTAAATCGTCAATATACTGTAACAATACACAACCTGTTTGTAGCTCTAACATGTCTAGTTGTTCTTTTAATGCTCTACTATAAATTGTTCAGCTCTTGATGGTCGTGCAGATTAGTACTACCTCCGTCCCCAAGCACCACACAGCCAGAAGTAAAATACACTACCCGTGCGGCACTTGGGGTCACAGGTGAAGAATGTCGTCAATCCGGAACCAGAAACGCCAAGGAGGACCCCCTGACCACTGTAAGGCAATGGAGGGCTAATCAAAACAGGGAATGCACAACAATGCCAGGTGATAGAAGAACCAAAAAGGGGCTTACCCAAAAGTGAAGGAGACGGCGGCCTGTGAGATATGGAGGAGTAGGGGGTGTACTGCATACACTGGTTGGTTGTTTCTTTGACGGTATTCGGGAAGGTGGAAACACCTGAGACAAATACGTAGGGCAATCCGTGAGCAGTCCAGAAAAACAGTTCCGAGGTCGAGGGCCAAAAAAGGTAACCACAAAGTTCGGTATTTAGTACAAAGGATATCCGTGGGCAGTCCAGTGAACAAGTCCGGGTCAAGAAACCAGTAGGAGGCAATGGAAACCGGCAGGTTAGCAATCCAGGGAGGGTTTCCAGTTAAGCAAACAAGGCAACGTGGTATCCGGGGTAGAGATGAGGCAGTCCGTGTAGCGTTCCGTGGTCGAGCAATCGTGGTTTTCAAAGGAATCCAAAACGCCAAAGCAGTCCGTGAAGGAAGCAGCTGTGAAGCGGTGCTTCCGTGTTTCCCTGCTTCCTTTAACTGTGTGGAGGGTCACCCGATTCACATCACGTGGGGGACGTGAGGGTCCGTGTCACCTGACCCGAGATGATGACGAAGGCCGTTGTGGATGCCTCGTCACGTGACGCCCAGTCCTGTGTGCGCCCAAGCGGCAGCGCCAGTCGTGCGAGACTCTCCATGGGAGGTGCCAGTCTCCTTTGTTTGGCGGGATATTGCCGTCGTTCGTGTGCAGGGACACGAAGGTCACGTGAGCTCCGATGGTGGTGAGTGACAGGTGGGTGATGATGACGAACATTGGGAGACATGACAAAATACTCAGACTTTCAGAGGAACCCTGTGGAATTCGTGTGAATGTAAATGAACATCCTCCTAGAGTAAAAGCAAATAAATATCTGCTATCTGGATGTACTGGGATACTAAAAAACACATTCTTCAAATCTACCACACTAACGTGATGCTGGAATCGTAGTCAAAATTGTAGTCACATCCCGGACTAATGGGAATTGCGGGTCAACAACTTTATTCAATCTGCACAAATCAATTATGAAACGGTACAGTATGTCATTACCTCCTTTCTTATAAACCGGAGGAATTGGACTATTGCAAATGCTACCTGAAATCTCTTCAATTACGTTTCTTTTAACTAGATCCGACACGATGCATTTCAATACTTTCTCCCCTTCTGCTGAGATTTTATATTGTGGAATATGCGGCAATGTAATGCCTTCCTTCAAGACAATTTTCACTCGCTCTACTTTTAAACAACCAACATCGTTATCATTTACTGCCCATACACAAGTTGGTAATTTTCACCGCAATTTTTTGTCAAAAGAAATGGGCAGGAATCAGTGAATGGTCCTAGTGTTATAGGAACTGACTGACACTGGACTAATTACTGGTGTACCTGAGAACCCTACTGAGACATTATTGTTGCCTTGACAGTGGTATATCTGGAACCCAATGGTCAATTGAACATTTCTGTGCACCTGTGTCCACTAGAAAAGTGTGTTCCCTATTACCAACCTTCATTTCTACGTAGGGCCCTTTCTGGTCTACGGGAATAGATACTGGTTCCAACCCCTGTCTTGGGCTGGCCTAGTAAAACAACACATCACATGTAAAGTCGCCAGAGTAATATGCGTTGGACTGATCAAAAACATTTCCATCTCCTGTACTATTCTCATGTTGCTAGTTCTGGTTCCGATTCCCCTGGTTGTTCTGAACTTGTGTCGCTTTTGTGTTTCCATTCTGTGCTTGTGTTCCCGGGCGACCTCTATTCTGCCTTCTCGGGAAAGTCCCACTACGATTCTGTATCTGTGGGCACTGTGCTCACCAATGGCCTTCTTGTCTACAATAGGCACATTGATCAATCCCTATTGGACCTCTTTGCATGTTGGAGAAATGAGCTCTTGCTTGTGAGTTCCCGCCACCTCTGTTATTGTTTGCTGCTTGCTACATTAAAACCCTCGCTTTTAAATTCCCTTTGTCCCTTATTTCTTTCTCCTTCTCTGCATTTACTCTAGTCTCATAATATTGCGCCATGTGTAATACTTCACTTTGTTATTTTGCTTGCCATGCACTTTCAGATGCCATCATTAAATTTTGAATTTTAGGTAACAACCCTCGCACAAACTTAACCTCTTCCCAGGTTTAGTACTCAAATCTTGGCCACTGAAATCTGCAAATACTTCTTCAAATCTGTTAAAATAATCTGTTGCCGCTTCACCTTTGCCCTGTAAGCATGCCGGTAATTTATCCCAAACAATTATTTTTTCAGGTATCAAAATTTTCAATTTCTCCACTATTCGCGCTGGTAAAGCCAACATGACCAGCGGCGGTTTTCTCCAGCTTTTCTCTCTGCATCAAATCTAGTAAAATGTTCCCATGTAAAAACAGAGGAATTCAAAACAGACTCAATTTCCTTATAGAATCCCGCCAGTTTTTTCCAAAGATCAGGAATCGCCTGCTTAATATTATTTACCTCCTGTCTAGAAAAAGGGACATGCACAAACTGCGCTGTATAATGGGCATCTATCGTGCGCGTGACAGTCGTTGCAGTGGCAGCAATTTCTACTTTCGGGACAAACGTGGGGGGCACTTCTCTCATAGGCAATTGAAAACTAGGTGATTCTACATCTGTTTGTTTGCTAAGCAGTAAAGCTAAATCGAGAGAAAAGGCAGTCATTCCAGTTTCAGATGAAAATGCTCTTTTGTATATCGTCATCAAATCAGCGGGACAACATACTTTCTTCTTCAAACACTCATCTTGCAAATACTCAACCATGACCTGCAATACCTTTCTCTGCATCTCTAGTGTATACTGACTAAATGTATCATGGACTTACTTCTATTGGGGAAATGGTGACATCCGTAATCCATCTAAGTGCCTCTCGCGTACAAATTCTCATCTCTTCACTAACAAGTTTTAATGGCAGCAAGAATCGTTGCTGAACATATGACACAACCTGTTTATCTTTCTTCATTATTTCTTCATTCAATTGATCAAGCTCGTTTCTAAACACAAACAGCCGGCCTACATGTTCTTGTACCTCCGACGCATTATCCCGCAAACGAGAAAAAACATTGAAATCACGCAACTCTTGAGGTGCCAATGTACCAGTCAACTTACTCCATTTTCCCACAAGATACTCTCCCATGAATTCTAACAATACTTGCTGTTCGCCAAGCCTTTTATAGTCACACATGGAATTCTGCACAGGTCGCTCATCGTCACCTTCCATATATGTTTCTGCCCAAGCTCTCAGCTGCTCTTTCCTGGCTTTGCTAACCGTACTACGAGTTACTCTAATGCTTCCTTGTGGCGCAGGCCCCACCTCTGTAGAACTGCCTGCCAAGGCGGCTGTCAATTCACGCTCTGAGGGCAGTGGAGGAAATTATGTCACGGTCACAGGGGGAGATGGCGCAGATGGAACAGGAGTGGGGGGGTGGCAAATGAGGTGCAGAAGCAATAGGGTCCATACTATTTTGAGGACGTTCATTTCTTCGCTCGTGCAGGATTTTGTTTATTATCTCATCTGATGTATGCAAATCTTGTTGTGGATATATTTTTTGTACGCCTAATTGGAAAGCCCTATCCATTCTTCTAAGATCCTCTGTCGATGCTCATCAAGCTCTAGCGCTTACTCTGTATTTGATTTATGTCTACGCGCATGCTTCTCTCTACTTCTCAGACAGAGAATAGCTTCCTTCCTCCAATCTCCTACGACATCAAATGCCGCTGGGTGTGCTTTCTTGTATAGTAATACTGATTCTAAGTGTTCTATGTATGTCAATTCAAAACTCACATCATTAGGCCACTGTAAGTCTGGTGCATGTCTGGTCTGCCTATGCCAAATCACATTAAACATTATTGCCCCATCTCCATATTTCACATTTCAAACGCCGGCGACCCTACGGGTGGCACGACCTGGCCAGTTTCCAAAGATTGTCTACCGCAGTGGAAAAATTCCACTAGGCAGGAGGACAATTTCCCAGGCATAATTAATCCTTACCCTTTTCTTACCCCGGGCGTTTGATCTTGCAAGAGCAACTCTCAATCAATATCAGGGCGTTTAAGAATCGGGGCACAACTCACCTGATCAATTTGTCACTCAAGACGCAATTAGTCCGTGCACAGACGCAACCAAGAATCGTTGTGACTGCGTATCTGGTTCAATCTGCCTCGTTTCGGGACCCTCGCCTCAATGCTCTCTGGATGCTGCTCATTGATCAGGGATCGGCTCTGTACAGATCTGCAAAGGAGTCTCTCATCACTTCTACAGGGGCACCCCGAACACCTTTCGATCCCGGCTCGACAGCTTCGTCCTCAATTCGTTTTTGCCTTCTTGAAACTTAACGTATACAATGGAGCAAAGGGGGAAGGTCCCTATTCGGGCGCCATTTTTCCTTTGTCTTGTGATTAGTTTGTCTTTTCACTTTTTGCAGCATTGTCTTTTCCGTGTTGTAATTTTTATTCTTTTATATTTACACCTCCCCCGTCCCCCTGGCTGGACATTCCAACATATCCGACCACGACAGTAGGAGCAGTGAGGATGATGGCATTATTTGGGTCGACAATCCTTCACCACCAAGGAAGAAGCACACATTAATTTGAAAAACTGCAGTCTGTTGGCACTTCTTTAAAGTAAAGGAACACTGCTCCAGAAAAGAGGCAGAGAAGGTACGCCGTTGCATTTTGATATTCCGTCTCAAATTCTAGGAACATAGATAATGATCAACCACCTGGTGCGAGTCCACTGGGACGATGATGAATATCGAAAAGCCCATGATCACAAAAGCAAAATTTATGGGGCCTGTTCCTTGCACAGACTAAGATCAGCACCACCTGCAGAACCTGCATCCACCAGTGCATCAACACCACCAACTGGCAATGAAGTATCCTCTACACTGACTACTCCGTTACCGACACCCGACCTTCCCAGGATGTAAATCATGTGTAAAGGATGCTGCGAATGGGTAGTCAAAGGAGATACCACAATTGAGCAAGGGCTGAAGTGAATCGCTGAACATCAGATTGCTGGTCATGCTTAGTATTTTTTTTAAGTGCCAATTTCCCCCTTTTTTTCTAAAAAAAAAGAAAAATATTTTAAAAAATGTTCGTTTTTATTTTAATTAGCTTTGTTATACATTTCATCCTTCTGTAATGTCCTCCCTATTCCACCCCCCCCTCTTTCCATCAGCAAAAAAGGCCCTTTTAAGGGCCACCTTTTACGTTACAAAAATAGATAACATTGACCATAGACTGCAAAAATGTGGGATACATTACTCACCGTAATCGTATTTCTGATGCTTGCATCTGCTTAGATTCACATGCTGTGCATAGGCCGACATCTAGTGGAAGCTGCGGAGTATTACAGTTTGTTTTTCGAAACTCGAAAATGGGCGTCGACACAGGGCGTGCCAGTAATACTATCCCTAGTGTGACGTCCCCTGTACACCCATGATCCCTCACGGGTCTAGGACCCTCAGATTGTATTTTTTCTGACATGAGGTAGCATGAGGAGTAGCGTGAGTACAGATGATCCAAGCAGATAGAAGATAGATAAAATAAGACTACAATCATCCATGCGCCTTCTCTTAGAGGGGAGGAAGGGTGGGTCGCATGTGAATCTAAGCAGATACAAGCATCAGAAATACGATTACGGTAAGTAATGTATCCCTTCTGAGGCTTGTGGAATCTGCTTAGATCACATGCTGTGCATAGATTAGCGAGCAGTGTTAGAAAGAGGTGGGATTTGAGAAGGGTCATGAGCAAATAAATGTCTTAGAACCGCTTGACCCACTTGAGTATCTGTCTTGGAATGGGTGTCAATGCAGTAGTGCTGAGTAAAAGTGTGAATAGAGCTCCAAGTAGCTGCTTTGCAAATGGTGTCAAGGGGAACATTTGCAATGAAAGCCAGAGTGGCCCCAATGCCTCTTTTCGAGTGGGCTCTGAGCGTAAAAGGCAAAGTTTTGTCAGAAAGAGAGCAACACAACTGGATACAGTTGACAATCCACTTGGAGATGGTACCCTTAGAGACGCGATCTCCCTCCTTGCCTGTGGCTACGGAGACAAACAGTTGATCTGTTTTCCTAAGCGGTCTGCTTTTGTTTACGTAGTAAAGGACCGCTGTACGCACATCTAGGGTGTTATTTTTTAACCTCAGCCGAGCTTTGTGGGTTTTCGAAGAAAGCCGGAAGCTCGATTGACTGGTTTACATGGAATTTGGAAATAAACTTAGGTGAGAACCTAGGGTGTGTCCGTAAAACCAGCTTATCCTTATGAATAATAAAGAAAGGATCCTGCACTGACAGATCCTCAATTTCACTGACCCTTCTTATGGATGTAATGGCTACTAAGAAGGCAGTCTTATAGGTCAGGTGTTTGAGACTCGTTTTATGCATGGGCTCGAATAGGGGGCCCATGAGTTTAGATAGCACCACGTTCAGGTCCCATCCTGGTGGTGGGTTAGAAATAAGAGGGTGAAGTCTCTTTACTCCTTCCATGAAGGCCTTAACTACTGGTACTTTCCACCACGACACCTTGTTATGGGAAGTGGTGTATGCTGACAGGGCTGCCAGGTGTACCTTCAGTGAGTTAAAAACCAGCCCCGCATCAAGCAGGTGGAGCATGTAAGTAACAATAGTGGAAGGAGTGCAATCAACTGGGTTGACTTGCTTACTCTGGCACCAGATTATGAATCTCTTCCATTTGTCAAAGTAGCAGTGCCTCGTGTTGGGCTTCCTAGCCTCTTTTAGGATGTCCATACACCGCTGTGGTCATTTGAGATGTCCAAACTCTATGACCTCAGGAGCCATGCTGCCTGTTCATTGAGTTGGGTTGAGGGTGCACTGTTTGACCTTGGTGCTGGGACAATAGGTTGTACCAGCTCGGAAGTCTGATGGGTTTGCACATCGCCAGTCTGCGTAAGTGTGGAAACCACGGTTGTCTTGCCCACATGGGAGCAACCAAGACGAGCGTCATCGATTCTCTGTTCATCTTGTTGACCACCTTCCTGATTAGAGGAGTAGGTGGAAAAGCGTACGCAAACATCCCTGACCAGTTCATCCACAGGGCGTTCCGCTGGGAGTCTGGTTGGGGGAACCTGGATGCGAATCCTGGGCATTGTCTGTTTTCACTTGTGGCGAATAGGTCTATAGTGGGGAAACCCCACTGAGAGAAGATATCTTCTACGACTTCTCTGTGTAGACACCACTTGTGTTCCTCTGGGAGGGGGTCTCTGCTCAGAGCATCCGCTAGGGAATTCAGATCCCCTGGAACATGTTGCGATGACAGGCAGATGTTCCGTCTGAGTGCCCATATCCAGATTTTCTGGGCAAGCTTGGACAGATTTGGCGAGCAAGTCCCTCCTTGTTTGTTCAGGTAGAACATGGCTGTAGTGCTGTCTGTCCGGATTTGCACTGACAGGTTTAAAAGGTAGGGTTCGAAAGCCTGGAGCGCTCTGAATACTGCCAGAAGCTCTAGCAGGTTGATGTGATTCTTGGCCACTGCGTGAGACCAGACACCCTGAGCTGTGTGGTGGAGATGGTGAGCTCCCCACCTCGTCAGGTATGCATCGGTTGTGACTACCGCCTGTATCTCGGGATCGTAAAAGGGTTTCCCCTTGGACAGATTCTCTCTTGTCCACCAGAGAAGGCTTTGTACCAGTGTTGGCGAAACGACCACTAGATCGTCCCACTGACCACTTGCCTGAGACCACTGTTTCGCCAACCATTCCTGCATGGGATGCATGCGCAGGCGCGCGTGGGGGACCAGGTAAATACATGACGCCATCATGCCCAGCAAATGCATTGCTTTGCGTACCGTTATCTGGCGACCGGACTGGTATTGCGGAATTTGCAGCAGTATATTCCGAATTCTTTCCTCTGAAGGAAAGGTCAACCCACCTTGAGTGTCTAGGATAGCTCCTAAGAATTGTTTGAATGTGCTTCGCACTAGACTTGACTTTTTCTCGTTTATTGAGAAGCCCAATTCGAAGAGGAGGTCGATAGTCCTTAGAATGTTTGTTCTGCAAATTACTGGGGTTTCCCGCGTGTTGAGCCAATCGTCCAGGTAAGGGTACACCGGGATTGCCTCCCTGCGTAGGTGTGCTGCTGCCACAGCCAGTACCTTGGTGAATACCCTTGGGGCCGAAGCGATCCAGAAGGGCAGTAGCTTGAACTGGTAGTGCCGACTGTCCACCTTGAAGCGCAAGTATTTTCTGTGCGCTGGGAACATGGAAATATGAAAATAGGCATCTTTCATGTCCAATGTTGCCATGTAATCCCCCTTTTTTAGGAGGGGGATTACCTCTTGGAGAGTAGTCATGCAACATTTTTGGGGCTTGACATACTTGTTGGCAGGCCGTAAGTCCAATACTGGGTGCATTGTCAAATCTTTTTTTGGCACAAGGAAGTAAATTGAATAAATACCCTTGTTTACCTGGTGTCCCGGGACGAGTTCTATCGCAACCTTTGCTAGCAGATTGACAATCTCTTCTAGGAGGATCTTCTGGTGTTCCAAAGAATGCATTTTTTGTTGTGGAGGATGGTCTCGGGGACGCTCTAGTAGTTCTATACAGTACCCCGTGGATACTGTTGACAGCACCCATCTGTCTGATGTGATCCCTTCCCAAGCTTGGGTGAAGTTGGAAATGCGTCCCCCTACTGGGGTTGCGTGAGAAGGGACCCTGAACGGAGCGTGTCTGTTTCGGTGGAGGCGTGCCGCCTCCTTTATTGGGGCTGCCTCTACCTCTACCACGTCCTCTCTTATTACCCCTGCCCAGGGGTAGACTGCTAGTTATTATTGTTCCACTGTGTACCCTGCCCCTGGGAATAGTTAGAACCTCTCTGGGAATTTTGGCCGCGTGGGTGACGAAAATTGCCATTCCCTCTCTGATTCGGGGGTTTAGTGGTTAGCTGGCCTAGGGATTTGAGTGTTTCATACTCGTCCTTCGCATTCTTTAGTGCGTCCTCGACCGCCTTACCAAACAGATCCGGCTCCACCGGTTTGTCCAATAATGACGCTTGTGCTTCAGCCTTGAAACCAGACTGGCGTAGCCAAGCGTGTCTCTTAATAACAGTTCCTTCTGCTATTAATCTGCCGGCGTTATCTGCGGCATCAAAGGTTGCCTTTAAAATGCAACCGGACACGGCTCTTCCCTCCGCTGAAACTCGTGCCAATTGGCTCTTTAAGGGTTCTGGTGCAGAGTCTATGAGTGCCGCGACCTCTTTCCACTGATGGCAGTTGTAGCTGGCCAACAGGGTGGTGGAGTTGGCAATCCTTGCCTGGTAGGCGGAAGTAGAGGCCACTTTCCTGCCTAACCCGTACAGTTTTTTGCTCTCCTTGTCGGGAGGAGCCTCGGACGATAAGGGTGTTCCAGCCCTCTGACAGGTGTTAGTAACAACCAGCAACTTGGGTGTCAATGTGGAAATGGTCGGCTGCCCGAGACAGCACTTCATTCAGGAGCGGCTGGTTGTCGACAGGGGAGTCGGTAACAGGGGCCTCTCTTTCTACTGGGGAGTCTACCCTGTAGGGGTCTTCCTCCTCCTCATCATCATCCCCATAGTAGCCTGTCCCACTTTGTTCCTCCACCATGCCCAAATCTGGATCCTCAACAAAGGATGTCTCTCCCTGGTAATGAGAGTAGGGCTGGACGTAGAAGGGGTCTGAAGACCCTGTTGGTGTCTCAAAGTGGGACCTTGTACTTGGAGGTATAGGATCCTTAGAGCCAGAGGGTGCTGACCAGTCGGGAGTATAAGCAAGAAAGTGCTCTGGGTTTTGTGCATAACAATCTGCCAAAGACGACATTCTTGACATTACCCTATCTATGTCAACACTGGTCCATTCTCTGGAACTGGGAATTACCCTTTCTGGGAGTGTTTCAAATTTATCCTGACTAGACTTGGTAGCCTGTGCAGGGGTTTTGGTGTTATCAGAAGACCTGGACTTGTCTTTCTGTTTTTGAGGAGTGGAGTGTTCTACGGGCTTGGAAGTGGGTAGAGACTGCTTCCTTTGTTGTTTCCCTCCCGCCCCCCGTGACTGGAGGAGTGTTTCCCGTGTGTTTTAGAGCCCTCTGAGCTTTTCGACGCCTGGCGTCGAGGTTCGGGGGTCTTGACCCTAACCTTAGAGCGTAGGGGTTCGGGATCTGTAGTAATTCTGTCTGCAGGCGCCGACTCTTGGAGTGCGGCCTGAGGGTGGAAGTCGGCTTCGTCTTCCGACGAACGAGCTTCCGTGACCTTAGGGAGCGAGGCACTCTTAGCAATAGTGGATGTTTGCCTGGCGTCGTGCGGCGATTGAGAGCGCCCAGAGGACGCCGATTCGGACCATTCTCTACGTGCCTCTTTCTGAGAACTCGACATGCGCGTCGAGTCGCGGTTGGACTTTATGTGCTTTGTGGAAGTGTCATGGGAAGCGTTCGTGTCGCCGGGGGTGTTCCCCATAGCCGGCCTGCCGGTCGACCTTCCGAGGTCGGGGACTTGCGCTCGGCTGTCTTTCAATGCCATAAAGCCCTCGCCATCCAAAAGTACGGCGTCGCTGCCATCGCTGAAGGCGCCCTGCGCTGCCATGGCCTCTTGACGCCTGGCGTGGTGGGCCCAACGCTTGATTGAACGGTCCTTAAGTGTTTCAGGCTTAAACCTACTACAGGCTCTGCAATTTGCCTCTGGGTGGTCCCTCGGCAAGCAGAGGTTGCACGTGGCGTGCCTGTCGACCCAAGGGTATTTGCGATTGCACTTGGGGCAGAATTGGAAAGGGGTACCCTCCATACGCACCTTGTGGCAGCGGGCTGGTAAATGTAGGAATATATAAGTGTGTCTATATATTACAAGAGTGTAGAGTATGACCACCCCCCACTCTCCCTACTTGCAGGGCCAAAGCCAGCGGCCCAGGCACGTGCCGAGACGGAAGCCTCTAGGCCCAAATCAGTCGTGCAGTCGACGGTCGAAATCCTCTCCGATGCGGCGACGAGTGTAGAAATTCGGTATCTCGACGTTGGGGTGGAGAAAGGGGTAAAATTGTCAATATTTTGCAAAATTATGGCTTGGCCAGGGAACTCCGCTAAATGCTTCCGACCAGTATGACGGAAAAAAACAATCTGAGGGTCCTAGACGCGTGAGGGATCATGGGTACAGGGGACGTCACACTAGGGATAGTATTACTGGCACGCCCTGTGTCGACGCCCATTTTCGGTTTCGAAAAACAAACTAATACTCCGCAGCTTCCACTAGATGTCGGCCTATGCACAGCATGTGATCTAAGCAGATTCCACAAGCCTCAGAAATTACAATATCTATTGTAATTCATTTTATGCAGATTCAGTACTCAAAATTCTCAATTGTTCCCTGCAGCCACGGTTAAGAGGTGTTTAGCTGCGAATAAACACTCCAGTCGTTGCTCACCTTAGACGTGCCAAAAAAAATCCTACTATTCATTAATACCGTAACCATGGCTAGAAGAACAAGTTACTTCTTACCTAGTAACGTTCTTTCGACGGGATGTTCCTACGACGTATTCCTCATCTTTGATAATACGTTTCCAGCTTGCTGGCCTCGGAAATGTTTTCTGCAGAGGGCGCTGCGCGTCGACGTCCGCCGAGTCAATGTCCCTCGACGGCCACCATATCGGCGCCAACGTCACCATGCCTATAAATAGCCACGCGCTGCGTCCGTTGGTCAGTTCCGTTTTGTAGCATAAGAAAAGACATGCCTGAATCGGTTAGTAACCTTGAAGGAGCGAAAGCTGCAACCACAAGGGAAGTTATCACTGCGGGGATGGATGGGAGGGGCGATAAGAAATACGTCGGAGGAACATCCCGTCGAAAGAACGTTACCAGGTAAGAAGTAACTTGTTCTTCGAAGGGATTGTGTCCTCCGACGTATTCCTTATCTTTGATAAACTCCCATAGCAGTGGTATGTAATTGGAGGAGGGAGTGATAGTGTTATCTATTCCTTTAGGGATGGACCGAATGTAATATGGCCTTGCCAAATCTGGTCTCTTGAGCAGTGGAGGAATCCAGATTGTAAAATTTTGTGAATGTATGTGCGGACGACCATGTGGCAGCCACACATATGTCCCGGACCGTTACCCCTCTCTGGAGAGCCGAAGAGGCTGCGATACCCCTGGTTGAATGAGCCCTGAGATTTTGGGGTGGCTCTTTCCCTGCTAGTCTATAACATTCCAGGATGGCCAAAATAATCCACCTGGAGATGGTTTGTTTTGTTATGGGTAGTCCCAACTTGTGACCAGAGTATCCTACAAACAGTTGGTCTGCTTGCCTGATGCTAGCCATTCTGCTGATGTAAAAGCTGAGAGCTCGCCTAGGGTCCATCCTGTGTAGCCTTTCCTCCTCTTTCCTCGGATGGGGAGGAGGGTAGAATGAAGGCAAGGTAATTTTCTGAGTAATATGGAATTCAGAAACCACCTTTGGGAGGAAATTAGGCTTCACCTGTAGGACAACCTTGTCCTTGTGGAAGATTGTATGTGGGGGTTTACAGGAGAGAGCTTGTAGCTCACTCACCCTCCTAGCAGATGTTAGTGCTACCAGTAGGACAGTTTTAAGCGTGAGAAATCTCAGCGTGCAAGAGTGAAGAGGTTCGAATGGAGTGTCCATTAAGAAGTTTAAGACTAAATTTAAGTCCCATAATGGAACCTGGAATGGTTTTGGAGGGTAAACATTAGTTAGACCCTTGGAAATTGTACCACTAGAGGAATTTTGAAATACAATGGTTCCTCCGCAGTGCGCTTGAAGATAGAAAGTGCTGCGAGATAGCCTTTTACAGTGCCAACTTGAAGGCCTGAGTTTGCCAAGTAGAGTAGAAACGATAACACCGTTGGTGTACCACATGAAAAAGGGTCGATATTCTCTTCCCTACACCAGCTGCAAAACTTGTTCCAATGGCAGCGGTATAAAACTTTGTTGCTGGTCTTCTGGCCGAAAGCAACACCTCCATGACGTCATCAGGGAGATCCCAATCCTTGTACCTCAACCTTTCAGAAGCCAAGCGTGAAGGTTGAGGGTTCTGGTGTCTGGATGAAGACCCTGACCTCCCTTCTGCGAGAGAAGATTCTCTTTGAGTGAAAGACGGATTGGAGGGCAGATGGACATTATCTAGAAGGTCCGGTTACCACGTTCTCCTGGCCCAAACCGGGGCAATTAGGATCATGGTTTTCCGGAATCTTCTCAACCTCCTGATCATTTGAGGAATAACAGGGACTGGTGGGAACGCGTAAAGGAGTGGAAACTCCCAGTCCACTACGAACGCATCTCCTAGAGCTCCTCTCAGGGGAAATTCCCTTGAACAGAACAGATCGCACTTCCTGTTGGTGCTTGTGGCAAACAGATCCACCTGAGGGGTTCCCCAAAGGGCGAAGATCTCTTGAAGGACTTCCTGAGCTAGCTCCCACTCGTGGGAGACTGTGCTCTGCCTGCTCAGAGCGTCCGCTGTCAAATTCTTCTCTCCGGCTAGGTGGACTGCCGATAGAGAGATTCCTTCCCGAATTGCCCAAAACCAGAGCTGCATTGCCTCTCTGCACAGTGGCAGTGATCCTACGCCGCCTCTTTTGTTGAGGTAGTGCATGGCCACCGTGTTGTCCGTCATTATCAGGACATTTCTCCCCTGTACTGATGGCAGGAAAGCTTTCAGCGCTAGTCTGATCGCTCTCAGCTCTAATAGGTTGATATGTAGTCTGGACTCCGATGGAGACCAACGACCGCTGATGGTGAAGTCGTTGGCATGGGCTCCCCACCCTGTGAGCGAGGCGTCTGACTACTGTTATCTCCGGCCATGGTTGCCAAAACAGTTCTCCTTTCAAGATGTTCTCTGGATAGTCCCACCATTGAAGGTTGTGGGCTACCTTGTCCGGAATCCGGAGGAGGTCTGTCATTCTACCTGAGAATTGTGACCACTGACTTCTCAGTGCCCACTGAAGAGATCTCATTCTCAGGCGAGCCTCTGGCACAAGGAAGATGCAGGATGCCATGAGGCCTAGCAACCTCAAAAAGTCGAAGGCTGGGAGACGCTGGGCATTTTGAAACTTGGTGACCATCTGTAGAATATCTTGAGCCCTCACCTCTGGTGGCAAGGCTTTTCCCAGGGAAGTGTCCAGGACCGCTCCAATGAACTGGAGTCTCTGAGATGGTATCATCTGTGACTTCTTTAAATTGAGGGAGGAGCCCAGTCTGTGAAGGAAGAGGCAGACATAATCTAGCTGGGTCTGGGCCTGCTCCAAAGATACGGCCCTGATCAGCCAATCGTCCAGGTAGGGATAGACGTGGATCCCTTCCCTCCTTAGACTCGCCGCCACTACCGACATCAGCTTGGTGAAGACCCTTGGGGCGGAGGTCAGCCCAAATGGCAGAACTCGAAATTAATAATGAGAGTTGCCAATTGCGAACCTCAGATATTTCCTGTGCTTGAGATGGATTGGCACATGGAAATAAGCATCCTGAAGGTCCAGACATACCAGCCAGTCCTGGAGCTGGAAGGCCTGAAGGATCTGAGAGAGAGTTACTATCTTGAACTTGTCCTTCCTGAGGAACTTGTTCAATTCTCGTAAGTCCAGGATGGGTCTCAGTCCTCCGTCCTTCTTTGGTATGAGAAAGTAGGGGGACCACCAGCCCTTGTTCCTGTCCGCTACAGGTACCGGTTCTATGGCACCTTTCTCTAGTAGGTCCATAATTTCCTGCAAGAGGAGCGGATCTGGAACTTTTAGGGAGCTGTTCCCCGGTGGATGACTCTGAGGGATGTGTAGAAAGGGTAGGCAGTAACCTTGGGCAACTATCTCCAACGCCCAAGCATCTGACGTTATAGCCTGCCATTCCATCAGATGGTGAGTTAACCTGCCCCCTACAGGTGTCTTGTGTGTGAAGGCCTCAGAGTGGTTTGGGGGCGGCTGATGCAGATGCCGAGGGTAAAGAGGCACCTGCTGCTGCTGCGGTCTTAGTACTTTTGACCCGTCCACCATGGGTGGATCTCCTTTGGCCTCTTTGAGCCGGCTGTCCTCTGCCTTTCCCGAATGCGGAATAATAGCGAAAGGACTTTCCTGTCCCAGAGGTTCCTGAGGGGCGAAAAAGAGTTTGGCGGATAGCAGCTCCTAAGGATTTTGCTGCTGCTTTAGAAGTCTAACTTTTCCAGACTGTCATCAGCCTTTTTCCCGAATAATGAAGAGCCGTCAAAGGGCATATTCAAAAGTCTGGCCTGTACATCAGGGGCAAAGCCCGACTTTCGCAACCACGCATGCCTGCGGATTGTTGTACCTGCCGCCATGGCCCTGCTGATACTGTCAGCGGAATCGATGCCCGTTTGAAGTGATTCGCACATGGCATCTTTGCCATCTTTAATGATGTTAAGGAAGACTTCCTTTTCCTCTCCTTTGGGTATGCAGTCAGCCACTGATGAAGCACACTCCCATAGTGTGTGACTGAACCTGGCGAGCGGCCAGGTGGCGTTGATGGACTTCAACGCCATACTACAGGCAGAGAAGACCTTCTTTGCCATAGAGTCGTACCTCTTGTCATCCCTATCCTGTGGGACAGTAGGGTAAGCAGTCCTACTGCTGGATGAAGTTGCCGATTGAACCACCAGGCTCTCTGGGGTCGGGTGTTTTGACAGGTATTCAGGGTCAGCAGCCGCTACCCTATACTTTGTCGACAATCTTTTATTGACTGCTGGGATAACTTTGGGAGTTTCCCAATTGGATGCAATTTTTTGTTGTAGGGCTGCATGGAACGAGACCACCGGGTCCTCCTGTGGGCCTTTGTCCAATATATCTGTCAGATCATCCTGTTGGAAAACAGGTGAAGGCGCACACCAACCCATAAACTCAATTATTCTTGCCATCTGGGTTCTATATGGTGTTTCGGCATGTTCCCCTGGGTCTGGCTTTACAAATTCCACTTCTGGGGAAGTGTCCAGTCCACTTGCCTCATGAAGTGACTCCTGTAGTTCCTTCAGCCTTCTTTCTTCAGAGGTGAAATCCTCTGCAGTAGGCAGTGTGGTTCTTTGTAAACCAAATGTTTCCTGGTCAGAGTCTTCCCCTTCTTCATATATTAAAGCAAGACCAGGGTATTCTGATCTCTGAAATGGAGTAAAGCCCATCTCTAGGGCCGAAGAAGCTAAACTTGTCGTTATTGGACGAGAAAATGTTGATGTCGTCGACGCCGATGTAACCCGCTTCGAATGCGCCGAAAACGGCGTCGAAAAAACTGGAAGGGGTCTCGAAGAACTCGAGGGGATCGGGATCCTACTCGAGGGCATCGACGCCAGTCTCGGCGTCGTGCCGGAGGCCCTTGAAATCACCGTTGGCTGTGGAGTCTTGGTCCTTTCATCGGCGTCGACGATGGCGTCGAGTCGATCGACCGATGCGTCGAGGAACCCTTAGACAAAGGAGTCGATGGCGCCGATCCGTGCGTCGAAGGAACCTTCGACAACGGCGTCGAAGACGGTGCCTTCTTACCCGATGGCTCATGGCGCTCTCGGGTGGAATGTTTCGCCGGGTGCTGCGACTTGCGGCGTTTTGATTTTTTTGGGTTTTTCACCAGGGGTATCACCCTCAGCTGTCTTCGAGGGGGTCGAGGCCGCGTTCTTGAAGACGCTTAACATTTTCTTTCTGAATTTCTCCCACTCAGCTTGAGAACTGTTTGGTGGGAGAGGAAACTCTTTCTGGGGACACAGAAGACGAGGAATGGGACCTTCGACGTCTCTTTTTTGAGTGTCTAGATCTCGACGAATGGTGGGAGCTGCTTTGAGATCTAGAATGGGAGTGTTTTCGACAGCGAGGAGACGAATGCCTCGACTCAGCCGACTAAACCTTCGAGGAGGATTTGGCTGACTTACCTCTCTCGAGTTTCTCCTTTCGCTCCTTCAGGGCTTTCGCCGTCATGGACATGCAGTCCTCACACTCCGAACAATGGTGCTCGGACCCCAAGCACCATAAACAGACCATGTGTGGATCCGTTATTGACATTTTTTTAACGCAGTCTCGACATTACTTGAAGCCGGATCGCGGCGTTGTCGGTTCTGATGAAGCCATCGAGAACGATAAGGAAAATTCGAGTCGAAATAGATATTAAACCTGACTGAACTGAGCAACGATGTTCCGAGGCCCCACGAAGCACGCAAAAACGGAACTGAGCAACAGACGCAGCGCGTGGCTATTTATGGGCATGGTGACGTCGGCGCCGATACGGTGGCCGTCGAGGGACATCGACTCGGCGGACGTCGACGCGCAGCACCCTCTGCAGAAAAAATTTCCGAAGTCAGCAAGCTGGAAACGTATTATCAAAGATAAGGAATACGTCGGAGTACACAATCCCTTCGAAATATTTTTTTAAAACAATGTTTTATGTGCACATATACATTACACATATCTTTATCAAAAGTCTTAAATACCTATATACCTGCTTGCCTTTTTCTTCCATATTTGAAATTTGAAAAAAAGATCAAATGTACTTATTAATCGTAAAGGCAATTTATACCGTGCACTATCACTACAGGAATGGCCCTATGGTGTTCATCATAACAAAATAAATACAAAACTATTAAGGTTTTTTTCTCATAATGATACTAAAATAATACTGATTGTATTCCAATTACACAACCGTGACCAAGTTGGGTTAATTAATGATGCTACAGAAGAAAAAAAACTTCTGGGAGAAAAAAACCCCCTCTGTTCTGTCATTTTAAATCTTTAACATTTAAGTCACTACGAACTAGTTTTTGCATCAGCAATTTCGAAAAAATTGCCTACAACATTCATAGTTTGTACACCAATAAATGTATTTCACTATAATGCACAGATGTTACAATACTATACAAACATTACTTCATGCTACATGACTAATTTACAGATTACTTTATGCAACCTTCACCAGGAAACCAAGACATATAACATAACTATGTCTTCAGATTTACAAAGCAATACATGAAGACATGCCAACACTATCATTTTCAGTATTGATCTTTTTAAACTATAGTCATACCTATATTATAAAAAGGTAGACAATAAAAACGGTTGTGAATAAACATTAACACTTAGCAAAAACTAAACTTCTAATGTAACAAATGTCATTTCGATACTGCTTATAAAATCTGTGTGTCCCCTTTGTTTGGCCATGTTGACACTTGAGAAGTTCATAATGACATTTCATATTATACACATCATATTTTGTTAAACTTTAAAACTACAAATTATTATATACACTTCTGTTAGCACCGATACTGCTATACATTGTGGAATACCTTTTTTTACTATATCAAAATGTATTTCAAATTATAAACATATCTACATTGCCATTTCATACCTTCTTTCATAATTTGTTGTGCGTTTTCTTTCAGGCCACCTGCACACCTTAGAAGCTAATCACAATTATCTTAAACTTACCATACAAAATGAAAGAACATGCACGGTTTAATGACAGAAAAGATTGTCCGAATTATTTAAAAACTCCACACTGCGCATAAAACATTTATACATTTAACAAAGTAACCTTTTCAGCAATTTATTTTGATTTTGTAATTTAATTGCACTATGTTTTTTAATCTACAACCTACCGTTTACTTGTTTCATATGTAAACAGTCATGAGCTTCTACACTCCCTCACACTGTAAACAATTTACATGGAACCATTTATGTAATTTAGCACTTATAAGGAACACTGGTACATTTTAAAATATGCAGTGTTCGACACAATAAAACAGAAGTAGAAGATTGCAGAATGCTATTTTCTCTTCTAAATTATACAATCTCCACAATATTACCTCAAATTTCACTATATTTTAGTACTGTTTTAAAACAAACATCTTAGTAACAATCCATGTCCTACTTTACATAAAACACTTAAGCCTATTGTTCCATTTCCAACTTTTATTTTGCATTTTTATATTCACAAAGAATATTACACATATTTTAAAACTTTGCTGCTATTAACATTAAGTAAGCATTCTTTAAACCCTTTGGCAATCTATTTTGGTGTGCGACTATAGAGCCATTACAGACAAGCCAATCTACTTCTGTACGCACCCATGTCGTGAAATGTCCAGATTCAATGGATGCCCCCCTCATGAAAAATAATTGCTCACGTTTTAAAAGTTTTCTTACTAACAGAAACTTGAGTATTTACAAAATTCACTATTAGCGTGTTATTTTCCTACCATCTACACTGTATCTTTGAAACAATCCATACTTAATAAAAACTAGATTTCTCAGTGTTGATTGTAAATTACAACCACAGTTACTGCATTGCACGTCATGGAATGCTTTAGTTACAAAATCATAAAAGCTTAACATTTTCTAATCAGGCATATGCAGATACACAAATCTTTCACAGAGATCTGGAGTAGGTTAAACTTTCTTACATTTTGGACACATGATTCCACTCTAAACAAATTCCTACATACCTATCTACAGTAACAGTTTCCTTCACTAATAAATCAAAGACAATCATTACAAAATCTTGACTATCTTCCTGTGTATTTTGAGAGAATTGTTGATTTCCACTTACAACAGCTACTGATGGACATTGCCGAATGTGAACTGTGTGAATTTTCACCCACAGATATTTTAAGAAATGAAAGTTCAACACATAGCTGCTTCGCTGTTGTAGAAGCTATTTCCTGCAGGCAGTAATGGAGTCATTTGAAACAACAAACAAAGCTGCATTACAATAGCATTCAACTCCTCTTGCATTACTAAAGCTGCAATGAGAGTATGCTATAGTTGGACTACGCTCCAACTCTGTTAAATTGTGTAGTTTTTCAGTCTTACAAGGTCTGCTTTCATTTGAATGTGCTTTCACTGACTCCTTACGTTTCGTGGACAAGTGCTTCGCAGTTACAGGTATAAGGTTCAGGTGAGGAGCACACAATACAAGCAACCTATTCTATTCTTCAATGCAAGAAATGGCGGCTGTCACTTTCCTTTCATCAAAGTTTATTAAAATGAAACCTTCTCTATTTTTCAAACGTGACAAAGCTACATTTAACATTCCTCCTTTAAACACTGTATGACCAATGTATATAAGTGCTGCTTCTAAAATCAACCTTTGTGATTTATGAATAGTTATTGCATAAGCGGAGCACAATGGAAACTGTGCTCTTTTCACAATGGTATCCCTAAAAAGCATGAAACATGCAGAGTTCCGAGTAACCAAGTGAGTTCCTTCTACATGATCAAACTTAACTTCAACATGTTCAATATTTGTACTGTGAGGAAAAGTGTGAAATGCAATCACTCTTCCCATCGCTCTACTGACTATAACAATTTCTACATTCTAGGTCCTCTTTAACATTACTCATGCATTGATGCAGTTTTAAAACTCCTTCCAGACCTGCTGTTTTAGAAATTGAATTTGCCTGTTGACCTAATCAAGCTTTTGTTCTCTTATCCATCTCTACTAAAGGCATAACATGACCATCTAAAACAAAACGATTTTATCACAACAATATTTTGCTTCTCTGACAGTAGCATTGTAGAGTTAAACTTGTTACATTCTGCAAGTGTGCACATCAAAGCAACACAAGAAATGTTTATTTCCTTAAGAGTCAACATGATATCAGACTGACTGCAATCTGCATGAAACATGTTAGAAATCAGTCTTCCCTTTAAGACAGCTTTCACATTTTCCACAAGAACACCTATACGAATCTTAAGCATTTCTGCATACGCCAAGTTTCCAGATTGCCTCATATTAATGTTAAATTCCTGGATTTCAAAACAATTGCAAAGGTTAAAATAACCAATACTTCCTATATTTTTTTGAGCATCCTTAGATTGCAGCATTCTGAAAAATGGTTGACCTTTCACAGGAGTTAATTGTAACAAGTCTCCAAAAACAAGTACACGTTTACCTCCAAAACAAATGTTGCAGTCAGTTTTCAAAACCTCTGGCATTTGCAAGTGAATGAAAGCTAGCATCATGTTAGACACCATACTTAATACATCTACAATCAAGTTATTTAATTTTCTAAGAACTTTTCCTACTTCTTGTGTGGCACTTGATACAAGTTTCCAATACTCTAGTTTGTTGTCATGCTCCACTGGTAACATGAACAGGCGATTTAAAGTAACACCTCCAACATTAAATGCAGCTAAACCTGTTGGAGCAGTTAGACTCCATGACAAAGAGGAATCTGTTACATTTTGGATCATAGCTCTTATTGTATTAATTTTTACAAAATTAGCTGTTTCTGCTTTCCCACTAAAGTACAATAATAGAGGTTTGTATTGCACACAAGAGCATCCACACTTGTCATGCAGTAAACCATGTAAGAATTACATTTTTATAATAAACTCAGGCTCAACATCAGTTTGAATAATTGGCTCACCAAGAACATTTTGACTTCCTGCTGCAGAATCTCGAATGACCTCAGGAGTCTCTTTGACAATTCAGCTGCCAAAAATTCTTGTTGATTTAGTTCTTTCTCCAGTAACTCCAAGTACTGCTCAAATTCTGGATATGTAATTAAGCATTTTTTAACCAAAAAAGATGTTTCAAAAGTTTCAAAACTTCCAAGTAAATCACTCTCTGCATGCCGTGGGAAGAACTGCAAAGGACAAAATTACCTTTTCTCTGGCGGTTGGCATGAGTTTCATGTGGTTAATGAGACTAGCCTTGTCATGTCTCACTAGACAACCACTACGGCCATGTCCTTTAAACCGTCCTCTATCACGGTTTGCTTCAATATTTTGATATAAGTAGGTTAGTGCTACTTATAAACAAAGATCATTTAACATTTCAGATCGATTTGGACAATATGTATCAATCAAGTTGGTTTTCAAAATCTCTATGCCGTCAGGTGCTGCTTCAGCTAACTGCTCAATTTCAGTCAAAAACTTCAATACCCGATTTCTAGTACTAGCTCGCCCAAGACTTAACCAAACTACATTAACGCTACTTCCATACAGAGGAAAATTAGTTTGCCGATCTGCAGCTTCATAGCAACCACACTCACTATGTAAAAGCATCTTCAAACCAAAGCTTAGAAGCTTGACTGAGACTTATCTGCTGATAAATCTGCCCATACTTTAGCTGCATTGCTCTTTTCTGCTTTTGCCATGTCTGCTGTGACATAACGACTAGCAGCTGTTGAACCATCAGCAATAAACTGTACATCAGTATTTGCATTCCACAGCTTAGCAATGACAGGATTGTAATAATTAATGAATTGGCATTCCTTATTTATTTTTAAATGATAGGTATTTTTCTGTGATTTACCAGTAACATGTTGTCGAACAGATGATATTAAACTATTCACTCGACCAACTGGTGTCACGGGCCTTGGAAAGCCAAATCTGCACTGAGTGTAGTACTTGTCTTTACTTTTGCATTTTATTGAACAGTACTTTCCACATGAATGCTTTTGAAACCTGTCCACCTTGTTCCATAGATCAGCATTCATGTGCTGAGATAGAAAAGAATATGTAGCATATTTTTCAATGAACTCCCATCACACAGCCATCACTTTCCTTACCAAACTGAGGAGGATCCTTAATCCACAACAACATATGTATATGTGAAGCCCTACTTTCCTGGTACTCTTTCCTCCAAAAGAAATGTTCAACAGGGCATAGTGGACCATTTTCTTTATTACATTTAAAGTGTAACATGGCTTAATATCTGTGATTTAAAAAAACACGATACACTTACAGGGTCCATAGAGCACAATTCTCCTGGTGTCATGTGTTCCATGTTGTCCTTCTCTGCATTAGTTTCCCGAATCTTCTCTGGAAGATCATCCCAACCATACCCGGCGCAACTTAAAGTCACAAACCAGGTTGGAGATCCCAAGTTTCTGATCATGCATCTAACCTCATAGTGTCTCCTATACCAATATTCTTTAGTTCCTCTCATTTTGTCAAGAATATTCGTAAGTTTGCCCGATAAAACTGATTTTCTTTCACCTGTTGCAGCATCTCACATGCAGAAAGATTTTGAAATCTCCGAAGTGTATGAGCAACAGCATAACAATGTTGAAAATTCACTTTCATTCAATAATTGAAAAATATATTCACTTTGGTGCAGAATCGTGAATCTTCGGAATACATTCTAGTACAATATTCTGAAGCAGACATTTGCACCTTCCGATCATCAAATCGACCTCCAGTACCGGTTGGATGAAGCATAGGGAAACAGCGGGCTTCTAATGTCTTTTCCCAGATACTAATTGGTGCACTCTTCATTGCTTTCATTTGATACAATTCTAAACTGTCGCCCATGACTTCACGTGAGTGTTCAGATGAATAGTGCAAGGTTCATACAAACTATTCCCTTCTGCTACAGGTAGACGCTGAAACTGACCTTCACTGCTTTCGTTCGTTGCCTCAACATCAAGCATAGACACGTCTGGTAAAGTCAGACTGCCTTTGTTTAAATCATGCTCCAATAGAAACGCCAATGCGTTTTTCACTTTTCCAATATCGATACACTGTTGCCAAATGCTCGTATCTTTAGTGGCAACACCATTTACTAAAACAAACAAATCTGCAATGTCACGCTTCACTTCTAGAGTATTAACCTTTTCTTCCAAATTCAGGGGTAAATGCACAACTTTGGCTCTCACACCTTGCACTAAACTTCTTGGGCAGATTTGACATTGTTGTTTGCAATCTAACAATAACTTGGAAAGAATGAACAGTTTGCAATGCAATCACTTCAAACATGTTACATTTTTGAAGCACAACAGAGATCTCAGGCAACATTTCATTTAATACACTTCTTGGCGGAATAGGTGTTTGATTATATGTCTACAAACAAAGAGCCTAACTTGCGTCAATTCGTTCTACAAATAAATACAGATAAAGTTCTTTCCAAACATCTTCTACAGTGCGTTTCATTTTGTTCTCAACATAAACTAGTTGCACTTGTAAGTTGACAAGATACACAAACAATATCAGGTCTTTCAGTGGAAGACAACTCAAACATTGCAAATCTTCTTTTATACTGTTGAAAATCTGATACTTTGAATGCATAGAATCATAATTTCCACTTCACTTCCTGTAAGTGTTTCATCTACGTACACATACTCTTAAATGCATCATATTTATCATATGCATTGTAGAAATTAAACTTTCTACAGTTCCAGTCAAAAGTATTTCATTTAAAACTTCAAGAGACATACTTGGTGTTTTGCACTCGTATAGTTTAACTAGAAGGTATCTCAGTTTAGTATGATGTGCAGCCAGCATTCGTATATGATGAAACTGACTCTTAAATCTACTTTTATCAAGACAAGCTAGAGAGTGAACCAAAAATCCTGTTTTCTCATGAACGTCAGTCATTTATTCTTGGTAGCATCTTGATCTGTCTGTGAACATTATCATTTTTGTGCAAAACTTGCAAAAATCTTTTTAAAACTTTACAAGGAAACTTTATTGCACAAAAAATTATAAAGTCCATACCTCACAATCCTTCTTTCATTTCATGTTCGACTGACCTAGAGTTTTTCGTTTCCGTATTATTTCTTCTATTTTAGAAATCGCACCATTTTGGACTTCATAGCTACATCCACTCATCAATAGCTAGTGGAACATTCTTTCCTTGAATGTAACTCTCCTCATTAAAAAAATCTTTCATTATTACAAGTGTGTTTCCACTCTCCACCAAAGACTTCACAAAAGTTGTCACGTGTAAGCACATGAACTGTTTCTATTTTTGTATAGAATGGTGTAGTCACCTTAAGCAACTTCTTAAGCTTATTTAATACGAACAATTTTATTATCATATAAAAAGCTTTAATGATCACTTCTACTTTTTTCTTTTGCAAAAAAATGTTTTACCACATACCTAGATTTTGTTTTCACACTTCTCCAAAGATTTGTAAAAACTCGGGAGCAATACATTTTCCTGTATATATTACCTTTATTCCTCAGTTTCAAATTGGTAGGCCATTCTCTACCTTTTTTTTCTAAAAATCTTTTTTATTAGCTAGTAACATTTGATGTTTTTTCTTTTTTTTTTACTTTCAATGAAAACATCAGTTCCAGCATCTCTTATTTCAACTTCAGTATTTTTAAAACGATCCTCAACACTAGAAATTGTTGCATTATCTACAGGATTTGTATCTACATATTAGAAAATACTACTTTAAAAAAAAATTATACTGTTTCAGTCTACTTCCCTGCAGACGACCCTTTCTTATAGCTCGTTGTTGTTTTCTTGATGACATCTTACAAAAAAAGCTGTATAAAAATAATTGAAATGCTTACATTCACGGATTGTGTTTCTTTATATTTTCAATATAAATATAACTTTCAAGCCCAGGCTGAGAGATGGAGTTTAATGGCCCGCAAACCCAGGATTTGTAGGGAAAACGAAACGAGACACTCACTCAAAGCTGCCGAACATAAAAGCCGGTGTCTGCCCGTCAGCCCAAGTGTAAGTTATTTGCACCCTGGGATTTTCCTGGGTGCACATAATTTTCTTTTTTTAGTCCTGACAAGATATACACTCCAAGTCTAAAATCATCCCAAAAAAAGATATCACAATTTAAATCAAAAAGAGACTCGTTCCCTTTTCAGGTGACAGCAAACAAAAATAACTGTTCCAAATTGGCCACCATAACTCAAAAAGGAATCTTTAAACTAAAATTACTACTACAAAAGAAAACATCAGCATGTCCATCCTCCCTCCACTACCCATTCCCACCATCACTACAGTTTGAATGACCAAGTCCTCTAGCAGCGCCTTAAAACTACCCTACAAAACCTAGTCAATAACACTATAATCCCCATACCACTATACACTTCTTAATACCTCACATACTCTACACATAACTTAATATAATTCCCAACCAAATTCTAAATAGAAGACACGTTCACTAGAAACATGACATTTCTTCATTCACATTCATAAAGGTGTTCCAAAATAATATGAAACCCATCTTTGCTTTCATATACCAACCAACTATTAATTCATCTATGTTATGTTCTCAATTCAGAAATAACGTGATAAGAGAACATAGTACCAAGATAATGCACTGCCACTTAAAGCCCACCCGGCTTCAGTTTTCATACCTCGCAAGCCTCTACTTAACAGCTAAACAACAACACCAAGCACATAGCATTCATTATATTATATTTCTCATAACTAGGCTCTACCACACACTTGCTTCTCCCAGCACCCATTTAATTACTGCTCCTTAGCCATCCTTAACAAAAAAACATGCACAGTTAACTCCCTCACCCGATTTCAGCATAATAACAATATCCTAATCCACTATCCTGCTTTTCACCTACAAACTAATAGCTACTACTGCTAATCAACAAAAAGATATCAGCATGTATGTCCTCCCTTCACTGTCCATCCCCAGTATACTATAGTTTGAATGGCCATGCGCCCCCGAGCAGCCCCAGAAAACGATAAACCTCATCAATAATACTGTTTTCCCCAACCCACTGTGCACCCCCATTAATTTGACATTTTATACACCACATTACCCATTTCTTACATACCATAATAATTTGACATCCACACCACATCTGGAAAAAAAATGGGTGCGATATGTCGAAACCCAATGCATGCCATAAAAGAGAAAACAGGATTTGGAAACAATAGGATGTAGATAACCTGACAACAGATGTTGGAAAAACCACCATTTGGGCTACCTGCAATGCCACATGTATCACATTAAACCTACCAAAGTAACCACCACTACAAAGGAGATGGGCATGACTGCCAAGTGCTCTGAAAGAAAGCAGAGGTGCATCCACTTCACCCGCTGTGGACATGGCAAGCCTACCTGCACCTCAGATAAGACTCAGTGTACCATGCAACCTGGTGGAACCCTCCTACTGTATTGTGTGGAGCTGTCCCTACTGATTAAAGGCATGATTACATTCATACAACCGATGGCCCTGCAAGTAAGGAGGAGAACATGATGGCCAAACAGAGTAAATAATCAGGAGAACGTTTTAGCTGCAGCAGCCGTCCGTCATCTACATACTCCAGCACACAGAGAGACCTCCAATGCAAAGGAAACATACACACTGCCATGTCAGACCATTTGAAGTCGTTTTGAAACATTTTCAAACGTGCTCCTTCCAATGCACATGGCCAGCCGCAACAGAGGATATAAAAAGATTTTACATCATTGCCCAGTTCCCAAGCACCAATGGTTTCCTGAACTGCACGCACGCATGTGCGATATGCCATGTGTGTCACCCATTGGGAGGAAGCATGTCTTCCACAACTGTAAACAATAGCAAACCCTAAATGTACAGATTGCATGTGATGCTGACATGACCTCCACGCCCTGTTGTACCAGGATCCCTAGGTCCACACAGGACTGCAACAGTACCCTGGATGCATTCATGGCCACATGTCTCCTTGGTAAGTGAAACATGGAGCGTGACAGAGGTTCAAGAGCGAGTGCCTGCTTGAGGTGGAGGGCTGAAGTGGGAGTGCCTGTGAGAGTGGGGGTGATGGGGCAAGTCTGATAAGTGGGAGGTCATCATATGACCTACAATTATCAAATATATCCCCCAGAACATGCCAAGTCATTTTAACGTGTCATTACACAAGTGTTTCTACATGCAACAAGACAAGGGATGGAAGAAGAGGGAGGACCAGACAAACGATCTTACTAGGCCACATGTCATTCAGATCGTGCAAGTGCAAAAACGAGAAGTGCAAAGGGAAAGGGAGGGAGGAAGTGTAAGAGGGCAGGGGATAAGAGGGCACAAATGCTCTGCGTAAGTGTAGCCAGAACAAGGGACTGTAGGGTTAGTTACAGCCCGTAAGTGCGTGGCAGGCCCAGAGGCAGTGCAATGGTGATTGATCAAGAAAGAGCCTGGCACCCAGTGAGACTGAGGGGAGCCAAGCAACCTATTGGTACAGCAGGCAGGTAGGTCAGGTAGGTCAGCAGGGGAGGCATACATAAAAAGCAGAGGAGGAAAGTAATGTTTTGAGCTGCTTCTAGAACTTCAGGTGGTCCAAGTTTGAGAGAGGCAGGGAGACAATTGCAGAGGGAAGCACCTGCAGAGGAGAGAGATCTACACCCCACTCTCTACCTGGAGAAGTGTCTAACCCTTAGGGAGTTGGAGGTAGCGGAGCAAAGGGCTTGAGAAGCAAAGTATTTTGTAACAGAGTGTTGGATGTAGTGCGGGCCCCGGGCTCAGAAAGCTTTGTTCATAAGGCAAAAGGTTCTGAATGTGATTGTTGCACTCAGTGGAGAGATGTAAGGGCTGGAGAGATATGGTCCCTGCGCTTGAGGCCAAGAATAAGTCCCGCTGATTTGGAACCCATGCACTGTAATTGTGAATGTACACCAAACTAGCATGCAGCACTGACTCGCCTTCTACTCCCATCCTAACAGTTGATGCCGGGTGTCTGCTCAAGCCATGGCTTATGACACTGTTCCGAAAACCACAGACCCAGATGAGCAATGTTAAAAAGTGGCCCACAAAAGGACAACATTAAGATGACATGTGGACCGCTGAAAGCCAGGTTCCATTGTATCCAGAGAAAAAGAAGGAGCCCTCACGTACGCACCTAAAAAAGCCTTGCCAAATCATCACTGTGTTGCATCCTTAATCTGTGCATAAGGTAAAATGTTCCCACCCCCACAATGAAAAAAAACCTTTGGTAATTGGCAATGATTATGATGATGGATACATCTCGAAAAGGATCTGTTGGATTCCCGAATCATAAAACAGTTTGGTGAATGCATCATTCTGAATGTAGATGTAATGATATTCCAAATCTGCCAGGAAATTATCGCAGTATCAGTATATACGTGTCCAGTTAAAAACTCACCAGGTATAGTACAGTGGTATGTAATCTTTACTCTATAGGAAGTCACAATATTATGGCCCAATAGCACATTTGAGAAAACTCATAGCATACTGTCTTCTGTGTGTACAGGTTTAGTACCTATATCAGAGGCCTTTGCATGCATTAATTGAGCATGGACTGCCAAGACAGAGGCACTTTGGGAATACTACAGATTTGCTACAGGGCTATCAATTCTGGGGCATTTCTGTTGCAAACATCTTGTTGATAAATGTCAACATGACGACTTGGGAAGCACAATGCAAACAAGGCACACACACCCATGACTCCTGAATATGGATGTATGTGTGTGCGCACCAATGTGGGATAGAAAATGTTATCCTGGTAGGCCATGCAGTTTATGTACAAATGAACAGCCACATACTGTATGCTCAAAATACTGTGCCTAGCTGACACCAATACATAGGTGGCCACCCACACAATTGCACAGAACCATATATGTGCTATGAGACTTTTATTCAAACTTGCACATTGAAGGGTTCATGGCTTTGTCCTTTTGCATCCCCCATACGCCCATTAACACACACTTGCACTCCCTACCTCTCCCCAAACACCTCTTAATATGCTTCTCTTCTCCCTTCCACCAATAACTTCAAATACCATTCCTCACTCCTCTCCTCCTCCCCAAAAATGACAGTGCTTTCTCTGGTCTTCCCGTGGTGTGCTAGGAGGAGGACTAGGAAAGTCTGCCTGAGAGACACCAAGGGCTGCCCATGGCAGACTCATCAATTGTGTCCAATGAGGTGTGGGGTAGTTGCATTGGCAGACATGGACTGCAGGGAGTGCTCCATTCGTTCCAATATGGCCAAGTTTGAATCCCTGTGTAATGCTGTTTGTATCCTCCCTAAATCTCACTCTACAGTATAATTTTACTCAACAAGCTGTCAACTCTTCCTCAAAGCAGTAACAAAAGCTGACCAACATTTATTGTATGCCCTGTGACGGCATATCTGTTGTCATTGATAGGTGGCTAGATCCTCCTGATAACAGACTTTTCTCCGGCTCATGGAGATAGACGATAATATATATATACATGTGTTCACCCTCTTTGTGGTCATGCAGTACATTTTGGCTCCGCTACTGGATGAACTGTATGATGCCCTGGTCCAGCTGATTACTGTGTCTCACATGTGTGAATGCAGATTTCATCATGGACCAGGGAAGCTTGGGACCACACACTCGTAACACCTATGCCTCCATCAGTGTCATAAAATGACTATGAAATCCTCAGTCATGCCATCACATGGATGAATTGTAATCAGCTCAGAGGGAATAATGTGCTGAACGGCATCCTGGCCGACAACCACAGGCACATGCCCTGTCACCACTGGATGGTGTGACCTGCCCGATTCATCAGCTGGGCAAGCCTGTGCAAGCTTGGAGGGCTTGATGGGCTTGACTTTGCATTCTGTAAAGAGGATTTGCACAGGCCAGGCAGGTGGAGTGATCTGTACAGGAGGCCCATGGATCCATGGGTTGCCCTTCTTTCTCAGGTAGGTGTATTATTTTGAGTGGCCTTTTAGCTAGTGGGTACAGAGGTTGCAGTGGTGCCCGCTATAATTAGGGCACTGATGCTTGGTGACAGAGATGTGGGCCCGATCTTATCTTAAGAATGACGGGCCCTCTTCATCTACTCTATGGCTACACATGAGTTACATGGTTGGTTACTTGCTGTGCACACCTTTGAAGTCATGGCATATACAACAGGTTTAGTGTGCCTTTCCCACCCTTAGCATCACCACTTCCTGTAATGCCAGTGATGTCAACTACTATTGCTGCCTTTTCTTCTGGCGAGTGCATGAACGGAACTGGGATGATTCCTCTACCAGAGGCCATGCACACATCTATGTGGTCAGATATTGTTTTGAGTGCCTGCCTCTTCAGGTAATACCATTGCTTTGCAATATTTCTCACTATGCAGTGATATGCTGACACAGCCACTTTGTTCCACATCCTGCCCAATATCTGTGTATGCTTGGCTACGGTCTGTTTTAGACATCAGGTAGTCAACAATCCCTGGATTTCTCATTTGCCCCTTCCTCAGCTAGTATGGTTTGCTCCTACTCAGAAAACCTTGGTTTCCATTGTCTCCTATAAGGTCCTTCACCAATTGTCGGGTCCCCCGACTACTGGCTGCTTATCCTCTTTCAACCACAGTGGTATTATTCTTAGGAATGTTGTCACCTGTTCATGAAGAGGTGAAATTAATTTACTATGTGCTTTATTCAAAGCTTTTGGTGATAAAATGTCTGGAGAAAATCAGTCCAGTAAATACAGATACCACATGTAGTAAAGAGTTGTACTGGATGATTAGACCTTTGCCGCCACACATGCAGTTACGATAATTAACAGATGTAAAAACACAACAAACTCATCTGGGAAAACCAGAAATGTATCGTTGCTTCCAGTAATATTCGTACCAGAAGCAGAAACACCACATATGCTGAAGAAAACACCTCAGAGGGCAGCCAGCATAGAAATTCAATCCATAAATAACAGCCAGGGACAGGCATCAATTTTTCAGGTGGATGCTCTGCTTAGATGCCTGTGATTAGCAAGTGTACATTAAAGAAGAACTCTTTAGGATGACATTTAAAGCCTCTATGCCCATCGTACGCACCATTGTTCCACATTGACAAATACAGTATAAAGGTGTTTTTGTTTGTACAACATATTAGTAAAAACTATATGCAGTACAACTTGCTTTAAAATATTGCATCAAAAACCAAATACTATTAGGGTACTGCTTTTGTGAAACTATGTTGCAAATTACACACATTAGAGCCCATTTTCCTACACTGTTCTCCTGGGGAGAACCTTCCAACCCCATTGTGGAGGATGTACGTGCTCACAAATTCAGAAATTCCCTCATTTACGCCCCAAGCCTTTACAAAGTCACCAGCCATCACTCCTACCACCAATCCTGCAGTACAAAGAAATGCCCCATCTACACCTCACCTTTAACTGCTTAACTAATGTGGAATACAACTGAACAGCTCATATACCATACATAACTTACAAAAAGTACAAAAAGTCCTTAACTGGCCATTAAGTTTGCCAACTGCTAATCCAACCTGTGCTTGGGACCATACATTTTTCAATGATAAACCTACATGAAAAGTGAGCTAATTTTATACACCACACTACCCATTTCTTACATAACCATTGTTAATAAAGCATACACATAATACAGGTAATATATACATAAACCATTCATGATAAAGGTATCAAGAGAAAAAAAGCTGCAAAATAATGCACTGGCACCAAGTTACTCCACCCAGCTCAAGTTCTCAAACCTCAAAACCCTCTCCTTAAGGACTGTAGGTCAACTCCAGATAGACAACAGTCTACTGTTACTGACCTAACTGTGCTCAGTCACAACCTTAATCCTCCTAACATCCATTTAATCACTCCTTCTTAGTCATCCTCATCCAATAACATGCAAAGTCAAATGCCTCACCTGTTTCAATCTTTTCAACTATCATTGGGCCAACGGCCAGACCGACTATCCTACATTTCACCTACAAACTAATCACTACTATTAATAATCAACAAAACATATCAACATGTATGTCCTCCCTTCAATGCCCATCCCCACTCCACTAATGTTTCAATGGCCATGTGACCTAAGCAGACCCAGAAAAACCATGTTAGCGAACCTCATCTATAGTACTGTTTCCCCCCAACCCACTATGCATCCCCATTTATATTACATCTCTCTATGTCAGTGCAATGCGTAACATATTGCATTACCTAACATGGGACACAAATAGATTCCTGTCCTTCCAAAGCACACCTACCCCTCTGCGACTCTTCACTTGGTCATACTGCCACTTGGCGTGCTACCAAATCTGAGGATGGCTGCCAGAGGCGGGGCTTAGGGAGAGGGCAGTCATTGGCTGGGGGCAGTATGACCCAGAGATCAGTGATTGGTTACTACTAAGAAAGACAGATCAGAAACGAAACTGATACTGATTTTTTCTTTACCAAGGATTCCCAGCCTGACGGGGAATATTCATGAGCATGTGAATCCATGCCAGACCCCATGCTGGAGAACTCTTAGTATAATACAACAAACTACAATTTTATTGGCATATATAAACATCACAAAAAAAAAATACATTGGGCCTCATTACGAGGTTGGAGGTAGCCATGCCGTTTATACCGGCATGGCTACCCCCAAACTCTGGTCCGGCTCCGGATCCAGCGAAAGAACAAGTTACTTACCAACTGGTAACGTTCTTTCGATTGGTTGTTCCTCCAACGTATTCCTCATCTTCGATGTATTCCATCCAGCTTTGTTGCTCTTCGGAAATTTTTCCGGCAGAGGGCGCCATGCGCCGATGTTGTCGAATTGATAGTCCCTCGAAGGCCTCCGTCGAGGTTGACGTCATCGGGTATATAAGTAGCACGCGTGGCGCTCATTGGCCTCAGGTCTGTTTTTCCCCTTTTTATCTTTGATTTTGTACTGTGTAGATTGTGCGGGCAGACAGGTATCAGCCTTGCGAGAGTTGAGTTGGCAATAACCCGGAAAAATCTACAGAGGGGTAGGCTGGGAGGGCGATGAGGAATACGTTGGAGGAACATCCAATCGAAAGAAGGTTACAGGTAAGTAACTTGTTCTTAGAGTGGATTGTGTCCTCCAACGTATTCCTCATCTTAGATAGACTCCCAAAGCAGTATGGATAATTTCTCTGGAGGAGGGGTTAGATTTTTCAATGCCGTTAGATGGCTGAATATATTACTGCTTTACCAAAACTCAGCTCCTTAGACTGGGAAGCATCCAGACTATAGAATTTTGAAAAGGTGTGCAGTGAAGACCAAGTTGCTGCTTCACAAATGGACCTTATTGGAACACCTCTTTGAAGGGTTGTCGAAGAGGCGATGCCTCTGGTGGAATGAGCCCTTAACCCTTCTGGTGGGTCTTTTTGTGCTAATCTGTAGCATTCTGAAATGCAAAGCACAATCCAGCATGATATTGTCCGTTTTGTCACCGATTGAGCCAGTTTCCTTCCGGTGTAACTGATAAACAGTTGGTTGTCCACTCTAAGCTTGGAAAGCCTAGAGGTAAAAGCTTAAAGCTCTTCTTGGATCCAACCTGTGTAATCCTTCCTCCTCCTTAGTAGGATGAGGTGGAGGATAGAATGCGGGTAAAACAATTTTCTGACTTAAATTAAAATCAGATACTACTTTAGGTAAAAATGAGGGTTTAACCCTCAACACAACTCTGTCCTTATGGAACACAGTATAGGGTGGCCCAGAAGACAGTGCCTGCAATTCGCTCACTCTTCTTGCAGATGTTAAAGCAACTAGGAAAGCAGTTTTCCATGTCAGTATTCTTAATGGACAAGTTTTCAAAGGCTCAAAAGGAGCACACATTAAGAATTTTAGAACCAGATTGAGGTCCCAAATTGGCACTTGGAATGGGTAAGGAGGAAACACATTAGTGAGTCCCTTTAAGAATTGAACTACCAAAGGAATTTTGAAATAGGAGCATTCTTCCGACGAGCGCTTGAAGATGGAAAGCGCTGCAAGATAACCTTTAATGGTTCCAACATTTAGACCTCTATGCGCTAGGGACAAGAGGAAGGACAGTACTTCCGGGATAGAACATAGAAAAGGATAGACATTCTTTTCTCTGCACCAGTTGCAAAACTTCCTCCAACAGCAACGATAGAGAGATTTTGTTGCTGGCCTTCTTGCCGAAAGCAACACCTCCATGACGTCATCTAGAAGGTCCCAATCCTTGTATCTAAGCCTTTCAGATACCAAGCATGAAGGTTGAGAGTTTTGATCTCTGGATGGAGAACCTGACCCTGCATTTGTGAGAGAAGGTCCTCTCTCTGAGGAAGAAGTATGGGAGACAGATGGACATGTCTAGAAGGTCCGAGTACCACGTTCTCCTGGCCCAATCTGGGGAAATTAGGATCATCCGAACGCGTACAATAGTGGGAAATTCCACTCCACCACGAACGCGTCTCGCAGGGCTCCTCTCGGGGGAAATTCCCTAGAGCAATACCTTTTGCACTTCCGGTTGATTTCGGTCGCAAATCGGTCTACTTGAGGGGTTCCCCAAAGGGCGAAGATCTCTTGAATGACTTCCTGAGCCAGTTCCCATTCGTGGGACACTGTGCTCTGCCTACTCAGAGCATCTGCAGTCATATTCTCCTCCCCGGCTAGATGAACTGCCGTTAAAGAGATTCCCTCCTGAATTGCCCAATACCAGAGCTGCATTGCCTCTCTGCACAGAGGTAGTGACCCTACACCACCTCTTTTGTTTAGATAATGCATGGTCACTGTGTTGTCCGTCATTATCAGGACATTCTTTCCCCTGACAGCTGGCAGGAAAGCTTTCAGCGCTAGTCTGATTGCTCTCAGCTCTAAAAGGTTGATGTGTAGTTTGGACTCCGATGGAGACCAACGACCGCTGATTGTCAGATGGTTGGCATGAGCTCCCCACCCAATGAGTGAAGCGTCCGTCACTACTGTGATCTCCGGCCATGGTTGCCAAAAAGGTTCTCCTTTTAGGATGTTCTCTGTACAAGTCCACCATAGAAGATCTTGTCGAACCTTGTTCGGAATCTGGAGAAGATCCGTCATTTGACCTGAGAACTGGGACCACTGGGCCTTTAGAGCCCATTGAAGGGATCGCATCCTCAAACGTGCCTCTGGCACCAGGAAGATGCAGGATGCCATGAGGCCAAGCAACCTTAAGAAGTCGTAAGCCTGGAGATTTTGGGCATTTTGGAATTTGGAAACCATCTGAAGAATGTCTTGAGCCCTCGACTTGGGAGGCAAGCTCTTTCCCAAGGATGTGTAATACAGCTCCTATGTACTGAAGCTGTTGGGAAGGTGCCATTTGCGACTTCTTGAAATTTAGGGAGAAGCCCAGTCTGTGGAGGAAGTGGCAGGTGACTTTCAGATGATCCAGTGCTTGTTCGGCAGAACGTGCCCTGATCAACCAATCGTTCAGGTAGGGGTAGACGTGAATCCCCCCTCTCCCGAGGTGCGCTGCCACCACTACCATTAACTTGGTGAAGACCCTCGGGGAGGAGGTCAATTCGAATGGCAGGACTCAAAACTGATAGTGTGAGTCGCCAACTACAAACCTCAGGTATTTTCTGTGCTTAAGATGAATCGGCACATGAAAATAAGCATCCTGGAGGTCCAATGACACCAACCAGTCCTGAAGTTGAAGGGTCTGAAGGATCTGAGAAAGGGCAACTATCTTGAACTTGTCCTTCCTGAGGAACTTGTTCAAGTTTCTTAAGTCCAGGATGGGTCTCAGTCCTCCGTCCTTTTTGGGGATCAAAAAATACGGGGAGTACCATCCCTTGTTCTTCTCTGCTGCAGGTACTGATTCTATAGCACCTTTCTCCAGCAGGGTTAGAACTTCCTGCTGTAGGAGCGGGTCAGAAAACTTCAAAGGGTGTCTACTGTTTTGAGGTTGCGTTAGAAAAGGAAGGCAGTGACCTTGGGCTATAATTTCTAGTGCCCAAACATCTGAAGTAATGGCTCGCCATTCTTGCAGATGCTGCGACAGCCCGCCTCCTACAGGTGTTTTGTGATGCAAGTCCTCAAAGTGGTTTTGTGGCGGTTGTTGCAGCCGCTGATGGCAAAGAGGCTGCAGCTGGAGCTGGCTTTGCACGTTTTGCTCATCCACCGCGAGTGGCCTTTCTCTGACACCTTTGACTGGCCATTCCTCTCGCCTTTCCATATGAGGAGTAGTAACGATAGGATCGTCCCCTCCACGATTGTCCTGGCGCACGAAAAGGCTGAGGCTGCCTAATAGCAGCCCCTAAAGATTTGGCAGCTGCTTTTGAGGTCTGCAACCTCTCAAGGCTCTAGTCAGCCTTGCTGCCAAAAAAGGTGAGACCCGTCAAAAGGCATGTTCAGAAGGCGGTTCTGTACGTCCGGTGCGAAACCCGACTTCCTTAACTATGCAAATCTGCGCATTACCGTGCTAGTGCCCATCGACCTGCTTACACTATCCGCAGTGTCCAATCCAGATTGAAGGGATTCCTGCATGGCTTCCTTTCCATCTCCAACGATGGCTAGGAACCCTTCCCTTTCGTCCCCTTCTGGTATGTGCTCCGCCGCCATTGCGATACACTCCCACAGAGTGTACGAAAAGTTTGCCAAGGCACATGTGGAGCTGGCAGATTTTAAAGCCATACTCCCAGCTGAAAATACCTTCTGTGCCCACCCATCCAAACGCCTATCGTCCCTGTCTGGAGGGATAGAAGGGTACGCAAGTTTGTTAGAAGCTGTGGCTGCCTGTATGACCAGACTCTCGGGAGTGGGATGTTTGGACAGATAGCCGAGGGGTCGCTACTGGCAGGGCGGTATTTTGAGGTGAGGGATTTATTTACCAGAGGAATAGAATCCGGAGTTTCCCAATTCTTGGCCACCCTATTTTGCAAGGCTACATGAAAGGGTAGTACTGGGTCTTCGGTGAAACCATGGTCCAATATATCTGTCAAATCATCCTGGATGAATTGGGCTGATGGTCTAGCCCATCCTAAGTAATCTACTACCTTCGTCATTAACTGACGGTATGATGGACTGGCATGCTCTCCCTGGTTCTGGTCTGCCAAAGTCATTTTCAGGAGAGGTGTCAATGCCACTTGCACACTTGCATTGTGTAATGATTCCACCAAGTCCCTCATTCTGCTTTCTTCTGAAATCAGGCATTCTGGGACATTTGGGGTGCCATATTCTAGCCCAAAAGGTACATTCTCCTCATCAGATCTTTCCTGTTCCTCAAAAATTGAGGTCAGGGACTTGAAACTCCTTCCTAGTGAGAGGCTTGAAAACCTTCTCTGGGAGAGGACGACGAAGAGGTCTATTACAGGGCTCTGAGGGTCTTACAGGTCTTGTAACCTTATCTTTCCCTTTTTCTGGCTGGCCTGGCTTGGCTGGAGACTTTGGCGCTGAGGGCTTCGGGGTTGACGTCGATACGCGTGTCGATGGCGTCGACGAAATAGTGGTTGTCGACGGAGTTTGCTTCGAGGGCGTCGAGGCGCTCTTCAAAGATTTGCCCTTCGAGGTGCGTTGGGTCTCGGACGGCATTGGTGACCTCGAACGGTCGACTCGAGCGGTCCTTTTCGCTCGGTGTCCTGGAAGGATCTCTATCCTTCCTTTTTCGACCACCTGGGCTCGAGGGCGCGCGAGTGTCGGAGCGATGACGCTCCCGGCCGGCTTCCAAAGAAGGCGCGGACCGCGGCTCTGCTTTCTCAAACACCTCCATCATTTTGACCCTGAATGCTTCCCACTCTTCGCAGGACGAATGTTTCGTGGGGCATTTCATCCTTTTTGGGGACTCGTCTGAGGACGAGGTGGAGGGGGACCTGTGTTGTCTTTTTTTTTAACTTTTTCGTCGAAGACGACGAGCGATGGGAATCGCTTCGGGACCTGGACCGATGCCTTTCGCGTCGAGGAGATTTCTCCTCACAGGACCGCAACTCGACGCTAGAGGGTTTACGGTCAGGTTTACGGTCGGGTTTGCAACCTACCTGTAGTTTTCCTCTCCTTTCTCACAAGGCCTTCCCTGTCATCGCCTGACACTTCGTACAGGCCTCCATGTCGTGGCCTTCTCTGAGGCACCACAAACACTCTCTGTGCGGGTCTGTGATCGACATTTTTGAACCGCACTACTTGTACATTTTGAAACCCGATCTCCGGGTCGCGGTCGGCGTCGATGACTAGGACATATTCGTTTATTTACTATTCTTCACAGAACTCGAGGCGCGCCGAATCTCTGAAGCAACGTATACTGCGGAAAAACGGAACGGAGGCAAACGGGCGCCGCGCGGGAGACTTATATACCCAATGACGTCACCCTCGACAGAGGCCTTCAAGGGACCATCGACTCGACATCGACGCAACGTGCCATTTGCCGAAAGAAATTCCGAAGAGCAGCAAAGCTGGATGGAATACATCTAAGATGAGGGACACAATCCACTCGAAGGGTAATTACTGGGCAATTCTGACCTTGGTGGACCCGGTAATTCCCCTTTCGTGGGACCCAGAGCCTGTACGTCCCCATTCCCATTTCAGCCCCCATAGGGCTCAATGGGAATGAGGAGGACGGTAGCAGCGGTACCGTTCATAACAGTACCGTTGCTACCATCCAGTTCTGCTCGCAGGTGCCGCTCTGCACGCTTGGTTTGACCAGGCATGCAGAGCGGCACCCACGAGCAGAACTCGTAATGTGGCAGTACAGTGATAACGGCGCCACCAGCACTACTAGCGCTGTTATCAATGTACCGCCACTGTTATAATGAGGCCCATTCTCTCAAAGGCTCTATACAATTCAACGGCATCTGAGGTACTTTAAATGCTATTGGCAGCCACCCACCACACAATTGTTTGGTTATATATTGGTAAAAGAACACAAAGGCACTTTTAAGAGCCACACACAGAACATTTTAAGTATATTGGAAAAGGAAAATACCTTTGATGCCTTTTTTAATAGCCACAGTTACAACAGTAGCCAATAAAATGTATTGCGCCGTCAGGTGGATTATAGCCGTGGGTAGCAGTAAGCCAATGAGACGTGTATGTTTGGCGGGTGTAGTTGCATTTAGGACTATCGCATTAGCCGTGGGTATAGAGATTACAATTTCTGTGCATTGATCATATTTCTCTGATTCTATGCTCACATGTGCAACTTCATGTTTCAATTGATACACCATGTCAATATCTCTTATTGAATCTGTAAAAATGTTACTGGTAGCCGCGACTACTGGCGGTTGACTGGACCTGTGTCTATTTATGCTCCAATCGTACATCGTACCTCATACTTTGTAGCGGGCTTTGGTAGCCGCGGGTATGACGCCGTTGGTTGTACCCACAGTTAGATCGGTCTGTATTTTGGTGCAGTCATCATATTATATAATGGATGCTTCAGGACAGATTTGTACATGGGTTTCTGTTTGGATGTTTTTACCTGAAGGCTAGTGTGAGTTCTAGTGCAAGTTGATTTTGAAACCTTTGTAACGTGTTTTTCAGGACATTTCAAAAATCTACATTTAACAACGTCTATAGGTGGGTTTTAGTCATTTAACCGGGGGTTATAGCTGCAGCATTGTAATTTGGCAAATTAGCGGGAACATTTTTTTTATAGTGTGTAAATGTTGTATATAGTATTGTTTGGAAGGATTGTGTTGGGGTATATGGATTGATATGGGTTGTAATAAAAATGTGTTGGGCATTTTACTTGTTTGCTTTCTACCATCCTCTTTTTGTGCTATTGATTTATGAAAGATATGAAAGTGACCTTTTGGTGAACTTGTCACATTCTGGTTCCAGACGTAAGAGTCTGCACATGTTCTGTGTTTGGCTATTATGAAGATCTATTTATGAATTTGAGCAGATGAAGGCGATTACATTTTGAATTGTATTTGTAAGATAAGTGAAGTATGTTCAGGTGTCCGATTTAGTCAAGTTTATAAGTATTGTTTGGCAAGTAGGGTTTTCCATATTTTACTTCAATGTCTTTAGGAGAGCGATGATGCCGTATGATATGTTCTGCTATGCGACAAAAAAAAAATATTTTTTAATAAAGGTTTCACATTGACTTTGGAAGAAGCGATATGAATGTGGGTGTATAAGAGACTAGTGTGAACCAACAAGTATAACTACTCTTGACCAATATTGTGGTTGTGTGTGTGCTTTGTAGTTGGAGTTTAAGCTGTTGTTCTGTGAACCTATTTTGTTGATTTTGTACTGTCTTCAAATTGTTTGAATGTGGCTTCAAAATTGAGAGGTTTTATGAGGCAGTGCATCTGGTGAATGCAAACTTGCTAGTCTTTTATAAATAATAATCAACTATATATTTGGCAGTTCCACCATTTGCCTGGAAATAGTGTACTTTGGAAGGGCAGGACTCCATTTGATTTTCATGCTATATAATCCAATATGTTACACAATGCACTGACATAGGGAGATGTAAAATGAATGGGGGTGCATGGTGGGATGGGGGAACAGTATTATTGATGAGGTTTGGTAGAAAAGCTTTCTGTGGCTGGCCAGAGCACTTGGATACTGAAGCCCTAGTGGAGTGGGGATGGACAGTGAAGGGAGGACATACTGCCTATATCTTTTGTTGAGTAGTAGTAATTAGTTTGTAGGTGAAATGTAGGATAGTGGGTCAGGTTGTTGGACCTTTGATGGCTGAATAGGTGAAAACAGATAAGGTGCGTGACTTTACATGTTATGTGATGAGTATGACTAAGAAGAACTGATTAAATGGGTGGTAGGAGGAGGATGGTTGCAATGGGGTACAGTTATTTGACTAGTTGTAGAGTTAATGCCGTCTGTCTGGAGTTGGTGTTCAGTTCTTAAGGAGACACTTGTAAGGTGTGAAAACTGAAGCAGGGTGGAGCAGGTAAGTGACTGTGCATTATCGTGCAGCTCTTTTCTACTACCTTTCTCATGAATTGAGGACACACTAGAGATGCATGAATGGTTGGCATATCAAAGCAAAAATGTGTCAGAAATGATCATGCAACACCTTTATGAATGTGAATGAAGAAATTATGGAAATTGATACTGTTTTAAGTGAACATTTCTTCTCGTTAGAAGATGTTTGTGAATTGTAGTCTGAAGTTCTGGTTAGAGTATGTGAGGCGTTACTGAAGAAATGTATAGTGGTATGGGGGAAACCGTATTATTGATGAGGTTTGCTAGGGTAGATTTGTGGGGCTGCCCAGGGCACTTGGCCATGAAAACCCTAGCCAGAGTGGGGATGGGCAGTGGAGGGAGGATCTACAAGCGGATATGTTTTGTTGAGTAGCAGTAGTAGTACTTAGTTTGTAGGTGAAAGGCTGATAAGCGGGTCAGGAAATTGGCTTATGATGCTTAAATAGGCGGAAACATGTGAGGTGGTTCATTTTGCAAGTTTTCTGATGATGATGATGGCTAAGGAGGACTGATTAAATGGGTGGTTGGAGAAGCAAGGGTGTGACAGGGCTCAGTTTTATGACTAGTACTATACTGAATGGTAAATGCCTGGAGTTGGCCTGTTAAGTAGAGGCTTCTATGGTGTGAAACCTGGTGCTGAGTGGAGCAACCAAGTGGCAGTGCATTATCTTGGAGCTATGTTCTCTTACCACGTTGCTTATGAATTAATGAATAGTTGGTTGGTATATGAAAGTAAAGACTTGTTACATATTATTTTGCAACACCATTATGAATGTCATTGAAGAAATGCTGGTAATTCTCGTCATGTTTCCAGTAAACAAGTGTTCTATTTAGAAGTTGTTTGGGAATTGTACTCTGAGGTTATGTGTATAGTATACAAAGTATTATAAAAGTCTGTTGGTGTTTTAGGAAAAATACTCCAGGTAAATGATTTTTGAGAAATGGACATGGGGATGGACAGTGAAGGGAGGACATACTACAGATATCTTTTGTTGAGTAGTAGCGATTAGTTTGTAGGTGAAATGTAGGATAGTGGGTCAGGTTGTTGGAGCTTTGATGATTGAATAGGTAGAAACAGGTGAGGCGCTTGACTATACATGTTATTTGATGAATATGAGTAAGAAGGACTGATTAAATGGGTGGTAGGAGTAGTAAGGTTGTGGCAGGGACAGTTATGCGACTAGCAGTAGATTGAACGCCGTTTGTGTGGAGTTGGCCTACAGTTAAGGAAAGGCTTATGAGGTGTGAAAACTGGTGATGGGTGGAGTAACTAAGTGGCAATCCATTATTTTGCAGCTCTTTTGTTACCTTTCTCGTGAATTGAGGACACACCAGACATGAATGAATAGTTCATAAGCCTAATGAATGAATAGTTGATAAGTATATGAAAGTAAAGAGGCGTTAAATATTATTTTGGAACACTTATGAATGTGAATGAAGAAATTACAGCAATGTTTGTTGTGTACTTTCCAGTCAACATTTCTTCTATTTAGAAGTTGAATGGGAATTGTACTCTGAAGTTGTGTAGAGTATGTGAGGTATTAACTAAGAAATGTATAGTGACATGGGATTACGGTATTATTGATTAGGTGTAGTTGGTAGCTTTATGGGGCTGCCCAGGGAACTTGGCCATTGGAAGTTATATTATATATTAAAAATATAAATTAACAATGCATGACCTTCACAATTCCCAATTTTATTATACTACAGCTTTTTTGTAAGATGCCATCAAAAATGCATCAACTAGGAGCAGTGTTAAATATGTATGTACAAATCCTGTAGATAATGCAACAATACCGGTTATAGATAATACTTTTCAAAATGTGCAATTTCAAATAGGAGATGTGCCAACTGAAAAAAGTAATGCAACCATTTTTTTCTTGAAAGTAAGAAAAGAAAATGTATCAAAAGGTGTTAGTAGCTAGTAAAAAAAGATTTTTTAGAAGAAAAGGTAGCCAATTTGCTATCAATGTGAAACAGTAATAAAGATATCTAGAGGAAAATGTATCACTCGAGTTTTTACACATGTATGAAACCAAAATCTATATATGGTAAAGAAAAAAGTAGAAGTAATAATTTAAAAAAGCTTTTGATATGAAATGAAAATTGTTCATTTTCGTATTGAATAAATGGAGGAAATTAGTGAAGGTGAATACATGTCATGGTTCTGCCCCGTTCTCACATGTATTCACTGCAGCGAGCTTATCCAACCTGTGTCTTTTCCTCTTGGACATTTTCCTCTGCACAGCGTTGGGGGTTGCCATGGCGACTGGGAGCATGCAAGTCTTGTTGTGCTCGCACAGCAGCACTGCTTTCCACTACACCTATGTCTACAGTTGCCTTCAGTCATGTGGCCAATCATGTGACCCCATTTGGGAACATCCGCCTACCAGTTTCCCATAAATTACGATCAGCCGTACACCCAAATGCTTCTGATTGAATTTAGTGCGCGTTACCTTCTACTTTGTATGCAGGTCTTGCATTCTCTGCCTCAGACTGTCTTCGCATTCCTGCTGCCAGACTGGATCTTGACCTACCAGTTTTCTGCTCCCGGACATCATCTGCCTCAGGTTTGGATACCGTTGTTGCCCAGCTGGGATTGATCTTCCGGTTTCTGACCCCGGACTGCTTCTGCATCATGCTTCACTGCTTGTTAAGTGGCGGTTCAACTGCTACCATCCTCGGATTGCTGCAGTCCCATTAAGTGGCATAGCCTTGTTCGCCTTCATTTTCTTAACTTATTGCTATACCTTGTTTACACTGCCCAGTGTGTTGCTTCTCTGTGCCTACACTTACCTTATTCCCTGGGGTCCAAAGGGGATTACTACTTACAACCAGGACTACACCCAGTGCACAGGATTAATGACACCTTGAAGTTACCAACACGTGCACCAACCCATCGTATAGTGCGTCCTTGTGCCGTCCGGCAACATAGTCCCTACTAATCCCACTACCCTTCCTTCCTTCTCCGCCTTTGTTTTGTTCCCCTGGCTTATTGGACTCTCCTATGACTTCATTCATCCCTCCTGTCACCATCTAGTGTAGTAGGTAATAGAAATACACATATCCAGAAATAGTGTTCAGATCTCTTCACTTCTTTTGCTTCATTCCTTGTCTTGCTCTTTCAGAGAACGCACAACCCTGGAACAGTTCCTCACCACCAACATATCGTTGATGCCCCCACGCCTCATTTAGCAAGGTAAGTTCTTTTCCATCTTCTTGTTGCCAATAGTTGTGTCAGGGATATATTGCTAAATCCTACCCTTCACTTGCAAACTGGCGTGCCTCCAGCAGTGTTGGCTCCCTTATTGCTCTTTCAATTGATCGAATCCTCTACTTTGTCAGTAGCCAGAGGGGTATATCATTAGTAAGGTCTCCCTCTGTGAGGTGATCTGGACCCTAAGGTACAGGTTGTACTGCTACCCTCCTACAAACCAGTCAAGAATCCATGATTGTGTCGGCACTACACTATTATATATAAAATATAGAAAGAGTTCATGTACTTACACGTAACTTTTGTGATGTGTTTGGTGGAGTGGAAACACTTCCCATATGGAAAGTTTTTTAATGAGGAGAATTATATTCAAGGAATGAATGTTCCCCTAGCTATTGAGGAGAGTGGACATAGCTATGATGTCTGAAATGGTGCAATTTCTAAGAAAAAAAGAAATCTTACGGTGTGATAATACAGAAATGAAAGTGTAGGGCAGTCGAAAATAAAATCAAAGAAGGATTTGAGGTACTGATGTGCAATACCAATACGTTTTCTTGTAAAGTGTTAGAGATGTGTACAAGTTTTGTACACAAATGATAATGTTCAAAGACAGATGAAGATGCTGCAAACATTTGATGACTGAAGTTCGTGAAAAAACAGGACTTGTGGGTCACTCTAGCTTGTCTAGATAAGTAGATGTAAGAATTAGTTTCATCATATGGATGCTGGCTGTACATCATACTAAAATGAGATACCTTCTAGTTAAACTGTATGAGTGCAAAACACCAAGTATTTTCTCTTGCAGTTTTAAATCTAACACATTTGACTGGAACTGTAGAAAGTTTCGTTTTTACAGTGGAAATAATAAATATGTATTTAAAAGAGTATGTGTAAACGGATGAAACAATTATAGGAAGTGGAGATGATGATCCTATGCTTTCAAAGAATCAAATTTTTCAACAGTATAAAAGTAGTATTACAATGTTTGAGTTGTCTTCTACTGAACGACCCAACATTGTTTGCGTATCTTGTAGACACCCTTTTTATAAATCAAGTGCAACTCGTATACATTGAGGAGAAAATTAAACACTGCGTAGAAGATGTTTGGAAAGAACTGTATATGTATTTGTTTGTAGAAGAACGATTTGACACAAGAGGCAACTAGGTTTGTAGACACTGTTGGATTTTTATGTATCCCTTCTGTGCTTCACAAATTTAACATGTTAGAAGTGATTGCATTGCAAACTGTTAATCTTTGCCAAGTTATTGATAGATTGCAAACAAAGATGTCCAATCTGCCTAAGAAATCAGTGTTCAAGGCGAGAGAGGAAGAGTTGTGCATTTACCTCTCAATTTGGAAGAGAATGAAAATCCTAGGAGTGAAGCGTTACATTGTAGATTATTTTTCTTTGTTTTAGTAAATGGTGTTGCCACTAAAGATAAGAGCATTTGGCAACGGCTTATAGAAATTGGAAAAATGAAAAACGCATTGGTGTTTCTATTGGAGCACAATGATGTATACAAAGGCAGTCCGACTGTACCAGACTTGACTATGCTTCAGGTTAAGTCAACAAACAAAAGTGGTGAAGGTCAGTTTCAGCGTCTATCTGTTGCAGAAGGGAATAGTTTGTATGAACATTAGACTATTAATCCTCTACACTCACATGAAGTCATGGACGGTAGTTTAGAATTGTATCAAATGAAAGCAATGAAAAGGTGCACCAATCAGTATCTGGGGAAAAGACATTAGAAGACCGTTGTTTCCTAATGTGTTTTCCAAATAGTACAGGAGGGAGATTGGATGATCAGAAGGTGTGAATCTCTGCTTCAGAATATCGTTTTACAAGAATGTACTGCAAAGATTCAGCCACACCAATGTTGTATATATTTATCACTTATTGTATGAAAGTGAATTTTCAACATTATGTTATGCTATTGCTCATACACTTCAGACGAACTAGATTTCAAAATCTTTCTGCATGTGAGATGCTGCAACAGGTGTAAGAAAAAAATGAAGTTTTAGAGGGTAAACATACGAAGATTCTTGCTACAATGAGGGGAACTAAAGAATATTGGTATAGGAGACACTGAGGTTAGATGCATGATCAGAAACTTTCAATCTCCAACTTGGTTTGTGACTGAGTAGCGCTGAGTATATTTGGGATGATCTTGCAGAGCGGATTTGTGAAACTGATCAACAGAAAGAAAATATAGAACACATGATACCAGGAGAATTGTGTCTATTAATCCTGCAAATGTATGGCAGTTTTTTCATCACAAATGTTTAGCTATTTTACACTTTATATGTAATAAAGAAAATGGTCCATTAGGTACTGTGGAACATTTCTTTTGGAGGAAAGAATAACAGGCACGTGGGGCTCCACATATACATATGCGGTTGTGGATTAAAGATGCTCCTGAGTTTGATAAGGAAAGTGATAGCTGCATAATGGAGTTCATTAAAGAAATATGTGAAGTGTTCCATTCCAGCACAGCACGTGAATGCAGATCTACGGGACAAGGTGGAAAGATTTCAAAAGCACTCATGTGGAAATTACTGTCCGAGAAAATACAAAAGTAACGACCAGTACTACACTCAGTGCAGATTTGGCTTGCAAAGGCCTGTGTCACCAGTTTGTCGAATGGATAGTTTAATGTCATCTGTTCAACACCATGTTACGGGTAAGTCAAAGAAATACACATTCTTTAAAAATAAGTAAGGAATGCCCATTCATGAATGATAATCCTGTAATTGCTCAGCTATGGAATGCAAATACTGATGTACAGTGTATTGCTGATGATTCAAAAGCTTCTGCTCGTTTTGTTACAGCATACATGACAAAAGCTGAAAACAGCAATGCAGCTGAAGGATGGGCAGATTATCAGCAGAGAAAAGTCTTAGTCAGAAACTTCTAAGCTTTGGTTTGAAGATGCTTTCACATATCGAGTGTGGTAGCTATGAAGCCGCAGATCCGGTAACTAGTTTGCCTCTGTATGGACGTAGCATTAATGTAGTTTAAGTCTTGGACCAGCTAGTACTAGAAATCGGGTAATGAAGCCTTTGCGTGAAATTGAGAAGTTAGCTCAAGCAGTACCCGACACTACAGAGATTTTGAAAAACAACTTGATTGATACATATTATCCCAATCGATCTGAAATGTTGGAGGATCTTTGTTTTAAGTAGCAGAACACTATTCAAATCAAAATGTTGAAGCAAACAGTGACAGAGAACGGTTTAAAGTACATGGATGTAGCGGTTGTCTAGTGAGACATGAGAGGGCAAGTATAATTAACCACATGAAACTGTCTTGCCAAACTGTAGAGAAAAAGACATTTTATTTTTGTCTTTTGCAGTTCACAAGGCGTGCAGAGTGTGGTTTGCTTGGAAGTTTGGAAACGTTTGAAAAATCATTTTTTTTGCTAAAAAATAGCTTAATTAAATATCCAAAATGTGAGCAGTACTTGGAGTTACTTAAGAATTAAGTCAAGAAGATCTTTTGGCAGGTGATGTGGCAAAAGAGACTCCTGGGGGAAGTCAGGATTCTGCAGTAGGAAGTCCAAATGTGCTTGGTGAGCCATTTATTCAAATGGATGTTGAGCTTTCCATGGAGGAGGTAGAAAGTGCAATGCAACAAAGTAAAGTTGCAGATTAAGAATTGTGATGAAATTGTTAGTAAACTTAATGAAGAGCAAAAGTTTATTATAAAATTAAAGATAGGTCCTTGCATGGTTTACTGCATGACAAGCGTGTATGTTCTTGTGTGCAATACTGTTACGCTCACCCGATATCCACAGGGACGCCACCCAGCTGGGTTACTCGCTGGTATGCTTCTCAGCTTTGCCATGATGTGGTCCCGCAGGGAAGGTTCTGCCTGAAAATACAGGAGGACTGTGTTCAAGACTGACCGACTGCGGTAAGTATCCTCCCTCCACCCGTGTATGCTTTCAGTCCCTCTGGCACACTCTCCTCACCTTGTGGTAGAATTAGGCGTGCTCTCCGTCCTGCCATCTTTGCAGGGGCGTGTTTTCTTTCATGGGCGAGTGCGGTCCAGTTACTTCACTGACGCCAGCCCGTTTGATATTGTTCAGGTAGGTCTTATTGCTGTTCTTTAGTTTTGTTGCTATCGTGCATGTCTTTCTTTGTTTAAAATGTCTTTTTTCTCCCTTAGGTATGCAGAGCTTCAGCGCGGCGAACTGGCTTGGTTGAGCCCCGCTGGTAAATGATGGCGCATTAAGAGCGCTATGATGCGGTAAGTAAGCGCTATGCGCAACGCTGCAAAGTCTTGCCTTTGCTAACCTGTGTTTTCCTTCCTTGTAGGTCGCGGTGTTCTTCAGCACGAGTGGAATGTCCGGAGTGGTGCCAGCCGAGAGGCGACCAACCAGGTAAGCCTTTTGAGCAGTTCGTGATTTGTAAATGTCCCTACAGCTTTCTTTAATGTTGCCTCGATCTTCCTCTTTCAGGTCGTTTTGTCCGGGAGGCATGCAGATTCGAGGAAGATGTTCTCAGTAGCTGCGAGCGTTTAAAGATGAAGACTGCAGGTAAGATGCTGCTGCTAATGATGTTCCTGTTGTCTCCTTGCAGGTTCTGCTTCTCCGAGGTTCGAGGGAATAGCTGGACACGGTGAGCGTCACGTTGCAAGCTGCAAAGTACACGAAGCATGTCCTGCAGTCAGGGTATGGTTTATATAGCCCAGGTAAAGTAGTACCAGGGAAAGTAGTTCCAGGCCTGCCACACCCAAAACACTAGGCCTCAAAGCTTGTTAGGAACCAAGCTATGTGGATGCCTCCATGTTGGCTGACAATACAATAAAGTAGTTCCCAAGCACATGGTTGTTCATGGCGTATGAGCCTGGCGCCATAGGCCCCAGGACTGGCCCCATGAGGGCTTTTCAAGAGGATGCCAGGCTCTAGAGGCCCAAGTCCTGACTCCACCTGGCCAATGGGTTTGCCAGAGGGGGTTTTGGGCGAGGGTCGTGACGAATACAAACCTGTATGGTTGTATGTTAATGGAGAATAACAGGTACATCTTTTTTAAGTCATGCAATAAGAGCTATGATCCAAAATGAAACAGATTCCTCTCTGTCATGCAATGTAACTGCTCCAACAGGTTTAGCAGCATTTAATGAAGGAGGTGTTACTTTACATCGCCTGTTATTGCTACAAGTGGAGCATGACAACAAACTAGAGTATCTAAAACGTGTATCAAGTGCAGCACAAGAAGTAGAAAAAGTTCTTAGAAAATTAAATACCTCGATTATAAATGAAGTATGTATGGTGTCTAACTTGATGCTAGCTTTCATCCACTTTTAAATGCAAGAAGTTTTGAAGACTGACTACAAAGTTTTGTTTGGAGGTAAATATGTACCTGTTTTTGGAGACTTGTTACAATTAACTCCTTGAAAAGTCAACCAATTTTCAGTATGCTGCAATCTAAGGATACTCAAAAAAGTATAGGAAGTATTGGCCATTGTAACCATTGGAATTGTTTTTGCAGGGACTGAATATGAGGCGATCTGCAGAGTATGCAGAAATGCTTAATAAGATTTGTACAGGTGTTCTTGAGTACAATGTGAAAACAGCCTTAAAGGGAAGACTGTTTTCTAACACGTTTCATGCAGATTGTAGTCCATCTGATGTCATGTTGACTCTTAAGGAAAAAAATATTTATGTTGCTTTGATGCGCACACTTGCAAAAAGTAACAAGTTTAACTCTATAATGCTACTGTCAGAGAAGCAAAATATTGTGGAGATAAAATTGTGTGATGTTTTAGATGGGCATGTTATGCCTTTAGAGTTGGATAAGAGCAAAAGCTTGATTAGGTCAAGTAGAGAATTCAATTTCTAGAACAGCAGGTCTGGAAGGAGTTTTAAAAGTGTGCATCAATGCTCGAGTAATGTTGAAAAGGAACTTGTTACTGTGCTGTATGTTCCTCACCTGAACCTTATACCCGCACCTGTGAAGCACTCATCCAGGAAACATGAGTACGTGAAAGCACATTCAAATTACATCAGTTCTTAACCGAATTTAACAGATTTGGAGAGTTGTCCAACTATAACATACTATCATTGCACATTTAGTAATGAAACAGGAGTTTAATGCTAGTGTAATGCAGCTTTGTGTATGTTGTTTGAAATGACTCCATTGATGCAGGAAATAGCTTCCACAGCACAGAAGCAACTATGTGTGGAACTTTCATTTCTTAACATTTCTGTAGATGAAAACCCACACAGTTTAAATTCGGCAATGTCAATCAGAAATGTAGTAGCTGTTGCAAGTGGAAATCAACAATTTTCTCAAAATACACAGAAAGATGGCCAAGAATGTATAATGACTGTCTTTGATTTATTAGTGAAGAAAACTGTTAGTGTAGACAGGTATGTAGGAATTAGTTACGAGTGGAATCATGTGTCCAAAATGTAAGAAAGGTTATTCTACTCCAGATCTCTATGAAAGATTTGTGTATGTGCATATGCCCGATCAGGAAATTGTAAATTTGTCTCATCTTGTAACTAAACCAGTCCATGACATGCAATGGAGTGACTGTAATTTACAAATGAACACCGCAAAATCTAGTTTTTAATAAGTATGTATCAATATTTCAAAGATACAGTGTAGATAGTAGGAAACTTAACACGCCAATGAATTTTAAATGTGGTCAAGTTTAAAACCTTTCAAACGTGCGCTTGTATTTTTCATGAAGGGGCATCCATTGAATGTGGACATTTCACAACATGGGTGCGTACAGAAGTAGATTGGCTCTTTTGTAAGGACTCTATAGTCACATCAAGCTAGATTGCCAAAAGCTTTAAAGAATGCTTACTTAATGTCAGAACCAAAGTTCTGGAGTATATGTGCAGTATGCTTTGTGAATATAAACATGCAAACTAGGATGTACTTTAAAAATAGTATGAAATAAACGTAGAGGTAATATTCTGAAGAGCAAATAAACTAGAAGAGGAAACCACATTCTGCAATCTTCTACTTCTATTTTATTGTGTAAAATACTTTATATTTTAATATGTACAAGTGTTCCCTATAAGTGCTAAGTTACATAAATGGTTCCATGCACATTATTTTGAGTGTGAGGGAATGTAGAAAGGCATGGCCGTTTACGTATGAAACAAGTATACAGTAGGTTGTAGATACAAAAACCATATAGGCCAAGGTTTGAAAAATAAATATGTAACTACTGATAAGAGTTTTACGGAACGATTTAGGTATACTGTGTTTACTTGTGTATAGGTGGTGCATATAAGTATGCAGACAATGTTTTTTTTTTTAAAAGTACACTAAATGAATAAAAAAATTAGATTCCTTACTGAAAGGGTTGGTTTGTTAAATGTATATATAACTTCTGTATGTAGTGTGAAGTTTCCAGAATGGTTGGCCAATCTATCCAGTCACTAAACTGTGCATGTTTTTCTATTTTGTATGGTAGGCTTAAGAAAATTGTCTAACTTCTCAGGTGGGCAGGAGGCCAAAAAAAGGCGCAAACCAAATTATGAAAGACGTTTTCAAATGGCAATGTAGATATATATAATATTTATAATTTCGAGTGCATGCTCCATTATACACAATTATTGTACACTGCGTACAACTATCAGTGCCAGTTTAAGTAACAAATCTTAGTTTTTAACAACTTTAAATATGATGTATACATTATAAAATGTCGTGATCTACTTCTCATGTGTATAGGTGGCCAAACAAAGGACACACTGATTTGATAAGTAGTATGCAAATTACATTTGGCAGGATAGTGTAGATTTTGCTAAGTGTTATTTTATAAAAATTGTTTACATTTTTATTTTACATATTATATGCATATACTTGTAGAAAGTGAGTGTATATAATTTGCGCTCTCCCTTTGATTCATTTTTCGCCGACCGGCAGCCAGCAGATATATATTTACAATGACAACTACAAGTTAATCAAGTTACGCTTTTCTGATTCAGGTTTTGATTCACTCACTTATCTATGTGTGTTTCAATTTGGAGCAGAATACCTGCCTCAGAGGAAGAGCTACGCTCGAAACACGTGTCAGGCTGTTCATGGCATTGATTAAATAACTGTACACCTGTACTTTGTAGCAGAAATCTTTTGTGCGTGGCACAGTTCGATTGTTATACTTAGTCTAATTTGCTTACAGTGTGGGTGCTGGGCAAGGCATTCACACACTAACAATTGACCGCAGCCGCAGAGCCGTTTTAGAATTACGTTGCAAGTGCCGGGAACTCTTGGCCTTTTTGCCCAATTTCCCTTGTCTATATGTATATATAATTATTTTTAAATAGTTAAAATAACTGAAGAGTTTCTTTCCATCTTATAGTATATTAAATGAACACAACCTGGTAATGGTTGTGTACTGGGAATACAATCAGCATTCACTTGGTACCATTATGAGAAAAAAAACTAATCATTTTGTTTTCCTTTTGTAAAAACATTTCATTTTGTTTAAGTTACTATTTTGGAAGAAAGAAGAGAACATGAATAAAGATATTTGTTAACTTATTTGATCAATATAATGTATAATTCTATTTCGTAATACAGTACAGATAATTGCAAACACTTAAAAGTTAAATGAATATGGAAAGAAACATTAAGAATGGGTTATTTGGGGGAATATGGGTGCACAATTGCTTTTTATTTTACTTTGTACACATGATGCATCGTTTTCATTAGCCCAATTGTCTGTATTATTGATGTTAATTATCTATGGAACAAATCCCTTGAAATTCAAGGAAAAATACTTTAGTTGCAGGGAAGTTAAGGTGAGAACTTAATGCAAAAGAACCCCTGAAATTCAGCTAAAGCCACCTTAACTTAGCGCCCCTGTTGCGCAGCCTATGACCACAATGACCTCACAGATCACATCACTTATAACATCACTAATTACTTTACAACAGTATTTGGTATTAAGCATGACCTCCAGCCATGGTCAGTGTGCATAGCCAAACATAGTTTAACTCATGAATGGGTACAAGTCATGGCCAGTGGACACAACATTCACGCATGTGCACTGAATATTTTAAAACACTAAGAGGCCACCAACAATAGACGTTGACTTTCACCGGTGGCTACATCTTTCAGTTGTGTCAACTGTATATTATACACTAATCAGCCACTAGCCATGGGCTTTAGCACAATACTGGCCAATGGCCACAATCTTGGTCTGTGCCTACTATATATTCAAATATATAAATGGGCCTCACTAGCCTTTGCCTTTGACCATGAGCAGTTAGTACATCCTTTGGGCATGTCCACTGTCTAATAAAATATTGATGTATCCCAGGGGCCCTGGCCTTCGACACCCAATCGCCCCAGCTTCTGTCCACCTTTCCGCACTTGCCTCAGCACCCGCTGTCCTCCGTCCTGGAGGGTTGCACTTTTCCACCAAAGGCGGCTCCAGGCCATATAGCATGAACCATAGCATGCACTTCATCTGCTGCTTACCCATGAGCACGGAACCCTAGCACCCACCCTCACTCCTCTCTTCCCTGCTACACCTGCATGTTCCGAATACTCACAAGGCATAGTAGGTTTGTCCAGATTTCCTCCACTGTATTGTTTTCAATCCCATGTTCCCTCCCAGTTGCCCTGTGGGTGCTTTGAAACAGCATGCACTTACTGTATAAGCACCTAACAAATGCACAATAAACACTAACCAGCCACTAGGTATGGGTTTCATTGTGCCCACTGTATATTATATAAACTAACCAGCCACGGTTTTCAACAATACAAGCCCTTGGCTGTGCCGACTGTATATTCTAACATATTAATGGGCACTAGCTATGGCCTTTAGCCATGCACACGGACTACAGCTTTCAACGTTGCCCACTGTATATTTTAAAACAGTGGTGGGCTACTAGGCATGGCTTTTAACCAGGCACATTGGTATTTTTGAACACTAACCGACCACTAGCTATAGCATTTGGTGCGGGCCAGTGACCCCAGCCCTTGTCACGGCCAAGTCCACGGCATATATTGTTATTAAGGTAATCAAAGATTTCATAAGCCAATGTATAAATGTTAGGTCTAATTCCATTATTGATGTAATCAGCTATATACAATGTAATTAGTGTTGTCACCAGGGAAGGCGTCAGTGATGTGATTTGTAATGCCATCATTGTGGTCATATGCTGCGCAACAGGGGTGCGAAGCTAAGGTGGCTTTAGGTGAATGTCAGGGGTTTTGTTGCATTAAGTTCTCAGCTTAACATCTCTGCAACTAAAACATTTTCCTTGAATATATATTTATTACAGGGCGTACGGAGGCGGCCCTCTAGTTATGGTTAAGTTGCTCATCTCGTAGAAAGGACACTTTTTGGGCACCTTATAACTTTGCCCCACCTAGATGAATCCTCACTAAACTTTGCAAAAGTAGTATATGGTCCCCCACGGAACTATTCTGCAAGTTTTGGTGCAGTTTCAAAATTATAGGGGGGTCTCAATGTGTGCAAATCCAAAGATGCAATGGAAAACAAAACTTTGCTCATGCCTACAGCCCACCAGCTTTGCGCCATGAGCAGTGGCTTGGTCCCAAAAGTGTGCTTTTGTAAATTTGTTGTGTAAATCCGCCAAATAGTTTTTTTTAAACTGCCCAAAAGTAGATTAAAAAAATGTGTGATGACGGCCACCATGGGACGCAGAGATCAGCATGCTCTCTCTGTGAGCTCCGTAAACCAGCACCCCGGAAGATGGAATGAGCCCCCCGTCTCTTGGAACCCCCCCCCGCTGAACAAATACGGGATTTCGCTGTGTGAACGTCCCCCCAACCCCGAGGAAAAATCCCGATGTAAATCAGCCCTCCATAGCCTCAGAAAACGCAAGAGAAAATAGGGGCCTACGAGGCACGCGGAAATCGAAACCAACTGCGTATGTCTCACCGTTGGAAAGTCCGGAAGGCGTGTTTTCGGCTCCCGGAGTGAAACACCCTCACACGAGGACGTGAGATCAGCCAACCTACCCGGTGAGCACGAATAAGTGCTGCACGAAGGAGTGAAATGCGGATCGCGAACATACCAAATTGTGCCGGAGTGACATTGGGGAAAACCGCCAAGTGGAGCCCTCACAGATCTACGACTTCCCGAGTGAACCCAACGGCAGAGTTGCCTAGGCCAAAAAAGGTGCACGAACCCCACCAGAGACGGAATTCATAATCGGAATCGACAAGGGACAGTGCCTACCACCCCTCGGAGCAGACTACCCAGCACGACTCCCCGCCTGCCCACGGCACCACCCCAGGCCCACACAAGAACTTACGCCACCCCATCCGCAAACTACCCGCAGCGCAGCTCGAGGGAATAGGCCGTCATCATCCACCTAGATCGAGTGAGATGTGGATTATCACAGCGCACGCAGCTTCTACCCAGGCCCACCGTCGGTGATCTGTATGAGTACTAAGCACAAACTAGCTCACTTCGCCTACACCCCCACCTTGCCTACAACCGCTGGCGCCAAGATGTCAAACTGCGCCACTACAGGAGACGACCTGGCTGCAGCTACGAAAGGAGACATAGCCGCCCTACTGGTGGAGATTAAGAACCTGGGAACAAATATAGGTGGCAAAATAGACAGGATCACTCAACGGCTTGATAGCATGGAGGACAGACTCGAGGGAGTTGAAAACAATCAGCCTCCATTGACACGCTGGAATGACAACTCGACCAAAGAATGACGGAACTGGAACGACATGAATACGGGTTTAAACTTAAACTCGATGATTTGGAAAACAGAGAAAGGAGGAATAATATACAAATGTTTGGTATTCCGGAGAGAGAGGGGGAAACGGAAGCGGACCTTAAGGAGACACTTCACAACATCATCAAACTTCTGACAACGGATGTTGAGGAACCGGTAACCAAACTAATTCATAGAGCAGGAGGTCCAGCGGGTGGACCACGCTCGGTCCTCGCCCGATTTCACCGATTCAGGGACAAAGCCAGAATTCTTGAGAAAGCCAGAATGAGCGAGAAGATTACGCTATGCGGAGCACAAATCTCCATCTACCAAGATCTCTCCTCCTTGACCCTAGCCCTCAGAAAAATGTGCAGACCTCTAACGAAGATGCACAAGGAAAAGAATGTTCGATCCAGATGGGGTTATCCCTTCTCCCTCACGTTCCAAAACGAGGGGTCCAGATTCAAACTGCGAAGAATGAGATAAAATCGTGCATATCTGACCTCTTAGGGTCACAAGGAGAAGAGGCTAGTCAAGAAGCGACAAATAAGGAAGGAAGAGAATGGCGACTCCAAGGCCCCGGAGAAGGAGAGTGAAGGGGTCGTGAAAATTCAGGAGGGGCAATCTCTCCCCAGAAACGGACAACTGACATGAGAGGATACCGGTAAGAATTCCAATCAAAGTATATAAATGGTGTGATATGGATGCACGAACGCACACACATTCCCTGAACTCTAATGAAGATAATTAGGGGGGAACCACCAGGGGGCTCACTCTGGACTACGATGACTTATTTTGGTCAAGAGGCGTGAAGTAACGACCCCCGGAAGTGGTCCGATGTTGACCTGGGACAACCGACCGGGCTCGACTGGACGCCATCAATTAGGAAGGAGGAAGGAGGAAGGAGGGGGGGTAGAGGGAGGGAAAAGTTAAGGAAACAAAGAAGGTCAAAGCAGCAAACAATGAATCACAACAGCCAAATTAGCGTGCAGCTCGTGAGCACAGAGCATCCCGAGTGTATACAAAGAGAACTCACAGCGAGAAAGAACTATGGCTACGAACTTTAATATAAGGGAACCGGTCTCCTTAAGAGTTGGAACACCCAATGTTAAAGGGCTCAACTCACTGACGAAACGGTCCCTTGTAGCCAGAGAATTTTGTAGAAGCGGATTAGATATTCTTCTCCTTTTATGTATTTCGTTTCTTGGAGAAGATGAACGACGGATTCTTGGGAAACGAGTGGGAACTGAATTTTGGGGCTCTGGCCCACTCAGAAAGGGAGGGGTGGGAATCCTCATTAGAAAAGGCATAGATTTTGTGATGACCAAGGCATGGTCAGACGTTGAAGGACGAGCAATGTTAGTAAATGGACAACTTGGTAATCGGAACGTCACAATTGCCACCTTGTACGCCCCGAACACAGGCCAGTCCAGATTTCTTTCCAAAACAATCCCTAAAATACTACTTGAAGCCACCGGACACATCATTTGGGGGGGGGGGATTTTAATCAATGGGCGAATCCGGCCACAGACCGGAATCCTGGGAACCCTACCACGACTCATCAGAATAGACCTGAACCGACTGAGCTAGCTAATATGATGGAACTGTATAACATGGTGGACGCATGGAGAGCTCTTCACCAGGAAGAACAAGGCTACACTTTCTATTATGCTCCCCATAATACGTACACCCACATAGATTACATGCATCTTTCCAGAGAGCTCTCTGAAGTAACATCACAGGCAAAGATAACCCCGATCACTTGGTCCGACCATGACATGGTCTTCACATTCAGTGGGCCGACCTACCTAAAAATAGTGGGAAATGGCGCTGCAACGAGAGCCTCTGGAGGGATGTCGTTTTCAGAACTGAAATGGAGACAGAAATCTCTGAATTCTTCAAAACAAACGACAATGGAGAGGTACCCAAACAAACAGTGTGGGAGGCCACGAAGGCCACCTGGACAAGGATCTTGCTAAGGGAAGGCTCATCAAAGAAGAGAGAACATAATCCTATTGAACAAAGACTTCGAACTGAAATTTCCTAATTAGAACGCACACCCAAAATAGGCGAAGAGGTGGATCCTCAGAAGATGAACAAAGCCAGAGAGAAAAGAAACAAACTGAAACTATTGGAGCATGAACAGGGTGTGCGTAAACTAAGATTCTTAAAACAAAAATTCTACGAGAAGGGCGATAAGGCCGACGCACTTCTCGCCGCCAGGCTGCGAGAACAAAGAGCGGAGCGAAGAGTATTAGAGTATTAGAAATTAAAGGCGATGCCTCCCCCACATCACACGCCCACACCACCATCCCAGAACATTTTGCCGACTTTTATGAAACTTTATATTGAACGATCACAGACAGAATCCTATCTGTCCTCAATAGATGTACCCCGTATTCCTGACTTAGAGGTCGAATCACTAGAATCCCCTATTACGGAACTAGAGAAAAAGATTAACATTGGGCAAGTCCGAGGGCGATGACGGCTACACCGCCGGATTTTATAAAACTTTCATCACCACCCTGGCCCCCTTCCTAACACTCCTCTTCAATGAAATAATGGACACAGGAAACCCCCAGACTCTTTTACCAAGGCATTGATCACTGTTATCCCCAAGGCTGGGAGGGATCCTACGAAATGTTCCTCATACCGCCCCATCTCTCTACTCAACCTTGACGCAAAGATATATACCAGAATCTTGGCAGCGAGACTCGAAACCCTCATCCCTCAACTTATACACTCCGATCAGGTTGGGTTCATACTGGGCAGACAAGGGGCAGACACAATCCGCAAAACCTTACACCTGATCCACGCATCCCAGACCATGGAGAATGACCCAGCCCTGCTTTCCATCGATGCGGAAAAGGCCTTTGATAGGGTGGAATGGGGGTTCCTTGAGGCGGTACTCCGAAAGGTGGGAATGGGCACTAGATTTAGGAGGGCGATACACGCAGTTTATACAGACCCCAAGGCATCTATATTTGTGAACGGGGAATACTCTAGGTGGTTCAACCTGCAGCGTGGAACCCAACAAGGATGCCCCCTCTCAGCGATTCTCTTTGCCCTCTCCTTAGAACCCCTGGCAATCGCAATAAGGGCAGACCCTGCACTAGAAGGTATTCGATTGGGGACAACAGAATACAAAAAATTGCCCTCTACGCAGATGACATACTCCTCCACATCACAAACCCCTCCGTCTCCATCCCCCGGGCTCTCTGCATGATAGAAGAATATGGTAAACTCTCTGGGTTCAAAATAAATAAAACAAAGTCCACACTCTTTCCCCTCCAAGGTCAAAAAGACAAGAATACCATCAGATTCTCCCCATTCGGTCTCAATATCGAACACTCACAACTACAATACCTGGGGATACAATTAACAAAGAATCTAAGTGACTTATTTGAAGCAAACTTCCCTCCCCTATTGAAACAATTTAGGTTAGACTTGACGAGATGGGACAAGCTCACAATATCCTGGCTAGGCCAGCTTAATGCAATTAAGATCATATCCCTGCCCCGGTTCCTATATCCTTTTCAAGCGATACCCATTAGGATTCCAAAAACCTTTTTTACTGAGATCAAAAGGACCATGCTCCAATTATTATGGCAAGGGAAAAAAGCAAGAATTCCATACAAGACCCCAAGGCTCCAAAAAGATAAAGGTAGAGTTGGGCTTCCCAATTTTCAAAAATATTACGAAGCCGCCCAACTTAGGGTATTGATTCCACACCTCCATAACCAAACAGACACCCAGTGGGTCAACATGGACAACCATTACTTTACAGCAGTCACAGTATCTGAACTCAAAGACCACCCGATCCTAATGACCATCTGGGACATCTGGACACACGGCAAAAAGATGCAAAACATTACTACCTGGCCGGCTCCCATCAGCCACTTATGGTCCCTAGGAATCAACGACCACATTCCAGAAGTCGGACGGTTCCGATCATGGTATGAGGCTGGATTAGAGAGAGTAGGGCAACTGCAACGGAAAGACTCCATCTCTCTCCCTGAACTAACCGAAGCCCTCGGAATAGGCCCATTATCCACCTTTCAATACTTGCAGATAAAAGGGGTTTTGACAAGAGCCATGTGGAAACCCAAATTAATGAGAGAACTCATCCCTTTTGAGAAAATACTGGATTCAAGAACTGTAATGAAAGGCCTAATCTCTGATATGTACAAAACACTGATAGAAGGGGGGGGGGGGGTGAACACGGACTCATTGAAAAGCAGATGGGAAACAGAGTTCTCCGAACAGTTCACTCCAGACATATGGGATACCATATGCCAGACAGCCACACGGATATCCATTTCAAATCAATACAAACTCCATGCAATCAAATTATTACATAGATGGCCATATGATCCAGTCAGATTATCTAAAATGTTTCAGACGAGTCCTGATTGCTGGCGTGGATGCGGAAACAGAGCAGACTACTGGCACACGTGGTGGGGATGTCCCAGAATACAAGTGTTCTGGTCGGAGGTCCTGGGCTGGATCAAAGAAGTCGACGGTATCGACAGAACACCTACTCCCTACCTCATACTGTTTGGCCTCGAGAAAGATGAGGATGACTGGTCAAGATCAAGGATCTAGCACCACAATTGCTATTAGCCGCTAGGGCAACACTAGTAATGAGATGGAAAGCGCCTACAACTCCCACGAAAAATGAATGGATCCATGTTTCCAATAATATATGCATAATGGAACATATAACAGCATCGCTACATTAGGGTTGTAACGGTATACCGGTATAAACACCGTGAACAATTTAATTATCTTTAAATACCCGTTACCTTGTTTGTAACGGTATACCGAATCCCGATATAAATGATGTTTTTGTAGTGCACTTTACAATGAATGCAAGCAGGGGTGCGAGTCGCTGGGCTGGCTGGCTTCTGTTCAGCGAGTCTGGGGCTGGAGGCGGAGTTTGCCCAGGCCCAGGCTTCACAATGAATGCAAGCAGGGGTGTGAGTCACTGGGCTGGGCTGGCTGGCTTCTGTTCTGAGCCTGGGACTGGAGGCAGTGTTTGCCCGGGCCCAGAATTTACAATGAATACAAGCAGGGCTATGAGTCACTGGGCTGGGCTGGCAGGCTTCTGTTCAGTGAGCCTGGGACTGGAGGCGGAGTTTGCCCGGGCCCAGGCTGCTTGGAACATTCCTGACGCACGTGTAAGACAGACACGGGCGGCCCATGCTATCTGCAGCAGAGAGGAGGTTACAAAAATAAGTTTCTGAAGTTTCTATCAACACAGCATGACTTCAGTCACCAAGAACAACTCTGAAAAGCCAGGCACTTAGACTGAGCAGGGAGCAGATTTACTTCAGACAGTGCCCTCCTGGATTCTGGAATGGAGGCCCACTGGACCTGCGCAGGGTTGTTCAGTGCCAGAGTTGTGGCCTGCTCCTTGACGATCGTGGGTGCAATGGCAGCACCTGCAGGAGCCTATATACCTACGTACGAGCAGCAGCAGGTAAGGTACCCCTACCTACCCTTCCTTTCCCCCTTCCCAGCCCTGTTCGCCAACCCCAGTTACAAACCAGCCACAGGTGTAACTGTAATTCCTATCCTCAGCTCAAACAGGGCTAGGCGCGAGGAGGGTATTGGGAGGGAAAGGGGGCACGAGACAGGCATAGGCAGCCTCATCCGAGAGAAGAGAAAGTCAGGATGCAGCTTTCCCCTTGTAGTCTACCGCATTAGACAGAAAATTAATAATGGGGATCAATTTCTGCACTCCGCCTGCAAAGCCCCGTGTGTGTGTGTGTAGTCTCTTCTGTCTTAGGGGGCATGGTGAGGGGTAAAATATGGGGCACTGCACTTCTCTCTGATGCCAGTTAGCATGAGAGGAACGGACATGGTGGCGGCACATTATGCGAATGCGCAGGGTTCTCACTCACGTACTGACTCAGTTTTAAAAACTAGCAAGCACGTATCTCTCCAAGAAAATGCATTTCATAATGATCCTGCACGGTTTTTATTATCCCCCTCACCCCCCCTTTCAAAACTATTTGAAACCCCTCGCAAAACTAAAAGACAAACATTCAGAGCGGCACAGCACACTTCACCCGAGCAAATCGAAAGTGGCCATTTACTGTGTGGCCTTAGAACTGTCTTTTAATTGTACAATTGCTCGGTTATTATGAATGCTATATGTGGCATAGTGCATTCTACCAGAAAACCAGTTAAGTCTTGGAATGTACTAGGGAATGGTGGTACAAAGCATGTTTTGGCCATACCCTAGCAGTTTACTCTGTATGTTATGTTCTGCAGTGGCGCAAAACCATTGTTCTGATCGGACTCTACCCCAGACCCCCGCCCCCTCCCCCCGGCCACCAAAATGTTGGGCTATTGATTCGACCTGGCTGACCTAAAGAGCCGTGGCCGGACCAACAGACAAAGGGGCTGCATTACTAACTTAACTCATTTCACTGTTAGCACCTGTATTCGAATGAATGCATACATTTTTAGGCAATTGAAATCGTGATGTGGGGTTAGCACTGCGTGCCAGGGGAGTGATTTGAAGTGTAGATGCGCGCCAGGGGAGTGATTGGAAGTGTAGAGGGAGCATAGGAGACTGCTCATTCTCACAGCAGTTCTTAAGTCCTCTAATGACTTGCCCTGTACTTGCCTTTAGCCTCTCAGAGGTCCATCTCTTCTTGCTTGGCCTGTATTTATGCCATGCACAGATCGCCACCTCTGGTGGCTTGGCCTGCAGAGCTGTCTGAAGTTTTTTCCCCAGGCTAACACTCCTATGATAACACGTTTCTGTTGAGAAATTGTGAAACAAATAAAACAATGTGACTCATCGTGATTCGTGTCCCCTGCCAGCTGCAAACACGGCCATGTTACCCTGCCAGAGGCAAGAGCCAATTTCAGCTCCTAGAATTTCACAACTGAGTGTTTAGCCCCGAATATAAGAGTGGACCCGCCCAAGGCGGACCAGAGTAAAAGCAAATAATATACCCGAGAGTTTCTGACAAGCCTCTCTCCATGTCTTCTGACTGTCTCGGAAAGGATATGCCAGCCCATGTCCCTAGAGCAGGCCCCTGCACCCGCCGGCACTGTATAGGTATTGCTGTTGTGTGGCCATATGCAATGCATGACTGACCCTTGGAGACCCAATACGTTGCATGCTGGGACATGTAGTTTAATTGCTCCTACCATAATTACTGATGTTTAAGAAAAACAGGACTGGCTGAGGCTGTACGCAACTAACACAGGGCTAGGCAACTGGCAGTTCTAGAAATGGTATGCTGGGAAGAAAACTCTGTGGGGTCGGTGATGCACCTGCTGCTGTCAGGATCTGATAGTGGGGTATCGCAGCCTTTTGTTATGTTGTGTTGTAAAGCTTTCATGTTGTGCCTTCATGTGTCCACTGTAGTAGTCTGAGCATCCAGGCAGGTCTGGAGGTTGGCATATTGTGCGCCCCTTGCCCGGGGTATCCAGACCGTACTCTGTCAAAGGAGGAGTGGATAGGGGCCATTGGAATGGGGGGAGGGGGGAGTGGTGAGGGCGTGAGGAATGTTTTGTGGCAGCAAGGCTGCATGTCCGTCCTGTGGATCTGAGAACTTGTTCTTCAGAAGGGGGATAAGAGACGCACGATTCAAATTAGGTTTCGGGGGAGACGTGGCCTGCGGGGTGTTAACAGCTGTAGAAACCACTCCTGGGCACCAAACGCTCTACTTCTGTTGCCCCAGGGCCAGAAGGCGCTCACTGCTTTGAAATTCAATCTTTCGCCCGCTCCCTATCAGTAGGGGACACTCGAACTGTTGACAAAGCCCCATGGGCACTTGGAGGAGAGCGCCTCCTTCCTGAGAGCAGGATGTTGGCCTGGGCCTCTTCTGTCATCGGCACTGGTTGCGTGAAAGGGCTCTTTATTCCGTGCCCGGCGCTGCTGCTGGCAGGGGCGAGTGGCAGCTCTCCAACTGGAAGGGAAACCAGGGTCGTGGGGGATCCGGTACCAGGTCGCCGATCTGACCCGAAGCCATGATGCAGCGAGGGGGTGGCATAGGAAGTGGGGAACCCCAATACTTGGGCAGGGCTAATGGGATCACTGGAAAATAATGCTAGGTGGTGTGTCAGAGACGTGTGGTTGCTCTCCTGCAGGTGAGCGCTACTTCGGGCGCTTTTACCCAGGGGGAGAGTGGTCGCCTCTTTAAACAGGGGATGGCCTACACTGGCCATGCACAGGACTTCAGGGGTCTCGGTCCTTTCCTGCGGCCGGAGATCCCTCAGATCAGGTTCCAGAACTCAACCTCTTCATCCTGAGGTTCAAAAGCACCAGAGCGGGGGTGGGGGCAGCTTTCCTGTTGCTGCACCAAAAATCTGGAACGGTCTCCCCATGCATATCAGAAAAAAGCCATCCCACCAGCGGTGCAAGAGCCTAATCAAAACTTGGCTCTCCAACAAGTTTTAAAAATCCATGACAATGAGATCCTCATTCTTTCACTTCACCCTTCAAGGATATTTCCCTCTGCCTGCATTGTTCTATAATTATGTTATGCCCCGAACTGCACTTCCAGTATTGCACTATAACCATGCCTTGACTCAGAGCTTCATTCTCCCACTTTACCCGGCTATCTTCCTCTGTCTATATTGACCTATATCTATGTTATAGCCCCGCACTGCCTGTATTGTATTATAACCATGCCATGCCTTGAACTGTGCCGCTGGTGGCTTAATCAACCACCCTAACCCTCACTGCACTGTACTTTCCCCTGTACCCAGTTAAGCCTGTTCATGTAACCTACGCCGTGATACCTCCGGGTTTGGGCGTATAACAAATGTAATAAATAAATAAGTGGGTGATTTCAGAGGTATAGGGTAGAGTTAACAGATTTTAGCCTTCAAGCTTGACCAGAATAGTCTCATTGGAATGTGTAAAGAAGTTAGATGCCCCCACACAAGTATGTTTGCCACTCCCCCACATTCTCTGAAGTTAGCGCCTCCACCAACATTTAGCCCCCCCCGTCCACCACCCACCGAAATGTTACTCTAGGTGCACCACTGGAAGGAGCAGATATGCACACTTGCTGTTGGCAGAGAGGTGAGGAGGGAAGACTTTCCTGAAACCAGCAGCATTAAACTTTTACTCTGTTTGTGCACATGCAGAAAAATGTACTTGCACTAACACAGTAAAACTTGAAAGCTGCTATTTTCAAGACTTCCATGCCCGTCTGCCTCAGCAAAATCAAATGCTCACATAAGCCCCCTCCCCACGGATGCGAGCCAACATATAATGACATTATGTATACTTTTTCACACCCGAGGTTAGGGTCTGTGCAATTGCTTTTTCTTCGGCATATGTGTTATGTGAATGTCACTAGAGTAGCATTTTGGTAGTCAGTCTAGTCATTTATTTCTGTGGCATGACCTTATAGGTACAAGTGTTATCGTGTACAATATACTTTGTATGGCATGACAGTATTTTACATCATTTGAGATTTGCTTTTCTTCATATTGATGGTCTAATTACCATTAGTGCGACTGAGACATAAGTGACTTCTACTACAACACTTGCATGACTCCACATTTCTTGACCTCCTACCTCTCTAAACTTCTATAAAGGTTGTATATTGTATGACCAAGTTAAGTTGGACCACCAGGATCCCCGTCTGCTGAGTTAAAGTAACAAATTTATGTAAGAAGAACTAAGGCAACTGCTTGGTGGAGACTCTTGTTTGTGTTTTGTGTCTTGGTGAAAATGTGTGACTTTCCCTGGCAAAATATTATCTAAGATAATGGTTAAACACGCGTGTGTGCTATACCACGATAACCACGGTATACCGTCATTTCGCATGCAGGTTATCATACCGTCAAAAAAACAATACCGTGACATCCCTACGCTACATGGAAAACTACCTCAGACTGAAATCTCATGGATGGAATATAAAAGTATATACCTGCCCCCCGGCTTATCTCATAACAATGCCCCTACCACGACGATGGAGGCACACGAATTCACCTAGGCAACGTATGAGTTGAGCTCTCCAACAGACACTCTCATAACCGACACAATTTCGGCATTGAACACTGATGCTGCTAGCCACACGATGAACGCTGCTCGACCTGCAAAACAGGATCTAACAAGGGGGGAGGCGTGCGGGGGAGGGGAGCAAGGTCATGTTTTTGCATGAACCCTATGTATGAAGAAGGTGTCTGCGGGACAGACTAAATACGCTGAATTTTAAGGGTTCCCTTCTCCATTACGAGATAGTTAATTGTGTACTTAAATGTATCCTTTCCTTGCATGACTTGTATCTGTAAAACTAATAAAACCAAATTTACAACAAAAATAAATGTGTGATATCTGGGTCTGGTCTGCGGACTCACTTGTCGATTTGGGGTCTGTGGACACGTTTGGGCCAATCAGGGGGTGGCATGATTTTCACGGACATCATACGCACCGGCTGATTGGATGGTGGAAATTGTGAGGTGTGTCAGGTGCGTCATTTTTTGGAACTGTCACCATGTTGGATCCACGGACAGCCGCCGATGTCCACGGATAGCACATTTGGGAAAAAGTCTCTAAAACAAATTTAGGGTTATTTGGTGGTCGAAAGAGGGGCTGGAAATGGTGGGGGGTGGAATAAAGTCAATATGGAGCGGTTTTTTTTAGGCAAAAAAAAAAAAGGTGTGCGGGTGCCCAGTCCACAGGCACCGCGGTAGTCTGCAGACAGCGGTGTGACCAGCAAGTTTGGAAAACACATTTGTGGTTATCTGATGGCTGAAAGAGGGCTTGGAAATGGGAGTGGAATAGGGATGCTATGGTGCTGTTTTTATAGGTGAAATAAAGGGTTTGCAGATGCCACCGAGTCCGCTGTCAATTTTAGTGTCTGCGATCATTATTTCATTTGCAGGGGGTTCAGGGTGAGTTGTTATTTGAAGGTCCTTTGTACACGCTTGTTATATGGTTACATTCTATTGTGGTGGTTGTGGCAAATGACCAGATTCTGGGCACTGGCCACACACTATAGTAATATCTGTATACTAATTATAGGCACTGTAGGCAGACTAGATATAGGGTCCGGGACCTGTAAGGTTCATGAGGGACCAGGCCACCAGTCTCAGTGGTACGAGTTAGCAGGGAAGGGATTAAGTAAAACAGGAACACAAAAGCAGAGTTTTCATAAGTTTCCGAACTTAAGGAAGTCCAGTTGTATAAGAGGAGTAGGAAAGCTGTTCAAAAGAGAGGCACCAGCTGAAGACGGAGACATGCTTCCCGCTCTTTGTTTCAAACAGCATTTGACAATCACAATATGGGAGTTACGGGCAACAGAGGGCTCTAGCAGGGCAGTATTTATGGAAACAAAGTTGGACATAGTGTAGTCCTTACAATTATCAGGAGACAACGTACACATTGTAGGGTTGCAGCGATACAATCTCTGGGCTTTAGGCCAAGGTTAAGTCTTGCAGCCCTATTCTAGATTAGCTGAAGGGGGAATAGACAAAAAAGGGGAAGGTTAAGGAACAGGCTGTTGCAGTAGTCCAGACTACACATGACCAGGGCGCTACATGTGTTCATCTTCTGGGCGAACCACAATGCCTGTAAGGAAAGAAAGCTAAAAGCATAGGCTTTTTTTTTTTTACAAGCTCCAACATTTTAGTAGTAAAGGAATGAAAGTACTTAGATAACCACAAGGTTTTTGGCCTTACAGGATGGTGAGAGTGGAGGGCCCAAAGACAGCGGCCAATGGATAGGCGAGAAATAGGCTAAAGGTATTGCAATAAGAAAGATTTGTCTTCGTGGTAGAGACAGAGATTGTTAGCCGCATACAATGCCTCAATGGCAATCAAACAATCATGGATAAAAAACGAGGGTAACAAATTACTTCAGGAAAGTTTATGTAAAGTTGTGTGTTTTTAACATAACACTGGAAATGAGAAAAAAAACAGACGACATGTGAACAGAGGGATGAAAAAAATATGGAAGAGCCACAATTATAGGATAAAACCCTGAGGTACTCTCAATGTACACAGTGAGGTGGTGCAGTACAAACAGCCCAGTTGTAGCTGGGAAGGGTGGTTAGTGAGTAAAACAAATCAGCTAGTCCAGTGCCCGGTCCACGATGCTAATGGTATCATATAACCATTTCATGAGGATACAATGGTTCATTGTGTGAAAGGCAGAGGAGACATCAAGGAGCACTATACTCAACTGTACTACAATCATAAATACCATATACACTTCAATTATATCATTCCACCATATTACAAATACTGTACACTCCCCCTACAGTACCTCTAATTACTATACACATTATACACATATATGGTTTCATTATGTTGTGGCCAGTATAATATAAGTATGTACAATACACCTTCAAATAATAAAACTCGCCAGTATCTGCAAACCCTTTTTTCACATATGAGAACAGACTGACTGGGAACCCGCATGCCCGTTTTAACCCATAAAAACAGCCCCATATTATCTTTATTCCCCCCCCACCCCTCTTTCGACCACCAAATAACCTCAAATGTGTTTTCCATACTTTTTTCCCCACCGTGGTGTTGGCGGACATCAGCGGATGTCCGTGGATCCAACATGGTGACCATTGTGGAAAATATGACGCACCTCGCGTTTTTTACCAGCCAATCAGCAGGCGCGTATGCTGTCCACGAACATCATGCCGCCCCATGATTGGCCCAGACGTGCCCGCGAACCCCGAATTGGGAAGAGAGTCCAGGGACTGGACCCAGATATCAGCAATTTATTTATACCAACATTTTGGCAATTTCTTTTTTTTAAACTACTGGATGGATTTACTCAAATTAACAAAAGCACGCTTTCGGGACCAAGCCACCGCTCCCGGTGCAAATATGGTGAAAATCCATCCAGCAATTTGGGCTGTAGGCATGAGCAAACTTTTTTCCCATTGCGTCCATTAGTATTTCCAGAAGGTTTAGGGACCCCCTTTATGACTTTGCCCCTTTCATAAAACCGCACCAAACTTCACTGAATCATTCCGAGCAGCCCATATACTTTTCTAGCACATGTTGGTGAGGATTCTTCTAGGGGGAAGGGTGCGAAGTTATCACCCGCCCATAAAGTGCTGTATGAGTTGAGCAACTTAACCATGACTACAGTGCTGCTACCGCAGGCCATGTAATGTATCTCTAGTATATTACAATAATAAAATATACATAAACATTCACGTGTCATACTTTACATATACAAGATCAATTAACAAGGTACTTGCTATCATTTAAATAGATATGATTTACTAAACAATAAACATACCATTATAAAGAAAACACTACACTAAAAAGTATTAAAATACCTACAGTAAAAGCTTAGTAACATTTACTTCTACAAATACATACACATTTATAGTCATTAAACTGTGCATAAAAAATGCAAACATGTATTGTGTGCTAAATTATATTTAGTATCATTTTCATTGGAAACATACATTCACACATTACATTAACTATAAAACATTTTAGAAAAAAACAATATTGCAAAACAAAAACAGAATGAGTTAAGGTTACCATATTTGATTTAAATATATTTTGTAAATGTATCGATAACGTGTTTTATTTAATGTTATTATTGATGTTTGTTGGTTTAACGTGTCTGTGTGTGTATATATATAGAAATGAAGACAGGACTTGATATCTAAATCTGCACTTAAGGAGAGTACAGAAGATAGTACTATTAGACTTATTCTAACTTTCCGAAGTCATTCACCTAAGATACATAACATATTTAACAAATACTGGAAAGTCCTGATGGTGGACAATGATTTGGGTAAAATCTTATGTGAATATCCAGATATAACCTTCCGAAAGAGTACATCTATTAAAGATCTTGTAGTACAAAGTTACATGGCTTCAGACCACACCAAAAAGGGCAGTAACTAGCTCTTAGAGGGATGTGATGGCTTTTTTAAGTGCCGAAAATGCAAAGTTTGCAAATATGCTTTTAATTGTAACAACTATACTCACCCCATTCTTAAAACACTCATGCAAATCAAGGGCAAAATTAGTTGCGAGTCTGAGCTAGTTGTGCAAGTCCTGACATGCCCCTGCCTTAAGTGGTATGTGGGTAGCACAAAATGTAAGCTATAAGTGCGGATTTTCAGCACATTCGCGCTATCGACTCGGACCATGCATACCCCATGGCCAAACATTTCTCCGAGTTCCAAGATGGTGATCCCAAGACTAACCTTTTTTGGTATCTTCAAGGTTGATATCGGCCCACGAGGAGGTGAAAGTGAAAAACAATTGAGACAAGAAGAGACAAAATACATTGATTTTGAAAGCAAATACCCAAAAGGGCACAATATAGATGAGGAATTATATACGTTTCTGGGTGTTTAGATAGTTTATCTATTCTCTCTTTTTCATGACTTTCTTTCTACCACTTATTTATTTTTGTTTTGTCATTATGACATCTCATGCTCGTTTTCTTGAATAACAGGCATACTTGTTTTCTGATTACCAAACTAACTTTTTTCCAATTGATTTTACTCTGACTTTCACACTCTTGAATCTATCTTTCTCATATGCAACTTTTTTGCAAAGGTTTCAGTCCCTTATATACAGACCCATTTTTCTTATTATTTCTTTATTCCACGTGACTTACATCGATAATAGAATGTAAGATCCAGGGTTCTATTTTTTATTTTACCAATACAAAAAGCATACCTGTTAGTAAATATGATTAACAGTTTCTTCCATCATATGTGTATCAGGACACAGTTATACTGGTTTTTGCCGCATCTAAAAATGTTACATTGTTTAAATCTTGGGCACAAGCACCTTATTTTGCATTGGCCAAATCAGTACTTACTATCTCAGTATTGGGAAAGGTTTGATCATATCAAATTGTAACGCTCACCTGGTTCCCCCGGAGGCGCAGGTCTTGATCTGGCGAGGATACTGTCTTCAGTGCTAGGCGCAGGGTTCGTTTTGCTCCCGGACTGGGCCCCCTTCCCACCGACAGTTTAAGCTGGAGAGTGAGATGTCTGCAAGGGTAAACCAAGGTATTAGTGTTTGGAATGTTTGGAAAGTTCCTTGCCCCTCTCGCCCTTTCTTTCCCCGTGGAACTGGTTTGATATTGCGCTTACCTTATATTAGGTAATTGCCGGGCTCTCCATCCTGCGTCTTGTGCAGGGGCGCTGGGTCCAGTTGCTTCACTGGATGCGAGCTCTGCCTCTTGATAGCAGAGGATTTGCTGAGAGCGAAGACGCCGTTAATGCACGAGCGTGCCTTGTAAGTAATAAAGTTCCTTTTAGATTGTTCTCTTCTCTTTCAAAAGTCGTAAGTCTTTAAAGTCTATGTCTTTTCCCTTTTTAGATGCTGTGGCGATGAAGATTATCCTTCTGTTGGCACATAAGTAGAAAGACTGTTCTAGCGCGGTAGAATGCACCGTAATGTCTCTTTTGTCTTTGCAGGTGCCGAGGAGCAGCGCGAACAGATTGGAATCAAACGTAACACAGGTGAGCAGTCTTGTAACTAAGCGTTACTAACCGAAGTATCTTGCCTTGCAGGTGCCGGAATGCAGCGCGAGCTGAGTTGGTATGGGCGTAACACAGGTAAGCAGGCTCTGTAGTTAAATATTACTGACCGATGTTCTTTCTCTTTGCAGATGTCGGATGCCGGAAGAGAAAGGCAGAAAAAGGCGCTTCGGATGCCGCCGGTGGATTAGGTAAGTAGATTCGCTGCCTTTGCTTTAGCCTAACCTGTGCCCTTGTCTTGCAGGAGCTGCAGAAGACTGAAGAAGACTGAAGAAGACTGAAGAAGACTGAAGGTTGGATTCCAGCAGGTTATTTCGTATTCACAGGATCTGGAGATGGAGGTTTCCTGGAGCTGACACGGTGAGCGTCCTGCTGCAGATGCAGAATAACGCAAAGCAAGATTCATCCATCGGGTGTGGTTTAAATAGCCTTCTGTAGTGCTTAGGTGTCTCCTTCCACAGCCACGCCTAGGTAAGAAAAGAGTTCCTGCTTTCCAGAAGAGTTCCAGTGTTCTGAATCTAGGGAGTGGCTCCAGCCCCACCCAACAGGAAAAGTAGTTCCAAACAGAAGGGGATCAGAGGCTCAACTGGCAGGCAAGTAAGCAGCATGGTCTGCTGCAGGTAAGTCCACCCAAGCATTATGAGCCCGGCGCTTCCAGCGCTGGGACTGGGCATATTTATGAGCCTGGTGCCACTGGCGCCAGGACTGGGTCCAAAAGGTCCCAATTGGGACTGGTTGGCACTCGGAACCTGGGTTATGGATCTGCTTCCAAGGGAGTTGGGAAAACCCTGACCTTTTGGAAGCAGAGATCATGACAGTACCCCCCCTCAAGGCCCCTCCCAAACCAGGCTTCTCCGGGGGTTTTGGCTTGTCAGGAAATGTTCGGTGAAATCTTTTGATTAGGCGAGGAGCGTGGACATATTCAGCAGGTTCCCAGGATCTCTCTTGGGGGCCGTAGCCTTTCCAGTCAATTAGGTAAAATAGTTTAGATTTGGAGATCTTGGAGTCCAGAATGCTTTTGACTTCAAACTCGAGTTCTCCATCAACTAGGATGGGTTTTGGAGATTTAGTTAGTCGGGTTTGAGGTTGCATGGGTTTTAATAGAGAGACGTGGAAGACTGGATGTATCTTCATGTGCGGGGGCAAGTCCAACTTGACCGCTGCTGGGTTTACTATGGTAGTGATGGAATAGGGACCAAGGTATCTTGGGTTGAATGTGCGTGGCCCTTTTAGAGGTAGATATTTGGTGGATAACCAGACTTGATCCCCTACTTGATATTGAGGGGCTTCCTTCCGATGTTGATCTGCTCCTTTCTTGTATTGTTCTTTAGCCCTTTGAAGGTGAGAAACAGCTTCCTTAAAGGCTTGGGTGATTGTAGAATGCAGGTAGTCTACTGCTGGTGTTTCAAGATCTTGGAGGGGATCCAACTCCGAGGTTCGAGGGTGACTGCCGTATAAAAGAAAAAACTGGGTTTTCCCAGTTCCCGAATGGACAGAGTTATTGTAGGCATATTCGGCTATCCAAAGGATGTCTTTCCAAGTTTTTTCAGTTTGTTGCAGCATGCAGCGTAAATACTGTTCCAGAGTTTGATTGGTCCTCTCGGTTTGTCCGTCGGTCTGAGGGTGGTGACTGGTCGATAGTCTCACATCGATTTGAGCCGACCGATAGCAACTTCGCCAAAAATGAGAAATAAATTGACTACCTCGATCCGAAATTAGAACCGAAGGAAAACCGTGCAGTCGGACGATGTTTTCGAGAAATTCTCGGGCCAGAGTTGCTGCTGTTGGTAAGCCTTTGAGCGGAATGAAATGCGCCATCTTGGAGAATAAGTCCACGATTACTAGAATCGTATTATATCCGGAGCATGGAGGTAGGTCGGTGATGAAGTCCATAGAAAGCGTATGCCAAGGGCGAGGTGGGATGTCAATAGGGCGTAAGAGGCCTGCTGGTCTTTCCTTTTGACTCTTGTTTTGGGCGCATACTCCACAGGACATTATAAAGTCTCTGATATCTTTTTTCCAAGACGGCCACCAGAAGTAGCGCTTGATCTTTTCTGAGGTCTTGGCCATACCGGGATGTCCTTCCATTAAAGAATCGTGATAACAAGAGATTACTTTTTTCTGTAAATCTGTGCTGGGCAGGTATAATCGTTCTTGGAAATACAATAAGTTGTCCTTTACTGCAAAGTCCTTTCCATGCAGATGCCAATTCTGTATGTCTGCTGGAGTTACAAGTTGCCTGGCTGTATCCTTAACTTCCTCGATGGATTGTGTGGCGATTACACCCAGAATTCTTTGTTCGGGAATGATTGGTACAGGTTTAGGGTTGATCAAGTGTTCTTCCACTCCCATCCGAGAAAGGGCATCGGCTTTACCGTTTTTTGTACCAGGTCGATAGGTAATTATGAAGTCAAACTCGGCAAAGAATAATGCCCAACGGAGTTGTCTAGAGGATTGGGCTTTTGCGGTTTTCAAATATTGCAGGTTTCGGTGATCCGTAATCACAGTAACGGTGTGTCGGGCCTCCAGCAGATAATGCCGCCAAGCCTTAAAGGCAGACTTGATAGCCTGAAGTTCCTTGTCAGTAATCGTGTAATTGATTTCAGGAGGCGAGAATTTGCGGGACCAAAATGCCACGGGATGCAACTGATTGGTTACCGGGTCCTTTTGTGATAGAACTGCCCCCATGGCAAGGCTTGAAGCATCAGTTTCCACGATGTAGGGGAGTTCGGGGCGAGGGTGTTTTAAGATTGGTGCAGAGATAAATTTAGTCTTCAAATCCTGGAAAGCTTGTTCCGCCTCGGTAGACCATTCAAAACGTTTGTTTTTCTTTAACAAGGCAGTGATGGGCTGGACTATTCGAGAAAATTCGGGGATAAACCTGCGGTAAAAGTTAGCGAAGCCTAACATGCTTTGCACACCTTTTACGGAGGATGGTGATGGCCATTTGAGAACTGCATCGACCTTCTTTGAATCCATACGCACTCCGCCAGGTGATATGAATCCCAAGAATTCAACTTCAGTCACGTTGAAAACACATTTTTCCAACTTAGCGAAAAGTTTGTGTTGACGCAATCTTTCGAGGACCATTTTCACGTGTTTCTGATGTTCAGATTCCGATGAAGAATAAACGAGGATGTCGTCAATGTAAACAACAACACACACATCTATGAGTTCTCTGAGGACATCGTTCATAAAATATTGAAAGGCGGCCGGGGCATTGCAAAGTCCGAAGGGCATGACCTGATATTCAAATAGCCCATATTTGGTGCGGAAGGCCGTCTTCCATTCATCGCCCTCTTTTACTCATACCAAGTGGTAGGCTCCTCTAAGATCAAGCTTTGTATATATGCATGCTTTTCTGACTTGGTCCAGGAGTTCAGGGATCAAAGGTAACGGATATCTATTCTTGACGGTGATCTGGTTCAGGGAGCGATAATCTATACAAGTTCTAAGGTCTCCTTCCTTTTTTGGAACGAAGAACAAAGCTGAAGGAGCAGGGGACTTGGAAGGACGAATAAACCCATTTGCCAGGTATTGATCCAGGTATTGTCGAAGGTGAAGGTTCTCAGGCTCGGTGAGGGCATACATTCTACTACAAGGAGGAGTAGATCCAGGTATCAGGTCTATCTGGCAGTCATAAGACCTATGAGGAGGTAGAGAGTTAGCCTGGTCCTTCCGGAAAACATCTTGGTATTCTAGGTATTCGGGAGGTAACTGGGGAGTCTCTGAAGAAATTGCTGCCAGTGCAACACCAGGTGGAGGGTGACAAGTAGAGACACATTCTGGAAACTGGACCGTTCTTGCTCGCCAATCGATCAGAGGATTGTGTTTCTCTAACCAAGGTATTCCTAGAATAATCTGAAACTGAGGAGCCTTGATCACATCGAACACGATCTTCTCATGGTGTCCATCTTGACTTACTAGCGTCACTTCTTGAGTGGTATGCGTTACTGGTCCGGAGGCTATCTCCGTTCCATCCACCGTAGTGATGACGTCCTTTACAGCCTTGGGACAAAGTTAGATTCATCCTCAAAACCATTTCATGATCCACATAATTGCTGATGGCACCGCTGTCGACGTAAGCTTCAATTGCATGTAATCGATCCGGATTATCAGGGCTAATGAGGACCATAGGTATCACGAAATGCGAGGTCACGGAACTGGTTTTCATGCTCGGCAAGAGGACCTCTATTCTTGTCGGGCGAGGTCGTTTCCCTGCTCAGAGTTTGTAACTTTGGTAACTGCAGCTCCTACTGCCTTCTTGGCAGGTTTCACCGGACAGTCTCGAAGAAAGTGCCCTGAGTTTCCGCAATAGAGGCATAATTGCAACTGTTTTCTCCTTTCCCGCTCCTTTTGTGTTAGAGGACCTTTCAGGCCCCCTATTTGCATGGGTTCCCCGGAGTCTACTCCTTTGGAAGGAGTTGGCGGTTTGGAAAATACTCGAGCATCAAACTTGGAACGATCGGCCTTCCTGTTCTGCAGTCTGTGATCTATTTGAACGACTAAGTCTATATAGTCCGAACAATCTTGTGGGGGATTCACTACTTGGGCTAACACATCTTTGAGCTCTCCACGTAGACCTCTATAAAACAGCGTAATCCTTTTGTCCTCAGGCCATTGAGTTTCCACTATCAGTCTGTTGAAAGACGCAATATAAGCCAAAAGGTCTTGATTACCTTGTCGCAACGAAAGAAGCTCATTGTCCAAGGCCTGCCCCTGTGAATGTCTTGCGAACAATTTTTCCATACTGAGCTGAAAAGCTTGAAAATCATGGAGGACCGGATCATCTTGATTTACTAGAGGGATCGACCAGTCTGCCGCATTGCCACTAAGGTACGAAAGCACGAAAGCTACTTTAGCTTGATCAGTTGGAAAGGCTGCTGGCCGGCATAAGAAATGCAACCGGCACTGATTGATAAATACTGCAAACCTCTTTGGGTCACCAGAAAATCGTTCGGGCGGAGCCAGAGGTACATTCCCCGGTAGGTTGATCTGCACTGGATTCATAGAGGATGTAGAAGGAAGATTTCCCCCAGATGCGGGTAACGGGGTCTGTCCGGCTTGTGACTGTAGCAATTGTCTAGCGAGATCATCTGTTCGCTCCTTGGAAATAATCAGTTCCCTTCTTAGAGCGTTCGTTTCCTGACGGGCTGCATGCACTTCTGCCCTTAGTTCCCCAAGTAACTGGGCTAGCTGGTCGGTATCCGAGGTTTCCATAGCGCCTGGACGGGAGTTTTGCGGTAGGCTTTGCGTTCTGTAACGCTCACCTGATTCCCGTAGAGGCGCCGGTCTTGACTGGGCGTATACCGTATCTTCAAAGGTGATGTGTAACACACGGCTGGCTCTTTGGGCTGGACCTCTGTGCACTGTATGTCTGACTCGAAGGGTAAGATGTCTGCAGATAGAAAATATGGGATTAATGAACTGGGTTATTGAATGTCTCTCTCTTCTTCCCTTTCTCTTCTCCTGTAGAACTCCGAAGGTTAACGCTCTCACCTTAGGTAAGTGAACGCTGTGCTCTCCATCTGCCTCGGGGCAGGGTGCTGTAACCAGTTTCTTCACTGGATAAGGGGAGCAGGCCTCTTGACTTCAGAGGACTGCTGTCCGTCGTTTACTGCACGAACGGTAAGTTTCGAGTAATTCTAATGTCTTTAAAAGTCTTTAGTAATGATGTCTCTTGTTTTTGCAGGGTTCCGGCGATGGCGGATGACGGGCTGAAGTGAGTTGAAGATGGAGCCCGTGTGATGAATGGAAGCGCCTGGAAGCACGTAAGTAAGCGCTTGTTGCCTGCTTCACGATGCGCTCTGTCTTTTTATTTTGCAGGTACAAGTTCGGAGCGGCTGCAGGGTGCCGGAATACCCACTGGGTTAGATGTGGAAAGGAGTAATGGCACGTGAGTATTAAAGTTCCCCAATGTCTTTAAACGCACCTTGTTTTGTCTTTCAGATGCGGGATGCAGCGCCGAAGGCCTCCGGAGCGTGCGAAGAGCTGGTAAGCTTTTGTCTTTCAGATGCCGGAATGCAGCGCGAGGCGTTTGTGACAGCCGATGAACCAGGTAAGTGAAGCGCTGTCACTGAAGACCGTAATGCTAACCTGTTCTTTCTTGTCTTTATAGGTGTTGCTGAAGACTGGATTCAGGATGGTAAGCCTTTTTCCTTAGGCCCAGGATCAGATGCAGAAGACACGATGAGCGTTCTGCTGCAGAGGATGCAGAATAACGCAAAGCAAGATTCATCCATCGGGTGTGGTTTAAATAGCCTTCTGTAGTGCTTAGGTGTCTCCTTCCACAGCCACGCCTAGGTAAGAAAAGAGTTCCTGCTTTCCAGAAGAGTTCCAGTGTTCTGAACCTAGGGAGTGGCTCCTGCCCCACCCAACAGGAAAAGTAGTTCCAAACAGAAGAGGATCAGAGGCTCAACTGGTAGGCAAGTAAGCAGCATGGTCTGCTGCAGGTAAGTCCACCCAAGCATTATGAGCCCGGCGCTTCCAGCGCTGGGACTGGGCATATTTATGAGCCTGGTGCCACTGGCGCCAGGACTGGGTCCAAAAGGTCCCAATTGGGACTGGTTGGCACTCGGAACCTGGGTTATGGATCTGCTTCCAAGGGAGTTGGGAAAACCCTGACCTTTTGGAAGCAGAGATCATGACAATCATTCCGGATGCCGGCCTACCTTGTTGGGAAGGATTCGCTGGATTCATGAAGGAAGAGAATCCTTCACAGACTACTTCATTAGAGAGCCATGTTTCCTGGAGATATATGTTGGTCATGTCTTTTTGGTTTAAGGAACCTTTGTTGACAAGGTGTTTAAAGCTTCTAGTATTCCATGAACATAGCGTGATTCTGGTAGGAGAAGACTGTTTAGTGATTGGTTGTTATAAATAGCACTTAATTCATGGGCTCAGGAGGTCACCTTCTGTTGACATGTCTCTTTTGTATTAAGGGTCGTTTTCCTTATCGCAGAGCAGGTCTTTCATTATATTGGTCAAGTGTAGATTCGATTGAGTCTTTGTAATTATGCTGGCTCTAGGCCAGAGCTTGTTATTCGATGAAAGTCTTCTGATAGATTGCTTCGAATCAAATTTATTCTGTATTCTATGATCAGAAGTTTTATGTGTAGTAATTTATTTGAGAGCCATGGATCTAGTTACAAAGATTTCTTCTGTGTCAAAGCCCCATTTTCCTAACTATACATATGAAGACATAACATGTTGCATTGTTTCTTGTTCGTAGAAGTCGATGTGAACTATTTCCATTCTGTTCTTATTAGGGAAGTGTAGGACACCAATGTCTCTCGAGGTAATTTGCGTCAGGTGTGGAATGGCATTGAACAAACGTAGAATGTTTGCTTTATTCATGATTAAAGATTCAGCAGGATTTAGACTGGTATCAGTCAATGACATTCTACATATGTTGGATACCATTTGCGGATTAACAAATTTTGGTCTAATTAGTGATGTTTCATCTTGGGTCGCAGGCATTTCTTCAATCTTAGAACAATGATCAATTTCAGATGAAGACCAAGCTTCTTCATTTGAAACAGTTGAGTATACAAATGAAATATTAGAAGATGTATTCATTGAGATTGAGTGAACTGAATCCGACAGGGTCTCAAAGCATTCGTCCAGCACTATCAATAGATCATCTTGAGAATCAGTTATTATATCACTCAGTACAGTTGTATGAGCAGCAGAGCCTGTAGCTGTCTGCACTGATTTGCTTGACTCTTGGGCTGCTGTATCGTGATTTATGACAGCTAGTAGTGAATCAAGAGGTTCGTCCTCTATTGATCTTACTTCAACAGGTGCGTTTGGATGGCTTGGGACATCTTTTGGTTTGTTATTGTTTCTTTTGGTTTGTTGAGGAAGCAAGTCAAGAGTGTTCTTATAGATTAGGCTCGAGAACCTGACTGTCGTTTCTTTGTATTTTTTCTCTTTGGAATCGGAGGATTGCCCAAGTGGCCTTATTTAGTTAGATCAAAGATATCAAAAGGGGATGCATGTTGTTGGTTCCATGTTGGCAATACTTGGTGGTAATGGAAGGGCCAAGGGCTTTATATGAGGCATTAAGGTTTCATATTGAGTAGTTTGGTCTATTTTAGCTATATCTGTTTCTACTGATTTCTCAGTTGAGACAAGCATTATAGGTTGCACTGATTTGGAATTTAAATATGGGAGTTTTTTGGCTTTATCATCCATAAGTTTCTTTGTAATTGTTGCCAGTGTCTGTCAAATTTTGTTTGTCAACCCAGTTAATTCTTGCAATTTCTGCAAGGCGGCTTTGCCATATCCTAGTAGCTTCTGCTTCATGGTTTAGTCGTTCTTGTATGGTGACTATGTAGCCTTCTAGGTTGGTTTGTTTTGTCATAATCATAGCTAATAAAGTTGCTTGATCCTTTGTTGCATCAACCATCGCTTCTTGTATGTTAAGAAAAGGTACCATTGCTATTGATAAGACTGCTATTAACATATTCTGGAGATCAAACATTGTAGTTGGAATTCTTTCAGGTACTCCTAGAGTGTTAGTCGTGATTTCATCTTTTTTTGGTTTGAGTAAGGATTCTAGGTCTGTTTGATTATGGTCTACCATTAACGGCTTCAATTGTTGATCAGATTTAGGGGACATTTTTGGGACGAAATTGTTTTTTTTTTATTTGCAATAGGTGTCGATGTCTTGGTTAGTGCTTCTAACTTCTTTTTCGGAAGATCTCCAAAAATTAATTTTCTTCGTTCTTGGGAATCCATAATGGCGTCTATTTCCGTTAGGTCTAAAGAAAGCTGAGCAACTCGCTTTTCTAATTGCTTATTTCTATTACCTTGAGGGGGAATCTGGATGGTAATACATTGACTTCCATTGTTTAGCTGTCCGTGCTCTTTGTTGAAGAGTGGGGGTGACAGAAATGTGTGTGCACGCTTGAGTGAGGGTTTCCAGTTTGCAATTCAGACAGTGCTAGTAAATTAAGTTTTTGTTTTGAGGGGGCAGAAGGCTGCAATGCACAGGCAGGCTGAATGCTAGGTCTAGATGGCAGGGTCTGATTATCCAACATGGCTAGAGAATCTCGTTGTTCTGAAGCAATCAGCATATCATTTCCACTGATCGATGGATTTTGGGAGTCTTTTGAGAGTAGAGGTACTCTGGCTGGCTGTGAGATTTGGGGCGTCAACCCATTTAATTGGAAATTCTTTTTTTCAGGCTTCGATGTCTGCATTAATGGTAATTGCCCTTGATTTGCTTTGAAGTGAGTTGAAAAATGTGGATATGTTGATGGCGTCAAAATCGCCTTAGTCTCGTTTTGTACCTTTGCAGTAACATGCAATGTGGCAGTCAAAGTAGTTCTTTTTCTAATTGAAGTGGATGGATCTTGCAGTAAGTTTAAAGGTTGATCTATGAGGTTTTTTTTTTTGTAACGTTTGCTAATGACTCTAGTTTCTCTTGCAAACGCGTATGAGGTTTGCTAGGGTCCATTATAATTTTAGAAATGGGGTTATTTTTATGTAACAGAGCTCAATATTGGAGGACTCTATGAACTAAGGTGTTATAATACTTAGTGATTGATCACTTATCAGGTAACCAGCTGTAAACAGCGGAAAACAGCAAATGTTCGGCACCCATAACTCCTTGGAGGGCTTCACGCCGCAAGGGCGGCCTGTAGATGGTCAAGTAGCCACTTCCTGGGGGCGTGGCTTCTACTTGGAGATGTCACGTGACGTGCTGAATTCGATCAGCTGTGGCCCACGCTCGCTTCAAACTGCTGTAGCACCTACAGACTGACGCGAGTTGGAGCGAGGCGTGATCAAGTTCACTTTAGTAGTTTGTAGAAAAGGTAAGGTTCAGATATTAAACTCCAGCGAAAAACAGCAAATGTTCGTCACCCTCAACTCCTCGGAGGGCTTAAGAGTTATGTGGTAGCTGTGGCTGAGCAGCCAGGCTTACCTTTTTATGATGCTCTTTTGCGGACTTCAGATCTGCTGGCTGCACTTCCTCTGCTCCGATATCACTTCCTCTGTAAGGGCTGTTTCTCTTTGGGTCATTTCGCTTTCCTCGAGAAAATAAACTGTTATAAGTGCCTCTGCACACGATATCTGCCTCCAAGTGTCCACTACGTGTTTAAAAACCATACTGATGTTCCTCCCATCTCCTACCATAAACTGGCCATTTGTTGATATGTGCTTGCAGCGTTTTCATTTACCCATATCATACACTATATTAGCGAAACAGGAACTATGTTCTTTCCTTCCAATAATGCTACAAAAATTGTTCCTCACTAACCCACCTACTACATAACTCGTAAAAAGGCACTAATGCCACCACTAAATGTATGTTAGCAACCTACAGTCACTTTCCAAAAGTGAAGTGTCTGCACGGCTGTCATGCTTTGTACGCTGCACTGTTGCCACAGCCTCTTTTTAAATCAACCAGCTTCCACTCTGCGCCCTCAGCAACTCATCCATAAGACGAGTGTGCAACTTTTCCTTAGCCTGAACGGCAGGGATCTTATGTCTGCTGGAATAAAATGTCAGCAATAGCTCACAGTGGCTGCAAACAATAAAATAAAAGCCCTGTGCATTATGCAGAAGGCCTTCTAGTTGGTGGGACCTCAATAACTTCCACTCTCACTTCCTAAATATCTGTTTGCTCCAGCTCTTCCCTCATTCGCCTCGTTCTCCCTCAGGGTCAGTTGCTTCTACACGCAACCAGATGGTGGTAGATGTGTTTCTTCTCCTGGGGCCTCCCTGTGGAATACGCTCTCTGTCTCCCTGGACCTTGACGAGAAGCACCATAGGTTCTGAAAGCACCCGAGAACCTTTCCATGTGCATCTCATTTTCCCCCTCCTCTCCCCTACTCACTTACTGGCTAAAATGTATTGTGCAGTGGTTTCATACCCACCCTATATTCTGTGCCCCAGGCCACCTCCCTCCCTACAGTTCCACCCCTGCACTGGCTTTCTACCAACCCCCGCACTTGGAGACTGTTTTCTAGAACCCTAACAGTGCAGACACCCCTTCATGTCTACACTTCTCCTTGCACTTGCCAGCACCAGCCGTAGTTGCATGGTATTCTATTTTTTATTCTTCCCATGTACTGCACTTTGCCCTCCCCCTTCCCATTCACTTGCACACTCAATGTCAGCTGGCCTAGAGAAATCAATGTCTCTGTGTGGCCTCTGTTCCGCCTCCCTTTCCTCGGCGTGTATGTAGGCATGATACAAATGGCACAAAATACCAAAGCACATATCATATGATGCACACACTGCAATTAAAATACGATGCCTGCCACGTACCTTGTACACTTCACAATATGGTCTTCCCATTGTAATGTATGTACTACACATGTTGGAAAAGTGATTCCACAAAAGCAGCAGTGAATATATATTAGCAAAATTAAGCAAGTGGGTGTAGTGCATGCATACAAACATGATGCATGCCCCTTACCTTGCACACTTTCACCATAGCCTCCCACATTTATCGGTACAAACAGACCTGTCACAGTGTTTGTGTACACACCACAACCAGCAACCACATTGCCCAATGGCTTAGCCTCCACAGAGCCAATGCCATATCTGCCATCCTAAAAAGAGCCAGATGTGCCACATCTAATCCTCAAAGTCCAGCGGAATCTGCTGCATTACCGTGCGAGAAACTGGAGGGGGAGGGAGTTGAGGGTTTTTTGGAGGGGAAGGGGGTATGTGGAGGGGAATGTGAAACAGGGGCGGGGATTGTGTTTTTAGGATTGTCTCTAAAAACACATTTTTTTCTTTTTGTCGTAGTTTTGTTATGTATGGTCATTCATACATTGAATTTTCCTTATTTTTCTCTCTTTTACTCACTGTCTGTTTGCTTCTCCTCCTGACATTTTTCTTGACTGAAAATGAATGATTATCTTACATTTCTACAGAATTCTCTGGAACGCTTCATGCAGAGTGGCAAACACAACAGCATTGCCAATGGAGGTAAAAAAATGACATTTCCTTGAAACCACTGGAAATCTTGCTGGTTATTAATGCTTTGTATAGTCTGTGCAGAACATCACAGCACTGCACATAAAGATGCACATGCTTTTGTTTATCCAACATCTCCCGACCTTTGGCTATGGACAAATTACACCAGCATGCTCCCAATGTCCTCTTGGTGTCATCAATGAGAAAATCCCCTTTGCAGTAGGAAATATCTGCATCACAGCGGTCATCAACTTGTTTAAGTAAGCGAGCAAACGTGAGCACGACATGTGCCCCAAATGTAGTCCTCCAAAATGCACGACCACCACATCTACAGTACCAACAGAGGCCACACATTTGCAAAGGAGATCCATGCATCTGAAACCCCACTCAAACTGTGCCCCAAAAAGCCTGCACTCCTTCCAACTGAAAGTCAGTATCAAACCCTCTTTCCACAGCATACCGGTGCAGATCGTACACAAAAAGGTATCACCGACTAAAAGCACTCGCCGTCTGTCCATCTCTGCCAACCTTGGTGCATCGAACTTTGGGTAAATATGTCACTGCGCCTTCCGGTGAACCACACCCTCAAATCCTCATTGGAGAATTCCCACAGTTCCATATGCGAAGAATCCATGCGCAGAAGGCCATGATGTGGCACGTGCGCTTTCACAGCTACAGCTAGAGGCACCCCCCAGTAAATCAGACAATTCTTCCTTTGCACTCAAATCTTCCAACAGTCCCTTAGTGGCACCTATTGGCAAGTAGAACATTTCAAAAGCACCTGCACCAATCACATACTGCACCTCGGCATTGCACACTATCATTTCTGTACACAACTCCATATTTCCTGTTAGACACACAGAGCACGGTCCCTTTGCTTCCAAAGCCCCTCCACCACAACCTTTTCCTAAAGGTTGCCCTATTTCAGCATCCACAGTGATCCTGCGGCGCACCCAGGACACCTTTCGCCATGCACACAATAGTCCACCCTTACCCACACCCAGCACAACACTATGAATCCATGCATGCAACCATGTGGGCAGCTAACATTGTGCACAAACGTAACGGCACCACAACCTAACTCCCTCACACCATAAAATACCCATTCACGAACACAGGTCACAATTAGCAGCATCCACAAACATACCACAGCCTCCATCACCCTACCCACAACCATTCACAAAGTATTGTGTCACTACCTACCTAACCACAACATTTTCACAAAATTGACCCTACTTCAACAAATCTGCACACAGAATAGTAAAGAACCCATACAAGCTGCACTTCAACCATACCCTCTGCCATACTGCCAGTATGCACACACAGCACCCAGTGCCCACACTGAGTGACACTTTATTGCACCATCGCCAATCACACATCCAAAACTTTAACATGTTCTACCTGTGACCTCACATGCGGAACCAAACACACACCCGCCAGCTAACTTCTGCTGCTCTATGGTGTCTGAAATGTACTCCACAACCATTTTTTACAGGTCACCACCCCTACCAGATACACTGTCAAAATTGTATTAGTGGCATGGGTTTCCTCAAGTCCAACGCTCTTCAATACATAGCCTACGGCCTTCGGCCATGCACCCAATAGGCTAGGCCTTGAACACAGGCACTGCCCGTAATGCCACCATGCATGTGACCATATCACCAATTACACCAATCCACATACACACCACTGCCACCAACCTGCACACGCAATCACCAATCGCATACTGAACCTCTGCAGTGCACCCATTCACGAAAACAGGTCGCTATCCGGAGAATCTACAAACATACCAGAGCCTCCACCACCTCTAACCACACCCATTCACAAAGTATTGTGTCACTACCAACCTACCCACAACCTTTTTGCAACATTGGCCCTACTTCCAACAAATCAGCACACAGCATAGTAACCAAGCACATTTAAAGTGCACTTCGACCATATCCTCTTCCATACTGACAGCATGTAAACTCAGCACCCAGTGCCCACACTGCATAACTTTTCACCTCACCATGGCCAAGTACACATCAAAAACTTTACCATCTTGTAACAGTGTCCTCACCTGCGAAACAAAACATGCATGGATGCATGGCAGCTCACTTCTCCTGCTCCATTGCATCTGAAATGTACTCCACACCCATTCTTTACAGGTCACCACCCTCTAACGGCTGCAGAATCCAAAATGCATTACTGCTGTGTCCTAAAGTCCCAGCCTCTTCAGTGCATGACCTACGGCCTTCGGCCATGCACCCAACAGTCTAGGCCTTCAACACTCTCACTGCTACATAATGGCACCATCCATTTCACCAGGTCACCAACTTAGACTATCCACATACACAGCAATATCAACAGCACTCCTACCCAACCTACGCACTGCCATAGAACTATGCAGCAACAAATTGCACCAGTTACGATAATGTAGAAAGAAAGCACTCTCTCCTGCACCCCTGTGCACTTTCATGCACATACTATGGCAGTCCCCACTTCCATTGCCAAAGTATTGGGTCACTGCAAACTACCCACATTCAGTTCGCAACACTGGCCTACTGCAACCATTGTGCACACACTGCACTATGCAAGCACCACCATGTACCGGATGCACAACCACACTTGCGTTACTGTGGTGGGTATGCCAAAGCCCTACGCTCTTCAGTGCATGCCCTACTGTGTACGGCCTTCGGCCATGCACCCAATAGTCTAATCCTTCCACTGACCCAACGCAACTTCCTACACCCATGCATGTCACCATGTGCCCAACTACCGCATTCTATCCGCATAGCACAGCCACCCGTGCTCCCATCCAACCTATGTCATATGCAGTTCATTCCTTCTAAAAATGATTTACCAACACTCACGATGGAAAGGTCGCTGCAAACAGGTCGAGGCAGAAGCTATCGGGCCATTAAAACACCTGCCTCCAATCACCACATGAAGTACTTGCCTGTCTAGCTACCTTCGACTTGGCGCAGTACGCGCAAAAACTACAGGCACTCCTCAGTCTTCTTCTACCTACATATGTCACATGACATGTGTCACGGACGGCCCACCCCCCGTTCTGAGTGGTCCGTGTCCACTAGGTCTAGTGAACGGGGTATGTTCACAAGCTCCACTTCCACCGTGGTTGCTCCGTGAGTATTGACCTGTGCCCCTTTTGCAGAAATCTTTGGCTTGTGCCCCTAAATCTTAATTCTTCACCTCCCCCGCCCCCCAGGCCCTTGATTCCCTTGTGCGCTCCTCGCTCCCTCCCGCTTCCTAGTTCCCCTTCCTCCCGGACTGCCCACCACCGCTCCGATTGGTCCTGACGAGAGGGTCCCCCTCCATTGCTAGTCCTCCCAGGGCAGCCCTCTGCCCGGCATCCCATTGGCTAAGGAACCGAGGCAAAGGACGGCTCCTACAGTGACAGCTCCAGGTCGTATCTGCAGGAGAAGCAAAAAGCCAACAATAAGTAAGTGTGGCAAGGGCGGGGACTGAAGCAATTACTTCACGCCATACTACCCTACCACCCAACCCCAGAAGCTAAACTGTTGCAAACTCTTCAATCTGTGGTTTAGTTGCATTTAGAAAATGTGCTGAATAGCATATCTGTAGTGTAATTGCATTTAGAAAGTGTGCCGAATAGCATATCTGTGGTTTAATTGCATTTAAAAAATCTGCCTAATAGCATATCTGTAGTTTAATGGCATTTAGAACTTGTGTCAAATAGCAGATCAGTGGTTTAGTTACTTTTAGAAAATCCACCCAATAGCTTATCAGTGGTTTAGTTGCATTTAGAAAGTCCACCCAATAGCATATCAATGGTTTAGTTCCACTTAGAAAATCTGCCTAATAGCATTTCTGTAGTGTAGTTGCATTTTGAAAGTCCGCCTAATAGCATATCTGTGGTCTAGTTTGCCTTTAGAAAATCTGCCTAATAGCATATTTATGGTTTAATTGCACTCAGAAAGTCCACCCTATATCATATCAGTGGTTTAGTTGCTTTTAGAAAATCTGCCTAATAGCATATCTGTGGTTTAGTTGCGTTTAGAAAGTCCACCTAATAGCAAATCTGTCGCCTAGTAGAATTCAGAATGTCTGCCTAATGGCATATCTGGGGTCTAGTTGCTTTTAGAAAGTCTGCCTAGTGGCGTACCCGTGGTCTGGTTGCCTTTGGAAGGTCGGCCTATTAGCGTGTCTGTGGTCTAGTTGCATTCTGAAAGTCTAAATAGAAACTGCGATATAGTTGAATATGTGAATAATCTCACCCTATGGTATTGTGAACATGAAAACTGTGAAAAATCTCACCCTGTGGTATACGTGTACTTAGAAACTATGAATATTATAACCCTGTGATATAGTTGAATTTAGAAAGTGTGAATAATCTCACCCTGTGGTATAGTTGAATTCAGAAACAGTGATTAATCTGACCCTATGGTATACTCGAAGTGTGAATAATATCACCTTGTGGTTTAGTTAAATTTAGAAACTGAATAATCTCACCCGGTGGTATAGTTGAATTTAAAATGCGAATCATCATTAAAGATAGTAGGAAGGTGTGAACTAAATCATCCAACGCCAACTATAACAGTTCAAACTAATCCAAACCATGAGTCCACCCAACAAGGTCAGCTGAAAATGACCCCCTCGCGCCCGTCTCCCTTCCCCCTGCCCTACATCCCAACCCCCTTCTCCAAACCATCCTGCCCTCCACCACATCCCCTATCCAAACACCAAGCCAGAGGGTCACAATGGCGAGCCAACCATCCTAAAACCACTGCTCCTCCCACCCGCCTTCTATCATCATACCTGCTCCCCCGACTAACGGCCCGCCTAGTCTCGCAAGCACACCCAGCCCCGCTACCATCCGCCCCCACTCCCCTCATCAACTCCCACCATCATCCCCCTCCGACCCCACTCCTTCCCCTCGCTAAAGATTTCACGCCTCGCCCTCGCAAGAACAGTAGCTGCCTCCCTTTCCCCCTCTGACCCCCGCAACCTCTCTCAGACACCAGCCACAACAAAAGCACTGAAGAGAAAACATACTTGGTCTCCCTCAATCTCTCAGTACTCATCGCCACTCCTGTCTCGACCCACCTCCTCATCCTCCCAATCTCTATAATCACCACCCTCCCCCCGCCTCACCCTACCTGAAACCCATCTCTTCAATTCTCAACAACCAAAACTGAAACTCCTAACCCACCTCACCCCACCTTCAAATCCTGACCCAAATCCAATCAAACCGTCACACCAGTCCAACCCCTCCTCTCCCAAACCCACCAACTCAACTGCCTGCCTACTCTACCCATCGACCACCAACCACCCCCCCTCGCTCCCCATTTTTCACCCTCTCCCCTCCAACCCCCCACCTCTGCAACTCCCCCATCATCCTTCTGTTGCGAAGTAAATGGAGTCCTTTTTAATGGCCGATCTGTAGCAAAAAACAGACACAGCATCTTTGACCACCTCGCCTCTGACATACTGGACCTGGTCTTTATCACAGAAACCTGGTTCTCCGACGACTTCGCCCCTATCGCCAATGAAGCGTCCCCCCCTACCCCCTCCAAGACTACTCCCTCATCCCCACTGAACCGTCCCTCTAGAGGAGGAAGAATAGCAATCGCCTTCAAGTCTCACTTCCACACCTCAATCATCGACAACAAGCCATCCATTCCTTCCTGCGAATCACTCCTCGTATAAATATCCCTCCCCCCTTCGTTCTCCCACAGCCTCTTCATCATCTAAAGACCCCCTGGCTATGATAGACAATTCTCAAACAAACTCTGCGCCTCTATGGCCACCCTCCAACTAAACCATCCAACCCTCACCCTTCAACATATGGCTTGACATCCTCACCAACCCTATGACCCACTCTCTGGTCGACGGCATAGACACCATTAACCTCCATACCCACATAAACGGGCCGACTCACTATAAAGGACACACCCTTTATGCCATCTTCAGCTCCCACAACCTGATACATCTAAACCCTTCCACCCCTATCATCTGGTCCGATCACTTAATTGTTTCTTTCGCCATTCACTCACCCAACTCGCCCCTCTTACCTGAACCAGAACCTCAGAATCTACGCAAACGTTGGAAGAAACTAAAAATTCTTCCCGACCTAGCTGATGCACTCCAAGCTCCTCCCCCTACCCGCCTACTCAATGACTCCTAACCTCAACACCTCACTAATCACGCTCACCCCCTCTTTCAAACCATCAGCTCGCCATGGCCTTTTTCCTTTTTCCTAAATGGTTCACACCAGAACTGAAGACCACTAAACAGCTATATAAATCCCTAGAATGCAAATGGCGGAAAGACAATACAGCCCTGAGCAGATCCACCTTGGCCCGGCACCATCGCCACTACAAGGCCGAAATCTGGAAAGCTAAAAAAAGCCCATTACAACTCCCGAATCCTAAACTGTAAAAACCCCAGCAAAGGACTTCACAAAATCATCGCATAAATTCACCAGACCATCATGCACCACCACCCTTCCCACCCCCTCACAATCACTCTGCGACTCACTCTCTCTACACTTTTACACCACAGCTCACGAAAGAACAAACTATCTAACCAACAAACTAGCTCTCTTACACCCACCAGGCAATCCACCCACCCTTTCTGCCATCCCACCGCCTGCGACCGCTACCCAACCAACTTTCAACTCCTTCATTCCAATATCAACTGACCAATTTCTCAAACTTCTCTCTTCCCGCAAACCATCCGGCTCCCCGCTGGACCCCTGCCCAGCCACAACCCTCAAAGAAATGTTCGCATCTACCTGCGCAGGAGAACACGCAAGAACCATCATAAACGACTCCCTCTGCACTGGAATTTTTCCCGACATGTTCAAACCTGTTCATGTAAAGCCTCTTCTAAAAAAAACCATCCCTCGAACCTCTCGAGCCCAAAAACTACTGTCCCATCTCAAACACCAGATTCCTTGCCAAACTCATTGACTGAACCGCCTACTCCCAACTAAACGCCTTTGTCGAATCCAACAATCTCCTAGACCCCGCTCATTCAGGTTTCAGAGCCCGACACGGAACCAAAACCAGCCTAACCTCAATCTGGGATGACTTTAAAAACACTGCTGATTCTGCAGGATGCGCTGCACTAATCCTTCTTGACCTATCCGCCGCCTTCGACACAATCAACCACTCAATCCTCCTTGACCGCCTCCACTCCCTGGAAATCTGTGGAAACGCTCTCAAATGGATAGCATCCGTCCTCGACAATAGGAACCAAATAACCCTACTCTCCACCTATGCTTCCCACGCCCGACCAGTCATCACTGGGGTTCAACAAGGAGCATGCCTACCAGCCCTCCTGTTTAACTTCTGTATGTCCACCCTCCCACAAATAATCCGCTATCACAATATCCTGTGCTACAACTACGCCAATGACACAACTAATCCTAAAACTCCTGAATTCAAAACCCAACTGCCAACCCGACCTCGCTTCCTGCCTCCTCGACATAGATTACTGGATGACCACAAACCACCTCTTGCTAAGCCCCTCCAAAACTGAAATCATGATATGTGGCAACACCAAACTTCATCCGCACCCGCTACCCTGGCCATCTGCCATGGGCAATTCCCAGACACCCTCAAATTCAGTAAAAATCCTTGGATGCACCCTAGACTCTGACCTAACCCTCTCGCTCCAAGTCAATGTCTCCAAGTCCTGCCACTACCACCTTAAAACCCTTAGGCGCATTTTTCCATACCTCTCCTTTCCCAACAGACTCTCTGCAGTCCAATCAATTGTTATGTATAGACTGGACTATGCTAACCCCCTCTACCTTCGGAGTCCACGCGTACCAACTGACTAAACTACAAAGAGCACAAAACGCTGCTGCCAAACTGCTACTAGCACTTGGCCCAAGAAATCACATCTCCCCAGCCCTCAAACTCTGCACTGGCTTCCGGTTGCCCGAAGGGTGACCTTCAAAACCTTATGCATCTCTCACTGAGCAATGCTTAAAACCGGACCTCAATATCTTCAAGACAAACTAAAACCCTACCATCCTCCACGCACTTTAAGATCAAGCTCTGTCGGCCTACTAGTCATACCAAAAACCAACTCAGTCAGGCTAGGTGGATCATCATTCTCAGTCCTGGCCCCCACTCTGTGGAAGGCACTTCAACACCACATCCAACTCACCAAGGACCTCATGCCTTTCCGCAAATTACTGAAAACATGGCTCTTCCCCTAAGATCGACTCTCAACTCAAACTCGATATCAGCAATCAATGACATTAGCCCAAAACTGCTTTATCATAAATAACAATCCAGCAGCATAATACGAGCGAGAAATTGAAAACCAATAACCGCTAATGTAAATTTAAACGGATAAACTGAATTGAACGAGTGAAGTGGATGAAAGTAGTGAAGTGGATAAAAGGAATAACCTGGATGAAAGCAGTGAATTCGCTGAAATTAAGCAAAGGGATGAAATAAATTAAATGGACGAGAGGAACGAAGTGGACGAGTGGAATAAAGTGGACGAGAGGATGGAAAGGAGGAGTACATGATACGGATGGAGTGCACAAATAGAGTGCATGGAACAGATCGATAACATGAAATGACAAAGTGCATGGAATGAAAGGAACAAATGTAATGGATGGAGTGCATGACATGGATGGAGTGCTTGACACAGATGGGGTGCATGGGACGGATGGAGCGCGTGCAATGGATGACGTGGATAGAGTAGATAGAGTGGATGAAGAGGGTGTGTGCGGAAAAGCAGATGAAGTGTGCGGAAAAGCAGATGAAGTGTGCGGAAAAGCAGATGAAGTGTGCGGAAAAGCAGATGAAGTGTGCGGAAAAGCAGATGAAGTGTGCGGAAAAGCAGATGAAGTGTGCGGAAAAGCAGATGAAGCGGGCGGAAAAGCAGATGAAGCGGGCGCAAAGGATGAAGCGGGCGCAAAGGATGAAGCGGGCGCAAAGGATGAAGCGGGCGCAAAGGATGAAGCGGGCGCAAAGGATGAAGCGGGCGCAAAGGATGAAGCGGGCGCAAAGGATGAAATGGGTGGAACGGATGGAATGCATGCATCGGGCGAAGTGCATGGAACTGATTGAACAGAAGGAGTGCATAGAATTGAGGGAGTACAAGGGATGGATGTAATGCATGGAACAGATAGTGCATGGAATGTACATTGTGCAAGAATGGTTGGAGTGCGTGCAAGGGTTGGAGTGCATGGAATGAATGGAGCATGAAGGCGATCTCAAGCACCTACTGATAACCACCATATCACATCACCACTCTTACTCTCTTCTATACCCCACCACTCAACTAGAACACAGCGATACTATGACACAGTCGGTATAGCTGTTCTCATACCAACACCTGCCACATACTCCCAATCATCCTAACTAAACACAGCTGGTTGCACACCCGCCAGTTTAGGCGTTCTCCTCAGGCCTAATGCAGCCAGAATCAGTCTGGCATCACCCTGCCAGAACAAACACATACTCCCGATCTCCCAACCACCACACCTACCGCTAAGAAGCAGCTATCATACGAGTGTCACACTTGCTGCGCACATAACCGGTGTACACACGCACCTTACGGCTCTCTCTCTCTCTACTGACTTGAACCACGGTTCCCGAGGGCGTTCAACCTACCAGCGCCTTGAGATCATACCAATGGTGCATAAGGCGCTATAGAAATGCAAAGTAACATAACATGAACCACTTCTCACTCCCCGATCCCATTTCCCATTCAGTCTATGGGGGGAAAAAAATGTTAGTTTTCCCCTTATAACTTTGCCCCCCGCACGAAACCTCACCCAACTTAGCGAAAAAATTCAGAGCCGGCCATATACTTTTTTTTGCAAAGTTTGGTGAGGATTCCTCCAGGGGGAATCGAAGTTATAAGTCGCCAAAAATGTGCTCTTCCTATGAGTTTATCAACTTAACCATAACTACACAGCCGATATATATACACACTTTTTTGCCAAAATTACCTACATAACCCCTCGTCTGAAAAGTAAATGCACATGCAATGCCATCAGTGATGTCATCAATGACATTTGTGATGTCATCTTTGATGTCCTGGGTGTTACTGTTAGCAGTGCACAGTGCTGTGAGGAGTTATGGTTGCTTAGCGTACCATAACTGGTGAATTTCAAGGGTTTTTAGGTTTTACTTTGAACCATAATGAGACTTTTGTATTATGTCACGTTTGTAAAAAACTTTGTGAATTTCACAGGTTTTTAGTAGCACAACTTAACCATAACGTCACCTTAAAGATTTTTGTGTGTGTGAATTGTATGGGTTTTTAGTAGGACAAATTAAGTGCAAGGTCTTGCTAAGAAAGAAATGTTGTACTGCACGTCACAGATTTTCAGTAGGGCAATGTAACTATAATGTCCCTTTACCAAGAGTCGTTTGGCAAACAGTATACACCTTGCGAAGAATGCCACATGAAAGTATGCTGGCGTACAGCACTGTGACATGTCCCGGAATTAGTACACACTTTTTTTTTTGTCAAAATCTTTTTTATTGAAATATCAGTTCACAATGCAAACTTTAACAGTATAAACAATGGCAAGGATATTTAAGTGCAGTTCAACATTATATCATTATTCTCCCGCCTAGAGCTCAACGAATAGCGCTGAGAGTGATTAATTTAACAGTGAGTTGACATTTCATTTTTAAGCATCATTATTCATTTGTATTATCATTGTTACTCTCGAGGATGTGTTGCTGCAATTATTTATGGAGGAAGGAGGAAAGAAGAAAAAAAAAAAAAAAAAAAAAGGGAGGGGGGGGAAGGACCCCATTCTTTTCCACCTGCACCCCCCCCGGTGGTCCGGGTGTTATTCTTAGTAGCCAGTATTGTCATGTTCTGGTGTTAGATCAGCCCTGTACCTTGTTTTTAGTGTGATCCTCAGGGCTGGAGGAGGCATTTGATTAGTTTTGGTTGGAAGAACATATGTTCCTTATCTTCCACGTGGTCTAAAAAAGGGGCCCAAATTTGTCGAAATTTGTCCGTTCGATTCAGTAATGTGGCTGTTAGTTTCTCCATTCCCAAGATTTCCCAGACCTTGACCCACCATTGAGCAATACAGGGGCCCTCCGGCTCTTTCCAAAAGCGCGCGCGCGTAAGGCGGGCTGCCATCAGTAGCTGGGTAATGAGCTGTGCTCTAGGGCCAGATTGCGGGTATGACCCATCCTCAGGAGAATCTCCCAGGACCATCACCATTGGGTCCAGCGGGAGGAGGGATCCGGAGATGTCTTTAATTTTGGAGCGAATCTCCAGCCAAAAAGATTGAATGGTTGGGCAGTGCCACCACATGTGACCCAGGTCCCCCTTCGCCCCGCACCCGTGCCAGCAAGTCTCGGGGTATTCAACGTTCATGGCATGCAGTCTCTGCGGAGTGAAATACCATCTATAGCATATTTTGAGTGCACATTCCCTCACTGTCGTGCATCTGGAGGACTTGTGTGCTCTGGCCCAGATTCTCTGCCACGATTCAGGAGAAATCTCTTTCCCCAGCTCTTTCCCCCATGATGCCATGTACGGTAGTTCCTCCCCCTCTGGGGCTATTTCTGTGAGGCGGTAGCATGTAGCTACATTATGGGCACGTTGACCTTCGATCGCAGTTAGTTCAAGACCTATGGGGGGTCTGCTGGCGGCTTTCCTAACTAGTGGGTTGGTGATCCAGTGCCTAAGTTGGATGTATTTAAACCTTTCGGATTCTGGGAGGTTAAATTTCTCCTTACACTGAATAAATGTTAAGGGGACACCGTCCGCGTATGTCTCCTGCAGCCTCAGGGTTTTGTTTCCCGACCATTTATGATAGGATCTAGGTTGAAGCCCCGGGGTAAAGATGGGGTTCTGCGTGATCGGGGTCATAGGGCCCAGGCCCGGGGTCAGTCCTCTTAGGGTGAGCTGTCTGTCCCAGCATCTGAGTGAGGCGCACGTGGTTGGGAGGAGTGGGAATTGGGAGGCTCGCGCTTCCCGTGGCAGGAAAGGGAGATGAGATAGGGGGGTCGCAGTGAGTGTCTGTTCTATATCTCGCCACTTAGGGGGGTCCTCTTGGAGCGCCCATGTCAGGATAGGGGCTATCTGGGATGCACGATAGTATCTTACCGTAGACGGGAGCCCCAGGCCGCCAAGCTGTCTACTTCTAATGAGGATCTTGCGCTGTATTCTAGGTGTTTTACCTTGCCAGATGAATTGGGATATAGCTTTCTGGAGGCCTTGTAGATCTCGCTCTGGGATATAAATTGGGAGCACCTGGAATACATAGAGAAGGCGAGGTAATAGGGTCATTTTAACAGCTGACATTCGCCCCAGCCAGGAAATTTCCTGGGGGCCCCATTTTAGTAGTGATTCCTTAGCTTCTTTAAATAGTGGGGAAATATTGGCCTTCGCTAGCCCAGAATAACTTGCAGTCAAGGACACTCCCAGGTATGTTATTTTGGCGGTCTCCCAGCTGAGGGAGAATTTGTTCTGTAAGGCGTTTAATACCTCGGGGGTTTCGGACAGGTTCAGCCCCTTTGATTTGGCTGCGTTTATTGAGAAGCCCGAAGTCTGCTCAAATTTATCCAGCAGAGCCATGAGTGGGGGGACTGAGGTCTGGGCCTCTCGCAGGAAGCAGAGCACATCATCTGCGTATAAGGCCACTTTGTGCGTCTGGTCTTAACTGTACCATCTATGTCTCGTGGGCAGTGTGGAAATAGATGTTATATTTATGTGGGAACATCCACCCTCAACATTTGCCGTACACAACGCCAACATTTATTGGTACGCAGGGATTGCCAATGCACTACACATTATATATCGTTAGCAAAAGTTCTACTTATCTGAAAAAGGCATCAGCTAAAAGCATCCTTCCTCCCTAAGAAACAGCAGCACTGGTGTTATGAGAAAGCATAAGAAAAGCATAAGAAACAGTGCACATAACAAATGGACAAAATGTATCGCCGTACATCTACCAACCCATATTACCGTTTATTGACTTTTTTCTCATTGCCGTTCGCAAATTCCCTTATAGTCTGCCGTGCCAAAAAAAAAAAAAACACCCGTAAACAAGGATAATAATGCGTTAATAACAACCGTTCACAGTGTAAGGGAAAAAAGAAAAAAAAATGTGCATACACTCCAAATACTGCATATTTCTCAGTAAAGTACATAGACGCCATAATATTTGCCAGTAATAATCTAAATTAGCAAAGCAGTAACATGTGCTACTGAAAAGGACGGGGCGGCGGTCGCAGTTCGGATTACAAAACAAAATCCTCTTTCAAGATGGCCGCCATAGAAAGGGAAAGCGGTTATTCCATACATGGCCCCTCTTCCCTGTCCATGGTAGACTGCAAAAAGCACAAGTACGTGACGTGATGCTGCACTTGTAAAACATACAGCGACGTACAACCTAATAACTAACATTTGGAAATGATGCAGTTCAATGTAGAAGAAAACGGGAACATTTTACAGTTTGCAAAGTAGGTTTATTTAACAACAAAGTGGCAGAGACCATCAGAGTAAGGGCATTTCGAGGGGATTGGGTCCTCCGACGTATTCCATATCTATGACAGGTAATGTCCACAGCTGTGCTGCTTCGGAAAATCTTTAGCGTCTGCGTCGATGACGTCGAAGCGCCGTCCCCGAGGACCTCCTCTGACGGCCGACGTCACCCGATGTGATAAGTAAGACGCACGACGCCCATAGCCTCAGTTCTGTTTTTTCCGCGAACGTGTTCGCTTTGTGAATCTCGGTACGCCTCGACTCGGAGTTGCTGTTTTCTATTCTCGGTTCGTTGAACCTGTTCGGTTGGTTGTGAAGACCTGTTCGTGGCGATGTCTTTCTCATCTTCGACCCCGCGTCCGGGCTTCAAGAACTGCGGGGACTGTGGGTTCAAGATGTTGGTCACGGACTCGCACGACGCCTGCCTCTGGTGCCTCGGGGAGGCCCACGATACGGACGACTGTGTTGACTGCCAGTCGCTCACTGCAAAGGCCTTGCGGGAACACCAGACGAAGCTGTCGGTAGGCCGGGTGTCTAAGCCCCGGAAGTCGAGGTCTGCGGGGCTTTCGACCGATGACTCGAGGGGTGACTCTCCACGTCGTCTCCAGGAGTCGGTCTCGCCACTCCTCCGCCTCTTCTAGGCATTCCAGGAAGCGCAGGCATAAGTCGCCTTCCCCGTCCTCTTCCAAGGACTACGCCCGTCGGCGGGTCGCTTATCCCTCCATGCAAGCGACACCGGAGGAATGGGCTTCCTTCGGGAAGCAGATGCTAGCGATTCTGGAATCGCAGGGCACTGGTCCCTCCGCACCTCACAGTGGGGTCGGTCGGCACCGGTCGAGACACCGCCCGTACGCCTTTGGGCTCGGGTGGTCGGCACGGCTCACGGGAGAGGTCCCGCTCGGACAAGGGTAGCCGTTCTCGCCATGCCCGTTCCAGGTCCCGGTCCTCAACGCGCTCGAGACCGCGTGATCCTGTGCCGTCTTCGAAGAAGACGTCGACGCCTGTGGCGCCGTGGTCGTCGACAATTTCTCTCGAGGTTCTGACTTCGAGGGGGTCGTCGACGCCGTCGGCGCCCAGGTTGTCGAGAGACACGCTCGGCGCTCCGGCTTCGAGGACTGTCGACGCCGGCGATGCCGACGGCGCTGCAGCTGTCGTCGACACCGATTTGCTCGACGTCAATGCCTTCTCCGTCGACGCCGACTCGTTCGGTGCCCTCGACGCCTTTTCGGTCGACGCCGGCGCCTTTCGAGGCGGTGGTGTCGGAGGGGCCCCGTGGCACGGGGTTTGCCCCTAGAAAGGCTATGGCTAAGGTCCAGCACTGCTTTGGTCCGCAGAGGTCTTCCTCTCCCCACCTGGAGTACATTTCAGAGGGTGATGAAGGCTCTGATGGCGGCCTGGTTCCGGTTGCGGTTCCAGATGACCTAATCTCGGGCCATAGCCAGTTTGATGACCTGAGGCAGTCGCTGCATGATGCCAGTGGACTGGACACCTCTCCGGAGGTGGAGTTTTGTCGGCCAGAGCCTGGCACTCTTGCAGATTCTTCATATCGGCGCCTTATGTCTCGGGTTACCGAGTACTTGGGTTGGTCAGCTCCCCCAGGGGAGTTCGTTCAGGATGATCTCACGGACATCCTTGATCTCTGTCCACCCACTGACCTGGTTTTGCCTTTTCATATGGCTCTGCAGAGAAGGGTGGCGGCGGCTTGGACTGCTCCGGGGAGTCTCCCGGCAGTGGGCAAGTCTTTATTGCGAAAATACCGTCCAGCCAATAGCGACCCCTGCTACTTGTCTAGGCACCCCACCCCGGAGAGTTTGGTGGTGCAAGCGGCTACGGCACCGGCAAAGCAGGCGTCGTATCCTACCATACCTCCGGATAGGGACGACAAACGTTTTGACGGCTGGGCGAAGAAAGTGTTTTCTTTGGGGGGTATGGCGCTTCAGGCGGCCAACTCCATATGTGCCTTGTCTCGTTTCACGCACACTCTGTGGAACTGTGTTGCATTAGCGGCTGATCATATTCCCGAAGGGGACGAATGGGATGGTTTCCTTGCTATGGTTCAGGATGGCAAGGATGCTATGTGTGAGGCTGTTCAGTCGGGTTTGGACTTGGCGGATTGTGTCAGCCGGTCCATGCCGGCGAGCACCGTAATGCGCAGGTTTGTGTGGTTGCGGAAGTCTGGGTTCGCTCCTGATGTGCAGTCCCGGCTCATCAACATGCCTTTTGACGGTGAACACCTTTTTGGCAGTAAGGCTGAGAGCCTTCAGAGGTTGCAGACCTCCAAAGCTGCAGTGAAATCGTTGGGTGCTGCAGTTCGCCAACCTCCGTCTTTTCGTCCTAGGGGACAGCAATGGAGGGGAGGTTCCTTTCGCTATTACTCGTCCTTCAGTAAAGCGAGAGGAGCTAGCAGTCAAAGAGGCCATCGTAAGAGTGCCAGAGGTGGAAACATAGGTACTCGAGGTGCCAAGGCCGCTCGGGCAGTTGCCCCTTTGCCCTCAGGCAACGCCGCAGCCGCTACCACTCAGTCATGAGGCCAGGTCCCATGGTTGACCGGCTGGAGGAAGGCTGGCGCAGCAACTTGTAGAGTGGCAAGCCATTACTTCGTATGTGTGGGTTCTGGAGATCATAACCCACGGCTACTGTCTTTCTTTTCGGCAGAGGCCTCACGACAATCCACCAGGGAACCTCTCTTTGAAGAGTCCGGATCCGCTCCTTGCGCAGGAAATTCAAGCCCTGCTGGAGAAAGGTGCCATAGAACTGGTACCTGTAGCAGAGAGGAACAAGTGATCGTATTCCCCTTATTTTTTGATTTCAAAGAAAGACGGGGGATTGAGACCCATCATGGACTTGCACGGTTTGAACAAACGCCTCAGGAAGGACAAGTTCAAGATGGTGACTCTTTCTCAAGTCCTCCAGGCCCTTCAACTTCAGGACTGGTTGGTGTCTCTCGACCTCAAGGATGCTTACTTCCATGTGCCGATCCATCCCAAGCACAAGAAGTACCTGAGGTTCGCGGTTGGCGACTCGCACTTTCAGTTTCGGGTCCTGCCGTTCGGATTGACCTCCGCCCCGAGGGTTTTCACCAAGCTCATGGTGGTGGTGGCAGCGCATCTCAGGAAAGGGGAGATTCACGTCTACCCCTACCTGGACGATTGGTTGATCAGGGGGAGCTCTCCCGAGCAAGTCCTGGATCATCTGTCCGTCACCTGCCACTCCCTTCACAGGCTGGGCTTCTCTCTCAATTTAAAGAAGTCCCATTTGACACCAACGCAGTGGCTCCAGTACATCGGAGCAGTGCTCGACACGTCCCTGGGGCAGTGTTTTCCTCCTCAGGTGAGGGCTCTTCACATTCAGCAGATGGTGCACAAGTTTCAGTTTGCCCAGAATCTCCCAGCGTCCGAGTTCTTGAGACTGATCGGCCTCATGGCATCCTGCATTCTTCTGGTGCCAGAGGCTCGTCTGCGGATGAGATCTTTGCAGTGGGCACTCAAGCTCCAGTGGTCTCAGTCCTCCGGCAGGCTGTCGGACCCTGTTCAGGTGCCGCCCTCGGTGGCCCGGGACCTTCTGTGGTGGGCCGTCGAGGGCAATCTGATGAAGGGGGCCCCATTTTGGCTGCCCTGGCCGGAGGCGACCATCGTGACGGTCGCATCCCTCACGGGATGCGGAGCTCATGCCAACGAGTTGACAGTCAGCGGCCGTTGGTCTCCGTCGGAGTCAAGACTCTGTAACGCTCACCCGACTCCCACGGAGGCGCTGGTCTAGTCTGGGTTGCTGTGGCCTCTTCGAGCGTGATGCGCAGAACTCGGAACACCGACTGAACAGGACCCTCAAATCTTGCTTGTCTGGCCCGTAGGAATATCCTTCTGCAGATGAGAAAGGGGATTAACAGTCTGCAGAATAGTGTGCTTGCTCCCCTCTTCCCCCCTTCGTTCTTCTCTAACTTCCTCCGAAATCCCCGGTTGAAGCTCACCTTATGGTTTGAAAGGATGAACTCTCCATCCTGCTTCTGGTGCAGGGGCGCGCGTTTGTCCAGTTACTTCACTGGTTTTGAGAATGGCGCTGGCAAAATCCACTTGACTTTTCCGAGCGGAACGCCGTAAGTATGAAGATTACATAAGTTCAAGTGTAGAGCCTCCTTTTCTGTTGCCTTCCTAACCTGTGATCTGTCCTTTATTTCAGGTGCAGAATGAAGGCGATGCGTTGAGGGATTGAATTGCCGATGGTAAACTCAGGTGAGTTAGCGATGGGGGCGATCCCTCTTAATGTCTTTATATTCCTCCAGTAATGTCTTTTGTCCTTTCCCCATAGGGGCCGGGGTGCGGTACCTGCCAACGAAGCGGCGCCGACCCGAAATGAGGAATGGTCCACCAACAGAAGACCGGTAAGTGTTATGGCGGAAAATTAGGCTTTCCTCATATGTTCCTTCTGCTCACCTTTTGTCTCTTCTTCTCTCCCCTAGGCGCAGAGATGTGGCGACCGGTGCAGACAGTCGCGGTGGAGCCAGAAGAACTCCCGAGGACAGGTGAGTGAAGCGTGGCGCTGCAGCGAGCAACGCAGTGCTTTTAAATGAAAGTCTTTTCTCAGGAAAGCTGGCGTGAAGTTTCCGGATGCAGGTAAGAAGTTTGATAAAATTCTTGGTTTTCACCTTTCTCTTCTCTTCTTTCCTTACAGGTGTTCCAGGATCGAGGCGGGCGTGCCTGGAGACCAGATGCAGGAGCAGACACGGTGAGCGTTCAGCTGCTTGGATGCAGAACAACGTGAAGCGTGAGCTACTGTCTGGGCGTGGCTTAAATAGCCCCCAAAGTAGCTCCAGGTAAGTATCCTTCCCTGGCCACGCCCGAGTGGCAAAATAGTCCCAATGAAAAAAATAGTCCCTTTCAGGTCTCAGGAAGGCCTGAATCTTGCAGCATGGTCTGCATCAGGTAAGTGCACAAAATACCTTCCTTTATGAGCCTGGCGCCAACGGCGCCAGGACAGAGTCCAAAGAGCCCCTATAAGGGGCCGCTGGGCTTTTACCCGGGGGCATGATGCCTGCTCCCGGGGGTGCTGGGCCTGGCCTGGTGCTCCGGGGGTAGGCATCATGACAGACTCCATATCAATCTGCTGGAGCTGAGGGCCGTCAGGCTAGCCCTGAAGGCTTTTCTGCCGACTGTGCGCGGGAAGAGTGTCCTGATTCTGACGGACAACACGGTGGCCATGCACTACCTCAACAAAAATGGGGGGGCAAGGTCACTTCCGCTGTGCAGGGAGGCGATGCAGCTCGAGTTCTGGGCCATCCAGCAGGAAGTTTCGATCTCGGCAGTTCATCTGGCCGGAGACGACAATGAGACGGCGGACGCTCTGAGTAGGCAGAGCACGATCTCTCACGAGTGGGAGCTGGCTCAGGAGATTCTCCTGGAGATCTTCGCCCTTTGGGGGACCCCTCAAGTGGATCTCTTCGCCTCCAGTGTCAACCAGAAGTGCGAAAGGTTTTGCTCGCGGGAATTTCCTCCAAAAGGAGCCTTAGGAGACGCGTTCGTGGTGGAGTGGTCATTCCCACTGCTGTACGCGTTTCCTCTAGTCCCCGTCATCCCGCAAGTGTTGCAGAGGTTATGGAGGTTAGGTTCCCAGATGATCCTCATTGGTCCGGCGTGGGCCCCGGACCTTCTAGACTTGTCTATCTGCCCTCCACGTCGTCTTCCCTACCGAGACGATCTGCTCTCACGGGAGGGGGGGTCAGGTTCTCCATCCAGAGGTCAGATCCCTCTATCTTCACGCTTGGCTTCTGAAAGGTTGAGGTATAAGGATTGGGACCTCCCTCAAGACGTGATGGAGGTGTTGCTCTCGGCCAGGCGGCCGGCAACAAAGTCTCTGTACTGTTGCCGTTGGAGAAAGTTCTGCGACTGGTGCAGAGTTCAGAATGTGGATCCTTTTGAATGCGACATTCCCATGGTTTTGTCTTTTTTGCTTTGTTTGGCCCACAGGGGCTTGCAAGTGGGGACCATTAAAGGTTACCTGGCGGCGCTGTCCAAATAAGCGCTCGTCTGAAGAGTGTTCCTATTTTAAGATTCCTTTAATTTCGCAGTTTTTGAAAGGGCTCACTAATGTGTTCCCTCCATCACCTTTTTTGGTTCCAGGTTGGGATTTGAAACTTGTTCTTAAGTTTCTTATGTGTGCTCCGTTTGAGCCCTTACATTCTTGCCCTTTGAGGCTGGACTCTGAAAACAGTTTTTGGTTGCGGTTACTTCCGCTCGCAGAGTGAGTGAGTTACAGGCACTTTCGGTTAAGCCACCCTTCACTGTGTTTCACAAGGACAGGGTTGTCCTTAGAGTTCGTCGTCCTTTTCTTCCGAAGGTGGTTTCGGATTTTCATTTGAGCCAGAAGGTTGTTCTTCCGGCGTTCTATCCTCCTCCACATCCTGGTAAGGAAGAGGAGAGGCTCCATAGGCTTGATCCTCGGAGAGCGTGGAGCTTTTATATTTCGTGCATGTCCCGGGTCAGAGTGGACAATCAACTTTTCATTGGTTACGCTGGAAAGCGTTTGGGACAAGCTGTGACGAAACAGACTGTCTCGTTGGATTATTTTAGCTATCTCCGAGTGTTACCGCTTGGCGGGTAAGGACCCTCTGGGTGGCTTGCAGGCCCATTCTACCAGAGGAGTGGCTGCGTCTACTGCCCTGCAGAGGGGTGTTCCTATTCGTTACATCTGTGATGCAGCCACCTGGGCTTCAGTACATACTTTTGTACGTCACTATTCCCTTGATTCCATCAGAGGGCAAGATCTGGCCTTTGGCAAGGCAGTTCTCTATTCTGCAATTTGATTGGGCATGCTAAATGTGTATTCTAAATTCTTTCCCACCTCCTTGCTTGGTACTGCTTTGGGAGTCTGTCATAGATATGGAATACGTCGGAGGACCCAATCCCCTCGAAGAACAAGTTACTTTCTTACCTGGTAACTTTCTTTCGATGGGATGGTCCGATGATGTATTCCATATCGCTCCCTCCCTGCCTTCCCCGCTGCAGAATTTCTTTTGCGATTGCAGCTTGCGTTCCGCAAGGCCTTGTGTGTCTGACTGGCAGTAAACTGGTGGCACACATTCTGGGAAAAAACTATAACTGAGGCTATGGGCGTTGTGCGTCCTACTTATCACATCGGGTGACGTCGGCCGTCGGAGGAGGTCCTCGGGGACAGCGCATTGACGTCATCGACGCAGGACGCAGACGCCAAAGATTTTCTGAAGCAGCACAGCTGTGGACATTACCCGTCATAGATATGGAATACGTCGTCGGACCATCCCATCGACAGAACGTTACCAGGTAAGAAAGTAACTTGTTCTTTTAGTACAATCATAACAATAGTTCTAACGGCGGCATTGCAAATGTCGAAGATCACGAACACGTTTTTTTGGCAGACAAAAATGTTGGGATTTAATTGAAGCAGTCGCTTTGTTTCCACAGTGATTTCCCAAAAGTAGTCATGACCTCCAGCCTACAGCACCGTAAATGAAGTGACGTTGCTCCGCATAGCAAGTTCAGCGTACGGACAAAACAGACAAAGTCCAATTCCACATAATTTTTATGGACAGGCAACCGCTCACCAGCAGCTGCATTTGCCGTCCGAAGAAGTCGTCACTCGGCAAGTGAAACCCATGACATGCACAATACGGCAAGATATACCTAGACGGGAAAGGTTACAGAAAACACGTGTCAATAACCAACCTGTACCAAAAAATTTCAAAAAAAGACACATAAAATGTGCAAAGTACTGCACAAAGGTACGTGTTCAAACATGACATTTTAATAAAATGCTACTAATGTCCATTTGTACCTATAGTGCCAAGCTGCAAACGCCGAGATTTTGCATTCGCCGTAAGAGAAAAAAAAAATGCCAACTACACAGGAAGAGGATAATGCAGTTATAAATTGAAAAAGGGAGAATGAAAAAAAAATTATGTCGCGTGATTTCAAAAAAGACTAAAAAAACGTGCAAAGGTTTACAAAAAGCTATGTGGAGATAGTTAAGGTTTCAAATAAGAAATAGTAATGCTAAAAAAGAATGAGTGCAGTCATACACTACAAAGGTACAACCTACCTGGGCACTCTCATATTACTGCAATAATGTAATAGCGTAGAAAGATAATACAACAATTATATTGGCACAATTAGATGTGCGGTAAGAGAACAATAAAGCGCGGTCCGCTGCAGAGTGGGCAAAATTAAACTTACACAATATTTACTGCCTCCATTCTGTTTGTACAAGGTATACCAATGTGTTCACATGGAAGATTCTTCATATACTGATGTTCCATGTCCCTTACAAAATTTTTGAAACATAATGTTATCAATTGCTATTTTTTTTTACCCTTTCATTCCGTGAACTGCCAGTAAGTTTCCCTTTTCACTCAAGGTCAAAAAACAATTGCCCCTTATACATTCACTCAGATGCGCGGGCGTATTGAGTGGTCAACCAAAAAAGCAACTCATGTGGCCTTCACTCAGAAGCCAAATACATTCTTTCTTTCAAGCAACATATTGCAATCCAATTATGAGAACCGCTACTCCCATACACATCCCAAAGGGATGTTTCCAGCAAACACTGCAGATGAGTGCCGTAGTTTACAAAACTGAGGACACCAGTCTGACGGCAATTTTATTCCAAAAATATTTTAACCCACAAGCAGTAATTGGTCGTGGAACAGTAAGCAGGAACTTCGATTTAAACGTATAACTTTGGTGAGAAAAAAGCTCCACTTTTTCATTTTGCGTTTCCACATCCCATTCCGGCCCCCTCAAAAGTCACCTTCTGAAATACTGTTACAAGACTGTGTGAAGTCCAATGCAGTATTGGTTTTGATGTGTTGCTAGCGATATCCGCATACACTAAAACATGAATAAAACATAGGGGGGCACTGAAAAAAGCTCACTTACTTTATGCTGTATTACAACCTATCAGGCAATGAGTCACATGTTCACGTGCATGTACTTTTTCCCTCACGTGCATGTACTTTTTCCCTCATTCAATCTAAGGAGAAAAGAGATGTTTTCAGAACCCCTGCCCCTTATACCTTGAACCCCCCCTGCACCAATCATCATAAAACTTTCCAAATAAAGTCACAGTGAGCGATACCATTTTTTTTGCAAACTTTGGTGACGCTTCATCCAACTATAGCACAGGTATAAGGCAGTGACAAAGTGTTCTTCCTATGGAAACAGCAACCCCACCATAACAACATAGCCACTAACGTGCCTGTCTAATATGTTGTAGTGCTTGTTGGCTGGACCTACAGATTTGGATATATGTCTGCATACATTTGAATGTATACATGTACATTGGCTTATAACTCCACTGTTGAGAACATTGTTTCTGGGTGCATGGCCTTCGGCCATGCACCCAAGACAGTAACACCCTCCCCAGAACCATCTCACATGCTAACATATACTACAGGTGTATGCATTGCTCGAATATGATGCGGTGGATGTGGGCAGGGCCTAGGGTTTTAGGAGTATGTTGTATGGGCTACAGCCTGCAGTCATGCAACCAAAACTGTACATCCTGCCCACAACCACTTCAGTGATGTGCAGTAGTACGGGTGTATTGCTAGGTGTAGTTTGCTTCACTTGTTCTGGCCAGAGACTGCACTCCTAGCTGTATGTCCATAGATTTAGCAATGTGTGGGTGTGCACTGGCTTACACCTCCAGCGCTTATAACTTTGTTCTTGGGTGCTGTACACACTCCCCACAACCATGTAATCGTTAGTCAATACTACAGGTGTATCCATGGTTGTGACATGCTGCGGTGGTTGTGGCCAGGGCCTACAGTCTTGAAAGTATGGCCTCCAGCCTGCGGCCATGCATCCAAGACTGTAGGCCCTGGCCACAACCACCGCAGCATGTCATAACCATGGTGGCATACTAATCAATAACAGACATATGGGAAAATGTCATCTAATAACGTCATGTACTCAATTTGAATGGTCAGTAACACAACGCATGTCCTTCAAACATTTTCAAGGTGCCTCTACACAGCACGGACTAAAATACTACCCTTATCGCATCCCTCATTTTCTGCATGTACAAATATCCTGAACAAGGCGGCAATGGAGAATACATCATTAACAGTTGCCGCCCAAACAAGTACAGTATTTCAGTCATCTCTTAAGCTCTGAACCTCTCCAAGCACTGTAGGTGTTCAGAAGACTTTCCCAAACACCATTTTGCATGGAGAATACATCATTACCTCCTGCCGCCCAAACAAATACAGTATTTAAGCCATCTCTTACTCTGTGATCCTCCCCACGCACTGTAGGAGCAAAACCGTTTCCAAAACAGCATTTCGCCTCTGGTGGCGACCGCGCTGTCTTCGGATCCAAGATGTCGGGCGCATCAACATATTCTAACACACATCACGGCTCGCTGTAGCCAATCAGCGAAGACGTGTCCGCGGTCATGACGCCACCCCCCTGGCCAATCGGTATCTTGTCTGCGGAACCAACAGGGAACTGTGACTGCGGAGCAGACATGCATATCACTAATTTTTTTAGACATATTTTTTGTTCATTTTGAAAGGAAACTACTGCACAGATTGGCACCAAATTTACAAAAGCATGCTTTTGGGACCAAAGCCCTGCCCCTGCCGCAAATTTGAGGACAATCCGTCCAGCGGTTTGGGCTGTAGGCATGCGCAAAGTTTTCCCCCATTCAGTATATGGGAAGAAAAGATGTTTTGGGACCCCCCCCTATAACTTTTGCCCCCTTGACCAAACATAACCAGACTTTGCAAAACAATTCAGAGTGGTCCATATACTTTTTTTGCAAAGTTTGGTGAGGAATCGTCCAGGGGGAGCGGAGTTATAAGCCACCCAAAAAGTGCTCTTCCTATGGAAACAGCAACTTAACTATAACTACACGTGTAATACACACATATATATATATATAAATATATACACATATACATCCATATTTCTAGATATTACCTAGGATACAATATTGGCAATATTTTTTAATTAACCTTTTTTACTTATTGTTTTCCCGGTTCAGGGATCCTTAAATAAAGCACTGTGCAACCGTTTTGGATGCGGCTACTCCTTTCATTGAGTATAAAGTGGTGGAGTGCATTTGTAAAGTTCTTGCGCAAGGTTTTTCTGGCTTTGGAGATCTATATATTTTTTTCTCCAAACTAGGGCGGGGGGAGGGGGGAATGGTGGTGAGGGGCACACCAGCTCAGTAACCTTCCACAGTCCAGGTGATCTCCTCCAAGCGCTTTCATGCGTGTTGCACTCATCATGGAGGCAGTCTGTTCAGGTGTTACTTCCCACGTATAAAATGTGGCCTCGGGGGATTCTAGTTGCTATAGTCAATGCAGGTAGTCAGGAACAAAATGTCCCTCCATATATTCTTCTAGATATTACATAGGATACAATATCAACAAGTGTTTGATTACCCATTTTTACTTAATAAAAATGTACACATTATTTAAAAGCCCACTCAGATATAACATGAATAGTTATAAATTGTATTCATAAGGATGATTTACAATGATGAATAATTATGTTTGCTTTTTGTCTCTTTCTTGTTTCTATTGTTTTGCTGATGTTGATTCAGTTCTTATAGATATCAAATGCAATTGTTAGATTAGTAATTTGAAACATAAGAATTAGATAAAGTGTCTGGCCTTGGAAAAGACATACAGGTGAAACTGCCCACGAGTAGTTCTTATTTGTACTGGGAATTGTTTAAATGCTCCTCACATTACAGTTATGCACCTCATTAGGTAGGTATTATCAGCTGAAAACAATATGCATTTAGTGAAACACGTGTCTGGGGTTGCTGTTGGTACTCTTGTTCAGAGGAGAATTACCTAGCATTTCACTGCTGGACTGACCCATGGTCACCTCTGTGAAAGATGGTGAGCTAAAGACTCTGGATAAGTGTTCTCGTAACCAGGACTAATGTCTGCAGAGGGACTCCCAGGACTCCCCTAGTTATTTACTCTATGGTAGGATACATCAATGTGGTATTGGACCACAGTGGGGTTAGGTCCCATTCTTACTCTCCATTTAACTCAAAACACTCTATCCAGATCACTTTCACATCTAAACTTTAACTCTGCCAGCACCACCACCCCCACTGACCTGTATGATATCCACTTTTCATGCATCCACACAGTGTACTCAAGTACAGCTTTCTTTTTAGTGTCACAGGATATGTTGCAACATGTGCATGAAGTAGAGCAAACACAGAGGTCCGCCATCTATCATAACTCAGCAGTGTTACCCCTGGCAGTTTAGGTCTTGGCAATTGAAGCATGGTCTTCCAAGGGACCCAGCTGTTTTAAATTCAGAATAGAGGGCCTTATAATTTCCCTAGAAATCTAGCTGTTGCTTTTGTTTTATTTTTTAAACCTTTGTTTGACAAGGCAGAGACAACCATAATAGGGCAAAAAGCATGACAATACAAAAGTACAGTACTAGTATCAGAAACATTAAACAGCGTGGCGGTCAGGGTTGGGTGTAGTCCTAGTCCCGGGGGTTCAGACTGGTCCAGGCCATCACTGAGGTGCCCAAGGGGCTTGGATGCTCAGATGAAACTGTGTACACACCTCCATTATCTGATAATTACTGCAGGTAAGCCCGGAAGGGAGGTCATATATCCCGGGGGCACGCAGCCAGAGGGCTGCCAAGGAGACCCAATGTTCCTCAGTGTCTGCTGCTCAGGTGATATCTCGAAGCCAGCCCGTGGTCTCCCCCATGGAGCGAAGAGAACTCATGTAGCAAACAGTTCACATGGTCAGGAACAATAGTTCGATCAAGCAGGAGTGTAATGGAACCTGTGTAATACCTTAATTTGAATTAGGCGATAACTTCAATTCAGGAACACTTCACGAGCACGTCCACAGATGAGCTCCCACCTTTCTTCGGATATGTCAGTGCCCAGATCTCGACCCAAAGTCTTGCAGAGTTTGGTAAGGGGCTTGTTAATTACGTCCTCAAGCTGCCTATACACGGACACAGCTCCAGCAAGTACAGTTCACTCAGTAATCAGTGTAACAACGCGGTTCGTCTGGGGGTTGTGCGGGAAATCCAGGCCATGCTTCTCTAACAGCTTGTCGCAACCCAGCATATTGTAGCCATCTGGAAGACCGTACATTCAGATTCATGCGAACATCGGGCCAGTTCACAAATGCACCCTGTACGTACATATCTTTGAGGGAAGAGTAGCCATCAGCAGCCCATTTGGCCACCACAGCCTTACTTATAGTGGGAAACCCTTGGATGTAGTTCCATAGTGGCAGGTCCTTGTCAAATGGGCAGGGAGCACCCGTCCGCTTCCGTAATTTTGTCCCATGCTACAGCGGTAGTGGCTGCTGGACTAGGCACTGCTGGGTCCCTCCAAAACGGTGGAAGGAACAATGGGAGATTTCTCTGTGCCTAGAAGCAAGGCGCTCAATTTAATTTTCACATGGAGGGGGGTGGGCAGTGGACCCTCAGCAGACCAATAAGCCGCGTAATGAGCTTGCGTTGCAAGCCAATATATCTCGAAGTCCAGGGTCGCAAGGCTGCCTTGACTATGAGATCGAACAAGGATGGACCACTTTAATCTCAGCGAGCCCGAGTGCCATAGGAAACTATTTAGAATGTTTTTTTTTTAAGTTCCCCAAATAGTGCTGCCCATGGCCAAAGGGGGACATTCAAGAAGCAATATAGTAGTTGGGGCAGCACAACCATCTTGAGAAGAGGCACCTTGCCATATAGGGTGATGGGAAGCTTATCCCAAGAGCGCAGTTTAGTCCCTAGCCGCTACAAATGGGTCCCAAAGCTCTGCTCATATAGCATGTCCTGGCACCTCGTGATCATAACTCCGAGATATTTTATTTCGGAAAGGGGCCTAGTTGAATCCCATAGGGTCAACAGGGACTTTAGTCCCATTCGTCAAAGGAAAGAGCTCAGATTTGGCCCGATTAACCTTGAGACAGAACAACAAGCCAAACAGGATCTAAGTTCCGATCGTGGTCTCTAATGAAAAGCAATGCATCATCTGCATAAAGAGAAATAATCTCAGGCGTTCCAGACAGTCGTACCCCTCTGTGTGCATGTTTATGCCTTAGCAAAATCGGTCAAGGTTTCCATGACTATGGTAAAAAAGTGGAGAAAAGGGGCATCCCTGCCTGGTCCCCTTGCAGATGTCAAATGGCCGAGAAAGGGGGCCATTAGTGCAAACACTAGCTACGGGGTTGGTATATAATAGCCGTATCCAAGAAACGAAGTGGGGACCAAAGTCGCACCTCTTCAAAACCGCCCAGAGGCACACCAAGAGACGCAATCAAAGGCCTTCTGTACGTCAAGCACAGCGCCATGGCATGAGCCTCAGGGTCGATTTGGGACAGGACATTGAATAATTGCCACAAATTAAAGGCCATGGAGCAGCAAGGGACACAGCCGGATTAGTCAGAGTGGATTAAATGTACCTTATATGGGCCGAGGCGGAGGGCAAGCCCTTTGACAAAGACCTTAATGTCGCAGTTAATTAGGGGTAGGGGGCGATGCGAACCACATTGTGTGGCTGGCTTAAGAAAGACCGTTATAACAGCCTCTCTAAGTCTTGGAGGAAGCTCCCCTTTGTTGCATGATTCATCCCAAAGGGCAACCAGGCAGGGGCCAAGGAGGGATTTATAACTCTCATAGAAGTCGATGGTAAGCCCATCTGGCACAGGGGCCTTATTGGAGGGTAGTGCATCAATGGCACGAGGAATCTCCCCGATCTTCATGGGGAGGTCGAGGATATCCTGAGTTTTGTCCCTGGGAGCATGCGCTGCCCTGGTTCCGCCCTCTGGCAACCACACATCAGTCTCCAAAGATGCGTCGACAATACAATTGCCATTCCCTAATAACACCAGATTATTAGGGAGGGGGGGGGGGATGGTGGGACATATGGAGGAAAGGGGACTATGTACTAAGAGTACGTTAGTCACTACGGTGAGTAACTTATAATGACTCTTACGTCCCATCCCCTTTCCTCCATACTGCATGGGTAATTACAACTAAATGCAACTCCATAAGCAAACAGGTTCCGGAGAACCGCCTGTCCGAAAGCAGCATCCGATCTGGAGCCGGCATCCAAACAGTAATGCTTGCAGAAAGCCGATGAAGTGGCCCATGTGGCCGCCCTGCTTATGACCTGCCAGGGGAAATGGCGCTGAAAGGAGATGGCCGTTGCCTTGGCCCTGACCGCGTGGGCATGCATGTTCTACGCAAGGGGTCTATGGTGGCCTTTGTATGCCTCCTTGATGGCCGAGACCATCCAGCGGATTGAGGCTTTGGAGGACTGATAGCCTGGCCTGGCGCCTCCAAAAGTGATGAATAGGGAATCTGACTTGCGGAAGCCCTTGGTCCTGTCCAGGTAGAATTTCAGGGCACGCCTAACATCCAGGCAGTGCCGAACTCGGAGGCTCGTCCTTCAGTTCCACAAAGAATGTAGGAAGGACAATCTCCTCGTTTAAATGAAAGGCTGATGGCACGGGGTGTGGCATCCTGATGGGCGGGTAGAGTATAGCGAGATCGGCCAAGTGTCTCCTGACGATCGGGGAGGAGAAGACCCCCTCCTCCCAATTCCTGTAGGCACCAATGGCTGAGAGGTATGTGCGGCAGGTGTCCACCTGCACGCCAGAATTGGCGAGGTGCGCTGAAAATGACGGTGCGTCGTCCAATGAACAAGCCAGCGGGTCCATATCCTTGGGGCGTGCCCAGTGGCAGAACCTGGTCCATTTACTTTTATACTGGGCTCTGGTAGCGTTGCTCCTAGCCCCTTGTACGATTTCCAGGTGGCTGAGCGTCACTAGCTCAGGATCCACGCTGTGAGGGCCAGCTCCTGAGGGGCGGGGTGGACGACCCTGCCCCCCCCTGCTGTGTCAGAAGATGTGCCAGGCCCGTCGGAAGGTGGAGGGACCGACGAGGCTGAGCAGCTCAGAGAACCATGACCTGGCAGGCCAGCATGGAGCTATCAGAAGGCGGTTGAGCTAGTGAGAACTTGCAAAGCACTCTGAATCAGTGGAGTGGGCGGGAAGGCGTATGCTGACATGCCGTTCCACTGGATCCATAAGGCGTCGCCCAGGGAGTCTAGGCCCTGTCCCTGCCAGGAGGCAAACTGGGAGAACTTCTTGTTGTGCCTGTTGGCAAAGAGATCCACCTGGGGGAGGCCCCATCTGTGGAAGATCTCCTGTGCAACAAGGTGGTTAGGCTGCCACTCGTAGTTGTCTACTCCCAACCTGCTGAGCCTGTCCGCTTCCAGGTTGGATTCCCCCGGAAGGTGAACTGCCGTGAGGCAAATGTTGATCGCCAGTCTGCACAGGGAAGGGGACCTGGTCCCCCCTTGCTTGTTGATGTAGTACATTCTGGTCGAGTTGTCTGTCTGGATGAGGACAACCCTTCCCTTGAGACGTGGGAGGAAGGCTCCAAGCGCTAACCAGATGGCGTTCAGCTCCAGCCAATTGAGGTGGTATTCTCGTTCTTCAAGGATCCACGTGCCGTGGACTGAGAGGTCCTCCAGGGAGGCTCCCCAGCCCTCTAGGGAGGAGTCTGTGGTAATCGTCACCGTGGGACCAGGGGCATGAAGGGCTTGCCTGTCTGCAGGTTGTAGTCCCTGGACCACCAGGTGAGGTCCGGGTGGAGAGAGGTGGGGATCTTGATAATTTCGGCCTGAGAGCCCCTTTCATGGTTCCACGACGCTGAAAAGTGGAGCTGAATCCTCCTCATCATGAGTCTTGTGTGGGGGACGGCCAACAGTACCGCTGCAAAAAGGCCCAGTAGATGCAGGTACCACCAAGCTGAAGTAGCGCTTCGGCTGAGAAAGTGGGACATAGCCTTCCTGATGGCCGCGATCTTGTCCTCCGAGGAGAAGACCCGCTCGGAGCGCGTGTCTCAGATGAAGCCCAGGAAGGTCAAAGACTGCGTGGGTTGGAGCTGTGACTTGTTGAGATTGAGCAAAACGCCCAGGTCATGTAGCGTGTTCATAGGTGCATGGGAGGAGTGGTGAACTGCTTCTTGAGATGTAGTCCTGAAGAGCCAGTTGTCTAGGTAGGGGTATATATGGAGGCCCTGAGCCAGAGGAGGGCTGCCACAGCATTCATGAGACTGGTAAAGACACTGGGGCCGAGTTGAGGCCAAAAGGGAGGACTTTGTACTGAAAATGGCAGCCCATGATCCTGAACCGGAGGAAAGAACGATGGGGTTGCCAAATTGGGACGTGCAGGTAGGCATCCTTCAGATCCAGGGAGCACACCCAGTCTCCCCTGCAAAATGTCTCAGCAATAAATGCTGGCGTCACCATCTTGAAATCTCTGAAGAGGTAAGGAGAGGTTGAGGGTGGAAAGGTCCAGTAAAACTCTCAGGTCAGCCTGGTTCTTTTTCTGAATGGTAAAGATCCTGAGTAAAAGCCCGAGCCCCGCTGGGACTTCCTCCACGGCCTGGCTCAGGACGGCGACTGAATCTCCGCCAAAGAGTTGCTGTCCCACTTGCGGGAGAGGAGGAGAGGAGGGCGGAGAGGCAGGAATAGGTAGACGGTACCCCAAGAAACTACTGACATGATCCAGGGGCCCGCAAAGTTCTGTCTCCAAAAGTGTGCGTTAAGAGCAAGCCTGCCCCCCACTGGCGACACAAGGACCCGTAGGGGTCTGTCATGACTTTTTACCCTCAGAGGCAGAGGGGGACTGGAAAAAGCCCTTGCCCCCCCCCGCCTTTTTGTTGCTTGCGCAGACTTGGGGTCGGCGAGCGTTCCGGCTGCCTAGACCTCAGTTCCTGGAAGCCGTGGAAGCCTCCAGATGAGCGACCCTTATCTGAGCGTTGCTGAGACTGGGAGTACGCTTTGGGCTTGGTCTTTGTCAGAATGGATAAAGACTTAGCCGTCTGAGAGCTATTATTCTTTTTGTCCAGCTCCTCGTCTCTGCTGGAGTGAAAGAGGTCACTGCCCTCGAAGGGCAGATCTAGAATGCGTTCTAGGACATCTGGGTTGAACTTGGTTGCCCGGAGCCAGGCCGTCCTCATGTTCGTGGCAATATAGATGGCACGTCCAGAGGTATCAATGTGTGCCAGAGTGGACTCCATGATATCCTGAGCCACGAGCTTGGCTTCAGCTAGCCCCGCCTTAAAACGTGATTGGCTGTGGGCGGGGAGTTCCGGGAGGAAGTCAGCAATTTCCTGCCATAATCTCTGGTTGGCGGCTGCCAGCATGGCGTCTGCGTTGGCCTGTCGCAGATGCAAGGAAGCAGTGGAATACAGCTTCTTACTGTATGCCTCCAAGGTTCTCCTCATTGCCTAACAGCACCATAGATGACGAGGACGACTGAGGCTTGGAGTACAGTAATGCCGCAGCGATCACGGAGGAGTGTGGCTGAGGATGGAAGGAAAGCAAGAGTGTATCCCCATCCATCGGCCTGTACTTGGCGTCCAGGCGGCAGTTCACTGGCTGGACAGAGTGGGGTTTGAACCAACCCTTCTTGTCTGTAGTGGAATTCCCATTCTGGCAGAAGGTCGCCTCGTGAGAACTTCAGCGAGGACGCCCTCTGCCGGCTGTTCTACCTGGGGCTGGGGGAGGCCCAGGTATTTCGCCAGGCCCGAGAGACGTTCGTGGAAGGCCCTGGTTGATGGTGTGTCGGATCCTCCTCCTCATCAGTATCCGGAGGGTCAGGGGTATCCTGTGGAGGAGGAGGAGGAGGAGGAGGAGTAGTATCCAAAGCCAGAGGCTGGGGCACTGAGACCACGGCCGGAGGCTGAGGAAGAGGTGGAGGCTGGTATGGAACCGCCTACCGAGTAAGCGGAGGAGCCGGAGGAGGCAGTTGCGCCCGGGCCAGAGGAGTCGGCGGAGGAGTCTGTGGTGCCGCTAGCACAGCGGGAAGGACTTCCCTGACTGCGTCCTAGATGATAGCCCCCATATCTGGAGACTTCATGAGGCCGAGGAACCTCTCGAAGATCCGGTCCTCGCTGGCCAAAGAGGAGGGCACTGACGGGGTAGCTAGAGGCAACTGGGGTCGCTGCCGACCCTGTACATACGTACTCAAGGGAAAACAGCCTTGCGCATAAGAAGGGTAGGCCGTAGGCCACGTACCTGGTTGATGCCAGTCCCACCTCGATCCACTTTCTTCGCTGAAGTCCTGCAAAGGCGAACGGGTGTCCTTTTCTGGCACGTCGGCCATTTTGTTGAGCTGCCTACCACGTGGCTGCGACATGTTGCTCGGCTCGCTGGGGCCAGCCTCTGCCAAGTCTCATGTGTGAGGCGCACGACTTGCCCCGCTCCTCAGGGCAAGTGTACCGACCTCGACTCGTTCAGGCGCCCCCTCGGCCGTACTGCTGGTAAGAGGGCATAGCTGCTCGGCCTTGATGCCGGTACAAGGGCGGAGCCCCTCGGGCACAAATCCAGTAACAGAGCCTAGCGGCCCCTCAACCTTGACACCGGGAGGATCTGAGGACCCCTCAGTCCGAAGGCCGGTAGCTGCGACAGCCTTGGTGCGTGTGTTGGTATGAGGACCTGACCGGTCCCTCCCGTGCAGGAGAGTCCCTGGGAAGGCGTCTCCCTTGCGGGGTGCGGATGAAAATATAGGCCCTACCTCAGGCCTGGATCGATGCTTCACAAAGTTCTTGGGATCCTCAGAAGGAGACCGCTGAAAGAGCTCCCTCCACCTGGCTAGTCTGTTCTCCAAACAGGCTTGCCAACTGTGGTCTGGGTCAAGGCAACATAGGCAGTGGGGGTGTGAAGTTGGGAAGAGCCCGTTGCAGGCTGGGTACCTGTTGAAACCTGTCGAAGTCGACATGCGCCGGGGAGCAGCTGTGGCGTCTGAGGACCCAGTACCTAATTGATAAAAGACAAAAGAAGAAATAGAGGAAGAATCCGCGCGTGGAATTACATGGCCGAAGCCAAACCCAGGAGCGCTGGTGAATTCAGCCCATTCCCATCGACGCGGAAAAGGGGACTGAGGTGTGGTGCCGGAGGGCGGAGTCAGGGCAGCGCATGCTCCCAAAAACGTGCCTCTAAATTTAGAGGTGAAAAAGGTTCCATCTACCGGCCCTCGCGAGGGGCGTCCATGCAGTATGGAGGAGAGGGGACGGGACATGAGAGTAAATGAGCATAACACCTCATTCATGTCACACACTGTGTGAACCATCGACCCACTAGGGCCCTCAAGAGGAATATGCCGCCCCAGACATCCTTGGCGCACCAACCTAGCCAGCAGTCTGCCCAGACAATCGCCCTATTGCCTAGTGGCCATCGGGCTATCCAGGAATTTCAGGTCCCTCTCAGCTGCCTTCCTGAAACCCTCAAAAGCCTCCCTGATTGCACCCAGTGTCAGGAAGGTTGAGTCAACAGCATATGCTCCCTCCAGCTGCCTGAGAGCATCCTCCCGCCTCCGGAGGACCCTAAGCCATGCCACGAATAAATGCCTTCAACGCGTTCCATAAACAGCCAGGGTACCAACATTAGTATTAAAATAGTCCTCAACGCATTCCGCTAGTTCGGTCCTGAATACTGGATCTAACATGGCTTGGGGGTTGAGCCTCAAGGGGCGTCTGTGGGTCTGTTGTTTGTCCAAGGTTAAAGTTAAGGTGATCGGAGAATGGTTTGAATATGTACTCGGGAGTATGTTGGCTATTTAATAGAGACATTTCCTTTAAAACAAAGGCCCCACGCTGTTATCGGAGAAGTAAATGATTACACCTCACGGCATAAATATTGACTCATGAAGTTACTTTTATGTTGAATTCTAGATTTTTGCCAGCACAGGAATTTCAGTGCATTGAAAAGTTTTCAGGATAAAAAAATAATTCAAATCAATGCACTCAGTGCACTTAATATAACATAATACAATAAAATGTTGCATTTTCACCCATCACTTTTGTTCATGTATGAAGCTTTGCCAATATGAATCATCATTAATGTCTTAAAAATCAATTAGAGTAAGATTTTATTTTGGATTTATTGGATTTTATATAGCGCTTTAAGCCAAAGTGCTTTACATGAAACAACAGGAAATACTTCAGAAACAAGATGACGCAAAGCAAGAATCAAATAACTAAGAACAATATACAAAACAATTTGCCAAGATCATGGAATGGATGTGGGTAGGGCAGTAGACTGAGAACAGTATAGAACTGTTAGGTGGAAGACTGAAGTAGGTAGGACTTTCAAGAGGAGCAAAAAGAGAAGTATGAGGTGATGGAGCGGATAGGGAGAGGGATACTGTTCCAGTGGAGAAGGAGCAAGAAGCTGAAAGGAGCAGAAGAGGGATGGTGCGCAGGGTGCAGGTGGGACAGTGAGTAGGAAGTGATCAGCAGAACGGCGTGAGCGGAATGGAGAGTAGAGGGAGCAGAGGTAGGCTGGGGCAAGACTATAGAGAGATTTGAAGACTAGGCAGAGGAAGTTGAATTTAAGTTGAGTGAAATGAGAGCCAATCCAGTGAGGAATAAATAGAATTGTGGGGAGAGAGAAGACAGAGGGCATGGATGGTAGACAGATTTAAGGGGGGCTAGATGTGAGGCGGGGAGGCCAAAGAGGAGGGCTGAACAGTAGAAGAGTCGAGAGAAGATTCAAGAAGATATTAAGAGTTTAGTAGCATGAAAGGTAAGGAGGTAGCGGATTTTGCGAATGTTATAAAGATGAAATTGACAAGCATGGGAGGTAAGAGATATGGTGAGTAAAGGAGAGGTGAGAGCCAAAGTGGATGCCTAGGTTGTGGGCAGAGGGGGAGATGGGGAGCTGGGATGGGGGAAAAAGAATGGAGGAAGGGTGTAGGCAGGAAAGAATAAAACTTTGGTTTTGTCTGTGTTAAGGGTTAGACAGTGGGAGGACATCCAGGATTCAATAGCAGTGAGACAGGAAGAGTGTTTAAGGTGGATGTCAGGAGTGAAGGAAGAGAAGGAGAGAGAGTTGGGTGTCATTGGCATATAAGTGGTGAGAAACACCAAAGGAGGAGATGATTGGAGCTAGGAGGGAGTTATATAGTGAGAAGAGAAAAGGGCCAGGTACAGAGCCTTGGGGGACGCCAAAGTCAAGGGAGTGGGTAGGGGAGGTGAGGCCACCCCAGGAGACAGCAAAGGTGAGGTTGGATAGGTAGGAGGTAAACCAATCGAGGACAGAGCCTTTGAGGTCAAAGGAGGAAAGAGTGTTGAGAAGCAGGGGGGTGATCAACAGTGTCGAAGGCGGCTGAGAGGTCAAGAAGTACGAGAACATAGGAGTGTTTGGGGTAGCGTGTAGTGAGGAGGGTGTGGAGAACATAGGCGAGAGCAGTTTCAGTGGAGTGGAAGGGGCAAAACCCTGATTGTGTCGAGGGGAGGAGAGAGGTTGGAGACGAATGCTGAGAGTTAAAAGTAGGCGAGGCGCTAGGAGTTTAGATAGGAAGGGTAGAAGAGAGATAGGGTGAAAGATGGAAGCCAAAAGGGGATTGGCAGACATTTTTTTCAGGATAGGGATGATAGTTGCGTGCTTGAAGGCAGATGGAAAGTTTGCGGTAGAGAGACAAATGTTGAAAAAGGAGGTAAGATAAGGAATAAGGAGAGGGTAAACTTTGGGAATGAGAGAGGTGGGTAGAGGGTCAGAGGGAGCGGCAGTAGGGTGAGTTTTAGACAGGAGGAGGGAAACCTCAGAGTAAGAGACTGGAGAGAAGACAGCCATGGTGGCAGAGGGGGTGGCGGATTATGGAGGAGGGGCAGAGTAAGAGGGGGAACGGAGAATGTTTTGGCGTAGGGCGAGTACCTTAGAGGAGAAGAAGTTTGCGAAGTCTGAGGGTGAAAGAGGAGAGGTAATGGAGTGATCCGGGGAGGGAGGAGAGAGAAGGCGTGACCAGGTTTGAAAGATTTGGCGGGGGTGGGAAGATTGAGAGTGAAGGAGGTCAGAGAAGTAAGATAGTTTAGCAGAGTTGTGGCAGTTGCCATACATGGTGTGGTAGGAGAAGTAGATGGTTTGATTATTTGCGAAGCGGTACTTAAGCCAGCGTCTTTCAAGGCGGAGTAGGCGGCGCATGGAAGAGGTTTTGAGTAGAACAAGTTACTCTTATATGGTAACGTTCTTTCGATGGGATGGTCCGACGACGTATTCCATATCTATGACAGTAATCATCACAGCTGTGCTGCTTCGGAAAATCTTTCGGCGTCTGCGTCGATGACGTCGATACACCGCCCTCAAGGACCTCCTCCGACGGACGACATCACCAGATGTTATAAGTGGGACGCACGACGCCCGTAGCCTCAGTTGTAGTTTTTTCCCAGAACGTGTGGCACCAGTCTTCTGCCAGTCTGACCACACAAAGCCTTGCGGAAACGTAAGCTGCAATCGCATAAGAAATTCTGTAGTGGGGAAGGCAGGGAGGGAGCGATATGGAATACGTCGTCGGACCATCCCATAGAAAGAACGTTACCAGGTAAGAAAGTAACTTGTTCTTCGAGGGGATTGGGTCCTCCGACGTATTCCATATCTATGACAGACTCCCAAAGCAGTACCAACGTAAGGAGGTGGGAAAAAGAATTTAGAAGATAGAAATTTAGAATGCCCAATCAAATTGCAGAGTAAAGGACCGCCTTGCCAAAGGCCAGATCCTGCCCACGGATACAATAGAGGGAGCAGTGACGTATAAAAGTATGGACCGAAGCTCAGGTGGATGCATCACAGATGTTACGAATAGGAACACCCCTCTGCAGGGCAGTAGAAGCAGCCATACCCCTGGTAGAAGGGGCCTGCAAGCCTATCGGAGGGTCCTTACCCGCCAAGCGGTAACATTCAGAAATTGCCAGGATAATCCATCGAGAAAGTCTGCTTAGTAACAGCTTGTCCCAAACGCCTTCCAGCGTAACCAATAAAGAGTTGATTGTACACTCTGACCCGGGACACGCGTGAAATATAAAAGCTTAAAGCTCTCCTAGTTTCCAGCCTATGGAGCCTCTCCTCTTCCTTACCAGGATGCGGAGGAGGATAAAATGCCGGAAGAATAACCTTCTGGCTTAAATGAAATTCCGACACCACCTTGGGAAGAAAGGAAGGACGAACTCGAAGGACAACCCTTTCCTTATGAAACACAGTGAAGGGTGGCTTAACTGAAAGTGCATGTAACTCACTCACTCTGCGAGCGGAAGTGACCGCAACTGTTAGGAATTATTTCTTAATTGTAGGTAATTTTCCTTCCATGTGGCAACCCCTAAACTTTTTGCTGTTTTCACCCTGAACTAGACTTTGCCAGGGAAGCACAGCCTTCCGCTGCACTCCTCTTGGCTTTCGCTCCATTCTTACGGGGAAACTGACATGCCCTTAAGACCGTCAGTACCGGGAAACGTTTTCCATAGTTCTTTTCTCATGTTGCAGCTTTCGCGCAACATGGCACAAGAGTGCACCGTAACTTACATTACCGCGCTCTTGGGTCTCTAGTCATTCTACAGGCCCTAGAAACTCTCGATGGATTTATAACAAACTGTGCAAGTATGTCACGGACGGGACTGGTGGCAGCGATCGTTTCTTTGTGTTTTTGAACTCCCTTTTGTCCTGTTAACCGCACTTCTCGCGTTTGGCCAAAATGGGTGGCCTGGCTTCCAAAATTAGGTTCTTTGCCCTGTCAGTTGGCCGTCTTGCCCCTTCACCTTTCTTAGGTCGAGCCGACCCAGGGCCATCCTTATTTGGGCATGTACTTTCCTGCGAAACACAGATGCTTTCGCAGGCTTCTGCATGCCTTGTGTGTGCCTCCAGGACGTGGGCTGGGATGTCTGGTCCCAATACACATCCTATGTGCCAGAGAGTCTAGTGTGTCTTGAATGCCTGGGACCACCGTGGTCCGTGATAGGTCCATGTAGGGTGTGAGTGTTTTGTGAGCAGATCTCCCATTGGGTCCCCTCCGTTTTGGCACGAAGGGAACTCTGGATAAGAGGAGGCTGGAAACACCACCACCATGTCGATCTCCCGAGTTCTCACGAACGACGGATACAGGAGCCAAGTATCCTGCAACTAAGAGGCTGAACTGAGGAATCGCTGGTGACCCGCTGAAGGACTGCTCCTCTGCACTGCTGTCGCCCTGTGAAACCATTCTGCCTCTGATCGAGCGAGAAGGCCTGTACTGGTACTTCGACCCTTTGGAATAGTGGGAACAACTATTCTCGGCATCTTCATCATCTCCTGCACGTAAGCCTTCGGAAGCGTCTCTGGGCCATCCAGTGGACTGACCAGTTTACCCAGGAGTCTTGCTCTGTAACGCCATTAGGTTGCTGCTGTATACCGAGTCCTTGACACTCTCACACGATTCGTACACTTGGCATTCCCAGGTGAGAAGTGTACATTGGGCTGAAATACACACAGCCGCTTCGTTGCACTGCTGTGGTAACAATCTGTGCGGGTTCACTGCGTTTGGGACATCCTCAACTCTAACTTCTGCTGCCGCTGAATCTACACGACGCTGAGACATCCCCTGTTCGTATCTGAACCTGCCAGCACTGAAACGGACGTGGAGAAGCCTGGGTCTGCCTGCATCGGGGACCGGTGAGTAGCAACGCTAGGAACTGGTCGCCCTCCTGCAGTAGCCTGTAGCATTTCCTCGCTGTGTTAAACAGCACACAATTTACGCACTTGCGCTCTGCTTCTGCCCGCAAGTGGAGGCCACGCTTGAGTAGCGGAGATCTGTTCGCCCTCCTTCGTTCACCACTCTGAACTGCCTGACTTCCTTGAAGAGACTTCCCTTGGCCCATTGGCACCAGTGTGTGCAGGTACTTTTGAGCACAAGGATTCACTCTTCGTAGGGCTCGGACTTCCTTCTAGTTAGGTGGCCTCTGAAGGCGAACTGGGGTCGAACGATTACTTGCACTTTCCTCCCCATCTAGGTGGTCTGCATATTTCGTGCTTCTAACTCTTTAGACCCTTCGGTAATTGTATATATATTGCATTTGATTGTGATGTGTTGGTTTACTTGAGTTTTATCGTGATTCTTTGCTTTGGTCAATGTTACAAAGGCCTTGTAATAAATGTGTCTATATTTTTAATATAACACCTGCTTGGAGTAATTTGTAAGCGTCCTTGCTTTGTGTGCCCATTGCGGGCTTTCAGTCACCCTCACCCCTCTTGAGACCTAGTCTTGACCGCCACGATCGCTACCTTGATTGGTCTGGCTTGTCCAGAGGTTACCGTGTTCCAAGAAACTAGGCTGGCCTTCTGAACCTCTGCCCCTCCAGGACAGAGTTCAGAAATCCATCTTAACAGCAACTAAAAATATAATTTTAAGAGTTAACAGTCTCAAAGGGCAGGAATGCAAAGGCTCAAAAGGAGCACCCATTAGAAACTTGAGAACAAGGTTCAAATCCCAACCGGGCACCTGGAAAGGTGACGGAAGGAACACATTAGAGAGCCCTTTTAGAAACTGAGAAATTAAAGGAATTTTAAAATAAGAACATTCTTCAGACAAGCGCTTCAATATGGACAGCGCCACCAGGTAACCTTTAACCGTACCCACCTGCAAGCCCCTGTGGGCTAAAGAAAGCAAAAAAGACCGAACAACAGGAATGTCACATGCAAAAGGATCCACATTGTTAACCCTGCAACAGTCGCAGAACTTTCAACACGGTACAGGGACTGTGTTGCAGGCCTTCTGGCTGAAAGCAACACCTCCATCACGTCTTCAGGGAGGTCCCAATCCTTATACCTCAACCTTTCAGAAACCAAGCGTGAAGGTTGAGGGATCTGACCTCTGGATGGAGAACCTAACCCCCCCTCCCGTGAGAGCAGATCGTCTCGGTAGGGAAGACGACGTGGAGGGCAGATGTACAAGTCGAGAAGGTCCGGGTACCACGTCCTCCGGGCCCACTCCGGAGCAATGAGGATCCTCCGGGAACCGAACATTCGTAAGGAACAAGTTACTTACCTGTAACTGTTCTCCAGCATGGTTTTAGCATGGATTCACATGCTCATGAATATTTCCCGTCGTCAGGCTGGGAATCCTCGGTAAAGAAAAAATCAGTATCAGTTTCGTTTCTGATCTGTCTCTTAGTAGTAACCAATCACTGATCTCTGGGTCACACTGCCCCCAGCCAATGGCTGCCCTCTTCCTAAGCCCCTCACCTGGCAGCCATCCTCAGATTTGGTAGCACGTAAAGTGGCAGTATGACCAAGTGAAGAGCCGCAGAGGGGAAGGAGGGAGGGTTCGCATGTGAATCCATGCCAGACCCATGCTGGAGAACAACAGTTACAGGTAAGTAACTTGTTCCTTCTCCAGCTTGGGGTCTGGCATGGATTCACATGCTCATGAATATAAGGATACATAGCAGTATACACATGCACATCCACGGGAGGTGGCAACAGGCTCAACATTAGGCAATACAACAACTCAACATTAAGCATCTCTTACCTCCTCACCAGACTCACCTTAAGCGAACAGGTTGCGCAGCACTGCTTGGCCGACCCTGGACTCCTCCCTGGAGTCCGGATCGACGCAGTAGAATCTTGTGAAGGTGTGCGTCGACCTCCACGTAGCAGCCCTGCAGATGTCCAGCAGGGGCACAACAGACAGGAACGCTGTGGTAGCAGCGATCGCTCTGGTCGAATGGGCTCTGGACGGCCGGGCAGCGGTCCGTTTGCCAACCGGTGACAGTGCATGATGCAGCCGGAGAGCCATCTGGAAATGGAAGCCTTCGAGAGAGCCTTCTCTTGATTCACAGGTCCAAAGTTCACAAACAGCTGTGATGTCTTCCGAAAACTCTTTGTGCGGTCCCCGTAGAACTTCAGCGCTCTAGCCACATCCAGCGAGTGCAAAGTCCTCTCAGCCAGAGACGAAGGCGACGGGAAGAAAACTGGCAAAACCAAGGGCTCGTTGAGGTGGAAGTCCGACGGCACCTTGGGCATATAAAGGAGGGGTGCGTCCTCAGCACCACCCTCGTGTTGTGAAAAGTCAAGTATGGTGGCTTGCAAGATAGGGCCTGGATCTCTCCCACTCGTCGTGCGGAGGCGATGGCCACTAGAAATGCCGTCTTCCATGACAGGAACTTCAACTGCGCCGAATGCATAGGCTCGAATGGGGTACCCATGAGCCCGGTCAGCACCACGATGAGCTCCCACGCCGGGGCAGGGGCCTTCACCGGCGGGAACGATCACAATAGTCCCTTCATAAATTCCTTCACCAGGTGATGAGACCACAAGGACGCCCGTCCTGTAGTTCTGGTGTATTGGGAGATGGCCGCCAGATGTATCTTGATGAAGTCATGAGCCAGTCCAGCTTTGGCCAGCGACAGTAGGCACGGCAATACTTGAGGGGCCGTAATCCGCAGAGGGTTAATCTTCTTTGCACGGCACCAGACAGAGAACCTCTTCCACTTACGTCCAGAGAGAGTTGAGGATGCCCTGGCTTTTGCAAGAACCTCTCTGCAGTCAGCCGGGATATCGTATCCTCCAAACTCTAGTGCTGCAGGAGCCAAGCCTGCAAGTTCAGGAGAGAAGATCCGCGTCCGTCGCCAGCTTGATAGGTGGGGACGCTGACAAGTCCAGAAGGTCCGGGAACCAGATCTGTCTCGTCCACGCCGGTGCAACGAGGATCATCCTGCACCTAGACCTCTTGAGCTGGTTGATGAGACGGAGCAGCAACGGCAACAGAGGGAACGCGTACAGGAACAGGCCATCCCAAGGGAACGAGAAAGCATCGCCCATGCTCCTCGGCTGTGCAAACCTGCTGGCACTTGGAGTTAGTCGCCATCGCGAACAGGTCGATCTGGGGTTTGCCCCATCGTTGAAAGAGCCGATCCACATGGTCCTGGCATAGTTCCCACTCGTGGCACGAGCGCAGCTCCCTGCTGAGTGAGTCGTCTATGGTGTTTTTTATTCCTGCCAGGTGGAAGGGAACCAGAAACATCCCCCGGGCGACGGCCCAGTGCCACAGATCCTGGGCCTCCTTGGATAGGGCTGGGGGATCTGGTGCCTCCCTGCTTCCGGATGTAGAACATCGTGGTGGTGTTGTCGGTGAAGATCCTCACCACTTTGTCCTTGAGGGACGGAAGGAACGATTTGAGCGCCCAGAACACGGCTCGTAGCTCCAGGATGTTGATGTGGAGAGGCCTCTCTTCTGGGAGCCAGAGGCCTCTTGCGTGGAGATCTCCGGTGTGGGCCCCCCATCCCTCCAGGGAGGCGTCCTTCGTTACAGTCTTCTGATACGCCGGGGTCTGAAAGTCCATGCCTGCCGTGAGGTGCACACGGGCACCCCACCATAGACTCGCCCGACGGAACTCCTCGTCGAGCGGGATCCTGTCTTCAAAGCTGCCCGCCGCTTGAATCCAGCAGGCGTTGAGGAACTCTTGTAGCGGACGCATCCGAAGTCTACAAACGGGCACAAAGTAGATGCATGAGGACATCATCCCGAGGAGGGACTTGATGGACCTCACTCTGGCCACATCCGTGGCGAACAGGCGCTGCACACCTTGCCCACAATGGCCTTCGTCCTTTCTTTCGACGGAGATGCCAATCGCTTCACTGCATCGAGCTTCGCTCCCAGAAACAGTGCCACCTGCGACGGGAACAGATGGGGATTTGGGGTAGTTGATGGCGAATCCCAGCTCCGTGAGCAGGCGGACGGTCCTCGCTGTGTGTTCGACGGAGAGTTTTCTTGACCTTGCACAGATTAGTCAGTCGTCCAGGTAGGGGTAGATGTGGATCCCTTGCAGGCACAACCGCGCTGCCACAGGTGCGAGGCACTCGGTGAACACCCTGGGTGCCGACTTTAATCCGAACGGCAGGGCTCTGAATTGGTAGTGACGGCCCTGGACCACGAATCTGAGGAACTTTGTGTCCTTTTAGAATGGGGATGTGGAAGTAAGCATCCTCCAGGTCCAGTGACGATAGGAAGTCGCCCTCCTCCAGCTGTCCCAGCATGTGCTGGAGGGTGACCATCCTGAATTTCTGTGCCTTGATGTACTTGTTCAACCGACGCAGGTCCAGGATGGGGCGCCAACCGCCTGTCTTCTTTCTGACGAGGAAGTATCTTCAGTATACTCCGGAGCCTCTTGGGGACGAGCTTGATGGCACCTTTCTTGAGCATCGCCCTTACCTCCAACAGCAGTTGAGGGACGTGATTCTCCTTCCTGGCCACGGGAGAAATGCAAAGACACTTCTTTTGAAATTCTAGCGAGTGTCAGCGGGCCAGGGTGTCCAGCACCCAACGGTCGGTGGAGATGGACTCCCACACGCTGACTAACTTCGTCAGTCGGCCTCCCACCGGGGTGCTTCGGTGGGGGCCCTACGCTACGGCCGGTTCAGTCCTGCTTGGAAGAGGCCTTGCCGCCTTGGCCTCCTTGCCGACGGCAGCAAGACCCTCCTTGCTTGCCGCGGCCTCTGTAGGCCTCCTGGGACGAGGAGCGGGCCGCCTGGCGGTAAGTAGAAGAGCCACCGCTGGATCCCTTGGAGTCTGCCTGCGGATTTCCGAAAGGGCCGCCGTTGCTGAAGGACTCCTAGGGCTCGGGCTGTTTCCGTGTGTGTCTTGATGGCCTGGAGGGACTCATCCACTATCTTTCCAAACAGGTTGTTGCCGTTGAACGGCATGTCCTACACTCTGGTCTGGACGTCCTGGCGAAAGTCTGTCGCCTTGAGCCATCCTCGTCGTCTGAGGCAAACCCCGTTGCCCAGTTGGCGAAATCCAGTATCGGCAATGTCCGTTGCCACCGTTCTGGCGTGATCCGAAGCCACCTCGCCTTCCTGCAGAATCTGTAGGGCCACCGCCCTCTTGTCGTCCGGTACGAAGTCTAGCAGAGGAGCCATCTTGAAACAAAGCTCCCTGTCGTAACGGGCCAAAATCGCTAAGGCATTCGTCGTCCCATGGAGTCCAACTTCTTGCCCTCACTGTCCGGCGGGGAAGTTAACCGCCGGACCCGCTGCTTTCTTCTTGGCCGCTGCCGAGACGACAGAGTCCGGCGTGGGCGGGCCCTGAGGCACAAGGGGGCAGCATCGGGGACCCGGTACTTCTTGTATCTGTCCCTTTTGGCGGGTGTCGTGGAAGGGTCCGTCTCTCTTGGCCTCTCGTCGTTGGTAAAGAAAACCTTCCCTTTTCTGTTCCTCAGGGCAGAGCTGGAAGAACTCAGATGCCCTGGCTATCATGGCGTGAAAAGAGCCAATTTCGTCAGGCGGAGAGGCCCGTGGGGCGGGGGGGATGATGACGGGATGTCCGTTGCATCATCGCCGCCATCCGTCCCCGTATCCGTCGCCGTATCCTCCCGAGGGTCCGGCGAGGGGGATGAGGGGTCCACAGGCCTCACGGGCACGAAGGGCGGCGCGGGGTGGACTCTCCTCCACTTGTTCAGAGGGCTTTTCGACGGTCCTGGTTCTGGATCCTCCGTCGGGGTCCGTGGTAACCTCGTCCTTATCTCAGTACATAAGGATTGGATCGCCAACAAAATGGCTACCGAGCTATCCTGGGGCTCGGGTAATGGCTGCGACGGACGGGATGGCTGCTCCACTTGCTCCACTGGGCCCTCGTCGTCGCTATCTTTGATCACATCAGCGGGAACCTTCCCCTGGGATCGAACCTTCTCGAACCTCTTGTTGAGGCCTTCGAACCTCTCGTTGAGGCCTTTCACGGTATCCACCGGATCCTCCTCGGAGGCTGAATCCGAGTCTGTAATGGCCACCGCCCCCCCCCCCCCTCTTTTTCCACCGGGGTCTTAACGATGGTCTGGAAAGAGGATTCCCTCTGCGGTAACAGGGAAACTCTGGGCCCCAAGGCCGCCTCCACTGGCGTAGCCTCTGCCGGCTTCGCCAGGGCCACTGTGACAACCTCGATAGAGGCCTTTGCCGGTTGGATTAAGGCCCTCACCCCCTTAGGTGCGTCCTGGGCCTTCGGTTTGGGGGGGGGGGTCATCGCCTCGCTCCCCCTCGGCTCCCTTCGAGATCGACCGGGCTCTCCAGAAGCTTACCCGGGTTCTCAGACTTCCTCATCCCTGAACCAGAGCGCTGGCTCGTGGTTGATCGTGCCGGGGAAGTCACGCCCTGCCTGTCAGCCGCGGAGCCTGACCTTTCGGCGCTCCCGGTGCCCACCTACTCGCGGTGCTTGGCCTTCTGTTGGGCCCCCGTCGCCGGGGCGCCCTCACACGACTTAGAAGACCGCTCAGACTTTTTCTTCGCCTTCTCACCTGCTGTGCCCTTCTCCAGCCAGGCGGCGAGGTGGGAACGACGATCTTGCTTGGTCAGTTCCAACAGTTTCTTGCAGAATGCACAGTCCTTCTCCACGTGCGTCTTGTCATCATGAAGGCGGTAGAGACATCTCGAATGCTCGTCCTCCTTGAAACCATTTTGCAATCTGCATCCTGGGCAACTCCTGAACAGCTTGGATCCGGGCGTCGAGCTTCCCTTGTCCTGGGCCATATCCGTTGAGGTAGGCCACAGATCTTCTGGAATCCTCCAAGAAGCGTAACTCGACGATAACTTCACCCTTGAGGGGCGTAGAAGAATTCCGAAACGGGTCCCCGTTATTGGAAGTAGAAAACGGTGGAGCTTGAGGCTCGATAAAACTGAAAAAATGAGAAAATTCTCCTGAAAAAGCGCGAAAACGCAGTAAAAGCTCGAGAGCTAAAGCACGGGGACTCCCAATACTTGAACGTGCGGTAAAAATCTGAGAAAGGCTGCCAGGGGAGGGGCTTAGGAAGAGGGCAGTCATTGGCTGGGGGCAGTATGACCCCGAGATCAGTGATTGGTTACTACTAAGAAAGACAGATCAGAAACAAAACTGATACTGATTTTTTCTTTACCGAGGATTCCCAGCCTGACGGGGAATATTCATGAGCATGTGAATCCATGCCAGACCCCATGCTGGAGAACCTCCGCAGCATTTGCGGGATGACGGGGACTGGAGGAAACGCCTACAGCAGTGGGAAAGACCACTCCACCACAAACGCGTCTCCTAAGGCTCCTTTTGGAGGAAATTCCCGCAAGCAGAACCTTTTCGCACTTCCGGTTGGCACTGGAGGCAAAGAGATCCACTTGAGGGGTCCCCAATGGGCGAAGATCTCCAGGAGAATCTCCTGAGTCAACTCCCACTCGTGAGAGATCGCGCTCTGCCTGCTCAGAGCGTCCGCCGTCTCGTTTTCTTCTCCGGCCAGATGAACTGCCGAGACCGAAATTTCCTGCTGGATTGCCCAGAACCAGAGCTGCGTTGCCTCCCTGCACAAAGGAAGTGAGCCAGCCCCCCCTTTTTGTTGAGGTAGTGCATGGCCACTGTGTTGTCCGTCAGAATCAGGACACTCTTTCCTCGCACAGTCGGCAGAAAAGCCTTCAGGGCAAGCCTGACGGCCCTCAGCTGGACTCTGACGGAGAACAACGACCGCTGACTGTCTACTCGTTGGCATGAGCTCCCTGTCCCGTGAGGGATGCATCCGTCACGATTGTTACCTACAGCCAGGGTAGCCAAAATGGACCCCCCTTCATCAGATTGCCTTTGATGGCCCACCACAGAAGGTCCTGGGTGACCGAGGGCGGCAACTGAACGGGGTCCGACATCCTGACGGAGGACTGAGCCCACTGGAGCTTGAGTGCCCATTGCAAAGATCTCATCCACAACCTGGCCTCTGGCACCAGAAGAATGCAGGATGCCAGGAGGCCAAGCAATCTCAAGAACTCGAACGCAGGGAGACTCTGGGCATGTTGGAACGTTTGCACCATCTGCTGAATGTGATGAGCCCTCACCTGGGGAGGAAAACACTGCCCTAGGGATGTGTCGAGCACTCTCCGATGTACTGGAGCCTCTGAGTTGGCGTCAAGTGGGACTTCTTTAAGTTGAGGGAGAATCCCAGCTTGTGGAGGGAGTGGCAAGTGACGGACAGATGATCCTGGACTTGCTCGGGAGAGCGCGCCCTGATCAACCAATCGTCCAGGTAGGGGTAGACGTGAATCCCCCCTTTCCTGAGATGCGCTGCCACCACTACCATGAGCTTGGTGAAGACCCTCGGGGTGGAGGTCAATCCGAATAGCAGAACCAAAACTGAAAGTGCGAGTCGCCAACCGCGAACCTCTGGTACTGCTTGTGCTTTGGGTGTATCAGCACATGAAAATAAGCGTCCTTAAGGTCGAGAGACACCAACCAGTCCTGAAGTTGAAGGGCCTGGAGGACTTAAGAAAGAGTAACCATCTTGAACTTGTCCTTCCTGAGGAGTTTGTTCAAACCGTGCAAGTCCATGATGGGTCTCAAACCCCCGTCTTTCTTTGAAATCAAAAAATAAGGGGAATACCATCCCTTGTTCCGCTCCGCTACAGGCACCAGTTCTATGTCGCCCTTCTCCAGCAGGGATTGAATTTCCTGCGCAAGGAGCGGATCCAGACTCTTCAAAGAGAGATTCCCTGGTGGATTGTCGTGAGGCCTCTGCCGGAAAGGAAGACAGTAGCCGTGGGCTATGACCTCCAGAACCCACACATCTGAAGTAATGGCACGCCATTCGACAAGATGCTGCGCCAGCCTTCCCCCAACCGGCGAACCATGGGACATGGTCTCATGACTGAGCTGAAGCGGCTGCGGCGTTGCCTGAGGGCAAAGAGGCAACAGCCCAAGCGGCCTTGGCACCTCGAGTACCTTGTTTTCCACCTCTGGCATCCCTACAGTGGACCCTTTGACAAGCAGCTCCTTTCGCTTTACCAAAGGATGAGTAATAACGAAAGGAACCTCCCCTCCATTGCTGTCCCCTAGGATGAAAAGGCGGAGGTTGTCAAACTGCAGCGCCCAACGACTTCGCTGCAGCTTTGGAGGTCTGCAACCTCTCAAGGCTCTCGTCAGCTTTGCTGCCAAAAAGATGTTCACCGTCAAAGGGCATGTTGAGGAGCTGGGACTGCACATCAGGAGCGAACCCCAACTTCCGCAACCACGCAAACCTGCGTAGTACGGTGCTCTCCGCCATGGACCGGCTGACACAATCTGCCATGTCCAAACCCGACTGAATGGCCTCACACATGGCATCCTTGCCATCCTGAACCATAGCAAGGAAACCATCCTGTTCGTCCCCTTTGGGAATATGTTCAGCCGCTAATGCAACACAGTTCCACAGAGTATGTGTGAAACGAGACAAGGCACATACGGAGTTGGTTGCCTGAGGCGCCATACCCCGAGAAGAAAACACTTTCTTTGCCCAGCCATCAAAACGTTTGTCGTCCCTATCCGGAGTGATGGTAGGATACGACGCCTGCTTTGCCGGGGCCGTAGACGCCTGCACCACCAAACTCTCCGGAGTGGGGTGCCTGGACAAGTAGCAGGGGTCGCTACTGGCTGGCCAGTATTTTCGCAACAAAGACTTGCCCACTGCCGGGAGACTCTCCGGAGCAGTCCAAGCCGCCGCCACCCTTCTCTGCAGAGCCATATGAAACGGCAGTACCGGGTCAGTGGGGGGACCAAGATCAAAGATGTCCCTGAGATCATCCTGGACAAACTCCCCTGGGGGAGCCGACCATCCCAAGTACTCGGTGACCCGAGACATAAGGCGCCGGTACGAAGCATCGGCATGAATGCCAGGCTCCAGCCTACAAAACTCCACCTCCAGAGAGGTGTAAAGTCCACTGGCATCATGCAGTGACTGCCTCAGGTCATCAAACTTGCTATGGCCCGAGAGAAGCTCATCTGGCACCGTAACCGGAACCAAGCCTTCATCAGAGCCTTCATCACCCTCTGAAATGTACTCCAGGCGGTGAGAGGAAGACACCTGGGGACCAAAGCTATGCCTGACCTTAGCCAGAGCCTTTCTAGGGGTTAACCCCGTACCACGGGGCCCCTCCAACACCACCGTCTCGGAGGGCGCCGAACGAGTCGGCGCCGAGTTAATCAGCGTCGACGTCAGCTGCAGCGCCGCCAGCATCGACGGCTTCGACACAGGCCTCAAAGCCGGAGCTCCGAGCGTGTCTCGACGACCTAGACGCCGACAGCGTCGACGACCCCCTCGGAGGCAGAGCCTACAGAGAGATCGTCGACGACCTCGGCGCCACAGGCGTCGACGTCTTCCTCGAAGATGGCACAGGATCACGCAGTCTCGAGCGCGTCGAGGACCGGGACCTGGAACGGGCATGGCGAGAACGGCTAGCCTTGTCCGAGCGGGACCTCTCCCGCGAGCCGTGTCGACCAACCCGAGCCCGAATGCGTACGGGCGGTGTCCCTCGACCGGTGCCGACCGACCCCACTCGGAGGCGCGGACGGACCGGTGCCCTGCGATTCGAGAATCGCAACATTTTCTTCCCGAAGGAAGCCCATTCCTCCGGTGTCGCTTGCATGGTGGGATAAGCGACCCGCCGACGGGCGGAGTCCTCGGAAGAGGACGGGGAAGGCGACCGATGCCGGCGCTTCCAGGAATGCATCGAAGAGGCAGAGGAGTAGCGAGACCGACTCCTGGAAGGAGACCCACTGGACTTCCGACCATGACGCGGAGTCTCGCCTCTCGAGTCATCCGTCGAAAGCCCCGTAGACCTCGACTTCCGGGGCTTAGACACCCGATCTACTGACAACTTCTTGCGCTCCCGCAAGGCCTTGACCGTGAGCGACTGGCAGTCGACCCATTCGTCCGTATCGTGGGCCTCCCCGAGCACCATAGGCAGGTGTCGTGCGAGTCCGGAACCGACATCTTGGACCCCACAGTCCCCGCATTTCTTGAAGACCGGACACGGGGTGGAAGATTAGGTAGACATTTCACAAACAGGTTTTCACAAAAACCGAACAGGTTCAAAGGAACCGATATTAGAATACAACAAACTACAAAGAGTCGAGGCGTACCGAGATTCACGAAGCGAACACGTTTGCAGAAAAAACTACTTATCACATCGGGTGACGTCGGCCGTTGGAGGAGGTCCTCGGGGACGGCGCATCGACACAGGACGCAGACGCCGAAAATTTTCCGAAGCAGCACAGCTGTGGAAATTACCTGTCAGATATGGAATACGTCGGAGGACCCAATCCCCTTGAAATGTTATTACTAGATATTATAAACTTCATGATTTTTTCCCACGCCACCTCCTATAGGTGATTGGTGCAACACATTGCCTCACGTTTATCTGGCATCATGTGCACCATTGTGCAACCTTCTGTGATGAATCTAGGAAAATCCATTCCTTCTCCCAACTCCCTTTAGAACAAAGAATGTGAGCCCGCTGCGCAAATCCTTCCCTAGTGGACAGGGCAAGCAGGATCTCACTGGGAGTAACCTCCCCCTTTAGTGTACAAGTAATCCCCAGTTGAGTTGTTTATATCATCACCCTTAACAGAGTTCCAATAGTTAGTTTGTTACATGGAGGCTGAATAATAATTTTATACAGGTGCCTTGAAATGTACTTGGTTTGACTGGTGACCCTCACCCCACCTTGCTGCCAAAATCTAAGGACCAATGGACTTGCATCCCGCAATGCAAAGATGAATGTTAAAGACCTGTGAACCTTACCTGCAGGGAGCGAGACAGCTAGTGGGATGTAACCAGCCGCTGCAGGAGGCTCAGCTTGAGAAAAGCCACGTAAAGCGAAAGCCTGTGCTTTAGTGACAAGCCTATCCAGCCTAGAGGCAGGACCACGTTGTATACATGGTGCGCAGAGGAATCCCGTAGCCCGCGTAACACTACAGAATCCAGGCAGGCAGAAAGAGACTGACCCACTGCAGAAGCGGTGCACCGGCATAGATGCTGCCAAACGAAGCACCACTGCAGGAGAACAGACAACCCGATAAGCACAGTTCCACCGCTATCTGACATGCCCCCTCAGTCTAAGAAAACACTGTCGTAGAGCATGTATGCCGTTCGTATCAAGGAGAAGGAGGAGGGTGGCAGAGCTCCCATGCACTCCACAAAGCCGTGAGGTCAAGATGAAGAGTCTGGGGGACCATTTGAGGCTACAAAAGACTTGGGAGAAATCGGAACCAACAGGAATGGGTGACCCTGAAAGATTGACCCTGTGAGGGGGTACCAGAGACCTGCGAGAAAGGGAAACACCCAGAATGGGTGAACTGGAAATCAAGATCCCGGGAGGGGGTACCAAGTGAACACGAAATATCCTGGAGGGGTTAACCGGAAATCAAAACCCACGAGACCGCAGAGAAAAACTAAAAACACCCAATCCCCTCCACTAACCCCCTCCCCAAGTGGTTACCAGAAATCAGCCACTCAACAGGTGGAAAGCCACGACCCATTAAATTTAGCAGTTAAGTCAGAAGGCCCATGCTGGACCAAGAGAATCTATTGCTTTAAAGGAGTTGAAAAGCCCTGGAGGGGTAGGAGACACCAAATGGAACAGTGAAGAATCTATAATTTCAAGTACTGCATCTAAGGAACACACCTTCTTAGCTAGGCAAGACTTTGTTGGAGGTGTGCGGGGGGGGGGGGGGGGGGTATCAGGAGGACTCTTTTGCATAGAAACCCAAGGAACGGGTTTGAAATGTATGAACAGGTGAAGACCTGAAAGACCACAAGAATAATTTCACAGACACTGGGGAGGAGAGTCACGCACCAGCCATTACAAGCCAAAGGAAAACAGGGAGTAAGTTATTAGTGGCAGCGTCAGTTCATAGGGGAGCATAGTTTTAGACGGAGGACAAGGTTTGTGTAAAAAATCCTAATGAGCAACCTTTTGTTATTTTCCAGGATACGCAACCTTCATCATCTTAGAAGCAGGGATAGTGGAGGCTTTTTCTTTACTTCCATAAACTCAAGAACCTTCAAAACATGTATTTTTGTCCATATCATATGTCTGACTTACGACACTTCCTACAAGTGCCATCAGAAATAAGATTTGAGCACTGATATAATTATGTCCCAACACAAGTCCCTGAGAAAAACGTTAAGTAATCTGCAACTCTCTGAATGCCAAACTACTACTGATAGCCACATCAGGCTCTGCAAGACTAGACTTAATTATAGAAATGATCTCTATTCCAAAAGGGGGAATGATAAGCATTTAGACCTGCCTTTGGCCCTTCTCTTTTCAGTGGATGTCAAAGCAGGGGTGATGGATGCAGACTACAGAAGGGAAGCCAAGTGATCATCACTAACAATGGGTACTAGTACCATACCACCCATGTTGGAGACCCGTTAGCACAGTTAATCTGTGAAGTAATACTAACGCACATCTTGGAGGAAGTGACAACTTTAGAGGAGTCTAAGATGTAAGAGGTTTTTGGGATTTGCAACGACACCTCAAACATTCAAGTCCTCCCTGAGACAGAGAACTAAATCACAAGGTCCATACATTGTAGAGAGAACAGGTTGTTGTATAGGATGCATAATAACCCAATGAGTGATTGAAAACTGCAATACCAGCTGTTGGTTTCCACCCTATTCAATGAGAGGTCATGGCCCATTCCCCCATCAGGGTAGTGTATTAGGGCGCTGTGAAAACCCAACCTTGCATTAATTTTTTTAATCTACATTGCTTTTATTTGCCAAAAGTCCTCCTGAAGCACAGTCCAAAGAGCTACTTTACAACCACTAATGACGAAAGATGTACCATCTTCAAAGGTGACCTAGATAAGGATTCCATTAGATAGCAGGATGAAAACAACCCAATACATTTTATAAACCTCTGGCCGTTCTCCTGGAAAAATCTGGATTGATCAAGGGAGCACATTCATGTCCAAGCTGATTCGGGGTGGTAAAAACTACTTGGTAACAAAACCCTAAGAATCTCGGTTTACCACCCACAGGCTTGATAGAGATTCAATGATACACTTAAAACCTTTGTCAGTTAGCAGGTTCTCTCCTCAGGTAGAACAGTTTAACAGCTTACCCGAGGAGCGAGGACACCATCCCTTGAAGGCAAACATATGGACTGATGAACAGGAATGTAGTAAGCATGGAGGTGACGTTCCATCACACTACGAGGTCCCTCTACTGTACTGGCAAGCATAAGCAGGAACAAAACGATGGCCCACTTCAAACTTTCTGCCCAGTCGTCTGGACAGCAGTTTGGTTTCGTGTAAGGGAAGGAAGGTTTAGGTCAGATCATCTGGCGCTACTGCTGTACTCCAGATTGCCGACTCACGTCAGCTCTCTGTGGACACGTTGGAGTATTGGGGTTGTTCCCTCTCGCTGTGACATGCTGCAGCGGAGCTGGTGAGGGTATTCATATGCCAGATGCTGATTGGGGCCTGGTCAGCTGGACTGTAGGGGGATGTTTAATGGGGTGAGCTGTATGTTGGCATTTTTATTTTTTGCTGTAACTGTTTGGATTGCTTGCATGAGTAGAGAGGAATGAAGGCAACAGTCTTACTGTGCAGAGTTTTATATGATATGCTGATATTTTCCAACGCTCATATACAAGAGAAAAAGCATACTAGTGACAAACTAATGTGAAATAAGTGACATTTTTATCATTACTGCTGATATAGGAAGGAAGCATCGGTTTTGGGAGAGGACAGAGACCAGGCAAAATCGGGATATTATACATGTATGCATGCTAGATTTACTATCAGGGTTTAAGAATAGATAAGGACTTTAAAAAGAAATTCATATTGATTCAATCGGGGTGGGGAACATGTGCTATTCACTAAACCTTTAGCTATTCTTTAAGTGTTCAAAGTACAAAGGGAGAGTTAGGCTCTTATCTTGCCATTTGTTTTGCTTTGTTCAGTGTACTGACATTTACGTTCTAGTGTAGACATGGTATCACTGGAGATGGTTGTAGTACAGTCCCCTAAGACTTATATGCCAGTACCATGTAAATAAATCTCTGGGGTGGGGAATGCAAAGCTTATGGCAGCAAATCCGGCCACACTGTTAGGTGGCGACATCAATGAGGTCCTTGAGCCACTATTGGACAGACGTAAGGGGAAGGGCAATCACAGTGAACAAGGCTATCGGGCGAATGGCACCTTAAAAGCCCGATTGAAGAATTCAAATTTTCGGACACATTGAGACTTGCACATCACATCACATAGAAAGACTACTGCTTTATTTCAGGAGCTCATGAGGCATACTCAAGGACTGATTTTCTGACCTCGGGAGGATGAACGCTCAATTGCATACGTAATGAAAATCGAGAATATTCATCTATCAGACCATGCACCAATCATGAACAAGATCACATTAGCTTTTACAACCAACAAATCAGTCTACTGGAAATTGAATAAAACGTTACTGGAGAAATGATTTTAGATGAAAAAAAATAAAATCAGAGCAGCATAGGCATTTATGGAAATAAAAATTAATTGAAATATGGATGATAGAACTGTCTGGAAAGCATTAAAGAGAGGGTTTCTAATAGGCTTATCAAGCAGGACCAAAGGAGATCAGGGTAAACATATAAAAGATCTTTAGAAAGGTATAAAGTATCTGTAAAAGTATATTATACTTTTCACAAGGGAAGATAAGCGTAGAAAGCCGGTTATGATGAAGTATGAACTTAAGATTTTATCTGGCAGAGCAGAACACAAAGCAACTACTATGAAGATGGCAAAAACGACATCCGTTTAATGGCTCACAGACTAAGGATACTAGAGAACAAGAAGGCAATCTGTGTGATAAAAACAAAGAATGGTGGGATTACATATGACCCAGAAATCATTAATATGGAACTTAAAGAATTCTATGAGGGGCTTTACAAATCAGACTAATGTGGCCGATGTGCGCCTACAACAATTCATGGAGAGAATTGATATGCCCAAGCTAACAAAATGAACTGGATAAAGATTTGTCAGTACAAGAGCGTGTTAAGGAAGCTAATAGCCTAAACACAGGAAAATCAACTGGGCCAGAAGGTCTTAGAGTTGAATTCTTTTAGAGTATGCCCGAGGTGGTATACAACGCTCTGAAGGGGAAGTACAACTCGTCAATCCGACATTACCTACTCCCATCTTCCTTAGGACATGCAGCGATTTCCCTGATCTTGAAAAAGGAAGGTTACAGTGGATACAAACTTATTAGCTTGATTAATACTGAGAGTAAGATCTTAGAAAAGGTAATGGAGATTAGAAGGGATTCTACCAAGACTTGTAAATGAAAATCAAGAAGGCTTTGTTAAGGGCCATCACTCAGCCATCAACATGAAGGTACTACTCACCACTGCAGAGGGACAAAGAATAAAATCATCAACAGCAGCAATCGCTCTAGATGTAGAGAAAGCATTTGATTGGATCAAATGGAGTTTTCTTTTTAAAGTCATGGACGGAATGGATTTTGGGATACATTTCCTTAACTGGGTCAGACTACTATACAGAGAAACAAGTGCTACAGTTGTCACTAATGGAATGGGCTCTTGCCCTTTTACTCTGTCCCTTTCCCTGCTGCTTTTTGTCCTGGTAATGTAACCATTAGTAATCCCAATTAGAAGAGAACGTAAAAGGTATGAACTTTGGTGGGGCCGAAGAGAAAATCTGGCTATGCATCAATGATTTACCATTAGTACTTCAGGACATGTAGGACTCTTTACCTGTTCTAATAGAATTAACACATTTGATGAAGTCTCTGGGCAAAATGTCAACTTGTCAAAATCAGAAGCTTTACCCATCACAAGCTACTGCCATAAAGATTATATAATCAGACATAGATTAAGTGGTGTCCCGATGAAATGATCTCTGGGAATAGGACTTGCACAGGATCTATACAAAAGCTTAAAATGGATCTGGGGCGATGGCTGGCCTTAAACTTGTCTCTTTGGGACAAGGTGAAGGCGCTTAAGACTGCAGCAACTTATATTAGTTACATTCTTGCTAGGATACCACTCCCTCCTGGAAAAAGGATTTGCAAGGCAATTGATACATCAATTGAAAGGTTTCTCTGGGACACAAAGCCTCCAAGATTGGCCCTATGGAAACAACAATTACCTTCACAGAAAGGGGGGTAGGAGTTCCAAACCTTGAACATTGCCATCTGGCTTTTTAGGCTTGCCATGTATTGACATTCCCATCAGAAACTCCTGATGTCTGGACGAAAGCTGAGACTAGCAAGGCAGGGACACTGGAGCCTTTAGGTATTGTGACCACGTCCACGCAAAAGAATGAAAATTGAAATATGCTGACAGAATTCATCAGAAAATGCTGCAGAGCATTAGCAGACATATTTGGAGTGGATCTGTACAAAAAAGACTGCATCCATCAGGTTAAACCCAAACTTAAAAATATTAAGAAACTACTCTATTGGCCCAATTGGCATATATCTGGCATAAATGATTGGATTGATAAAGGGAATCTAGCTGAGTGCATTATCTGGTGCTGTTAGCTGACTGTGGACCAGTTATAATCCGATTTGCCTTTCTTGCTGGAAAACTTCCAAAAGCTTTCATGTGGACACGCCCCCCGCCCCTCCCAGAAGCAGCTTAAATACAGCGGACACATGCACATCTAGCTAAGTGCACTATCGAGTGCTGTTTGCTGACTGTGGACCTGTCCTAATCCGATTTGCCTTTCTTGCTGGAAAACTTCCAAAAGTTACAGCCTACATGGACATGGATATTGGAAATTGCTACAGATACATAACAAGCATCTAATTTACAGCTTGCCAACAATAGTAACTTCCTTTTCTGCTTTTTGCCCTAGCGTACGTGTGGCCACGCCCCCCCTTCCCAGAAGCAGCTTAAATACAGCGGGCGCGTGCATCTAGCTGAGTGCAGTAACGAGTATGGTTCGCCGTTAGCTGTGTGCTGTTGGGTGCAGGGTGCTGGTAAGACGCTGTTTTATATATTATATATAATATTGCGCAGAGCATTCCAAGTGAGCCAAATAGAGGCTGACCGCTATTCACAATTGCTCTTTGAATGCTCTGGCCTCTTGTTTCACCCCCCTCCTACCCCACCCTTCACACTTCTCTCTGTTAGCCTCCGATATTTAGCCCTAGTCTTCCCACCACATAATATCAGCCGTAAGTTCCGCTTGCAAAACACCAAAAGGAAAATGCAAGATCGTAACGTGACACCTCCAGACTCACCAACCCCCTCATGTTGTATCCAAAGGAAAAAAAGGGGTTTGGGAATTAGAGGTATAAGGAAGTTGGGAAACGAACAACCTAAAATATCTAGCTTCCTGACAGTGAGGCAGGTCAGAAATAAGGAAGATGTGGGTGGTAGTTTAAATGAGGGTGATTCTACAGAGTTACAAGTAGGGGGTAGTGAAGAAACCTGTGAGGTATTGAATGAGGGAACCCCCACCTTGCCTAACAATAGTTCTATGATTCATAAATGGTTATTGAACCTGTGTCATGAATTTCTGGGACAATCACTGGAAATTAGAGCACTACCTGTACAAGAATTGATAGATCGAAGTACAGAATTGTTGGAAAACATGGACAATGTTATTGGAACTAACTTCTCCAGGACACCAGACCTGGAGAAACTAGTACAGGAGGACTCCGGCACAGAGGGTGAAGAAAACTCCTGGGAAGAAAAAAAAACATGTAAAGGCTCCATGAACACAGCAAGCAAAGGGGAAGCTATAGCAGCAACCTTGGATGCTGTGTTTGCCCTTTGCTCTAACCTCATGAAAGAACACAGAACTAAACGCATTGGTGATAAGGATTATGGATAATGACTACAATAGTAGAAAAGAGGAAGAAAATATTGTAGGAAATGTGGGCCAGCAGGGTGAATTGGAAGATAACCTAAGCAAGTTATCCTTAGCAATAGCAGGAGGAGGAGTGTGGGGCTGTGATTGAAATAGAGAATAAAGAACAAATTGACGAGTGCGTGAATGTGGTCACTAACTCAGAGGGTGAACAAAGCAACAGATGGGAGCAAAAAGCACACTTGTAGAAAACGAAACAAAAAGTGGGAAAAGAAAAGGTTTAAAGCTGGTAACAGTGGAAAGAAAGCCCCAAGTACAATGAAAAGTGCATCATTAGCATATAAAAGAAAAAAGGATATTATATGTGAGGCTAGGGGCAACAGGTACGATTTAAAAGAGGCAAATAAGAAAATGATTGCACCAAGGAAAACTATTAATGAGCATTGGTTGTTGGACAAATGATTAAATGGGATGGAGAGTGAGCCTAACATTGATGAAGTAGTAACAGAAATGTTACCTGTGGAAAAATCAAGTGAAGTTGCCCAGAGGGAAGGGTATGTGAATTACGTCAACATAGCCTCAAATAAGCTGGTAGAGTCCCTTTCCTCTAGGGAAAAGGAGATCTACATGGGAGAGATGGAGAGATTAGCAATGTGTAGTATTAATAAAAAATACACTGGGCTATGTTTGTATGTTCCTAACGAAGATAAAAAGATGAATAGGAGCATGGGTAAAACCAGGAAAATTATAGAAATGAACTCATCTGAGGAAAGTCCTTATTTAAATCAGAAGTAGATTCTGGAACGATTACATAAGGTTCCACAACTCTGTGGTATTACAACAACTGACAAAATCTCCTTCTCCCAACAAAGAAAGGTTTTCCTCTGCAGCGGCTAATCACAAAGCTTACACCACCAACACTAAAAGAGAAATCTACAACACTAGGATCCGCTAAATCTGGTACTAAGGAGCTCGTCTCCATCCTAAGAGAACTGGAGTCTCCAGCACCTCCCATAGAGGACTGCGTTAAAGACAGCATGGTGTGAAAACATCCAGAAAGCTTCATCAGACAAATTAGTCTCACTTCAAAATTCGAGACAAAAAAAAAGAAAAGAACAGCCTCGCCCCGGCACCCATTCTCACAAACCGCCGACACCTGAACAGCCCTCCTGCCCCCCTTTCCACTTTTCCCCAGTTACTACTGAAGTAGTAAATATTATCTCGATCCTCAAACCCTCCAATTGCCAAGCTCCAGTCATCAAGGAAGGTGGTACAGAATTGGCACCCTTCATCACTGCCTTGATTAACTCTTCCTTTAAAAACTGCATAGTCTCCAATAACCTTAAAGAGGCATGGGTCATGCCCCTCCTTAAAAAAAACAAAAATCTAGACCGTAACATACAGACAAATTACAGACCTATAACAACGGTCCCTTTTCTCTTAAAGATAATCAACAGAGTAGCCTACCTCCAAATTCAAAAACACTTGGAAGACGACAAACTCCTTGGCTTACGTCAATCCGGTTTCAGAACCAGGCATGGAATGGAAACGGCCCTCCAGGATCTAAAAATCCAAATGGATGAAACAAGGATAAGGGCATTTTGGCCATCGTGCTGCTGCTGGACTTATCAGTGGCATTTGACCTTGTTGACTATAAAATCCTGACTGAACACCTCTAGCACGGCAGCATTTTCACCAAATGCAGCCAGCTGGATCCAATCCTTCCTCTCAAACAAATATCAGAGTTTTTGCACACACTGCGGCTGCGGAGCCAGTTCACATCCACTGTGAAGTACCCCAAGGTTCCTGTGTTTCGCCCACGTTTTATAATATCTTTACTAAGCTCCTTTTTGATCGTCTTCATAACCTGGGTGTCACTTACACAAATTCTGCTGATGACACCCATGTCCTCATCACATTCACGGGTTGCTATGAGAGAGATTCTGATAAGCTAAACAAAATCTATCTTGAAATATAGGCCTGGATGGACACAGCCTCTGCATAAATGACAATAAAACAGAACTTTGATTGTCGGTACCCAAGCCTGTCTGAATAAACTTGACCACCGGTACAAATCCTTTAACATTGATGGCAACATCAAAGTCGCCAATGAGGTTAAAACCCATGGCGTTTATTTAGATTCTACCCTCTCACTTAAAGAAGTAAACTCCACAGCCTACACTAAAATTAATCAACGCCTATAAACCCTTTCTGTTCTCTAACAGTTGACTCACGTTAGCCAGGGCCCTGATCTTATCAAAATTGGATTATTGTAACACTACTCCTAGGTTCTTCTGAGCATAACATGAATAGACTTCAGGTTCTCCAGAACAAAGCCCTTCGTTATGCCTTGAACATATCATGCTCTAGCCATATTATATCCATCAGACGTGAATCTCACCGGTTATCAGTCCGTGATAGAATCAAACTTCGCACACTCGTCATTACACACAAATGCCTGGCCAACACAGCCCCACAATATCTGTCAGACAAATTCTCAAGGCACCAATCTACCAAACCTACCAGATTCACGTACCTGCACTGTCTCAATATACCTAAATATAAACTGAAAAACCTGGGGGAATCTGGATTCCCAGTGTTAGCAGCCAAATGCTGGAACTCTCCCCCCACTGCCATCAGAGCCAAGCCCTATTTCTGGACTTTTAGATCCAAGGTGAAAGACCGGCTCCTTGTCTATCTACCTTGAGCTTATCTAGCTCATCTCACCACTCTCTGCCTCACATGAATCGAGTCATTCCTGGACTACCACTGCTTAATTACCTCTTTCCTCCCTTTCCACCAATACTTGTAACCTCTCTAATACATTATTTATTCTGCCCGATTTATTGTGCCGGACCTTCTCTTTGAGAATCATTCGCTTTGCTGTAGCTGTACCGACCACTTTCAAACTAGGACTTTGACTTTGTGGCCATCAAAGACGTCTCTCACCGACCACTCTGCGTCGTATGGCCGTTCCACTTCTGACCTCTCTGTAACCTGGTCTGTCTGTCAATTCATTTGCATTCTATCACCTTTACCTTTATGACCACCTTGTAACCGAACCTGGTCCCAATTGTGCAACACCACGTAATTGTAACTATCTGTAACCACTTTTCAATGCCTAAGCGCCCAGGTACCTCAGGGTTAGGTGCACTCTACAAATAATAAACTAAACTAGAGAACGTGACACTGCCCGAGTATGGCAGTTGGGAGAATTGGGCAATTGTACAGTTTGTAGCGCCAGTGATTGTTGAACTTATCTGCATTCATGCAGAATCTTTGTGGAGGAATGGGTATGAAATTGTGATATGTAACAGTCGCAGATAATAAAATCAATAACGTAGGTCTGGTTAATAATGACAGAAAAAAGATCTGGTTAAGGGAAGGGGAAGGAACAGCGATATGTGGGTCCCGGATGAGGAATATTTAGAGGAAATTTGATAATCAAGGCTGGTACATGCATGTGCGTAGGACATGGGGGGCCAGAGGGGACAATTACCCCCCCACAATTTTAAAATGGGGGATATATTGGCAATTATCCCCCCCCCCCACAAACTTTTGCTCAGACCAAGCATTTCGGACATTAAATTATTAACTTCAAGTTGCTTTGCTTGCATCAGTTTTTTCTGTGTTTCACTCAGCATGTCTGTGGAAAAAAATAAAAATAAATCACATTGCTGCCTACAGCGCTACTACTTAAAGTTTTACTGAGACAAACATCTTCGGCTGGTCACATCAGATGTGTGACTCATGACTGCTTCTGTGTGAATGAGATGTGCCACCATGTGCGCATCTGCAGGCTTGCTGGCTCGAACCGTTACATGATGCCATTGATGGGAGTTCTTCTTGTACACGGTCTGCCTGCACATTGTACTTGGGGCTGCCCAGGGAGCAAACTACATGTAACCTACTCACATCGTCATGCGCAGTTTACTGCAGCGCAGCCCGGTGCGTCACGAGTCTGCTGCTGCTGCTGACTGATTCGGCGTCGTCGACAAGGCAGCAAGCAGGCTGTGATGCATGCTAGACTGTGGCTGTCACCAGGTGTTTTGCATGGTCTGCAACCAACGTATCTGCATAAGGCTGGACCCTGCTGCAACCCCAATCAACCTGTCGCAACCATTGCATCCATTACACAGGTACGCTAGGAATAAAAGGCTTACTTTAAATGTAATGGCCCTCTCCATATCTGTGGTTTCCTAGTAAATGACAGTTGCGCTCCAGCTCTGCCAGGGCATTCATGCTAAGCAGCCCACCTGGGGCTGATGTTCAATCTCAGCCAACTCCCAGGGGACCCAAACCGGACGGTATCCACCTCAGATGTACAACAGGAAAAGGGCGTGCAACACACTGATGTTTGTTTACAGCTAAAAACAAAACGACAGAAGGAAATTCCCAGCTTATGAACAGCACTTATACTTTCGCTCTGGCGAAGACAAAAACACAACTCTCAGACACAGGGCTTACTTGCCACGATACACTCTTTTCAGAAGTGGCAACATCAGCATATAGATAGACCGATGTCCCTGTTTCTAGGGCCAAGCTCCACAGACCGGACAATATTGTAGCCACATGCACCTTCAACCTTCTTATAAGAGTAAAAAAGAAATGGATTGCAAGTTTCCATGGTCAGCTGCTGCTTATCATTTGCATCGGTTTGCCTACCTGTGCTACCAATCACCCAACGTGCCCTAAACAGTGACATATACTGATGGCAGGACACTGGCTGAAGATGTGTCAGGGCTCGTGGGCTGTGCTCAGAGTCAGGATGGATCGTTTGGTTTGTCTTGATTTAGCGAGACTCGAGCTGCGAGGCAAGCTAAAGGTTAGTATGGAATTGGGGAAACAAAAAGTTAGACCGTTCCCTTCCCTTGGAATCCAAAGTCACCCAGATAGAAGGCAGCAACCACACATGCAAACAGAACCTATGGGCAGTTTTCATATAATAGCAAGCAGGAGTGTGAAAATCCTTGGCATTACTCCCCTGAGCTGGTCGGGATCAGGAGAGAAGCTCTCGCAGGAGTGGGCTGTATATCTCATGAGGAGCTATCTGGGAAGCCAACCGGGTCTTAATAGCTTCATGTACAACGCACTCCACAGAAACCCACTTGTTTTTCATTTTTTGTTTTATTTATGTCATGCAGAGTGAGCAAGCATTCCTTGCAGCTCACAGAATCTTTTCTCCTCCTATCGCACCACCTCAAATGCGTCACGTTTTATAAAATTACACTAGTGTGCAATTTTGTTCTCAAAGGGAGGCCCCTCTCACGCTTCCACAACTATTTTATGAGTTAATTTCATTCCAAGGACTGTTAAAAATCAGTTCAAAGAAAGCATGTAAACTAAAGGCACACATTCACAAGTTAAGCGCCGGAACAGGCATACTGCCATCCAGTCCATCCAACATTTTTAATCTATCAGAACGCGTCTAATCGCTACATAATCTCAAACTATGAAAGGACATTACAACTACCTTACATCATAAGATTAATGTTTCAAATCTCATCACCACCATACCACTGACTGCATTACAGATAAATCGTTCTTGGCCTGGCATTTAAAAAATAATGATTGCAACCTAAAGTGCAACCCATGACTGCCTCAGCGGCCTCAAGCACAGGCACTGGACTGATCGCCATTAAAGCATCTGCGCGAAGCAGGCCATGCTTGATCGTTCATTTTCTGACCGGATAGAGACAGGGTGAGGGTGCTGTTGTAGAGTTTCACGTGTATGGTTTATAGGTTGAGCATCACCTGTTGGCAGAAGAATAGAACTGTATTTTAGTCTTACTCAATTCAGCAAAATGTGCACACCACGGACCAGCGCAATTCTTGTGGTAATGCTTGTATCCATACCGTATCTCGGTTCACTGCAGCCTAGTGTGACACGGCACGATCATATGCAGCGCCAGATGACTCTTGCATTGATCATGCAGGCGGTAGTGCGTTATCACGTATATTGGAATGAGGTGTGTTGGGGGGATTCTTGCAGATCACGTCACAGTCTAACTCAAGAGGAAGCAAGCAGTGATAATGTCACATGTAGACTAACAACTTTTAAATGTAATTGCATTACACTTACTGGTGCAGATCTCCAATTGCTGCCAGATGCGGACGCCTTGTTCTCCTCTACTTTAAATGCACTATGTTTGTTGTAGCTACTTTTCTAAGTTTGGCCCAGATGTCTATTTGGTAGATTTGTTTGTCTTAGTATTGGTTACCACAGAGCTAAGCTGCGATTTACATAGATCGGAATGTCACATCCTGGCAAGGGAGCACACCTTCTGGCATATGTTAAAAGTGGCAAGCCAGAGGTACGTTAATCTCATTGACAGGAAATGTGTAGAAGATAGATTCCCTAAAAGATTAGATTGCCTAAAAGGAAGACATTTGAGAGAGTAAAAGAACTGGTAGCTTAACACAAAAAGTGGCTCCAAGAAAATTACAAGATAGCCGAAGGGTAGGAAGAGCCATTTTTCATCATCGACATTATGTATAGCGCCTTTCACCATTGGTATGGTCCAAATGCGCTGTAGGTTGAATGGACTGCAGTCCGGGTATGGAAACATTTGTCAGAGGAATTTAAAATGCATGTGTGCATTTTAGCCAAAGTGAAGTTGGGTAGGGGCGACCAGGACTCTAATTGCTACCCATGCCAAAACAAATCTGAGGCCCTTGCCACATGAGGCAGGGATTTATCCACGCTTCTAAATTATTATTACTATGCCATAAAAGATGACCAATGTGGATGCTCTCCATGAGGATGGGGCTCTGGGTAATTCCATATGCAGGGCATCTCTGTCAGCAGGCCACAAATGGACGATTGACAACCCCAACCCCACCCGCATGGTAGCCGCTGTGGTTTGTGTCTGTAGCAAAGTCCCCAAGGTGTCCCCTGTCCCCCCCAGATTTTATGGGTCTCCTACGCCCATGGGTACATGAGCCGGTAATTATTTCCTGGAACACTAGACGTTTCCGCTCTTCCCTCCACAAAGATCGAAAGTGCTTTGTGGATAAATGTGGTTTATTCGCATTTCAAGAGACTTGGGTGAGCGGTACAATTTTGATCAATGGGTTTAATGTCCTGGTAAAACCAGCTGTTTGTAGAGGGGTGGATGCTGAGCAGGGGGATTATGTATTGGAGCTAAGAGTCTGGTAACTATCGGTGAGTATGATAAATTTGGTAATTCCCCTTTTGTGCTCTGTGCCATCGTAAAAAAACAAGGCTGAATGTTTAAGGAATTACTAATGATTAATGTATACTCCCATCCTGGGGGGGCGGGGCACATGTGGAGGCAGTTATTTTGAGGGCTGGACGATGGAGGCTCCTAATTCGGAGATCATGGTTGTAGGAGATTTTAATGAGTATTGTGATAAAGCCAAAAGTATCATGAATAAATGGGAGGAACTTTGTGGTGAATTTGATGTGATGATCCTACTAATTCTGGGAAGAGATGGGAAATCTCTCACCTCACAGGTAAAGATAACCAATGGAATTCTATGGCTAGAATTGCTACATAACTGGGGACTCTCCTATTTAAATCTAGATAACCTAGACGCACATAAATCCACATGGACTGATGGTAAAGATAGTTATTGAGTGGACTATGTTTGTTACAGAGGGCATAGGGACGCAATTGAAACAATTTGAACACATCTTGACCCCTCAGTGATCACACTGTGCACAAAAGTAAATTAAATAAGGTAAAAATAAATAAATCACTAAACCCACATCACTGGTGAAAAAATGAATATTCAAACCTTGGCGGAAAGGATAGGATATTATGGGCTGATAAAAACATAATAAAATTTGATTAAATGTTTAACCACCCCATTGACAGTGGGGATACGGTTGTACTAGGAACGAAGGGGTTTGGTGCGTTGATTGACATGATATTAATGACCACCAAAAGAGTCTGTGTTACACAATATTCTGGGAAGAAAGACTCTAATCTGTATGATTATTGTATCCACAATGAGAAAAAAAGATTGGAGGAAATAAGGAGAATAAAACTTGCTAGAGGCATGGATTGTGAACACAAACGTAAAATGGAAGCCACCTTATGAAGAATTGGCTGAAGGCCTATAGATACAATATTAGAAATGCCAATTGGGGAAAAATCTTTAAACTAAGCAAGACCAATGATTCAAAGATGTTTTGGTATCTATACAGACAATATCCGATTGAGGATGACAATACAGACATTAATGTAATACCGGTGGAGGAATGGGAAGTGTATGTAAGCCAATTATATTATGAGAAACATCAAGAGCATTGGCTGCACATAGAGTTGTGGGAGAATAACTACTTAGAGTTACCTTTTGGCCAGGCAGATATCCTGAAGATAATTAAAATGAATATGTCTAGATCCCAGAGGCCCGATGGGCTAGCTAATGCTGTCATTAAAAGTAATCCCATTATGCGGGCAAACCTTTTTTGGAATAGGTTCACTAACATCTGGCATAGTGGGGAAATCCCAAATAACTGGAGGAAAGCTGTATTGGTGCCCATATTCTAGAAGGGTGTAAGAACTAACCCAGGTAATTATCGGCTGTTGGCCATGGCGGATACCAGTTGTAAGATCCTTTGCACCCTCCTACTGAAAATTATTAATAAATGGAGTAGAGAAAGGAATTTACTATCTCCTCAAAAAAGCAGTTTTAGACAAGTTACCTTGGACAACATCACTACATTGAATCATTATCTTTGATACAAACGGGGAAAAAGGGACTAATCTGTATTTATGTTTTATTGATTACTCCGGAGCCTTTGACTATGTTGATAGGGACAGGCTCTGGAGTGGTATGATGAATTGTGTTGTATGCCCCATAGTCCTACATTTCCTGAAAGCAATGTAGTCAGACACTACAGTGACTATTTGTTTGGATAAGGGATCCATTATTACTCCCCCTGTTATGACCAATGTGTAGCATCCCCGGTATTATATAATTTATATGTAGCCGATATGAAGAATGCCCTTGAATAAGTACCTGGTTATCCACCAAAAATTGTTATAAAAATAAGCTGGATGTCATATGCTGATGACACTGTTGTCATGGACAAAACGCCTGCTGGGTTGCAGAGAATGCTTAATGCTCTGTATCTATTTTCAAAGAACAATAATTTGAGTATTAACACAAAATAAACGAAGGTCATAATAATTGGGTCACGTGAGCATAGGAACAAAAAGCAAAGATTTAATTGGAAGATAAACAATGAGGAACTAGAAGTAGTAGAAATCTATCTGTATCTAGGACTTCTGATAATTAACAAGCCTATTAAAAGCTTCTATGAAAATTCATTAACCCCTTTAGTACCAAGGACGAGCTATCTCGTCCTTGGAATTACTTTCACAGTGCCAAGGACGAGATAGCTCGTCCTTTTTGGCACTCCGTTTTGAGCGATCCCTTTAAAGCAGGGATCACTCAAAACAGTAATCCAACCCCCGGGCTATGTGAGGGGGAGGTCCCCCCTCACTGCCAGGTGGCTGGATTACCTTCAGTTTCACGTGAAAATAAAAGGCGAGTGTTCACCTTTCTCCCCCTCAATCTCTGGCTGTATTTCAAGCCAGAGATCGAGGGAGGTGTCGTTGGAAAGGGGAGATTCTCCCCTTTCCAACGACACCCTTTGTGACAGCATTGCTGCCCGCGGATCGGGCGCAGGGCGCTCGACCCGCGGGCAGAAATGCCCAGTAGACACCAGGGATGTCTTGAATGCGGGGGGGGATGGGGGTGCTTACAGTAAGCAGTCCTCACCCCCCGCCAAAGCATGGGGGCACATATGTGTACAACCCTGGGGGCAGATGGCTGATCATCTGCCCCCAGGGAAGGGGGCCCAAAAAAAAAAAAAAAGTAAATCAATGGGGATGGGGTGGGGGGGGGCCTGGGATTTTTTTTGCCCCCCTGAAAGGGTGGTGGCCCTCCCCCTCCCACACCAAGTAGAAAGGGGGGCCACACCTTGTAGCCCTCCCGGGGGGGCAGATTTATGCCCCCTGGCAGGTGTACATGAGGTGGCCCCCTATCCAAATGGAGGGGTGGAGGGCCACCAGGAATAAGTGTGCAGGCCCCCCAAAAAGATGGGGCCTGCAGGTTATGGCCACCCCCTGGGGGCAGATGGCTGATCATCTGCCCCAGGGAAGGGGGGAAAATGAAAAAAAAAGAATTTTGGGTGGGAGTGGGGGTCACTAGCCACGAGGGATTTATTTTGCTGAAAAGGGGGGGGTGGCCCTCTCCCCCTCACCCCAAGGGGAAATGGGGGCACGCCTTGTAGCCCTCCCTGGGGGTAGATATCTGCTCTTAGGAAGGGGCAGCTGACCCCAGGGAGGTCTGAACGAGATTCCCCCCCTTGCATTTGGTGTGGGGGGAGAGGGTCACCCCCCATTACATAAGAAAATTACCTGGCGCTTTAGGGTGCCCCTCAGCCCGCCCTAAAGTGTAGTGTACCATTTTCCATTGTTTTCTTTGTTTACTAAACTTGCCTTGGCGCAGAGGGGCACATTGGTGTGCCAATCGGGCACATTGGTGTGCCAATCTGACCCCGGGGTGCCCAAACCTTACTGCCCCACCCACTGGGGGGGACTGTCCCACAATTTCTGGGGGCCCTCTCCCCTCCCACCCCAAATGGAGGGGGGGGGTGTACCTCACACAGCCGTTTGTAGGAGGCACAGGGAGGACTGCATGAGGTGCCCCTGCCAACCATTTAGGGTGAGGGGGGAGAGGGCCCCCATAACTTGTGGGACAGGTCCCCCAGTGGGTGGGGCAGTAAGGTTTGGGCACCCCGGAGTCAGATTGGCACACCAATGTGCCCCTCTGCGCCAAGGTGAGTTACCGAAGGAAATAAGTGAAAATGGTGGAACGCATTTTAAGGGGTGCTGTGGGGCACCCCAAAGGGATGGGGAATGTTCTAATGGGATGGGGTGTTGACCCCTCACCCCCACCCACAATGGAGTAGGTGCCATGTCATGCAGCCCTCCCTGGGACCAGATATCTGCTCCTAGGAAGGGATGCCTGAGCCCAGGGAGAAGTGCAGGACAGCCCCTCCCCCCCCCCCCCATCTGCCCCCAGGGAGGGCTACATGAGATGCGCCGCCCCTCCAATTGGGGTGGGGGTGGAGAGGTGCACCCTCCTTCACATTAGAAATTTCCCAGCGGTGTAGTCGTGCCCCTCAGCCCTGCTAAGGGCAGCCTGCCATTTTGATTTTTTTTTTTTTGCCAAACTTGCCTTGGCGCAGAGGGGCACATTGGTGTGCCAATCTGGCCCTGGGGTGCCCAAACCTTACTGCCCCACCCACTGAGGGGCCTATCCCACAATTTTTGGGGGCCCTCTTCCCCCCTCGCCCCAAATGGGTGGCGGGGGCACCTCATGCAGGCCTCCCTGGGGGCAGATATCTGCTCGTAGGAAGGGGCAAATGGGTATTCACTGGGGGTGAGGTTCAGTAGACCTCCAGGGATGGCTTGCAAGGGGGGGGGCATGCTTGCAAAGTATTTATTTGTTTTTGCTGGTGTGACCGTAGGTAACATGTTTGTTTTGTGTACAGCTTTTTCTTCACAAACAGGTGCAACGTTATGAGAGTACAGTTTTTTATTATTCTATGGTTAGGGCCCATTCTCAGTGGGGTGGCTGAGACTGGGCTGGATTGTGGTTGTGTGGGTGGGAATGGGCCGTCTGGGCAGATACGTTGGTGGGCTGGGACACAATTACAGGGGCAGGCCACAAATTGCCCCCATGCCAGCAGAACATTGGTGTTTCTCTGGGAGAAAATCCCTCCCATGTGGGTTGTCCGTCTGCAAGCCCAGGCTCCACATCTGGCTGCGCTACGTTACGTTACAGATGTCACCTCTGGGGAGGAATGAGGATCCTGCCGGGGCTCCCTGGAGCTGCTGCTGTGCTTAGGGGACAGTACACCCACATGGTACATGGATGTGGAAGGCCAGGGACATCCTCTCCAACCATCCTGGAGTTGCGGCTGGGCTGCATTACAGCTTTTCCCTTCGGGGAGGTATTGGCACACTGCCAGGACTCCCTGGTGGAGAGTAGCTGTAATGCAGGGCAGCCAGGGCTCCAGCAAACTCGGCGGTAATATCCCTGGCCGGGTGTCCTCTTTTCGGAAATGCATGGGGTTCCCCGTTTTCCTTGCTGGCTTTGACACCCTAGGCCCAAATCTGTAGGTTGCACACATGAACAAAATGTGCTGTGCCGAAAAGCTTGGGGTTACCAGTGGGTTACCCTTTTCCTTTTGCGCCCGCTATAGGTGCACCCACAATTGTGAGGTAACGTTTTCATCGGGACACGTATGGGGACGCGGAAAGGTAGGCCATATGTTGTTGGCGGTGTGTTTCGGTGGGTGGCCAGAACTAAATGTCTGAGAATTGTCTTCATGTCCAGCCAATTTCAGAGACATTTCCCTCTGTCCACTCACCGAAACATGTCGCCAACAACAGATTTCATACCTTCCCACAGGTATCCTGACGAAAACGGTACCTCACATGTGTGGGTGCACCTATCGGGGCGCAAAAGGAAAAGGGTAACCCACTGGTAAACCCAAGCTTTTCGGCACAACACATTTTTCATGTGGGAAACCTACAGATTTGGGCCTAGGGTGTCCAAGCCAGCAAGGAAAACGGGGAACCCCGTGCATTTCCCAAAAGAGGAGACCCGTGGGAATGCACAGAGGTCTGACTTGCACGCAGCGGCCCAGAATTTATTACCCAGAACCCCATACAAAGTGAACATTGTGTTTTTCCCAACACCCAATATCACACTTTGTCGGGGATTGTGGCCAATAAAAACTGGGGCAATTTGCCCAAGGGAGACCTCTTGATTCCCACAGGTGTCCTCTTTTCGGAAATGCATGGGGTTCCCAGTTTTCTTTGCTGGCTTCGACTCCCTAGACTCAATTCTGCAGATTGGCGATCACAATTTATTACCCAGACACCCTGGCAAAGTCCCAAATGTGGCAAAAAAAATGAATTTTCCGCACATTTCACTCGGCTCACCCACCGAAACACGGCGCCAACAACACAGGGCCTACCGTCTGCGTTCCTACAGGTGCCCCGATGAAAACGGTACCTCACATGTGTGGGTGCACCTACCTGGGCACCAAGGGGAAAGCCTAAAACACTGGTAACCCCAACTCTTTTCGCACAGCAGGATTGCAGGATTTTGAGTAATGTGCACACCATGCAGATTTGGGCCTAGGGTGTCCAAGCCACCAAGGAAAACTCGGAACCCCATGCATTTTTGGAAAGAGGACACCCGTGGGGTGGGTGCACCTAGCGGGGCACAAAAGGAAAAAGGCTACATCACTTGTAACCCCCAAAGGGTTTGGGGAAACAACCTAAACACATTGCCAATAACAGATGTCATACCTTAACGCGTTCCCACAGGTGTCCCGACAAAAACAGTACCTCAGATGTTTGGGTGCACCTACCGGGGCGGAAAAGGATAACCCACTGGTAACCCCAAACCTTTCGACAGCACATTTTGTTCATGTGGGCAACCTACAGATCTCGGCCTAGGGTGTCGAAGCCAGCAAGGAAAACAGGGAACCCCATGCATTTCTGAAACGAGGACACCATTGGGAAACCACAGAGTTCTGACTTGCGCAAATCGGCCCAGAATCTACTACCCAGGACCCCCCGGCAAAGTCCAAATTTGGGGGTAAAAAACACAAATTTCAGACATTTCACTCTGCTCACCCACCGAAACATGCCGCCAACAACAGATGTCATACCTTCCCGCATTCCCACAGGTGTCCCGAAGAAAACGGTACCTCCCATGTGTGGGTGCACCTAACGGGGCACAAAAGGAAAAAGGCTACACCACTTGTAACCCCCAAAGGGTTTGGGGAGACAACCTACAGATTTGGGCCTAGGGTGTCCAAGCCACCAAGGAAAACAGGGAAACCCATGCATTTCCGAAAAGAGGACACCTGTGGGAATCCGCAGAGGTCTGACTTGTGCAAATCAGCCCACAATTTATTACTCAGACACCCCGGCAAAGTCCCAAATGTGGAAAAAAAATGAATTTTCCACACATTTCACTCGGCTCACCCACCGAAACACGCCGCCAACACCACAGGGCCTACCGTCCGCATTCCCACAGGTTCCCCGATGAAAACGGTACCTCACATGTGTGGGTGCACCTACCTGGGCACCAAGGGGAAAGCCTAAAACACTGGTAACCCCAACTCTTTACTCAAAATCCTGCAATCCTGCTGTGCGAAATGTGCACACCATGCAGATTTGGGCCCAGGGTGTCCAAGCCACCAAGGAAAACTCAGAACCCCATGCATTTTTGGAAAGTGGACACCCGTGGGAATACACAGAGGTCTGACTTGCGCGAAACGGGCCAGAATTTATTACCCAGAATCCCTGACAAAGTGAAAATTGTCTTTTTTCCACACCAAACATCACCTTGGGATTGTGGCTAATAAATTCTGGGCTTCTTCACGCAAGTCAGACCTCAGTTCATTCCCACTGGTGTCCTCTTTTCAGAAACGCATGGTGTTCGAGTTTTCCTTGGTGGCTTGGACACCCTAGGCCCAAATCTGTATGGTGTGCACATTAGTCAAAATCCTGCAATCCTGCTGTACGAAGAGAGTTGGGGATACCAGTGTTTTAGGCTTTCCCCTTGGCGCCCAGGTAAGTGCACCCACACATGTGAGGTACCGTTTTCATCAGTACACGTGTGGGAACGCAGGAATGTATAACATTTGTTGTGTTTGTCTAGTTTACATAACGTTTTGACCCATTTTCTGGGGCCCTTTGTCACACAACCCTTTCATTTCCCAAATGTGCCCTACATTTAGTCGCTGCTTTAGGCACCATACACTTTTGTAACCTGCACAAGTCACCTACCCTTGAAAAGGTCTGCCTGTGCTCTTTCAAAAAATGCATGCTTGCCGTTCCTCACCACATTGGTTTTCCTGATTTACACATGCTAAGTACTCTGTTCAGGCCGTAAGCATAAAACTCCTTTGTATCATGGCTCAGTGTTTGGCTTGTGGTATTGCTTGTTTTGTAAAACTACAAAAGATCTGTGCTTTCCTAACTGTAAGAGTCGGGGGAATGTAGCGGAGCATTGCTTTTCTCACAATTCATAGAAGCCATTACCGTACCAAGCCAACCATGTCCACCACATGCCTTTTTTTCTGTCATTTTTCCGCCAATCTATGGTATTTTCCCCTACCTAGTTGTTGCCCGACCTACGCAAATCGCCCCTTCCTAAACTTGGAATTTTGTCTACTTTTCAGAAATGTATGCCTTTCTGTCCTCCAATTCGGCTTTCCTACCCTTTTCTTCCATTCCGTCCATGCATGTCCAATTGGTAAAAATGGCCAAAATCGCCTACCTCTCACAAAACTGTTGATAACCAATTCAAAATAAAAAAATGTTGTTTCCACTCAACCTGTTCTTGAAAGCCAGGAAATTAGGGAATTCAGCAAAGCAAACTATTTGTTCCTAGCTCTTACAAGGAAAAAACCACAGGCTTCTTTGTACATCATTTTATTGGCATTTTTTGAAAAAACACATAATTATTGCCCTTTTTGCTCATTTTCTCTCACCCCCCTACAGCAACCTAGGATTCCTGTATGGCGTTACGACCACCTACATGTGGGGAAAAAACGGTGCCAAATTTGGCCGAGATATCTCATGTAACAAAAACGTTACAAGGCATTGAATGACGACATACCGAAATCACCAAAAAAGGCCTTGCCAATGGGGGAAATACCCATGGCAGTTAAAGGGTTAAAGGATAAGATGACGAGAAAATGGAATTTCATCAGAAGATACATGGTTAGAAAAGAGGGATACTCAATGGAGAGTTTCCCTGAAATCCATAAAAGTAGTACTGTTCTAGGAATATATGCCTTAAAAACATTAGAAGCCAATTTGATAGATTGGAAGGTAAACTATGGCGTTCGGTCTTAAGACTCCCTTAATGCAGTGTAATAAGAAGCGAACTAGGTTTAGTATTCCCAACTACTCTATATACATTTTACTGCAACTTATTTTCCATAAAGATAAAGCTGTCACAATGGAACCAGGAAAGTTTACCGAGTTTCATAGCTATGAATATGGATAGGCGTACTAACTTAAATGAGTTTATGAAAGATGTACAATTGACAGTGGTATCCTTCCATGATATTGGCCTGTCTATGCCGGTTGATGAAATGGAGGCTACTAATAATCTGAAGTGCCTAAAAAAAAAAAAAAAGGCCATGGAGTGGGACATAACTAATTATCTAGCGAAACTAAAGGTTAAGAAGTGGTATGCACAGTAAACTGCTGGGATTTGAGATTGCGTAAATGAAAATGATATCCAACAAGTTTGTAATCAGGAATTCCTCCGATTCATCTTATTGCTTCGATTTAATATACTACCATGCTAGGAGTATGCGGGGGCATGGACTTCTGTTCCGTAACAGGAAAGAGTGCGGTATGTGCAAGAAAGAGGTGGAAACTAGCAGACACCTATTTACATACTGTTGCTACTTGCAGGAATACTATAACAAGGGCTACAGGGACCTAGTAAGTGATTACAGAATGGTGACCACAGACCAATTTTGGTCTGCTATCTACAAAGCAAATACATTGGTGTGCGTGGGAGCTGCATACCACATTTGGAATAGAATAGCTGTAATGATGCAAGTAACCACTGATAGATGAATTGTACCTTAGTAGTTTTATTCCCATCAGAGGCGACTCTCGGTTTTAAGCGTGCCCTCATTGGGAGTTTTATTCGTTTATAAATATTATTTTTTTAACATTGTAGAAAGATGTTTCCAAGAATTGTTGTTAAGTGATAAAGATAGAAGCTGATTTTGTAATTATATGTAATTGTAAACTATAATGTTTGTAATGAACTTTGTTTCTAAGAATAGTGTATATGCTTTTAATTATCCAATTGCAATATAAACTAAATACAAAAATAAATAAAGGGAAATTGATCTTGTTTGAAATATTGGAAAAAGAAACACATAATGGAAAGATGCTCAATCGAGTAACATAGGAATTCAAAGACCATACTTCGGAAAAGTAGCAGATTGGAAGGAAGTTATGGGAAAGAAAAGTAAATCCAGGAAGTCTTTTTGCAGAAGGAGAGTCTAGGTCATCTGGTCTCCTTGCGATATTCTTTACTTCAAAAGCATGAAAACTAGTAATCCTACACTTTTGTCGAAATGGTCTGAAGAAAAGGGGAATAAAATCTCAAAATACAATGGCAAAGTTTCTGCAAAAATGTTAACTGACATCACTCAGCAGGAATGATAGAGCTAGGCAAATCAAGCTCAGAGTATTTTGGCTCCAGACAAACTAAATGAAAGTGGTCTAAGAGACTTGGGTGCATTTTGGGGTAGCAGTCACTGTGGGGACTTTGGAACACCGATAATAAGAATGATTTTGCATGAATACATTTTGGAAGGAGGTAGCTATGATGATAATGTCTTGAGAGGATACAGACTTCTCTTTCGAGACACTAATGCTGGGATCAGATTCACAAAGAGGACTTAACATACCCCCGGAAATGTAGGCTTTTTAGAGCTGCTATAGCTGTCTATAGCTGTCAAAAACATAATGCTGAGCTGCCGGAAGTCGTTTAAATCTCATACCAAAACAAATGTTAGAGTTGCATAGAATTTCCCTTATTGAAAAGATTTTATAGGGTAGACAAAAGAAATTAAAACTGTAAGAGGTCTGGTCATGACATTTTGAAATTGGAATGTCATTTTCTGATGTTAGGGATTGTTCTGTCAAACCATGCAATACCAACCCCTCCACCCCTCTCCTCCTTGCTTCAATTTGTTACAACAGTACTGTGTATTTGTACATATTGTAAAATGGGAATGTAAATAAAAGAAATGTAAATACATTATAGATTGGAGACAGGATTCAGGTTGGCAATTTGATTTAGGTGTAGTGCTCACAAGTCTGATACCCTAAAGAAGATGAGCGAGGGATATGTTGTAAACTGAATGTATTTGCAATTTGAACACAAGTGGGCAGGTTTTGTTACAGTGGCCACCGACTTTCACCTCCCAAACCTCTTGGTTATCGGTAGATGTGTTGATATGTAGACAACATATTATAATTTTGTCACACACCAAATATAGTTTGTGACATTTTATTGTGCCAGCAAGACTATGTTTACATTAACATTGCATTAATTTATCATAAAATGTGTACATTTATGGAATTCTATTAAATGTTGATTCATGAAATGGGAAATTAAAATGAAAGAAATTCCATTTCTGAAAGGAAAAAAATTATGACCAGATTCCCCTTTCATAAGCTCCTTGCCAAAAGCACAGTGTGTACCTGTACCCTGCTGCACGATTATCCCGATCTGCAGCGCCTGCTCTACCAGTGGCACAGAGCAGGTTCCGAGGTCATTTGACCCCTGCAGTGATAGCAAAGTCTGTGCAACGCAGGGGCTGCATTCAAGATATGCACCCCTGTACCAAAACCTTATTATGAGTTTACTGTTCTGGTGACAGATTAATCTTTAAATACAAGACATACCAGAGTTATGGTATGCTGGTTGATATTGCTCATAATTATTACAGCCAAGGCAATTTGACATCACATTTGTCAGTCCTGCGAGCTCAGCTCAGCTGTGAAAAGATTGTGTGTATTCCCACCAGACATGCTGGACCCTGCCACTGCTGGCATGAAAGCAGCCTTGGGGGATTGCATCTCTTTTCCTTTGTGCGGGTATATTACACCCTCCCCAGAGATACAGCCACTTCTTCACACGAAGCCGGTCCTGTTATTAGGAATCAAAAGACACAACCATTCACAGCTGAAGTGGCCTCACACCAGGGTGCTGCATATCTAAACACCTTTGATCCTATTGTGAATGGAAGGGCAGGCTTTGTGTCGACAGAGGGAGCTCTTTACAGCTTGAGGAGGGTTACACCATCTTGTTTTTCTCTGCGTCCATCTTTCCTTCCTGTTCCCATCATATCCTGTAGCACAAAGCACTTTGAGTGTAATGGAAGAAGGCAAAGTCCACTTGCTCTAAGAACTGATTGGACCCCCAGACCAGGCTAGCTGTAGTCTAATCATCTCTGGGCTTTTGTCTTTATAAGAAAGGGTCTCCCACACCTTTGATACACTTATGGACAAACACATAAGAACGAATTCATTAGACGGCTGTTGGGAGAGTTGATCTTTCCAAAGTTCTCCACCAGCGAGGTGAAGATTGAGTGTCCAAAGAAGAGGGTCTCTGTCTCCTTACCATCCTCAGGGACCAGTGGCGATGGACTGCCACTGGGACAAGAGCAGCCACTCTGCTAGCTACAACGGTACCCAGGACCTCACCACGTTGAAGGGCCCCTGCAGTGATGTGCCAGCCTCTCCAGTGTTTAGGAGCCCAAAAACAAGGACTAAAATGCATCCTTGAGCCCCCGGTTTGGGACACTCAGCATCTCAGCGAGCCAAAGATCCCCGTTTTCATTGCATCAAACCTGTAACTGTTTTCAGACCAGATTCACTGCTGCTCAAACCATTGGCCCACTAGAGCTGGCTTTGGCACTCAACCGAACTCTTCGAACTAGCGTACTTGCATCTTGAACGAGCTTGACACTGCAATATGGCGTGCAGAGCCAGTCACCTGCTTGTGTCTAATCAATTGCTGATCGGCAGACCTCCACTCAAACATCCATTACACAAATGACTCGACCCAGCTCAACCTCAAATTGCTGCTTCATTGAACCGCACACCACAGCATCAGTATCACTGCCTCAAACCTTCGGCAACTCTTGACTCAACCCACTGTGCCCAGAGGTTACAACCCACAATTCAACTGCTCTGCCCAAACCAATCCTGGAGAGAAATCCAACCTGCATCAGTCGAATGCTGCCTTCAAAACAGCCCTGAACTTTGTATTCACTCCCTGCTCGCCTCTTGGATGAACATGACTCACTGCACCAAAACTTGGCTCAAACCGCTTGCACAACAGATCGAAGCCTGATTCAACACTGTTGAACTGCCAAGAACATCAAATAAGGTAGCATTTACTGCTAACTGCCCCGGCTGTGCATTTTTGGTAAAGACCGGTTAGGTCACATCTTTTGCACTCAAGAGCATATGCTTTTAAAGAACATTGTGGCTTTTACTTGCCTTTCATCACCCAATTCATTTCCCAGAGTGCTGCATCTTGCTGTCTTTGTTTATTCTGTGTTCCTTCCTCAGGGAGTGGGTTTTGTGAAGTGTTTTCTAGTTGGTTAGAATTACATATGGCATATATTGAAGTATATATTTTTATAGAACCTCGATTGGAAATGCCTTAATTTTTTACTGTTATACCTCGCTGTGTGGGTCACTACTGAAAAATATTCACACACTTCTTCAGATTATAGCCTTAACGCTACCATAAAAGGCGAAGGAGGTATCTCATAACTGGGCCCGTTTTATCTTTAGGATTGTGTTGACTCTTGGTTTCTGGAAATCGTATGGCTGAATAGGCATTTTAGCTCTACTCAACCTTGTACTCCCACAGGGCACTGAACACACTCACTCGACTCATTATAACCAGGCTTCCAGCTATGCAAGACTGTCCTAGGACCAAAATCAAGAACCAAAACGTACCTGCACTTAGGAGTGCCCTCCTTGCATGAAGTGTCATTGATACAACCTCCCATCCTGTGAGCGGCGCATCCCTTTGACCGGATAAACCTGTACACCATGCTCTGGTTAGGGCACAGTCTTCAGCGGCTCCCAGCTCCTTCTACCTGAAGATCCACCATCCGTGAGCACACTTGGAACACTGCTCCCGTAAAGCAGAGCCTAAATTAAGCTAAGCATCCAATAACTCGAGTTAGAAACCGCAAGAAATCAGACTCCACGGGACCGGATAGTTTGTGGTCAAAAGAGTTACATGCACTAGGCGCATTCTTTACATACATACATGTTCTTTTAAAAGTTAACCACACTGTGCTGATTTCAGGTCTTAATCCCTCCTCCTCATTCGTACCTCACAGCATTAGGACCACATCGTGCATGATGAATCAAAAGTCTGTGCACTCATCTTGTAGGCACCACTTACTGATCAGTGACTTTACCGGACTGAGTAGGTCCGTCTGTGTTTTTCAATGGTTTCAGCTGTATTTGTTTAATAAAATCATAACTGTGTCACTAATTGCATGTTTGTTTGGTGTTATTTTGTTCTGAATATATCCAACTAAAATGTGCTGAAAATCAAATTAAGTGACAATCGGAAATTAAAATCCTGAAGTCCCTTTTGCTTTGTAGCCTTTAAGTTCTAGAGAGTAAAAGGGAAGACACTTATCTCTCTCATGACAGAGGGTGTCCAGGGAGAGACTTGTCCATGCAGGCCCAATAACTCAACCGTGCAGTTAAGCATGCCAGATCATGTGAAACCAACATGATTCAATAGAAATTGCAAACCCACCAACAAATTAATCTACACAGGCCGCTCCATTCTCTTCCTAACATGAAGTAATACTTTAGTCCAGACTTCCAATTGAAGTCATGTTATTTTCTACCCCATTCTTTATAGCATTACGTTGCTTCACAGTTAAGATTGTACTATACAAAGACGGAGCAAAAACGGTATGTCAAGAATCCTACTCTACTACTCTAACCTGCTTACTTTATTTTATCTCAAAATATAACCTAAAAAAATAAAGGACACCTTGGTAGGGATTGCTGCTAGTTTCTGCCCCAAACCCTGCCCCAATTAGACAAGGCTTTCGCGCATGTTCCAACGTGTCAACGAGCGCCGTGGCTCGTGCCGAGTCACATGTTGAGGCCTAATAAAAGAGCAGAGCGGTCTCCTGCTCGACAGTTGTAGTAACCGTTGATGACTTTGTGCGCGTTATTGCCAGACAGCGTTTGCCTCTCCGGGCAGGGGCGCCGAGTATGGGGGGCTCCGGGGCCGAAGTGATACTGCATCACTTCTCTCCGGCCGGATGTGCGATTAAGCCCTCCACTCTAGGACTCATTGGTGTAGGGTCCTGGAGGGGAGGGCTTAGGGCAGCGGTATTCAAACTGTGGGGCGCGCCCCTCTGGTGGGCGGCAGCCTCATGCCCAGGGGGGCGCGCATCCACAGTTTGAAAATAAAGAAAAAAAAAAAAAAGGAGGATAAATGACCAAAGGATCGGACTGTTGCTTCATTAACAAGCAGCAGCCCGATCCACGGCCCCTGCCACACATGCTTAGTGCGACAGGGGCCGGGCCTTTGTGGGGCCTCAGGCCCCATTAGGAGCCTATTAACGAAGACAAAAGAAAAAGCTCACACCTTCTTTTGCCTTGATGATGGTCATCGCGGCAAAAGAAAGTGTGTGCTTTTTTTTGTCTTCATGAATAGGCTCCTAATGGGGCCTGAGGCCCCACAAAGGCCCGGCCTCTGTCCCACTATGGGTGGTGGCAGCAGAGTCGGATTGGCCCCTGGCTGGGCCGAAATCGTCCCTGGGGTGTAAGGGCCGGTTTCAGGCCATGCTTGGGCCGGTTTGAAAAAAAAAATTCTGAAAAATTCATTTTTTCAAATTTATTTTTTCATTTTTTATTCTTCAAAAACCTTTCATCCTTCTTGGGTCGATTAAAGTACCAACACAGGGTGGGTGATATTGTATGCATATTTGTTCTATAAAAAAGAGCTTAAGGGTAAGTGCTATATAATACCATATTATCATGTGGCCTTGGACGTCTGCTTGGAGTCACAGTATTTTGACAATATGGATCTATACACACAGATATTAATGATACGTATGGTGATCCATTCTTGTATGAAATGTATATCACCTTAGTGAAATCAACCATATTTTTCGTAGTGTAGTTTACTTAGGAACAATGCTATTTGATGCCACTTCCTATGTTGTCAAGGGGTGAAAGGTTGTGTTTCATCGCTTCTGAGGATGTCACTTTGGTGTGGGGTCAAATTACATCACTTCCGGTGATATCAGAGGTCAAGTGTCGTGAGGCGAGGGGTGGGCAACTTTTTTTTGGGTGACCGGGCCTATTTCTTGTCCCAGTCCGACCCTGGGTGGCAGCAGTGGTGTGGGACTGCCCAAGTGTCACAGAAGTGCTAGAACATATTTGGGCACTTGGTATATACATGCAGTTGCAATTAAATGTTCATTAAAAAAGTATGCCCTCAAGAGTATGCTATCACAGCAAAACGGGGACCCCAAAGCCAGTTCAACTACCCATTCCCAGGTGTGCTACTGAACAGGTAGATGTAAGTCGAGAGCCAACCAACCTCTTTCTCCCATCTGTGCTACTGTACCATACAAATTAGGGGGAGTCGCTCTCCTGCAGCCTCTCTCCCAGTCATCGATTCTTGATGATTTACTGGTGCAGTCACAAAAAAAAGATTTTTGGGGGGTTCATTTTGTTTACAAAAGTAGCGCATTGCTAAAACCCCCTGGCTGCCAGTTCATTGTCCTTGGAGCATCCCAGGCTCCCTACCCCCTGAGAGCCACCAACCTTGGGTGCTGTTTTAGAACAAATGAAAGACGCAGACAGAACAATAACTGTGTGAGTCAACTGAGAGATGAATGCACTCATGCTCCATTCAGAGAGAGGCTTTGAAAATGTAGCTCTGACAAATCAGAGAATCAGGGGGGCAAAGAAGCACTGCACATCTCCGCTCCCTCTTCATGGGTTTACGGTTGCCACCTGAAAGCTTGCCAGCAGCTAACCTGCCATCCTGTCCCAACTCCATGCCTCGTGTGCTATTCCCTGGTCAACCAAACCCTGTGAACTCATAGGCCGCATAAGACCCACAGAAGTCTTTTTAATGCCCGTCCTGAACGTTTCTTGCACTAGTGCTATTAACGCGTGCAGCTCCAAGGTATAATATTAACAACCAGTGTTTGTGGGTAAATGGCCGGCATAAAGTCTCTATTTCAGAGCCAGAGTCAAATGATAAGGTGCTTGTGGCAGTATGGAGTTCCAGGCCTCTGCTTGGACGCCGGGTTCTGCAACCTTTAGCTCTGCAGATGTGTTGGACTACAATGCTCATCAGCCCCAGCCAGCATAGTCAATGGTGATGGATCATAGTAGTCGTAGTCCAAAACATCTGGAGAGCCAAATGTTTAAGACCCCTGGCTTTAAGGAACAGGAAGTAAAATAATCCATGAAAGTAACAGGAGTATGACGTTCCTGGATCTACATGGGTAGAATAAAAGTAGACTAGAAGAACAGCCTGGGGGCATCAAGTTTATGTAGGATGGAATGGTGGGGGTCAGTCACCTGAGGAGACAGGGTTATCTTACAGGTCTGAAACCTGGTAATCCACTTTACAATAAAAGACAACATGGAGAGAGGTGATGTCTCTGTGTGGCCTGTAAATCTGCCTAGATGCCACCAAACTGTACTACCATTACAGCCACTTGGTCTGGCGGTATTACTGCCGGATTACATGTGGTGGCAGGCCGTGTTAGTCCCCATTAATTGGAGTCCATAAGACTCCATGCTGGATTTCAGCAGTATTACTGCTGGTAGTAATTTTGCTGGTGGTAATATCCCAAATTGTTCTATTTTGGGCGGTATGGTGGAGGAAATACCTCCAGCTTCTTGCTGGAGGATTTTCCTTCACCTTTGCACTCAAACTCATAGTTGGGCGGTGCAATAATGTGGCTCTATACGGTATTACCAGTGTTGCCACTCAGAACTCATTTACCTCAGCAATGTATTCAGTTCTCTGTTTTTTGTCCTGACGCTTAAAATGTGCGATTTGCATTACAAGCTGTGTGCCACAGACTGCTTCCACTCTAAGCGGGGGAGAAGTTAGGACTGTGGGGACTGAGACGGCAGGACTTTTCAACCTTTTGACACGAGGGGCCTTCACTGAGTCTGGGGGGGGCATCACCTCCCACGGGATATGGTACAGTATAATTACCTCATTGCTTTCTATCACTGGTTCCTCTACATCAGCCTCTTGCTGACATAGAAGGGTTTATAGCTGTTCAGTGGGCATTCAGTGGTTAAGATCTATGCTGGCCTGCCATCTTGTGATAAACGGCAGCTATTAACCTCACTTCTCCCACAGCAACAGCAGAGCCCACTTGCCAGTGCCTGATAATCCCAAAATTCTCTGGAATTTTATGCAAAGCTGCATTTTATTTGTATAAGGTTATTTTACTCACTGAATGCTGATCAAGTGTTTTAAGTCTGGACTTTATTAACTGGGTGCTTGTAATTGCAGCACAAGCACTCTTTACAATCTAAACTAGAGGTGTGTTTACAATGTTGATTGTTCCAAAATACATCTCCTAGTGTGCTGCTTTGGGTCAGGTGGCCCCCTTTAAGCTGTACACAATGATACATTGTCTGGTTGACATACTATGTGATTTGTGTATTTTATAAAGGAATCTAAGACCACTAGAACTCACCACCCCAGAAAGTCCCAATCCCACCTTTGGGGGCATTCCTGTGGACATGGGAACACAGAGGAAAGAATGAATAAAAAAGTATTTGCCTTCAAGAGGAAGCTAGACCTTTGCAAAAGAACAGTTGGAGCTGGGCAAGCCACCTAGCAACATTAAGGTCCAGCTTTGATGAATACTTGCCTGAAGTAAATGCTGGCATTAATGACTGGGTGATGCAGACTTTTCTGGCAGAGGAGGTGGTGCTTCATCCATTTGATGGCCAGGAAGAGCTGATTGAGGTTCAGTCGGACACTACTCTGCAATCTGAATTTAGGAACATTGCAGTGGGTGAATTTTGAAGGTAATCCTGGAGTATCCTACATTGGCATGGTCTGCTATACAGTCGCTCTTACCCTTTGGGTCTTACTACTTGTGCGAAATAGGCTTTTCAGAATTGGCTTTTTTACTGACTCCTTCATTTTTTGAATAAGCGGTGTTTCAAATGAATGTTGAAAGCCCGGAAAGTGGGAGTTTTTAAAACATGGAGACAACCATGGCTACACATTTAGACGCGAGTGCTTCCATCAGTCCCAAACATCATCTGGGTGCAGGGTGAGCCTGGGTAACTGCTTTTTAACATTGTACACTACTTTACCAGAATTTCTGGTAAACTACAATGTTAAAAGCAGTTAACACTCTTTCCCCCCCCCCCCGCCCCCCCCCCCCCAAGTCTGAAACCACACTTGATTGCATTTATACATCAGCCAGGATTGCATTATACATCAGTAGCACATCTGATCTGTCCACTGAAAGGTTTAAGATTAAGCTACATCCCTAACTATCTGGTTACCCAGGAGGTAACATCTGAGCAAATGTTACTTTCGGCTGGCCAATCTACAGCAGCACTATTGTAAGTTTGAATTGTTGATGTTTTACTGAACTATGGCACCACACACGTCTTGCTTGGTAGTTTTTAATCGGGAAACGTCTTTACTTATCGGTTCCCTTGAATTGGGAACTTTATTTTTGGTGGTGGTGGTGGTGGTGGTACTCCACCTTGCAGCTGTACCTTCTGTTTAGCAAGCATTTCATTCTCCCATCCTAGTTGTGTTGCTGGACGATTATAGAGCGGTGGAGTAGGGGCAGTGATGTCTTACTGGAATGCAACTCGAAGGCTTAAATCTCCTCCTTTCTTGACTTTAGTATATGCAGTGCATGCTAACCAATCTTTCCACTGTTCTGGGCTGCGCGCGCCAACACCCATCCCCCCTGCACGCCGTTCCACCAAGTTGGCGACTACATGCAAATTTGCGGTCATACTTGCCAGTGATGTCACTTCCTGTATTTGCCCCCCCCCCCCCCCGGGAAATTCATAAGTCGGCTCCCCTGCCTTCGGGCCCCTCACTACAGTGGGGCTGGCAGCCCCATAACATCTGGCGATGAGACACGGAACAAACACGCGCACTGTGACCTCATGGTGCAGTGGTAAAAAAAAACAGAAGGATAGAGGTAACAGGATGGGCTGTTCCTGTTGGCAGCCTGGGAGCATCAACCAGAGCACAAAGCCTGCCTCTGGGGTGAGCCGCAGCAGTGCTGACCTCCATGGCTTCTTTTTCGAGCCTCGCCACTAGGGGGAACGTGGCTCACGCCACACCCAGTAAAGACACCAGCGAGGCCCGCCGCCATGCAAACTTGAGTGGCCCGCCTGGGGGGAGTAAATGGCGCGGCCCTGCCGCGTTGGAAAAAAAAGGTATATTCTCTGCCTGGGGGAGGGAAGCGGCCCGGCACTGCCACCATGGGGAAAAGTAAAGCGCCTCTCCATCCTGGGGGAGGGGGGTGGAGCAGATGGGGAGCTGTACCCTGGGCATGGGGGTGGACACCTGCTGCAAGTGAGCCCCTGTCTGGGGCAGAAAAGCAGCCTGTGCTGCTCCATCATCACAAATCCTCTGGACTAGGGAGGTTAGTGGGCCACGCCACTGTATGCGACTTAAGCTCCTTCCTGGGGGAGAGCAAGCAGCCCATGCTGCGACAAGGGCGTATGCCACCATATTGATTGATTGTGTGCTCCTGTCTGGGGAGAAATAGCAGCCCATGCTGCCATAAAGACGATTGGACTCATGCCTGGGTGCCATGCCATGCCGCTACACTACATTGGCTGTTGCCACTCCTGCCTGGGGTAGAACTGGCAGGCCTGCCACGACAGTGCAACAGGCCCCAGCCAGCCGCACAAGCCAGAGGAGCACCCTGGCCTTTTGGACAATCTAAGGAGCAGCTCCCGTCAAGGGGAGATATACGTCACCTCTTGAAGTAGGCGCTCCCCAACACACAATGGGCGAGGAGCAGCATGGCAAGAATAGTTGCTGCAGTGGCTGTATCCCGGAGCCCATGACACTGAGTGAACGAACACTCCCGCCATTGAAGGGATTCAGCAGATGGCACGACCTGGACTGCTGCCCATCCTGCACCCAAACACCATGAATCCCTGCCACGAAAATGGCATGACCGCGGCTCTCCCAGAGAACAGTGCGTGTGCGGTCAGGTAGAAGGTGAGCACGAAAGCAAGACTGGACCAAACAGGCTGCCGTCAGCCCCTACCTGGGAGAGAAGAGGGCGGCAAGGTACGTCCCCGCCTCGACCAACACCAGTGAACGGTGCAAGCAAGCTCTGCCGCCGCAGTGGCCGCACACGTGAGGCGAGCCAGAAAGCCAGAAAGAACTCCCGCCTGGGGGAGACAACACGTAGAGAACAGCCTTAGCCAGGCAGCGGCTCTCCCTGAAGAGAGTGCTCGTGCGGCCAGGCAAAAGTCAAGTCAGGCCGTTGCTGCCACTGAACCAACAGAAGTTCAAGGTAACAAGCAGTGGGAAGAGCCGAGCACTGTGCAGCTGCGGTCGCTGTACACACCGATTTAAGCAGAGGGAACCTCAACAGGAAGGGACTGCCACCACAGCAGTACCAAGTAAGCACTCACCCCTGAAGGGGTAACCTAGGCATGGCTCTGCCTGCTGCCGTTCAGCAGTTTCTAACCTGGTGAGCCACGCCAGGAGAGTCTTCTTCTTACCCATATACGCATGGGGGAGAAATGGGCATGAGAGACTCCAGACTATGGTCTGCCGCAAGGGACAAAGACCACCCAGGCCCGCCGGAGGACCACCCTACAGCAGACGGGCCAGAGACCTGCTGGCAAGACGACATCCGATGTGGCCACAAGTATGTCCAGTGCGGCTTTTCAACCCAGTGGGGCCATCCCCACTTCCATATTGGACTAATAAAGCATTTCCTATCACCCACCAATGTATATATGTGCCTAGCAATACTTCCCAACGACCCACGAGGTTGGAGCGAGTTCTGTGATTGTTTTAACACATGCCTTCTTAAATTTGTTGTATAATTTGTTTCGTTTTACCCTTGGCATGGGATGTTGTACTATGAGAACGAGCGCCGTGTGTATACACATGGCCCATGCTAATAAAAGAGCTGAGCGGTCTCCCGCTAGGCAGTTGCACCACCAGTAACCCTGATGTCTGTGCGCGTCATTGCAGCTGGGGAAGGGCCGGCTGTGTCATGGCCCACTCAAGCCGCCCTGTAGGGCACTCTTACTACAGGGGGCCGCCAGCCCCATGTCCCATAACATCCCATAGTTTCAATTATAAAACAAAGACTGTTCTTAGTGTGCTGAAAGGCTATTCAGGTGTCCCAGTCCAGGTCTCTTCCCACTCTGGGATTCTTTCAATCCTACATCCTCCCCACTCTGGGGCTCTTCTCACTCCACACTATGGGGTGTTCAGGATCTCGGCACTCTAGGGCTCTTTTTACTCTCACCCGCAGTCTGGGGTTTTCCTAGGCTCTCCCACTCTGAAGCTTGCTCAATGTCTGTGTTTCAGGGTGCTCTCCCTTCTCCTTCCCCTACTCCGAGGTATGCTTCTACTTTCCCTCACCCACCTCCCTTTCCACTGGAGCATCCGCACAGCTGGTATTATTGAGCAGTGTTCAACGAGAGGGACGTTGGGTTAGGCCGGCTCGCCTGTCTTTTCGGGGCTGTTCCAGGTGGCCGTAAAATGTGCCTCACAGCACTCCCCTGGTGCGGGAACTATCCTACCCACTGGCACTGGTTTTCTCCCCTCAGTTGCCGAAGACCCATCCTTTCGCCAGTTGGGGGGAGGTTAAACTCGGAGGGGCCTGCTGAGGCTCCTCCATGATCGGTTCTTTCTGGGACGCGCCTCTTGAGGACCAGTTCACTTGTGTCTCCTCATTCTTCATAGGAAATTGGGCACACCTTGGGTCAGAAGCCAAGTTAGCCATTAACAAAAGGGTGCATCTGGTTATTGTAAAACCCAGCCTCTAGAGACCCTCCAAATATGTTAGCGATTGTTGGGGGGGGGGTAGCGTACAGGCCCCTCTGGCTCCTGCGCCCCTAAACATGAGTCACCTTCAGGGGGATTCCACTTACCCTGTCCTCTAGGGGCTGTTAAGCTTAGCAGGCTCACCTTCCTAGTACCAAAGGGAATGACTCGCCCTTGGGGAGAGGTGAAGATCTCCCTGGAATTTTAACAATCCATAGTGAGCCAAAGGGAACCTAATACCAACAATGTCGCAGAATTTAACCACCACAGAAGAAACTCTTTCAGCCCCAGAGAAAAGGCTTTCTATACATTGCAGAAAGATTTAACAAACTGCGATAATGTACGGTATATAAACAACGCTGTTGTGTATATGTGTTCATTATAAGCTTTACAATGTGAACCTCTGTTCTCATATCACCCTGTTGCTCTTCCGAAAGGTTGGCCATGACTGTTCAGCCACCACTAACAGATGAGCAAAGTGAAGCCGAAAAGAAAAAAAGACAAGACTGAAGAGAGGGTGTCGAAGATGGCCCTCCTCACCCCCAGATTGATATTGAGATGAAAGACCAGAAAAGCTTACAGCTACCCATCTTATTTTGGACGAATCCTGAGTGCAACAATGACTGACAAGTACAATGAAAGGTATCCTCTCAGGCAGCCATACAGATGGAATACAATGCAAATCTTCCCAGGTATAGGAGACGAACCAGAGATCGTGGAAAAACACACCTATATGGACAGCCTCGGCTAGGTACCAAGAAGCCACGGTGCTGAGGTCATTAGTGACACCCCGACGTAGCAGCATTAGACATGAAGGAACAAGTTACTTACCTGTAACTGTTGTTCTCCAGCATGGGTCTGGCATGGATTCACATGCTCATGAATATTCCCCGTCGTCAGGCTGGGAATCCTCGGTAAAGAAAAAACCAGTATCAGTTTCGTTTCTGATCTGTCTTTCGTAGTAATAACCAATCACTGGTCTCTGCGTCATACTGACCACAGCCAATGACTGCCCTCTACCTAAGCACCGCCTCTGGCAGCCATCTTCAGATTTGGAAGCACGTGAAGTGGCAGTATGACCAAGTGAAGAGCCGCAGAGGGGTAGGCGGGAGGGTTCGCATGTGAATCCATGCCAGACCCATGCTGGAGAACAACAGTTACAGGTAAGTAACTTGTTCCTTCTCCAGCATGGGGTCTGGCATGGATTCACATGCTCATGAATAAAGAATACATAGCAGTACACACATGCACAACCACGGGAGGTGGCAAAGGCTCAACATTAAGCATCACATCAACTCAACATTAAGCATCTTACCTCCTCACCAGGCTCACCTCAGGCGAACAGGTTGCGCAGCACTGCTTGGCCGACCCTGGACTCCTCCCTGGAATCCCGGTCGACGCAGTAGAATTTCGTGAAGGTGTGCGTCGACCTCCACGTAGCAGCCCTGCATATGTCCAGCAGGGGCACACCAGATAGGAACGCCGTGGTAGCTGCGATCGCTCTGGTGGAATGGGCTCTCGGACGGCCAGGCAGCGGTCGGTTTGCCAACCGGTGACAGTACATGATACAGCCGGAGAGCCATCTGGAGATGGAAGCCTTCGAGAGAGCCTTCCCCTGATTGACAGGTCCAAAGTTCACAAAGAGTTGTGACGTCTTCCGAAAACCTTTCGTGCGGTCCACGTAGAACTTCAGCGCTCTAGCTACATCCAGCGAGTGCAAAGTCCTCTCAGCCGGCGACGAAGGCGACGGGAAGAACACAGGTAACACCAAGGGTTCGTTGAGATGAAAGTCCGACGGTACCTTGGGCATGAAGGAGGGGTGCGTCCTGAGCACTACCCTCGTGTCGTGGAAAGTCAAGTACGGGGCCTTGCAGGAAAGGGCCTGGATCTCTCCCACTCGTCGTGCGGAGGTGATGGCCACGAGAAAAGCTGTTTTCCACGATAGAAACTTCAACGGGGCCGAGTGCAGAGGCTCGAACGGAGGTCCCATGAGTTTGGTCAGCACCACGTTGAGCTCCCACGCCGGGGCCGGAGCCTTCACCGGCGGGAACGATCTGAACAGTCCCTTCATGAACTCTTTCACCAGACGATGAGACCACAAGGACGTCCGGCCCGTGGTTCTGGTGTATCGGGAGATCGCAGCAAGATGAATCTTGATGGACGCGTGTGCCAGACCAGCTTTGGCCAGCGTCAGCAGGTACGGCAGCACTTGGGGAGCCGTAATCCGTAGAGGGTTAACCTTCTGTGCGTGGCACCAGACAGAGAACCTCTTCCATTTGTGTCCGTAGCATTTAAGAGTCGAGGACGCCCTGGCCTTTGCAAGAACCTCTCTGCAATCGGCCGGTATGTCGTATCCTCCAAACTAGCGCTGCAGGAGCCAGGCCTGCAAGTTCAGCGACTTCGGGTCGTGGTGGAGGATGGCGCCTCCTTCCCTGGAGAGTAGATCCGCGTCCGCCGGCAGCTTGATTGGCGGGGACGCCGACAAGTCCAGAAGGTCCGGGAACCATATCTGCCTCGGCCACGCAGGTGCGACGAGGATCATCCTGCACCGTGACCTCTTGAGCTGGTTGACGAGCCGGATTAGCAGAGGCAAGGGAGGGAACGCGTAGAGGAACAGGCCCTCCCAGGGGAACGAGAAAGCATCGCCCATGCTCCTCGTCTGGGGAAACCTGCTGGCGAACCTCCGGCACTTGGTGTTCGTCGCCGTCGCGAACAGGTCGATCTGGGGTGTGCCCCACCGTCGGAAGAGGCGATCCACCAGATCCTGCCGTAGTTCCCACTCGTGGCACGAGCGCAGCTCCCTGCTGAGTGAGTCGGCGATGGTGTTTTTTATCCCTGCCAGATGAAACGGCACCAGAAGAATCCCTTGGGCGACGGCCCAATGCCACAGGTCCTGCGCCTCCTTGGACAGCGCTGGGGACCTGGTTCCGCCCTGTTTCCTGATGTAAAACATGGTGGTGGTGTTGTCGGTGAAGATCCTCACCACCTTGCCCTTGAGGGACGGAAGGAAGGACCTGAGGGCCCAAAACACTGCACGGAGCTCCAGGACGTTGATATGCAGGGACTTCTCCGTCGGGAGCCAGAGTCCCCTTGCGTGCAGATTTTCGGTGTGCGCTCCCCACCCTTCTAGGGAGGCATCCGTGGTCACAGTCACCTGGTGGGCTGGGGTCTGGAAGTCCATGCCCGCCGTCAGATGCGCGCGGGTGCCCCACCACCGTATCGCTCGTCGGAAACTCTCGTCGAGCTTGATCCTTTCCTCGAAGCTGCCCGTCGTCTGGATCCAGCGCGCATCCAGGAACTCTTGCAACGGGCGCATCCGGAGCCTGCACATGGGAATGAGGTAGATGCAGGAAGACATCATCCCGAGGAGGGACTTGATGGACCTCACCTTGGCCGCGTCGGCCACCAACATCCGTTGCACCTTGCCCAGGATGGTCCTGGTCCTCTCCTCCGACGGGGAGGCCAGAAGGGACACTGTGTCGAGCCTGCTCCCAGAAACAGTGCGACTTGCGCGGGCACCAGGTGGGATTTGGCGTAGTTCACGGAGAATCCCAGGTCCGTGAGGAGTTGGACGGTCCTTGCCGTGTGGACCACGGCGAGCTCCCTCGTCTTGGCGCGGATGAGCCAGTCGTCCAGGTAGGGGTAGACGTGAATCCCCTCGCGGCGCAGCTGCGCCGCCACCGGTGCGAGGCACTTGGTGAAAACCCTGGGTGCCGACCGCAGTCCGAAGGGAAGGGCTTTGAACTGGTAATGACGCCCTTGGACCACGAATCTGAGGAATTTTCGGTGCCCCTTTAGGATGGGAATGTGGAAGTAGGCATCCTCCAAATCCAACGACGATAGGAAGTCTCCTTCCTCCAGCTGACCCAGGACGTGCTGGAGGGTGACCATCCGGAACTTCTGCGCCTTGATGAACTTGTTCAGGCGTCGCAGGTCCAGGATGGGGCGCCATCCTCCCGTCTTCTTCTTCACGAGGAAGTAACGCGAGTAGACTCCGGAGCCCCGAAGCCTCTTTGGGACGAGTTCGATGGCGCCCTTTCTGAGCATCGCCTTTACCTCCAGGAGAAGTTGAGGGACGTGAAGTTCTTTCCTGGCCACGGGGGGGACGCGCGGGCACCTTCTTTGAAACTCGAGCGCGTGGCCCCGGGCCAGGGCGTCCAGCACCCAACGGTCGGTGGAGATGGACTCCCACACGCTGACGAAGCCCGCCAGCCGGCCTCCCACCGGGGTGCTTCGGTGGGGGCCCGACCCCACGGCCGGTTCAATCCTGCTTGGACGCGGCCTTGCCGCCTTGGCCTCCTTGGCGACGACGGCGGGGGCCGCTAGACTTGCCTCGTCCTCTGTAGGCCTCTTGCGACGACGAGCGGGCCGCTTGACGGTAGGAAGCGAAACCGCCGCCGGAACCTTTGGAGGCGCCCTTGCCTCCGCCGCTCCGAAAGGGCGTCCGCCGTTGCTGCAGTACTCCAAGGGCCCGGGCCGTCTCAGTATCCGCCTTGATGGCCTGAAGGGAATCGTCCACTGTCTTCCCAAACAGGTTGTTCCCGTCGAAGGGCATGTCCAGGACCCTGGTCTGGACGTCCTGCCGAAAGTCCGTAGCCTTGAGCCATCCGCGACGTCGAAGGCAAACGCCGTTGCCCATCTGGCGGAACCCAGTGTCGGCGATGTCCGTCGCCACGGTGATGGCGTGGTCCGAGGCCACCTCACCTTCCTGCAGGATCTCAAGGGCCTCCGCCCTCTTGTCGTCCGGCAGAAAATCCAGCAGGGGAGCTATCTTGTACCAGAGTTCCCTGTCGTAGCGGGCCACGATAGCCAAGGCGTTGGCCGCTTTAATCGTCGTCGCCGCCGACGAGATGACTCTGCGTCCCATGGCATCCAATTTCTTTCCCTCGCCGTCCGGCGGGGAAGTCGACGTGGAGGCCGCACCCCCCCCCGCTTTCTTCCTGGCTGCCGCGGAGACGACGGAGTCCGGGGTAGGCTGCGCCCGGAGGCATAGGGGGGCCGAGTCCGGGACCCGGTACTTTTTCTCGTACCGGTCTCTTTTCGCTGGCGTCGTGGAAGGGTTCTTGAGGAGGGAAAGGCCCTCATCCCAAATGTCGTCCAACAGAGGCACTGCGAGGACCGTCTTCCTCTTGGTCTCGCGCCGTTGGTAAAGGAAGCCTTCCTTTTTCTTCTCCTCAGGGCAGAGTTGGAAAAGCTCGGATGCCCTGGCGATCATTGAGTGGAACGATCCAATCTCGTCGGGCGGAGAAGCCCTGGTGGGAGGCGACGACGGAAAATCCTCGTCGTATGCCTCGTCGTCCGTACCCGTCGCTGCCGTGTCAGTCCCCGTATCATCCCCTCGGGTGGACGGGGAGGAGGGCTGGACGGGGCGCGACGGTTGAAAAGGAGGCGGTGGATGGATCCTTCTTTTCTTGGTAGGGGGAACACCAGAAGGTCCCGGTTCTGGATCCCCCGACGGGAGAGGTTCCTCCGTCGGTAACGGTAGTCTCGTCCTTATCTCGGAGCATAAGGACTGTATAGCCAACAAAATGGCCGCTGAGTTGTCTTGCGGCGCTGGCAGAGGGGAATCCGACGGGCGAGCAGGGGCCCCGTCGGTATCCTCGACGATGTCGTCGTCGTCACCTGCGTCGGGGCCCATTCCGACGGGCTGGTCTTGTTCCACGCCTAGGCCGTGGCTTAAGACCTCGATCAGTTCCTCTTCTGAGGTTGAGGCCGAATCTACGACGACGCCCTGCCCCCCCTTCTTCCCCACGGCGGGTTTCACGGGGGTCCTATCGATGGGCACGAAAGAAGACTCCCTCCGAGGAGGCAGGGAGATTCTGGGCCCCGAGGCCGCCACCACTGGTGCAGCCTCCACAGGCTGGGCCAGGGCCGCCGCGACCGTTTCGATAGAGGGCTTGGTCGAATGGATCAAGGCCTTCACCACCTTAGGTGCGCTCACCGCCTTATCCTTGAGGGAGGGGGCACTGCCACGCTCCTCCTCTGCCTTAGAGCTCGACCGGGGTCTCTCCAGGAGCTTCGCCGGGTGCTCGGCCTTCCTCTTACCCGACCCAGAGCGTTGGCTCGTGGTTGATGGTGCCGGGGAGGGTGCGCCCTGCCTGGCGCCCGTAGAGCCCGACCGTTCGGCGCTCCCGGTGCCAGCGGACTCGCGGTGCTTGGCCTTATGTTGGGCCCCCGTCGCCGGGGCGCCCTCAAAGGTCTTAGAAGACCGCTCAGATTTCTTCTTCTTCTCGCCAGACGGGCTCTTACCCTCCAGCCAGCTGGCGAGACGTTGATGGCGGTCCTTCATGGTCCGTTCCGACATGTTGCCGCAAAACGCACAGTCCTTCTCCACGTGCGTCTTGTCCCCATGAAGGCAGTAAAGGCAGAAAGAGTGTTCGTCCTCCTTGAAGACGTTCTGCAGCTGGCATCCAGGGCAGGCCCTGAACAGCTTTCCGGGTGTCGAGCTTCCCTTCTCCTGGGCCATCTCCGAGACCGGGCCTGAGAAGCTTCTGGAGTCCTCCGAAGTGTAGCTCGACGAAATCTTCACCCTTGAGGGGCACAGATGAATCCGACACGGGTCCCCGTTGATCGGATGTAGGATCGGTGGAGCTTGAGGCTCTTTTGACCGAAAGAATCGAAGTTTTTGTGAAAAAGCGCGAAAAAATAGCACTAACGCTCGAGAGCAATAGCACGAGGATCCCAACACATGAACGTGCGGTAAAAATCTGAAGATGGCTGCCAGAGGCGGTGCTTAGGTAGAGGGCAGTCATTGGCTGTGGTCAGTATGACGCAGAGACCAGTGATTGGTTATTACTACGAAAGACAGATCAGAAACGAAACTGATACTGGTTTTTTCTTTACCGAGGATTCCCAGCCTGACGACGGGGAATATTCATGAGCATGTGAATCCATGCCAGACCCCATGCTGGAGAAGCACACTCGCAGTCCTGCACTGCATCACACAAACACACACTTGTATACATGAAGAACATGAGTGCACATTTCTATAGCTAGAGGACAGATGCATATACCTACTGTCAATGCTTTTATTTTTTCATTAGCCAAATGCAATAACGCAGAACCACAAGGCACGAGAGATCTTGAGCAAGCTTGCAGATGTTTAACACGAATAACCCTATGGGACTACAGGGATATATATGAAACCTGACAGGACCAAGTGGGACTAACATATAGAGAACTGAACATAACATGGACGATGTAGAAACAGCATTATAAAGGTTAAAACAATTACAGCAAACCTCAAGCTGTCATGAGACGAGCAAAGCTGATTCAGGCTGCGTGGAGCAGGAAGCAGACTCACAGCCAAGGTCAGAGATATGCAGACTCATTTCAGTCTCAGACGACAAGGGGACCAGCTGCAGAGAAACTGAATAAATCCTCAAGTGTGAGCTGCAGAGCACAATTCTGTGGTCCCTAAATACATGGTACAGCCAAATTAGACAATGGACAGTCGTCCATGGTGTGAAAGAGGAGCCAATCACAGCAAGCCAGAGACAGACGGCAGTAAGTGTGGCGAGGTGAGGAGCACATTTTTATAGGCAAAAGTGGTACACACAAGTTACAATACAGACACAATCCCTTCTCCCAATCACTGGTGGCCATTTTTCTTCTTTAAGTTGCAAAACAACTAATCCGTTGTTTCACAGCGTAAACATTATTAGTATCCTGGTACAACATGCCGGAATACTAATAGCAATAAATCCCTCGCTCAGGGGCATTACTACATCCGGTAATTCCCTGGTGCTTTGTTAAGGTCTTTGCTTCACTCGGGCCTGTAACTATGGCATTATCGGACACAGCAATGGCCCACCAGCTCAGGATTTATTGCTTAATTAAGTGCTGCAGAGACAGCTGACATTTTCTCTGCTGGCTCAAGAAGCAGGCATTGTGATATCACAACTGAAGCATAACAGATTACAGAGCAGTTGTGATATCACAACAAGCCAGCACTAAGAACATTGTTCCTAGATTTCTATAAAGATATTGCAGGCTGTCATGTATTATTGAGTGCTCAAGTTAATAGATCTACAGCATCAAAGTTGACAGCTGCACATCCTAATTAATTTCAGATTGTGTCGAGACAAATTGTGAATGTTAACAAAAATAAAATCTAAAATATGTAGAAGTCTGAAAGAAAATGTAAATGCGTCACCAAGAAGAAAATTAAACTGAGCGGACATCGAAGTATCAATGATAAACATGAAGGTCAAAGAAAATGAAAACTCCAAATCGCTTAACCACAAACAATCTGCAGAAAACAAAAATACACTTTCATGAACATATTAAATCAGTGAACTGAAATGGTTGTTGCTTGCATGTTTTTCTGTTACTATTACTCAGGTGGTGGTGTAAAATATCAGCTTGCATTCTTATTAGTCACTTTTCTCAAAATATTTTAATAGTGAAGCGGATGACAAGTCTTGAATACAATTACAATTACCACTATGTGACTCCACAACGGATCACAAAATACCACACATAAAACCGAAATCTATAGAACAAAGTATGCAATTACCAGTTACATATCTGCACTAGATGTTCCATCAGACCAACAAACACTTGATTGTGTACATGACGGATCATAAAAGGTTACAAGGTTAAAACATGAAAAGGTCCTCAATGATAACAAAAGGCGTACTGTTTCAGGAGGGCTGCAACAATTTGTGTAACACATCTTACCTCTTCTTGAAGGTCACTTATTTTATGGATCTGGGAAATATTATCCTTTTCCTGTAATATAAATTACAAGTAAGTAAACCATAAATAAACCCCGTCTCTAACTCCCATGCATTTAATAAAGTACAGAAGCGCACACAGTCAGGTTGCATAGATTTTTTCTTTATTAGGGTACAGTTTGCTATAGGGTGATTTTCCAGTGTTGGATTTTGTGTGGGTAGAAGTGAAACCTGTATCAAGTCCTCAACCCAATATGGTTTACCTTCACTCATTTTTTCCATATCTGAGGCAAAGCCATGAAAAGTTTCAAATCATTATAATATACACAATTTAAAAATAAAATCGTAATCAAAATAAAAAGATTACGTATAATACACTCTGTTAATTTGATTTCCTTACACTGCGCTGCAGGTAAGCTTCACCCCACGGCAGTCATGTTGATCGTTAGCCCTACTATTTTAGAAATTAATTTTAATTATATGTAATTCACTGTTACTTACTCTGTTGGTGTGTACGGCTGCCTGCATGTGCTAAATTGCTTTTCTGGGTCATCGCACTATTTAAAACTCATTTCAGTGCTTTTGGACTACAAGTCCCTTCGGCATTGTAGTTTTTTGCGTGCATTTGTATAGTCTAAGGCGCGTTATCACCAGCGCGTTAAGGGCAAGCCGGTTAGTGCCGGTTTGTGTATGGGTTGTTTGGTGATCCTTCTTGTGCTCCTTGTGGCTAAACAAGTGAGAAAAAGTGAGAATAGTCCTCCCTTTTGTTCTCCTTTAAATATGCAAGTACTAACAGATATTACCACTCCCATTTCCTTGGAGACATCTGTCCCTCAACAGCATGATTCCAAAATGCATTTCTCCCTGCTCAACACCCTTTCCTTATTAAAACATGGGGTTGAAATATATGATTATCTCACCAGGACACCATGTGATATGGCTAATACAGCAACATGGCTTACTGACAACTCCAACAGCCACGACCCTTGCGATTCCCCCAGACTACTGTATTTTCAGAGCAGGTGGAGGGGTAGTCATTACTGCCAGGAAATGCTTCAACATTTATGTTAACACCCATCTATCCCTTGAGGGCTGAGAGAGACTGGTTGCCAAAGTAAAACGTGATGCCAATAGGTCTCTTACCATTGTGGTAATCTATCGGCCACCCTCTACTACACTTTTAGAGGAGCAGTTTACCAATTTGCTTACAAGCTTAACTAGGGCAACCACTCTCATCACTGTTCTGAGATTTTAATCTTTGGGCTAATGATTCATATGATAAACTGGCCATTTTGCTGCTCTCAGCCCTACACACTATTGCTTTTCCCAGAAGTGACTTGCTCCAACCCATAGAGATGGTCACACAATTGATTGGGTTCTTGCCCATCAATTAGCTACCAGCGATATAAACATTGCACCTTGCCCGTGGTCCGATCACTTTTTAGTGCACGGTACACTTGTAATGTCCACTTAACCTTCGCTTCTGGGGTCTCACCCCAAACACTCCATCACAAGAAACTAAAAAAAGGTTACCCCTGCTGTTCTAGACACTCATCTGCTGGCCAAACGATCTCCAGGCGATACTTTTTCGTGTGCCAATAGTCTTGCCATCCAACTTACTAATACCATTAATGATATCATAGATGTGTTGGCTCCCAAAACGTCTAAATATGTGAAGAATAATGCAGGCACAGCTCCAGCAGGGGGCCAGCCCCATAACCCCCAAGACCAGCCCTTTGCCCCCTTAGAAAGGAGGCCTTGTCAGTGGTGATGTTTTTTCTTCAAACGGTTGAATGTATTTTAATTATATGCAATTACATTTTTTTTTTAAAATAAAAGTGAACCACCACTGGGACCTGGGTGGGGGAGGGAGGGGAGACTAGGGGGGTAAAAACAGGTAGGGGGGATTTCGCGATTAACATTCCGCGGAGCTGCACTGCAGGCGGACCGGTCAGGGTTTGTTTGCTTGCCTTCGATAATGATTTAACCCCACAGCCAAGAAAGCAGAAATGACCAGGGATATGGAGGGCTATTTACACCTCTAAGTAAGGTAGCACACTTGCTCAGTCAGCCTACAACTGTCTAGCAAGATCCTGTGTTGCTTTTTTAAGTGCACTTTTAATCTTACTTACATTTCAAACCTCTCATTTATAAAAGGTAGCTATTGTTTCAAACCCATCAAGTTGATTTCTGTCATTTAATGTAGGTTATTTTTAGTAATATAACTGTTGTTCCAATCATGCCTAATAAAATGGTGCACTGTAGAAAACAATAAATGGGAGGTGATGATGCTTGGACACAGATTTCTGCAGCAGGTGCATACACAGCTGATTACATTCACTGGAACACAAGATACCGCAAGCATTTTTAGGCCTTGTGGTCCAGCAGTTTGGGCAGGGCTGCGCACATTAGTGGAAGGGAGGCCAAGGCCGATTTGTAAACAGTATGGAAGCCTGACCGAAGTAATGGCAGTGGTTAAGATTGATTCAGAGATTTACATCCATCAGACTGAGGGCCCTTACAAATTCCATTCAAAGTATATATTCTGCTGCATGAACTACTTGATTATAAGTAAAACAATAAGGTTGGTAGTAAGAAAAATGTAATTCTGGAGGGGAGTGTGTAGTAAAATCAAAGTGATTTGATGTAAGGCTTTGAAGTAGGTTATTAGGTGTAAGCCAGAACAATTGCATTGGACCACAGACAGGATGGAGAAAGGATCTTTGGAGAAACACATTGAATGAATGCGTTTGGTGGTCGTTTACCCATCCATTGCCATGTTAATCCCTATGGTATATACCTCTTGGGTACTCTTTGAGCTAGCACTGTCACAAAGTAACATCAAACGTTGTCATGTATTAGGCCTGCTTGTGTTATATCTAAGCATTCTTTTGAGTGTTTAATGACTTCATTGCCCCTGCAAATGAGCTCATGTTGTGATAAGAAAAAAATCTATTAATGTGGTGTGCTTTTAGCCAGTAGATTTAAAAGCAACATGGTGTTCTCACAGCTGTTCCTTGCATCGGAATCCTAAAACAAGCATTTGCAAAGCCAACCGTTTTGACATGTGTATAAGTATTACACAGGTCAAAACGACAATATCATATGCCTAGCTACTCACACCATTTTCTAGATGTTCCCACCTTATTGGCAGGTGGTACCCTTATGATGGTGACAGGAAAATGCCTTTCCCATGTGTATTCAAAAGCTCAAACTGAGTCCAACAAGAACCTACCAGAACATAGCAAGGCTAGGATGGCAAGTATGGACCAACTTCAGATCATCTTCTCATGCATACTTACCGTGGGGTTCTGACCTAAATAGTATGCATCTTTGTCTGTGTGGAAGCCTAGCCTGCCTGGCCAGAAACCTTTATGAAACGGGCAGATGAGTACTGCCTTAACAACATCATACTATTGGTGTAGCAATTAACAGTGTGTATGCAAATTGAATACATCATGTGTATTGTGGGTCTTGTTTGAAACGTAGGATATGGCTGCTAGGTGTTTAGACAGTGCCAGAAATGGAAGTTATTCACTGTGAGATCTCACCAGTAACAGGGGGTCGGGGTGTGAGACTCGAGGATTGTTCCCACTCCCTCCCCCCAACAAACATTTGGCTCTCAGAATATTGATCATGAAACCTTGAAAATAACACAAGAAAAGAGCATTTCTTAATATGTTTCTGGCAAAGTATAAATGGTGCACATCTGTTAAACTTAAAAAAGAAAGGGTGCACCCTTGCTGCCTCGATCTTACTTGTTTAGTATTCAAAATTATTATTCACGATCAACTGTCCCATTTGGAGCGCCCAGCGTCACCTTTACTTTCAGGCCAACTCACAGGTCTTCTGTGGTGCCTCTGCTTTATTGTCAGTTGCTGCTTTGTACCTCCTACACTGTGTCCGCTTAGTTGCCAGCTCCTGCGTACTTGTAGTGGACTGAGCAGATCTTCCTTGGAGCTCCGACAACTCCAGCGATCCACCTCTCGCACACCGGGGTGTCACACGCTGGGTTTGGAGGTCTCCCCCTCGGCTGGGCTTCTTTTCCAGATGCCATTTCCTGCTGTGCGCACTCTGCACTGTGGCACACCTGCACCACTCACATTGGCATCAGCTGGCATTCTTCCTTCGGCAGCAAACCCACCACACCGGACTGCCTCTGCGTCTGTGTCTCACCTTCTCCCTTCTCTCTGCTGCAACTCATTCCTGAGTAAAACGTCCCGCTCAGGTGTCTTGTTCTCCCACAACTAGACTGCATATTCTGGTTAACAGCACTTGCGATCCTTTCTAACTGAGCTCCTCTTCTTTGTCCCAGTACCACAGGGATTATGGGCTTTGAAGTCCATAGTAGTTTTGGTCTTTTGACAATTAGTTTAGCAGGTTTTATGAAGTGGGAATTGTTAAAAAGGTTTGTGATTTAATATTGGAGTCGGGACCACTACCTAATACAGAATCATAACTGTTAGAGGATGTCAGATTCTTGAACTCCTAAGGTACACACCTTACTGCGTTTAGTCGACTGTTCATGGTATATTCTTTGGGTAGTTTCATGTGAGGGATTAGTGCAATGACAGCATGCCATTAGATATTTGGGAATTATAGGACTCGACCTCACAGGAAGATGTATTCTGCGTCTCTCCCAACAGAGTCACCACTATGCCTTGACAGCCATCTCCTCCCATGTGGTCCGCTCCCATGTTACCAGTCAGGTTAGCCAAATCCTAGAATATGCAAAGTCTATTAAATCTAACTTTATGATATGTACTGAGAAGAAGAGGCTCAGGAGTCCAAGGACCACTATGGAGAAACAGAATGGGCCTTCTAGCTTCTCAAGGGCTGAGACTAAGATTATGATCAGGAGTCAAATGGTCAATGCCGAAAAGCAGGATGTGCATTTTAGTTTCCCAATGAACATGATTGTTCCAAAGAAACTCCCTTTCCCAATACAGGAGTTTAATATACAGCTGACCTGCAAGAAGGAGACTATCCTCGGAGGAGGAAACCGGCAAGCCGAGCCGCGGCCAGCAGGACGAGCGTCAGCTGGAAGCAAACCGAGAAACGGAGGGAGAAGAGAAAGCAAACTAAGTCCCAGAAGCCAGGACTGCTTGCGTTTTTGCCTTCCGGAACCTCCAGGCCTCCAGAGCTCCGGCGAAGCACCCAGCAGAGAAGTAGCACCGCCAGGAAGAAGCAGTTGTCCGGAAAGCTGCTGCCAGCTGCAACAAAGCCCCAAATGTGACCGCAGCCTCCAGAGAAGTAGACACCGCTCAGAAAACGCTGGTACCTTCCAGTTGGAAGCAGACAGGTACGTGGGTTACCCGAGTGGTACAGGAGGTCATGGGAGATAAAGGGGTAAAGGCGGAGGCCACAGAAATTAACCCTCATTCATTTGAAGTCCAAAGACAAAAGCCAATCCGATCGCACCCATATGAGAATCTAAAACTAAACCAAATTGAATATTGCGAGTTTGGGCCCCACACCCAAAGCAACAAAGCATATGTTGGAACAGTTACTAGGCAGGAGAGTAAAACAAGTAACTGAACATTATGAGTCTGGGACTCACACCCACAGAGGGACAGTCCATGAGAGGACAAAGGCTTAGCAGGAGAGTTTACCAAGTCGAATTTAACGTTGAGTGTCTGGGTACAAGGATAACCACTTGGCAGGAGAATCTACCAAGCCGTTATATATTGAGAGTCTGGGACCCGCACCCAAAATAAAAGAAGAAACATTTTTTTTACAACAAATCCTATACTTGACAAATAAATCCACCAAGTTGATAGGGTTAATAGGAGAGGCATAAGGAGGATATTCTTGTGAACTGCCTATTGACATTTGTGGAAGCAAGTATAGGTCAGAGGGGCCTTATAAAGAGAAACACTACAAGAAGGATCCTAGGGGATAGGGACAAGACCCATCGTTGGAACCCTTCAGTTTTTAATATTTCTTTAACTCTGTCACTTTTTTCCCCAGGAGACTGGGGACTGTTGCTTGGAACCAGAAGGAACATGTTTACTTTAGGAAGCGATCATCCTTGCACAGTTAGGTTATATTGTTAGCGTTAGTGACAGAAGTAGGCTTATTTGAGATACAACAGGGACAGACTATCATTTGGACAACCGTTTCTTTCGTTTTCTTAGAGGCAGAGAAAGCCCTCAGTTTTAGGGATAGTGAGGCATTTTTCCAAATCTGTTCATATAATAAAAAAGTTTATGTTCAAAAAGATGACAAAAAAAACCCCAAAAAGGGAAAGTTCACATGGAAGAGTACTATATTAATTTAGGTACCCAATTATAGGAATAGAGGTGGAAAATAAAGGTGGCCCAATCATAACAGATTCATATTTTCATATTTTATTAATCACCACAAAACATTATAAAATTGTGTAATATATAAAGAACATAGCAACAATAAAATAGATGAATTAATATTAGTATAAAATACTTATCAAATCTAATACATTAAACCATTCGATCGCAATTTAATTACCACAATTCATGACCCAGTATTAATCAAGGTAAAGCATCGCTATCTCATGTTTTTGAATTTCATTCGAATAATGAGGATGCTGTTGAAAAGGAAATTGCTGCCAAAGTGCTAAGTGCAAAAAAGTGCCAAGTGCCTACTGTACATATATGATCTTCAGATGTCATTACAGTTTCGGCGAAATCAACCTATCTGGCTCATTTTAAATGAGTCAGTAGTCGCCTTCTTCAGGGCGCACTGTATAATGCAGATATAAGCCTGGAACATACTAATGCTAAGCTTTTGACAATAACACAGTAGTTCTCTCTAATGCAACTTTAGACAATTCAAAAGACTTGATTGTAGATCTTGAAGTCTGTTAGAAGCATTGATCCTTGGTAAAGCACATTAAAACAAACAAATGAAAAAAACACAAAAACTTATATTAGAATGAAAAAATGAAATGAAAGAGCCTCCTAATACTCGCCACCTCTAGCCATTAAAAGAAAACCTGGAGATATATATTCACCTAAGTTAGTCCACATATGGTGCCGAAAGTTGTACTTGTTTCGAATCCGCCACCCAAACGGGACTGAAAATGAAAATGAATTTACATCTAAAGAGACGAAAAAGTGAAGCTAGTAAGATATCACGAGATTATCTCAAACTTCAAATACTAACACACAGTATCCCCTGTCACCACAGAGAGTAGATCACTAAATTTCCTTTCTTTTACTAACCTTAAAGTATTGAATGTTTCAAAATCTGGTCATGTAACCAATGGACTAAATTGTAGGTAGAACTGGAAACATTCCAAACATAAGTGCCTTGGACGATGTTAGGTCATGCCAAAAGAAAAGTCCAAATGGTGCAAACCTAGGGTAAAGAACCCTAAAAGAAAAACATAAAAAATTATATTTTAGTAATGCAAGCAACTTGGCTTGCAAATGATTACATGCACATAATCCAAGTGCATTTTAGGTTGAAAACGAATACATCAAAGTTAACAAGGTTCTATCAGGTAGGTAGCCCCAAACCTCTTAGAACTAGAATAATAAAAGTGATGTTTGCGGAAAAAATGGATAGCTGCTTTGATAAGACAAAAAGCCATTTACACAGCCATATCCATGTTTACAAGTAAAATAAATAATCATCAAATAATCAAAACAAATTCACACGGTGGTGCCGTCAACGTATGCCTGTTATCAAGCAGATGTAAAAATGTCAACAGATTAACAAACTGTAGTTGTACTGGACATTCACACCGTTTTGAACTGTGGAAGCCTGCATGGGCCCACCGCAACGGTAGGCTGAAAGATACTAACATCTCAACTCCCAACCTCACGTGGACACACTTCTGACCCGTATATTAATAACGGAGTCCTCACCTTGAACAGCCTCTTGTATAGTTCTCAGAATCGACCGAAGTAAAGGCATGCCATCAGATGAAAAAATCGCGGCTGTGTTTATAAATACACGCGAGGATGAAAATAGAAATGGGACTGCGTGTATAAGCCCTATGTCCCATCAATACTAAAAAGGGACTAAATTCGCCTCGCAAAGGTGAAACCGCGAGGTGAACCGAAGTAAAGGCACGCCATCAGATGAAAGATCCACGGCTGTGTTTATAAAAACATGCAAAAGTGGGAATAGAAATGGGACTGCATATATGAGTCCTATGTCCCATAGATACTAAAAAGGGACTAAATTCACCTCGCTAAGGTAAAACACGCATGGAAAAAAAAAAACATTTAGAAAAGGGACTGCGTGTATGAGCCCTTGCTGAAATAGAATACTCGAAAAAACTCTATTTATAGGGTATACAATGGAGCCATTCTTCTTGGCGATTAAGTCCTGTTTCATAACTAGTAGTGTTGTACATCCACCATGTTCAAAAAGATGCCACAACTGTATCCGAGTCCTACTCCTGACCCCTCACAGATTTTATAGCATTAAATTGTCTCTTCCTGTATAGCCCAGTGGCTTGCACCTTCCAATCTACCTTTGGTCGGAGCGTGAATGACTATTTTATGGTGGAGGCCTCCGTTTAAATACTTATTGGAAGAGAAGATACTAAAGAGCAACCATAACCCTGCATTGGTTAGGTTTGTAAAGCATTCTGAGGACTGGGGTGGAGAGAGTCCCTGTGACTTTGGAGGTCTCAGACTGAGGCTTCTAATAAATGGCATTAGGGCAGAGGTGCTCAGTTCCTAAATCATTACATCAATTGATGGCCAGTTCAACATCATCCTGGGAGGTAGCAGCGATACTCAGACCTGGGGGGAAGTGGAATGGAGAGATTTGATTAAATCAAGATATTGCTAACTGATAAAAAGATGAAAATGAGCCCAAGTGAAGGGAACTTGGGACTAGAAAGATGACAAATGTGGCTGGTTTGATAAGGATAGCCTTGATTTATAACAAAGCCTCCCATGGGCGGTCAAAACAGCCACAGAAAACAGTAACTGGTCTACAGTTAGGGAGTTCAGAAAAATGGAGACACCTTATCAGTTCAGAAATAAAAGATGCGCTCAAGAAAGGCTTTACTTGGGGGGCGCTAGAGGGCACCAACGTGAATGCCGCCTAAATTGTGAGCTTCAACCATAGAACTTGCAATCTTACATTATCTGCTTTGGAGGGGTGGTTTGTGTCCCGTTTGTTTTCCTATAGTCGAGGTGAAAACCGAGCAGCAACAGTGGTCTAGCACTGCCGCTACTTTATACTCCGATTCCGGCAATATCATCTGTGAGGCCTGCGCAGCATAGAGTGAATATGGCTCGGCCGGGGCTGGCCTGGTGTGTGAGGTGAGCTTGTGTTTGGGTCCACAGCCCCAGAGCCCACAGAGATACTCACTGTATGTGGCACACTGATCGGCAAGCCGTCGCAGCCTCAGGAATGTGCTGTGGCAGACTGTGCGCAAGCCCTGAACGGCTGTGAGGTGGTGTGCCTGGACTAAGGGCGTGTCAGCCCACTGCTGGGTGGCCTCACACCTGCCTGATCCCTCATGGATTGAGAGCCCTGGGTGGTTTGCCTCTGGTAGGGATGCAGTCGGTGACCACTGCTGGGGCCTCTTTTGACTGCATGGTCCTGCGTGTATTCGGTGTGACTTCTCTGGCAAAAAAAATAACCCAAAAAAAAAAAAACCACTTCGTTTTACTCGCTGCAGTGACCGCTTTGCACTGCTATCCAGATCTGTTGGGCGATTCACTGCTGGTGTTGGATGTGCTGAGGTGGAGGGTCGACGGGTTCTGGGGCACAGAGCTCTACAGCAGATTGCTTACACGCCGGATTCATACTGGCCAACAATCCGAGGCACCTGGGAGGGGCATTTTGTACAAGAAAATCGGGAGACTAAGTTTCCCATAGGAATTAATTTGGGCTAGAATTATTTTAGGGGGAGAATGTGAACAATTGCAACATTTTCCATTGAAAAATCGGGCCTCTCCCACCTAAATCAGGAGGGTTAGCATGTATGCGGATTGCCTACACGCCGGGTTGCCTGTATTACTCCTTTGATGCCGATTGCACAGAGGTCTTAGATATTGGTAGGCGGTGTTGGGCTGTTTTTAAATCTTGTTCACATTGATCCAAACCCTGCAGTCGAACGCTGGAGGGTTGACCTGTGATTATGCATTGACCTGCCTCTTGTGGCTTGCGGCGTTTTGATCGGATTGCTCATCTGTCTGTCCCAATTACTACCGCCCTATCCCTGGTCCCCATGGTGGCTTCTGCTGCCGTGACGATTACCTGCTTGCTTTATTTGAAATCTTTTGTGCTGCCCTTTTCGGTTGCCAGATCGCCACACACACACAACACTACAGAGTCCTAGAAGGAATAGTGTTTTGGTTCTGGGCTGTATTGAGACAGTCATCTACAATCCGGTTACCTACATGACGATCTCCACGGAGTGGTCACCGACTTGGCTAGCGAAATGCCTGGGTCTAGCTAAAAAAGGGAAAGCCATCTAGACGCATTTGCCAGGCGTACTTGAAAGAATCAGCCATAACATATAAAATAAGCAATTGTGCATGTCATCTTTTCAAGAACCATTTCCTTTAAAGATGTGTTATTTTCTTTGTTGAGATATTTCAGTCATTCCTGATGAAAATGCTTCCCCAGTAGGGATACCAGAGTTGTTGAAACTAGGAAAGGGGCGATAACTCGAGCACCTCTTTGATATTTCAACTATGAATTCGAGACAGGATTAGATGAAGTTGTCTAAACTAGTAGTGTGTTTTGTACGAGATGCACGACTGCATATTTATGACTGATTATGTTAACAGTGTATGACGAACAAATATGCTCACCTATAGATTGTTTTGCACTTCACCTTTGACTATGTTTACTATTAGGGTCATTAGGACAAAATCTCGTTAGGTACCTCCACAGGAACCAAACCACCTTCCTCAGACCCTTCTTCCACCTCAGATATAATTCAGAGGCTGGAATGGGGGCACAGAAAAAGGGACAGAGACATTCTTAGACTTGGCCAGAGCCTTTCTGGGGGGGGTTCCACCGTGCCACGGGGTACCTCCAACAAAGCAGCCTCGAAAGGCGTCGATGGAATCGGCGTCGACAGAGGGTGGCGCCGACAGCTTCGACACAGTCCTCGAGGGCGGAGCCCAGAGCGTGTCCTTCGACCGCCTGGGCGCCGACAGCTTCCTCGGAGGCGAAGCCTCGAAAGAGTCCCTGGACGACCTCGGCACCAAAGGCGTCGATGTCTTCTTCGATGACCTCACAGGCTCCGAGGGCGTCGAGGACCGGGTCCTGAAGCGGGCAGGTCTAGAGCGATGCACCTTGTCCGATCGAGACCTCGAAGGTGCTCGATGATTGCGCCGACCACCCGAAGACGTGCAAGTGGCGGCTCTAGCACGTCTTTCGACGGCGCCGACAGAACGGGGCCTTGCAACTGAAAAATCGCCATCATCTCCTGCCAAAATGAATCCCATTCCGCAGAAGTGGAATACTTGCTGGGACAAGCAACCCGCTGATGGGTGGAGCCCTCTGACGAGGACAGAAGGCGACCGGTGACTGCGTTTCCGTGAGTGCCTCAAAGAGGCTCAGGAATGGCGGGACCTACTCCGGGACCGAGACCCCCCCCCCCCGTACTGATGACGATGCAGAGAGTCGGCCCTCAAATCGTCAGTCGAAAGCCCTGCAGATCTCGACTTCCGAGGCTTGGCCAATTTACCGACAGAAAGCTTCTTCTTACGCTCCCACAAGGCCTTCGACGTAAGCGACTGGCAGTCAACACAATCACCCGTGTCGTGGCCCTCACCGAGGCACGAAAGGCAGGCGTCGTGCGAGTCCGCCAACGACATCTTGGACCCGCAGTCCCGACACTTCTTAAAACCCAGCCGCAGGGTGGAATAAGCCAAAGACATCATGGAAATCTTCACAACGAACAGGTTCGAAGAACCGAAAGAACAGAACGCAGAAGAACCGAGGCGCGCCGAGATCTCCGAAGCTAACACGTTCGGAACGGAACTGAGGCTACGAGCGTCGTGCGTCCTACTTATAACATCCGGTGACGTCGGCTCGACGGAGGCCCTCGAGGTCATCGTATCGACGCCGACAATTTGCCGATGCAGCATAGCTGTGGTTATTACCCGCCATAGATATGGAATACGTCGGAGGACACAATCCCCCTCGAACAAGCATTTCTGGCAGCCAATTAGAAGCAAAAGTGATTGGCTTGTCCTATTCTAGTACTGGAGCGAGACTAAAATCACCAGGTGTTTAACTCACACATTTTCCAGGTCGGTTTTACATGGCTATTACATTAGATAGATGCTTCCAACTCCTTTACTGTTTGTTTTACTTTAGGAACAATGTGGGAACACTGTTGGTATAGCTTGGTTGCTCTCTGCTCTAAGGTTAAGGTTCTAGTTTTGAACTGTGCCTCATTCGCCATCAGTTTGTCAAACTTACTCAAATTGAGATATTGATTTTACAATCTGCTCCAGTGCTTGCATCACAGGATCTCTTGAAAGTGAGGAAGTTCGGGAGCCCTCCTATTCAGATGGTCTGCCACATGGTGCAATAAAACGCACATCTGCTGTGTTATTCATTTCTCTTGTTTTTGCCCGATGCCATTTTCCTCCTATGCTTCTCTGCAACACCAAACTCAGGTTTCCCAGACCGGAAATGGGGTAAACCGTATTAAGTTCTATGCAGTACTATAGTGTTCCAGTGTCCAACATATGTATATTGCTTCCATTACATGAAGGAGGTAAAATGCACTGACAAGAGATGTAAACCAGAAGAGGCAATAGATTAATTGGTGACTATCATTACGGTTTCATAGCGTTGATCTGAGGATTTGTTGCCCGCAGAGTTAAATTCTTATGCCCACATTTAAAATGGCCTCCTTCAATGAGGCTTCACTGGGAGCATTCAGTTTGCTTACCGCTGGCCCGATCAATGATGGCTGACACCAATCTGCCCAAGGCAGGGGACTGGCACAGGAGTCTCCTCACTCTCATGGAGCACCAGGTTCACCTCACAGAGCGCCAGCCTGTAGGATGCTTCCCTCCCCACCGCTCTTCCAGTTTGCCACATCTGCTTTGTCTTCAATCTGGTGGGCTGCACCTCTCGTCACTCACTAGTGAGCGCACCAGCCTGGTGCACTGAAGTGAGTGCGCTGTATCACTCACTTATGGGAGCATCCACCTCTCTAGGCTTTCACAACCTCTTGGATTGAGCCTGAGGACACGTACTGGCAGTATCCCAGCCTTGTTGAACTGGGAGCTCCAGGAGGCCGCTCTGACATTGCCACCATCTTAGCCACACCCCTCATTTTAGACTGTTTAATTATCACCAAGTATGTACAAGTATGAAAGAGTCCCATTTATTTAGGTTTCATTGATTTAAAGAAAGCTTTTGACAGCTCTGAAGGTGTGCTCCTGTGGAAAGCCCAAAGGAAGCTATGCTCTTTTGTGGTTGCTTACAAGTTTACACTATGGTACTTAAGGAATGGTGAGGTATGTGAAGCCACTTTTCTGGCCCCAATTTAGGCCAGGGATCATGCCTTCCATGGCCCGCACCAGGGATAGTCTCCAGGTGCACCAACACCCCCACATCCCAGGCCATTTGGATAGAGAAGGGCACTGCACCTGTAAAATAAAACTGCTATTAACAGAAGATTGGCTAGTCCCCAATTTCTTACCTTACTTTAATTGGAACACAGAGGCCAAGGTTTTTTTTTTTTTTTTTTTAGGGATGCCAACAGGGGAACCACTTTATTTATAAAGACACAAATATATTTTAGAATAAACATTCCTATCCCTACACATAATGATGCCATACTAAAATTTCCAAGGCACAAGTTTGTTTTCAAAGGAATCTGTTCCGTCAGCCCACCCTTCCTTGGAGGAGTCACTAGGAGACCAATAGGGTTAGACTAAGTAGACTTTATACAGGTCACCTAGTACCACACTGATGCATGAGGCCAGGCAGGACGCCACTTCCATCACGTACCTCACGTCAGGGTTCACATCCCTCGAACCATTGCCACCTAATCCTACATAACATTTACCCCTCTCCAAATTACCCCTACACATGTTTTTAACCAACATCACTATACTTAATTAGAAAAATATATACTACCTTACTTAACAGTACTAAACATTAAACATACATTTAACTATAAACCTATATAGAAAAATGGCATACAAAACCCAAATAACATGTCAAAAGAGGGGGCACTGCTACAGTCAGCCACCCCTTAACAATAAATGAGTCTGTCCTTGTGGAGGCCCTTTCCCCTTATGCCCTGGAGGATGGATAATGGCAGGGTGGAGGTATCTGCAACGGCTGTCAAATGGGACTAGGGCCCACAGTTCTCTTTTCTGGGTGGCGCCATCCTTCAAGTTGGGCCACGCAACTCAGCGTGTAAACAGTGCACATTAAATTCCTCCGGGCATCCCCCTGCATGGGAGGGGGTCCGTCTGTCATCCCTGATGAAGCCTGTGGCCAATATTCCACCTTCTGGAATATTGGCTGCACAAATCACTTCCGGGACCAGCTTCCTGTTGCTTTCTTTGGGGTGGCCCCTTAGCTTGGGGGGCCACACCCCCCCCCCACGTTCACAGCCGCACCCGCGGCCAATCATCATCTGGGCAGATTTGGGGATGGTGTTGCAGTGTTTCTGGAATCACCTCCATTGTACCACCTGCCTTTAAGAATTCTTTTATATACAAGAACATACAATAGATAGGAAATCAGATTTGATGGAAAGCAGTGAGCTTCTTACAATGGGGTGACTTTGAAGGACATTCTGACCAAGATGTGGAGGGGAGTAAATGAAACAGTTAACAGGAGCAATACATAAGTGGACATACATTAGATTAAGGTCAACCAACATTGGACCTTTTTAAAAGTGCACGAAGTTGGTACGGCCAGCTGTCCCGATGATGCGACTATGGTGGGTGAAGTGCTAGCGTGGAGACAGAGGAAGTGGGGGACAGAGGCAGGTTAGAGGCAAAGGAAACATTTTAGGTAACAGGCAGATGAGAGATCGGTTGAGGGTAACCCGGAGTCAAGGATGTAGGCTTTTAGTTTGGTTTGGTGTTTAACAAATCTGAGTGGACTGTTTCTCAGATTTCTGAGGGAAGAGAATTCCATGCAAGTGGAGCAAGAAGAGAGAAAGAGTGGAAGCGAGACAAAGCACAGGGAGGGCAAGTAGCCACAAGGGTAGTCGAGGAGGTAGACAGATTACCAGAAGGCTTGTAGAGTTGAATATAGGAGGATAAAGTGGTGACTTATGTATAGATTTGTGAATCAGAAAAAATTAATTTAAATCTGGCCCTGTTTTGAATAGCCAGCCATCCAGCCTGGTGGTGGTACGGGGAAGCAGGTGTGAAGTGAAGACGTTCAAAGAGTCCTGGTAGCAAAGTAAATGTTCTTGTCAAGGGGACAGAAGCATAGTTAGGTAGACCAAAAGGATGCTGGCACAGTAGTCCACTTTAGAGAAGACAAGAATGGTTAAGAGATGCCTGGTGGTGTTGAAAGGAAGGAGGTGCCTGATTTTCCTAACATTTATGAAGTTAAGGCGAGCTGCTGTTCCAGTTTTGGAGATGAAATAGGAGAAGGTGCGAGAAGGGTTATAGATGATAGAGGTTTCTAGCTGAAGAGAAGGGGAGCGTGTCGTGTGGGAACTGGATAGGCAGAGTAAGAGATGAGAGAGAGCTTTTGGCAGGGAAAAAGAGCACATTTGTTTTGGTAGAATTTAAGAATGTGAAGCCACCCAGGAAATTTTGATAGAGATCGGAAGAGAGTTCAGGAATATACATTATATTATATTATACCAGGATATTACATTATGTCTAAAAGGAAGGCATAACTAATTTTCCCACATTATATGCTGGCGAACACATGGTCCCTATAAACATTACTAACATGTTAATTAACGAAATGGAAAATGTGGTACTTTTGGATGATCCGGTAACAAAGGAACCAGTTGCCCTAGGTACAAAGTGTTGAGAACAAAATAGACAGCTCCATAATTGAATCTAATTCTAGTGCTCCACGAAATGTGGGGACTATACTCATTTCATCCCTTCACCTCTAAACAAATAAAGAAAAAGGGGGTGTGAGGATTCCAATATGGCGGCCGGCAGAGGAGGACGTGCGTAGGCATCTCTCTCTGCCGGGCCACACCAACTAGCAGAATAATAAGGCGATTCCAGGTGTCACTCCACCCCAACAGAGCTTCACCCGGAGCAGAAGTGCACGCCGAAGAAAAGGAAAGAACACCTGTGATGTCTACGAAAGGGAGGTGGTCGAAAACTAAGGCAGACCACAGCACGGCCACGGAGTGGAGGTGGACCCCCTGAGTGGACACAGCAGGCGGCGGCGAAGGGATAAGGTAAGAGACTAGGGTACCGAGAAGATCTGCACTCCCCGGGAATCTGGTCGCTGCCGCGGGGGACTACGGCGTGAAGGAAAAAGTGCCAAGCTCCTCCCACGCATAGACCGATACAACTACCGGGCCGCAACGAGGTGCCACAGAGGAAGAGGCTACCCAGGCGGGCAAAAGGACAAGCAGGATGCAGGACTAGCAGCGGGGAACAGAAGAGTGGGCCAGGCTCTCCTCCAGGGCCGCGCACAAGAACGTAGTAACAGAAAACCCCAGAAGGGGCAAAGAACCTGCGAGGGAAAAGCAAAATAGATCCAGGCATTGAAACCCACCCCCCGGTGGGGACACAAAGCAGCGGAGGACGTACCGAGAAGATCTGCACACCCCGGGACCCAGGTCACTGCAGCAGGAGACTGCAGACTTGAAGGGAAAAGAGCCCAAGCTCCTCCCGCACCCAGACCAAGACAAATACTGGGCTGCAAAGCGGCCCGGAGAGGTAGAGGCTACCCAGGCGGGCAAAAGTACAGAAGAGTGCAGCGGGAGACTAAGACTAGCAGCTAGGAAAAAAGGAGCGGCCCAGGCTCCCCATCAGGTCCGTGCAAAAGACTGTAGTAAGAGAAAACCCCAGAATGAGATCCATGCTCTAAACCCTCCCTCCTACACCTTCCCCCCCTTTCCCGCCCGGGGACACAACGCAGCAGAGGCCACTGCCTCAGACAAAGGAGACCCGGTCTGGAGCATATGCCACAACAGAATATCAGGCTCTAGCAACAGGATGAAACGGACCCAAAAAAAGACGCCAGAAAGCACCGAACCCCCCCCCCACAGTGAACAAAACCAGTACAGACCCCCGGAGGGCAACAGACAACTAAGGGAAGGCGACTCGGACCCCAACATAGCAGACCCTCATCACTACGAAAGCACCTCGTGCCCAGCGAACTGAGCACAGATAACAAGAAAGGAAGGGACCCCCATATCCGTAATCTGACCCCCAGAAACACGCTACCACATTGAGCCGCATAACATAACCCGCACAGGACTATATCCAAGGCAACCTTATGCAACAGGGGCAGCCCTCCAGAAGATAGACACCACCATCATGGGGTAAACCCACAACCAACTCTGACCCAGAGAGCAATGGACAACAGGGTAAACCCCCACAACAGGGCCCAGATGGGCAGAGGGTACAGACAGTACACTGAAACAAAGGACCCCCCCAAAGTCACAAGCTTACCGCCAGAAATACACTGCCACAGTGCGGCGCACATATCTACAATCAGCATCGTGGTACAACTAACTCACTCGCGCATTGGGGGCTAACCAGAAGAAGACGAGTACCAATACCTGTAACGCTCACCTGATTCTCGCAGAGGCGCCGGTCTTGACTGGGCGACTACCGTATCTTCAAAGGTGATGTGCAGCACCCGGTTGGCTCTTTGGGCTGGACCTCTGTGCCCTGTATGCCTGACGTGCAGAGTAAGATGTCTGCAGATAGAAAATACGGGGTTAATGAACTGGGGTTATTGGGGTGTCCCTATCTCTTTCCTCTTCTCCTCTCCTGTAGACCCCCACAGGTTAACGCTCTCACCTTAGGTAAGTGAATGCCGAGCTCTCCATCTGCCTCGGGGCAGGGTGCTGTAACCAGTTTCTTCACTGGATAGGTAGCGCAGGCCTCTTGACTTCAGAGGACTGCTGTCCGTCGTTTACTGCACGAACGGTAAGTTTCGAGTAACTCAAATGTCTTTAAAGTCTTTAATAATGATGTCTCTTGTTTTGCAGGGTTCCGGCGATGGCGGATGACGGGCTGAAGTGAGTTGAAGATGGAGCCCGTGTGATGAATAGAAGCGCCTGGAAGCACGTAAGTAAGCGCTTGTTGCCAGCTTCACGATGCGCTCTAACTGTCTTTTTATTTTGCAGGTACAAGTTCGGAGCGGCTGCAGGGTGCCGGGATACCCACTGGGTTAGATGTGGAAAGGAGTAATGGCACGTGAGTATTAAAGTTCCCCAATGTCTTTAAACGCACCTTGTTTTGTCTTTCAGATGCGGGATGCAGCGCCGACGGCCTCCGGAGCGTGCGAAGAGTTGGTAAGCTTTTGTCTTTCAGATGCCGGAATGCAGTGTGAAGACCTCCGGAGCGCACAAAGAGTAGGTAAGCCTTTGCCTTTCAGATGCCGGAATGCTAACCTGTTCTTTCTTGTCTTTATAGGTGTTGCTGAAGACTGGATTCAGGATGGTAAGCCTTTTTCCTTAGGCCCAGGACCGGATGCAGAAGACACGATGAGCGTTCTGCTGCAGAGGGTGCAGAATAACGCAAAGCAAGATTCATCCACCGGGTGTGGTTTAAATAGCCTCCTGTAGTGCTTAGGTGTCTCCTTCCACAGCCACGCCTAAGTAAGAAAAGAGTTCCTGTTAAGAAAAGAGTTCCTGCCTTCCAGAAGAGTTCCAGTGTTCTGAATCTAGGGAGTGGCTCCAGCCCCACCCAACAGGAAAAGTAGTTCCAAACAGAAGAGGATCAGAGGCTCAACTGGCAGGCAAGTAAGCAGCATGGTCTGCTGCAGGTAAGTCCACCCAAGCATTATGAGCCCGGCGCTTCAAGCGCTGGGACTGGGCATATTTATGAGCCTGGTGCCACTGGCGCCAGGACTGGGTCCAAAAGGTCCCAATTGGGACTGGTTGGCACTCGGAACCTGGGTTATGGATCTGCTTCCAAGGGAGTTGGGAAAACCCTGACCTTTTGGAAGCAGAGATCATGACAATACCAACGGGAAAGCCTACGACCGACTCCAACAGCACAGCGGAAGACCCAAGCAGATATGGGTCCACAAACCAGGCTCCCCACACCACTTCACCCTCAGTTCCAGCTGGGCTAGGGGTACTCAAGTAAAAGGAAGACATGAAACAATCTTTACAGGAGGTTAAGATAGACATTGCGAAACTGGAAGAGAGACCAGACACGCTTGAAAAAGTAGTGCAACAAATAGAGTAATATACCCAAAAATCGGACGAGGTGCTGGAGCAGCCATCCCACCTTTCCAGTAATATCGAACTCCAATACGAGGACTTGGAAAATAGATCGAGAAGATCCAACATCAGAATGAAAAACCTATCCACATCAGTTGAAGACGAAGACCTCACTGAAACGGTCCTCCAACTATTCGCAGAAGTCCTAGCAGAAGATATGGAAGCCCAAGTCCAGGTCGACAAGCTGCACCAAGTAGGACCAAGAAGACCAGCCGAACCAGGGGCATGACCTAGGGACGTGCTGGCAGCTAGATCATCATACACTCAAAAGGAACAAATCTTCCGGAAGGCAAGAAACAGCAGCCCGCTGAGACCAAATGGACAAGAAGTACAACTATATCAGGGCCTACCCCAATCCACGCTCCTGAAGAGAAGAAAAATGGGCCCAGTAGTCCAACACTTAACAACCAACCAAGTGAGATACAAATGGACATTCCCGTCAGGCTCCTCTTCACATGGGAAGGGAGACAGCATAGGATCACAACATGCGAGGAAGGGGAACAAATGTAATGCTTTCACCAGGACGATGGCGATGGCCAGGAACAAACACGGACGTGCAAAAGCCACCGGCAAACTGGAAAAATGGAAACCAATAGCAAGAAGAAACAGGAGGTGGAAGGAAAAGAGGAAGACAACACAAAATCTGTCACTTTACAAGTAAGTAAGAACATAATAACATGGAGAACACCAAACCATGTCAATGGGGTGGGGACCCACCTGGAATCACAACCCAAGGCCCAAGGAGAGGAGGAGGGAAGGCGAAGTTGTAATCCTAAGTGGGGTTTAGGCTCCCCCACAAACTGAACCTGAGGTTGACAGGGGGAGGAGGGGCAGGCGCAAGGGCATTTAGTCTGTGTGCTCATAAGAACCTAGCCCCCCCTTTAAGGGGGAAGAGGAAGTTTGGGTAGTGAGGCGGGAGGGGGCAGTGACAAGGGGGTGGGCAATAGGGAAAGGGTGGAGGGAATGGAGCAGGACAATGAGAACCAGTCGGGGTGTGGGGGGACCACAGGAGTGCAATAAATGAATTAGCAGAATATGAACAGCAGGAGCTCAAAACCGGTGAAAATCCTGAACACCACGTCCGGGGGATGAATACTCCAATTAAGAGAAAGAAACTGGAGCATCAGGCCTGGAGATTGCACGCAGACATCATGTACCAAGAAATTCACATAAAGACAGACAAGGCACAGGTTAAAATTAGAGGGGCTTCACAAATGTATCAAGCTAACGCAGAGGGAAAAAGAGAGGGCGTCCTAATAGCCATACAAGACAGACTAAACGCACACGTCCGGAACATTCTGGCAGACAAGGAGGGGCGCTACCTTTTTCTGAACAATTATAGGAGGCAAGCAACTAACTTTACCCTCGATCTATGCCCCCCAATACAGGACATGACTGTTTCCTGAAAGGGACCTTGATGATATTAGAGGGGTTTGCCACAGGGGAAATTATACTAGAGGGCGATCTCAACCTGGTGTGGAACCCCAGACTGGACAGAAGCTCCAAGACACAAGCAGGGACGAACGCCCCCTCAAAAGCCTTGAAGAGAACATTCAAAACTATCTCTCCGGGACATATGGCGCGCCACAAAAAGGGGCAACCCAGGGCTTCACCCACTTTTCATATGGAACAAGTTACTTACCTGTAACTGTTGTTCTCCAGCATGGGTCTGGCATGGATTCACATGCTCATGAATATTCCCCGTCGTCAGGCTGGGAATCCTCGGTAAAGAAAAAACCAGTATCAGTTTCGTTTCTGATCTGTCTTTCGTAGCAATAACCAATCACTGGTCTCTGCGTCATACTGACCACAGCCAATGACTGCCCTCTACCTAAGCACCGCCTCTGGCAGCCATCTTCAGATTTGGAAGCACGTGAAGTGGCAGTATGACCAAGTGAAGAGCCGCAGAGGGGTAGGCGGGAGGGTTCGCATGTGAATCCATGCCAGACCCATGCTGGAGAACAACAGTTACAGGTGAGTAACTTGTTACTTCTCCAGCATGGGGTCTGGCATGGATTCACATGCTCATGAATAAAGAATACATAGCAGTACACACATGCACAACCACGGGAGGTGGCAAAGGCTCAACATTAAGCAACACATCAACTCAACATTAAGCATCTTACCTCCTCACCAGGCTCACCTCAGGCGAACAGGTTGCGCAGCACTGCTTGGCCGACCCTGGACTCCTCCCTGGAATCCCGGTCGACGCAGTAGAACTTCGTGAAGGTGTGCGTCGACCTCCACGTAGCAGCCCTGCATATGTCCAGCAGGGGCACACCAGATAGGAACGCCGTGGTAGCTGCGATCGCTCTGGTGGAATGGGCTCTCGGACGGCCAGGCAGCGGTCGGTTTGCCAACCGGTGACAGCACATGATACAGCCGGAGAGCCATCTGGAGATGGAAGCCTTCGAGAGAGCCTTCCCCTGATTGACAGGTCCAAAGTTCACAAAGAGTTGTGACGTCTTCCGAAAACCCTTCGTGCGGTCCACGTAGAACTTCAGCGCTCTAGCTACATCCAGCGAGTGCAAAGTCCTCTCAGCCGGCGACGAAGGCGACGGGAAGAACACAGGTAACACCAAGGGTTCGTTGAGATGGAAGTCCGACGGTACCTTGGGCATGAAGGAGGGGTGCGTCCTGAGCACTACCCTCGTGTCGTGGAAAGTCAAGTACGGGGCCTTGCAGGAAAGGGCCTGGATCTCTCCCACTCGTCGTGCGGAGGTGATGGCCACAAGAAAAGCTGTTTTCCACGATAGAAACTTCAACGGGGCCGAGTGCAGAGGCTCGAACGGAGGTCCCATGAGCTTGGTCAGCACCACGTTGAGCTCCCACGCCGGGGCCGGAGCCTTCACCGTCGGGAACGATCTGAACAGTCCCTTCATGAACTCTTTCACCAGACGATGAGACCACAAGGACGTCCGCCCCGTGGTTCTGGTGTATCGGGAGATCGCAGCAAGATGAATCTTGATGGACGCGTGTGCAAGTCCAGCATTGGCCAGCGTCAGCAGGTACGGCAATACTTGGGGAGCCGTAATCCGTAGAGGGTTAATCTTCTGTGCGTGGCACCAGACAGAGAACCTCTTCCATTTGTGTCCGTAGCATTTAAGAGTCGAGGACGCCCTGGCCTTTGCAAGAACCTCTCTGCAATCGGCCGGTATGTCGTATCCTCCAAACTCTAGTGCTGCAGGAGCCAGGCCTGCAAGTTCAGCGACTTCGGGTCGTGGTGGAGGATGGCGCCTCCTTCCCTGGAGAGTAGATCCGCGTCCGCCGGCAGCTTGATCGGCGGGGACGCTGACAAGTCCAGAAGGTCCGGGAACCATATCTGCCTCGGCCACGCAGGTGCGACGAGGATCATCCTGCACCGTGACCTCTTGAGCTGGTTGACGAGCCGGATTAGCAGAGGCAAGGGAGGGAACGCGTAGAGGAACAGGCCCTCCCAGGGGAACGAGAAAGCATCGCCCATGCTCCTCGTCTGGGGAAACCTGCTGGCGAACCTCCGGCACTTGGTGTTCGTCGCCGTCGCGAACAGGTCGATCTGGGGTGTGCCCCACCGTCGGAAGAGGCGATCTACCAGATCCTGCCGTAATTCCCACTCGTGGCACGAGCGCAGCTCCCTGCTGAGTGAGTCGGCGATGGTGTTTTTTATCCCTGCCAGATGAAACGGCACCAGAAAAATCCCTTGGGCGACGGCCCAATGCCACAGGTCCTGCGCCTCCTTGGACAGCGCTGGGGACCTGGTTCCGCCCTGTTTCCTGATGTAAAACATGGTGGTGGTGTTGTCGGTGAAGATCCTCACCACCTTGCCCTTCAGGGACGGAAGGAAGGACCTGAGGGCCCAAAACACTGCACGGAGCTCCAGGACGTTGATATGCAGGGACTTCTCCGTCGGGAGCCAGAGTCCCCTCGCGTGCAGATTTTCGGTGTGCGCTCCCCACCCTTCCAGGGAGGCATCCGTGGTCACAGTCTCCTGGTGGGCTGGGGTCTGGAAGTCCATGCCCGCCGTCAGATGCGCGCGGGTGCCCCACCACCGTATCGCTCGTCGGAAACTCTCGTCGAGCTTGATCCTTTCTTCGAAGCTGCCCGTCTTCTGGATCCAGAGCGCATCCAGGAATTCTTGCAACGGGCGCATCCGGAGCCTGCACATGGGAATGAGGTAGATGCAGGAAGACATCATCCCGAGGAGGGACTTGATGGATCTCACTTTGGCCGCGTCGGCCACCAACATCCGTCGGAGAATCCCAGGTCCGTGAGGAGTTGGACGGTCCTTGCTGTGTGGACCACGGCGAGCTCCTTCGTCTTGGCGCGGATGAGCCAGTCGTCCAGGTAGGGGTAGACGTGGATCCCCTCGCGGCGCAACTGCGCCGCCACCGGTGCGAGGCACTTGGTGAATACCCTGGGTGCCGACCGTAGTCCGAAGGGAAGGGCTTTGAACTGGTAATGACGCCCTTGGACCACGAACCTGAGGAATTTTCTGTGCCCCTTTAGGATTGGAATGTGGAAGTAGGCATCCTCCAAATCCAACGACGATAGGAAGTCTCCTTCCTCCAGTTGACCCAGGACGTGCTGTAGGGTGACCATCCGGAACTTCTGCGCCTTGATGGACTTGTTCAGCCGTCGCAGGTCTAGGATGGGGCGCCATCCTCCCGTCTTCTTCTTGACGAGGAAGTATCGCGAGTAGACTCCGGAGCCCCGAAGCCTCTTTGGGACGAGTTCGATGGCGCCCTTTCTGAGCATCGCCTTTACCTCCAGGAGAAGTTGAGGGACGTGAAGTTCTTTCCTGGCCACGGGGGGGACGCGCGGGCACCTTCTTTGAAACTCGAGCGCGTGGCCCCGGGCCAGGGCGTCCAGCACCCAACGGTCGGTGGAGATGGACTCCCACACGCTGACGAAGCCCGCCAGCCGGCCTCCCACCGGGGTGCTTCGGTGGGGGCCCGACCCCACGGCCGGTTCAATCCTGCTTGGACGCCGCCTTGACCTCCTTGGCGACGACGGCGGGGTCCGCTAGACTTGCCTCGTCCTCTGTAGGCCTCTTGCGACGACGAGCGGGCCGCTTGACGGTAGGAAGAGAAACCGCCGCCGGAACCTTTGGAGGCGCCCTTGCCTCCGCCGCTCCGAAAGGGCGTCCGTCGTTGCTGCAGGACTCCAAGGGCCCGGGCCGTCTCAGTATCCGCCTTGATGGCCTGGAGGGAATCGTCAACCGTCTTCCCAAACAGGTTGTTCCCGTCGAAGGGCATGTCCAGGACTCTGGCCTGGACGTCCTGCCGAAAGTCCGTAGCTTTGAGCCATCCACGACGTCGAAGGCAAACGCCGTTGCCCAGCTGGCGGAACCCCGCGTCGGCGATGTCCGTCGCCACGGTGATGGCGTGGTCCGAAGCCACTTCACCTTCCTGGAGGATCTCAAGGGCCTCCGCCCTCTTGTCGTCCGGCAGAAAATCCAGCAGGGGAGCCATCTTGTACCAGAGCTCCCTGTCGTAGCGGGCCACGATAGCCAAGGCGTTGGCCGCTTTAATCGTCGTCGCTGCCGACGAGATGACTCTACGTCCCATAGTATCCAACTTCTTTCCCTCGCCGTCCGGCGGGGAAGTCGATGTGGAGGCCGCACCCCCCCCCGCTTTCTTCCTGGCTGCCGCGGAGACGACGGAGTCCGGGGTAGGCTGCGCCCGGAGGCACAGGGGGGCCGTGTCCGGGACCCGGTACTTCTTCTCGTACCGGTCTCTTCTAGCTGGCGTCGTGGAAGGGTTCTTGAGGAGGGAAAGGCCCTCCTCCCAAATGTCGTCCAACAGAGGCACTGCGAGGACCGTCTTCCTCTTGGCCTCGCGCCGCTGATAAAGGAAGCCTTCCTTTTTCTTCTCCTCAGGGCAGAGTTGGAAAAGCTCGGAAGCCCTGGAGATCATGGAGTGGAAAGATCCGATCTCGTCGGGCGGAGAAGCCCTGGTGGGAGGCGACGACGGAAAATCCTCGTCGTATGCCTCGTCGTCCGTACCCGTCGCCGCCGTGTCAGTCCCCGTATCATCCCCTCGGGGATGGGGAGGAGGGCTGGACGGGGCGCGACGGTTGAAAAGGAGGTGGAGGATGGATCCTTCTTTTCTTGGTAGGGGGAACACCAGAAGGTCCCGGTTCTGGATACCCCGACGGGAGAGGTTCCTCCGTCGGTAACGGTAGCCTCGTCCTTATCTCAGTGCATAAGGACTGTATGGCCAACAAAATGGCCGCCGAGTTGTCTCGCGGCGCTGGCAGAGGGGAATCCGACGGGCGAGCAGGGGCCCCGTCGGTATCCTCGACGATGTCGTCGTCGTCACCTGCGTCGGGGCCCATTCCGACGGGCTGGTCTTGTTCCACGCCTAGGCCGTGGCTTAAGACCTCGATCAGCTCCTCTTCTGAGGTTGAGGCCGAATCTACGACGACGCCCTGCCCCCCCTTCTTCCCCACGGAGGGTTTCACGGGGGTCTTATCGATGGGCACAAAAGAAGACTCCCTCCGAGGAGGCAGGGAGATTCTAGGCCCCGAGGTCGCCACCACTGGCGCAGCCTCCACAGGCTGGGCCAGGGCCGCCGCGACCGTTTCGATAGAGGGCTTGGTCGGATGGATCAAGGCCTTCACCACCTTAGGTGCGCTCACCGCCTTATCCTTGAGGGAGGGGGCACTGCCACGCTCCTCCTCTGCCTTAGAGCTCGACCGGGGCCTCTCCAGGAGCTTCGCCGGGTGCTCGGCCTTCCTCTTACCCGACCCAGAGCGTTGGCTCGTGGTTGATGGTGCCGGGGAGGGTGCGCCCTGCCTGGCGCCCGTAGAGCCCGACCGTTCGGCGCTCCCGGTGCCAGCGGACTCGCGGTGCTTGGCCTTATGTTGGGCCCCCGTCGCCGGGGCGCCCTCAAAGGTCTTAGAAGACCGCTCGGATTTCCTCTTCTTCTCGCCAGACGGGCTCTTACCCTCCAGCCAGTTGGCGAGACGTTGATGACGGTCCTCCATGGTCCGTTCCGACATGTTGCCACGTTCTGCAGCTGGCATCCAGGGCAAACCCTGAACAGCTTTCCGGGCGTCGAGCTTCCCTTCTCCTGGGCCCTCTCCGAGACCGGGCCTGAGAAGCTTCTGGAGTCCTCCGAAGTGTAGCTCGACGAATCTTCACCCTTGAGGGGCACAGACGAATCCGACACGGGTCCCCGTTGATCGGATGTAGGATCGGTGGAGCTTGAGGCTCTTTTGACTGAAAGAATCGAAGTTTTTTGTGAAAAAGCGCGAAAAAATAGCACTAACGCTCGAGAGCAATAGCACGAGGATCCCAACACATGAACGTGCGGTAAAAATCTGAAGATGGCTGCCAGAGGCGGTGCTTAGGTAGAGGGCAGTCATTGGCTGTGGTCAGTATGACGCAGAGACCAGTGATTGGTTATTGCTACGAAAGACAGATCAGAAACGAAACTGATACTGGTTTTTTCTTTACCGAGTATTCCCAGCCTGACGACGGGGAATATTCATGAGCATGTGAATCCATGCCAGACCCCATGCTGGAGAAACATAATTCCCAATCTAGAATCGACTACATATGGGCATCCACAGGCCTAGTGGGGAAAGTGGTCCATATAGAAATAGGGCCAATAACCAGTGGCATCCTTCAACATCAATAGGGTGAAGGGAGGGATCTGGACAAGGAGATTTACAACAGACATACTACAAGATAGCTTGATAGCGGAAACAATAAAAGAAAAGACCGAACACTATTTCTCCGAAAATGATACTGTGAAACCCCCCAAAATAGAGTCTGGGACGCTTTCAAGGCGGTATTAAGGGGCGGCCTGATAGCAATAAAAGCACAAAGACAAAATACAAAACAGAAGGGAGGAAGAATTGGAAGGGAATTTAAAGGAAGTAAAAACGAGATAGTAAACAACCGCAGTAGGAAAATGAAATTAGCCCTGAAAAATTGGGAACGATACAAAACAAAAAATAGAAATAGCGCTCTTAAGACTAAAGCATAGGTACTATATAAGCCCCATCAAGACTGAAACTACGGGCAAGGCAGCATCGTGAAAAGGGACGCAAGACAATTATACTGAAATTAAAGGACAAACATGGGCAAACATAAAAGATCTAATGAGGGAAATAATGCGACACTACTACCAGACCCTATACAAGTCAGATAAGCCGAGGGAAGACAAACAGAAGGTCTACCTAGAGAAACTCACCATCCCCCAGATCTCAAACACAGACAAGATGACATTGGACAGGGATATACAGTTAGAGGAAGTCCTTGGCACAATAAAAAAACTCCCTAGAAACAGAGCGCCGGGAACAGACGCCTTCTACAAAAAATATCAAGAGGTCCTGGCCCAAAAACTGACAGACCTATATAACAGCTTCAGGACACATGGGAACAATCTCCATGAACAAAGCTAAACTGGTAATCTTTCCCAAACCAGGAAAAGACCCAACTCTACCAGGAACATACCGCCTGATAGACCTAATTAATATAGACACAAAACTCTACACAAAATTTCTGGCGGAGAGACTCACACGGCTTCTCCCGTCACTCAGAAGACCATACCAAATCGGGATTTACAACCAAGAGACAGACTGTAGACAACACACGCAGGGTGATCCATCTAATCGAGAAAGCAGAACACCCCAGCTATCCTCGTGTCTATAGATGCAGAGAAAGCTTTCAGTAGAGTAGAATGGTCACAATTATTTCACACAATACAAAACATGGTATTTGGGCCAAACTACATGCAGATGATCAAAGCCAACTATAATACACCCTTGATGAGAATATCCCTGAATGGCGCCCTATCGAGACTGGTACCTCCAACTAGAGCCACCAAACAGGGATGCCCACTCTCACCCCTACTAGTCGCTATATTTCTGGAGCCTCTTCTGATCCAGATTAGGCAAGCACACACCAGGTGAAGGGCATAACGAGGGGAAGAGACTAACATAAAACCATGCCATTGCCGATGACATGCTTATAGCCCCGACGACCCCAGAACTCTCACTCACCGCGCTCCTAAAAGAGCTAGACCAATGTGGTTCCATCTCTGGCCTAAAAATAAACAAAAATAAGAAATCCTAAACTTAACCGAAGACCCAGCAATAGTAGATAAACTGGCCTGAGCCACTCAATTGAACAACACCCCAGAAGGTATCACCTACTTCAGGATCAAACTAACGTCCTCAATTGGACAGCTCTACACCGCCAATTATCCCAATCTTCTGGCGAAACTAAAAACAAACCTAGAAACATTGAATCCTCTGAATATCGCCTGGTGGGGAGACCGATTGTCATAAAAATGTCAGTCGTAACTAAATTACTCTACTACTTCCAAACGCTCCCAGTAAAGATCCCGAGATTGTTCTTCAGATCACTGAACAAAAGAGTATCCACTGTCATATGGAAACACAAAACTCCAAGAATAGCAATGTCAACCTTAACAGCACAAAGACCAGGGGGGGGGGCGAACGCTCCCCCACTTTCGAAGATACTACGAAGCAGCACAACTGAGAGTTATAAAATAATGGGTAGCACAATCTCCCAAACACATTTGGTCAAAGAGATGACAGGGCCGTGGCAGGCTCAACCCTCTCCAATCTTCTATGGCTAAACAAACGCTATAGACATCCTAATACCAAAATAACCGAGGTCATGGGAGCAGGGATCGAAGCATCGGACACAGTGGTCAAAAGATGGACCTTACCGTCATACCCATCACCCCTCACCCCGATGTTCGTAAACCCCGACTTCCAGCCGCGGATGGACCTGAACACATATTAGCTCAACAGAAGCGGGATGCAGTAAGGTAAGAGATATGTACAGGGGCCAGTCAATCATGACTTGTCAAGAATGTAAACAATCTGTGGGGATAACGTCCAAGGAGGAATTCAAATATATGCAACTCAGGCAAAGAAGCGGCCATGAGACAGCTGATTCTGTTTGAAATCTATATGACAACAGACACAGTCTCCAAAGAGATAGTCTCCAATCTCTAAGAACTCTTATACGACCAAGGGGAAGAATTACAGTGGAACTATATGAAACTATGAGAAAAGACATTGGGTGAGCCCATAGCACGGAAACAATGGGAATGAACTACAAGGTACCCCAAAGACCTTTCAGAAAGAGTAGTGCAACCTCCTATCCTACCTAGAAAGTGACTACATGCTCCAATGGTGCTCACACAACCTCAGAATTCTAGACATCCTGTAAATCCATCCACACAGCCGCTTAAAGAACCTGACTTCACCACCCGAGGGGGGAGGGACAACAGAGTTGTGGGGACAGAGGAGGAGGGGGGGGGGGACAAAAACAGTAGACAAGATTTTATTTGAAGTTACAGCCCCCAAAATCAAAGGGGGGGGGGCAAATTGTACTCCACTGTTGAGAAGAATCTACTGGTGTTTTTAACCCCTTGTTGCCTTCTACTCCATCACTGCCAGGGGAAAATGACTGCAGGGTCTGTATTGGTAAGCAACAGGGGCTTACTTCCCTTATATGCAAGTCCTTGCTTGTGAGCCACTTTTGTCAGGGAACTGTATGGTCAGGCGGCTGTGAAAGGGGTTCTCTTTTCCAATGTGCAACGCCTTGATGTGAGTGACTGATCTGCCTTTTCTTTGGTTAACATTGAGCAAGAGCAGCTTTAGGAATGGAAAGGTCACGAGGATAACCCCAATATTACGTCCAGTTAGCACTTTATGCAGCTGGTGGACATCGATGGTCCCAGAGCCTTATCACATACCTCACCCCTTTCTGCACAGCATCCCCACTATTTCCTACCAATTTGGGAGATTTCCACCTAGATCCATTTTCCCTTGGTGATGTTCAATTGTGCAAACATAGGGCTGGATACTTGCAAACATCTCATCAGGAGAGCATTACTTACTCTATTCTCTATTGCAGACCAGCCACACTATATTAATTTGTTTTTTATATAGCGCTTTTATCAAAAGCACTTTAGATGGGACATATTTACATTATTATTTTTTTTGTTGTTGTGTACTAGCAAAAGTACTCGTTCTCCGAACGAGTTCTGTAGACAGACATAATAACACTCATTGTTAAAAATGAATGATCCTGTAGGTTGCTGTTCTGCCTTACACAGGTGTGGTGCAGTTCATTCCGGTGATCGTGCATCCTGGGGCCTCGAAACGTGGTTTTCATTTGTTCCTCATGTCGCAAACGGTTGAGAAACATTTTTTCTTTCCCTTCCCGGTGCACATGGTTCACGGCTTCGTTGGGAGGCACCATCACATAAAAACCCTCCGGAAAAGTAATTTCACCTGATGCAGCAAAAATGTGTGCACTTATGGAATGCTACCTGCCTTCACCTTTGCCTCTTTGGTCCATTCGCCTCTCAAACATTTTTTGTTTCCCTTCCCAGCGAACACGGTTTACTGATTCGTCAGCAGGCCACAACCCCATAAACACATTTTGACTTTTGCTGAAATCCGGGGAGAGAGGTGGGGTGTCCAAATGTCATGCAGCCAGTAATGTTCGGAGGGTCCCAGTAGGTAACTATGCAGAATTGTAAAAGGAACAGCGTTGGTTGCACCACAAACCCAAACACGTTTGACTTTTATATACAGAGATTTATTTTTGTATTTTCATTTTCACTAGAGAAGGAACATTCACTGTGACCACATCATATGAGAATAAAATATATGAGAGGCCAGAGTAAAGCAAATGCAATGGGATGGCCAAGAAAACAAAGAACAACAAATTACACAAGGTCAGAGAAGAAAGGTTGAAGGGATAAGTTGTAGACAGAGAAATAAAGGAATGAGATTAGTGGGATTGTATGTTAAGTTTGAAAGCATTTAAACATTTAACTTGCCTCATTCATTTGTACCTGAATGGACTAGAAGAGCCGTGTTCCACTCTTGAAAAACACAATTTTGATAAATATTTTGTTTTAGCTGAAGAATGTGTGCTTGTAAGAGGGCACGATCTGATCTTTTCTCGGGCTGAATAGTGGACTACTTTGTATGATTATACGATTGTGTGGCTTGAAAACCGCTCTAGAATATTAGGAGAATACGAAGGGGCTGGGCTTAAAATTAGAGTGCAATCTGGAATTCCTGACTATGACCTCAAAATGATACCCTTTATTACAACAAATGTGCATGGCTTGGATAAGAGGAAATGTCAAAGCAGCTAACAGTGTGATTAACTCGCCAGGTTCAAGTAACGTAGGGTTTTTAAAAAAGTGTAGAGCAATTAATGATCCCTGACAAAACACTGAGCATTTCAGGTTCATGTTTCTACATGCAAATGGAGAACAGAAGAATGGAATTGAACAACATAGGTCAACTTTGGTCCATTATTTCATTAGATGGTCTGGGGCATTAATTAGAGGAATATTCCACTGTATGCATTCTCCAGTGTCTTTATCTCATCCTCTGTGCCTGTAGGAGATTGAAGAATTGAATCTGCCTCCAGTATAAATCTAGTCTGGCCATTAATCCCAATCCTCATATTGCATGATTGACAATCTGCATTTCGAGTGGATTGTCTCCTCCAAAGTATTCCTCATCTTAGATGCATTCCATCCAGCTTTAGCTGCTTCAGAAACATTTTTCGGTACAGGGCACCATGCGTTGATGTTCAGTCGATGGTCCCTCGAAGGCCTCCGACAAGGGTGACGTCATCGGGTGTTATAAGTAGCGCGCCCGTTGGCCTCAGTTCAGTTTTTCCACAGTATACGTTGCTTCGGAGATTCGCCGCACCTCGAGTTCTGTGAGATAAACTAAATATAATACATCCTCGTCATCGACGCCGACCACGACCCCGAGATCGAGTTTTAAGAAGTGCAAGTCATGCGGTTCAAAAATGTCGATCACAGACCCGCACCAAGAGTGTTTGTGGTGCCTCGGAGAAGGCCACGACATGGAGGCCTGTTCGAAGTGTCAGGCGATGATGGGGAAGGCCTTGCGAGAGAGGAGTGGACAACTACAGCTAGGTCGTGAATCTGACCGTAAAGCCTCTAGCGTTGAGTCGAGCTCCCGTGAGGAGAAGTCTCCTCGATGCGAAAGGCATCGGTCCAGGTCCCGAAGCGATTCCCATCGCTCGTCGTCTTCGACAATAAATAATAAAAACAAAGAAACAATGCCACAGGTCCCCCTCCACCTAGTCTTCGGACAAATCCCCTAACAGGATGAAATGTCCCACTAAACATTCATCATACGAAGAATGGGAGGCATTTAGGGTCAAAATGATGGAGGTGTTCGAGAAAGCAAAGCCTCGGTCCGCGCCTTCCTCAGAAGCCGGCCGGGAGCGTCATTGCTCCGACACTCGCACGCCCTCGAGCACGGGTGATCGAAAAAGGAAGGATAGAGAACCTTCTAAGATGCAGAGCGAGAAAAGCTGCTTGAGGTCACCGACGCTGTCTGAGACCGAACACAACTCGAAGGGCAAGTCTTCGAAGAGCGCCTCGACGCCCTCGAAGCCAGCGCCGTCGAAGCCGACCCCAAGCCCTTGGCGCCGAAAGGAACACGTTACTTACCTGTAACTGTTGTTCTCCAGCATGGATTCACATGCTCATGAATATTCCCCATAGTCAGGCTGGGAATCCTCAGTAAAGAAAAAATCAGTATCAGTTTAGTTTCTGATCTGTCTTTCGTAGTAATAACCAATCACTGGTCTCTGGGTCATACTGCCCCCAGCCAATGACTGCCCTCTCCCTAAGCCCCGCCTCTGGCAGCCATCCTCAGATTTGGTAGCACGCCAAGTGGCAGTATGACCAAGTGAAGAGCCGCAGAGGGGTAGGCGGGAGGGTTCGCATGTGAATCCATGCCAGACCCATGCTGGAGAACAACAGTTACAGGTAAGTAACTTGTTCCTTCTCGAGCATGGGGTCTGGCATGGATTCACATGCTCATGAATAAAAGAATACATAGCAGTATACACATGCACAACCAAGGGAGGTGGCAACAGGCTCAACATTAAGCAATACCACAACTCAACATTAAGCATCTCTTACCTCCTCACCAGGCTCACCTTAAGCGAACAGGTTGCGCAGCACTGCTTGGCCGACCCTGGACTCCTCCCTGGAGTCCCGATCGACGCAGTAGAATCTTGTGAAGGTGTGCGTCGACCTCCACGTAGCAGCCCTGCAGATGTCCAGCAGGGGCACACCAGACAGGAACGCCGTGGTAGCAGCGATCGCTCTGGTCGAATGGGCTCTCGGACGGCCGTGCAGCGGTCGGTTTGCCAACCGGTGACAATGCATGATGCAGCCGGAGAGCCATCTGAAGATGGAAGTCTTCGAGAGAGCCTTCCCTTGATTCACAGACCCAAAGTTCACAAACAGTTGTGACGTCTTCCGAAAACTCGTCGTGCGGTCCATGTAGAACTTAAGCGCTCTAGCTACATCCAGAGAGTGCAAAGTCCTCTCGGCCGGCGTCGAAGGCGACAGAAAGAAAACTGGTAACACCAAGGGCTCGTTGAGGTGGAAGTCCAACGGCACCTTGAGCATGAAGGAGGGGTGCGTCCTCAGCACCAACCTCGTGTCATGAAAAGTCAAGTATGGAGGCTTGCAAGATAGGGCCTGAATCTCTCCCACTCATCGTGTAGAGGTGATGGCCACGAGGAACGCTGTCTTCCATGAGAGGAACTTCAAAGGTGCCGAATGCATAGGCTCGAGTGGGGCCCCCATGAGCTCCCACGCCGGGGCAGGAGCCTTCACCGGCGGGAATGATCGAATAGTCCCTTCATAAATTCCAGGCGATGGGACCACAAGGACACCCGTCCCATCGTCCTGGTATATCGGGAGATGGCAGCCAGATGTATTTTTATGGAGGCGTGAGCCAGCCCAGCCTTGGCCAGTGAAAGCAGGTACGGAAGCACTTGAGGGGCTGTGATTCGCAGAGGGTTAATCTTCTGTGCACGGAACCAGACAGAGAACCTCTTGCATTTATGACCGTAACACTTGAGAGTTGAGGACGCCCTGGCCTTTGCAAGAACCTCTCTGCAATCAGCCGGGATATCATACCCTACAAACTCTAGTGCTGCAGGAGCCAGGCCTGCAAGTTCAGCGACTGCGGGTCGTGGTGGAGAATGGCGCCGCCTCCTCTGGAGAGAAGATCCGTGTCCACCTGCAGCCTGACTGGCGGGGACGTTGACAAGTCCAGAAGTTCCAGGAACCAGACCTGCCTCGGCCACGCCGGTGTGACGAGGATCATCCTGCACCTGGACTTCTTGAGCTGGTTGATGAGGCGGAGCAGCAGCGGCAATGGAGGGAACGCGTATAGAAACAGGCCGTCCCAAGGGAACGAGAAAGCATCGCCCATGCTCCTCGGCTGTGGGAACCTGCTGGCGAACCTCTGGCACACCTCTGGCACTTGGAGTTCGTCACAAACAGGTCGACCTGGGGTTTGCCCCATCGTTGGAAGAGTTGATCCACTTGATCCTGGCGCAGTTCCCACTCGTGGCACGAGCGCAGCTCCCTGCTGAGTGAGTCGGCGATGGTGTTTTTTATTCTTGCCAGATGGAAGGGAACCAGAAACATCCCCTGGGCGACGGCCCAGTGCCACAGATCCTGGGCATCCTTGGATAGGGCTGGGGAGTGGCTTCCCTGAACCACGAACCTGAGGAACTTCCTGTGCCTTTTTAGAATGGGGATGTGGAAGTAAGCATCCTCCAGGTCCAACGACGATAGGAAGTTGCCTTCCTCCAGCTGTCCCAGCACGTGCTGGAGGGTGACCATCCTGAATTTCTGCGCCTTGATGTATTTGTTTAACCGACGCAGGTCCACGATGGGGCGCCAACCGCCTGTCTTCTTTCTGACGAGGAAGTACCTTGAGTACACTCCGGAGCCTGTGAGCCTCCTGAGAACGAGCTCGATGGCACCTTTCTTGAGCATCGCCTTTACTTCCAACAGCAGTTGAGGGACGTGATTCTCCTTCCTGGCCACAAGAGGAATGCGAGGGCACTTCTTTAGGAATTCCAGCGAGTGCCCGTTGGCCAGGGTGTCCAACACCCAACGATCGGTGGAGATGGACTCCCACACCCTGACGAACTTCGTCAGCCGGCCTCCCACCGGGGTGCTTCGGTGGGGGGCCGACAACCCAGCCGGGTCAGTCTTGATTGGAAGCGGCCTTGCCGCCTTGGCCTCCTTGGCGACGACGGCGGGAACCCCATTGCTTGCTGCGACCTCCGTAGGCCTACTGGGAAGAGGAGAAGGCCGCCTGGCGGTAAGTGGAGGAGCCACCGCTGGATCCTTTGGAGGCACCCTGTCTGCCTCCGGGGCTCCGAAAGGACCGTCGCTGCTGAAGCACCCCAAGGGCCCGGGCCGTCTCCGAGTCGGTCTTGATGGCCTGTAGAGACTCATCCACAGCCTTACCAAAGAGGTTGTTGCCGTCGAACGGCATGTCCAACACTCTGGTCTGGACGTCCTGGCGAAAGTCTGTCACCTTGAGCCATCCTCATAGTCGGAGGCAAACTCTGTTGCCCAGTTGGCGAAATCCGGTATCGGCAATGTCCGTCGCCACCGTTATGGCGTGATCCGACACCACCTCGCCCTCCTGCTAAATTTCTAGGGCATCCGCCCTTTTGTCTTCAGGCAGGAAATCTAGCAGGGGAGCTATCTTGAACCAGAGCTCCCTGTCGTAGCGGGCCACGATCGCTAATGCATTGGCCACCTTAATTGTCGTTGCCGCCGACGAGATGACTCGTCGTCCCATAGAGTCCAACTTCTTGCCCCCGCTGTCCGGTGGGGAAGTGGAAGTTGAAGCCGCCGCGCCCGCTGCCTTCTTCTTAGCCGCTGCCGAGACGACCGAGTCTGGCGTGGGCTGGGCCCTGAGGCACAAGGGGGCGGCATCAGGGATTCGGTACTTCTTCTCGTACCTGTCCCTCTTGGCGGGTGTCGTGGCAGGGTTCTGGAGGACAGCAAGCCCCTCGTCCCAGATGTCGTTGAGTAAAAGCACCGCGAGGACTGTCTTCCTCTTAGCCTCTCGTCGTTGGTACAGAAACCCCTCCTTTTTCTGTTCTTCAGGGCAGAGCTGGAAGAGCTCGGATGTCCTGGTTATCATGGCGTGGAAAGAGCCAACCTCATCGGCTGGGGACGCCCGCGGGGGAGGGACGGTGACGACGGGATGTCCGCTGCGTCATCGCCACGGTCATCGTCCGTCCTGTCGCCGTATCCTCTCCCGGCGAGGGGGATGAGGGGTCCACCGGTCTCGCAGGCACGGAGGGCGGAGCGGGGTGGACTCTTCTCCGCTTGTTTGGAGGGCTTCCCAACGGGCCTGGTTCTGGCTCCTCCGTCGGGGTGCGTGGTAATCTCGTCCTTATCTCGGTACATAAGGATTGGATTGCCAACAAAAAGGCCGCCGAGCTATCCTGGGGCTCGGGCAATGGCTGCGACGGACGGGATGGCCGCTCCACTGGCCCCTGTTCGTCGTTGCTATCTTCGATCACGTCAGTAGGGACCGTCCCCTGGGATCGAACCTTCTCGAACCTCTCGTTGAGGCCTATGGACCTCTCGTTGAGGCCCTTCTCGGTCTCCACCAGTTCCTCCTCAGAGGCTGATTCAGAATCTGTAATGGCCGCCGGCCCCCCCTCTTTTTCAGCCGGCGGCTTCACGGGGGTCTTAGCGATGGGCTGGAAAGAGGATTCCCTCCGCGGCGGCAGGGATACTCTGGGCCCAGAGGCTGTTTCCATTGGCGTAGTCTCAGCCGACTCCGCCAGGGTCGCAGCGACCACTTCGGTAGAGGCCTTAGCCGGGTGGATCAAAGCCCTCACCACCTTCGCCTTGGAGGGGGGGGGCGGGGGGAGGGTCAGCGCCTCGCTCCCCCTTCGAGATCGACCGGGTCTGCTCCAGCGGCCTACCCGGGTTCTCGGACTTTCTCTTCCCCGAACCAGAGCGCTGGCTCGTGGTCGAACGTGCCAGGGAAGTAACGCCCTGCTTGGCAACCGAAGAGCCCGTCCTATCGGCGCTCCCGGAGCCCGCGGACTCGCGGTGCTTGGCCTTCTGTTGGGCCCCCGTCGACAGGGCGCCCTCAAAGGACTTAGAAGCCCGCTCAGACGACTTCTTCGCCTTCTCACTTGCTGTGCGCTTCTCCAGCCAGGTGGCGAGGCAGGAACGACGATCTTGTTTGGTCAGTTCCAAAAGGTTCTTGCAGAACGCACAGTCCTTCTCCACGTGTGTCTTGTCCCCATGTAGGCAGTAGAGACATTGCAAATGCTCGTCCTCCTTGAAAACTTAATATAATCCGCATCCAGGGCAGTTCCTGAACAGCTTGGATCCGGGCGTCGAGCTCCCCTTGTCCTGGGCCATGTCCGTTGAGGTAGGCCGCAGATCTTCCGGAATCCTCCAAGAAGTGTAAACTCGACGAAAACTTCACCCTTTAGGGGCGCCGAAGAATTCTGAAACGGGCCCCCGTTATCGGAAGTAGAAACGGTGGAGCTTGAGGCTCGATTAAATCGAAAAAATGAGAAATTCTCCTGAAAAAGCGTGAAAACGCAGTAAAAGCGTGCGGTAAAAATCTGAGGATGGCTGCCAGAGGCGGGGCTTAGGGAGAGGGCAGTCATTGGCTGGGGGCAGTATGACCCAGAGATCAGTGATTGGTTACTACTAAGAAAGACAGATCAGAAACAAAACTGATACTGATTTTTTTCTTTACTGAGGAATCCCAGCCTGACGACGGGGAATATTCATGAGCATGTGAATCCATGCCAGACCCCATGCTGGAAAAGCTCCAGTTCGGCCAAATCAGCCAGAAAAAGGGAAAGAGGTGGTTACCAGACCTGTAATACTTTCAAGACCCATAAATACTCCTGCACCTCTCCCAGAAAAGGTTTTCAAACCTCTTCCTAGGAAGGAGTTCTTCAAGTCCCTGACCTCAATTTTTGAGGAACAGGAGAAATCTGATGAGGAGAATGTACCCTTTGGGCTGGAATATGGCACGCCAAATGTCCCAGAATGTCCGATTTCAGAAGAAAGAAGGATGAGGGAGTTGGTTGAATCACTACATAATGCAAGTGGCATTGATGCATCTCCTGAGAATGACTTTGGTAGACCAGATCCAGGAGAACATGCCAGTCCATCATATCGTCAGCTAATGACAAAGGGGACAGATTATTTAGGATGGGCCAGTCTTCCAGCCCAATTCATCCAAGATGATTTAACTGACATATTGGATCATGATCCTACTGAAGACCCAATACTACCTTTTCACGTAGCCTTGAAAAATAGGGTGGCCAAAGATTGGGAGACTCCGGATTCTATTCCACCAGTGAATAAATCCCTCACTTCAAAATACCGCCCTGCCAGTAGCGACCCCGGCTATCTGTCTAAACATCCCACTCCCGAGAGTTTGGTCAAAGAGGCAGCCACAGCTTCTAACAAACTGGCGTACCCTTCTATCCCTGCGGACAGGGACGACAAGCGTGTCGATGGCGGAGCACGGAAGGTATATTCAGCTGGGACTATGGCGTTAATATCAGCCAGCTCCACATGTACCTTGGCAAAGTTTTCGTACACTCTGTGGGAGTGCATTGCAATGGCAGCGGAGCACATACCAGAAGGGGACGAAAGGGAAGGATTCCTAGCCATTGTTAGAGATGGAAAGGAGGCTATGCAGGAATCCCTTGAATCTGGACTGGACACTGTAGATAGTGTGAGCAGGTCCATGTTCACTAGCACGGTAATGCACAGATTTGCATGGTTACGGAAGTCGGGTTTCGCACCAGACGTACAGAACCGCCTTCTGGTTACGGAAGTCGGGTTTCGCACCAGACGTACAGAACCGCCTTCTGAACATGCCCTTTGACGGGTCTCACCTTTTTGGCAGCAAGGCTGACGAGAGCCTTGAGAGGTTGCAGACCTCAAAAGCAGCTGGCAAGTCCTTGGCAGCTGCTATTAGGCAACCTCAGCCTTTTCGTGCGGCAGGTCGATCTTGGAGGGGACGATCCTATCGTTTGGGCTTCAGAAATAATAGCCCAAGGTTACTGCCTTCCTTTTGTAATGCAACCTCAAAGCAATCCACCAAGGCGACACTCTTTGAAGTTTTCAGACCCGCTCCTACAGCAGGAAGTTCTAACCCTGCTGGAGAAAGGTGCTATAGAACCAGTACCTGCAGCGGAGAGAAACAAGGGATGGTACTCCGTGTATTTTTTGATCCCCAAAAAGGACGGAGGACTGAGACCCATCCTGGACTTAAGAAACTTGAACAAGTTCCTCCGGAAGGACAAGTTCAAGATGGTTACTCTTTCTCAGATCCTTCAGGCCCTTCAACTCCAGGATTGGTTGGCGTCATTGGACCTCCAGGATGCTCATTTTCATGTGCCGATTAATCTCAAGCACAGAAAATACCTGAGGTTCGTAGTTGGCGACTCATACTATCAGTTTCGAGTCCTGACATTCGGATTGACCTCCGCCCCGAGGGTCACCAAACTGATGGTAGTGGTGGTAGCGCACCTCAGGAGAGGGGGGATTCACGTCTACCGCTACCTAGACGATTGGTTGATCAGAGCACGTTCTGCCGAACAGGCACTGGATCACCTGAAAGTCACCTGCCTCCACAGACTGGACCTCTCCCTCAATTTCAAGAAGTCACAAATGACACCACCTCAACGGCTCCAATATATAGGAGCTGTATTAGACACATCCCTGGCAAAGAGCTCGCCTCCCAGGTCGAGGGCTCAAGACATTCTTCAGATGGTTTCCAAATTCCAAAACACCCCAAATCTTCAGGCCTACGCCTTCTTAAGATTACTCTGCCTCATGGCATCCTGCATCTTCCTGGTGCCGGAGGCACGTCTGAGAATGAGATCCCTTCAATGGGCTCCAAAGACTCAATGGTCCCAATTCTCTGGTCAAATGACGATCTTGTCCAGTTTGCGAACAAGGTTCGACAAGATCTTCTAATGTGGACTTGTTCAGAGAATATCCAAAAAGGAGAACTTTTTTGGCAACCATGGCCGGAGATCACAATAGTGACTGAGGCCTCACTCATGGGGAGGGGAGCTCATGCCAACGATCTGACAATCAGCGGTCGTTGGTCTCCATCGGAGTCCAAACTACACATTAACCTTTTAGAGCAGAGAACAATCAGACTAGCCCTGAAAGCTTTCCTGCCATCTGTCAGGGGAAACAATGTGTTGATAATGACGGACAAAACAGTGGCCATGCATTATCTTAAAAAAAAAAAAAAGGGGAGGTGTAGGGTCACTGCCTCTGTGCAGAGAGGCAATGCAGCTCTCGTATTGGGCAATTCAAGAAGGAATCTCTTTAACGGCAGTTCATCTAGCCGGGGAAGAAAATATGACGGCAGATGCTCTGACAGGCAGAGCACAGTGTCCCACGAATGAGAACTGTCTCAGGAAGTCATTCAAGAAATCTTTGCCCTTTGGGGAACCCCTCAAGTGGACCTATTTGCGACCAGAATCAACCAGAAGTGCGAAAGGTATTGCTCAAGGGAATTTCCCCCGAGAGGAGCCCTGGGGGACGCGTTTGTGGTGGAGTGGAATTTCCCACTATTGTATGCGTTCCCTCTGGATTCCTGTCATTCCTCAAGTCATCAGGAGACAGACGCTTCGGGAGCGCATGATCCTAATTGCCCCGGATTGGGCCAGGAGAATGTGGCACCAGGACCTTCTAGACATGTCCCTCTGTCTCCCAGTACGTCTTCCTCAGAGAGAGAACCTTCTCTCTCAAATGGATGGTCAGGTTCTCCATCCAGAGGTCAAAACGCTCAACCTTCACGCTTGGTATCTGAAAGGCTGAGATACAAGGATTGGAACCTTCCAGATGACGTCATGGAGGTGTTGCTTTTGGCAAGAAGGCCAGCAACAAAGTCTCTATACCATTGCAGTTGGAAAAAGTTTTGCAACTGGTGCAGAGAAAAGAATGTCGATCCTTTTCAATGTCCTATTCCGGAAGTACTGTCCTTCCTCCTGACCCTACCACATAGAGGTCTAAATGTTGGAACCATTAAAGGTTATCTTGCAGCGCTTTCCATCTTCAAGCGCTCGTCGGAGGAGTGCTCCTATTTCAAAATTACTTTGGTAGTGCAATTTTTAAAGGACTCACTAATGTGTTTCCTCCTTACCCATTTCAAGTGCCAATTTGGGATCTCAATCTGGTCCTAAAATTCTTAATGTGTGCTCTTTTTGAGCCTTTGCACACTTGTCCATTAAGATTACTGACATGGAGAACTGCTTTCTTAGTTGCTTTAACATCTGCAAGAAGAGTGAGCGAATTGCAGGCACTGTCTTCTGGGCCCCTCTATACTGTGCTCCACAAGGACAGTTGTATTGAGGGTTAAACCCTCATTTTTACCTAAAGTGGTATCTGATTTTCATTTAAGTCAGAAATGTTTTTACCCGCATTCTATCCTCCACCTCATCCTAGTAAGGAGGAGGAAAGATTACAAAGGTTGGATCCGAAAAGAGTTTTAAGCTTTTACATCTCTAGGCTTTCCAAGCTTAGAGTGGACAATCAACTGTTTATTGGCTACACAGGAAAGAAATTGGGTCAGTCAGTGGCAAAACAAACAATATCACGCTGGATTGTGTTTTGTATTTCAGAATGCTACAGATTAGCACAAAAAGACCCACCAGAAGGTCTAGGGCTCATTCCACCAGAGGCATCGCCTCGTCGACAGCCCTACAAAGAGGTGTTCCTAGAAGGCCAATTTGTGAAGCAGCAACTTGGTCTTTGCTGCATACTTTTTCAAAATTCTATAGTCTGGATGCTTCCCAGTCTAAGGAGCTAAATTTTGGTAAAGCAGTACTATATTCAGCCATCTCAGGGTATCGAAAATCTAACCCCTCCTCCAGAGAAATTGTAAATTGTCCATACTGCTTTGGGAGTCTATCTAAGATGAGGACACAATCCACTCGAAGCTATCTAAGATGAGGACACAAGCCACTCGAACAAGTTACTTACCAACTGGTAATGTTCTTTCGATTGGATGTTCCTCCAACGTATTCCTCATCGCCCTCCCAACCTACCCCTCTGTAGATTTTTCCGGGTTATTGCCATTTCAACTCTCGCAAGGCGAATAACTGTCTGCCGGCACAATCTACACAGTGCAAAATCAATAGTAAAAAGCATGTGCTACTTATAACACCCGATGACATCACCCTCGACAGAGGCCTTTGAGGGACCATCGACTCGACATCGACGCACAGCGCCCTCTGCCGAAAATGTTTTCTGAAGCAGCTAAAGCTGGATGGAATACATCTAAGATGAGGAATAGGGTGGAGGAACATCCAATCGAAAGAACGTTACCAGTTGGTAAGTAACTTGTTCTTCTATTTCTTTCATCAAAATAAGGCTCATCTATTAAGTAAGCAAGAAATCAAATCTCCCGCATTTCAATTTGAAAGGTGTCCTCATCTTTTGGTGAACTTTGCATGCTGTTTTGGGCCACATTTTATATCATTATTTTCTTCAAAATAGACTGTTTTGTTGGAAGGGAAATAGCAAAGCCTTACCAGCTGTTTGTTCTGGGCCAACACCTGCGCCTTCTTTGCTTCTGAATTGCTGAGGTTTGCTTTGGTTTCCTCCAGTTCTTCCTTTAAAGACTTCACCTTTGCAATGTACTGCTGGGCACTAAAAGGAAAAATGTTTCAACCTCAAAGGCCATGGCTGAATTCAATTTACCAAACAATGAACTAAGCAAATCGAGTAAATACCACAACATAAGAGTAATCTATTGTAAATAGAATCAAAGATAACCGGTTTAGATGGGGGTGCAGGAGCACATTAAGTGTCCACACAAGTGGGGTTACCTTCGACTCCACACTTTCCTTCTCTGCACACATCTCTGACGTCTCCAATAAGTCAAACTTTTTATTTCACCTCCTTAGAGGTACTCTGCCTTTCCTCTCCTTCCCTCAAAAGCTCACTGTCTCTCAAGCTCTGGTTCTCTCCAGACTGGATTTACTGTAACAGCCTCTTTCTAAATCTACGAGCCTCCACTCTCCGCCCTTTACAACTAATCCAGAACAGGACTGCAAGACTTGTCCTTGGCCTCAAGCCCTGGGATCGTATCTCTCCAGCCCTGAAATCTTTTCATTGGCTCCCAGTGGATGCAAGGATTAAATTTAAAACCCTCTGCATTGTCCACAAGGCTTTCTGGGGCCTGGGTCCAAAATTCCTTCAACCATCTCTCCGTAAATACCTCCCCTCTCGAGCCCTTTGTTCTTCTACTTCTTAATCCCTCAGGGTTAGTCGTTTTGCAAAGAAACGAGCTGGGGGTAGATCTCGGTCTTCGGCCAGTGCCTCCCTTTGGAACAGCCTCCCGCCACCTCGAAACGTGAGAAAAACCATCTCCGGTTGCAGAAACACCTCAAGACCTTCCTCTTTGTCTCTGCCTTTGACCCCCTTCTCCCCTGTTGATCTGTTTCTTCTCTTGGCATCGTGCACCTGGCCACCCTCTGTCATTCGGGCCCAGGTTCCTGCTCACCCTGCCACCCTCCTGCACTGCCTCCAGACCACCCCATGCACTAGGGTTATGTATATGTACCCATACAGTCCCCCTCCCACTTTTCTTCTGCACTTATCAGATATACCTTATATGAATAACTTTCACATGCCACTTGCTGGCTGCACTACTGTGGTTTATCGCCCTTATTTATTTATTCTGTTCTCTCCTCTGTTCCGCACTTTCCACTCCCCCCATCCACTTTCCCCCTTTTCCATGCACTAGTGTTTACGCTTTCTTAATGTCACTGAGCCTAGTAAGATCGCCATTTTTTTCTCTCTTGTTCCACTCCCTTTTTGCCTGGTCGTGCTCTGAAACACTTGCATATGAGCGCAATATAAATAAAATATAATTTAATTTCAAGTTCAAGGACTGAAAATAAAATATAGTGTGCTTGGAGGTCGAACTCAGTTGGCTTTGACACCTTCCTTAAGGAAAGAAGTGAAAGCGTGCCCTAATCGAACCTAATTTTCTGCCCTTACCACTAAAACAGAAAATAAAAAGTAAGGCATCCTGACCAATGCTTGAATGGTGGTTGGCTTCTGACCCACTATTAGGTTTCAAGAAAAGGGGTGCTTGGCCCAATTTGCTCAGTAACTAATGTCCCTTTCACCTCCACTTGCCTAGGGTTGGAAGTTCACTTGAAAGAAGCCCCTTTTCTTCCTGTGTTCTCTCTTTGTACTTGAAATCAATGTTTGTTCTCTTTTGGTTCCTCATACACTTTGTACAAGTCCTGAGATTCTTAGAAGCTGGACGTTCTTGGACTTGTAAATCTTGTTCCTGGTCATCACTGGGGGTTTACATTCCAATGATTCTTATACTGTTACCACTCTTCCCGTTGCATACCCCTCCATGGGGTCTCTGGCTTCACACCCCACGTTGGGTATTGCCTTTCTTTGGGCCAAGGATATTGCTAGGTCTGGAAAAGATCAGGTGCTAAGCTAATGTCGGGGCTAGCTAGCATTTTGGTTGTAGCACCCAAGCTTCTATCCAGGGCTACAACCAAAAAACCTGGGACTATATCCCCCTTTGCCCCCCCCCAGCAACGCCTCTGCTTTGGGCACCCTCCTGGCTATGACTTGTATCCTGGTTTTCACCCTGCCTCGGGGTCTACTGCTTTTTAACCCCCCTTGGGGTCATTCTGTTCCCATCCCACTTTTGGGTTGTTTGGGTCTCAAGGTCTGTCTCAACCTTTGCACTCGCCTCACAACTTCCCTAAGCACTGCAAGCTTTCTCTTTTCAGGGAGAGTTCTTCCAGTTGGGCGAGTTGGGTAGGTGGCGTGGTCTCCCTCCCTCGGTCTTCCTAATCTGTCGGAGTGATGCTGCCTTCCCATCGGTGCCCAGCAAGATTTTGGCTGTGGCATTGCATCTGTAGTTCAAGGGCAACAGTTCCCTCCGCTGAGCTTGTTGCGCCAAATCTTTCTCCGCTGCTGCAGCTTTCTTGCCTGGCACTCCGTGGCCTCAACTGCAGATCACAGCACCACATCAGGTGCCAGCTTGTCTTGTCGCTTCAGGTCACATCTCCTCTGAAAACCATCCTCCCGAGTGGCTCTGCAGGCCTCTGTTCCCTTCCAGCAATACAGGAGGGGGTTCTTCTTGTTGCAGGGGAGGGATTTTGTCCCGTTCTCCAGGTCTGTTTGAGGGCAGTGGCTGAAGGTCAAAAACCATACCAACCTTTGGTATATGAATTGGTAACTCTGTACAAATGCAACCCGTTAGGCGGAAACCTGTGCAGTTCCCTCTGGGACCACTGCAAAAGATTTAGGACTACAGGTGTTTGGCAGTAAACCCACTTGGTGGCAGTCTGCACCACACAGATTCACTGTTGGTAGCTGTGGCTGAGAAGTCAGACTTCTCTCAAGAAGAGTTAAGCAGTATGTGGAGTATACAAGATAGGGCAATTCTTCACAGTAAGACAAGCAAACACGCAACGAGGCTCAGTGTAAAGATATTAAGGTATTTATTTATAACAAAACATCTATCAAAAACACTATGGCACTATCACGGCAAATAAATCAAACACAATTACTCTACGAAGAAGAAACGATCAATCCCCCTAGCAATATTTCGACAAGTCTAGGTTTTACCGGCACACTTATTTACAGACAGAGGTGTATGCCTCAACCTAGATGGCACTCTAATATTAGTTAGGACGGGAGAGAAAAAAATAGGCAGGTTATGCAAGCAACACCGTTCAATACTTCACGGGAAAAAAATGCAAGGCAAGAAGACAAGAATCCCAATAGATCATAAAGTTCAGAGGCCAGGCCCACTCGGAGAGAGGCAAGGCGATATGTCCCAAAAGTCTCTAGTGGAAATGCGTTCGAGTCTTTGTGGCAAATTGTTATCGGCAGATTGAACCAGTTCAGAACAATACGGGAGAAAGCTTGGAGGCGACCCAACGGAAAGGAGAGGATTAAGATACATCACTCGAACCGATCGAAAGGGAAGCCAGGCGGGCACTGTACCTTGTTGTGGAGGGCAGCTCCGGCGGGGGCAGTTGTTCCTGGTGGTGGATGCACGTCGGGTCTTTGCCAAGAGTAGAGATGTTCTCGTCGTCGAAGAAAAGTGAAGTCCGGTGCACCACCAGGGAAGAGACCAGCCGCGGAGTGCTCCGTCACAAGGCACCACCTTTTGCTCGTGGTACAGGGGTAGTGGCTATCCGGTTGCCGAGGTGCGCTGCACGGGCAATTCGACCACTGCGTCCTGAGGCGAATAAAAAGCTAAGGGGACTGGTTGTTCCCACCAGTCAGGGGAAGAGACTCTCCGGCAGGGAGATCTCCTCTGTCGTCGGGAAGTGGCGAGTCGGTTCCGCAGGGCTCCACCGGAGGTGTCGTCGTGCAGGTCGGCTCAGCGTTACCCTCGTCGGATTCTTAGGTCCTGTGGCGACTTCTCAAGATCCAGTCCCAAAAGCCCTGCTAATATGCAGAAAACCCCCACTCATTCAGCCTAGCTGTCAATCAACACATGCTAAGTGGTGAGCGGGGAGGCTCACCACTTGGGCCAATCACTCCAGAGTGCGACCGGAGTTGGCAAGGCAACTCGGTCCAGGGTGCCTAAACCCCCTCCCACACCCCTGTGGTAACCCAGACAGAATGGCACCACTTTGGAGGGTCTCTGTACAGAGCCCGCCAAAAGTGGAACAAAGGGCTCAACCTTTGGTTTAGGAGTCACAGAGACGAACACAGACGCCATTTTAAAAACCGAGTTCTGGCAGAAAATACCATCCGATAAACTTATTTACGATAAGTAGACCGGTGGTACGTTAGAGATTAACGAGGAAAAGTATCAATCTCCAACAGTGGGACGAATCCCATGGGGTTATGTTCGGGGTCGAACATAACAAGTAGTTTCCACTGCCACCAGCCAAAACTCGACGAGGGGGGACGGGACAGTGCCCCCTCGAGTAACAGATCCAGGAGTAATCGAATTACCCCTACTAGTACGTCCACAATAAGATGGTTTGTACTAGTTCTGTTAGTAAATTTAGGTCTAGGAAAGCCAACGGTGACTTTACATGCCCGGGGAGACAGTCAGTCCCTGGGTATGGAGTCTATGGTGGGTGCCCGCTAGGACGCCCCGGTGCTACGGCACGTAGGGTGCGGTGTAACACACATAGAAAAACATATGAGACCCTATGGAGTAAAAGACCCCATAGCCCATAGAACACATGGACATTCAAAGGAATTACACACATACATGTCCAAGAGCGGAGCGGGAGAAAAGAGTCCCACTCTTGGCAGGAAGGAAAAAAACAAACTCCAGAAATCCAGCAAAGCTGCTGGGGGACTCACTAGGTTAGGAAATTCAGCCCAAACAGGGAATTCTCCCTACAACAACCAACAAATGCATTGTATTTCAGGGGCAAGGGAGGATAACACAACCTTATTCAGAAATTGCCTGTCCTCTAAGGGGGTGGAATCACCCCCAGTAGGATCCTGCTTACCATGGGGTTGAGCTTAGCAGGCTCACCTCCATAGTCCCAAAGGGGATGGATCCCAATATCTCTGGAATTGTCACAGTAGCAAAACACTTTATATAACTGAAAGGAATGCCCTGGTCACCTATAAGGCCCACAGATGGACAATTCCCGAGATGCGACACTCAAAATAGAAATAGTGTCCTGGGGACGCTGCGTGCGATGGCATGAGTAAGCAGGCCAGTCCGGTCCTACGCTCCCAAAATGCTGTCCTTGCCATTGAAACACCCACCGAGGCTGAGCGCGGGGACCCAGGAGTAAGAAAAGCTGGTGGAGGTTGTGCGGCAGGCAATCGTGCTAACATCAGGAGGAATAAGCCTGAATTCACAGCAGGAAAGTGAAGGGAGGCTGGGATGAGCACTTGGGAAAGTGCAGGCTAAAACGGCAGGAGGACCTGGGACGAGACTGACCGCTGCAGCATTGCTGCGAAGAGAAGGAGTGGGGTGGTCCCGGGTTAATTCTGCCACGCCCTAGCTGAAATAAGCTGTAGTGCAGAAGATCAAGTGGCGCAGGGGCTGGGCAACTGAGCCTAGAAAGTGAATGCCGGGTGGTGGGATTACGGGCAGAGCCTGCCAAGGCGTGGTGGACTCTGAAGTTCATGACATCCCACGCACAGTGAGATCACTCAATGGGAGTAGCACCACAGCAAGTGGAAAACAGCATCAGCTGGCTGGGAACATTCTACGGAGCCCAACAGCAGAGGTGGCACCTGACCGTGGAGAGGCTTACACTGCAGCAGAGGGACCCAGGAGGGTTTGCAAACAACTCTGGGTGGCTTTCATTCACAGCGACCTGAGGCCTGACTTCTCTGTGGATATCAGCCTTCCCCTTAATTGCTTGCTGGCCCCCTCCCCAGAAGAGGGGTCCAGGAACAGACTAGGCACTACAGAAGGTGTTAAGAGGCAAGTGACTGACCGCAGATTGTAGGTCCAGGGCAGGGGGGGCTGACGACGCCCTGGTTTGGAGCCTGGAGTGGAAGCCACCTCGCAGGGATCCTATAAATAAAGTGGAAAAGGAGCAGATTTTAAGAGCTTAGATCCCTCGGGCCCACTGCAATCATGAAAAAAGACAAAGCTAAACGGGGAGTTGGTAAGAAGGCGAACACACAGGCCAGGATGGATGCTTTCCCAGTTGCCAGCCCTGGGACACTGGGAGGACTGGCCGTGGGTGAAACAACCCTCCAGGTGAAAGGGGCAACAGGGAGTGATGACTACATGAAAGACATCCTGGAAGCAATCAAGGATGCAACAACAACCTTGGTGCGGTAAATTGAAGCGATTGGGGCAATGTGGGTCTACTGCGGCATGACCTCCACAAAATGTCGGGCAGAGCGGGAGAGGAGGAGAAAAGAATTTCTATTTGGAGGATGTCACAAACCCACTGAGGGGAGAGATCCACGCACTGACAAGACTAAATTAGCTTGAAACCGGGATGGAGGATGCAGAGGGACAGGCGAGAAGCAGCAATATTCGAATTAACTGCCTTCTGGAAAAGATAGAGGGTCCTTCCATGGAGCTCCACTTCTAAGGGTGGATGAAAAGTTGGGCTGGTCCACAGGAACTTCTCCAAAGACAGGGTGCATGGAATTCCGGGGAGGGTGCCGCTGCCTAGGGCCCCCCCTCAGACAAGTGATTGCCAAACTATTAAACCATAGAGATCAGGATTACATCCTCCATGTATCCCGGAAAGAAAGGACCTTTGGAAGCGAACAGAGCCAGGGTCGTCATCCTTCCCAATTTTACAAAGGTGGTCCAGAAGGCCAGAAGTTCTTTTGATGGAGTCAGAAGACTCCTCAGGGAGAAGGAGAAAATATGCCACAATTTCCCTGCAATGCTTTGAGTGATTGGTTCAGGACCCCCACAGAGACTAGGGACTGGGCAGAGGAAATCCACCAGAATAGGGACAGAAAACAGAAGGACCCCCAAAAAGAGCCAGAGCCCGGTGGGGGAAGCGGAGGACCCAAGCCAGAGGAAGGGCACGCCCCACCATAATTTAGCTGGACTTTGGGTAATTTGGGTCCCTGCCGACTACATGGGGTCTGGAGAGGTGGTTCTCCTACTTATGTGAAACGGAAATTAATTGGGACAGTCATGTATATATATGCTCAGGCCACATCGGCTGGATGAGAAGAATCAGGCCGGACTGAGTTGGATTGGAGTGACTGGAGCTCAGGCCCCACCTTTTCTTTATGTTTAGTCTGGTAGTCGCTCCTCCCGTGAGCAAAGCTAGGCTGTTTGATACGGGGCGATAGATGCTTCAAGATGGGTGGGGGGTACTTTTGGGTGCAGGGGTTGCTACAGTTGCATTGTTTACTACTAAGGCATATATAATTGAGGGGGAACACAATGGTTTTCCCATAAGCGATGGGGGATGACCACAGATGGGAGATCAAACGGCTCACGTGGAATGTCAACGGTCTGCATGATGAGATCAAAAAAGGGGTTGGTTCTGAAATACCTGGGCAGGCATAAGATAGACATCGCACTGCTACAGGAAACCCACCTGGAGGGCACCCAAGGTGGCGTTCTGGGGTGAGAACAGTACAAGATAGTAGAACATGCTGGGTATTAAAAGGGCTCCACAGGGGTGTCTAATGGTCAAACGCCCGCTTCCCCTGGAGGTGTTGGTCAAAAGGGACCTGGGGTGGGGGAGGGTGGGTTTTGTTATGGTAAGTAGGACTTTGTGGGGTGAAAGCATGATAGTGCTGAGTGTATATGCAGCCTCCCTCCCCGCCCCCCCCAAGAGGGTAATTTCTTGCCAAGATCCAGGGGCCACTGGTGCAACACGGGGCAGATCTTGCCATTGTGGGTGGGGATTTTAACAGTGTTATGTGTAGGGAGAGGGACAGATCAGGATGAGGAAGCGGGGTGGCACATCAGTCAGCCACTTCCTGCCTGGCAACATTTGAGGGTGCAATGTTTTTAGAATATACACCCACTGATCTTTCTATTATGGGTTGCATGCAACATTCTCCCGCATCGACTATATCTTTGTGCCATGTATAGGGGCATGGCATCTCTAATCATGCTCCCCTTGCTGTCAACATCAAGGGGCGGGCAGGGAATGGAGACAAAGTGCCTATCACCTGGGCAATGAGGAGATCCTATAAGGGTTGGCGGAAGGGACTGAGGCATTTTTTCACTCACAACTAGGGGTCAGTGGCGAGTAAGACCAAGATGTGGGAGGCTTACAAGACAGTTTTTTTACACTTAAAGATAATTTGGGCCCGGTCCGGACTAGGCTCCAATATGATGCCAAACACTGAGCTACTTTCTCCAATCTCTTTTAAATGATCACACTCGCTAGGCTTTTTTACATCGGACTGGTTCAGCTGAAGGTTCTGCATCAGGTGTATTCTAGGACAAGCTTACACACAATAGGGAGGGCAGAAAATGATATACCTGCTTGAAATGCAAAAGCAGGGTGGGGGATCCTTCTTTCATAGGATTTGGGCTTGCCCCAAGGTTGGGGTATACTGGGAAACAGACCTACACATCCCTATCCAAGCTGGAGGGGAACGAGATAACAAGAGATCCTCAGCTAGCCGTTTTGCATATTTTGGGAGAGGCAGTGAGCTCTGGGAAGGTGGGGGTGTCAAGCAACCTATTAGTACAGGGCTGACAGTGCCAAGTAGGGATCTAGCCACTCAATGCGTTATGGGGAAAATGCCAACGGTGTGTGCATGGAAGGAGGGCATGCATCATTGCAGGTCACTGGAGGAAATTGCACATAGACAGAGGAGGCCTCCAGAAATTCTGGAAGATAAGGTGCAAATGTGAAGAGGAAGGATGAAGGCGGGGGCGGGCAGAAAGATCAGTCTTGTAGGAATGGGTAGGAGGGAAGGGGGGGAGGTTTTGTAAATCATTGTAATCAAAGGGATATGTACTGTTATGATTGCATTGAAGGAATGCTCTGTCTTTTGGTTAGGTTTTATTTTTGTATGGGCTGTTCTAATGTTTTTGAATTCTGCTAGTGTATTAAAAATAAAAACAACTCTAAGAAATAATAAAATGAAATGGTGTCATGCATTTTTGGTGTCTGTGTGGCCCCATATTCATTAACAAGGCTTTTGCAGCAGTGGATTTGCATTTGTTGGTGATTCATTATACTCCTACCTAGATATTTGGCTCATCAGAATCCAGCCGTCTCCATAGCCCTGGCGCTCTGTCCATTACCTGACCCCTCAATTTCCTGTCTACCTTTCAGATCCATCAAAAATAAAAAATCATGAGTGCATTGACCTGGTCTTCTTACAGGGGTCTTGAGGGGACCTAACATCCCCCCATCACGTGTCTGAACAGTCTATTCTTCAGTCTATTTGGGTGCTGGATCTCCCTCTTGGGTAGGTGGTTTCCAGCTTGGGGGGCCATAGGCAGTGTAGCCAGGGACTGCTGTGGGCCAATCAGCAGCTTGACCCACTTCACTTGCGATGCAAAGGTGCAAGGTCTCCGACAATTGGTTGCTTCCTCTTCAGACAATCTCTAAGTTGGAGGAATTGCATGTTATTTCAGTCCTATTTTGCTGTACCCCTGGTCACTTTGACATGTCACTTCCTGCGGGTGATTAGTTTCCCCTCACTTGGCATTCTCACAAATACATTGTCTACCACATCAAAAACAGGTTGCCCTGTCAGTGTATTATTTGCTCTTCACCTTGTATGTTGCATCACATTATCATACACACCTCTGACTGCACCAGCCACTGTTCCCATCAATAGCAGTCAAAGACCAAGCATGAAATTGGTGGTGCTGTGCGTCATGCACTCATGTGGTGTGTTTTGATAGTGTAGCAGTGTCCTGATCAGTGCAAGCCTTCAGTGATCTCTTCTGCTTCAGCAAACTGCACTGTCTGGATGGCCCGACCATTCTGCTCACTTACGCAGCCACAATGGAGTCATCATCATCTTTTTGAGCCCCAGGCTTTTTGCAAGTCATTTGAATTATTGGCTATCTATTGGTGGTACCTCAGTTATGCCCCACTGGCTGAAAATCTTGACAAGCAATTTGGCAACATTGAGAAATTATGTGGACATGACCTCCCTGATGGGAAATCTTGGAGATCCGATTGCAGCGAGTAGATATGTTCAGGTCTTCATTTGTCCCTAAAAGTTGACAGCGACTCGATGCCAAACCCTTGCTGGGAGTGCAAATCCAAAAAAAAGGAGGTGGGGAAATTGCCCGTTGTCAGGAGCTGGCAGGCAGTGCAACCTTTGACAATTTTTTCCATTAGCTCATCCATTTTCAGGAACTAAATGTAGCTTCTTAGAGAGGCACTTGGTGGCCATGATTCACCTGTGGCCTTCATGTGTGATGCCCACTGTTCATTGTCACAGAAATGTTAGGACTATTTGGTTGTCCTTCAGGAGTGCTTTCATGGACACTCCTAACTTGGCACTGCCCACAGTTTATGTCATCCTAAAAACGCATCCTGTGGTGCAGGGTCATTTCTTTCCTCCACTGGTTAAGGGTCATTTCCTGGATAGCAGCGAGTGTCGGGTTTAGCAGATGTTTCTTGTACTTCCACTGTGGAGATAGTCGGCAACAGTGTGCAATGAATGGTGTAATTTACAAATCTTCCACCACCCTTTTTAAGGTGTGCCAACTTTGTCCCTAGTGTTGCATCAACTAGTTAGCAGGGTTGTGGTCTCAACCTGGTAGGTGGGTGACAGAGTTGCACATCACAGGATTCTGTCACTTCTCCCCAGGATAGGTGCCTTTCCCTGTGAAGCTAGGGAGGTGAGCCTGCTACGCAATACCCTCCCTTATAGGTAAAGGCAAGTGGGACCTCACTGGGAGAGACTCCCCCTTGGGGGACAAGGACTCTCAGTTCTAATGGGGAACTCACTGAGCCAGATGTACTTAACCCATCTTCAAAGACATCTACTGAAGAAAGACATAAAAGAAACCAAACATAATTTGCTATCGTCATCCAAATACTGTAATGGTGCCCATGAAGGAAAACTGGAGTCATACTGAGAGAAGGAAAACCAGAAGAAGAATAATGATCACAAATTAAATGAAATGGAAGGACTTCAATACTGCACTCAGGAAGTCTCGTGGCAGCGTGATAAGAAGAGGAGGCAGATCTCCCGCAAGTTTCAAACTGGCTCACAATGGTACACAGAAGGAAGCTTGGACAGGTAGTATCCGATGCAAATTAGAAGCTTAGGTTCAGCTGTGGATGCCTGGCATCGAAGAGGAGAAGCAAAGTACAGAGGGTAACAAGGTGTCCCTACCTTGAATGAGGAACAAGTGGTGGCGTGACCACGAACAAGCCGTGGTGGACTAACAGTCCATAAACTATGCCAACACAGTTTTGACAGAGAAAAAAATGAGCAAACCAAAGGAAGAAACGAGAGACACTATATGGAAAACTACAGAGAAACTGAAGAGCCAGCCTGACAAGCCATCCAGCGGGTCCCACACTGTGGTACCAGCTGGTGACATTATCCCTGAAGAGCTCAAGTAACTGGGAAAGTGGGAGACCTGGGAGGGGGACCAAAGATAATAATTGGAAGATTCATACTCGTCCCAGTCAAAAAAGGGTATGGAATGCATGAGAAGAATGATGGTCATTAATGGGATGCTCATACTTGTTCCAGTCAAGATACAGTATCAAGAGTGCGCGAAGAGAGTGAGAATCATTACTGGAACATTCATACTCATCCCAGTCAAGACAAAGGGTGGACAATTAATAAACCTTTAAGTCTGAATGGATAAAAAAAAATAAAGAACCAAGGGATAAGACAAGAGTATAAAAAGGATGGAGCGGTCCAGGAGGAAGTCAATTTGTTTAGACAGGATGTGCGGAAGCTGGCAGAGCGCACTGGAAACCTGGAAAAGGAGATGGCCCCAAACACGGCGGCATGCGCAGCCCATGGATTGGAGCTCCATGCCCTCGTGCAGCGTGTGGGTAATCTGGAGAACAGGGCCGAGGAGGCGGAAGGGCGCGCTAGACGCAACAACATTCGCATTGTTGGACTGCCAGAAGGAATGGAGGGGCCTAATCCAACAGATTCTGACCCAGGGGTTCGCAGTTGAGAGGGCACATAGGACCTTGACAAGAAGGCCTCCACCGGGTGCACCCCCGTGGCCGATGATCGCAAAGATCTTGAATTATCGGGATCGGGAGAGGATACTCGAATTCTTCCGGAAGGGAGGAACGATAGAAAGGGGGCCGGCGAAAATCACGGCGTACGCGGACTATACTTTGCACGTGCAGCGTAGCAGGATGAACTTCGGGGCGGTGAAGAGGAGGTTGAGAGAAGCCGGCCACCGAAATATGTTGCTTTACCCGGCCAAACAAAGTGTTTTATAAGAATAAAACTCTTCTTCTTCGAGACGCCGGAGGACACCATGGACTGGCTGGACATGCAGGGTCGCCCTCAGGAACCGGATATCCAGTCGAGAGCAGCAGAAGAAGTTAAGTAGCACGTAGCTGGGCTATCCCTGGCAACATAATATAAGACAATGGGACTAGAATTTGGTATTATATAAAACTGATGGGGTATGTGTTGCAGCGACATAAGCTGGCAAGATCGTTATAAACTACAATTCTAATCGGATGAAGACATTGGGACTTGAATATAGTGTTAAATAAAGTGCGGTGGGAATGGGTTGCAGCAAAACATGTGCTAGCAGGATCCGAGGGATGCAACCATCCTAATTAGTTGAATGAGAGCTCCGGGAGACAATCCTTAAACCCCTTAGTAGTACATTTAGCTAGGTCACTGTTAGATCAGTGACGCCCCGCAGGGTCCTAGCCTTCGATTTCAGGACAGGACCAGACTTGGGTGGGCCTGAAATCCAGGGATGGAGCTGGGCATTTGTTGGGGCTGGGTAGGGTGGGGAACGGGAACGGGTTGTGTGCGGTGGGGAGGAGTTTGGGAAAGGGTAGAAAGGGAGGTTTTGGGAAAGAGGGAAGGGGGGGAATGTTGAGGGAGGGAGGGCTAAGAGCTGGACAATGGGTCATCAGGGTAGATTCTGGAGGGGAGGGGAAGATGGAGGGGGAGCACATCGAGTAGATGGCGTCGGGTAATCTCACAGTGGTGACCTGGAACGTGCGGGGTCTCAATAGCTATTTGAAACGCAACAAAGTGATGATGTACTTAAAGAGGATGCGCATTGACATAGCCTTGCTGCAGGAGACCCACCTCACCAAGGAGAAGCTGGAGGTGGTTAGGAGGAAATGGAATGGGAATGTCATAGGTGCCACATACTCGTCATTTGCAAGGGGGGTGATCACCTGGGTGGCACTGCATGTGCCGTTTCGGTTGCTTAGCTCGACAATAGATCCAGAGGGTAGGATGGTGGCGGTGGCAGGGATTCTGGAAAACAGGGAGGCGAACATTGTAAATTTGTATGCCCCTAACCACGATACAGCTGCATATTTTAGGTCCTTATATAGGAAAATTAGTCCCCTGGTGAGTGGCGCAATGGTTTGTGGAGGGGATTTCAATTGCACCCTAAACCCCAGGATTGATAGGTCAGATGCCAAATCAGGGAAGCCAGCGCCAGCAGCTAAAGCACTGAGGACCCTATTGATAGACCTTGGTCTGGAGGACGTGTGGAGAAGGTTACATCCAATGGATAGGCAGTATTCGCACTACGCAGCGCCGCACGACCTGCATACAAGGTTGGATTACGTGTTTGCTGCAGCGGAGATAGTAGGAGAAATGGTGGGGGCCGAATACAAGGCTAGGGTATTATCCTACCACTCGCCTTTAGTTGTGGAGTGGCAGCACCAACCCCCCCAGAGCGCGTATCCCGACATGGAGGCTCAGAACTGAGGCCCTACAGGATGTGGAATTTTGAGAGGACCTGAGGGTGGCTATCGAGGAATACTTTGAAATTAATACGGGCAGTGTACGTTCTGTGGTAACGGTATGGGAGGCATTTAAGGTGGTGGTGCGTGGGATAGCCATATCAAAATCTAAAGGGCTCCAAGGGGGTATCGAGCGGGAATTGCTGGAAACGGCAAGAGAGCTGGAGGGCCTTACTCACAGTGTGGGGACCTCCCGTGAGGACAGCGCTAAGACAAAAAACGTACAATTAGCGTGTATGGAACTCTGGGATAGATTATGTAAATTAAATTATAGGAAATATACAGAGAGGTTACATGCTGGGGGGGGATAAGCCAGGTAGATTGCTGGCCTGGTTATACAAAAATGAGACCCCCCCGTTCAGTGATCAGAGAGGTTAGGGACGTGGAGGGTCGTACTTATAACACTCAAGAAGGGGTTAATGGGGAGTTCCTCAAGTACTACAGATGTTTATATGAGGACACAGGAGAGGATATGAGCCAGGAAATAATAGAGGATGTGGGGCTGCCGCCCACCTTGGATGACCTAGAACGTGCAGATCTGGACGCCTCCATCACTGTAGACGAACTAGAGGAGGTGATCCAACACCTTCCCACGTGTAAGGCGCCCGGGTCGGATGGGTTATCCAGTGAATTTTATAAAGCATACAAGCAAGAGCTACTCCAGCCGCTGCTGGCTATGTTTAATGAAGCCTATGAGCAGGGGGAACTGCCGGCGTCCCTCCGCGAGGCGGTGATCATCCTGCTCCTGAAACCAGGTAAGCCGGACACGGAATGTGGGACGTACAGGCCATTGTCCATGCTTAATCAGGATATCAAAATACTCACGGTAGTGCTAGCTAACAGACTAAAGAGGGTTATTGGCAAGCTGATACACTCAGACCAAACGGGTTATGTCCCAGATAGAAACATCACAGATGACCACAGGAGGCTGCACCACATTATTGATCAAACTAGAGAAGACTCGGGAGGGATGGCCATCTTGTCGCTGGACGCGGTGAAAGCCTTCGATTCAGTGAGGTGGCCGTGGTTAAAGGCGACCCTGAAGGGGTATGGAATGGGACCTGTATATACTAGATGGGTCCAGCTGCTATACAGCTCCCCGGTGGCAAGCGTTAAAACCGGCCCTACAATTTCAGACAAATGGCAACTCAGCAGGGGGACCAGACAGGGTTGCCCCTGGTCACCTATGTTATACATCTTGGCATTAGAACCGCTAGCAATATGCCTGTGGCAACAATACGGGGAGATTGGGATTCGCACGACGGGGGGCACGCACCTGATATCATTGTATGCAGACCATATGCTTCTTTACCTGTGCTACCAGGAGGAAAACTTGCAATATGTGCTAGAGGTGATGGATCGTTATGCCACCCTTTCGGGCATATCGGTGAACCCCAGGAAGTCTAGCATGTTCCCCTTGGGAAGGTACAGGGGCACCCCATCGGCGGAGCTACCTGTCCTGCGGATACCCTGGCAGACCATGACATTCAAGTATCTGGGTGTGAATATTTATCATGAGATAGAGATGGAACACAGACATAATACTGTGAAAGCGATTGAGGGTATTAAGAATAGCATGGTGTTCTGGTCTAGGTTACCCCTGGCCATGATGGGGAGAGCAGCCCTGCTCAAGATGGTTGTTTTGCCCAGACTCTTGCACTTTTTTGTGAATGTCCCATACCTGATCCCCAGACGCTTCTTTGTGAGACTCCATGGCATGTGCAGGGGCTTCATATGGGGCAACTCCAGGAATAGGGTGGCCCTGTGGAAGCTGCAGAACACTTGCGATAAGGGGGGCATAAACCTTCCAAACTTTGAATTGTATTTGGCGGGACAGTTGTTGTACGTGGCCAGGTGGCTGTCTGCGGAGGACTCGGCGGAAGCTAGGCTTTTGCGGGGAGACTTAGTCCCATACTTCCTTAGAGAGACAGTGTGGATGCATAAAACTAAAATGGTGGAGAGGGGGAGACTATTGGAGTTGGGCTGGGCAGTTTGGCGCAGAGCATGGAAAATGGTGGGCGACCCGGACCAGTTCTCTTTGCAGGTCCCGCTGGTTGCCCTATGTGGTGATGACCCCCAATTGTTCGAAGCAGTCCGCAGATACTGGGAACCGGTGGGTCTAGCCACCCTTGGAGATTTATTGCAGGGGGGGGGTACTGGAATTTTGGAGGTTGCATGAGGAAACAGGGGTTCATAGAGGGCAATATATTACATACATCAGGCTCTTGAAACTGGTAAGGGGGAGGTAGTAGCCTGAGACGGTGCTGGCGGAAGAACCTGATGCCACTCTGGAAATGATGTACGATGTCTCAGAGGGAGGACACGAACTATCTAGGATATATGAGCTCTTAAGAGCAAAGGTTGAGAGGGAGCTATTCCAGCTGAGGCATGATTGGGAGGAGGATATTGGAGAATCCATGACCAATGGACAATGGGACAGAGTACAGAGGTACCACCAAAAGGTGTCTCGGAATGCGAGACTCCAGCAGACCCAGTTGTATGTCACCCACAGGGCCTACCTGACCCCTGGAAGAATAGCCAGGTTTGGAGGCTCAGCTATACAGAAATGCCCTAGGTATGGAGAGGTGGAAGCAGGGTTTCTGCACAGGTTATGGGCTTGCCCAGAGGTGCATAGATTCTGGGAAGAAATAAAGACGAAAATGGCCAGTGGGGGTGTGGTGCTGGACGTGGGGTCTGCTGGGGCATGCATGCTTGCGAATTTCCCCAGGCCACGTAACTAAGCATATTAACAAAACGAAGGACCTGGCATTTGTCCTGGCCAAGTGCAGGATTGCAATGAGTTGGAAGGCAGCCCATAGGCCTAGAGTGGAGATATGGTGGGCGGACCTCTTGAGATGGGCAGAAGCTGAAACTGTGGTTTGGTTTGAAGCTGCCACTAGAGGGGGAGAAGAGGAAGTGGGCCCCCTGATAGCCTGGAGGCAATTGGTGACCTCGTTGGCTACACCTCGCCAGGTCAGTCATGAAACAGAAGACTCGGATGAGTCAATAAGCACTGAGATTCCCGAAAATGCTCATGAAGATGACTCATGTTACGGCTCGAGTTTGGGGGGAGGGAAGGGGGAGGACGGGAAATGTATAACGTTTTGGTTTGTTATTGATTATGAACGTCCTCAAAGTTGTAATGTTTGATATGTTGTCATAAAATAATAAAAACAAATTAATTTCTTTTAAAAACAAGAGTATAAAAAGGAGAGCAGAAGTAGTAAAAAAGAAAAGATACTTGAAACCTGTAAAGATCCAGTGTCGGAACTGTGGGACTAGATAAAAGTAGTCATCAAGAACTACTAAAAGATCCAGTACTGAATGAATGTGGTGAAGAACCAGCTCACAGGAGAAGGGAGTAATTATCCTGTGCTTTTAATAGTGGTAGGGTAGTTTTGGACAGTGGAATGATCTTGATTTGGACTATTACCAATGAACACCTTTCTTTAGGGCTGCAACACCGTTAGTAGAGGGAATGTAAGGAGTTTTACACTTTTGATTTAATAAATCAACACCGAGATGGGAGATCAGAATCCGTATCCGTATCCGTATTTTGGCCCGCTACAGCTTGTAGGTGGATGCTCCATCCCTCTTGATCCTTGTGGGCGTTGGGGGTGGGGCATCCCAAAGAGTGACCGGAGCACCTGTTGCTCATTTATAAAGGTGAACTTAAAAGAAGTGGTGAAGTGCTCATATGGATGCCAGGCTTTCGGTCACCATCTGGGAGTAGGATGCTCATGTGGGTGGTAGAGCTCTACTGGCGGACAACACAATGGTGAGCAATCTCGCTGGGTGTAAAGACTGAAGGGGGGTGTCTGTACTACTTCTCTCTATATGGCAGAGGAGAGGCACAGAGGACCCCAGCCAGGATTCTCTATTATTGGTACGTGGTCGAGCAATCAAGGCCTAGCTTCTCAGGAGGTGATGCAGACTGGTTCTTAAGTACAGTGTAGTCCACAAGCCCCCACCAAGGAATGTCCACATTGTATTACTGAAAACACAGTCTTTATATAATTAATATTCAAGATTATGTACATTATCACAATAACGCACTTTGTGCTCAGAAAATCTACAAGGAACAAGTTACTTACCTGTAACTGTTGTTCTCCAGCATGGGTCTGGCATGGATTCACATGCTCATGAATATTCCCCGTCGTCAGGCTGGGAATCCTCGGTAAAGAAAAAACCAGTATCAGTTTCGTTTCTGATCTGTCTTTCGTAGTAATAACCAATCACTGGTCTCTGCGTCATACTGACCACAGCCAATGACTGCCCTCTACCTAAGCACCGCCTCTGGCAGCCATCTTCAGATTTGGAAGCACGTGAAGTGGCAGTATGACCAAGTGAAGAGCCGCAGAGGGGTAGGCGGGAGGGTTCGCATGTGAATCCATGCCAGACCCATGCTGGAGAACAACAGTTACAGGTAAGTAACTTGTTCCTTCTCCAGCATGGGGTCTGGCATGGATTCACATGCTCATGAATAAAGAATACATAGCAGTACACACATGCACAACCACGGGAGGTGGCAAAGGCTCAACATTAAGCATCACATCAACTCAACATTAAGCATCTTACCTCCTCACCAGGCTCACCTCAGGCGAACAGGTTGCGCAGCACTGCTTGGCCGACCCTGGACTCCTCCCTGGAATCCCGGTCGACGCAGTAGAATTTCGTGAAGGTGTGCGTCGACCTCCACGTAGCAGCCCTGCATATGTCCAGCAGGGGCACACCAGATAGGAACGCCGTGGTAGCTGCGATCGCTCTGGTGGAATGGGCTCTCGGACGGCCAGGCAGCGGTCGGTTTGCCAACCGGTGACAGTACATGATACAGCCGGAGAGCCATCTGGAGATGGAAGCCTTCGAGAGAGCCTTCCCCTGATTGACAGGTCCAAAGTTCACAAAGAGTTGTGACGTCTTCCGAAAACCTTTCGTGCGGTCCACGTAGAACTTCAGCGCTCTAGCTACATCCAGCGAGTGCAAAGTCCTCTCAGCCGGCGACGAAGGCGACGGGAAGAACACAGGTAACACCAAGGGTTCGTTGAGATGAAAGTCCGACGGTACCTTGGGCATGAAGGAGGGGTGCGTCCTGAGCACTACCCTCGTGTCGTGGAAAGTCAAGTACGGTGCCTTGCAGGAAAGGGCCTGGATCTCTCCCACTCGTCGTGCGGAGGTGATGGCCACGAGAAAAGCTGTTTTCCACGATAGAAACTTCAACGGGGCCGAGTGCAGAGGCTCGAACGGAGGTCCCATGAGTTTGGTCAGTACCACGTTGAGCTCCCACGCCGGGGCCGGAGCCTTCACCGGCGGGAACGATCTGAACAGTCCCTTCATGAACTCTTTCACCAGACGATGAGACCACAAGGACGTCCGGCCCGTGGTTCTGGTGTATCGGGAGATCGCAGCAAGATGAATCTTGATGGACGCGTGTGCCAGACCAGCTTTGGCCAGCGTCAGCAGGTACGGCAGCACTTGGGGAGCCGTAATCCGTAGAGGGTTAATCTTCTGTGCGTGGCACCAGACAGAGAACCTCTTCCATTTGTGTCCGTAGCATTTAAGAGTCGAGGACGCCCTGGCCTTTGCAAGAACCTCTCTGCAGTCGGCCGGTATGTCGTATCCTCCAAACTCTAGCGCTGCAGGAGCCAGGCCTGCAAGTTCAGCGACTTCGGGTCGTGGTGGAGGATGGCGCCTCCTTCCCTGGAGAGTAGATCCGCGTCCGCCGGCAGCTTGATTGGCGGGGACGCCGACAAGTCCAGAAGGTCCGGGAACCATATCTGCCTCGGCCACGCAGGTGCGACGAGGATCATCCTGCACCGTGACCTCTTGAGCTGGTTGACGAGCCGGATTAGCAGAGGCAAGGGAGGGAACGCGTAGAGGAACAGGCCCTCCCAGGGGAACGAGAAAGCATCGCCCATGCTCCTCGTCTGGGGAAACCTGCTGGCGAACCTCCGGCACTTGGTGTTCGTCGCCGTCGCGAACAGGTCGATCTGGGGTGTGCCCCACCGTCGGAAGAGGCGATCCACCAGATCCTGCCGTAGTTCCCACTCGTGGCACGAGCGCAGCTCCCTGCTGAGTGAGTCGGCGATGGTGTTTTTTATCCCTGCCAGATGAAACGGCACCAGAAGAATCCCTTGGGCGACGGCCCAATGCCACAGGTCCTGCGCCTCCTTGGACAGCGCTGGGGACCTGGTTCCGCCCTGTTTCCTGATGTAAAACATGGTGGTGGTGTTGTCGGTGAAGATCCTCACCACCTTGCCCTTGAGGGACGGAAGGAAGGACCTGAGGGCCCAAAACACTGCACGGAGCTCCAGGACGTTGATATGCAGGGACTTCTCCGTCGGGAGCCAGAGTCCCCTTGCGTGCAGATTTTCGGTGTGCGCTCCCCACCCTTCTAGGGAGGCATCCGTGGTCACAGTCACCTGGTGGGCTGGGGTCTGGAAGTCCATGCCCGCCGTCAGATGCGCGCGGGTGCCCCACCACCGTATCGCTCGTCGGAAACTCTCGTCGAGCTTGATCCTTTCCTCGAAGCTGCCCGTCGTCTGGATCCAGCGCGCATCCAGGAACTCTTGCAACGGGCGCATCCGGAGCCTGCACATGGGAATGAGGTAGATGCAGGAAGACATCATCCCGAGGAGGGACTTGATGGACCTCACCTTGGCCGCGTCGGCCACCAACATCCGTTGCACCTTGCCCAAGATGGTCCTGGTCCTCTCCTCCGACGGGGAGGCCAGAAGGGACACTGTGTCGAGCCTCGCTCCCAGAAACAGTGCGACTTGCGCGGGCACCAGGTGGGATTTGGCGTAGTTCACGGAGAATCCCAGGTCCGTGAGGAGTTGGACGGTCCTTGCCGTGTGGACCACGGCGAGCTCCCTCGTCTTGGCGCGGATGAGCCAGACGTCCAGGTAGGGGTAGACGTGAATCCCCTCGCGGCGCAGCTGCGCCGCCACCGGTGCGAGGCACTTGGTGAAAACCCTGGGTGCCGACCGCAGTCCGAAGGGAAGGGCTTTGAACTGGTAATGACGCCCTTGGACCACGAATCTGAGGAATTTTCGGTGCCCCTTTAGGATGGGAATGTGGAAGTAGGCATCCTCCAAATCCAACGACGATAGGAAGTCTCCTTCCTCCAGCTGACCCAGGACGTGCTGGAGGGTGACCATCCGGAACTTCTGCGCCTTGATGAACTTGTTCAGGCGTCGCAGGTCCAGGATGGGGCGCCATCCTCCCGTCTTCTTCTTCACGAGGAAGTAACGCGAGTAGACTCCGGAGCCCCGAAGCCTCTTTGGGACGAGTTCGATGGCGCCCTTCCTGAGCATCGCCTTTACCTCCAGGAGAAGTTGAGGGACGTGAAGTTCTTTCCTGGCCACGGGGGGGACGCGCGGGCACCTTCTTTGAAACTCGAGCGCGTGGCCCCGGGCCAGGGCGTCCAGCACCCAACGGTCGGTGGAGATGGACTCCCACACGCTGACGAAGCCCGCCAGCCGGCCTCCCACCGGGGTGCTTCGGTGGGGGCCCGACCCCACGGCCGGTTCAATCCTGCTTGGACGCGGCCTTGCCGCCTTGGCCTCCTTGGCGACGACGGCGGGGGCCGCCAGACTTGCCTCGTCCTCTGTAGGCCTCTTGCGACGACGAGCGGGCCGCTTGACGGTAGGAAGCGAAACCGCCGCCGGAACCTTTGGAGGCGCCCTTGCCTCCGCCGCTCCGAAAGGGCGTCCGCCGTTGCTGCAGCACTCCAAGGGCCCGGGCCGTCTCAGTATCCGCCTTGATGGCCTGAAGGGAATCGTCCACTGTCTTCCCAAACAGGTTGTTCCCGTCGAAGGGCATGTCCAGGACCCTGTTCTGGACGTCCTGCCGAAAGTCCGTAGCCTTGAGCCATCCGCGACGTCGAAGGCAAACGCCGTTGCCCATCTGGCGGAACCCAGTGTCGGCGATGTCCGTCGCCACGGTGATGGCGTGGTCCGAGGCCACCTCACCTTCCTGCAGGATCTCAAGGGCCTCCGCCCTCTTGTCGTCCGGCAGAAAATCCAGCAGGGGAGCTATCTTGTACCAGAGTTCCCTGTCGTAGCGGGCCACGATAGCCAAGGCGTTGGCCGCTTTAATCGTCGTCGCCGCCGACGAGATGACTCTGCGTCCCATGGCATCCAATTTCTTTCCCTCGCCGTCCGGCGGGGAAGTCGACGTGGAGGCCGCACCCCCCCCCGCTTTCTTCCTGGCTGCCGCGGAGACGACGGAGTCCGGGGTAGGCTGCGCCCGGAGGCATAGGGGGGCCGAGTCCGGGACCCGGTACTTTTTCTCGTACCGGTCTCTTTTCGCTGGCGTCGTGGAAGGGTTCTTGAGGAGGGAAAGGCCCTCATCCCAAATGTCGTCCAACAGAGGCACTGCGAGGACCGTCTTCCTCTTGGTCTCGCGCCGTTGGTAAAGGAAGCCTTCCTTTTTCTTCTCCTCAGGGCAGAGTTGGAAAAGCTCGGATGCCCTGGCGATCATTGAGTGGAACGATCCAATCTCGTCGGGCGGAGAAGCCCTGGGGGGAGGCGACGACGGAAAATCCTCGTCGTATGCCTCGTCGTCCGTACCCGTCGCTGCCGTGTCAGTCCCCGTATCATCCCCTCGGGTGGACGGGGAGGAGGGCTGGACGGGGCGCGATGGTTGAAAAGGAGGCGGTGGATGGATCCTTCTTTTCTTGGTAGGGGGAACACCAGAAGGTCCCGGTTCTGGATCCCCCGACGGGAGAGGTTCCTCCGTCGGTAACGGTAGTCTCGTCCTTATCTCGGAGCATAAGGACTGTATAGCCAACAAAATGGCCGCTGAGTTGTCTTGCGGCGCTGGCAGAGGGGAATCCGACGGGCGAGCAGGGGCCCCGTCGGTATCCTCGACGATGTCGTCGTCGTCACCTGCGTCGGGGCCCATTCCGACGGGCTGGTCTTGTTCCACGCCTAGGCCGTGGCTTAAGACCTCGATCAGTTCCTCTTCTGAGGTTGAGGCCGAATCTACGACGACGCCCTGCCCCCCCTTCTTCCCCACGGAGGGTTTCACGGGGGTCCTATCGATGGGCACGAAAGAAGACTCCCTCCGAGGAGGCAGGGAGATTCTGGGCCCCGAGGCCGCCACCACTGGTGCAGCCTCCACAGGCTGGGCCAGGGCCGCCGCGACCGTTTCGATAGAGGGCTTGGTCGAATGGATCAAGGCCTTCACCACCTTAGGTGCGCTCACCGCCTTATCCTTGAGGGAGGGGGCACTGCCACGCTCCTCCTCTGCCTTAGAGCTCGACCGGGGTCTCTCCAGGAGCTTCGCCGGGTGCTCGGCCTTCCTCTTACCCGACCCAGAGCGTTGGCTCGTGGTTGATGGTGCCGGGGAGGGTGCGCCCTGCCTGGCGCCCGTAGAGCCCGACCGTTCGGCGCTCCCGGTGCCAGCGGACTCGCGGTGCTTGGCCTTATGTTGGGCCCCCGTCGCCGGGGCGCCCTCAAAGGTCTTAGAAGACCGCTCAGATTTCTTCTTCTTCTCGCCAGACGGGCTCTTACCCTCCAGCCAGCTGGCGAGACGTTGATGGCGGTCCTTCATGGTCCGTTCCGACATGTTGCCGCAAAACGCACAGTCCTTCTCCACGTGCGTCTTGTCCCCATGAAGGCAGTAAAGGCAGAAAGAGTGTTCGTCCTCCTTGAAGACGTTCTGCAGCTGGCATCCAGGGCAGGCCCTGAACAGCTTTCCGGGCGTCGAGCTTCCCTTCTCCTGGGCCATCTCCGAGACCGGGCCTGAGAAGCTTCTGGAGTCCTCCGAAGTGTAGCTCGACGAAATCTTCACCCTTGAGGGGCACAGATGAATCCGACACGGGTCCCCGTTGATCGGATGTAGGATCGGTGGAGCTTGAGGCTCTTTTGACCGAAAGAATCGAAGTTTTTGTGAAAAAGCGCGAAAAAATAGCACTAACGCTCGAGAGCAATAGCACGAGGATCCCAACACATGAACGTGCGGTAAAAATCTGAAGATGGCTGCCAGAGGCGGTGCTTAGGTAGAGGGCAGTCATTGGCTGTGGTCAGTATGACGCAGAGACCAGTGATTGGTTATTACTACGAAAGACAGATCAGAAACGAAACTGATACTGGTTTTTTCTTTACCGAGGATTCCCAGCCTGACGACGGGGAATATTCATGAGCATGTGAATCCATGCCAGACCCCATGCTGGAGAATGGCAAATATATACAGTTTTAAAGTGGTACCACCATTATTATCAGATCTCATTAAAGTGCATCAACTATACTCTGGTTAAATGTTGCACATCACTTAATAAAGGCAACCAACAATAGAGATAGGAGGAAAGCAGTTGGTTAGAACAATTGGCAGAATACTGGCCCCTACCCCTGGACACAGTTCCATGTGGAGATCCCCCTACCACCTGGGCAACCTGTAAAATAAAGAGATATAACAAGCCCAGTCCATATATTGTTCTACAAGTCTTATTACCTTCTATAATGTTTCTACCCCCCGCAATGTTCCTGGTGGAGCAGACTTTTTCTAAGAAGTGTCGATGGATCCTTGAGTGACTCCGTTTAATGCAGGAGCCACCAATCGTCGAGAGGCGTCGAAGAAGGTGAACTTGGCGTCAATGAAGAGTTAGAGGGTGCCGAGACCACGGCGTCGATGCAGGTGGTGCTCGTCTGCAACATCCTGTAAGGATGAGGTGTGCAGGGCACCTTAGCGTTGGATAGTTCAGGACCACAAAGAATTTCTGAAGAACTGTGGCCCAACAAGGGCGTCGAGTCGTCGAAGTCTGTGGTCTTTGGGTGGCAGGAAACCCACTGGCGGATTATCCTCGGCGTTCTCGACTTTCTCCGGTGGGACAAAGCGGTTGACAGTGCGGACAAGGGAGTCCTTCGATTCAACAGTTTTAGGCAAGGGAGCGGGCGGCTCCGGTCGTCGGCAGCACAGCATCAAGCAGTCCCCTCTTCTGGGCAAACCGGCTTCGACGGGCCTCCAGCGGTTACAGCAGATTTGCGAACCCTGGTCGACGACAGTGGACGGAATGTCTGGTGCTGATCTTCGTTCTCCTCGGCGGTCCCAGTCTCTGGTCAGCAGCTTTTCGAGGGTCTGACTTCCAGGGCGCTTCGGCGAAGGTTAGCAGTGCTCGATGGTCCCTCAGAGCACAAGAAGAGGGCACCTAGCCAGGTCCTCTCTCGGATCAGTCCTCGACGAACTCGGCAGCTTTCAGATCGGGTCGAAGCAAATGCAGCAGCAGTTCTTCCAGCTGGGTGTCGAGGGTCAGCAGTTCCAGTTACTCTTCAAATGTAGACACAGCTTCTGAACAATTTCCAGTGGTGAGAGGTCCCCAGATATACTATTCTGCCTCTCATCCACACTGCTGGGTCACACTCAGCAGCCAATCATACAGAAGGGCATTCATGCAGTCAGTCAGCCAATCAGGCATACAGTGCCACAGCATTTGTTCTTCTCCACTTAGAAGACAAATGAGCCTCTGCTGCACAAATCTATGTGGAAGCATACACTTGAACTTTTGGTGGACACGACCTGTCACTGCGACCGCTTGGCAATGGGCAGCCCTCTGGGACCAGACCCATCTGCCTACATGCACTTGCGCTCGTGGTGTGTGTCTTTAGCTAGTGAAAGTTTTCCTTCATATATAATAAAAATCCCTGACTCGGCAGCATGCGTCTTCGTTTTCTGTTTCTGCTTTTCATAAAATATGGAACAAGTATAAGAAGAGAAAAACCATTCGATTTGATGGGCTATTCAATTAACTCCATTTTGGATACCTGCCTGCCGATTTAATATGTTCACGATCCCGTGGGACGTCCGTGAAGACACCCCCTCACGGAAGACCATTCAGGCTGGACGTTAGGGACACCACCCACTGCTCCTGGCGTTTTTCGTCTGTGACTCTGACTGGGCACATCCTTCGTGTGTCATTATTTCGACATGTCCGGGTCACGTGGCCAGTGACGCCTCGTGAGTTTATTTCTCCTAGCAACAAACCTCGGCTATCCAAGTTCGTAGCCGCAGGCATTCTTCGTTGCAATCGCAGAGGAGTGACTCGGCATTCAGTGCAGCCGCAGGAGAGCCACAAACGAGCCTTTAACGGGTAAGTAAAAACGCACCTTGCCCCTGCAAGAACTGAGGATTTTTTCCGCACTATGCAGCATAAAGACGCAGTTTCTACCATTTTCCAACTCGCGCACAGAGATTAATCCAATTTCCTTTTCTGCTCTACCCACAGTGTCTTAAACCAGATTCAAGTGGTTTTGTTTTTCCTTTCTCGAGCTTCATATAAGAGCCATCTTGCCCTCAATTGTCCTTCTCTTGAAGCATTTCGGGAAGGTGATTTTTTCTCCATTTATTTTTATTCTGCCATTTACCCCTACGGGTTTTTGTACAGCAGTAAACTGAATATATTTATCCTTGTGAAGTTGCAAATATAACTGAACAGAAGTTTTCTGCAACTGTTTTTCCCTACAGACTCTGGGCACGCATGCAAATTCGTAGCTTCTGTAGTTTTCATACCCACTTGACGCAGACTTATCGGGTGTTCCTTGACAGCTCCGGTATGGGGTCATTGAGTCGGCGCGGACTAGCCAGTCAGCTTTTTCAGTCTCACATCATTTGAGACTGACAAACCCAACCCCTCTAGGTGAGGAATGGATTATTCTATTTTTTCTACTCCCTGTGGGGATTTTTTCTGAGACACTTCTGTGTTCCAGGCAGAACCTTTCGTCTTTATAAATTTTATGCAAAGCTTGTGGTGAAATGTTGATGTATACTCAAGCATGCACTGTGACCACTAAAGCCCAATGTTTTCAGTTGGAAACTGAGTTGTTTTTCCTTTGTTTCTTTCTTTTTCTCCCAATAGGGTATCAAGAACTTGCCCTGATGAAGGTGGCAACATATAACCACCGAAACGCGAAAAAGTGTTAGGGGGTTTGGCCTCCAGTTTTTCGTCCTGAAACATTTGGACATCTGTCTCTCTGTTTATAAACGCTTTTAATAACCAGGCAGCGTATAACAATACACAGTAACAAAGAATTGCTTGTTGTTTGATCCAGTTTCGCTACCTATGCCTTTTTTTGTTCCCCCTACAACACGTAGGCAAACCCAGTGGGGGTTTTCCCAATAAGAAGTCCTGCAAAAAAGATTCTTAAAAAACAATTATGAAACTCCAGGATTGGTTTTAGAACAAATTGTATACAAATATCCAATAGCAGATATCAAAGAATTGAGGGATTCGCAACCTCTATTTCATTTGTTTGTTTATATTTGAATGTATGCAACGGCTAATATGAAATTGTATAATTCATTTGCTTTTATTTCTCTTTTAACAAGGACATCTTCCTCTTTCCCTCTCTGAGCACTTTTTTTTTTGCTTTTTCGCTCAATCACCTTTTTACTTCACCAACATTACTTTTCCTATCCATTTATTTTTGATTACATATAACCATATGATTGATGAATGATGCTAATAATGGTTCTTTTTATCTCTTTTTCAAATATGTTTACGATTTGATGTAACACTGTTTCTATCCAAATTTGTTACTAAACATATTGAAAACTTTTTGTGACAGCGTTCACAATATTAAACAAGTACAAGTGACATACTGAGAACATTGTGGTACTATGTGGTCATGTATACTTTTCTACTTTCTTCATCAACCATGCATTAATATGGTCCAAACTAGGGGTGTGATTTGATGCAACAAAACCCCAGTTTTTGCAAGACACCCCGCCAATTTAGCACACTAAGCCAGGCATCTTTCCTTTTTTGTATCAGCATCACCTTGTTGTTCTATACAGTGCATTCAGGCCATACTCCTCCCGCTCAGACACTCGCAACAAGGTATATGTATTGGGACAAGTACCCAGCCATTCAACACTACACACTGCATTCATACCAGTTTCGGGCAGGGCTGTCTCAGTCTTTGTCTCTCATACCAGAAACCAGACAGCCACATCAAGAAGTGCATATTGGTCACACACTACATTCACCCAGGTCCCACCCACAGGGTGTACCCACAACATACAGTCACCGGGAAAGCTCCGGCCAGTCTGGCCTGGACTTCACAACACCACCATATATGGAACTTCCACCCAACAGCCAGTCAGGGGGGAAGGGACAGAGTCAGGGCTTCCCAGGACTTTGGGAAAACAAGGTAACAGGCAATAGAAAGCAAGAGGCTACAGCGGCCATCTTGTTTCCTATCAGGAATCAACTGATTCCAATGGCAGGGCCTGGGTATCTCAAAATGGAGGATCCTCGGAGCACCTGTCAAATTCAGTAAGGAGCTGCCAACAGCCTATACCCCGCTCTGTGGGCCACACACAGGTGCCCAAAAACATACATTAGGGGCACAGGGTTGCATCCCCACCCATGGGTGCCATAAGGGTATCCAATGGGTCTGTACACCAAAGCAAAAACAGAAGAGCTGCACTGCCAGGAGTATGGACCTCTGGGCAGAAACCAATACAGAACATAAATGAAAAAGGACTACAGGACAAGGACAGGGAGGCCCTGCCGCTCCAATGCATTTCCAGCATCACACTGGGCATCTGGATACCTGAGCAAGGTAGTGTCACAGATGACTCATGGAATAATCAGTCTCTGCGATGGTGCAAGGCTTTTTATTTGGGTTTTTAGGGCCCTTTGACCATCACTCGCTCTCCTCTAGAAAGCACCAATCCACCCTAACCCAGGTGTCCCTATTCCCCAGGATAGTATATACCAAAGACTGGCCCCTAATGTCCAAGTTATGACTTATTCTACCGTGGATGACCGAAAAGTCTTCTCGACAATCTTCAGGGACTTCCTAGACGGACCCTACACTATAGAGTGGTTGGTGCTCTAAAGAAAAAAGGATGAATTGTGCCTCAGACATTCTGCCGACTCAGTCTTTGTATTACATCCATGTATTCCTCTCCTGTTCCACTGTTTCCCTCTTGCTACTCTCCTCTGGCAAATTCCACCCACCACCTATTGTATTCCCCAGGTCTACCCCCATCTCTCAGATGTCTCTTTCCAGCTAAGACTTGCCTCTACCCTTCAATGTTAATTCTTCCTTCATGACCCTACTGCTCCCTCCTCCACGCTACTTCTACTACCTCAACCCACCTGCTACTCAAACACTCACATAAGCACTTCCCACGTACTCCCTCTCTATAATACACTTCGGACTCTTTCATGCACGCTCCCAATCTAGTAATCCCTTGTACTCACTAACCAGTGCCTTACACCTGCTCCACCAATCACCCCCAGACTCCTTCCCGCCCCCCTTTGCTGGTCTCGGTCTGCCACCACCACCTCCTTTGAGCACCTGTTGGAGACAGGGCCCGTGGAAAGTGAGGACATTCCGTGGGATGAGAAGTGGCATTTCTCCTCCGATAGGGAGGCCCTGAAACTGTAGCAAAAGAGATTATGGTTTATTTTAATGTGTCTCAGCTTCTTATTAAACAAAAGGTAAACCTTAAGGTTGTAACGACAAAGCATTTTATACCAAAATAAAGACTTTTTGGTTTCTAAAACGAAATGCCCACCTTAATTCGAAGGGTATACTACAACGGATGGCGGAAATATCTTCTCTAAGCCATCTTATTCTATAAAGACCTACAACCCCTCTATTAAAATTACTAAGGGAATTAAACCTACCCTTAAAAATACTCAAGTAAAAAAAATGTTACTTTAAAGAAACAAACTACATGTCCCAGAATCCTAGAGGGACTGAGACGAGGCAGAGGACTGAAGAAGCATGTAGATGTATTAGTCAGGTAATTAGGCTCTTCAGTCATTGCAGGAGTCAGGCCATTGAGATTAATGGCTCATACCTGATGCCAATTGCCAAACCTGTGAAGCATAAAAGCAGGAGCAGGAAAGGAGAGGAAGATGGAGCTGTAGCAGGAGTTGGAAGGTGGCAGTAGTAGCAGCAGCAGAGGAGAAGCACAAGGCTGGCAATTCACAAGGAAGTGGGAGCACAGAAGGGACGCCGAGACGTGGAGCCAGACGATTTCACCTGCAAGTTCCGAGAGGGTCCAGTGTATGCAAAACCTGTATTGCCGTGGTTGCACAGAGTAAGATGTGCTGATGTTTTCCCCATGTCCGCCCAGTTGCTGTGATTGCAGCGCCGTGCTAGAGCCTGAGGCAGAAGGCGAGCCGAGGCACTGGGGAGTAACAGAGATCCCCAATCAATGTGGCCGGACCAGAAACAAGTGAGCCCATAGTAGTAGAGGCTGCCGGGAAACCGAAGCAACCCACATCCGCAGTGGTTGTGGAGCCGGTGAGTGAAGTGCAGCATTCAGGTTCACTCAGCAAGTCTTGCAGATAACTGTAACCAACTCTAAAATAACTTGTATACTTTAAAGCAAGTAAAAGATGTTTGTTGCTTTGAAACTAATTCGTAACAATGAAAATGTAGCATGCGCACTAATTGTAAAAGTCGTAGTGTTTGCGTGAGAAAAGAGCATTTCATCCATTGTGGAACATTTTCTGTTACCGAAGTGGTCACATGTCCATAATTGAGAAGGAAGTACTTGCTAAAACCATTCTGAGCACTAACTTTGACTTCTTACGAGAGTTACAAGTGAATACAGCATCAGAGGAAGGTCGCGTGTGGCCAATTGGGTTTCTCGAGAAGTATGAAATCTTCTCTGTGATGATATATGGGAGTGCAATTACTTGCAACCCTTTAAGGTTAAAGATATAACTTAAAGAGTGGTTCTCTTTGAAGAATGAACCTTGTAGTATTCTGTATTGTCTTTCTTTATTTCAAGACCTTGTGATACTGACGAGGAGAACAGGCATTATCCACGCCAACAGGCAAACCCTTCCTATAGTGAAAGAAAGCCTATTTAAACCAATCCACCTAATCTGGGAAGTTGCCAATGGTCTCTGATACAAGTGTGGCATTGTTACCTGAAGCTGGAAGAGTGACACTACAGCTTCTGGGTAGTGGCTTGTATAGAGAAGGTGTGAGTTAAGCCGGGAAGGGAGCTGGATGCTTGTAAAGAATATTATAGAAGTAGCCTGTACTGCTGAAGACTTTTGAAGTAGAGACGAAGACAGTTGTTGGCCAGAGGCAGATTGAATTAGTGGAAGTGCGACAGATTGAAGAGGCAAAGAGACTGCCCCTGTTCTTGAAACTTATGGAAGGGAGGAGTGCCTTGGATACCTTTAGAGGTCAACGTGTCTTGTTCTTACCTGCGTAATAATGCTGAAGTACAAAGTAGAAGGACTACTTGAACTGTGGTGGTGTATATAAAGTTGTCATTCGATGTCACAGTGAATAGGTACCAAGAAGTGGCATACTGTGGGGCAGGAGTGACGGTCCTCATAATAACTATAATAGAAGAGTTGTTGGAAAGGTACCAGCAACCCAAAGAAGAGCACCCTGACAAAATGTACCAAATGTACTGCAGAAGTCCTTATCAGTTGTAAAGTTGTAGATGAAGTTTTAGCCCTATTCTTTGATCTGTGGCAAATCTTGGAAAGAAGAGATCCAGGATTACCAATGATGAGGTTTTCTTGGGGCCTCGCATTATGGACCCCTCACACCTGGCAGTCTAAGGGTGCCACCCACTCTTTATTGGATGGGCTGAGAATAAGGTGCAGTGTGAAGCTTCCGTAACTGCTGTACAGCATTTCCAGCTCCTGCTTCCGTTTTCTACCCTGCCATGGTGCTGTTTGTATGCCGCTCAAGTAAGACATCTGATGGGTAAGACATCTGATAGGGAAGTCAGACCTCCATCTCTTCCAGTTAGACTTTCATTGCTGAAGTGTTCAACAGTTGTGGTTTGGGGCATGGTTGGTTCTTTGTTTTATGGGTCCTCTTCTCCTGTATCTGTTTCGCTAGAGCCAGTGGCATGGGGGGATTCAAATTGCTACTGCACAAAGACTGGCACATGTGGAGGGGACAGAAATAAGGGCCCTCACAACTGCCACCATCCCACTCTGGGGTAGGACTGGCTCAGGATTTCTCCCGGTTAGGCTTCCCACCCCAGACGGACAGGGGTTTTCCATCCCCTTTTGACAAGGTCAGGGTACTGGCCTTGTCACAGTAAGATCCAAGACCCATTGGGGGTGTGTCAACTATGACCAAGTATCCTGGTAAGGGTCAAAGTGTGCAAGGTGTTTGGCTTTGCCGAATGCAGTTTTAATGTATGTAAATGTTGCATGGCATTCCTGGAGCCATGTTATTGAGGGGCGAGGGGGGGGATCTCTTCTCTTCCATACACACAGCAGGGCCATGGTGCTTAAAAAGGATCATATATTATTATTGACTGCCATTGGAGGCTGCAGTTTGCAGATGGCTCTACTTTTCCAAGGTCTGGGTGCAATTCACCCCTAAATGAATTGCAAGCACAGTTAGTGGATCTCACATTTCTCATTGTTCAGGGCGAGGCCTGAATCTGAGTGCCGGGCACACTTGCAGTAATGTCATAAGTTTCAGGAGCATTTTGAAACAATTTGAAATCTTCACTGTAATTTAGGGCATTTGGAAAGGGAAGTACCACTCTTCATATTAGCCCTTTGGATATTTCAGACACTGATTTTATCCCCAGGTTGAGGTGTTTAGAACGGTATATTCCAAGACAGGTGGGAAACATTGTGATGCATGAAGCTTGTCTCAATGTTTAAGTCAACCTGGTACGTACAATGTCGAAGTCAACCTGGTACTAACCCTTCATGTATAGCAACTTGGAAAAATGGGAGATGATGTTCAGTCTGACTATCATGTACTCTATCTGGGGTCTAGAATGTATGTCTTTCTTGTGGCTTTGGGTATCCTCAGATCGATGCAGAGTCTTACCGGATTATTTGGCTTAGGACAAGCACCAGTGTGGACACTCGCAGGGCGAGTCTTTCTGCTTTTTCTAGGTCTTGCTGTGACAATACTTGCAGCTTGTCCTATTTTCTTTTGAAGTTATATGCTCACTCTATATGGTTATTGGGATGTCAGTCTCACCTTGTTAATGTACAATTTCCCAGCCAGCCAATGCAGTGGAACAGCTTGTGGTAAACATCTTGGAGTCCCAGGCGAATTTCCTTACCAATGGCTGCTTTGTATTCTGCTGTGCTTGCTGGCTGGGTCCCTTGCAATCCCGTTGGACGTTTTAGTTGATCTCCAACAACCCAGGTTGGAGGGAGGTGCATACGCTCAGGAGGAGCTTTCCCGTCGTCCGGCCGTCTAGGAGACCTTCATTTTCACACTGTCTTTGCCTCAGATGGTGCACGTAAACCGACCTCTGCACTTCAGAAGGGTTGTCACTCTTCATTGGTGGACAAGCTTGTGATGGCTGCAGGTCAACCTGATTGGCTAGGTGGCAGAAGATGTCCGTCTATGGTGTTTGTGCTGGCGTTTAGCAAGTTCACTGGGTGGTCATTAATGACAGGAATCACATTGGGGAAGGGTTTGATTTGTTTCGGTCCTTCCAATTGTACTCAATTCTGGCCACCAGCTAGATCTGGAGTAACTTCTCAGGTGAATAAACATTTGCTAGACATGATGCCCGCCCAGGGGTTCTGCCTTGTTCCCGGGAAGCCCTCTGGAGAGGCCATTGTATTTTACCATTGTAACTAACTGCTCTGTTCATATTCTACCACAATTATAGCTTTAATGTCGTATTATCGGCCATGGCCCTTCATGGGCAAATCTCAAGCTGCATCGGTAGCAGAGATGCAGGCCTTGGTGTTCATCTTTGGCGGCAAGTAACTTTGAGGGTAGCTTTTGGCGGTCCTTTGGCTGGAACCTTGGCAACTCTCACCCAGTCACAAGTTTCACTTTTGTCTTGGGGTGTCTCAATCTGTGCAGCTTGTGAGTCCGATTTGCTCACTCTTGTGAGTTTCCAGGGTTAGAAAGTATTTGTTTGGAGCAGTTTGCAGAAAGAGTAAATGCCAATTCTCTTAGTTCAAGAATGTATTCCACTTGCAGCGAGCAACTAGATTCTGCAACGTAGCGACAAATTGCTCAACTGACAGTTCTGTAGTTGCTTGCATTGGTTGAAAGTGTAATTTCAAAGACAGGTAGGACCCGCTCTCCTCGAGTTAGTTGCTCTCACGTCTCTTTCATTAAGGTTGGTAAATACATCCTTTTTATGTCCTGAGTCACGTTGGTCTATTGCAGTTAAAAATTCAGAGCTCATCGACTCATTCAATTCACACCTGTGCCCACTGCTGAATTGGGGGCTAAACTACAGGTTTGGGTTTCTCAGGAAAGTGGCTCTCTCCAATGTCCAAGGAAGCGTACCTCTGGCCTCTTCAGTCTTATCGGGACATAGCTGTCCAGTGCGGCAACCCCACCTGATGGGCTATGGTGTGTGGGTAACTCAGATAGAGCTTTTCTTGGCATGTACTTAACCTCTGTATGTCACTTTCCCACCAGCTCTCACACTGCAGGCCAGTCTTATACCGCTGTGTTCTCTAGTACTGGATGACTGGGCAGTGTGGAGCTCATGTTCATGAGTGGAGTAATGTTATTAAAAGGCATAAAAGCCTTCAATAGGGATTTTAACACCTTCAATAACGCCAGATATTCAATCATTTGTATGGCGGAGAGGAGGGGTGGAATGCAACTTGTGTTTCCGCCACCTTCTTTCCCTCTGCCAATGCGAATGGCTCCAGCATGGATTTTAATTCTGGCGCAAACGCCTTTGTAGTTTTGTAATTATAGCATGTTTTTATGGTGATCCATTCTTGTATGAATTGTATATCACGTTACAGTAATATTGTAACCATATTTTTCTTTCTGTACTTAGAAACAATGCTAGTTGATGCCACTTCCTGTTTTGTCAACGGGTAAATGCTTGTGTTCCATCGCTTTCTGTGACGTCACTTCGGGGTGGGTCAAATTCACTTCCTGTGATGTCATCAGAAGTCAAGGGTCATGTGATGTCCCTTCCGCTACTACTGGCATTTTAGTGAAATGTCTCTGGGTATGGTGGGAGGATAGATCAGGGGCAACGCATGCGTCTTGGAAGCAAGAAAACGCATAGCAACACAGGTTCGAATCCCAGGCTCGTGCATAGGAACTTGCCTCCAGTATGGAGCGTGTTATAAAAGTGCAATTATAATTATGGTGTTGCAGGATCTAAACAGTTACAAACCGGCATTCACGTTCCTGCAGGAAACCCCATCTGATGGGACCAGAATGCATGTTTCTCTTAAGATCAAATGATGCAAGGAATGTGCACGCAGGATTCACAAGGGGCTCAATGTGGGCGATGGTCCCCAAATACAGTTTACTAGATCTTTGATGGTCCGTGACATCAGGGAGAGATGCATGTTTTTAACAGGATCACTTAAGACGGAGACTCTGGGGTTGCTCTGTGTGTATGCCCCCACTGCCACAAGCGGCTCTCCTTCGGGAGCTTCATGGGTTGTTCATACAACATGAGGTGGACCGCTGGCTTGTGGTTGGGGATTTTAATGATGTGATGGACAGCAGCGAGGATGGTTTCCCAGGTCCGAAGGGGATAAATCAGGGTTTATTTTATTGTGTTTTGACAATTGCATGGCACGCAAAGCACAGAGGTATCTGGACACTTTTAGCTTGAGAATATGGTTACATTAAGTGCTCAATGCAATAGTCAACCAACGGGCAAATACATGGAGCCTACCCCATATTACTGCACAAGAATGCCAAAGATTCTGAGTCAACGTAAGGTAAATGGGTACTGGTAGTCCGTGTGAGCAGCGCAAAGCTGTGGTGTCCTTGCAAGAAGTTTGTGATGCGGCATGAACGAGAGAAGAGCAAGGGTTATGCAGAGGGATGGGAAGATCCCTTAGTGATGTGTTCGGAAAGGAGCGGGCAATGTATGTAATAGTGGCTAAGAGGTGAGTCAGATGAAAAAGTTCAGAGCCGAAGGACGAGAAGGAGTAACAGAAGGTATTAGACCAGTCTTACCTTGTTAGCATTGGAGCAGGTGGGATATGAGAAATTAGCCAATTAAGTAGAAAGGCGCCCGACTTGCCCCAGACAGGCACCAGACAGGCCTCAAGCCTTATGAAGAGAGCCTTTGGAATGGGAGCTGGCACAGCCTGCCGGCTGTGCCGTGATGATAGAAAAAAAAAATCCCTCCAATCCGGGAGCGCCACAGATCATAGAGGCACCCTTGCCGCTGGGAAAGGTCGTGAGCTGCAACAGCAGCAGACTCGCTGGTCGTATCGTCCAGGGTGGCGGCCATGTTCCAGGAGCAGGCGCGCCATGTGGATTATACTTTAGTTATGCTGCATCGCCTCAGTATGCTGCAGAAAACTCAGCACTTTTGTGACTGCGACTGAGCTGGTGGATGAGTTGCACCCATAGGAGACGCGTTATTCCTTCAATTCAGGGGCACAGACCTCCCCATCTAGAATAGGTTAATTTTTGTGTCTGGCTTAGACTCCTACAGGGTTAGCAATGTGCATCTCCTGCCAAGAACTATTTCTGATCACTCTCCGCTATGGATCACCATGGGCAACGCAACGATGAGGGAATCGCCATTCTTGGAGACGAACAAGGGGATTGTGTCCTCCAACGTATTCCACATCTATGACAGACTCCCAAAGCAGTACCAACTTTTGGAGGTGGGAAAAGAATTTACAATTTTAGATTGCCCAATCAAATGGATGAATAAAGGACTGCCTTACCAAAGGCCAAATTCTGCCCATGGACGGAGTCCAAGGAATAGTGTCTCACAAAGTATGGACAGAAGCCCATGTGGCTGCTTCGCAAATATTGCAAATAGGAACGCACCTCTGCAGAGCAGTGGAGGCAGCCACACCCCTAGTAGAGTCAGCCCGTAAACCTACTGGAGGGTCCTTTCCCACCAAACGGTAACACTCAGAGATCGTCAAAATGATCCATCTGGACAAGGGTCAGACTGTTTCCAAGCAGACCAAGCGCCTTCCAGCATAACCAACAAGGAGCTGATCGTCCACTCTGACCCAGGACATCCATGAAAGATAGAAACTCAAAGCTCTCCTAGGATCAAACCTATGGAGCCTCGCCTCTTCCTTACCAGGATGTGGAGGAGGATAAAACGCTGGAAGAATCACCTTCTGGCTCAAATTGAATTCCGGCACAACCTTCGGAAGAAAAGAAGGTCGCACCCGCAGGACAACCCTGTCCTTATGGAAAACAGTAATGGGTGGCTTAGCGGAAAGTGCCTGCAATTCACTCACTCTGCGTGCGGAAGTAAGCACAACTAAAAACACAGTATTAAAGGACTGCTTGCGGAAGTAAGCACAACTAAAAACACAGTTTTAAAGGGCAACTGTCGCAACGGACAAGAGTGTATGGGCTCAACCGGAGCTCCCATTAGGAACTTTAAAACCAAATTCAAATCCCATCCTGGCACCTGGAAAGGCGACTGTGGAAACACATTAGTTAACCCTTCTAGAAACTGGGAAATCAAAGGAATCTTAAAATAAAACATTCCTCAGACGAGTGCTTAAATACGGACGGCGCCCCCAGGTAACCCTTAATGGTTCCCACTTGCAGGCCCTTGTGGGCTAAAGAAAGCAAAAAAGACAAAACCAAAGGAATGGAACATTGGAAAGGATCCACATTCTGTACTCTGCACCAGTCACAGAACTTTCTCCAACGGCAAAAGTACAGGGATTTCGTTGCGGGCCTTCTGGCCGAAAGCAACACCTCCATCACGGTTTTGGGGAGGTCCCAATCCTTATACCTCAACCTTTCAGATACCAAGCATGAAGGCTGAGAGACTTGACCTCTGGATGGAGAAACCAACCCCCCCTTCAGTGAGAGCAGATTGTCTCGGTCGGGAAGACGGCGTGCAGGGCAGATGGACATTTCGAGAAGGTCCGGGTATCATGCTCTCTAGGCCCATGCCGGAGCAAGGAGGATCATTTGAAAACCGAACCTCCGTAACCTCTCCAACACTTGCAGAATGACGGGGAGTGGAGGAAACACGTACAGCAGTGGGAAGGACCACTCCACTACGAACGCATCCCCTAAGGCTCCTCTTGGGGGAAATTCCCGCGAACAGAAGCTCGCGCACTTCCGGTTGACACTGGTGGCGAAGAGATCCACTTGTGGGGTTGTCATGATGCCTACCCCCAGGGACCCAGACCAAGTCCAGCAACCCCAGAAGCAGGCATCAAGTTACCCCAAGCAAGCCCAACAACTCCCGCTAGGGGCCATTTGGTTGCAGTCCTGGCGCCTATGGCGCCAGGCTCATATGGACGGTCAGTGCTGGCACCATAGGCGCCAGGCTCATAGATTAAAACTTACCTGATGCAGACCATGCTGCAAACTTACCTGATGCAGGCCATGCTGCAAGAGCTCCAAGCCAAACGAGGCTTGGAAGGGACTATTTTACCTAGGGACTATTTTTTTACTCGGCTGGGGCTGGGGAGGAATACTTACCTGGGACTACTTTGGAGGCTATTTAAACCACACCCGAAGAGCAGCACACGCTTCGCGTTATTCTGCATCCAGCAGCGTAACGCTCACCGTGCCTGCAAGTCTGAATCCAGTCATCTGCCACGCCCGCCTCGAGTTTGGAGCTCCTAGATAAAGGGAGAAAGAAGGAGAAAAGGTTAGAACAAGAGCAATACCCTTGATCCTTACCTGAATTCCCGATCAATCGCGCCTTCGAGCTGGAAGAAAGAAGTTATTTTATGCACGTCGCCTCGCCTGCTGCAGCGCTGCGCTGAACTCACCGGCCTTCGCAGCATCCTCACATTTCACTGCATCCTCCTGCATGTTACCGCCGCACTCCGGCACCTAAGGAGAAGACAAGAACAGCAAGGTGAGCCAAGGGAATACACAGAGGAATACCCCCCATAGACTTACCCGATTTTACCACCGGGGGTACTTTTCTTCACGGGTCGGCGCAGCTTCCACTGCATCCTAGCCGAACCCCGGCCCCTAAGGGGAAACAAAAGGACAGCAAGGTGAAACAAGGGGGTAACAAGGGGAACCCTCCTCACCACAAAAGACTTACCTGATTTTACCGCTGGAGGCATTATTCCCCCAGACTTCATGCTTTCTCTCAGCGCCTGAATAAGGGAGAAAGCAACAGGTTACATATGGACATTATTTTATTGAACTGTGTTGGATAATACAAATCCTTACCAGAACATTACCGGTTGCCACGAGGAACTCTTCAGTAGGGTCAAGCTGCAACCTGCAAGGAATCGGACAAGAGTGAAAGTCAGGCGTTTGAACTCTTAGGAACTACATATTTACGGCGTCTTGCCAGGAATATCGGAGTCAATATTGTCCTAAAACTCACCAATTCCTTTGAGCCAGTGAAGCAACTGGTTATCTACGCGCCCCTGCGCTCAATGCAGGATGGAGAGCTCATCTTTTCAAATCATCAGGTGAGACTATAAGGGGGAACATCCAAGGTGATCAGTGGGGAGAACAGCGGGGTGGGGGGATTTACGCTCAACTCCACGGGTGGTTAATTCCCTTTCTCCACTTGCAGAAGAAGATTCCTACGAGCCAAGCAAACAAAGCTAGGTGGGCCAGTCCAGTCCGTCATCTCGACCCTACGCGTCACATTGGTGGAGACCGCAGCAGTCCAGATCGACGCCTCTGTGGGAGCCAGGTGAGCGTAACAGGGGTTCCCCATAGGGCGAGGATCTCCAAAAGAACTTCCTGAGCCAGCTCCCACTCGTGAGAGACCGTGCTGTGCCTGCTCAGAGCGTCCGCCGCCGCATTTTCGTCTCTGGCCAGATGAACTACCGAGATCGAAATTTCATGCTCGATGGCCCAGAACCAGAGCTGCATCGCCTCCCTGCACAACGGGAGCGAACCCCCCCCCCTTTTTCTGTTGAGGTAGTGCATGGCCACTGTATTGTTCGTCATAATCAGGACATTCTTCCCCCGCACAGACAGCAGAAAAGCCTTCAGGGCTAGCCTGACGGCCTTCAGGTCTAACAGATTGATGTGGAGTCTGGACTCCGGTGACCAACGTCCGCTGGCTGTCAACTCGTTGGCATGAGCGCCCCAACCTGTGAGGGATGCGTCCGTTACAATCGTCACATCCGGCCATTGTTGCCAAAATGGTGCCCCCTTCATCAGATTGCCTTCGGCGGCCCACCATAGAAGATCCTGGGCGACCGAGGTCGGAATCTGAACAGGAACCGACATCCTGCCGGAGAACTGCGACCACTGCATCTTGAGAGCCCACTGCAGGGATCTCATCCGCAGCCTGGCCTATGGCACCAGAAAAATGCAGGATCCCATGAGGACGACAAACCTCAAGAATTCGAACGCCGGGAGACTCTGGGCACGTTGAAACTTGTCCACCATCTGCAGAATGTGATGAACCCTCAACCTGGGGAGGAAAACACTGCCCCAGGGATGTGTCGAGCACTGCTCCGATGTATTGGAGCCGCTGGGTAGCTGTCAAATGTGACTTCTTTAAATTGTGGGAGAAGCCAGGCTTGTGAAGGGAGTGGCAGGTGACGGACAGATGATCCAGGGCTTGCTCGGGAGAGCGCGCCCTGATCAACCAATCGTCCAGGTAGGGGTAGACTTGAATCCCCCCTTTCCTGAGATATGCTGCCACCACCATCAGCTTGCTGAAGACCCTCGGGCAAAGGTCAATCCGAACGGCAGGACCCGAAACTGAAAATGTGAGTCGCCAACCGCGAATCTCGGGTACTTCCCGTGCTTGGGATGAATCTGCACATGAAAGTAAGCATCCCTGAGGTCTAGAGACACCAACCAATCCTGGAGTTGAAGGGCCTGGAGGACTTAGTTCCCATCTTGAACTTGTCCGTCCTGAGAAGCTTGTTCAACCAAAGCAAGTCCATGATGGGTCTCAATACCCCGTCTTTTTTCGGGATAAAAAAATAAAGGGAATACCATCCCTTGTTCCTCTCCGCTACAAGCACCTATGGCGCCTTTTTCCAGCAGGGATAGGATTTCCTGCGCAAGGAGCGGATCCGGACGCTTCAAAGAGCTTCCCTGGTGGATTGTCGTGAGGCCTCTGCCGAAAGGGAAGACAGTAGCCGTGGGCTATGATCTCTAGAACCCACACATCTGAAGTAATGGCCCGCCATTCTCCAAGATGCTGCGCAAGTCTTCCCCCAACCGGCGAACCATGGGACATGGCCTCATGACTGAGCGGCTTTGGCACCCAGAGTACCTTGCTTTCCACCCCTGGTACTCCTATGGTGGCCCCTTTGACTGGCAGCTCTATCTAACAAAGGAAGAGTAGTACCGAAAGGAACCTCCCCTCCATTGCTGTCCCCTATGACGAAAAGGCAGAGGTTGACATACTGCAGCGCTCAAAGACTTTGCTGCAGTTTGAGGTCTGCAACCTCTCAAGGCTATCATCAGCCTTGCTGCCAAACAGATGTTTACCATCAAAGGGCATGTTCAGAAGACAGGTTTGCACATTAGGAGCAAACCCCCGACTTCCGCAACCACGCAGCCTGCGTATCACGGTGCTCGCAGCCATGGACCAGCAGACAGTCTGCTGTTTCCAAACCCGAATGAAGGGATTCGCACATTGCGTCCTTGCCGTCTTGCACGAGGGCTAGAAAACCATCCCTTTCTTACGCTTCGGGAATAAGCTCAGCCGCCAAAGACGCACAGTTCCACAAGTGTGTGAAAATCTCGCTAAGGCACAAGTGGAGTTGACCAACTTCAATGTCATACCCACAGCCGAAAATACCTTCTTCACCCAACCATCAAAGCGCTGGAGGAGACACTAGAGTAGGAGACACTATAGTAGTCATCGCGGTTGGCCAGTTCCTTCAGAACATAAACTTAACCACTGGAGAAATGACTTGAAAGTAAAATGAAGTAAAACCACGACTAAAACAACCACATGAGGAATAGTGGCTCTGCTTTTTTGTAAAAACTGCCAAAAACAGTTAAATCAAATAAAAGAACCACAAGTATTCTGTCACCGGAGGAATACGCATGGGCCCCAGGCTCTGGTCGGCCAAACTCCACCTCCGGAGAGGTGTCAAGACCACTAGCGTCATGCAATGACTGACTGAGTTCCTCCATCCGACTATGCCCAGACAAAAAGGTCATCAGGGACATCAGGAGGCACAGGCAAGGCCTCCTCATCAGACAGTTCCTCAACCTCTGAAATATCCTGTAAAGGTTGGACAAATTCCAGCCTAAGAGGAACAGAAAAGGGCTCAAAACCAGGACTCAGACTTACTGGCAGCCTTCCTCAGAGGTTCGACAGCCCTCAGGGGCACCTCCGTCAAATCCTCCACAAACTGCGTCGAGGGCGCCGAAAGAATCTGCGTCGACCGAGGCGCCGTTGAAGACTTCTTCGAGGTCAGAGCCTCAAGAGAGCCCCTCGACGGATACGGCGCCGATGGCGTTGACGCCTTCTTGGAAGGCTTCATAGGTTCAGACGGTCTCAATGGCATCGAGGACAGGGACCTGGATCTGGCACGGCTATGGCGATCTCCCTTGTCCAAGCGGGACCTCGAGGGACATCGACGCAGGACGCCCTCTGGCGAAAATTTCTGAAGCAGCACAGCTGTGGACATTACCGGTCATAGATGTGGAATACGTCGGAGGACACAATCCCCTCAAATGAATGTGTACTTATTTGGGCTTCCCGAAGGTGGTGGGCCAGCTGCAGGATTAAACAGTGAAATAATTTGTTGATTAAACAGTGAAATAATTTGTTGAACACCTCTTAGGTGAATAATGCCAGGACACTTTGGGAAGGATACAAAGCTGCGCCAGGGTGGATAGATGGGGAGAGGGGGGTGCGATCTGGACCTTGGCTGCCAGGGAAAATGTAATCACTGGGGGATGAGATCAATGAGGAAGATGTGAGGTGTTCTTAACTGAATATTATAAATGATTGCATGCATTGCGGAATGGGGGTACAGGGCTGGCATACAGCAACCTCCTGGAGGTACCCCTTCCTCATCCAACTGCACAGCAGTCGGAGGCCCTGGATGTAGCTATCACGGGAGATGAGTTGACTGCTGCAATATCATCACTCTAGTCGGTGCCTGGAAATACTGGTTTCCCAGCTGAATTGTGGAAAAGGCTAAGCAAGGTGTTGGCCGATCCCATGCTGGCGATGTTCCAGGGTAGTAAGGATAAGGGAAGGCTGTCGCAGCATTTGCATCAAGTGACCGTCAGTGATACACAAGAAAGACGTATGTGCTTCCTATTGCCCCATCTCGCTCCTTAATATGGAGTCCAATATACTGGCCAAAATTCTTGCAACAAGATTGATCAAGTGTTCGCCTGAGTTGACCCATCCGGATCAAAATGTTTTTTGCCAGACAAAGCAATCCACATGAATATGCAGAAGCTTCATGGGTTCTAGATAGGGCAGGTGCAATTTCAGATACGATGGTGGTATTGATTTTGAAAAAGCAGTGGCTCCATTTATTGGGGATTTGTGTGGGGAGTTGGTGGAGGGCATGAGTTTCGGGCTGACATTTCTGCAATGGGTCAGATTGTTGTACGAGTGCCCTCAGTCAAAGGTTTCAATCTTTTCCGCTGGAAAGGGCTATGCATCAGGGCTCCCCCTCTCCCTGTCACTGTTTATCCTGGCAATCAAACCCCTGGCACTTTGGCTCAGGGTGATCCCCTCAAAGCAATTTTGTGGCCATCGAGACAGGAGGACTGTTTCCTATATGCGGGCAACCTGCTGTTATATGTGGGAAAGCCCCAGGAGGTTGACCACCAGGATAACTGAGATATTACAAATATATGGTCAATGCAGGGGTCAACTGGAACAAGTCCATCGTATTTGCAATACAAGGGGGGGGTCCCTGGTAATCCCCAATGACTGCCCATTCAGGGTAACAGTTGGCTCATTGAAGTACCTGGGCATTCAGATCTGCCAGCCTTCCTCGAATGCGAATTGATGCCTGTAACTGACCGGTTTACCAGTCAACACAAGGTTCTGGCCGGTCTTGTCCCTGATGGGAAGAGCAGCAATTTTCAAAATGATGACCGTGCCTAGGTATTTGTACATCCTCCATAGTCAGGATCCCAGAGGGAATTCCATGTGATCGCAAGGATTCTGAATAAATTGCATTGTTATTCTGGGTTGAGAGTCTCTCCAGAGCAACCATCGCATGGTTCAAAGTGAGATGGAGGCATAGGGCTCCCAGACCTCTGGCAAGATAACTGAACTTTGCAACTTTCAGTGGCAGATTAGTGGTTGTTGGTGGACCTATCCTATCCTCATATCCAATTGGAATGGGAGATCAAGACCCACTGCATACATTATAATTTGATTTTCACACAGTGCCTTAATCTAAATGTTTTACCTAGGACATATTTACATACATTACTATTATTACCCAATTGAAATTGGCACTCATTTATTGACCTCGGAAGGATGAAAGGCTGAGTTGGCCTTGCCTGGATTCAAACCTGCGACCTGCAGATCAAACAAGGATCATAGCAACAAGCGTTTAACCCGCAGACCCATCTACACGGGAGGATAAAAGTGGTCTACCCCTGATATCGCAACAGGTAGTTATGGGCTGCAAGAAAGCAACAAAACACTGGGTGGGAGGGAGTAGTGACCCCTTGAGGCACCCACTTTGGAGCAATCGTGACTTATCTGAATTGAGGAAATTGTCCTTTGTGACTCAATGGCACTGCAAAAACATAAGTGGTGAGGTATGCGCTTGTTGAGACCAGTTGCAGTAATTTCAAGAACTAAAGCAAAGTTTATAATTGTCAGGGTCAGATAATTATCAATATATCCAGTTCCAACAGCCCGGAACAGACCCTGATGGAGGCCAACACACATACAGAACTCCTTACTAAGAAGGCAATTTTGACTCTGTATCAGATACTGTGTAGTTTTACATCATGTCCCTTGGTGAACCTCCAACGGAAGTGGAGAATGGATGTGGGACCTTTGGAGGTGGAAGAGTGGCAGGGGACCATATGGCCCAGAGGGAAGTAGCTATTCCAGGCCACCTTAAACTTGCCCAATTGAAGAGCCTATATAGAACATATCATAGAGGAGGTCTCAAATAAAGCCTGCACTCCAATCGTCCATTTTGAAGTACCAGGAACGTTCACAGCAAAATATGCGACGTATGATGAGCAAATAAACCAGCAGAGAGCCGCAATAGGGCTCTGACCAGTGCCTATCAGAAGAACAGCACCTATTGAAGTACCAATACCCAGAAAACCATGGACAGTAAGGTATCCATTGAGAAAACCCTATCAACAAATGGAACGAAGTGAAGATTGCCTAGGTACAGTCCTTGAAGAAACCAAAAAAGGTCTTAATGAAAGACAAATGGTGACGTCACAAGAACCCAGACTGACTTGCAGATAGAAGAACTGACAACCCGAGAATGATGCAAAAAAACAAAACGCCATGAATAAGGATATTGTGAACCTAAAGTGAAAGGATGATGTCGAAATGCAAAGAAGTTTAAAGCTGTAAGCAAGATGAAGGCATTTGACCGGTTTACACCTGTAAATATGCTTGGAACCGCAAGAGAACTAAGAAAACAGTGCGGCTTGCTATGCTTGTTTGTTTATTAATTTGTTATGCGCACCAAACCCGTAGGTAAAAGGGCGCAGCAGTATGAAGATGCGAGGCTTACATAGTTACAAATATGCAGTGAATATACACAGAATGACAAAAGTACAAAATATACAAAATGTGCAAATAAATACAGGGGTAAGAAGGCCTTTGTAGTTACAAGAATAGGCATGAGCAGTGTGCAGCAATACGCGGTGCTAAATCAAGTCCTCTGTGTATCACTTTGGCAATCAGGTGAGCTGCCTAAAAGGTCAGAGGCTAGGGGTCTGTAGTGATAATGTGTTTTAGAACATTTTTTCTAATGTGTAAGTAAAGTTGGTCAGCCCTCAGGTCTTGAGGCAAGGAGTTCCAGCATTTATCAGCTTTTACAGGGAAGCTATTGCCACCAATAGTGGCGAGCTTGTATTTAGGTATGGTCAGGCAATTAGCATTGCCTGCTCTGGTTAGTCTACGAGCAACTTTTCTCTGAAACTTGGCTGTAAGGTAGTTGGGGCAGTGTTGTTAAGAGCTTTGTGGGTTAATGAAAGTGTCTTCAACTGTATTTTATTGGCCGCGGATAGCCATTTATGATGGCGTCTAAGGGAGGAAATGTGTGTTCTTTTGTTTATGCCTAAGGCTGCTCTTAGGGCGTTATTTTGTAGGGTTTGGAGTTTATGGATGGTCGTTTTATTAGCACCGCTGTAAAGTGCATTACAGTAATCAATTCTGGAGAGTAATAGAGCTCTGGCCAGGATCAAACAGCTGTCAAGCTTGCACATGTAAGCAGTGAAGGAGGTTAGGGATTTGATCTGTTTATCAAAGGACAAAGTGGAGTCCAAGTAGAAACCAAGGGGTTTTACCTCCTTGGATACTTTGATAGAGTTCCCGTCAATATATTGAATGAGGAGAATTCCTGACCTAGTTTTTTTGATGTTAGCCTGTGAGCCCAGAATTATCAACTCGGTCTTATCGTTCAAGCAAAGGCCATGAGTGGCCATCCATGCTTGGATGATAAGATATACTTTGTTCACCAATCCCAAGTCCTTGTTGTGATCCCCAGAAAGCGGGACAGAATCTGGTTATCATCTGCATAATTAGTGTAGGTAATACCCAGAAGGTCCAGATCATCAAACAAGGGTTTGGTGAAGATATTGTAGAGAGTTGGTGAGACGCAGGAGCCTTGAGGGACACCACACAGGATGGTGGTAGGGTCTGCGGCTGCCGTGGTAGATAAGACACTTAGTTCTCTCGCTCAAGAAGGATTTAATCCAATTGATGGCTTCCGGGGAGAAGTGGGCAGCAGAGTCAAGGTGTTGGCAGAGGACTTTGTGGTTTGTGGCTTAGTAGAAGAATAGTGCGGCAAGCGCCATTATACATAATCTACCTCAAAACGAAGCACAGTATTATAAGTGTATTTCTACGTTGCTCAAGAGCAGAAACAAAACTCGGCAGAGGCAACTCGTGCCAGGAAAGCCAAGGTCATACTAATAACAGAAGCGAACAGTAGCTACATCTAATTGAAACTGAGAACAGAATATCCTGTCTCTGAAAGGTCGAGATAAGAAGACGTAGGCAGGTGGCGGGCTAAATGAGAATCAAATACATCAAATTGAGAGAAAAGAGACAAATTCACGGTGTAGCAATCACGTGACCAGCTGAGCTAGAAGAAGCGAGTGTTCACACCTACACTTGGCACCTGACCAGGCAGAGATATCAGAACTTTTCCAGACAGAAGATGCAGTCTCGAGGCCAACCACAGTGAACTAATTGACACATGGATACTAAAGTGATGATTGATTGTAACCATAATCGGAGGAGGCCGGGTAACTAAGGGGCACTCCGCACCTGGCCGACCATTCTGTGTGCTATTAAGCGAAGTTGAAAAGTATGCATGGGTTGGTGCCAACCCGATCACAATGGACCAAATAATCTAGGGTCCTATAGTTTGTTGAACCAATGAGACGTACTTTTAGTGTACGTCTACTGTAGTCATGTTTGAAGGAAGGGCTGAGATGCCCCTCCGACAGCGTTTACCCAATCCCCTCACTCTGTTAGCATATACAGATATAGTACCTATAGTAAAGTTACTACAGAAAGTTAACACAGAAAGTTACCTTTTCCTAACCAATAGAATTGCATGTTAACTTTTGAGTGTTACACGTCAGTGATGACCATTTAAGTATAAATGTTACAACTTGCATGAAGTTTGTTGGCGTTTGAAGTGAGAAGGACGATCGCAACACTGCCGATATCCATAACTCCCCATTTTCTTGCCAAAACATTGAGTTGTCCTTATTGATTGGTGTTGGAGTAATAAATCTACACCCTCATCCATCTCAAAGGTGCAGCTATCTCGTCTTAAAGTACTTCTGAGCAAACCTCGGCTCTATGGGGGGTCTCGGATTACAATATTATACCAGGAACTTCCGTTTAGATGTAACAGGGTGGCGGACTACTTGTGATGTCACGTTTTATCTTACAATATGGACGTGCTCAAAAATACTGACGTTTTGGCATCAGATCTTACGCAAGGTTTACGCCAGGTGTCTGCAGAAGTCTCACAGCAGGTGCTGGCTGATCCAGAACTGGTTATGTTGGGGGTATGGCATGAGACGGAATACTCTTGGTACGAAAAACGATTTCTAATGCTCCGAACGTGGCAAAAATGAATATTGCCATGTTATGGGGCTTGCAAGAGGTGCCCAGGCCGTTGAAGTGGGTTTTAGACATGGATAACTGCATGGCAGTAGAAGAACGGATATATAGATCCAGGGGCGGTGGGTGCCCTTACACATTTGGTAAGATCTGGGACAAATGGGAGAATGCCGAGTAATCCAGGCAATAGTGTTAATTATATGGCAATTCACCTAGATGGTTTTGTTATGTTATTCATTTTATGGTGGGCGAGGGGGGAGCACCTTTTTCAAAGGATTGTGTCCAACAATATTTGCTTTGCAGGGTTTTCTGCCCAGATGGTAGGACCTTTCAAACTGCTGTGTGGTGGTTATTTCTTATTCACCCGTTATCATAAAAAAGAGAAGGGAATACCAAGAGAGGCTTTTGCCCTGTCCGGGCTACAAATCAAAGATGCACAGAAAGTGGAGAATCATAACCACTTACCCAAAGGAGAGTCTGCAGTTCCAAGTGGGACCACAAATAATTACCTGTTGAAACTGAACCACCCTGGAGAGGCAAGTGCGAGACAGTACATGAACTGGAAAACATACAAATCCAAGTTGTGCATTTAGGGAAGGAACTTTCACAGTTAATCAAGACTTTGTGGAAGGCCATACGAGTTCACCCTTTTGGATGCATTTAGAATTAAGAAACTTAAATTTAGAATTCTGTGAGCAGGTCCGGTCCCAAGAAAACCACATTAAGAAGGAACTTTCCTTTTCCAAGTTACCCAAGATTATGTGTGGGGACACTGGTGTCCTCCCTTTTGGTGTATGCTGAAAACTAGACTAGAAAACCTAGTGTGTTAAATCCTCATGGAACTTGTTCATTTGAACTGGGCGAGAAAGCTACAGTCTGAGAAACCAAGAGGAGCATTTCATCCTTTGTGCTGAAACCCCAAGGGACTTGTTTTCAAATATACGAGAAGTCTAAAACCTGGGAATTCAAGAAAAAGATTTCCAGAGACATTGTTGCGAGGCGGTCATGCACCAGTCAGCATAAGCCCAGCAAGGGGAGTAAGAGCACTTTTCTGGTCCACATTTTTGTTCATCCTGATTAGTGGTAGGGCCAGTTAGAAAGACAGTATAGGTTTGGATGAAGGACAATGTTGAGGTGTGTACGATGTCCTGACAAGCACCTGTTTGTTATTTTCTTAGAATTGGAACTTCCACCGTAGCAATAGGGCTAGGTGTTTTCTTTTACATTCATAAAATTAATAAAGTAAAAACAATGTCCAGCTGTCCACATCCTATCTAACCTACCACACTCTTCACATGCGTTTCTGTATGTGTGCGCATGTGGATGAAAGTTGAGGATTACACTTTTGTTGACTGGGATCTGCCCACCTCTTAAATTCCCTTTGTACACTCAACCACCCCTCTCCCCATGCACCCCACTTGATTAACCACACCAATTGGTGGTTTCTATGTAAAGATATGCAATATACTAGGTTATTCATTCAGTGAAAGAGTGCTAAATAAAATAGGAGGCGATAAATCCACAGGCCACTAAGAGGTTAAGTACTTTGCCAAATCATTTGAAGAGTATAAAGAACATATTGAAACATCTGCACCAACATCTCAACCAACACAAGTAGCCATTAACAAGATCAACGTAGTTCATATAAAGTTTGAGAATCCTTTACAATAAAGCTTTTTTAAAGACTACTTCATTGCCTACGTAGAAGATGTTCATAGAGGATATACACTTCGTCAACATGGCTTTTTGAGGTGATCAGCTCAAACCGAAGAAATCCTTCACAACCAAATCCCCAATTCAAAGTTGGTACAACCAAAGTTACGCATAATTTAAAAGAAACTTGTAAATGGAGGAAGTTATATATTGATTAATGTCTCCAAGCCACAAATCCCACTAAAATAGTTATCCCATTACAACACTTTAAACCTTACTGAGCCATCCAAATCAACTATAACCACCATCTGCCATTTTTGCCTCAAATTGGCAACATACAACCATCAACATCGCCCCTGAACCAGACTTTGATGCCACCATCCCTCACACAAACTATATATACCTCCATCCAAATCAAGAGCCCTTTGCCAAAATGTCCACTTCTTGTAAACATATTGGCTCCGAGGCCTCTTCCCATCTTGACTCTTGAACTCTCCAGCCAACTTAACCAGGACATTGAGTGTGTTCTAGTCATGATCTCACTCCTTACAGGAATATTTACAAAAGAGCTAAAAAATGCAGTGCCTATTATCTTCACACAAAAAAAGCTCCCTTGACCTGTCAAACTCAGTGAACGTCCACCCAATCTCACAAGACTCCCACAAAGAACAACAATTGCCCAATTTCATTCATTAAAAGCAACAACTTACTCCATCACCAACAAGCTGGCTTCAGTTCCAGCAGTGGACGTCTGTCTTGCCAGAATTAACTGGAATCAGGACGTTCACAGTGACTGCCTTAATCATGCCTTTTGATACGACAGACCAAGCAATTCACCTGGGCCGATGCAACGCATTGAGATTTGAATCAGACAACTAACCTGGATCATTTCCTCACATCAGACCACTCAGTCAATCTCTATACCATCATTATAAATCAAGGACACAGCCCTAACCCTTGGGAGTCAGACAATGCTCTATCCTTTCCCAACCCTTCAATATTTACCTCACCACTGGCTGACCTCACCAGCTCCTAGAATCTGTACTAGACACGCGCAGACAATATCTAGGTACTCCTTAGGCTCAGAGCTGCCTCTAACAACATCATCACCCACTTTAGCAAATGATTGTCAAGGTTTAATAACCAGATGAATGAAAATAGACTAAAATCCAACCCAGCCAAGATTATTGCTTTCAACTCTGACCCTCAAACTTAGCCTCCTAAAATTTGGCAACATTCATCGGGACATTATCCTAGCCCAGTGCAAAAAGTCACTTTTGGCAATCATTGACTTTAAGCCTACATTCGACGCACAAATTAGCTTGCTCGCAAAAAATGGTTCAGTCCTTCAGATCACTTAACCATATAGTCAGTCTCTTCCCAATTAGTCACAAAATCATGATTGTAAATGCTTTCTTCTACTTTTGACTGTTGTGTCAGCATTTATCAGGGCCTCCCAAGGCCCAAACCTACATGCTAAAATAATTCAGATTGCAGATGCTCGCCTAGTCTTCAGCCCCCATTGCTATGGCATCTCAGCTGCTATCTGATCATTCCACGGACTCCCCATTATGCTGAGAATCAAATTCAAGGTACCATTCATCATACCCAAGGCATATTATGGCATCGGCCCTGAGCTCAGTACAGGAAAAATGCAACTAAAATTCAACTAACACACAACCAAGAGCTCAAAAATCTGCTAACACGAGAATTCTAGTTCAACCTAAATTTCATCACACAAGAAAAGGCCTTTGTACCTTCTCAGTTTGAGGTGCAACCCCTTAAACACACTCCCGATTATCAAAGATCATGTAGCCTTCAGGAAAGCATTAAACCATCACTACACCCTCCCACCAATCCAACTAATTTCCCCTTCCCTTTTGTGTTCAACTCATGGTCATCACCAGTTCCAAGGGGAACATTTGCTTTACAAATATCAAATGTATAAATAGAATCTTCTGTTTTTTTCTTAACTACTTCTATTTTTTACAATTGGCAATGAAAATCATTTGTGCACTTTAACCATGCTCAAAGCAGCATTACTTTAAACTAAATCTGTACCAAGTACGATATGGTCAAAGGGGCTTACTTTTTCACCTGAGTGCGCAGCATTTCATTTTCTTCCATCAGTCTATTGTTTGCTTCTTCTGCCCCCTCTAGAGCCAATTTTAGTTTCCCCTGTTGAACTTCTAGTTTTTGATTATTTAACTGAAGGTCTGCAACACAGGTTATCAAATCAGAGGTCTCCCTAAAAATGGGTTTAAAAAACACGTTTTAAATTACAAGTATTTTTTTGCCTAACACTATGGCAATATCTGGTTTTACCAATACTTACAAATCACCTCTGGACACGTCACCACCAAAAGCCTCCAAGCTTCCAGAAGTAGTATTCATCCCACCAGACCTTCTCTTGGCTAAAACAAAAATATAAGCGTTTCACTTTTTCGGACTACAAAGCCACTTTTATGGAAATGTACAACACGCACATTTGTCACCTGCTAAGAAACTTCCACGCATCTTAAAAGCAGAGTCTTCTACAGCCACGGTTTCCTCTTTCGTTGTGACATCTCCCCTAAAGCATAACAGCAAATATTAGCCGGATCAAACATCACAAAGAAACATTCTACAGAAAAGGACAGAGATGATGCAAAACAAGATGCTTAGTATCTAGCTGTGAAGAAACCCTCACAATGCACTAGATTTTGCAAGTGTGCACCCCAGAGTAGGTTTTAATATACATGACACCTTCTTGCTAAACAAGTCAATGGCTGATGAACACAATAAGAACGAGTCTTCCTCATGTCAAAGGACAACAAACCATTATATTACACAACTGTTAAAACATTTTTTTTCTCTCTTGGACTAAAAAAACAGTATTCCAAGTTCCTTTTCCATTGGTTCTCTTTAAAAAATAAAAAAAACACACAACATTACAGCCAATACATTAACCATATACAGCTGGGCATATACCAAAGACTGCACCTATTCCTGCCCTTTTACTGATACTCTTATAATCCCATCTCCATTCCTTCCTAGCGGTATCACCTCCCCTTCCATTGCTGGTCCTATCAGGGGCGGGCTAGGAATAGAGATAAGAGGGAAATTGCCATCCAGGCTGGCTGGGTCGTTGCTCCCAGGCCCAGAGCAGCAGCAATGTGTGAAATGAAAATAAAAACTTTCATATCTAGCCTCTTCAGAAGCAACAGAGTCCCATCAAGCCTGCTCAGCTTCTATGTAGACGGAGTGCAGCACTTGCGTCGATTTCAGAAGTGCTGCAAATGTGCCTGGGGGGCTTCCACACATGGGCTTCCACAATGAGTAAGAGGGAGGAAAAGAACCTAATTAGATGGAGCATGTTTAGACCACTTAGAGGCAATGCATGTATTTGAATGTGTTTTTGAATGTCAGATTATGTGACCCTGAATAATAATGTTGGCACGACTGCGGCCCATACACCAATGGCCTATTGCGATTCTTTGTTGCAGAGAAAGGATCCATTTCTTATTAGAGTGTCTTCCATTTCATCTTGTAAGAATGCTTCCTAGATGTTACGATGAATTTCTTCATCACAAACTAGTTCAATAAAAAAAGGTTTTATAGCACCCTTGGATTTTACTATATGTTGGTTATAGCAACTGCTATTGGATTATTCTGTGTTGTTGACAGAGCGCATTTCACAAACAATTATAAAAGATGTACAGTTCAGATTATAAAAGATGTACAGTTCAGAGATTAATTAGTAGACCACAGAATGAGTGATCATTTTTGCTCGTCTTGTTCAGAACACTCTTATAGGAGCATCAAAAGACGCATGCAGATCAACAGATACAAATGTTTAGGTACACAGTTGCATGAACACACAAATATCCACATATACTTTACACAGTCACAAATACACATGACCACATGGCATCCCCCACTCTTTACTTCTGCTAAAAAATTTAAAAATGTCTTCTACACTAACTTCTACATTCACGTCAGACATTTACTTCTTAGCGTCACTTCCTCTTCACATTATCAACATGGAAATGCAAACTGTAAGGTTAGCTGTAAAGTTAGGGTCAAGGACGTGTAGAGTGAACTATAGAGGTGAGAAAAGAGTGATTACAGGGGGGGGTCTCCTGTAAATGTCAAAAGGAATGTTAGAAAAAGTAAGAGACAGAAGTAACTGTATGAAGAGTTAAATGTGACAAAGTGAATGTATGATCAAGTGAATGCAGAAGATGTAAAGCCATGCATGTGAACACATTATGGCAGTCACACAGACTAAAACATAAGATGACACACTAATAAACACACAGACTTCCACTCCCTCACCAGCTCCCAGATGGACTCCCTTTGCAGTTTCCTCTGCCTCCATGAACTGAAGTAAGCAGCCAACCTTCCAAAAGGTGCACTTTGGGAGCAAAAGGAAAGCAAAGTTCCCATGGCATCTTTAGCTGCGTGTTGTACAAATGCATCCCCAATTTACCAACTACCAGCAAGACCCAGACCAGAGCTCCTTGCTGTGTCTGGCAGAGGCTGATTGGCAAATCATGGTAGCATACCGTCTACATGTTAGCCAAGTCAATGGAAGGTGATGAGGGGAAGGGAATGGGCTCTATGTGATGGGCAATCCAAAGGGCGGGGGCGGGAGGGCGCAAGTAACTGACAACTGTGCAATATGGGCTAAGGAAAGGGGAAGAGTTGAGGGAAGCGTAGGAGTTAAAGGTTACAAAATGCCACAAAAGTGGGATGGAGGTCAAAGTTAATTGTAAGGGAATGGGAAGGGGGGGGGTCAAGGGCATCGAGGATGTGGTGCAAAGGGAAGGACACCAGAGGGTGATGTCAAGAACAATAGGGTAAATGAGACAGGTAACAATCTGGGAGGGTAGCACAACAGATTGAGTTAAACTGCTGAGATGTGCACCTAAACAGCATGCCACTGCACCAGATTGTGGGGCTGGCTCGACCCCTTTCTTTTTTCTAACAAATTTGTGCTCGAGTGAAAGTGTAAAGTGGTTTGGTGGAAATTGCTGCTGCTGGCTACGTGCTCCCTGCATCTGAGCCCCTCTTACTTCTACCAGCTGAACCTCATAAAAGCCTGTCTCCCGCTCGTGTGAAAGTGTAAGGTGGTTTGAAGCAGTGAGCATTGGCATTCACTCGTTTACTTAAAACGGCACACTAGTCTGACATTAAAGTGGCGGTTTCACATTGAAAGCTAGTAATCCCGCTGCAAGTATCCTTTTATTAGTTAATCACCTTGGTCATTAGGACGACCAGATTAAAGTTTAAAAAAAGCTAATAACCCATGCTTGCATGTGAAAGACCAAAAAGAAGGGCGCTAGCGCTGGCCGCATTGCAGAAACTGTAGAGCCCACGCTGTGTACGCAGAGTAAGCCTGAAAGCAAGAAAACGGCTAATGATGGAACGAAAAAAACATCCTGCTATACAGCGATTAAATGACCCAGTACTCCGTTGACTGAGGAAAACCTCATTGATACAGCACCAACGAACATACATGATACAGCACATTCAGTATTGACATTTCGTTACTCGATTTGTGCTTCTCACTTTAGTCTGTTATGGTGCATGGTACCTCCTATGAATGATTTCATGACCTCTACACCGAGTGCTATACAAAATGAGGATTTAATTTCCCTTCTGGAAGAGACTACTGTGTCTAGATTAAGTGCATCACCAGTACGGTTTCCTGAGACTGGAGAGGATTTGGGTGCGAGTGTCGACACAACTCATCTCATGATATGCCGTGGGGCAATCTGCACGATGCAATTTGCACTAAAAATCCTTTTGAAACTTGGTGGCCTCTTAAACAAATAAATGGCGTTGTTTGGGGCCACTTTAACTAGGATTGATGCTAAATGGCACCAACAAGGTGCTGTAGGTGAAGACAAAAATAAACCAGTCCAGTTGAGCGGGTGACACCTAAAAATACCAAAATTGGCAACTTGACAGCAATACAAATAGTGCCTCAAAATGACATTATTGATGATAACAAACCTGACTAGTTCTTGACTCGTAAACAGAGGCGCCATCTGAAAGTTTTGCAAAACCAAACAGGAAAATTCTTATGACGTTAACAACAAATCCAGTGCTCCGTCAGGTGGGGGGGTCGCAGAGCCAGAAAAAAGAGGAATAGTCAAAGAAGGAGGGAAGAGCAAAACAAGGCAGCTCTATCATGGGATGGCTGGTACAGGATCATTTGCCCGCTAATCTTTCCAACAAAAAGGCAATGGAAGCCTCTGAGACCAACTTCAGAGTCTGAGGTCTCGACTGACTCAGTGATTGAGAGATGCTCTACACCTGAATCACAAATCAAGCAGTGCGAACGACGGCATATCAGGAGTTCGAAGGCTAAGGTGGTGCAAAAAAACGAAAGCATCCTTGTACCTTCAACAGAACCCCTAATTCTAGCACTGACGAGTGTATATTCGATACAACTTGGGAATGTGATCAACAAGGACGGTCCTTTTAAACTAACTACAGCAAATTCTATTCCTTAGAGTACTCGACAAAGGATTGTGAATTTGTTGAAATCATAAAAAGAAAAATGCAACAACATGCTCCTCGTATGTGCATTATATCTCCAAAGAGGTGGAGGATTTGCTCAGAGACCACAGTACCCACTTCTTAAAATTTGGCTTCTTAAAGACGTGGAGCAGAAGCCCAGGACTCAAATCAAGCCTAATAAAACCCAGTTTGGTCCTCAGTAGGCCAAAACATGGGGGCCGACTGTTGTGGAAAGATAGAGGCCATGAATGATATCCAGATTTGGAAGTGACTTTCATTGAACTCCAAATTATTACAGGAACAAACAGGGCTGGACAATGATAGTCTAGGTTTCTGACCGAGTGTTACCTTATAATGCTTAACGGATGCACTTTGGGGGGGGGATTTACCTGGTGGCTTTAGCTGGTTCTCTGGATCCAAGAGAGCTAATATTGATTATGTTTATTGCTCACATGAATTGATTCATGTTGTAAGAGGTTTGACTCTTTGCTCTAATATTAATAGTGATCACAGGGCAATCATGCCCTCTTTGGATCTGAACCAAGACAGTGGTTGCATGAAGTTATTTGGAGGGGTACAGGTAAATAATTCGAAAAACAGAATTATTTGGTCAGAAGAGAATTTGTGTCATATATGGGGAAAATTGGTCCCTTAGAATTAAGTGAGCTAAACTGTAAAAACCCTGAAGAGATTGAAACATGGATAGTACAATTAACTTCTAGATTTGCTAGTGCCAATTCTCCCGTGGCATTACAAACTAAACGTCCAACATGCCAAAAGTTTCGATATTGGTATCAGGGAAGTTAAATGCTCCTTGCGATTGAAGATCAGGGCCCTTCGAAGCACCTTAATGAGACGAGAAAAAACAAATATACAAATTGGCTAAAACGACACCAATTTTCTCAGAAAAACGCACAATGGCAAAACACTTTAAAAATCCTGGCGGGTGGATGGGGGGACATCAATAAGATCTGGGAAGCTCTAGGGGCATATAATGTTAACGGGGGGGGGGGGGGGGAGAAGAGTCTCTTAACCCAGTCTCCGTTAACGATCAGACTGTGTACATTAATAAGACCTTTAAATGTAAGACTGCACAAGTTAACACTCATAATGAACTATATGCCTTTTGAGCTAAAGATACGATTAGGGTGATCTGATGAACTATATAACAAAATTTAAACATTTGATACGGTAGACCAGTAAGGTTATGGGGAAGCTAAACTCATTGGGTGTTCTGGGGTGGTTTTATTTGCCATCCGTCAATTACATGAGCATATCCTGGCGTCAGTGCAGTTGGACGGGAGTGTCGCCAGCATGCCACCTATCCCCACTGTGTGTGGAGTTAAGCAAGGCTGTGCGCTGGCCCCACTTCTGTGCAGCCTTTATTTATCCAATTTTCCTGGGTGTCTGGGATTCAGAGACACCCCCCCCACCACTCCCCCCCCCCCCACCACTCCGCCCCCCCCCCCCCCCAAGGATTGGGAACACCTAGGTCGACTGGCTGTCCTAAACAGATATTATATTATTTTACCATACCTTTGTAGGCCTGCGAAGGACGGCCATCGCCTTGGAGTCTTACTTAGAAAAGAAGAACTTGATCATGAATTATAACAAGATTACATTTATGAGGAATTAAGTGTGCATCAATCCCTGCCCTGAGATGAGAGGGACGGATTGAACAAGTTCCTATTTACAAATACATCGGGCGTGAAAAGGACATGGGCAAAAATGAGGCAATGAAGGTGGGAAAAAAACCACAAAGCAATTATTCAAACCCAACGCATAAAAAAAACATGCACTGACACTGCGGGGTACAGTTAAGCTGGGATATTGAAACTCTACAGAGCTTTTGCCCAGCATTATTGTATGGCTTAGAGGCTATATATATATATATAAGATCTGCAGTGGGTCAAACTTGAAGGTACATTCTGGCGCTCACTCTTGGGTTTGCCCCGGTCAGTTCTGATTGAGCGTATAAGCCTGGAACTTGGGCCAAGAGGATTGCTACTATTAAAGGCATAGAAAACCCCTCAATGTCCTTTACTTGCCCTGTTGGGCCAGGAAATGAATAGAGATCTTGGGAATAACAGTTTGGATGCTGTTACGCTCACCTGGTCTCTGCGGAGGCGTTGGGGCACGGTTGCAGCCCTCGCTGAACTTGAATCACCCCCTTCAGGCCTCTCCCTCAGTAGAAAAGCTGTGAGAGATGGTACATGGTGATACTGCTCCTGTGAATTACGAAAGATAAGCTCTCCATCCTGCTACTTCTGGCAGGGGCGCGTCGAATGGGATCTAGTTCCTTCACTGATCCCTGATAAGGATTAGTCCAGTCCAGCTGCAACTATGCTTCTCCCTATGATTGTTAAGTCTTTCTTGTGATGCTGTTCATTCTCTTTAATGTCTTTGTATGTTGCTCCCATTTATGCCAGCAATAATGGCTCTCTTCTGTTTTCTTCCCTTAGATGGAAATGCAGCCTCAATGCAGCTGTGAGACGCGGCCAGATGGAAGATGGATGCTACCGCAATGTTTGACAGCAGGTAAGTGATGGTTTAAAGGAATGGTTCGGTCAAAATTTTTTATTGCCCCTACGGGTCGGCCATGTGTTTTTAAGCCCAAGTCGCTCGATTTTAGAAAAATTTCCTATGGACCTTACCCGAGTTTTTCGTCCATTAAACGCACGCAAAAACAGGCACCAGGGAGCTGCCATTTTGTGATAATCCTATCCTTTCCCCCCCATCGCCCTGGCTGACCTGCTTTTGCGGCACTAAATCATATCCCCCGCCCATGAGCCTGTCATCAGCAGACGCGTACTGCCCATTTCACAACGCCAAAGCACATCTCATGTCAACATTCGCTGCGCTTCAGCTAATGACGTGTCGCAATGGAAATGGCAGGACGCCTCTTTCCTCAATAAGTATAAACAGACCGTTTCACAACACACAGCAGCAGATTTTCAATTCCATTCCTCTCTCTGTGTTACTTTGAGTATTCTGTGACTCGTTTCTGTGCTCTGGTCAGCTACCTTCGTTGCTTGTAGCCCGTGTGGACAGATACCAGTACCACCGCTATCAATTATTTTAGTTTGTGCAACACACAATGGATACAATACCCTACATGTACGAGCCCGAGTATACCGAGGAGGAACTACTGGAAAGGGAAACACGCGAAAACGATGGGGCTTCGGTCAGCAGTTGGCAGGACGAATCAACGGATGAAGACACTGGACCTAGTCGTATGAACAGTGTTTCCACCTGGTGCACATGCAATCGGTGCGAGCTAATGCCGACCGAGGAGGAGAACTGCTGCTGCTGTGAAAACTCGGGATGCGTGGCCTACATTTCGGAAGGCGAGCCACGACCGCAATGCATCACTGAGCTGCCAGACTTCAGGGGAGCCTGCCTCACACGGTCCGTGTTGAGGATAATGATGGTGCTTATGCACGGACTTCGCGCAACTGTTCGTCCTCGTAATCCGAGTAACGAGTAAGTATACTCTGCTTGTGATGCCACTACTATTTCATGGTCTTCTACTATATCCAAAATTACATATACATATCATTGTAAGGCATGAAAGTCGTTCAATAGTGTGCAGTGTCTAGATAGCATTTGTCCGAGCAGAATGCCATTAGTTACAAGAATGGTCATTGACAACAAACGTTTATTAAAATTATCTTGGTCATTTAAAAACAGTTTCATTCCTTTTCACAGGTGGTCCAGGCTGGTGGCCTATCGTTCCTTTACATGGTGGCTTCACAGGAGGCTTGGACACCGCGTTAGAAGAGTGATACCCGCCTGTGCCGTTCGTGCCATAAGAGAAACATTCCCGAGTGACAGCGGTCAGTACAGGGGATTTTCTCTCGCTATGCTGCAACCTGAACTGTACAATGTGTAAACTTTTGTATTTTTGTGTCATCAAAATAAGCTACAAAATAAAACCACATATTTTAACAACGGTTGTTTCGAGTTTTTAAATCAATCAAGAGTGTCTCCATTCAAGGATGGACGTCAGACACCTGTGCTCGGAATGGGTTAAGTTCAGGTCGCTGTGAAGCGGGGTGGTCACTATCTAAGCTAACCAAATATATTATCAATAATGCATGCACCAAATAACACTTGTTCAAAGTCTTTCAGTCGGTTATGTCTCTATAAAAGTCACACATATATCAATACTATCAATGAACATTGGATTATACAGGCCTTAGGTCTAGGGTCTTGACCACTATAATACAGTGTTTGAAGTGTGGGTCTGTGCTCACAAGAATCTCCGATATGTGGCATTTGTTATTGCTAGGCAACGATATACTGCAGTAGGGGTCTAATGTTAGTTGGGGATCTGCTAGGTGGCCATCATGGCGTGGTCAGTGGTCTGGCACATGAAGAGAATACCTTGCAGGGACACGGTCAGAATGGCAGTTACTTTCCACTGGCGAGGGTGCGTGGGCAAGGACACGTTTGTGGAGATGAACGAGCCATGTGCATGGTTCAAGCCGGTTCACATGCAGGACCGTGATCTCAGAGAGTGATGTGTTACATTTATTAGCTGTTGCAAATACCTCTGGATTTTTCCAGTTATAGTGGGAACGAGGCTGTGGGCCATGTGCTCTGCGCGCTGTACTATCGCAGTGAGGCCTGGTCACCAAAATGGAGTGGAAAGGGGGGTACAAAAATGGATGCCCCGTGTCCTTCAACATTACATAAGGGCAAGGGACGGGCGCAAACGGCCAAGGTGCCAAACAGCATGTACACTTCAAAAGGTATCCCATGCCCAGGGGCCATCGCTCACATGGCCGCCTCAGACCCCGTGTCTCCAGGCAGGCCTCCCCTGAGGCAGGCCGCCCCCCTGCAATCCACATAAGTGTGTCTCCATTCAGCAGTCTTCCTGTGCCTTATCTGCACGCCCCAGGCCCATCCATCCCACCCCCTCTATCAAAGGCGGTTCGCACCCGGGAATGAGCGCTGGCATGGGGGGCTGTGACAGGCACAAACGGCCAAGGTGCCAAACAGCATGTACACTTCAAAAGGTATCCCACGCCCAGGGGCCATCGCTCACATGGCCTCCTCAGACCCCCGTGTCTCCAGGTAGGCCTCCCCTGAGGCAGGCCGCCCCCCTGCAATACCACGACATACACACGTCATTCATTCACAAACACACCCCTGTTTCTAATACTTTATAAACCACGATATGTCTCATGAGAACATCTTTGTGCTTTGCAAGTCAACTCCTGAACCTTCTACCTGAGCAGCACTGAGATCTATGCTAATCTGCTCGTCGCCGTGATATCTGTGACCGCTTCGAGCAAACTCGTCAGTGTGCTACCTGTGGCCATCTACCTGTTCTCCTGCAACATACTGCTCGGCCTGCTGAATCCAACTGTTTATTGGTCAAGGTAAGGCCATGTATCCTAGTCATATTTCGGTCATTTTTACATTCCAATCTATTTGCTATTACAGTACCCAATAGAGCTATGGTCATTGGTCTCATTGCTATTGACTTGAGTTTCAATTGTTATGCTATCAATAGAACTATTTATTTTCATCTGTGTCAATTGTCATCGAATTGCATCCTTCGGGGGTCCAGTCTATGATGTAAGCATGGTTCCTTTTCGTGCAAGACAAAACAGAAATTTCTGTAACCTATGCAAATACTAAGCCACACATGATGAACTGGTATAGTTCCGGCGACCAAAACAAACCCTGCATTGAGCATGGTATGGTTCATTTACTTTTTTATGACATTTTTATTCATCAAGGTTTTATAATAATCCTGATATTTAATTTTCAGAATTTTCAACAATGCCTGCCTGTTCGATTAGCGGTTGCCCTTCGAAGACCCATGCTAAATCTGAAGGCACTACAATGTATGTATTCCCGAAAACTGTTGATCGAATAAGAGAATGGGTCAGACATTGCGGATATCCACTGGATGAGCTGGAAAGTAGAGTCCAACAAGTCTTTGAAGACAAGAGGGGTGATCGATACCGCATCTGCAGCCGGCATTTTCCCTCGAACATGTACACCACATCTTGGGTAACAAAGAAGAACAAACGGCGATCAACACGAAAATTGCTCGCAAACGCTATTCCCACTCTATTCATCCACAATCCGCCACTGGTGAGTCAAGTGTCAGTTTTTAGCTTTAGGCCTTGCAGTAGAGTAGGTAGCCGAAAGGATTCATTGATATTTTAGTTGTTGTTTAGAATTTGTAATACTTTCAACATTGATATAAGTGTATAGCTTTTTGAATAATGACATTTATCAGTATATTATTTTTAGATTTCATAACCCATAAAACGAAATCTATATATGGGCACAGGGAACTGTGCTATATTGCGCATTACTCAAGTATTCTGTCTCCTTGCATGGCAATTTTAAATATTGGCATTTCATTATCAAACAATAATTTACCTTTACAACTTCTTGAATATCCCTTGAATCTGAAGCAAGCACATTCTACTTCCGGCAGGTGCTCGCAGTTATCAACCACTTCTAGCGCGTATCAGGTAATCATACTTGGCTATTCCGCTACAGACTTGTTTTACGCATGTCAAGTAATAGTTTGTATGTATCGTGTGATTATTTCACCAATTGTTTGGTTAGTGCTTTCCAATTGATATACACCTTAGTTGTCGTCCCCTGGTGTTTGTTTTCAGTTATAATTAGTGTTATCCATACTAATTACTGTCTTTCAGGGAGATGCTGAAGCGTCCACCACGTTGACAACAGCCCTAGATGTTCTTGGGCAGCCCGAGGTATGGATACTGACAGCTCAACTGACCGTGATCATCAGGACTGGAACACTTGTTTGATTGTTCTACACCATGTTTCATTTGTGGTTAGCCGTTGATATGTACCTGTGCGGTCGACCCCAAGCGTGTGTTGTGTTTTCAATATTGTAATCCTTACTAATGCAAATACTATGTTTCAGGCAGTTGTTGAATCGTCAACCCACGCGCTTGATGCAGAGCCTGACATTCAAGTAATAACGGTGGAAGCGGGACCATGCGGATACGAATCGGCGCAACAGCTTTCGGAAGTGCGCACCACATTGACAACAGCCCTAGATATTCTTCAGCAGCATGAGGTATGGATACTGACCGCTCCATCGAGCGTGATCATATAACGTGATTCCATTTGCTATACTTTCTTCCCTATTAACGCAAGTACTGTGTTTCAGGGAGATGATGGAGCTTCCACTACAATCACAAGATCACATTTAGATGATGCAGATGTAAAGAAATCAGAGAAATAAGTTGATTAAATCTGATCATTTTTAAATATTCCTTGATTCTTTTAGATAATGCAACATTTGTGGTTCTCTTTATATGTACCTGTGCCGTCGACCCCAAGTGTGTGTTATGTTTACGATATTGAAAACCATACTAACGCAAGTACTGTGTTTCAGGGAGTTGCCGATGCCTCCTCTTCAATACAATCATTCGTGGCAGTCCATGTAGAGCCAGAGGTATGGATACTGACAGCTCCATCGAACTAGGTCATCAGAGCTTGAATACTTGTCGTTTGATTGTTCCACACAATGTTTAAATCGTATTTGGCTATTGAGATGTCCATGTGTGCTCGTCCTCACGTGCGTTTTACGCTAACAATATTTTGATACACAGTAATGAAAATACTATGTTTCAGGGAGTCGAGGAGCCTCATTCTGTGCTGTCTATGCGGATACAGAAAATATAGTCGTTGCAGCGCAAGAGGAAGGGGAGACATGCGGATACGTATCAGAGCAACAGCGTGCAGACGTTGAAGGTCGAGTCAAAAAAGTAAAGAAAAGAAACCAAAATCAGGTTAGTTACAAACAGTTCAGAACTTTAGAATTTTTTTTGTGCTGGGGACTATTTTATGTTTTTTTCCAGTCAATTGTACTATACTATCTTGTGTTTAAACTGAACATCCCTTTTCCAATCTGTCCTCTAGTTACCCGTGGGTCTACGAACTATACATACACAGACAGTGAAGAGAATGAGAGATGTTGCTTGCCAGACCATTTACACTATGGAGGAACTATTAATTCAGACGCGGCGTGTTGAGACTCGGGATGCTCATGTCCAATGGCCAGAACATGAAATGAATGTGTCCGGAGAATCCAGCAAAGTTTTATTGGACCATTGCTACAGTACGACCGCACCGCCGCAACAACATCATACTGGAAGTATTGAAGATAGCTCTGAAGTAGTCGCAGATCAATTCACACAATCAACACCCGCCAAAAAATTGCCACCAAAAAAGCTGTCGACATTGTTGTGTTCTCCCATCAATGCTGAAGTAACATGTTGAAATGACAGAATGAACCAGCAGCAGCATTCACCGACGCATCAGAACTTGATAGCAGCGATATTTCTTTCAAATGTGGTGATATGTCCTCAACGTCACAGGCCGAATCAACTATGACGCAGGATGACAGTCTAATGAAAGAGGGCAAATACATAGCATTCGAAAGTTGTTTGAAGGCTATTATAAGTATGCTGAAATGTGGGCATTCCGTCAGAGGGAAAGTATGTAGGAAGCCATTGATTCATGTGACTCGTCAAAAACAAGGCAGTAACGTCACAATACATGCCGCCTGTAGATTACATCATACGTTCTCATGTTCTGCACAACCGATGCTGGGGAAACTGCCAGCAGGCAATCTACTGTGTGCAGCTGCATCACTTTTTAGTGGCTCCAGTTTTAGAAAGTTAGAGTCTTTCTTTCAGTTTGTGGGACTCCATTTCATTTCAAAAACACAGTACTACAAATACCAACATGATTATCTGTTTCCGGCCATTAGTGATGCTTGGAAAATTGAACAATTGTCTCTAGCAAGTACATTTGAAGGCAAACGATTCAGGCTAGCTGGCGATGGACATTGCGACAGCCCTGGATTTTCTGCCAAGTACTGCACCTACCACTTTCAGGACATGGATAGTAAGAAAATTGTGAGTTTGGTGGTCGTGCAGGTAACACAATGTACATCCTCAGTGGCCATGGAGAAACTAGGATTTATAAAATCAGTGGAATATCTACAATCGAGGGGAATGCACATAGACCTCATAGCCACGGACAGACACGTTTCAATTGCCAAGACAAAGAGAGCAGTTCCCACATATTAATCAATTTGACGTATGGCATCTTGCTAAATCAATCAATAAGAAAATCTCAGCTGCAGGGAAAAAAAAAGGTTTGGAAAGTATTTCAGAGTGGTCCCAGTCTATCAGCAACCATCTTTGGTGGAGCTCCAAAACTTGTAAAGGGTCAGTGGAAATACTACTTGAAAAATGGTGGTCACTGATGCACCACTGTACCAACGTGCACCGCTGGTCAGAAAACCTACATTTCCACCAATGTGAACATGGCCATTTATCCCCAGTGGAGGCACGGAAGAAGTGGTTGAATCCATCTTCACCGACACACAAAGCCACTGAGAAGATTGTTTTCGATAAAACTATCAAGAGATTTGAGGGGACTGACAGAATTCTGTCACACAGGAGGTTTGGAGGTGTTCCACAATATGTGCCTAAAGTACAAGCCAAAGCGCTTGCATTTCAGCATACAGGGCATGAGACATAGGACTCTACTTGCCGTCTTGGCCCATAACGAGAATCTCGGCCGTGAACAATCTAGGATTAAGGGTAATGTAAGGATGCCTCACTACACTAAGGCCTTTTCAAAAGAAGTAAGCAATGGGTGATCAAACCAGTCTATGAGGAAATGGAGTTCGACTTTGTCAAAAGCCTTATTGTTGCTGTATTAGAGAAGCACAGATATGGAATTTTTAACGTTTCTGTGCAGAGCACTGATCCATTGCCACCCAACATTGCCACTGTGCCATGTCCACCCAAAGGAGAGCTGGTCGTGAAGTACAAATCCCGGTTTAAATAATTGTAATACGATTGTCTTTTTGTAAATACATTTTATTGTACAGTGTGCATACAAAGTACGCTAACCCTAACCCCTACCTTCACCATCCTTGGTGCCGAACTACCTAGGTGTCATCTTTGAATTCTCTCTCTATTCACCTCATATTGCTGACCTTGTCTATTTGTGTATCTATATATTTTTGTTGATGTAACTAATTTTCGCAATCTCTTATAAATGCTGGCCACTGTTAACCGAGGAGAGGCTTGCGTATTGCAAATAATAAAACAAACAATCAATAAATCTCACTTTCAAATCAACTGCTCGGGTACTTCATACTTTCACCTGACCTTCCCCAAAAAATTAAAAGTCTCAATAGTTATGGTTCTTTGGGGCTTCAAAGCTCGCAGACAACGAGGACAAAATTGGGGCCTTAGAACGCGCCAAGCGAGCCGTTGCAGATGAGAGAGAAGCCAGTTCGCATTTGCACATTGAGGCGCACTACATAGATGGATTCGAAACTTCAAGTTCTCACAGATGGCTTTACTACGGGATGTTGCAAAGAAAGAATGTATGCTAATTTCTAGTGAAGGTCAGCGGCTTTGATTTTCAGCTCGTGCCCTGAAGAGGCCCACAACTCGCACTGGCAGTATAAGGTTCTATTGTTTTTTGACCTTGAGAGACAGGGACCATGCTGAAAGAACTTCATTTGAAAGGGGGTTTGGGGGGTGCAATAACGTTTGAGACGATAAGCAGAACATTTTTAAACTAGACCGAGTTTCATGTTAGTTCAGTATATGAAAAATCGTTGTCAAGAAGACAGTGGGATTTACGGACTGCATTACGCAGACACAATGGAAATTGCAGATATAATGTAAGTAACTCTTTAGACGCTTTTATACCGGAATGAAGAATTAATGAATGGATGCATGAATAAATGAATGAATGAAGAGCTTTGAAAAGGTTTGTGGGATCGTCCTTGTAGCGGGCACATGGGCATGCAGGTCCACATTCCACACGCATGTAGACAAAAAGTCGTTTCTCATTGTGTACCAACCTCGATTTATTTAGTTAGTTTTCGCATTGATTTTAGAGCCGAACATACTCCATTGCACTATACTTGAAAGCAAATAGTTTCAGCTCGGCCGTAATAAATAAAATGAATAATATTAATAAAGATCGGCTGGCGAGACGATTTATACATTTTATGTTTTCAAAATAGGTACATACTCCCGTTTTGCCCATGCCACCAGTTTCAGACACCGGCAGATGGTTTTTTTAACCGCCAGCTGCAGCTTAATGTAAACAACTGCACAATCCTGATGATCTTATGGGACGATCGCCAAGGGCCCATATGCCCTTACGCGGTACTAGCGGCTAGAAGCAACATATCAACCTTTACGCTGACCTAGTGCCTACTTGATGGAACAGCCTTGCGGTTCAACGTGCGACAAAAGTGCCTCTTTGAACGAAAACCAACACCCTGTGTACCATAAAGGAACAGCGTGTGACTCAATAACATTTTAAGGATTTGCGGATAGAGATAAAAGAAAATAAATGACTTTCGGAGTTCATATGTCAATTGCTGAATATGCTATAAACATTTAATGTCAAATAAATGTACTTTACCAAATTTACCGTGTTGCTGTTTGATTTTAAAGTACAGTTTCATATTCCGAATAGTGGCGCTCTGTGTTGGTTTCCGGGTTCTGTGTGAAGTCGCGTAGAAGACGACTGGGCGCGTTTGCCTACGCAGCACAGTAACGTCACGGAGAGAGGCGGGGAATATGAATGTTTTGATAATGTCAGGCTAATGGGCGGGGGATATGATTTAGTGCCGCAAAAGCAGGTCAGCCAGGGCGATGGGGGAAATGATAGGATTATCACAAAATGGTAGCTCCCTGGTGCCTGTTTTCGCGTGCGTTTAATGGACGAAAACTCGGCTAAGGTCCATAGGAAATCTTTCTAAAATCGAGCGACTTAGGCTTAAAAACACATGGCCGACCCGTAGGGGCAATAAAGATTTTTGACCGAACCATTCCTTTAAGGAAAAGCGCGAAGTATGGCGAAGCGCAACCTTAAACTGACTGTTTTTTCGATGTCTAACCTTGTCTTCTGTTTTTCCTTGCAGGCGCTGCTGTGGACGATGGAGCGTGTCGTGCTGCGGTGCCAAGATGAAGATTTCGGCGTTCCGGAAAGTGTAAAGATGGATACTTGGTTCGCCGAAGAGATGTACAGGTAAGAACAGCTTCCTCCAGTTGGTAAGTTAGCTGGCAGGAAGCAGGATTTCCAGGAAGCAGGATCTTCAAAGGCAAGTCTGACCTCAGGCGACGGTGAGCGTTACGCTGCTTGCAAGTGCAGAATAACGCGAAGCGTCTGTCTTGAGGATCGGGGCAGCTTATATAGCTGAGATAGTGGGCACACCCATTAGGGCCGGCTTACCAGCCACACCCTGCCACTCCTAGAGAGTGAGCACGTGCAAAGGCAATCCATTAGCAGCCACACCCAAGAATACACGAGGGGCTGCTTAATGGATGGAATGTTCAAGGTGAATGCATCTGAAGTGCTATGTCCATAATAAAAGCTTTTTGGTGTTAAAAGGATGTTCTTGTTTACTTTTGTTCATGAGCCTGGCGGCACCAGGACAGTGTCCACCCAGGTCTCCTGTGCATGCGACCCCTGCATGCCTGTGCCCCTGACATGATGACCATGACAGATGCCTAGTGATTTCTCAAACAATTTCGATGCGTGGGTAAAATCGTCTGGCATTTTTTGAAAACATGAATTGGCTACCTGATCAACATTGGACTTCTGGAAATTGAAGGAAGAACTTACCAAGAAAGCAAAAGACCTGGTACTGGATTGAAAATTATAAACATCTAGAAAGTTTAAGTCGATATCATAAAGACTATCAGTTGAACTATAAATACATGTCCCCTCAACAATATTTTATTAAATGTCCAGATGTCCAAGTAAGACTTTTCTGCTTATTGTAGAGGTTGGATCAACTCAGTTCTTACAGTAATCGGCCCACAGCTGGGAGTGCCGAAAGAGAAGCAAAATTGCTGCATCTGCAAAGGGACAGGCACACATTAAACTAGCCCCCCATGTACAGACTCTAATCAACTGGCTCAAATGTATGAGAAATATCTGGGCCTTTTCGTTGCTCAAATGTCCAGTTTAAGTGGAGACGCTTTGTGGATTTATTGTATTAATTCATGTAGTACAGGTTTAATGATTGCCTTGTACAATGTCTGGAAGATTGTCAACAGCATTTTGGGGAGGGGATCAATGGGCTGATAGGTGTAACAGGTTGTCTCAATTGTTTTAATTCAGGTTGAGTCATCTGTATTAATTACAAAATTGATTTACTGACTTCTGGATTGATATATGTAGGGACAAGTCATTACGTTTTTAGCTTTTGTCTTTTTATCATTCATTTTAGTTTGTCTATATGCTTTATATGAAATTATATGTATATATGAAATAGTTCTTATAAACTAATTTACACATTAAACTAGATGAAATAAAAATGTGTGTTTTTTAACTTAAAGTTGCTTTTTCAACATAGGTTTCTATTGAGATTTCTCTTCTATTTGATTAGGTTGCTTTATAATGTTACTTGGGGTTTTGTAAGAGATTTATGGAATATTGTGAACGTTCGGTTTAATGATCAATGTTCTAGTTTAGCCCTTGGATAAAAACTTTACAGAAATTGGTTCTCAAACTGAAGATTGAAGAAGAGAAGATTAACTCTCCTCCCTCTAAATTGTAAACTGTGAAACCAGGAAACGAGGCCTCACAAATCCCACCTTACATACTTCACACATTATGTGGTTGTGAGAAACTGAACTGCACTGTGCCTTGGTTTCCTAAGCCATCACAATAAGGATGGACCAGCAACGATCTTGTTCTGTAGGGAAATTGTTACTTACATGGGTTTATTATCTATAGTTTTACTTCAGAAATAATTATAATAGTGACCATTTATATAATATGTACTGGTGGGGAGGCAGGATGCAAAATGAGGCTTATGTTTTGGGGGATATCATTATTAGGCTGTTTGAGTGTGAACCTAGCTTTGAGGAGCAACCAAGTGGGGGTGAGTAGAATGGGTGCCAGGTATGGGTATTATGTTGTGGGTTGGCAAGAATGGAGGTCAGATGCAAGTCTTTCCATGCCAACTCTTGTTTGGCTCATCGAGTGAAGTCTGATCATCTGGGTCAACTCTGGCTCTGCTCTACCAATGAATATTCTAGCGCTCCATCCTTTTTGTATTGTTTTAAAACTAAATATGGATGGGAGAAGGTGTAGTGCGAGTAAAATTGCAAAGTGAGACATCAGAAAACCTGTGCTCAAATCCCAAATTTCCTATGTCACGAAATGATAGTATGCTGGCGAAATCATTTTACATTCGGTATATGGGGGACGTTTCCTGGTGCCCACGTTTTTAAGAAACATCAAAAATAACTGAAAGAGGTCATCATTAACACTTTTTTTAGCCATAGAAGCAACACAATTAAAAGGCCCAAGAGAAAATCCATTGACCGACAGCTGATAACTAATTAAAACACAGATAACATGGAGCACAAGAATGCAGACCCCACATAGACTAAAATCTAAAAACCATTAAGTGCTAATATCAAAGTTCCCAATAGCCCATCCATTTTACATAACCATAGTACAATCAATTGGAAGCAACGTTAATTAAAAAATGCAGACTGATATAACCAAGCCTTCCATAAAAACTTCAAAATGGATTCTAGACCAACCAAATCCAATATTGTTTTTACAAAGAGCAGAGCATTAATAGTGCCCCGAATGTTAGACCAGTTTAACAGAGGACCAAGATACTACCTTCTAGAAAACCTTTGCTCAAAACCCCAAATTTCACATTACACCAAATTAGATTATCCTAGTGAAATAATTCTGCAACACTTGGCACGTAGGGCAAGTTCCCTGGGGCCCAGGTCTCAGGTCTCAGGTCTCAAAGAAACCACAAAAATAACTGAAAGATGTGTTACATAAAAAAAGAAAGTAATTAATTTAAGTTACATATATTGCAAGGCGACAGTTGTCAACCCCAACGTGCATTGGCTTTCCCCAGAATAGCATTGCTAACATTTGACTCACTGGGTGAATCTGAATGACCTTTGCCCAGATAAATGGCTGGCACGGATCTTCCCTTTCCCCCCCAAACTGGACATTTCGAGTAAAAACCACTGAAGTTGTAAACCAAAGGAAAAGAAGCTAAGTGGGCAGATTTGTACCAAATAAGAAATGTTGGGAACAAAAGTTTTTTTTAGGGTTGTTGAACACCATCAGTTTTAAATAAAAAAAAAATAAACAATTGGAAGAGTATGCTAATTTTGCCATTTTTAGCATCTACTAAACTGATCAACAACGATAACAAGTTGTGCACATCTCCCCTTCCCAGATATACAAACGACAGGCAAGTGTCTGCAGGCAGTGATCAATATATACTCAGTCTTATAAAACAGGTCGATTCTACTTCGCTCCCTAGGTTGTTGGTGGCCTAAACCTCAGAATTTTATACAAATGGACTTTACCCCAGAGGATCTGCTGTATCTATACTCCATTGGAAAGAAAGAGGCAAAGGTCCAAAAGACTTGAAAAATGACCAGTGAAAGGATATATTGCCCTTATCTGGAGAAACAATAGGCCGTTGAAATGTTTGGATGTCGTCCAAGGACAGGATCACAAAAGCAGAACAGGAGACCGTATATTTAGATAGTGTGTGAGGCTAGGGAGTGGTGGCGCATTCACAGATAGGGAAATGCTGCTGGATGAAATTTTTAACCCATCAAATAAGTCTTTGAGAACTGATCTGAATGTAGCCATGAAATAACGGTATCACTGCCCAGTGATTGTGTGCAAAACAGTAAAGTAAATGCGCAATGTAGATGTCAAACCGCATGCACTCTGCCAAATTGAGAGGTTAGGGTAAGATGTACATAGGGAATGGTAAGGTGGTGGCAACTGAACGGTGCCTGGATGTGTAAGTGGATTAAAAAACAAATAAATGTTATGTTCCCAACACCATGGTGGCCTAATATTGGATTGCTTAACTAACAGTAACAAAATGGGTGTGGGTGTTTTTTTTATTCTATTGAAGCGCCATAATGTGAAAGAACAAGTTATTTTCTTACCTGGTAACGTTCTTTCGATGGGATGTTCCTCCGACATATTCCACATCTATGACAGGTAATCACCACAGCTGTGCTGGTTCGGAAATTTTTTCGGCGTCTGCGTCCTGCGTCAATGACATTGATACGCTGTCCTCGAGGGCCTCCGTTGAGCTGACGTCATCCGGTGTTATAAGTAGGACGCATGACGCCCGTAGCCTCAGTTGTCATTTTTTTCCCAGAACGTGTGGCACCAATCTTTTGCCAGTATGACTACAGAAAGCCTTGCGGAAACGTAAGCTGCAATCGCATAAGAAATTCTGTAGAGGGGCAGGCTTAGAGGGTGTGATGTGGAAAACGTCAGAGGAACATCCCATCGAAATAACGTTACCAGGTAAGAAAGTAACTTGTTCTTCGAGGGGATTGTGTCCTGCGACGTATTCCACATCTATGACAGACTCCCAAATCAGTACCAACGTATGGAGGTGGGAAAAGAATTTAGAATTTTAGAATGCACAATTAAATTGCAGAATAGAGGACCGCCTTGCCAAAGGCCAAATCTTGCCCATGGAAAGAATCCAGGGAGTAGTGTTTTACAAAAGTATGGGTAGAGGCCCATGTGGCTGCTTCACAGATGTTACGAATGGGAACACCCCTCTGCAGAGCAGTAGAGGCAGCCACGCTCCTAGTAGAATGGGCCCGTAGGCCTACCGGAGGGTCCTTACCAGCCAGACGGTAGCATTCAGAGATTGTCAAGACAATCCATCTGGACAAGGTCTGCTTAGTAACAGCTTGACCCAAACGCCTTCCAGCGTATCCAACAAAGAGCTGATCGTCCACTCTGACCCGGGACATGCGTGAGATGTAGAAACTTAAATTTCTCCTAGGATCCAACCTATGGAGTCTCTTCTTCCTTACCAGGATGCAGAGGAGGATAGAACGCCGGAAGAACTACCTTCTGGCTCAAATGAAATTCCGACACAACCTTCGGAAGAAAAGGACGACGAACCCTAAGGACAACCCTGCCCTTATGGAACACAGTGAAGGGTGGTTTGGCGGAAAGTGCCTGCAACTCACTCACTCTGCGTGCCGCATCTAAAAATACAGTTTTAAAGGTTAACAGTCTCAATGGACAAGAGTGCAAGGGCTCAAACGGAGCTCCCATGAGGAACTTTAAAGCCAAATTCAAATCCCATCCCGGCACCTGGAAAGGCGACGGTGGAAACACATGAGTTAGCCCTTGCAGAAACTGAGAAAGCAAAAGGGATCTTAAAATAAGAACACTCCTCAGACGAGCGCTTAAATATGGACAGCGCTGCCAGGTACCCCTTAATGGTACCCACTTGCAGGCCCTTGTGGGCCAACAGAACCACAGGAATGGCACATGAAAAAGGATCCACATTCTTTACCCTGCACCAGTCCCAGAACTTTCTCCAACGGCAACGGTACAGGGACTTAGTTGCAGGCCTTCTGGCCGAAACAAACACCTCCATCACGTCTTCAGGGAGGTCCCAATCCTGGTACCTCAACCGTTCAGCAACCAAGCATGACCGCTGACTGTCAACTTGTTAGCATGAGCTCCCCATCCCATGAGGGATGCGTCCGTCACGATCGTCACCTACGGCCAAGGTAGCCAAAATGGAGCCCCCTTCAACAGATTGCCTTCGACGGCCCACCACAGAAGATCCTGGGCAGCCGAGGGCGGCACCTGAATGGGATCCGACATCCTGCCGGAGGCTTGCGACCACTGCATCTTGAGAGCCCACTGCAGAGACCTAATCCCTAGCCTGGCCTCTGGCACCAGAAGAATGCAGGATGCCATGAGGCCGAGCAACCTCAAGAACTCGAACGCCGGGAGACTCTGGGCACGTTGAAACTTGTCCACCATCTGCAGAATGTAATGAGTCCTCACCTGGGGAGGCAAACACTGCCCCAGAGATGTGTCAAGCACTGCTCCGATGTACTGGAGCCGCTGGGTAGGTGTCAAGTGGGACTTCTTTAAGTTGAGGGATAAGCCCAGCTTGTGAAGGGAGTGGCAGGTGACTGACAGATGATCCAGGACTTGCTCAGGAGAGTGTGCCCTGATCAACCAATCGTCCAGGTAGGGGTAGATGTGAATCCCCCCCCTTTCCTGAGATAGGCTGCAACCACCACCATAAGCTTGGTGAAGACCCTTGGGGCAGAGGTCAATCTGAACGGCAGGGCCCGAAACTGAAAATGTGAGTCGCCAACCGCGAACCTCAGGTACTTTCTGTGCTTGGAATGAATCGGCACATCCTTGAGGTCGAGAGACACCAACCAGTCCTGAAGTTGAAGGGCCTGGAGGACTTGAGAAAGAGTAACCATCTTGAACTTGTCCTTCCTGAGGAGCATGTTCAAACCACGCAAGTCCATGATGGGTCTCAATCCCCTGTCTTTTCTCAGGATCAAAAAATATGGGGAATACCATCCCTTGTTCCTCTCCACTACAGGCGCTATGGTGCCTTTCTCCAGCAGGGATTTGATCTCCTGCGCAAGGAACGGATCCGGACTCTTCAAAGAGAGCTTCACTGGTGGATTGTCGTGAGGCCTCTGCCAGAAAGGAAGACAGTAGCCGTGGGCTATGATCTCCAGAACTCACAAATCTGAAGTAATGGCACGCCATTCTACAAGCTGCTGCGCCAGCCTTCCCACAACCGGCGAACCATGGGACATGGCCTCATGACTGAGCTGAAGCGGCTGCAGCAGTGCCCAAGGGCAAAGAGGCAATTGCCCGAGCAGCTTTGGCACCTCGAGTACCTTGTTTTCAACCTCTGGTACTCCTATGTTGGCCCCTTTGACTGGCAGCTCCCCTCGATCTACCAAAGGTAGAGTAGTATTGAAAGGAACCTCCCCTCCATTGCTGTCCCCTAGGACGAAAAGGCGCAGGTTGACGAACTGCAGCACTCAACGACTTCGCTGCAGCTTTGGAGGTCTGCAACCTCTCAAGGCTCTCGTCAGCCTTGCTGCCAAAAAGATGGTCACCATCAAAGGGCATGTGGAGAAGCCGGGACACTACATCAGGAGCAAACCCCGAATTCTGCAACCACGCAAACCTGCGCATCACAGTTCTCGCCGCCATGGACCGGCTGACACAGTCTGCCATGTCCAGACCCGACTGAACGGATTCAGACATGGCATCCTTGCCATCCTGAACGAGAGCAAGAAAACCATCTCGTTCCTCCCCTTCGGGAATATGTTCAGCCGCCAAAGATTCACAATTCCACAGAGTGTGAGTGCATTTTGCCAGATGAAAACACTTTCTTCGCCCAACCATCGAAACACTCGTCGTCCCTGTCAGGAGGGATGGTAGGGTATGTCGCCTGCTTCACTGGGGCCGTAGCCGCCTGCACCACCAAACTCTCCGGAGTGGGGTGCAAAGACAAGTAGCCGGGGTCGCCACTGGCTGGATGGTATTTTTTCGGCAACGACTTATTCACTGCCGGGAGACTCTCCGGAGCAGTCCAAGCCGCTGCCACCCTTCTTTGTAAGGCCATATGAAATGGCAGCACCGGGTCAGTGGGTGGACCTTGGTCCAAGATATCCGTCAGGTCCTCCTGCAGAAAATCCACGGGTGGAGCAGACCACCCCAAATACTGCATCACCCTCGACATGAGACGCCTGTATGAAGATTCGGCATTAGTACTAGGCACAGGCCTGCCAAATACAACCTCCAGGGAGGTGTCCAGACCACTGGCGTCATGCAAAGATTGACGCAGATCTTCCAACTGGCTATGACCAGACAACAGGTCCTCAGGAACCAGACCGTCCACATCCGACCCTCCATCCACCTCAGAGATATAATCCAGAGGCTGGAACAAATCCCTGGATGAGGGCACAGAAAAAGGCTCAAACACAGGCCTCACTGACTTAATCGGGACCTTCCTCGGTGTATCCACCGGTCTCCGGGGTACCTCCGATAAAGCCTCCTCAAAAGGAGTCTAGGGCGTCGACGAAATCTGCATCGAGCAAGGCACTGACGGCTTCGACAATGGCTTCGAGGTCAGAGCCCCAAGCGTGTCCTTCGCCGGCCTCGGCGCCGATGGCGTTGATGACTTCCTCTGAGGTGGAGCCTCGAGAGTCCCTCGACAGACATGGCGCCGATGGCGTTGACGTCTTCTTAGAAGACCTCACAGGCTCCGATGGTCTCGAGGGCGTCGAGGACCTGGAGCGGGCATGGTTAGAGCGATCTACCTTGTCCTATCGGGACATCGATGGCTCCCGATGATCGGGGTCGGGCGGTCGGCGCGAAGGCGTGCGAGCAGTGGCCCTAGAGCGTTCCTTGCCGGCTTCTCTCAAAGGCGCGGACGGAACGGAGCCCTGCGATTCGAAAATCGCCATCATCTCCTTACTAAATGCGTCCCATTCTGCAGGAGAGGAATTCTTGTTGGGACAAGCTACCCGCTGTCTGGCGGAGTCCTCGGACAAGGACGGGGAAGGCGACTGGTGACGGCGCTTCCGCCAGTGCCTAGAAGAGGCAGAGGAATGGCGGGAACCACTCCGGGAACAAGACCCTCTGGACTTATGCCGATGCAGAGAGTCGCCTCTCGTAAGCCCAGCGGATTTCGACTTTTGGGGTTTGGAAACCCTACCTACAGATAGCTTCTTCCGCTTCCGCAAGGCCTTCGACGTCAAAGATTGGCAATCGTCACAGTCATCAGTGGCGTGGTCCTCGCTGAGGCACCAGAGGCAGACGTTGTGCGGGTCCGTAAGCGACATCTTGGAATCGCAGTCCCGACATTTCTTGAAGCCGGAGCGTGGGGTAGAAGAAGATGAAGACATGATTTTTCACAAAAACCAAGAACAAAGAACCGATTCAATCAGGAGAAGAACCGAGGCGCAGCGACATTCCAAAGCGAACACGTTTGCAGAAAAAACGGAATTGAGGCTACGGGCGTCCTACTTATAACATCATGTGACACCGGCTCGACGGAGGCCCTGGAGGACAGCATATCGACGTAAGACGCAGACGCCAACAAATTTTCCGAAGCGGCACAGCTGTGGCGATTACCTGTCATAGATGTGTAATACGCCGGAGGACACAATCCCCTCAAAGTTATCTTTCTGCATGTAAAACTGAAAAATATGTGAACACTGAAAAGTAAAACACTGCCACCACTGCAGCATTTGTACATTTCCCCATACAGCTCTTAAAAGAAATATCTTCTGCTGTAGGGCCCTGCTGCAGGTCCTCTCAAAGAGATGTAAGCACTTGTTTTTTAACTTCAATGGATTTCCGAGATTAATACACAGTACATGGCCATTTGTAATTAAACAAAAATTTCAATTCAGATTTCTTAATCGTATTTTAAGAATGTCTGACTGAAGAATGAAGGTTTCTTAGAGTGGTCATGGTCCAAAATAGCTGAATGCCAGCTATCCAAGATGCGATTTTTTGAGAATGGTTGCTTCAGACATGCGTGTATTCCCTTGTCATGATAATAATACAGACAGTGCTTGTTTATGGCTATGTGGTCATCTTTAATTGTGGCATCTAAACACCTGTATGGAGTCTGAGCCGACCTGTTTTGACCAATGCAGTCTCTCTCAAGGTTCCATCCTCTATTGTTGCCAAAATATAACAGTCTCTAATGTCTCCAATAAGTAATGTAGTTCTTCACATCCCTCGCCAAGAAGTCCTGATATGCAGATCGTTAAGACTGATAGAGTGCTTGTTTTGCTGGTCTATGGAATCATATCTTAGAAAATATACTTGTGCATTGTTCGGCCGATGCTCCTGTATGAATCAAAGAATGCAATTCTGATATCTGAAGCGTAATTTAAGAATGTCTGACTGAAGAATGTGCAGGTTTCGAATAGTGGTCATGGTACGAAATAGCCAAATACTACCCACTATCCGAGATCAATGAAATGCAAGCAATTAACTTCAACAGGGGTTTTTCAATTTAGGAAATAGGTCAGTCAGGTGAGTACATTCAGAAGAATTTGTTTAAGTAGCTTAAGATAGAAAAGTGTTTTTCCCTTATCACTTTTGGTTGTCAGAGCCACAGAATAATGGTTTTCCATCACGCTTTTTTCATCAAACTAGAGTATGAGGATCGATTTTTGCATCCATATCATTGTACTTATTTGGGTTGGGAGTCTCAAACCTGGCATTTTCAAAATCCTAAAATAGTCTTTAGTTACAATACTGAAGCATTATTTGAAAATAATGTTACAAGAACTGATGGCCCCAAAAGTAATTAAACTCCACAAATAGAAAAGTTATCTGTTCCAAGTATTTGATGCACGTGAAAAGGAGTTATCGATTTCCAGGTACTCCTAGTTGTCCTAGTTGGTCTATCTCAAATGTGAATCACCATAAGGGGAAATTTCTTATATCTTAAAATAGCCTTAAAAACCTTTGAGTGAAGACCCTATTTTTGGAAGAGTATGATCATCTAATCGTTATCAAACATTTGTACTTGAGGCTATTCTTCCTGCAGGTATCCAGATTGCTGGTCTTAATTTTCAGCCCCAGTGCCTGATAATTAGTTTCACTGGCAGTCTGGAAATAATATACAGGAAAGAGGCTGTTCTAGATACTGAGTTGGATACATGGGTTACAGAAAATATGTGAGTTTGTGGAGTATCTGGATGTCTAAGTATTACTTATTTTGCATACGCAGTCCTTATTGTCAAATGGATTCTTCTATTGAAGGCAGTTTTCCTTTCATTTCTACCATCCTCTCCTTTAGATATGCCAAGATGCATTTGCCATTTCATTAACATTCCAATAAGTTATTGTGATGTTCTAAACACACTTTGTACACACCCAATAAGGAATTGCAGCATAAACATGCTCTGTAAAAGATTTCTGTACATCTGGTTTGGTGTGTTTTAGGTGTCATCCCCGTACCCTTTTGACCCCAGGATGAAATTAAGAATTAGTACTCTGGGTTTTCTTGGCTCCTGTAACCCGTATAGCTTTGCCAGCCTTCATTTTGCAACATTCATGGTTTGTGACTGAATTACAATAATAGCCTAGTGCCAAGCAATATTCAAAAGTGGAAGACTTTATGGAACTAAACATCTTACTGCTCCCCATCTTGAGTTCTGAAGATTCGGCCCTCTAATGAAATATCTGAGACAAACATTTTATTATCAAAGAACACATTCAATCTTGCAGTTTAGTTCATTAACATATTGGGGGGTGGCTGTTAAAGACACTCATTTCCAACCTCTTTCTCTGTGCTCAACTGTCTGTCCCTTCCCTGTACAGGTGTTGCCTTACTATCCCCAGTGCCAACAATCTTTATTCTGCCACATTATGCATTGTCACAATGTGATTACACTTACTAAACAATTTGAGAACATAGTCTAAACAGTGAAATGTAGCCTCCCCACTATTTGTAGTAGACTGTTTTAAACGGGGTTGTCAAAACTAGTCCTCACAAGTTCCTTTCCTTGTATACGATGGAACTGGTCCGATCTTCACATTATCCAGCTCCCAGTCATAATGAAAGATTACCAATACTTCAATGCAATGCTTCTTGCATGTTACTGTGGAGGTCCTCTACACAGACTAAACAAATAAAAAACCGCTTTATTTTGCCAAAAGACCATAAAATCATATTACATTACAAATATTTCATTTAAACATTTCCGGCCATTATAAAATAGCACAATATCCAGGCCTGTTACACACAGTCTTACCACATTTAAACACAACCAAATTACAACTCAATGCAATCCACAATCCTGGTTATTCAGCTCCCAGTCATAATGAAAAATGTACCAATACTTCAATGCAAGGTTTTACACTTTACTGAGTAGGTCCTCTACACTGACAAACCTTAGTTCTTTACTATTAATCTTCTGATCTCAATACATATTTGTGCATTATTTTTTCACCCCGCTAAACTATTGACGTATTATTAATTGATATAAAGTACCCCACAGGAAAGTGAGGCAATGTTTTGAAAAATCATAACCAGGGTGAAACGGATGTCAGCTGCTAATTATACAATTATGTTTCACCTGTGAAATCTTTGCAAAATATTCTTACTGGACAACACTAAAAGACTTCAAATGCATTATTCAGCAATATTAATAGAAGTATAAAAGTTTATTTTCTGAACTTGAATTCAATGCCCCGTTGTTAGGCAGAAACCTGTGCAGTTCCCTTATGGACCACTGCAAAAGATTTAGGACTACAGGTGTTGGCATTAAACCCACTTGGTAGCAGTCTATCACCCAGATGTACCTGGTAGCTGTGGCTGAGCAGTCAGACTTCCCTCAAGAAGAGTTAGGCAGTATGCAAAGTATACACAATAGGCACTCAGATACAATAGCACAAGCAAACACTGACCAGAGCTTTGGTATCAAAGTATATAATTATTTATTTAAAAACACACTTTTTGAAACACTCCAGCACTATTATTGTAAATCACTCTAAACACAGTTACTATTATTATATATACATTCCTTATTCCTTATCAGACAAGTCTTAGTTAACACCACTTATTTGCAGACAGAGGTGAGCGCTTAACTATAGATGGCACTCCAATAAGTTTATGAAGAAGGGAGGGAAAAAGATAGAATGTAGGAAAACACACCACATTAATACTTGGGAACTCTTAAGCAAGGCAGGAAAGTCAAAAGTTACTTGTGAGCCAAAGTCCATCGGTCGGGCCCACTCTGGGAGAGAGCAGGGCACAAATGCATCCAAGATCACACAATGACAACAGGCTTAAAAAGTCTTGCAGGGAGTTCAGAAAGGTTTTAGTTAGGTTTCAGAAAAGTTTAGCCAGGGTGTCCCAGGCTAACCCAGGGTCGAAAGATGGGGCTAAATCTACCCCGTACAGTCGGTTGCAAGGGAAGCCAGGCGGAACACGGTACCTTACGTGGAAAGGGTCCTCCAGCAGGGGCAGTTGTTCCTGGCAGCGGTTGCAAGTGGCGGCGTCGTCCAGAGGAAGAGAAGATCTCAACGTGGAGGAAAGATGAAGGTCGTTGCACTGCCAGGGAAGAAAGCAGCCGCGGAGTTTTCCGGTTAAAGGTACTACCCTTTGATTCGTGGTAGTGGTAAAACGTGGTATCCCGGTTGCCGGGGTGCTTGGCACAGGCAAGGCGGCCACAAGATGCTCCAGGAAGCGAAAAAAGGAAGCAGACTGGTTATCCCCACCAGTCGATGGAAGACTCTACGGGCTGGAGATCTCCTCTGTCGTTGGGAAAAGTGGTGAGACGGTTCAGCAGGGCTCCACCGGTGGTGTCGTCGTAGCAGGTCGGCTCAACATCTCCTTCGTCGGATTCTTAGGTCCTGTGGCGACTTCTAAAGTTCCAGTCCCCAAAGCCCTGCTTTTATGCAGAAAACCCACACTCAGCCTAGCTGTCACTCAAACATGCTAAGTGGTGCAGGACGGAGTGCGACTTGGGTTGCGTAGGCAACTCAGTCCAGGGTGCCTAAATCCCCCTCCACCCCTCCTAAGTACCCCAGACAGAGTGGCACCACTTTGGAGGGCTTCTGTGGAGAAGCCGCCAAAAAGTGGAACAAAGAGCTCAACTTGGGTTGGAGTCACAGAAGCGAACACAAACGCCATTTTAGAACCGAGTTCTGGCAAAAAATACCAACCGGAGAATTAATATTAAATAAATAAACCGGCGGTATGTTCGAGGCTATAGGAATTAATTAAAGTTGGTAGCCTCGAACAATGGGAAATTCCATAGGGATATATTCGCGGTCGAATATAAAAAGTAGTATCCACTGCCACCAGCCAAAACTCGATCAGGGGGGACGGAGACGTGCCCCCTCGACTAACAGACCCCGGGGCAATCACATTGCCCCGGCCAGTACGTCCACAATATGATGGTTTGTACTGGTTCTGTTCAGAAATTGAGACTAGTAAAGTCAATGGTGACTTTACATGCCCTGGGAGACAGTAGTCAGTCCCAGGGTATGGAGTCTATACTGGCGGGTCACTATGACAACCCTGTGTCACTGCACTGAGGGTGCTGTGTAACACATCACAAAAACACATGAAGCCCTATGGAGTAAAAGACCCCATAGCGCATTAAACACATCTAGAGTCAAAGAGACACACTCAAATCATGTCCAAGAGTGAGGGTAAAAGAGTCTCACTCTTGGCAGGAGAAAAGAATAAACCCCAAAAATCCAGCAAAGCTGCTGGGGGACTCACTAGGTTAGGAAATTCAGCCTAAACAGAGAATTCTCCCAAACACCCGTGTTGCAGCTCAAAGGGCACCTGATCACATCTTCACACACCCATTGACACCGACTGACTTCTCTTATCAAAATGCCAAGTGATGGATTATACATTGTCTGCATAAAGCAGAATTTTCTTGTTTGGAGATTTTTGTAAACATCAAAAAAAAAATTAAATGTATGTGTGCCATTCCTACTAATGTATGCCTTGTAGGTAATCCTGCATTGTAAGTATAATGATGTAGTGTGCTCTGGTGAACCAAAAGGAATCGGACTAAGTTGTGACATGTTAAGAGTGTTTATTCTTATAATAATGAAAATGCACGTCTAGCCCTACTGCTATAAAGGCCTGCCTAACAAAACTAAAGGTAAGGGTGATCAGCAAAGTCCAAAAGAAATGGCTTTGTCCAAATCAAAATAGGTAAATGGCCCTACCATTTAGGGAAAACTTAACATAAAGGAGGCCAGAGCAACAGCCTCGGTCCTTGGCTTCCGCCTGGCCCTGCACTTGGATCCCTTTTCCAAGAAGAAGGTTTTAAGTTTGCTGAGTGCTGTAGGCTTTCAATAAAATTCATGAATTTCTTGCCAGACAGCCCTTAGCCTCTCTGCAGATACTGTATTCCAAATGTATAGGTATTTACATATATTCCATACCGTTTGCTTTTCCTCAGGAAAGACAAGATTTTTAAACACAATTTCACCATTCCCCGCATTTCACTTGACGGTGTCCTTGTCTTTGTTTTTAAACACTGGAACCCCTCCAGGATCTCTCCTCCCAGTTCATTTTCATGTTTTCAGGACTCTTCAAAGTCATCTGGCCCTCTGACAGGCTTGTTTTAGCAGGGCCTCAGTGGGGAGTTTGCGTGTTCGGGTTTTGCAGGGGATTCTGTAACCCTTGCAGCTCTCCCTGCCTCAAGCGTTACTCTCGATTTCTCAGGGCTCCCCAAAGCCCTCTGACAGACTTAGGGCCTCGGTAAGGTGGCTGCCTGATCGTGGTTTCTTGGCTCCTGTAACCCTTATAGCTTTCCCAGCTTCTGATATCAAGGTTCGTCCCTCAACAATGGTCCCTTATCAGGCGCGGTCACTTCCCTTTCTCTACCCTGCAGTTATTTGACTTTATATGCAGTAATCAGGGACCAGACCTCTCCGCTGCCGTCTGGTCTCAGAGTCTGTTAACAGGCCAAGCCCACTACAGTTTCTGTGTGGTCACACTATACGGCGAGATGGTCGCTTTACCGTCTCCGTCTCGCTCTCCCGACCTTGGCTTCTTGGACAGTCAGGACGGCAGCCTTCTGGCGTCTTCCTAACGATTTGCTCACCCTCCTGCTATGCTATGCTACCGCCGGCTATGCTGCCTAGAGTAGCACCGCCCCTCCAGGACATCTTCACGTCACTGGATCGCCTCTGCGTAGGATTCTCTCTACTCCATTCTTGGAGCCTCACTGTTTTATGTACATTGTCAAAAATAAAAGGGGTGCGTTTTCTATTCTTTGACTGTGGAGTTCAGCGAGATCCAGCAATACCTGAAGCCAAAGATTGAAGATAAGTCACCATTTGTTGATGCTTATTCTTGCTGCCATATATTTCAAAGGAGTGTGTCGTTCCTCGTTCGCTGTGGAGTTCAAGTGGAATCCAGTACCATCTAAAGCCAAAGATATGGAAGCAATGTTACCATTTGTTGAATGCAAACCAGAAGTAGTTTGTCTTTTCACTCCCCATATATACAGACATTGTATTCTTGCTAGGGAGTTCTTTGTAGAAATGAGTCATTTTGCCTAGAGGGGAGTCACTCCCAGAGAGGCTACACTTTCCCAGAGCCCTAGGGAGGGTCTTGCGTAGCAGCCTCACATCCCAATCCTCAAAAAGATGAATTGCCGGATTCGTCAAAGTACCCTGTTTGCAAAAGCATTTTATTCACACTAATTGTCAGTAGGAACTACAAAGAATTCACAACTAGCCCATTCTCAGATGATATTGTAAAATAAACATTCCCTCTAGAATAGGCATAAAAGAGAATAATTTTGTGTGAATGCTGTGTACATGGCTGTTCGACTCATGTGAATTTTAACTTCCGAAAACACCTTTTCTTGAAACAAAAATGTTTAAGTAAAATTCCCAATAATGGAATAAAACATGTCCTCCATAACCGTGTCAGATGTTTCACAAACACCAATCTTATTACTGCCAATTGGTCTTTGTGCAAGTATTCTGGTGTATAAACTTTATGGTCTAAAATATTCATCTTTAACTTACAAGTAACTGTGAATAACTCATGGCTTTAGAAGAAATAAACATGTGAAAATAATTTAAGTTATTTCAATTGTATGCAATATGCAGCCACTTTCTCCCCAACCCCACCACCCATCCGCACTGCTAGTATCCCAAAGAAATACTTCCTTGAAGCTCGTTTCTGGTCTTCGAAATAGTGGTAGGACACACTTTGGTGTACTTGTCCCCAACCCATGTTTTTTTCAGTATTCGGCCGCTGAGAGGTCACTAACATTTGTGCTATTTCCAACCATTCTTAGTGCACAGTACCAAGAGGAGTGAACAACAAAATTCTAACAATTACAAAAAACGTTAAGTGAAGCTTATAAACCAGGGAATTACATTGGATTGGCCTGTCTCTCATGGTCCTTCATTGTTTTAGAGGTCTGTTTTTTACAGGCAGGTAGAGTGCAAGATAACTGGAGCGCCAAATCTAGTACCAGAAGGCATGGGATTGTATCCCAACTTCATCATTCTACCACACATTTGTCATACTTGAAGCAGACTAATCACAGATGAGGATTTAAAATACAATGTGGCATTTATGTTCAGTGGCGGACATAGTCAGGTTTTTTTTATTTGTACAGTATAGACATTGAACTGTGATGAATGTAAAGAGGTTTCACTGAGTCTGCACCATAAAAAATAAAAAGATTACGGTCACAGACAGTCCAGGCCCTTCCTGCAAAAGGAAAAAACCCAAACTGCTAGCCCAAATCACCCCTGGAACACAAGGAACCCCAGACACTTCATGCACTTTACACAAAGTTTTCACGACTAAGGCAAAGGATAAAAACAAAATACCCATTGTTTCTACAGTCGTCAATCCACTCTTTCATAATAGCATGATAGGTGTCCAGATCCATCGAAATATCCCTTTTCTCAGGATCAAGCATATTGCAAAGGTCATCCAAGCCGCTATCTTCAGATCCTCTGCTAGTCGTGTATCGCAAATAATCTACTATTTTAGAAACAGGAACTTTTCCTATAGAAAAAAAGTTAAAAAGTAAGCAGAAGGACCACATCAGGAAAAAAGCGCAGTTCGCAATATCAAAAATGTTTCACATGGAGCGTTTTAATAGCTTCTAAGTGGTCAAATACTGCATAAGTTACTAAACTGCACATTACAGCATTGCACATTGCCATGATAAAACGATCCCTTATTAATAGTAACATTAAAGTGCACTGAAGCGTTATTTGCGGTCATGCTAATAATTATGACTCACTTTCACAATCATATTTCTTATATTAAGTGTTCTTAAAGCATTACTATTCTTAAATCTTCTGACATATGTACTGGAATGTCCAAAGTTCAGTGTTCGTATGTGAATAGGAGACTTGGGCAACTGCTGCCTACAAAGAACAGCAACGCACTTTGAATACCTTTTAATGTTTAAACAAACTAAAAGTACTAACAAAACACACACTTATCCTGATCTGCAACACCTGCCAGCACTATGACACCTAGGACAATTCAGGAATCCTTCACTGCAGCACCCTCAATCCGATCCTAAAAATAGCACCAACAATATAGCCAAAACTACAGTGAAACACACCAGCTATTGCGGCATGGAGACCAATACAAAACTCTATCAAAACACATTAGCACTGCCCTGCCGGAAAATAAAATTCCATACAACCAATACAATACACTTCATGATCACTAATACAATAAAAATAGAAAAGACAGCAATTGTAAACAATTATAATGAAAAATACTTTATTTTTAATGCTTGACAAAGGTACAAAAGTAAGCCAATCCATTAATTAATAGGCTGGCCAACGAAAATATGAAATGTGAAATCTTCACTATGCATAGTACACATTTTTTCAGTTAAAGAACAGGACTATGGTAATGGTATGCAATATTGCTCGTAATGGTATACAATTAAAACGTGATCTCGTCAGTAAGCAGATCTGATAGTTTATCATTCCATAAGAGGTAATCCTGAATCTAGTCATCAGCGACTAAAATAAATCTATGGTTGAAAGGGTTTAAAAGTTCCTTGTTAGCTCGATGGTCTGTAACCAGATATTTCAAGTGTGATTTTAGATCATTATACATGAACTGGTTTAACATAGATGGAAAAGTCAAGTGTGAAAGAGCATTGATTTTCATTAGAAACTGTTTCACATTTTTGAACGATGGATTTGTTAACAAAACTGCTTTAGATAAAATGTTCAGAATAAATTGAGTTAACACTGCCGCAGGATTGGACCACACACGTAACCAGTGGAGTACAGGCTCAAAAGGAAGCTCATCCTCCAAATAGGGCTGGTCTAGCTCAGAGTATACATCATAATTACAGACAGATCTTGGCAGACCTAATAGTTTCTTTAAAAAATAATTTTCCAGTTTGTAACGAAGGCACATTCCTAAAACCCCATAGAGTATCCCCATATTTAGCTACTGCTTTTGACTTCATCTTAAAGACCTCTAGGATCATATATAGTGGTTGATGCTTGCCCATATTGTTGAAGTGTGAGACTCGGCCCATTGTCCGTTTCAACATCTGTCTTGTTTTTTTTTTAATAAGATAACTTGCTGATAGATTAGTAGCGAAGAGAATACCCAGATAATCAAACTCAGATATCCGTGGGACGAGGGTCATTACTGAACATAATTCTTTTAGTGGGGTTTCTGCATGTGGTACAAACTAGAATAGCACACTTTGCAGTGTTTACAATGAAATCTAAAATGTTCATATATTGTGATATGATAGGTTATTTATAACTGTGTGTACTCTGAAATCAAAATTTGTAATGCCCTTTGGGTACGTAACATAAGAACCGGGTAGTTTGCATGAGCTAGAATCTGCAGTAGTTTATTGCCAATCCTCAGGACATTGGCTCAGATATCACAAGGGTATCAGAAAGGTTGTTTATGTAAAGGTTGTTTATGTACAATGAAAATAAAAACTTTGCAAGCATGTCTAACACCTGTATCAACAGAAAAATAAGGGGTACAATGTCCATTTTCTCCACTTCGCACACATGCCTTATTCTCTGAATGAACATTAATGAGAATATTCAATAGGTTAGATGAACATCCCATTACCCTGAGCACCTGCCATAATTCAAATCTGTTTTTCTCTGTCAAAGGCAGTGCTTGGGTCCATGAAAGCCAGATACATTGGCTCTTTCATGATAAAGATTGAATGTGCAGCTATGAGAAAGATTTAAAGCATGTTTGCTATACAGAATATCTTAAATCTGGTATCCAGAAGAGAAATGGTCTATAGCCAATGGACTGTGCTTTAAAAAAAACAAAAAAACAAAACAAAAAAAAAACAATAACGAAGTTTCCAGGATGGTGGAATTCTCCCAGTTACTAGAGCAGAAATAAAAACAAATGTAAGGGCGTCCATAAATCAACAAAATCCTGAAGATCAGCTGGGATTCTGTCCAAGCCCAGAGAACGATTATGTGCCTGGTCATGCTGGCTTTAGTTCTTTCTTTTAAGGCGAATACTAAGGTGGCTGTACTGTCCTGTAGAACTAACTTACAAATTCAATTAATATATTCATCGACACAGATTGATCACTAGATGTTTTCCACATATCACTATATAATGTTGAAGTGGTTTACCCATGCACGATCCTCCGCATTGGATTCCATCCCTGACAATTTATGTTTATGCAAAGGTCCATTTGCCACTAGTTCCAAAATAGTTTTGAATTTTTTTTCAGAGCAAGCCTCAAGCAAGCGCATCCACACAGCTTTATCTAGCGCAGAGTTACAGTTTTCTTGTACATTCCCCTCCCCTTGCAGTCATCTCTAGTCTGGTAGTTGGATTGCGAGCAGGCTATCCTGGGTATCTCTACAATCTTTATTAAACTATCCCTTCACCCGGCATCTACCATTGGGCGAGAACCTGACTAAGGAGGTTTTTGCAATATTTGCCATCAATAAATCAAATGTTAAAAGAGCTGACCAGGGATCAGAGTTCAAAGCCAATATAGCTAGACATAAGACGTTGGGGGCTATACCAGTACATTTTTGTTTTGACCATTTTTACCCATTTGATTCTTCATGTGTTTAGTTCTGCACTAGTTAAATGTGGTAGCTTTTTGTTTAAAACCAGTCTAGGTTGCCATTTAATGCTTAATAGAATAGGAGAGTGATCACTACATCCAAGGTCCACAAAACATTGTTCAATAAGGCACCCTTTGGTTAAGGAAATGTTGAAATTAAATGGTAAAATTTCCCAGATGTACTCTAAACATGATTTTTCCTGGATTATCCCCCTGTATGTAGCCATTAATAGAACAGAGCCCACACTATTAGCCACATTAAACCATTAGAACAAACACGAAAGTCAACCATATTGGGCTCCGATATAGCAATCAAATAGGTCCTGTGGAGGTCTGCTACCTAGTATTAAGTTAAAATCCCTGGCTAAGATTATCCAATCCTCAAATGGGCGTTCTTTCAATTAATTTCCTCCATAAATTCTTTAAAATGTAGTAAAGAAGAGGGACCATTCAGTTTCTGTGGACTATTATAAAAGTTAATAATCATAGTTTCTCCCCATTCAAAATGTATGTGTAAAGCTTGTCCAAAGTCTGGTCGGTGATCAAAGATCAGCAACTTACTGGCTAGCAAGGGCTTAATAAACATCACCAGCCCACTGCAACATCGCACTTGAGGTAATTTTGACGTTCAAATTTGGAAACTACGGATCCCATCCAACAATAGCTCTACCCTGGCCCACGTTTCCTGCACGATAGCACCATACTTTTAGATCGCTACATATATGAAGATTCCTCTGTCTTGCACCTGCTATATTCCATGACAAGAGAATCAAGGGATGTCAAGGGTGTCACCAGGTCGGAGCCAGTCCTTGTCTTGTTCACATCCCTTCACAGACCGGCAAAGACGGGCTTGGCTACCTAGCACCGGTGCTCTTGCCCTGGTGGTTTGCGAATATGTAGTCCAAAGTACTACATAGCTGCTGCGACATCTAGTTCAGCGGCTAGAACAGAGTCAAGTGAGCTCTGATAAGGTAAGCACAAAGTTCACGAAAATAAAAGCCTCCCTTTTCTTTGAAAATACAAATACACACTAAAAAGCCAATGGAGCTACCAAAGTGCACCTAAAATGAAATTAAAACTTTTCATTATAACGAAAATGCAGCACACTTAAAAAGTAATCTAAATATGCAACCAGGCAACAACAGGGTCTTCAAAACACACACACACACACACACACACACACACACGATATAATAAGAAGTAGGGGGATCTATTTCATTTGTATGCTGGAGCAATTGTTTGAATTGCAAAAAGAGCCTAACATGCCTTGATTTGCATTCTGTAGAAGCTGGTGAAATGGAATGCATTCAGAATTTGGTATGGTGTGAGAAACCCGAGGCTTTTCCCACATCTACTCCCCCGGAATCCTCTGAACAGGTGGCCAGGGAAAGGCCATCGCTTTTGCATCCTGCCCCTATGGGTGAACAAGTGAGGGAAGACCACCTGGGTAGAGGGTCCTTGAGGATTGGAAGTGAACAGTCCATGGGTGGGATGCAGAATTCTTCATCCGCCTTTTCAGAAGAAAAAAAAACCTACCCCAGAAATGGCCATGGGATATTGTTCCCCTATTTCTGTGAAGGGTAAAAGACATAAAACCAGACGAGGGATAAGCTACTTTGTCACAAATCATGGTATCCCCTTATCCTCTTGAAAGCCATTCGAAACTCCCTCCCCCACCTTTATGGGCCATTATAAAAGTGTTCCACTTCATCCCCCCTTTAAAATACATTCAAGTACTGAGAGGAAGAACAACCAACAGAGTAGTAGAGATTACCTCTTCTCACCATTCTGGTACTGGGACATAGATGCATGAAGGTCCGGCATGTACCACTAATGAGTCAGGCAACAGTAGTTGATGGAACACCTGCAGTCCATTATTGGACCATAGGTGTATAAAAGGTGGTACTATGAATCTGCAAGAAGATCTCTAGAAGAAGTGAGCAGTGGAGGAAGGAGCCATGCGGGAGCAGGAGAAGCCAAGGTGTCGGAAAACCTGCCGGGTCCCTGAGGGCCTGCTGGAGGGAGAGTGCAGGTCGGAGAAGACCCTGGCGAATAGGCCGACAGTCCGCTGTGAGGCCTAGTCGGCAAGGCTCAGCATGGTAGCCGGAGAGTGCCGTGAGAAATGCCCGGCAAGCAGGCTTTCCTGCAGAAGGGGAGAAGCTGTATGGAGGTGCACGAAAACCTGGGTAAGTGTCTGGAACACTATACTTGCTGCAGAGCTCAGAAAACCCAAAATACAGTAGCAGGGCATGGAATTTAAAGAATTCCTATTAAAAGCCGACCTGCATGAAGCCAAGCAAAGCTGAATGAAACACGCAAGGTGGCATTTAAGTAAGCCAGATTAACCCCAATTAAATACCGAAGTGAAAGAAACAAGCAAAAGGTATACTTTATTAAGGTAAAGCCACATTTACAAGTGAAAGCATTATCTTCGACAAACTGAGCGACTTGCCTAAATGCAAGAGACTTTGAATAATGCAGAATCCAGATTAAGAAACAACATATGTGATAAAGCGTTGAAGCTGTATTTTAAGAGACAGCCTGTTGATTAAACTATTGAACTCTGAAAGAAACCTCGAAGTTCCTGGTTGTGTCACCTATAGTAGGTGGACCGTGTGGTCTGAAACTGCGCCAACACCAGAGAAGTAATATAAGGTGAATCGAGAAATATTGAAAGCAAATGTTAGGTTCCTGTTTGCATGACCTGTAATGGGTGGACCGTGTGGTCTAAAACTGCACCAAGACCGGGGAACCCCTAGAAGCCAAAAAGGAAGTGTGTTGTGGTGAAAGAAGGAAAACAGACGGTGAACATCAGACTTGGGGAAGGGAGTCCCAAGTAGTAAAGTCTGGTGCTACAGATAAAGCTTCAAGATACTTAATTTCTTGTGCTGCATTTGAACATTGAACTTGGGGAAGGAAACCTGCATTTGAACATTGAACTTGGGGAAGAAAATCCGAAGTATTGGTACCTTGGAACTGTGTCACCCTGCAATTATATTGAACTTGCGGAAGGGCACCTTGATCTTTGCAAAGATGTGGAACTGTATTTCTTGCAGTTTACATAAAGACTGAACAGCCCTAGCAGAGGTATTTAGGGAGAGGGAGTTGGATGTACCAGTGTCCCAGGCCCCAGACAGTCTTGTGGCTGATGCAGAGGGTCTTGAACCTGATGCTAGCAGCAACTGGGATCCAGTGGAGAGATTTTAGGGCTGGAGAAATGGTGTCCCTGGGCTTGAGGCCAAGGATAAATCTTGCAGTCCTATTCTGGATTAGTTGAAAGGGAGGATAAAGGCAGATTGAGGAAGAGGCTGTCGCAGTAGTCCAGCCTAGAGAGGACCAGTGCTCTGCAGACATTGAGTTTCTGGGGCAAGGTGAAGAAAGGGAGCATGCCTGAGGTGGTGCAGCAGATAGTGGGCCTGCTTGGCAAGGTCCGCAATTTGATGAGGCGACAAAGACGATAGGGGAGAGGGCCCATGAAGGGCAGCCAGAGTGTAGGAAGGAGGAAGCTCTGGTCCCAATGAGAAGGATCTCAGTTTTACTGGCAGAGATCGTTGGCAGCACACCATGCCCGAATAGCAGTCAGGGATCAGAGAGGAGGAAGAGGAGGCAACGGAGGGAAGCTTGAAGGAGAACTGCGTGTCATCAGCATAACACTGAAATTGAGGAGATAAGGCAGAGATCAAGTGGGCTAGAGGGGCAAGGAAGATGTTGAAGAGTCACAGCGAGAGGATAGAGCCTTGACGGACACCGCATATGGAGAGTGTGATAGATTCAAGAAAAGGGCCCAGTTGAGCCTGGGAAGGTCGGTCAGAGAGAAAAGAGGACAACCAGTCAAATGTCTAGGATGCAAGGAATGTAAGCATTGACTTTGAATCAGATTTATCTAGGAATAGACCATTGAGTGTACAGAGATGGGAAAGTGCTATGTAACTCCTAACTACTTTGAAGACAGTGCTGCCAAGGTTGATCAGTGCATGGTCTAGAGTTAAACCTTGCAACTAGTGACAGCATATGCAAGAGATAGAGAGAATTGTTCTCTGCGTACATAAATGTCTTTGAAAAGAAGAAAACGTGCTATTGTGCTGCCTATTTTAACATCTGCAAGTTTGTCAAAGTGGATGTTGAAAAACTGAATGTTGTCGTCAGGTCGATAGGTTTGGAAGCCAACAACTGTACCAATTGTTCCATTGACTAAACCTTGTTCTACGTCAAGGTTACGTTTTAGAATGACTCTGGAGTTTAGACAGAGTTCATAGTTTTTCTAAGCTATTTAGTCGTGCTGTTGCTTGTTGACACACAGGGAGTGTCATGCCTTGGCCTTCTAGTTTGTCTGTGGAGCTGATATGGACTATGGGTTGCATTTCCTTTTTCAACATTGTATTGTTGACTTGGCTACAGCTTGAAAGTGTTGCATTTAGCACATGCATTTTATATTTTGTTGAGTTAATTGTTCCATGACATCAGGGTCAGATGTCTTGTCCATACAGCTCATGGATTACTCTAGTTTTTAAGATGTATTTTGCATCTTTAGTAAGCAGACCAGTTGTAATGCTTTTTAAAACATTAGGATAGGTTAGATCTGCAGACTGATGCATGCTTTGAGTTGGTTCGCTGTAGCAAAAATGTTCCCAGAGATTTACATTCCCATGCTGCAGAGTGCATTATGGCATTGTTTGCGTCAATGTTTGGAAAATGGGTTGGCCTTTTACTGGTGTTAACTGTAGGAGATCTCCACAAACAATGTGTTTTCCTCCAACAGTTCTTCGGAGTAGGTTTTTAGGACTTTTATTCTGAGATTAATTAAAGCTAGCATGAGGTTGGAAACCATGGTAACTCCATCAACCAGGAAGACTCATTTGTTGCAGAATTCTGCGCACTTCAGTAGCAGCTTCTGCTGACAATTTGTAGCATTCCAATTTATTTTGGTGTTCTACTGGGACCAGAAGTAGTCGGTGTAAAGTTACACCTCCTATGTTGTAACAGCCCACACAGGTCTAGCTGCCTACAACAGCTGAAAGGTTGTTGAGTCTTATAGAAATGTCCTGATTATTTTACAACAACAAGGTTTTGCCAGAACCAACTTACCGTCTTACATACGAGTGCAGAGGTTTATAATCTGTACAACTACAAGTTTTAGTTTCATAAAAGTCCATGTTCAATTTCTTCAGTGACTTCTAGGTAAATGGTGAGTTGTTAATCATTTAGCTTTGAATTGAGCACCGACATCTTTGGATTGATGCATGGTGTTTTCAACCTCAATCATGGCTATTTCTGCTTCATTTTGAATGAGTGGTTCTACAAGTGGTTATTGGCTTCCTGTAAGAAGGTTGACTGCCTTTCTAGTAGACTCTTTCCTCCTCTGGTTGGCGTTCATTGTCCAAAATGTGTTTGTATTGTTTAAAATTGGTATTTGTTTTACTGCTTTCATTTGCCTTGAATGCAGCTTCAAATGTGTCCTGGTGACCTAATATTTGTTCTTTTCTCCAAGGTTTGAAAAGTTGCAGTAGGGCCATTTAAAAAAGTTCTTTGTTAAAAATGCACAATACCTCCTCAAAGTTGTATGCCAAATAAATCCCCTGGTGTCACATAAAAACTGAATCCTTGGTTCACCCAATTATGTCCTGTCTGGACTATTGCAACGCTCTTCTTGTTAGAGCTAGTAAGGAGAGCGTGCTCCTACACCATTTGTTTGACAACATTAAATAATTTTGCAGCAGTCAGACAACTCTTGCTTCAGTGGTATTAATTTGTCAGGATGATTCTGTGTTGATCCACAAAAACACTTTAGTGGTTCTTCAACTGCTTCTTCAACAATGGTTAACCACACCCCAATATTTCAATGACTTCCACCAGGTCTACTTGCCTGCCAGGCCAACTACTACAAAGTGCTCTGTTCTGGTGTACTCTTCTGTAGGAACAGAATGAACTACGAACTACAAGTACTTCTGTAGTAACGGTCAGCTTCCACCAAATTAGCAATCGGTCTTGCTTCACATCATGTTTAAGAGTTTCTACAGGGGAAATAAGAACCACACTGGTGCTAGTCGTTACACATTTTATTACCATATGTAATACAGGTTATGGTGCACTACTCCTAAATACCTTATATTAGAACAGCTCTCCTGCCACTCTTATCTCCCACCACATCTGCTACACAACTTCAAATATTACTTCTGGGTGTACAGGAAACACAATGGTGATGTTTGGTATACCCTTGTGATTGCCCCACACAATACAGGTTAAACTTCACTCCTGAATATCTTATCAGAAGGGCAGCCTTCCTGCCACTCTGGTTTCTCCCCTTCTGCACCAATCAAATGCGGATAATGATTCTGCTTCACTTTCACACTTCTTTGGCTGTGGCAATGGACACCTATTAGGACTTCCTTTACATATGGGCAATAGTCTTCACAAACACTGACATTCTCAATTGCCTTCTTTTGGCTTAGGAAATACTGTTTGTTTATAAATTGCCTTGGTATGATTCTCTTTTGGCTTTGGGAATAGTGGTTTGTATTTTCTTCTCGGGTTATGCCCTTTAATATAACCCACAATAACAACCTTCTGGCTTGATTATTAAGTTCTTGTTCTGCGGTATGCTCCCTTTTAAATGAGCTTGGTCTGCAACAGAATAATTGGCCTGCTTTACATTAGCTCGGTATTAAAAACGTTTCCTCTTTAACGGTACTCTTTTTATCTCACTATTTTTTTTGTCAATATCTTTATATTGAAACATTGATCAAACAGAGTTCATCGCATAGCAATGCAAATTGCAACATTAATCATTTCTCTTGATCAACGCATCGAAATTTCATTTTAACACCATTACCATTGTAAATAAACTATTGTACATAATTTCATCAACATGCTCAGGAAAAGGAGTAACTCAACTACATATCTTATAACGCTACAGAAAGAAGGAAGAAAGGAGAGACAGAAGAAAAAAAAACAACTCACCGAGACCATCAACATTTTGCAACATTGCCCTCTAAGAAGGCGTATTCCACCTACGTCCAGATTTCAGTATGTAGGGTGCATCGTCCGCGCACAAAGCTTGTCATGGTTGAAGAAGGTACTTGACCAATCTAGGCTGGAAAAACATGTGTTCTTTTCCTGCTACGTGTTCCAGGAATGGACCCCAGATGCGGGAGAATTTAAATGTCTGGCCTTCCATCCTGGCTGTTAGTTTTTCCATCCCGAGGAATTCCCAAACCTTCACCCACCAGTAAGCTATACAAGGGCCCTCCACCTCTTTCCAAAATCGGGCCCGTGTGAGGCGAGCTGCCATAAGTAGTTGAGTAATCAGGCTAGCTCTGGGACCTGACCGCGGATATGACCCATCATCTGGTGCATCACCCAGCAGCATTATCAGCGGGTCCATGGGCAGTAAGGTTCAGCATATATGTTTGACCTGATTTCCAGCCAGGCGGATTGAATGATAGGGCAATGCCACCACAGGTGGCCCAGGTCCCCCTCCACCCACAACCATGCCAGCATGAGTCAGGGTAATCTGGATTCATTGCATGTAGTTATTGCCGGGAGAAATACCATCAGAAACAGATCTTAAGCGCGCATTCCCTAACTGTTGTGCACCTAGATCTTTGAGCTCTATCCCAAATCCTCTGCCAGGATTCTCGGGACACTTCAATCCCCAGCTCCCTTTCCCATGCTAACATATAGGGGAGTTTTTCATCTTCCAGAACATTTTCCAGGAGGCGGTAGCTATCCTGGTCGTTGTGCTGCCCTACCGAGGCTGTTATTTCTAAGCCTGTCGTTGGGCCTAGTGGCTGCCTTTTTGATGTTCAGATTTGTTATCCAATGACGAAGCTGTATATATCTAAATCTCTCAGTTTCCGGGAGATTAAATTTCCCTTTACATTGGGTAAAGGTCAGGGGCATGTCTGCATAAAGCTCTTGTAGTCTCAGGGTATCCTCCTTTGACCAGAGTTGGTATGAGTTGAGCTGAAGCCCAGGAGTGAAGGCTGGGTTCTGCATAACCGGTGAAAGGGGGCCCAGGCCCGAAGTGAACCCTTTTTGCACACAGTATTTGTCCCAACAGCAGAGAGTAGTCACTGTGGCTGGGAGGAGATCTCCCTGGCAGGTACGTGCCAACCGCGGGAGAAAGGGGAGGTGACAGACAGGGGCCCAAGAAAAATGCTGCTCAATGTCCTACAATTTGGGGGTTCTATTGAGTTAGTCCAGCTCAGGATAGCGGCAATCTGGGTTGCTCGATAGTATCTTGAGATGGAGGGGAGCCCAAGGCCTCCCAGCTGCTTACCCCAGGTAAGAAGCTTACGCTGAATTCTTGGTGTTTTCCACTGCCAGACAAAGCGGCCCATTTCTTTCTGCAGATCAGATAGATCTCGCTCTGGAATCAAAATAGGGAGGGCCTGAAATGTGTATAGAAGCCTAGGGAGCATGGTTATTTTAATTGCGCTGATGCATCCAAGACAGGATACTTCTTGTAGAGCACACCTCTGTAGGGATTCCTTTGAGTCTTTTAGTAAGGTAGGGATATTGGCTTTCAACAGGCCCGAAAAAGTAGGAGTCAAATGCACTCTGAGGTACATAATCTTTGTATACTTCCAGCTAAGGGAGTAAGCAATCTGCAAGGCGTTCAGAGTGTCTGGGGCTTCTGATAGGTTCAAGCCTGTCGATTTAGCCATATTTATCGTGAATCCCGAGACCACCGTGAACTGGGCAAGCAGGCCCATAAGCGGGGGAACCGAGGTTCGGCCTTTTTTAGGAAACAGAGCACATTGTCTGTGTATAGCGCAACTTTATGGCACCGGCCTCCCACTTCAAACCCGTGAATCTTCGGGTGGAGGTGGATTTGTTGGGCTATCTGTTCCATAGCTAACGCAAAAACGAATGGGGACTATTTCCCCTACCCAAGGCTATCTGGGGTGTCCATTGAGAGTTAACTCTTATTCGGGTTGAGGGAATCTGGACATTGGACACGATCAATCTAGCAAATTTCGTGGCAAAACCAAAGCCCTTTAAGACCAAATGCATATAGTCCCAAGACATGCTGTCAAATGCCCTATTGGCGTCTAAGGATAGCAGTAAGAGGGGAGCTGGGGAAGCGGGGGCGAGAGCTATCAGGTCTATTGCCCTGCGAATGCGGTCATGAGCAGAATGGCCTTGGATAAAACCGGTCTGATCTCTGTCTATTATTGTTGGTAAAACCTCCCCCAGCCGCCGTGCTATAACCCTGCTGAACAATTTTGCATAAGTATTAAGCAGAGCTATAAGCCGATAGGACGAACATTCTGTCGGGTCTTTCCCCAGCTTCAGAATTAGGGTTGTAGATGATTCTGCCATGGACTGTGTAACAGAGCCTGTTTCCCATAGGAAGTTAAACAGTTTTGTGAGGTGTGAGCTCCGTGCAAAATGTTTTATAAAACCTTTTTGTAAACCAGTCTGGGCCCGGGGCCTTACCAAGGGAAAGGGACTTGATTGCTGTTTCAACTTCATCTGTGGATATTGGGTGTTCTAAAGGTTCTCGCAGGGTTTGGGAAACCTGTGGAAGGTTTGCTTTGGTTATGAAGTCATTAGCGGTTTGTGGATCCCCCACATGTGGGGCTGCGTGTTCCCGGAAGAATTTTTCAATAATTTGGAGCTTACCCTCTTCAGAGGAGATGCAATTGCCTTCGGCATCTCGTAGGATGTCTATCCTGTTTTGTTTGTTTTTTTAGTTTAGCTGCTAGTAGTTTATTGGCCTTGTTCTCACTCATGTGAAAATATTGCTTGGTGAGCATCATGCGATAGGCCGCCTTCTCCATATGGTGCGCCTCAAGCGCTATCTTGGCCATCCGCAGGTCTCTTAATGAGCGCCACGAGGGTTTCCCCTTATGTATCTCCTCTAGTCTGCGGGCTTCATTTTCTAGTTGTTCATGTAGCAATCTCCTGGCCTTCCCCCTCTGTGTGGCTTGCTCTATCAGGTGACCCCTAATTACTGCCTTACTTGCATCCCAGATCGTGCCCCAGTTCACATCATCTGTATCATTCTCCCTGTAGTATAGTTCCATGGTCTCTCTTATCTGAGCACGGATTAATGGGTCATCTAATAGGAAATCATTTAGTCTCAAGGGGGGTTTCCGGGGTGGGGTAGCCCGAAGGGGAGCCATCGTCAATCGGACAGCGGCGTGGACTGAAAATGCTTCAGGAAGTATGTCTACATCTAACACGAAAGGGATTAGTGAATCTGAGATAAAGAACATATCCAACCTTGAAAATCCCCCATGGACCGCTGAGAAGTAGGTATAATTCCACTCCTTCTGATGACAGTACCGCCATAACTCAATTAGGGAATGTTCCCTCAGCAGCGTGGTAAGAGTTCTGAAGTTATTCCTGTTGTTCGTGGCAGAGTTTCATCAACTAGCAGATTATTTACAGCATTAAAATCTCCGCCCAAAATCACTTCCCCTCTGCATGATCAAATAAGGCCTTAGACAAGATTATAAAAAATAAATATTGATTAGTGTTTGGAGCATATATAGAGATCAGTAATTTTGCGCCCGTCGAACATGGCAGTTAACAGCAGAAACCTTCCCTCCCCTCCCCATCCCGAACCACCTCCAGGGTCTTGAGGGAAATGCCTTTGCGAACCAGGATAGCAACCCCTCGTTTCTTTAGGCCGCTTGAAGCAAAAAACTTTGTGGGATAGAGCCTATCTTTGAGACGGAATTCATCAGCCGGCCGTAGGTGGGTTTCTTGAAGGAATAAGAACGCTGCATCTAAGGTCCCCAGCCTATGAAACATTGCTTTACGTTTCAGGGGGAATTTAGGCCTTGTACATTGAGAGATGCACTTAATACTCTGGGTTGCCATGTCAGATTCGCTCAGGCTTCTGCATTAAATAGGCCCAAGAGACGTCAGAGAAAGGATGCCCCACTAGGCACATCATTGCGGTGCAGGTTATAAGTATTGTGTGGTGAGTGGTATAATACAAGCCCAATGCCTCAATGCTCCATACGCTTGAGCCGCTGAGTTATTGGACTGTGTCACTCTGCAATTTTGCCACCAATCTGTTCCCGGAAGGTCGCTCCGCCCATTGGAATTCTTGCAACTTTGTTTCTACTTCACCTCTTCTTGCCCAATTGGATTACGTCTACAGAGGATTATTCATCACCTTCTACCCTACCATCTGGGTTTTATTCCCAAGAGGGTTATCCAGGTGGCGGCCCCCTGGGTTGCACAGAGCCCAGTTTTCTGGCCTCTGGACGACTGGGGGGACGTTTCTCTAATTATCATCCATCGTGGAAGTCAAGAACGAGGAAGACTTGTGAGTACCATTCTGTAAAGACATTATTGTGAAAAGAAGTGGTCAGAGATATAAGAGTAATGCTGTTGGGCAGCGAGCGCTCAGATCTCTGTTCTGCTCCTCAGAGCCCTAGCAGGGGACGCCAAGGCCTTCTCTCCCACACCGCACAGCCAGTATGTCTCAACTCTGACTCCCGCGGACCTCCAGCGGGAGCCCCGCTCCGAGCGGGTGTCCGGCGGGCGGGGACCGGCAGGGCACAGATTCCACGCACTCCCCGGCGTTCCAACACCCTCCGCGCTCCACCGTTCTAGCTCCGGTACTGGCGACAGGGAGGGTCCGCATGCTGTCATTCTGGGGAATGCTGTCAGGCGGCGGGCGCTCAAACCTCCACTCTGCTTCCCTTGCAGCCGCCAAACAGCGGGACGCTCCACTCCACGCGAGCCCCGCAGAGCCCCAACAGGGGACAACAAGACACTATATCCCAAACCGCACAGCTAATGGGTCAAAACGATGAAGTCGCAGTGTTAATGCAGTGCGGCCGGTAGCATTATGCTCCAACAGTCACTTCAGTTGTCGCGTGCTGCCATTTTCTCCTCCGTCCCCACCATACTGCTTCCGCAAGATAATACCAAGTTCGGGGGGTTTTAGCCTCCCAAACATTTGTTCACCATTGCCACCCCATCAGCCTTGCCACGGGGGCGAAAATCGGGCGAAATGTTCCATTTTTAAACATCAAAATCACTTGATTGGGCACCTGAACGCAGAGCTCACGGCAAACACAGCCGCATGCCGTGCTGCCTAGCCACGCCCCAGTTTATCCCAATTCTGAGGTTCAGATCCATGGACTTGGCCAGCGGGCTGTTACGGAGCACTCCGGGGTCACAATGTAACAGTGAATTTACCGGGTCTGGTGGGTGTGTCCTTTCGCCTTGCTGCCTCCAGGTCTTCTGCTTCGGATTCCCTGCCTGGCCCAGCAAACTCTCCTTCCATAAGTATTTGGCTTTACAGAAGTATGGGGTTTTTCAGGGTTTAAATTGGTAACATTCAAAGACCCCTCTTTCTCCTTTCCTTGGGACTCATAGTGGCTATCATTTCTATGGTGGTCAGTGACTTTAAAAGGGGTTCTTACTCGTAATACCCGACAGGTTAGAATTGTCTTTACCCACATTCTGACAGTTTGAGAAACAAAGCTCTTTTTGACAAGCGATTACATGTCCCGATATCAATGATATGCCCTTCCTTGAGGAAGACTAATACTACCCCTCATCTCACACCTCCTGTTCCCCTGAGGCCCTTCTTCCAGTTGATCCTCCCGGCTAATACCGCCCCCCCCAGGGTTTTGGAAGCATCTGCTTTTCAATAGCTACCAGGGAGGAGACATTAGGTAGGGTTTTTGTGAGGACTCACAGGATTCATCACAATATCTTGCAACTGCAGTGGAATGGTTTGTCTGCAATGCATTATAGGTCTATATTTTCATTCCACAAGAGGGCAATGATCGCATTGTAATCACTGATGTACTTGGATGCCTCTCTCAATGTTGTATCTGTTTTTAGGGGATTTCCCCTTTGACAATGTCTAACTGAAGACATCAAGCTAATTACTTTTCCTTTGGTATAAACTGGTTTAATGGAAGCCAAAGCGACATTTGGTATAGTATTTACCTTTGTTTTTATATCAATGTCGGCAATATTTGCCACACTTATGTTTTTGGAAGTGTAAGATGTGTACATAGGTCACTGTGTGGTTTCTGAATATAGGTCACAGGTAATGTATTTTTAAATATCTTGTAAAACAGTGGCGTCACGATCATGGCCAAATTTAGGAGCATCTTTTATCCACAAAAGCATGTGGGTGTTTGGTGCTACTCCGGATTGATATTCTTTTCTCCAAAAGAAGTGTTGCACTTTTCTTAGCGGAGGGGTAGTTTTATTGCAGATAAAGTGCAGCATGAAATTAAGCAATGGTGAAAGTACTGTCACACTTTGCCTGAAATCTCACCTGTTTGTATTTCGAAGTCTTGGACTGGTTCTTTTCCTTTTTCCGGACAGCTCGGGACTTGTAAAGACACGGTCGCGTATCCTCCGTCGCCCGCGTGTAGGCAAGGCTGACCGAAGGAGTCTGCGTTCAATTCCAGGAAGGAGCACAAGCAACTAAGGTCCCGGAAGGAAGGAAGCCAGGGAGGAACCAGGAGAATCAAGGTAAGGAGGGAGCGCTACGGGCGGAAGGCCATCAACAAGGGTGAGCACTGAACAGTACTAGAAATGAGGAGCATGAAGAACCTGGGCAGAGGGTAAGAGCACAGGAAAGTACGAGCACACTTGCCGAAGTTCGGAAGTCTAGCGTTGAGACACGAAGCGCCGCGGGGGCGTGTCCTTTTTCAAGGGACTTGCGAACCCCTGAAAATGCTAGAGCGGTACTCGCGCACTAAAGTCGGCCATGTTGAGTGTGCCTTAGAGGGAATGTAGCAATGTCCTATGGACCACTTAGTCAAGAAGGGGCTGAAACGGCGAATCATGACAAGTACCTTGATACATTGACAGGGTCAAGAGAACAATTCTCCTGGCGTTTGTATATCTATTTCCTCTTTATTTTGGTTTACAGTGTGTAAGAAGTTGTGCAAGTCATCCCAGGCGTTCTCTGCACAACTGTAACAAACCATGTGTGTCGGCCCAGGTTCCTTAACATACAACGTACGTCAGCGTGACATCAGAACCAGTATTCTTTTGTACCACGCATGTTTGCCAAGAGAGTTGTGATACTGACTGCAAAATGTCTAAGCAGTTGGGTAGCGGATAGGTTTAAAAAGTTAGAGCCGGTTTTTAATGTGTGTGCAACTCCATAACAGAGTTGCTAGTTCACTTTCAAAGAGGAGGTGGAAAATGTTTAACATTGTCTTAATCTTGGTTCTTCACAATACATTCTTAAAGAGCAATATTCTGATGCACTAATTTGCATCGACCTTTCATCATATCTTCCTCCCTTTCCTGTACGAAAGAGTAAAGGAAAAGAACGCGCTTCTACACTTTTTCCCCATATGCTGTGAGAAACCTGAAGGTGTCTCACTTACTAGTCTCCGGGGATCTGTCATCCAGGTGGCCAGGACATGGCCACCTCTATTGGATCCAGTTCCTGGTCCACAGTGCGGGAGGATCAGATGGAGGAGGGTCCTCGGAGTGGAAGTGGGACACTGATGGGTGAGACGCGGTACCCCCTTCCTTATAACACCTTTTCACCATGCTACCCCATAGGGTATTTAGAAGTTCCACCCCCCCTCTTTTCCAACACGAATACTTTCTTACACCGGGTAAGACAACATACTAACACCAGAACTGTTTATCTGACATGTCCCAACACAAGCATCAGGCAATTGACAATAACTACGAACAACCGACAGCCCTTTCCCTGCCTCACAGGTATAAAAGGCGGAGCACGAGAGCACACTGAGCAAGGCCGAACGCATGAGGAAGCAGCTATTCCAGACCGGCAGTTCAAACGGAGGAGAAAGGCGGTGATACCTGGAGGGATTACGAAGAGGAAATTGCTCTTGCCCTTTTCAACGCAGAATTGCAAAGCCTCCGAAAGGGAAATCATAAGACCGGGAAGTCCAGCTGGCATGTGGTGCGACAGGTGTTGATAGCCAAAGAGGGGAGAAGCGTTTGCCGCCGTACTGCTGTCCTTGACTCCCGAGACGAGAAACTTCAAAAGTTCAGCTGAGTCGGAGAAGAACGATAGTAAACCGAACTGTGCTGGGCCCAAGGTTGCAGTTGCAACATTGCTGAACAAAGAACTTGTGTGTTTGAACTTTAAAGAAAGACCAGTAAAGGTCCAGATGCAGAGTGGTCTGGCATCGCGTGGGCGCTCATTCGAAGGACTGACTGGAGCCTTTTTGTTTTGATTGAAACTACGAGAACCAAGAGGCCTTACAGGGGACCGCGGTGAAGTTTCAAGGTGGTCATACGAAGGTCCAGCAAAACCCCCTGTACACAAAAGGCTTTCACACGTGGAGGAATTTGTTGCGATGATCGATGTGTGTGAAGCCTGACTGGGGGCGGAGACCCGGACCTGGGTAAAGGAAGAACCTAAGGGGTCTAGAATTACTTTAACTATTAAAATGGCAATGTGAACCCGACGGGGGGATGCCAAGAGAAAGCTAGAGGAAGTGAACCCCGCTTTCTGATGAGATGAGGAAATCTTGAACTGTGCGAGGATGGCTTTGTGAACCCGATGGAGGGATGCCAAACGGGAAACTAAGGGAAGTAAATCCTGTATTGTGATAAAGCAAATTGAGACGTATCTGGCAAATATGAACCCGGCTGAGGGATGCCTGCGAATCGTTGTGAAGCATAAAACACCCAAGAACATTGTGGCAACAAGTGTGAACCCGTCTGAGGGATGGCAACAAGTGTCAACCAGTATGAGGGATGTCCACAGTGAATAGTTATTTAAAAAGACATTGAGAATTTTTTAGGTTACGATTTGAGTGAAATCACGTAGTGAACCCATCTGAGGGAGGAAATCGACAAACGTGAACAATTATTGAAGACACTTTGCTGTTTATGGCCCATCAGGTCTTCTAATGCAGGGATTTTGCAGAAAAGAGATTTGGCCCCAGAAGGTCCTGGTATCGTTGAAAGGAACTGTAACCTCCTGCTGACAAGGCCCAGGAGTATGCTGTGCTCAAAAGTCCCGCCTTGTCCTGTGCTGAAAATGTGGGGAAGGGATACCCCCAGCCAAACCTCCCGACTTATTTGGTGAACACTTCTCTCTTTTCTGGTGAACATTATCCCACACTATTTTATAATTTAGCAGTAAGGATTGGCAATAGTTTATTTCTTTTAGTATAGGCCCTTTTTATTTCACAAGACGCCACTAAGACTGCCTCATAATTTGTTGGTCGTAGCCTGCTCCCTTCTTAGATTTAGGTTTACATAAGGTGTTTATCCCACCCATTATACAGTTTAATAAACACCTTTGAACTGTGATCACTTGTGTCTGTCTTTACTGTTGTCCCCATGAGTTCCTTACAATGCCCATTAGGGATGCTTTGGCTTGATGAATTTATGATGTGTCTAATGCATCGTCAATGGTGTCTTTGAAGTGTAGTGGGTGAATTGTATATTGGTCTAAAATGTTGGCTGCAGTAACAGGATCTACACGTTCAAATTGGCCAGTTGCTGGTGACTCTTGAATAAGTTGGGTGGTTTCTCTTGTGTTTTCCTCTATGTTTAGATCTTTGTAGTATTCATTGTTTTCTTTTAGGTATTGTAGGGCTTGTCTAACTTTGTTTAAGTCGACTAGTAGTTGCCAAATATTTGTCTTTTGTTGGCACACCATTAACTAGTACAATTAAAAAATGATCTATTGTTCAATGTACTAGAGTTTGTACATTTTCTTTCAGATCTAATGGCAAATATACTACTTTGCCACGGATGCAGTTTAGTAACTCGGATGGAGGTAATTTGGCTGATTTTAGTTGGAGTATTATAGCTTGAAATGGGTGCAGTGTTTGGATTATAATGCTCTCGTAGAAGTTAAGTTGTTGGAGAGCTTTCAGAAGAGGGAATATTTCTAAGTTATTAGTGATAGCATTTGGTTATTGCCAGGCTTTGTGTTATAGTAGGTGCAAACTGTAGAGGGGTTAGTTCTTTTTTGTTTAGTTTCCCCATTGGGATTTTTCATTGTCTATTTTGTAGGCTATAGCTACTATTTTTGTGCTCTTTTTATAAAATTTTGTGCGACAACGGACACATATTTGGCCTGGTATTTCAACAGATGTGTTTTGATACTTAGCCATTTCTTTTTTGTATGTCTTTATTAGGACGTTGGTGTTTATAAAGTTTGCAGTAATGTTTTCTGAAGGTACAGAGTTTTCTAAATCAACTTCAGTTCCAAAGTATTTACGTTAGATGTGCTACTTCTTTTAGCAGTTCTTTGGCTGTTCAATGTAGGAGAACGTTATTTAATATGTTACAATTCTAGAGCAGGTCTTTTTGCATACTATAGTCGATGTGCAAGATTCTGTGGAGTAGAATATTGTTTGGCTAACATTTTGATGTGGTGGAAAGTGCTTGAGTGGGCTGCTATCACCCCCATATGTGTACAAACTTAGAAGACTCGCTTTGGCAGCCTAGATTATTTAACTTTCATTCAGAAGAATTGCTGTTCCTGCCTATAGCACTGAGCTTCTAATTTTGGTTGCATTATAAACCTACTGTGCTATGTTTTCATATACATTTCATAGTCCCTTCTTGAACTCACAGGAAAAGTGGACTGCCACCACCCATATATTTGTACAAACCTAGAAGAACTGTTATGGCAGTTCTGATTATTTGCGTTTATTTATTTAGAAGACTTGCCGTTTCAGCCTAAAGCATTAAGCTTTTAACTTTGTTTGCATTATAAATGTATTGTGTTACGTTTCCGTACACATTTCATAGCTTTTTCTTTCAGCCTGTGGGTGCTTTTTAGTTCTTTCTTCTTATTTTTAGAATTCTAATGCCTTCTCTTATTATTTGGCGCTTTCATTATTTGTGATTACTGTCGTATTGCCTATTGGGTTCACACTTTATTTCATTGCATTCATTCATTTTATTTAACTTTTGCAACCTAGTTTGTGAGCTTCGAGCGAGCAGCGCAGTTGCCTCGGTCCATTTTGTTTATTTTGCAACTTGGGCTGTGATTTAAGACTCTGCAACACCAGACACGGCTTGCTCATTAAAGCCAGCTGGAAACTGTTTGAGCTCGGCACTGGTGTGCCTCGTGCTGGCAATTAAGCATTTTTTTTGCTTCAATGCGTGAAGTAGCACGCTCAGATCTGCCCCTCCTCCCCCTCCCCCCTCCCCTCATTTGGCTATTTAAAGCCGTTCCATCCATGTTCTGTGGGAGAGCTATTGAGGATTCAACGAAGGCGGGATGGTTCGCGCACAGACTGACGGTGAGTTGGGATGTGGGGCCAGTTATTTGAACATCTAGAAATCGTCTTTGTGCAGTCATCTGTTGCGAACCAGGACACAATTGGGGGGCCTTTTTGGAGTGCTAATTTAGGCGCCCAATTAACACATTAGGCTTCCAGTGCGGCTGCAGCAGCTAGTAGCACTGATGTTCTGCTGGCAGCTATGTCTGCCATTAATCAGCAGGGTACACACCGATCTCGGCTATATGCTGAGAATGATGCTATTTTCCTGCATTTTCACTCTAGTTGCCAAATATGCATTATATTGGTCGCAACTCTTTAGCATTTGCTACTGCAGCGGCTACATGGTCTTTATTATTAATTTTAGCACTGCTTTTATTAGTTTCCTTAGCATTGAAGTAATCTGTTTAACATCATGGGGCGAGCGATGTATTCCATGTTGGAGGAGTATTTGTCTCGTAACCCTCTATATTGGCTGCTCACACAGCCTGTTTATTTATTTAATTATTTACGTTACCACAGCTATCTGCGCACGTACCATAACGCGGTGAACAACACTAGACTCCAGTAGGACAGACCTTTTCAGATGCCTTATTGTGACTGGTCGACCGCGACACAATTGTGCGATTGAACTCCTATGCTTGTGGTCCGTTCCCAATTTAGGTGAGCTCTAATGTTTGGTTTTGCGTTTACCTTTTTTTATTGTCACATTAGGAAGGACTGCCGTATGGCGTGCACCCTTGGTTTTTGGTTTTTTGGAGTGGATATCAGCTATTGATGATCCCTCCTGTATTACAACATTTCCCTGTCTCTCCTTTTTGTTTTTTTGCAGTTCTACTTGACTGAGAACTTGCCCTAGAGGTCCATACACATTTCCCAGGATGTACATTCGGGAACAAGTGGCCAGTTTCAAGGTTGAGATATTGGTAAATTTGATAATTTAATTATTTAACCATGTTTTCTCCCATTATTTAGTAAGGAGGTGTTTTTCCGGACAGTGTTCTATGGGGGCGGGGAGGGGGTTATCCTGTTCGTCAATCACAGATCAGTATGTTTTAATCATTATGCCCTCTGATTTCTTGATTTGATTTAGTTTTGCAGGTCGATACACAATGTATCCTCTGTGTTGTTTTGATTATGTATTTACTGTTTATTATTTGTTTTTCCCTCTTTTTTGTTTGGTTCTTTTAGGTAAGATTATGGATTCAGTTTGCAAAATTCTGTATTCCTGTATGTATTATTGCCTTATTGCTACATTAAAACCTTCAAGTGGCAAATATTCCAACGGGAGTGCGCCGTCCTGAAGAAGATGGGCATCAACCGTGAAACAGCTTAGATGCTCCGCACCATCGAAACTACTTCCTGTGTATATGTCAGACAGTGTATATAGTAGGTCATGACAGTACAGTAGTCGACGTATGGCACCCCTTTTTCTAATTAGGAACTACTATTGCCTTGTCCATATATTTTTGTGGTTTTCTCTACATTGTTAAATGTGGCCATAGCCTCTGACCACCAGCCGGGTGACCCTCTTCAGCCGACTTGAGGTTCAGACAGCTTGGCAACATGAAGTTAATACTGACTGAATTTTCAGTCTGGTTTTATATTGGCACTTTGTTTCACTATGCACTTTATTCTACAACAATATGCTGCTATTTAGAGATGAGCTCGTAACAAAATTTAAAATTTAATATGTATGTTTTAAACAAATGAAATTTAAATAAAATATTCATGTTTTTCAATTATTGTTTGGTTTATATGGCCTGATCTGTGATTCCGAATTTCGGGGGCCCCCTCTCTCCCCAACCCATTGCCGGTCACCACTTTAACTTGAATTTTGTTTCCGCTGACACACTCTGTTCACTGGAAAGTGCTTTTGCAAGCAGTTGCTAAAATGCAGGCCAATGAATGTCCTTGCAGAACGGTGTGGGAGTGCCCTGGACAGGAGTGTGGTTTGTAAAGTTTTCATTCTACTTTTGTCTTTTAGTTTCAAATAGTGATTGAGGAATTGTCGTAAAGATTTAAAAGATTGTTGGTGTACATTACACTTTGAGCTGCGTATCCATTTGTACACTGGACGGCTTGCTAGGGTGAAAGGAGCATTTGAATCTAAAATTTGTTGGGGACTTTTCTATAAGGGTTTCTTTTGCCATAATCGTGTTTCACCATTTCATACCCTCGACCAATATTGTCTATGGCAATAGTTTTTTTTGGTCTGGTTTAGAAGCTTCTTCATAGGTTTGTGGTTTGAAAATGTTTGTATATTGACATTGTGCATGTTTGGAAGTAGTTTCTGTAATTTATTGATTAAATTAGTGGTTTCATTCTGTTTAAAATCAATGCAAACACATTTCTCTTTAGAAGAAAAGCACTCAATTAGAGTTTACAGGATTATTCTCCTGCAGTCATTTTTAAGGGTAGGTTCTGCCTTTTAAGCTGTTTTTCTAATATTGTGAGGAACTCTATGGTGGAACATTTTCTGTAACATATTTTTTGGATTGCTTTACCGTGACTACGTTCTGATAGATGGAGGGTTAGGTTCGTTAGTAGTTCTGCATATCTTTGTACACCATTTTTTACTTTTAGTTTTTTCAAGAGGGACCTTACCTTTTTTTAGTCATAGCTGGTTTAGTTTTGTTGAGTGATGTTACTAGCTCTTTTGTTTTAATGTTTTCTATAAATTGTTTTAGAGGTGGATGACTATATGGTGTAGTTTTATTCATATATGCTCTATGTTCTTTTCTACAGAGTTGCTTTTCAGTAGGCATTTTGTTGTGTGTTGGGAAAAGAGAAAGTTGTGCAATGTATATGTATGTATGTATGGTGCATGGGTTTGTGGGTGTGATTGTAGCAATGAATAGAGTGCTGTTTTATTGTGAGGCGGTATATTATGTGTGGTTCGGAAGGTTGAGAGTAAGTCTGCAGAGGTGTGATGGTGTTGGGTTAGTGGGTAAGGGAGTGGTGGTGTGATGGAATCTGTAGGGTCATTGTGCTGTTTTAAGCAATGGTGGTGTGTAGATGGGAATAGTAAGAGTGTGAATGGTGGAAAATAGGCTAGAGTGAAATAAATGCTGGTTTGAAAAGCATAGTCTGGGGTAATATATAGTGAAACTTTCCTACTGTAATTATATACATTGCACATTAATGTACTTTGTTGGATGTGAAGGGCATTCTTTTTTCGGTTGTTGTCTTTGGTAATGTGCTTCTTCCCTGTAATTGTAAAAGAAAGTTAGTGGGGATATGTGGTAATCGTTAAGTACTTTTAGTAATCAAGGTTGTTATTAATGAAGGAACAAGGAGTGGTGGGGAAAAAGTTAATGAAATTGGTGGATGGTTAAAAATGTTTGCTTTTAGGAGCATTGTCTTGAAAGTTCAGAATTGGAAGTGCTCTGATATGGAGTGAAAGGCATGAAGTGGGTGGACTTGCTCCCATTTTGTGCAAATATGGTTGAATTGAAACATCTGGACATTATTGTTCATTGTGGAAGGAACAGTTTGGGGAAGCGGGCTGGAATTTCATCGCATTTTGCAATGAAGGAGACATTGGGAAAGTTGAAGGAAATGTTCCCTAATCCTAAGAAAAATAAATTCACGCATTGCCCAGAGACAGATGTGGAGGCGCTCAAGTTCATTTAGTCAACAAATGTCACGGTGCTTGCCCCCAGACATCGGGAGCAGACCAGCCTGCCCCAGGTACTGGCACCTATGGGGACCTTTAAGGCCCTAAAGGATTCCCTAAGGGCTTCCTGGACCAAGTCCAGGCGCCGTTGGCGCCAGGCTCATATTGCCCTCCACAAGCAAGGCAGTTTGCAGGGGAAGAGGAATCACGTGCAGCCCAGTCTGAAGCATGCTGGAAGGACTCCTTTACCTGGGACTACTTTGATAGAGTGGTTGGAGGGACTACTTCACCTTGGGACTACTTCTTGGGGCTATATAAACCACACCCTCAGAACAGATCACGCTTCACGTTATTCTGCACTCCTGCAGAGAAACGCTCACCGTGTCTGCTAGCTTCAGGCCGATCTTCAGCCACGCCTGTCCAGGTCTTCACAAACTGCTGCCTGTAAGGAAGGAAAGGAAGAGAGGAGAAAACAGAACAAGGCTCTTACCCGACACTCCATTTCGATCGCTCTGGAGCCTCCGCATCTACCGAACAGAAAGGAAACACCAGGATAACCGCGCAGAGCAAAGGACGACGTTAAAGACATTGCAACACTGCGCAGCGCTAATACTCACCAGGAGGCTGCTCACTCTTGCGATCCATCGAAGCACAATCACGCGATCGCCGCTCCGGAGCTGCCGCACCTGCCGAACAGAAAAGAAAGCATCAGGTTAGCTGCGCAAGGGCGAAAGGCCTCATTAAAGACATTTCGATCTTACGCAGCGCTAATACTCGCCTGAAGGCTGCACTCGCTTGCGGTCCCTCGAGACACCATCACACAATAACCACTCCGGAGGCGCCGCACCTGAAAAGGAGCAGCAGGTTAGTTGCTCAGAACAATACCGTATGTTAAGACATTATCGCATCGCACCAGCCTGGAAACTTACCTTGGAATTCTGCTCACCATTTTCAGAGAGGAGTCACTCTTCATTAGGTGCACCAAAGGGGAACCTGCAAAGAAAAAGGCACAGGAGAGAACTTTTGGCAACTTGAACTCTAAAGCAATCCATAACAAGGAGTATTGGCATAAAGACTTACCCACTGAGTCATAGTTGTCTGGAACTCTTCAGTAATCTGCAGGATCAGTGAAGTAACTAGATCCTTGAACTGCTACGCACCCCTGCATACAGTCGCAGGATGGAGAGTCCACCATTCATAACACTAAGGTGAGACATAGTAGAGGGGTGCATAAGGAGATCACGGGAGGTGGAGTCGGTCCTCCTCCTTACGGCTAGTTAACCTCATTTCAACATTTTAGGCAAATCTTCTTTCGTGACGGAAGGGCAAAACAGAGGGGGCACGTGGAGCCATTCATCACTCCGCTACGTGTGACGCTGGTGGAGACAGTTACCGTCTAGCTTCGTTCGGCGCCCCTGTGGCGACCAGGTGAGCGTAACAAATGGAAAAAGCAAGGCGCAACATAAAGCTGTGTGTGCTTTTGTGTGAGATGTTGGCATGACATCATTGGGTAATGAGAACATTTGATAGTGCCAACATTTGTCGGAGAGGAGTCCATCTAACTGACGTGGGTAATAACATTTTTGTGGAAAACATTAAAAATGCTATGAAGCAGTTTTTGTGAAAGTGAGAAGAAATAATTAAATTCAGTTAAAGGTTTTTAGTTGTTTGTGAAACCAAAAATTAAGAAAAATATAAAGCCAGAAACACAAAAAAAGGTTCTCTTGACAAACACCCCTTTTGAACATGAAACAATAAAAATGATTTGATTGTCCCACCTCTGGAATTTTTTAGAAGTCTGCAGACAACTGCGCTGTCTCCGGACTACCGCGCTCTCTGCGGACTATGCAGGCTACACAGGGGCCTGTGACTTATTTTCACTTCTATTTTTTAACTGTGAAAGGTGGCTCCTAAAAGGTAACTTTTTTTGGTTTTGTAATTTTTTTTGCCTTTCTTTCCAGAAGAGGCAAGGTAGAGGAGGGAAGGGGCACCAACCACAGGGATGAAAGGGCAGGTGGAGAGAGGAAGATGTTGGGCAGGCCTTAATCAGGTAGGTGGCAGTTTTTGTCATGCCCCCCGACTGCAGCCCCCCAAAAAATTGCTCCCCCCTACAGATCAGTGCTTCAGGGTACATACATAGTACTGTGAACCTCGAACGGTAAGGCTCAAACAGCATTCTCTATGGCCTGTGAAGCCGCCGCTGGGATCCTCTGCCCCAAATGAGTATCCTTTGTGGTAACAGAAGCAGATGAAGTTGATGGGGTGGAGGAAGTCAACCTACTCTTACATGACAACGGTATCGCCTTTCTAAGAGCAGTAAGGGGGATAGGTCAATTTGGTGTGGTGCCTCGTGGAAGTAGTCCTGCAGGAATACAAGCCAGGATTCCTGCAACCGAGTACAACTTTGAACTCGGTGACTCGAACTTCACTTGCACAAGCCTTTGGGACATTTACAACAGTCGTAAAAAATGGTGGGTCCCTTTAGAGGAACCATCTGTGGACACTCGCACTGTCCGCAGACTACAGAGTCAAAAATAGGCCTTGAAAAGTTGTCAAATGTTGCCAGATCAACCAAGGATGAGACTGGGAGCTGTAGAAGGGTACTGTTTCTGCTTGAAACACCCTAGATTGGCTGGAAAAGCATGTTTAAACTGTCCACGGTCACAAGCGCTGCTCGCGGACACCCCCATCACACTACATGGGTGCGGTCACATGACTACTTCCGGGGACATCTGCGGCCCAGACGACCGTCCGAGAACATAAATTGGGCGAGATATCGCAGTGTGCATGTGCTGGGTGGCCGTAGAATAGGCATGGTGTCCGCGGACTAATTAAAAGTGTATCATGCGAAACTGGTCATGTCCGGACATCGCACCTGTCTGGGGGCACCATTTTTTCTGGACAGTCGTGTCTCTGTACTCCTAATTGGGGTTCCAAATAAATACAAAAAATATATTCAAAACATTTATGGCATAAAATATATATTTATTCAGGAAAGGGATGGGTATCAGAATTGGAAACAAATGAGCGAATTAGGAATTTTTGTACAATAATCCTGTGGAGAGAAAGTGTGTGAGCTTTCATCCAAGCATCCGATTAAAATGTTCAGAATTTGCTGCAGATGATTGCTGGGGACAAGGGGTACAGGTGCAAGAAGGACAGAGATGGGGAACATTTTTAATGACATGATTTTTGACATACTATTAAACTTCCTTAAAATCATTACTTAGTTCATCCAATTTCTTTTAGACAAGTTCATGATTTGATTTACATTTGGGGATGGGGCCTCTGAGAGTCTTGGAATGGTGTAATTAAACTGTGCGTGGTTTCTCCATGAAAACTATGTACTGTAAGAAATATAGAACTTATTTTAATAAGGTGTGTACAAAACCCATTATTCGTTTACATTAAAATATGTATTGTATACCATTGGAAATGTTATCGTCGCTCATTTCTTCTTTTGGGAAGTTCTCCTCTAAACACTCAAGTGTGCTTGAAATTTCTGTGAGAAAAAAAGTGTGTTTTATAACACAGGTTTATATAATGAAAGGTAATAAGAGAAATAAATGCAATGTACTTACTGTTTACTGAGAATTTGTTGTTCAGTAAGCACCAGGTTTTTCTCAATCTGTATGCAGAGTTGTACTGAGGAGATTATATGAAGTGTACAGTTATGGTTTGTAATTGGTGCATTCCATTGTAATGTGTGCTAAATAAAAAATTCATATTTAACGTGTTTGTACAAAAAGGTATATTTGCAAGTTGTTAACAGTTGCGATTTTATGTACATCTGCTTGTTGGTTGATGGGTACATCTTTTTTTGGATCTCGCCTAGGATTCTGAGCCTTGTAAATGCTGTCTGATGTCTGCATGGAGGGATGGGAGGTATAATATAGGGCACTTGTAAAAACACATGAAATTCACTATAAAAATGTTGTTAAGGGACGTTATGGTTACAAGTAAAACCAAAAAACCTTGAAATTCTCCAGTTATGGTACGCTAAGCAACCATAACTCGCGCCACCTCCACGCACCAAGACTGACACCCAGGATATCAGATGACATCACAAATGTCATTGATGTCACATATGAAATTAATTGGGATAAAGAGTCTCCAGAAGGGGTTGTATTTATAATTTTAGTAACAAGATGCGATGGGCGGTCGGGAGATCCATCATGAACTACTTAATGTATTAAAGAATGTACTCATCTCAAACAGACTATTGGAGTGTTGTTAATATAGGAACCTAATCATACATACACAGGCAATGGCTGCAGCATGCACTACAGAAGTACAATATTTTTAATTTGGTCATTTTGGCTAGTAAAATAATGAATGGTACCTTATCAGAGTTTTCAGTAATGATCAACATGGAGCTAATGGCTGATAATTGAAGACTTACTACATACTTGTGTTAATACAAACAATACACATCAAGACCTACAATGCATACAAATCTGAAGCACATACAAGGAAACTTAAGTAAGCAGGAAAAAAACGGCACCACGAAAATATGATAGTAACATTAGACTTTATCATGAAGTACACAAATGATTTGTGCATTTGAGGCTTGCTTATTTCACCATGCATGTGTGCCATAAACGGAGGCCAAATACCAAGAAAAGTGCCTTAACAACATACAAGGTGGTTAATGTGTACATATGCAACACCTTTTAATTTGTATAATTGTCTCCATGAGTGAACAAAATCATGTGGCCTACATGCGTCAGTGAACAAAAATGAGTGGGAATATTAAATTGGGTACTCCCAAATTTTCTGTTGACAGGGGTCAAGTCTGTGTGGAAGGGAGAATATATACTGTATTAAAGCTAAAGACAGACTGACTACCCCTCTCTAGAAACCTTTAATGGACACCAGGATAGGGAAAAGGTGGTCTATTTTAGTAATGAGTAGAAGGGTCACCTGGGCAAATTTGGTTTTTAAGCCAACAGCTTTTATTGCAAAACAAAATACTCTTTAATTATCGTAAAAACACATTAAAAAACAGTTAACATTTGATCCTATTATCACCAGTCATCACTTTCATTCAACAAAACCTAATACAATCATTGGGTATTTCCACGTAGTTATTCTTGACGCATAACAGTCAGTAAATTATGCATATAGGACATAGGAAAATTGCATTGAGTTCCCTTTAGAGGTCGACATATGTTTCAGCCCTTGGATGTGTACCACCCTTGTCTGGGGTAATCACTTGTGCAAATATAGGGCCATCTTCAGGATATATTTTTGCTGGAAGATCAGTTTCGTTCCCCAATGGTAGATTTGATGATCTGTTGTCCATATAATATAATTGAGGACTTCAGAGTTTTGTATACTTGGGATTTTTATCATCAAGTATGCAGTGTTAACATTTCACTCGTAGGGCCATGTCTTCTATTATAGCGTCTCAAAAGTGCTGGAGCCAGAGATGGCAATCCGGTGATTTGGAGCGGCACTTCAAGAGTAATTCAGTTGAACTCTATAGGTTCACGTGTCAAGTTGTGCATTCCATTCTTCGCGTCTTAATGGCGTGGAAGCCGGAAATCGTCATCAATTGATATTGGACAACAATTCAGAAAAAATTCTGTAGTCGTATCTTCCTACTCATGTTGGCAGGAATGGATTCTGCTCCTCGGCCGTTGCGTGCTGCAGCACGGAACGGCCGAGGAGCAGAATCCATTCCTGCCAACATGTCGGTCTTTAGCTTTAATACAAAAATGAGTGGGCCAGATATGTGATGTCATCTGTGATGTCATCTTTGATGTACTGGGGGTTAGTCTTCACAGTGCACAGAGGTGGCGCGATTTATGGCTGCTTAGCATACCATAACTGGCAAATTGAGGGTTTTTCTGTTTTACTTGTAACCATAACATCCCTTTAACAATATTTTTTTCAGTGAATATATATGCATATTTTATTTTTTTCACAGAAAAAAACTTTAAGGCACAGTTCTTCATGCAACAAAATCCTTGAAATTCTGCGGATCTAGGAAGTCATGACCAGCTTAACTCTGTGCGCTCCAGTTGAGGTCCCCCATAATGCTATGTCCTCCATAGTGCCATTTTGTAGGTCATTGTGAATCCCCCTTCTCTTATAATATTTATGTGCTCAAGGGCTTAGCAACAGAACATGCCAAGTTAAGCTGGCAAGGACTTTCCACATCCAGTGAATTTCAAAGGTTTTGTTGCGTTAAATCTGCTCAACTCACCTGCACCTTAACTAAAGTTTATTCAGTGAGTTTCAAAGGTTTTTTTATTACAGTCCACTATTCCTGGCTTTCGGTGTTTCTTTTCAAAACACTATGTGGGCACTGCCTTCTATACATGTCTTTCAGGCCCACTAGCCAGGGCCCTTGGCAACCCACTTTATGACTAGCTAGCCACAGTCTTTCAACATGACCATTATGCATGTCTGTCAAGGCCCATTGTATATTTTTTAAAATACTACCGGGCCAGTAGCCATGTCCTTTGGCCATGTCCACTTTCCATATTGCACCATTCGGTTCCTTAAAATAGCCCAGTAGCCATATCATTCGGCCACAACCATTACTCCCCACCCCACACCCCTCACAGTAGCTGTAGAATCACATTTTTTTATTAATCAAATTCTATTAAATTGCGCTTTTTAAAAATAAAATAACCTTTTTCCCCCTCCATATAATCGTGGCTATATTGTGTACAACAAATAAACGCAGCTATTTGTAGGCACCCACAAAAACATAACCGTATAAAGCATGCAAAAATCCTAAGCTCTTCCTGCCATCCTAGGCATTCATGAAGTGCCCCCTACTCTTGTGCCATGCCCCCCCACAACGTCCCTTAAGTCCTTCTTTCCTCTCCATTTCGTGTGATGCACTTTCACTACCGATGGTTTTTCTATTAGAACCGTGGCTATCCCACCGAAAAACTGTGCCTAAGTGAAAACATTCGAGCTCTGAACTTGGTCCCCATAATCACCCCAAACTCCCCAATTTCCCCTTCCCCCACCTCTAGCCTGATGCCATGGCATTCCTTCTTCCTAAAGGCATGCTTTCCACTTTACGTTTTTGAATAGCCGCAGTTATTCCAGTTATAACCACGTTTATCTCTTGCATCGAAAGGATTTGGCGGCTTTTAATTTCTGGAAAGCCTCTCTCCTGCACAGCACCATGGGAGATAGTTATATTTTTGGGAGAAGCGGCACCCCTCTTTTCTGTCAAATATTTTAACAACTGGACGGAATAACCCCAGACCGCTCCCAAAAATCATACCCAAGTTGATTCATACCTGGTCTAATTCCGTCTAGCTGTTTTTGCTGTGCGCTGCTCATACATTTTGACTTTTTCCTCTATGGGGAAATGAATGGGGAGTAGGCCAAAACAGTGTTTATTTCCTTTCTTTATAAGCGTTTCGCGTGCGACTACAGCCCGAACCACAGGAAGGATTTTCACCAAACTTGTATGAGGATCATTGGTCAGGTCCCAAAAGTGTGCTTTTGCTCATTTGGTGTTAATCCGTCCAGTTTATTTTTTCTAAATTGCCAAAATATGGCATACATTTGGGGCTTGAGACTGACCCTTATTATGTAGGTTATATTCTTTAGTGGACAGGTGTAAAGTCATAATTGGAGCATACAAATGTCTTCTTTGCAGAGGGACTATATTTAGAACGGGATAATACTGGGGCAAGACTATCATCATAGCCAATGCTCAAATATCGGGTAACTGATGTTTAAGAATACCATAGTTGTACAAAAAAAAAAATACAAACTCCAACCAAGCTTTGCACCTGAATTCACCCTTATATGCAGAAACACGTTTTTTAAATGTTGCACCTTTCTTGCACACATCTGCTGTACCAATGATGTCACTCATGATGCCATGATTGAGTTGTTTGCGTGACCCTTCATATTTCTTGTTCCCGTTTCTTGTTCGTTTCTTTCTGGTTTAATTTAGTTATTGTTTAGTTCTACTGGTTCCTCTTATCTTCTTTCGTCACAAAGAGGCTGGAAGTGGTCCAATTTTAGTAAATTCCGCCAGAGCCGCTTTCAGGATTTTTGCCGTGGCTATTGACCAAGATGTTTTTTCACCACTTACTAGGCGACTCCACCATACTACTACTTCTCGTAGAATGCATGGTTCTAGTAAGGGCCCAAGGTAAGCTTTTCTGAGTTTCTGGGTCACCGGGCAGGTCATCAAAAGGTGCCTAACTGATTTGATTGCAGACACGTCCTTGCAGAGTCGACGTGAGTTGTTTGAAGATAAGCCTCAGGGCACAGATTTCGTTGGTGGGAAGTTAGTTTAAGCGAGCCCTTAGGAAACAATTTGGCCTATTGTGTGTAGCTTTTTGGTCTGCAGAGGAAGATGGCCGAGTAGCCTGTCTTTCCCGGCTTGTTCTTGTGTTTCAATCCAGTCAGTCTGATCCATTTTCCGCTTTACTTTTGTTGGATTCTGCAACAGATCTTCTGAGCACGCAATATATTCTAGTTGAGATCTTTTCCTTTCTGCCCATGTTAGCATCTTACATCCACCGCCCTTCATTTAATTGTTTATCATGTTGTAGAGAGGTGGGGATTTCGGTATTATCACTTTTCTGAACAATGCCATTTCGCTTGCTTCAATTGCTGCTTTCAAGGATAGGAGATCCAGTTCTCTCCCGATTGCTGGAACGGAAGTACGGAAATTGCAGGACCTTGCGCCAGAAATGGCCTTCCAATTTTTGCCATATGCCCGAGGGAATTGTAGGCATAGCTTCACCTCCATATACCAGGCATGGGACGATTTTAGTCTTGTAGAACTTTAAGACTGGTATCAGGGAGAAGCGACCATGTTTTCTGTCCATTACGCGAGCTTGAGTGGTTAGTTTTCGTGTCTTCTCCCACAGATGGATCTGCATTGTTGCTTCACATTTTGAGCTGTCCACCATTACGCCCAAATACTTGAAGTCCCTCACCACTTCGATGTTAATGCTTTCAAGGTTCCAGCAGGGTGTCTTTTTTTTAATGGTTTTTCAAAGATTATTATCTTTGTTTTTTCTATATTTATTTCGAGATTGTTCTTAGATATGTAGGATGCCAAGTTGTTCAATTGCCTCTGAAGACTGACTGAAGTCTGGTCTAAGAGGAGGTCATCCGGGTATAGTAAACGGGACACCGCTGTCCCCCCAATTTTAGGGGAAAGGCTCCGATGGCACTACTCTCTTCTTTGTAGTCACCAAAAAAAGAGATGAACAGTGCCGGCGCGAGGGGGGATCCCGGTTTTACGCCTCTGTATGTAAGTATTTTGTCGAACAGAAAGCCTTTTTGGTTTAGCTTCACTCTCATTGAGGTCGAGGAATGGAGAGCTTTGATTGGCTCTAGGATTTGCTTACAAACATAATTACAGTTAATCCAAATACATTTCCCCAACTCTAGTTTAAGAACTTTATATAGATTTCAATTTAAAATAACTAACAACTGGCAATCTCAGTACATATGCAGTGCAATTTAGGCGAATCAGTCTCAGCATTTCTTTCCATATATAGAAGGCACCTGCTGTAAGCACCGTAGAACTAGCCCCAAACATTTTACTCCACCATTGATCGGAAAGAACAAAAATTGTCCAGATTACCCTTCAGTTCATAACCTTTATAATAGTACCTTATAAGCTAAGGGCAACTGGTGAAAACCGGTCTTGTTTCTATTGATCCCTTGCACATCCTGCATAACCTATCCACAGGCGTGAGCCCTCTCCATCTACCCGGATGCTCATTAGTAGGAAAAACATTGAATCATAGTTAGGTGATAAAGCGCCTTAGATTAATAATGTCCCACATTTCAGTTTTCCTTTTTAGGTGAGTCAAGGCTTGTGGATCATACAGCAGGTCCCCCCTAGGCATATAAATCGCCACCAGGTGCTCCTCAACCGTGCCCCAAAGTCTTACCATAAAGTAGTCTAAGAATGTGCCACTTTAGCAATCAGGGAGAGGAGGGTTTCCGCCCCAGCTAGCCTGAGTGTGCCATAGTTTACATCTAGTGATAAGCCATAGAGATCTGAGCAAACGAACCCCCAGCTCCACTCTCTGCGCTTCTACTGGCACGCCATGAGGCACTCCTAATATGGATCTCAAAAGTTTGCCTTCGATCACTTGTAGCCAAGAATTGTATTCCTCATTCAGAAAAACCACCCTGTATAATATTCACAGAACGATCGAGGTACGATATACCATAATCATCCCTTCCACACTCCCCCATCCCTTGGTTTAGATCTGTTTCAGGAGCAGCCATTTGCTCATAATCCATGGGCAAAAGAAGTAATGATAAAATGTTCTACTAGGGCTAGATATAGGTAGCTACTGACCACCTCGATCGGAATTGCATCAAGTCTCCATATGTGGTTTCAATGTTAATCAGATTACCTGAAGCATATTCCATAAGTGCTGTGATGGAGCGCTATAATCCTAAGGGGATCTGATCTGAAAGGATGGTGTCTGCATAGCAGAGCCAGGGAATTTCTCCTCCGCCCATAATTGGTGGGAAATTTCTAACCCTCTCCACGGCCTGCACCATATCTGAGGTGTATAAATTCTACAACATGGGGGCAAGACGATATCCCTGCTTTAATCCATTGTTCATAGATTATACAATCCGTTGACCCCCAACGGTTAACTCTGACCAATGTATTGGTACATAATAGCTGCATGAAATATAGTAATTGTGGATCTATTTTCCACTTCAATTTAGCACAGAGAAGTCCCTGGTTGACCGTATTGATTGCCTTCGAGAAGTCAACATAACAAATATAGAGTTGCTTTCCCACTGTGACTGCAGTAGATACAAGACTTAATAGTACACTAATATTGTGGGAGGTCAAGTGTAATTTTCAAAATACAATTTGGAATTTGCGCAGTATTTGTTTACATTCCGTCCACTGGTTCAATTTTTTAGGAAAAACGAAAGCAAATATTTTGGAACTACTGTCCAACATGGCTAACAGCCTGTAATTAGCCAGATCATTCTTTGCACCCTTTTTAAATATAGCTATTAAAATGGAGGTTCTCCAGCTGGGAGGAATATAACCCTACCTCCAGATATCCACAAAGAGTGTAGCGTATACAGGCCTTGAACTCTGGGTTAGCACATAACACCAGATTAGCCAACCCATCGGGGTCCCAGTGCTCTAGAGTTGAGAGCTTTTATAATAATGAGCACATCTAATTCATCAAAGTCATGCTTACTCGCTATGTAATTGCGCAGGAGGGATACAACAAACAACTCCATATCAGGTTTAAAACATAACTTCTCAATACATTCAACCAACTGCTGCGTGGAGACTGAAACCACCTCCACCTATGCGCTAGCCACTAAAAATTCCCTTCGAAGGGACCAAAACATTTTTGATATCTAATGATCTGAGGAGTAAGACTAGGTGAGACCAATGTGCACTCGTCCAAGCTCCTTTATGCATTTTAACCCAATTTCTATATTTCATAGACAAATTAAAGATTAAAGCATTTTATTCCTTTTCTTCTAATACCCCGATGTTGTTAATGGTAGCTCTAGCCTATGGATATTCTCTCTTCTTTTCTTGGATTGCCACATCATAAATCCCTCTGTGGGACACAGCTCTCAGTCCAGCCCGCTGTTAAGAGTGCAAGGTGACCAGCCACTTTTTTTCATGAGTATTTCAAAGTTCCAGTGGTTTTTGCCAAGCCATCTCCCTACTGCATTTCGTGTATGGCAAAGAAAGAGGACAGTTTACTAATATTACTATCCGTCCAAGCAAGGCGATTCAAGGATATTTTAACGTTGGCGTTAGTCCCTAGGTGGGTGAGAGTTGAAGATTTAGGTAGGGTAATACCCTATTTAAGGGTTGTAGGGTCACTGAGCGGGCTGAATCCAATAGCTACTGTCTCACAGTGAATTCCAAGCTGTCGATCCAACAATATGTAATCGATACAGGAAGAAATATGGTTAGACCAGTGTAGGTAGAAATCTCAGTCCCCCTATATCGTTCTCATTCATCACTTGTATAAAGGCTCCCCCATTTCATGCATCAGGACGAGTGTCCACCCGTGACTCAACCTTCTTAATCGGACCCTTACCCATATCAACGTATTCCTGAAGTCAGTGCGCATTTAAATCGCCCGCAATCAACAGCATACCTTTCAGTCGCAGCTCCTACCAGGCCCTTACATAATCAATGGCCTTGAAAATGGCACTATCTAAAGAAGAGCTCAGCACTGGCAAAATTGGTTGTTTTAAGGACCAATGGAGGGATACAATATCAGGTAATACATGTTCGTTATCCACATCATGGGGGAACGGTTTCAAATCAATGTGATTTCCCGCTCCTATTGCCATGCCACCCTCAGGTCTACCTCTTGACGACTGGATGGCTGTCTGGCAAATAATATGGAAGTCGTCTAATTGAAGAGGTGTAGTCAGCCAGGTCTCTTGCAATAGGAAAAGATCACGGTTTTTGACTAGTGCAAAGCCAGTGTTAGACTTTAAAAAGGTACCATTTCCTCTGGTGTTCCAACAAACAATTTAAAATATTAGAGTTTGTAGTAGTTCAATAACTGTCCATTTTTATTGTCTCCGTGAGCCAGCAAATCGTGGTTTCGGATGCGTTGTCCCTCCTAATAAAGTGGCTGTCCGTTCATCTGCAGCTATTTGTTGCTCGCAGCAGTTTAGACATGTCTTCCTGTCAGCTTATTATTGTGTCATGCTTATCCACCATCTTTCTACAAACTGAGTTTGAAACACAACGCGTGCACGAGCAGAGAAGAGTTACTACCGCCGGAGATACAAATTCAATGACTGCCCAATTATAATGTTCATCAACAAATGGTAGTTCAAATCGTGTCATATCATTGGAGCTCAGATCCACCAAATTAGGGATCAAGGACAACAAGCGCATTAGACTGGAGCGGTTCAACAACGGGCTGTCAAGCTCGGGGCACAATTCGGACAAAATCACCCACCTCCCCTTAGGCAATCGTGACTTGGTTCGCTGTTGCATTTGTTTGGACAGAGGGGAAAGCAACTTTTTATGGAAAATCTCTATAGGTTTTGACTTCCCCATGTGCCCGGAATTGTCCATTTTGGGAACCAAAATCTGGAATCCAGGGTTGGCCACACCTGGGCTCCTGCAAGTTATTGATAGCCCTATGGGCCCCAACCTTAACTTGTGTGGAGCCTTCCCATGTTGAACCCATTCGTCCAATGGGCCTGTAAGATCGACCTCTCTTGTAGTTCCGTCCCCCTCCACCCGAGAGACCGGGGTACCCTTGTTGGACATTCCCATCCGGCAGGGTCTCTCTCGACTTCTCATTAGAATTTTGGGAGGAGTTCTTTCCAATTCCCCTTAAGACCGGTTTCTTCCTCAAAATATGTGGGTTCCTTCTTACGCCGTACTCTCCTAGGTGTGTCAGGGACCTTGTAGGTAGGCTCATCTACTTTTCCCCTCCTCAACGGGCTGAGACCCCCCCGCACGCCCTCATATGGGGAGCTCATCACAGGAGTCAGAGAGGAGAAACTCCTGTATGTCGTTCATCCTGACGTAGGAAGCACCGGGCCTGGTTCCGCCACCTGGCCCTGTATAAGGTTGGGCCTAGTCGTGGTGAACCATTGATGCACCACCAGAAAGTGATCAGCCTGCCTTGCAAGAATGAATTTCATATCCCTTTGTTCCTCAGCCATCTTCTTGCACAGTATATAGAGGGCTTTGAGCTTAGTCAAACAGTCAAGACCGAATGTGCATCATGGGCACCACTCTTTCTCCTTAGCATATCTAAGGAACAAGTTACTTACCTGTAACTGTTGTTCTCCAGCATGGGTCTGGCATGGATTCACATGCTCATGAATATTCCCCGTCGTCAGGCTGGGAATCCTCGGTAAAGAAAAAAATCAGTATCAGTTTCGTTTCTGATCTGTCTTTCTTAGTAGTAACCAATCACTGGTCTCTGGGTCATACTGCCCCCAGCCAATGACTGCCCTCTCCCTAAGCTCCGCCTCTGGCAGCCATCCTCAGATTTGGTAGCACGCAAAGTGGCAGTATGACAAAGTGAAGAGCCGTAGGGGGGCAGGAGGGAGGGTTCACATGTGAATCCATGCCAGACCCATGCTGGAGAACAACAATTACAGGTAAGTAACTTGTTCCTTCTGGGGTCTGGCATGGATTCACATGCTCAAGAATATAAGAATATAAGAATACATAGCAGTATACACATGCGTAACCACGGGAGGTGGCAAGGCTCAACTTTAAGCATTATATACAAACTCAACATTAAGCAATTCTTACCTCCTCACCAGGCTCACCTTAAGCGAACAGGTTGCGCAGCACTGCCTGGCTGACTCTGGACTCCTCCCTGGAATCCCGGTCGACGCAGTAGAATCTCGTGAAGGTGTGCGTCGACCTCCACGTAGCAGCTCTGCAGATGTCCAGCAGGGGCACACCAGACAAGGACGCCGTGGTAGCAGCGATCGCTCTGGTCGAGTGGGCTCTCGGACGGCCGGGCAACGGTCGGTTTGCCAACCGATGACAATGCATGATGCAGCCGGACAGCCATCTGGAAATGGAAGCCTTCGAGAGAGCCTTCCCTTTGTTTACAGGTCCAAAGTTCACAAACAGCTGTGATGTCTTCCGAAAACTCTTCTACGTGGACCGAACGAACTTCAGCGCTCTAGCCACATCCAGCGAGTGCAAAGTCCTCTTGGCCGGAAACAAAGGCGACGGGAAGAAAACCGGTAACACCAAGGGCTTGTTGAGGTGGAAGTCCGACGGCACCTTGGGCATAAACGAGGGGTGCGTCGTCCGCACCACCCTCGTGTCGTGAAAAGTTAAGTATGGAGGCTTGCAGGATAGGGCCTGGATCTCTCCCACTCGCCGTGCGGAGGTGATGGCCACAAGAAACGCAGTCTTCCACGACAGGAATTTCAGCGGCGCCGAATGCAGGGGCTCGAATGGCACCCCCATGAGCCTGGTCAGAACCACGTTTAGTTCCCACGCCAGGGCAGGGGCCTTCACCGGCGGGAACGATCGGAACAGTCCCTTCATAAATTCCTTCACCAGGCAATGGGACCACAAGGACGCCTGTCCTGTGGTTCTGGTGTATCGGGAGATCGCAGCCAGATGTATCTTGATGGAGGCGTGAGCCAGTCCAGCCTTGGCCAGTGACAGCCGGTACGGCAGCACTTGAGGGGCCGTAATCCGTAGAGCATTAATCTTCTGTGCACGGCACCAGACAGAGAACCTCTTCCACTTATGTCCGTAGCACTCGAGAGTTGAGGACGCACTGGCTTTTGCAAGGACCTCTCTGCAGTCAGCAGGATATCGTACCCTCCAAACTCTAGCGCTGCAGGAGCCAGGCCTGCAAGTTCAGCGACTCTGGGTCTTGATGAAGTATGGCGACTCCTTCTCTGGAGAGAAGCTCCGCATCCGTCAGCAGCTTGACTGGTGGGGACGCTGACCAGTCCAGAAGGTCCGGGAACCAGATCTGCCTCGGCCACGCCGGTGCGACCAGGATCATCCTGCACCGGGACCTCTTGAGCTGGTTGGCGAGTCTGAGCAGCAACGGCAATGGAGGGAAACGCATAAAGGAACAGGCCTTCCCAGGGGAACGAGAAAGCATCGCCCATGCTCCTCGCTGGGGAAACCTGCTGGCGAACCTCTGGCACTTTGAGTTCGTCGCCGTCGCGAACAGGTCGATCTGGGGTTTTCCCCATCGTCGGAAGAGTCTATACACTTGATCCTGACGTAGTTTCCACTCGTGGCACGAGCGCAGCTCCCTGCTGAGTGAGTCGGCGATGGTTTTTATCCCTGCCAGATGAAAGGGAACCAGAAACATCCCTTGAGCGACGGCCCAATGCCACAGATCGTGGGCTTCCTTGGAGAGGGCTGGGGATCTGGTTCCTCCCTGCTTCAGGATGTAGAACATTGTGGTGGTGTTGTCGGTGAAAATTCTCACCACCTTGCCCTTGAGGGACGGGAGAAAGGACCTGAGGGCCCAGAACACTGCTCGGAGCTCCAGGATGTTGATGTGGAGCTTCTTCTCCTCCGGGAGCCAAAGGCCTCTTGGGTGAAGATCTCCGGTGTGTACTCCCCACCCTTCCAGGGAAGCATCCGTAGTCACCGTTATCTGGTGGGATGGGGTCTGAAAGTCTGTGCCCGCCGTCAGATGAGCGCGGGTGCCCCACCACCGGATCGCTCGTCGGAAGGTCTCGTCGAGCGGAATCCCGTCCTCGAAGCTGCCCGTCGCTTGGATCCAGCGGGAGTCGAGGAACTCTTGCAGAGGGTGCATTCGAAGACTGCACAGGCGCACGAGATATATGCAGGAGGACATCATCCCGAGGAGGGACTTGATGGACCTCACCCTGACCACGTCCGTGGCCAGCAGGTGCTGCACCTTGCCCAGGATGGCCTTCGTCCTTTCTTCCGGCAGTGAGGCCAGGCGCGCCACTGTGTCGAGCTTTGCTCCCAGAAACAGTGCGACTTGTAACGGAACCAGGTGGGATTTGGGAAAGTTGATGGAGAATCCCAGGTCCGAGAGCAGCTGGACGGTCTTTGCTGTGTGATCCACGGCGAGCTCCCTAGTCCCTGCTCGGATGAGCCAGTCCAGGTAGGGGTAGATGTGGATCCCCTGCAGGCGCAGCCGCACCGCCACCGGTGCGAGGCACTTGGTGAACACCCTGGGTGCCGACTTCAATCCTAACGGGAGGGCCTTGAACTGGCAGTGCCGTCTTTGGACCACGAACCTGAGGATCTTTCGGTGAACTTTCAGGATGTGGAAGTACGCATCCTCCAAATCCAACGACAGGAAATCGCCCTCCTCCAGTTGTCCCAGCACATGCTGGAGGGTGACCATCCGGAATTTCTGTGCCTTGATGCATTTGTTCAGCCGTCGCAGGTCGAGGATGGGGCACCATCCTCCTGTCTTCTTTTTTACTAGGAAGTACCTTGAGTATACTCCGGAGCTCAAGAGCCTCTTCGGGACGAGCTCGATGGCACCTTTTCTGAGCAACGCCCTCACCTCCAAGAGTAGTTGAGGAATGTGATTTTCCTTCCTGACCACGGGTGGAATGCGGGGGCACTTTTTTAGAAATTCGAGGGCGTGCCCCTGGGCCAGGGCGCCCAGCACCCAACGGTCGGTGGAGATGGACTCCCACACGCTGACAAACTTCGCCAGCCGGCCTCCCACCGGGGTGCTTCGGTGGGGGCCCGACCCCGCTGTCGGTTCAGTCTTGCTTGGCGGACGCCTTGCTGCCTTGGCCTCCCTGGCGACGATGGTGGGCCCCCCCCCCACCGACTTGCCTTGTCCTCTATAGGCTTCCTGCGACGAGGAGCGGGCCGCTTGACGGTACGTAGAGGAGCCACTGCGGAATCCCTTGGCGGCACCCTGCTTGCCTCCGGCGCTCCGAAAGGACGGCCTCCGTTGCCGGAGAATGCCTAGGGCCCTAGCAGTCTGTGTCCGCCTTGATGGCTTGGAGGGACTCATCCACCGTTTTCCCAAACAGGTTGTTCCCGTCGAACGGCATGTCCAGCACCTTGGCTTGCACATCCTGGCGGAAATCCGTTGCCTTGAGCCAACCTCGGTGTCTAAGGCAAACGCCGTTGCCTAGCTGACAGAAACCGGTGTCGGCAATGTCAGTTGCCACCATAATGGCCTGGTCCTATGCCACTTCGCCTTCTTGCAAGATCTCCTGGTCCTTGGCCCTCTTGTCATCCGGTAGGAAGTCCAACAGGGGGGCGATCTTGTACCATAACTCCCTGTCGTAGCGGGCCACGATCGTGAGGGTGTTGGCCACCTTCATGGTTGTTGCCGCCGACTAGATAACTCGTTGTCCCATTGCGTCCAGCTTCTTCCCTTCGCCGTCCGGCGGGGAAGTTGACGTTGAGACCGACGCCCCCCCCCCCTTTGCTTTCTTATTGGCCGCCGCTGAGACGACCGAGTCCGGGGTAGGTTGTGCCCTAAGCCACAAAGGGGCCGCGTCGGGAACCCAGTACTTCTCCTACCGATCCTTCTTGGCAGACGTCGTAGACTGGTTCTTGAGAAGGGTGAGACCCTCGTCCCAGATGTCATCCAGCAGAGGCACGGCGAGGACTGACTTCCTCTTGGCCTCGCGCCGTTGGTAAAAGGAAACCTTCCTACTACTTCTCCTCGGGGCAGAGCTGAAAAAGCTTGGATGCCCTGGCGATCATTGTATGGAAAGATCCAACCTCATCGGACGGGGAGGCCCGGGCTGGTGATGGGAGCTCCGTCCCGTCACCGCCGTCTTCGGTACCCGTCGTGGCTGTGTCTGTTCCCGTGTCATCCCCAGGGACGGGGACGTGGGTAAAGGCCGAGCAGGCCGCGAGGGCTGAGAAGGCGGGGCTGGGTGGATCTGTCTTCTCTTGTTCGGGGGCTTCGTGCTGGGACCGGCTCAGGTTCCTCCGTTAGACCTGGTACCGGGTCCTCTGTCGGTGGTAAGGGCAATCTCGTCCTCATCTCTGAACATAAGGATTGTATCGCCAACAAAATGGCCGCCGAGTTAGCCTGCGGCTCCGGAAGCAACGGCTGACTAGGACCCTCGCCAGTGCTGCCGTCACTCTCATAGTCACCCTCGTCGGGATCCCTCCCATGGGGACGGGCCTCCTCGACGCCCTCGTCGAGGCCCTCTAGGACTTCTGCCAACTCCTCCTCGGATGTTGTGTCCGTGTCCACAATGGCCACCGCCCCCCCCTCTTTTTCCGCCGGGGTCTTCACGGGGGTCTTTTCGATGGGAATGAAAGAGGCCTCCCTCCGCGGAGGCAGGGAGACTCTGGGCCCGAGGTCGCCTCCACTGTTGTAGCCTCCACAGGCTGCGCCAGTGCCGCTGCGACTCCCTCGATAGAGGCCTTGGCCGGGTGAATCAGAGCCTTCACTGCCTTAGGCGCGCTTGTGGCCTTCACCTTGGGAGGGGTGGGGAGGGATGGGGTCACCGCCTCGCTCCCCCTCGGCCGAATCCTTCGATATCGACCGGGGCCTCCCCAGAGGCTTACCCGGGTTCTCGGATTTCCTCTTCCCCGAAGCAGAGCGTTGGCTCGTGGTTGATGGTGCCGGGGAAGGCGCGCCCTGCCTGGCAGGCGAAGAGCCCGACCGTTCGGCGGGGCGCCCTCACAGGACTTAGAAGACCGCTCGGACTTCTTCTTCTCACCTGACGGACTCCTTCCTTCCAGCCAGTTGGAGAGACGAAGGTGTCGGTCCCTGATGGTCCGTTCCGACATGTTCCTGCAAAACACAGTCCTTCTCCACGTGCGTTTTGTCTCATGAAGGCAGTAGACACATTTCAAATAGGCAGTAGACACATTTCAAATGCTCGTCCTCCTTGAACACATTCTGTAGCTGGCATCCAGGGCAGACCCTGAATAGCTTTCCGGGCGTCGAGCTTCCTTTCTCCTGGGCCATGTTCGGGTAGGCCGCAGAAACTTCTGGAATCCCCCAAGAAGCGTAACTCGACAAAATCTTCACCCTTGAGGGGCGTAGAAAAATCCGACACGGATCCCCGTTAATCGGATGTAGAGACGGTGGAGCTTGAGGCTCTATTTGACCGAAAAATGAGAAATTCCCTTTGAAAAAGCGTGAAAACGCAGCAAAAGCTCGAGAGCTAAACACGAGGACTCCCAACACTTGAGCGTGCGGTATAAATCTGAAGATGGCTGCCAGAGGCGGGGCTTAGGGAGAGGGCAGTCATTGGCTGGGGGCAGTATGACCCAGAGACCAGTGATTGGTTACTACTAAGAAAGACAGATCAGAAACTAAACGGATACCGATTTTTTCTTTACCGAGGATTCCCAGCCTGACGGGGAATATTCATGAGCATGTGAATCCATGCCAGACCCCATGCTGGAGAATTGCCTTAGAGAGTAGTAGACTCTCAGGCTCACTAGCTGATTCTGAGAAGTCGGACGTAGAAAGTAATCTTTCTAACTCCGGACTTACGGAGAGGTTGGTTCCAATAATGTTCCCAAAATCTGTATTATTCACCTTTTGGATGGGGTCCCTCTGAACGATTCTCGCTGGATCCTTCAACATACATTGAGGAGTGAATGGTTGTCATTGATATTTCCAAATCCTGGACTCAAAATGTTCTTCCTGTAGTTGGTCCCCCACCGAAGATCAATAGAGGCTGATGTCAGAAATTTGGCTTCAACAGCCAAAGGGAGAAATGCAGAAATGTTAGGTTGGGAAGCCAGTTGTACACTTAGTTTATCCTTTTAAGGTTTGGGGGAGCGCGCATTGCCAATCAAGTTAGGGCTGAGCACACATTTTCCTCCTTCACGTGCACCAGATCTAAGTATGCATTTCCGCTATTTGTTCAGCTTCATTTCCAGATTTCACTCTCCGCGGCTGGTCTACCCAACACGACGAAAGTGAATGTGAATAGTCACACTTACCATACGGGTAGTTGCAATCGTTTGACAGGGCCTCGCAGGGCTAATTGCTTGTGAAAAAGTGGGCTGCCACTTCCCAGGCAGACTCAAAGTAGCTAGCCCTGTCCCAAAAGTCAGCACCAAACACACCAAAAAGTACTTCCCACACTCCAAACTGTGAGGGATACTACCTCGTACCAGGGTCAGGGCAGGAGCGGGGTGCTGTCTGCACTCACCGCCTTAATACCGCCCTGTTACCCGGGCTTGCCCCTAGAGAGCCTCCACCACTCACGCGCCAACATAGACTTCAACTTCAGCTCCTGCGCTCCAAGGAAGTATGTGGCCACCAGTCACCAACCACCGGCTACAGCTTCTCGCACACTCCTCGGTCTACCCACTGAGGGTGAAGAAGTGTCTTGGATCACTACGGCAGCAGAAGTGCAGAAACAGGCAGGCAGCAGGAGTTCTAGGAGCTTGAGGAAAGAACCCACAAGCGCGCGCAAGCGAACAAATGTGTCAAACCGCGCTGTGTTACGGGAGTGAATCAATCAAGCAGCAGCCGCTTCCGACACAAGTCGACATCATGTACCAGATCTTGCAAAAGTATATACTTTTTTTGAGATGCAACCAGAGTGGTAGTGGAGATATGTTTATGCAATGGGTGACTGAGTACCACTCTAATGGCGAAAAATGTAATGCAAACAAAATGGAGACAAATTTAAATAGGCTGGCCTAAAGCTGTCTAGAGGCAGATACTATTTTGGATTGTATACTGGGCTCTGCTGCATCTGTGAGTTTACCTCTCACCATTGAAATCTCTTCTGAGGCCGCCTGCAGCAAGTCCAGTGTGCGTTTTCCTTCAACCACAGCCCTCTAGCAAGTCTGGGGGAAGTGTTGATAACATTTATGTTCTCTGCCAAGCTTTTAAAGGGGCCCCAGTCTCCTGCATTAACCCGAGACCGAGTCTGCGTACAGGGAGCCTTTATCCCCTCCTTACACATACTGGCTTTAATTCAGAGGGTATTTCCTGATCTATGGGTCCCTGGGTCTCTGCAGTGGGTATTTGTAATGGTACCATGCAACCGGCACCCACCCCCAGAAAAGTGGCTTCCTCAAATCACCCCACCTCCTCAAGTATACAGTGCAACACTTATTTGTCCTCATGCTCTTCTGTAGGAGCACTTGCCTACTGGTGTGCAAGCAGAAGACAGACCGTTGATGGAAATCCTTAGTGTGACAAGACCTTGCTGGAGTTCTATAATGGAATACCTTCTGCCAATGGCTCCCTTAGCTTGGGACAATGATCTTAGGCATTTTGCAGCGTCAGGAAAGTGAAAACTACAGCAGTTGAAGTAGTTCAGATGTAACGCACAACAAATCACTCCAAAACAGGGTCCTTTATATCGGGTAAAACAGGATGGGGGTACAAATGTGCATAAAAATCAGAGTTGAATTTTTCCATAGAGTCAGTGTACCAAAAAGGAAGTGGAACTGTGACTCCGACAGTGGACAGAGTAGAAAGGAACGGCGCAATGTGAAACACTATTTTCAAAGGTTGCAGATATGCTGGTTGACAGCCAAATGAGTTGAAATAGATTTCAGTTAAGCTGTAACTGATATCTGGTGGTAAGGTGGAGAAGTGTGCATTAACTTCATAAAGAACAGTTCCAGAATGGTGAAAAGTAGTGGAACTCTGCTCACTTCGACATCGAGTACGATGTTTAAGACAGCCATCAACGCTTGTAGCCCGAAACAGGGCATACAAACCTTTTGCATCACAGGTAGACAGAAATCAGACATGTACAAAAGGTGTGTAAAACTTGCAAGAGGTGATATTGAGCAGGTGGTTAACATCCTCCTATCAGTAGGACCCCACATTAACCAAGCCCAAAATTCAAATAAAAGGCATTTTAAAAAGGTGGCACAAATTGTAGCACATATTTCAGCCAAAAACCATTAGGACATTCTGAAGTAGAACAAATTGGGAAAATACATGCCCAAGGAGTAAAAGCAGAGACTAGGTAGAGCTCTTCACACAAAACAAACCTTGTCTCCCTAAGTGGCAATCAAATTGTTTTGTACTAATAAAGTTTTATGGTAGTTGGCTGGACCATTTAGCAACCCGACCAAAAATTCGAAATTAAAGTCATTTAAGAAAAGGCAGCTGAAACAGGAATTAATCTTTTATAAGGCGCTTAATGCAGGAGACCAGTCTACTCACTGGACTGGGATTCAAACCCGTGTTGCTCTGTGTAGTCTTGCTTCCAAGACAAACGCGATGACTCTTAACTGTCCTTCCAGCCCAGTAGCCCATATTTCATAAAGTATTGTGTTTTTTTATTCTGCAGTAACAAACAAAAGCGACTGCTTTAGATACAAATGCCATCTGAGGTCGAGGGACCTGAAAGTGGGATTTTTGATTACTGGACACATTATCCAAACCGGTCCTGCGTCATTGCACAGGCTGAAAAAGAGCCCCTTGGACACTAAGCCCACTAAGCCGTGAGGCTAATTGCTAGCACTAAGTGTGCATAAGCTTTGATCTCATGATCTCCATGTTTTTGTTCCACTTCTCAGTGAGTAAACAAAGGCAACAAAATCATTTTTTTAAATTCTTTTTTTAAAGGACAATTCGAAAAGGCATTGGAGTGGTGCCCAATTGAGCTATGATGAGTGCTTCGTTTTCAGACAGAGGATCCAAACTACTTCTAAACCAACGCCATGCCTATGAAGCCTCAGTCAAAACCTTTTGCATGGTCAGTTAAGGTTAGATAGGAAAATGAAAAGTGTTTCCCCCCTTCTTTGAACCAATGGGTGGCAAGCTACTGATCGCAGCAAATCTAAAAGGCATGTCACATTTTCAAAAGATTCCATGCAATTCACTGGTTCAAAAGTCATACATTGAAAAAAAGCAGCTTGCGAATCGCCACAGGGAAAATTGATAATCAGAAGGTGAATAACCAAAATTACTGCTTTAATTGTTTCCATGTTTGCCAAAAATGTAAAGTTTTCCTCCCAGTTTATGGCGAAGACATTTGGAAGAATGCACAGGCCAAACAGGGCATATTAACTTTAGAAAACAAGAAATGTATCTATAATTTTGACATGCGCAGTGCAGAAATATGTATATATTTGAGACAGCTTCAAATATGTACAATCGCAATGTTCATTTCACAATGCGCCCATACTATGAAGTACAATTAAAAATACAGTTACTACAGGGATTCTCTTGTATAGTAAAAATATTAACAAATATATAAAATATGATGCAACACCGTCAAACATAGGAGAGCCAATGACACTTCACACGATACCTTTACTATGAAGTACAAGTCCAAATACAATTACTATGAGGGATCACTTGGGTAAATATGTAGGAAATAACAGACGAGTCTAAAATATGTGGCTTGTCAGGTAGAGAACACTGCAACACATTGGGGCCAAGCCAATTTGGGCACATTTGGTTTCTCTGACTCTGATGGAGGAAACAACTATAAAAGGAAAGTCAAATCAGCAGGTATTGCTAAACATGCAGCCGGAATCTGGGCTATAACCGTGGACACTGACAACAAAGGTTAAAAGAAAATTCCTGAACACTCATGTGGGTGTAATGGACACACCAGCAAAAATTGTTACATATGGAAGTAGAGATGTTACCCATTAAATTCGATTTACAGATTGCACCAGTTACATTAAAGTTATCCATTTGGTGTCAAACAAACATCCTTAAAAAGTTAAGATTGACAGCTACTATTTGTAGCGATTTGAACAAACTACTCAATTTTCATAGGCGGGTGCAGAGCCACAGGAAACTGCGTTGGTTGGCCGCTCCCGGGGTACCTCTAAGAGTGTAAGGAGTAGGATTCCCTAGACACTCTCACCTCAGACGTGGCATTTCTATATTTCGAAAGGAGCTATCCAGATCTACAGAGGTGACCCAGGACTACAAGCTCCATCATGCCTCAGAAAAGCTGGTCTTTAAAAGTGGGAAACATTTACCCTTGTAAATGTTTCATGTTATGATTGCAAGTCTGCATTACACTACTGGAGTGGAGATAACATTTACCAGGTAGTTATATTCTCCAATTCAACTTTCACCAGCTTGCCGAAAAAATAATATACAAACTTTCAGAGTTTGCCGAACACTGTACGTGGAGGAAGCGAAACAATGAGAAACTTGATCAAGGCCTTTACTTTCTGTGCAAGAGTCGGGAGGACCATGGTTGGCTGAAGCTGCAGGCTCTCCTTGCAATGAGTGCACAGAGCCTCTCTGACCACCACACCAGTGTACCTGCTCAGAGTGGTAAATTCAAAATGGCACGATGGCCCGCTCCCACTCTACTCGCTTGGCATAGCTTACACAAACTATGCAGACGATACGCCAGTACTACTCCCCTTTTCCGGTGACTACGACCATGACGCAGCAGCACTCCACCAAATCTTCACCACCATCCAAACATGGATGGCAATCAATGGTCTCTGCCTTAACGGGGACAAAAGAGATCATACTCCTTGGCCCCAAAGAAATTCTGGCTAAACTTAACAAAAAATATGACAACTTCACTATCGATACCACTAACATTCCTGTCTCCACCTCTGTGAAAACCCTTTGTGTCCACCTTGACTCGACCCTCTCAATGACACAACAGGTTAGCGCCATTGCTTCAGCTTTGGCCCACACCACTAAACTCGTAAATGCTGTTAAACCTTTCTAAACGGGGGGCGTGGCCAGCACGCATGCTGCAAGGACAGGTTCCCGCGGAACTCCGTTCCGAGATCCTTGCAAATCGAGCTAATATCACTATAACTGGTCTGCAAACTTAAAAAACGAATAACACCGAAGGGGAACCGATTACCGACACTCGACCCTGTTCCTGGGGCGAACCGGAGCAGGGAAGGCTGAAAACATGAAGCTGAACGCTGAGCCCCTGGGACCCACAAGATGGCGGCTCCCACCGCAGAATAAGAACAAAGCTACGGAGGCCTAAATTACCTTGCGGAGCGCACCAACAAAGGACTCTCTCCCACACCGACGCCGACGGGGCGGGCCACTCGTTCCCCAGCTGCGGAGAAACCACAGGGACTGAAATTCGAGCCCAGCGATACCGGCGCCGAAGGAGGAACGAGGGCCGGAGTGACGCACTCGTGGTGCAGTCGAGCTGAGCTGATGGGAAGATTGTAGAAACACCAGGCGCAGTGTGCCAACATATAACACAGTAAGTGAGGCTGAAAAGAACCGGGGACCCCCCACCACCACCCAGATTTGGGGTGCGGGTGCGCGACGGACCCCACCCCACACAGACAACCAATAAGCGGGGGCGGCCAACTCTACTCACGGACCCGATACCCTCTGCCCAAAGACACAAAAACCATAACGCAAACCAAGAGCAGCAGGGAAGGCCTGCATAGCTTGCGGAACCGGACCAGGCATAAGAGACTGTGGGACCGGGGATGTCTTCCCAAAAATAAACCGAAATTGGTTACGATGGATCCCTTCACGACAGTCAGACCCCAAAGACAATCACAACAAGACCGGGAGACCTCGGATGAGCCGCCTCAACAAGAAGAGGACCTCAAACACACGCAAGTCCTGCAGGCAATAGCGGCCCTCCGCACATCAGTCGAAGGGAAGATAGAGGAGGTGAAATCGGACATACAGCTCATGCGTCAGGACGCCCGAAACCTAATTGAAAGGGTCACGGCCATAGAAACTACCCTGCACGGATGCCGAGGGTCGAGCCCGCCGAAGCATTCGTATACTGGGGGTTCCAGAGGACTTGGAAGGCCCAGACCCGACAGAATTTATCGAAACATTGCTACAACGAGAAATTGGTCCAGGAAACCTCACCCAGGGGTTCTCTGTTGAAAGAGCCCACAGATCTCTCCAGAAACGCCCCCCACCCGGCTCACACCCGCGCCCAATCATTGCCAAAATGTTAAACTTTTGCGACCAGGAAACTATATTGCGGTACTCCAGAGAAGGTGGAGAGATCAAGAGGAAAGACTCGACAATAGTAATGTACCCAGATTATACCTCCACAGTGCAACGAGCAAGGAACTCCTTCATCCCAATAAAAGCACAATTACAAAAGCTCAACCTAAAATACATGTTGCTCTACCCGTCGCGCCTCAAAATTCTGTACAAAGGAAGAGCGATATTTCTGGAGAACCCAGCCGCAGCAAACATGTGGCTCGAACATAATAACCTGGCTGATGGCAAGGAGGAACCACCACGTCAGACTTGGGCTGACTACGCACCCGCCATGGCAAGAAGAGCAAAGCGATTCCCCCACACGAATACAGACAGCAGACAATTATACTACAATTGAGTCCTACTGAGATGTAAGCCAGATCAAATAGGAGCTCGGAGGACCACACAAAATAAAAGAAAGGCGACCCACCCCACCGGAATCTGTGCAGGCAATCCGCCTACACACTACCTGATCCGGAATGCCAGGAGTGGCCTGGAAGGCTCGGGACCTCCTGAGCGCTGCAAGTTGAAAGCAACTGCTGGAGGCAGTTCGTGTTTTTTGTTTGTTTGTTTTCCACATTCACACAATGGGAGTTACTCAAGTTAAAAAGTCTCCAACAGGTGTAACAGGTGGTTCCAGGGAGGACGGGCATGGAGGGAAGAGGCCAAAAAGGGGTGAGCGAACGGAAGAGGTTGACGGTTGCTGGACTGAAGCAGCAGAAATACTATTAACCCACCATGGCAACTAGAATAAAACTAATGACTTGGAACGTGAGGGGCTTGGGAACTTACCTACGCCGGAACAGAATCAAGTCCTACTTGAACAGAAAGGGAGTGCAAATAGCACTGTTGCAGGAGACACATTGCACAGCGGACTCTCTGGCCAAATTAGGCGAGCATTGGGGAGGACAAGGAATTGGAACCACCTACTCCAAATATGCCAGAGGAGTATACACCTGGATTCACCCCCAACTCCCATTCCATTAAGTCCAAGATAGATCCGGAGGGCAGGTTTGCCATACTGTGGGGCCGACTAGAACAGGAAGAGGCATGTATAGTGAACTCCTATCTTCCCAACACTAATATTCCGGCACATCTTAACTCAATGTATCCCAAAATCGCCACATACAGGCACGGCATCTTCTTTTGGGCAGGGGACTTCAACTGTGTACGAGATCCCAACCTTGATAGGTCCCAGCCCCACCCGAAAGGTCCGTCAGCAGCCACAGTAGCCCTATCCATATTAATAGACAGACTAGATCTTGCTGACACATGGAGGGAGCAGCACCACAACGCCCTAGGATACTCGTACTTCTCCTCCCACACGACCTTCATACGACGTTAGATTACGTTTTCATTAGCAAGGAACACCTGTCACAAATAGACAGTGCACAACACCTAGGGAGAACCATCTCAGACCACTCGCCACTTCTAGTAGAATGGAACCACGCTGGCCCTAGAACCCATATCTCTATGTGGAGAATGCCGATTGACGCCCTGGGTAATCTGGCATTCAGGGAGGAGCTGCACGACTTTATAGAGGTAAATACTGGAAGTGTCGACCACCTGAGCACGATGTGGGACGCCCTAAAAATAGTGATAAGGGGGGAAACTATAACAAAAGCGGGAGGTATTAGAAAACAGCTGCAAGGCAAACTAGACCAGTGGGAGCAAGAGATTGAGCAATTTGAGGCCACCCCGGTGAACACTCACCATAGAGAGGACACCCTCAAAGCACTTAGAGTTAAATGCACATCGGCATGGGACAGACTAGCTAAATTTGACTACACCACCAAGACTAACAGAGCACACACAGAAGCTGACAGGCCAAGTAGAATGCTGGCCTGGCTGTGCAAGAAAGAACACCCCAGGCACACAACCACCAAGATACAGGATGCAGAGGGCAATGAATTCCAAACACAACAAGGCATAAATTACGCCTTCAAGCATTTTTATGAACACCTATACTCCCATAAGGACCAAGTTCCCCGAGACCAAATCACAGATGCATTGGAGGAAATAGGACTCCCCAGACTAACCACTGAACAGACTGAGGCCCTAGATGCAGACATCACGACCGAAGATATAACAGAGGCGATTAAATCGCTGGCCAACTGCAAGACCCCTGAGACCGATGGGCTACCCGCTGAGTTTTATAAAGCGTACGAGACCTCCCTAACACCTTTCTTGCATGAGGTGTTTCAAGAAGCATATGAGAGGGGGATATTGCCCGACAGCATGCGAGAGACCCTTTTGATCCCGATCATTAAACCTAACAAACCTGTCGACGAATGCGGCTCTTACCCCCCAATAGCCATGCTCAATTATGATGTGAAAATACTGACAACGATATTAGCGAAGAGGGTGGCTAGAATCATAGGGGAGATCGTGCACACGGATCAGTGCGGCTTCATACCCAGCCGGAACATGACCATGAACTTACGCAGATTACAACAGGTTATAAACCAAACTGAGGCTAGCACGGAAGCATGTGCACTGCTATCCCTTGATGCCATTAAGGCGTTTTATTCTATATATTGGGAATGGCTTGTAGTGGTTCTAGAAGGTTTCGGCTTTGGCCCGGGGTTCATTAGGTAGACCAAGATACTTTACACGAAACCCAGGGCTAGGGTAACAACCGGAAAGTATGTATCCGAGGTCTGGGACATAATGCAGGGACACTAGGCAGGGATGTCCACTATCCCCCATGCTTTATGTGCTAGGACTGGAACCTATTGCCATCTATTTTCGGAAACAATTTTTCGATGCTGGGATACGCCTGGGGGGAGTGGACCACATCATCTCACTTTATGCAGACAATGTGCTGCTATATGTTACGGACCTACAGAATAACGTGCCCACAATGCTAGACGTCTTAGACAACTTTGCGAAGGTCTCAGGCATACAATTTAGCAGGGCGAAGTCCTGCCTCTTCCCTCTAGCTGGCCTCAAGAGCAAGAATATTGTAGAACTTCCTTCTGTGGGGATACAGTGGGAGGTCACTTTGTTTAAATACCTGGGAATACACATAATGCACCCCCCCGCACTGATGCACGAACACAACACGAAATCAGCAATCCCCGTCTTAAGAAAATCCATGAACTTCTGGGCAAAACTTCCCCTGTCTATGATGGGCAGAGCCTCAATAATTAAAATGATTGTCCTCCCTAGATTCCTGTACAGGTTCCAAAATGTACATTACTACATCAATGCTTCCTTTTTTCGCCTGCTAGAAGTGATACTCCGTGATTTCCTATGGGGGAAAGGAAGACGCAAGATAGCACTCACCACCTTGGTCCTACCGCATAGCCAGGGGGGAATTCAACTCCCAAACTTGGAGAATTATTATTTGGCAGCGCAACTCAGTTTTGTGACCAAGTGGCTGGCAGGCGACACCACATCTGAGACGCCCCTGCTCCAACCCTTGGTCTCCCCGATCCATCTGAAGGAACTTATTTGGGCCTCCAGCCACCTGATGCGAAATGCCCCCTTCTTGGCTGCCTTAGGGCGAAAAGTATGGCACAGAGCAGTGGCACTCGCCCACGCAAAGCATCACTACTCCCAAGACAAACCAATGATCTCGGACCTATGCAGATCCAACATGGACCTGCAACACCTCAGACGCTGGGAAGAAAAAGGGATATATACGTGGGGAGACCTATACGACGATGGCACCTTTAAGGAATTTGAAACACTACAGGAGGAAGCCGGAATCCACACGGGCCAGTTTCTGTGGTATCAAAGGATACGGACTAGAGCACGAAACAAGTGGACAACATGGCCGGAGGAACCGGAATCAAATCCTCTGATCACACTATTGTACAGCTTGGGAGAGGGATGGAGACCAGTGTCCCAGATCTATAGCCACTTGAGTGACACCCCCTACCGACGAAGTGCCAATCTGAAAAGAAGATGGGAAACGGACACGGGCCGGGAAATGGTTGGAGAATGGGAGAGGGCTCTAGCGTACCCTAAAGCACTCTTCAGAAACCACAGATTTAGACAAATACAACCGAACCTGTTATACCAAACATATTTAACCCCATCCAGGCTGGCGAAATTCAATAAATCACCACATCTGTCTGCACCTGGTGCGGAGAGAATAATGCGGACTTTATTCACATGTTCTGGTCGTGCACCAAAACAGTCCCTGTGGGGCACTGTACAGCTGACAAGCGAAAAAGCAGGGTTGACTAGGTACAAGTGGACCCCGGACGAATGCCTTCTGGGAACGTACCCCAGGCCGGCCAAACTTAAAACACCTGGCCAAATTAATGGACATCATGTGCATACTGGCAAAAAGGACAATTGCAATGTCCTGGAAAAAAAACAGGACCACAACAAAAGGTATGGCACAGAGAATTGGAACGTTGGGTACAAGCTGAAACAAATGCATGGGAAGACAGTGTTGCCAGGTCCACGGAGGCCTCGAGCAGGACCCTAACGGCCTGGAAAGAACTCACAGGATCCTTGTTTCCCCCCTCGGATGACAAGCCCCCATAAACAAGAACAAACCTATGGAAAACGGATTCACAACCAACATCACAGGACCCCGAGAGCAACTAGCCACAACTTCACTGGGTCCTTACAAGCTCATGTCCCCTCTCCCCCCGCCCCCCGGCTTGCCCAACCCCCTCTGAACCAACAGACTGCCCTGCCAGGATGGAAGGAGCACTTGGAGACAATTAAAGTTGAATTGTTAAATGTTAATGTTTTATTACAAAATGCTTTTTATGTCATGCAAATGTAAAAATGATAAATGCCAATAAATAAATTTAAAAATAAACCTTTCTTAACCCCCGCCCCCAACTGCCTCTATACCGTCCGCGCCACAATCGGAGCCAAGCTGGACTCCTCAGCCAAGAACATCAACAGGCTACAAATCGCGAAAAACAACGTGCTCCGCGCAGCACTCAGCATTCCGAAAAGAGAACATCACTCAAGCCAGGCGAGTCGCTCACTGGCTACCCATCAGGGAACGTATCAATTTCAAAATCCTTACCATCACACACAAATGCCTGAGTCACACTGCTCCACCCTACCTAACTGACACCAACAACAGAGCCACCTCTACCCATCCTAAAAGAAGTCACCATGCCAACCAACTACAAGTCGCACTCATTAAAATAGTTAATGCTGGAGGTTTAGGCTTCCCACACATAGCGCCCAAACTCTGGAACGCACTCCCCAGTGAGCTCAAAGCAGAATCGTCCCTCATCTTTCGCAAAACCCTCAAAAACCACTCTGTTCAACTAACTCCTCAGGCTCACCAAGCAGAATCTGTAACCTTAACCCCCTGCTTCCTAGGTAACAGCAAAGCTAAGCATGTAATTAATTTTACTGTACCTACTGTAACCAATATGCATATTATGCCCATGTATCCACTTAACTAAGCTGCTACTTTGTAACCACCAAGCTAACTGCTGCATGTAACCGCTATGCACACCTCTCATGTAACCAGTAAGTCTTCCTGTAACAGTGCCACGATCCCCAAGGGCCCAAGGGCTTAACATTATTAAATGTTAATAAATAAATAAAATAAAGACTTGGCGCCTGATAGTTATCCAAAACAAATCCAGTTTAAAGCACAAACAAAGCGATTTGACAAAGTCAACTAATCTGAGCATGTAAAGCAAACTGTACACTGGAGGAACCAATCTCGGCACAGCATAATAAAAGGAGAGGGAGAAAGCCAGAATAGGAGGAAGAGTGGGAGGAGCAGATGTGCATTCATCCACTTCCTGAATACACAGGGAGATTACTTACCATGTAAGAGGTGGTCCACTTGCTATTACAGTTGAGCAACAGTTGATCTTGAAAGGGTAAGCCAGTGCTCCTGCCAGAAGAGCTGGTACTGGATGGAATTAAGGACCTATGGAGCGGTCCCACTCCCAGAGTGATACCCGAGGTAAGGCACAGATGTGCAGCTCTTCTGTGAAAATGCCCAAGAAGGACCACCCACTGACAGGCAGGTGAGAACATCTGTCTGAAAAAGACCCTGAATGAGGGAGTAGGTGAAATACCCATTAATTTCAAGGTTGCAGAGAAACCTAAGAGAATCCAAGCTTGCGGAGACACTTGAGAGAATGTGGGGATTGTGGAAAGACCTTAAAAGGTGGATGCTTTAGGTTTAGGGAAGGACTAACGTGCTTTTCAGTATTCCTGCAGGGGGAAAATGCGTCAGTAACCACAGGAGGGAGATTGCCTAGGAAAGCAGTTGACAATGGTTTGGTTTACAGAATAGGGGTGTACTTTTGAAGGTTGACTAACATTTTTGTTGACCAAACCTGAAACACTGGTAATAGATTAGTGTTAGCTTGTAGGCTGAAGGACTTACAAAGGCTAGCTTTAAACTTTCTATGGGTCACCCATTGAACTTTTGTGATGAGAATATGATGCCCCTAGAGTGATAGAGACTCTTATGAATATATTCATGTTTTTAATGTTAAATCATTGGATCATTCCGAGGTACAAGGAGCACCTAGAAGACCACTAGGGTAATCCCATCCTTGACACTTGTTTACTAAGGATTTTCTTATTTCTTGAATCACCCTCTAGTACCTATAGGGATTCATCGAACAGGAGACCATATTTTGAAACAAAAATAATGAAGTGTTAATAGAAACGCATATGGTATAATGCGTCATTGCTTGAAATCCCTACAAATGGCTAATAGGCTGGTCAATGGCTTTCTTATGTTCGGAACGTGCTGTACTGATTGGATTTACACAGAGTATATGATTATCCAATTTACATATGTAAATATGATAATCTGCGGTTAAATCCGCTTAGAGATGGTACATCAAATCACGTAAGAAATATGCGCTGCCAGTACTTAAGCAATTAAACGTCATAGAATCTTGTTAGCTTATTTTGTGTATACGCAGGCTTTACATAGTCTCATTTCCTGCAGAAATGGATGCTATGCAGGTTAAAACATTATTTGAAGTAATCCCTATGCTGTTACGACCGATATGGGTATTATACTTTGTTTTATTAGTGAAGTTTGCATTAACAGACTAATACTTTAATAACTTGGAATCTATTTTAATAAATGTAAAAATGCTAAAATTACAATACAAGTGAAGTTTAAAAACTGCATTCAAATAAACGTATTTAATTCAAATATGAAATGCCAAGCACCTCCAATGCCAATAGTTCAACATTTTCAGTGATTCATTGCCAAATTGCCATAGCTTCAATTACTAGGCCAAATCACTTTTGCAAATATGTACAAAATAACAGGCCTTGGCAAAGTCAGTAGTTTTGCCAATTGCTGTTAATTGAAAGTTGAAAAATGATCATTGCTTCAATTAGTACAACCATCTTTGTAAACCATGTATGAAATAAGCAAATAGTGTTTAGGTGTTTGCAGTTCTTCACTGACAATCGCACCTTCTTTTACCAATCACTTGTGTAAAAAACTGTATGAAGGAATGAGGTGCGACAAAGCCCCATTGTTCGGGCATGTGTAATTGTTCACTAGTAAACTAATGGTTTTGGATTCAATTACTATGACCAATCACCCTGTAAACATGAATAACAATAATTAGCAAAGCCAATAGGTTTGGCGTTTGCAGGTAATTGACAAATGGTCATAGCTTTGAATGTGACGCAGTACCCTCCCCCTGCAATACATTAATATGCACCATTAATTAATACATTCTTTTCAACTGCTCAGTCTTGTTGCAAATATTCTCAATACCAGCCTTGCGATTGATTTACTCGGGTGATATTAACTGGGCGGCAATTCCACCTAAGGGTAGGGACCGCATTGTCGTCACTTCTATTCTAAGGTCCTTTCAAGTATTGTATAGAATGATCTGGATGACTTTAGGACAATGGGCATGGAGTTGTGGTCATTCCCGAACTCCAAGTCGTGTAAATCTTTAATTGAAGGCTGTCTCTGGGGTTCAAGGACAACTCCATAGTGCTGTCCAAAGGTCCTGGGAAATCTAAAAGTTCCACAGAACTTCCGCCTTCTACAATTCAGATAGAAAAACAGGAGGTTTGGTCTTCACTCATGAAAGCTTTGGTGCAGAAGTTGGGTTTAACTTTCCCAGCTGTAGGAGATTTAGGTGGTGCAAATGTTCAGATGGTGCAAATTTCAACTAAGCCAGGAATCACAACTCATACTCCTGCAGAAGTGATATTGGAGGGTGTATGGGAGACACTGGTGTGAGATGGCACTCACAATTCATACAAATGAGAGTGGAGGGGTAACTTGGGGTTTACCCATTCATGGTGGTGTAGTGTACATTTTATGTTAGTGTAGGCACTAACGCCCAACTTTAACAATGAATCAGTCTACTTATTACTCATTCTAACATGTAACAAACCAATACAATTCGTTTTTTTAGAATGGGACAGTTGAGTCCACAGCACTTTGTGCAAATCAGTGGTGCAAACTGGGATATAAATGGGACTGCAGACAGGCTCTGAAATGCTGCTTAGAGAATGAATGCAAGAATTAAAGCTGATTTTGCGGTGGGGGATGTGAAAAGGCATGTTGCTCAAAGTAGGACCTTTCTCCACATTCTAGCGCAGGAAGACAGAATATGAAATGTATCTCATCGATTCCGGTGTTCATTGAACTAAACTCAGCTCAAAGGTGACAGTAGAATAGGGACTTCTGGAAGAGTCAAGGAAGTTTGGATATCCAGAGGAGGGTTCTGATTGACATGAGACATCATAGTCAGGAGCAGGCAGATTTTACACTTTGTGTAGGGGAATATACATGAAGTGGGAAGGCAGAAAGAAGGCTTTAAAATAGAAGACAGTAAGGCAGGGTCCTTTTACTTTTGCTGCCAAGTGTGAGAGCAGGAGGAAGAGATTAAACAAGGGAGAACTTAGAGGCCTGGGCTCTGTGCTGAGAACTGCAGAGACTATAGCAGCCAGAGAGTGGAGGGGTGAGAGAAAAGCTTCTGAAGTGAGCACAGCAACTTCCATGCGAGCCGACTTCCCTTTGTGGATGAGGTGAGCATGACTTTTCGGTAAAGCTAATGTGCAAAGCGACTTATTAGTAAGGCTCTGGGCCGTGGGGAAGGATAGAAGTAAAATGAATAAGCAAATCATACAAACGTGGATAGCTATTTGATGCGTTTTTCTCCCCTGTCCAACGCAAAGCTTACAATCTTGCCAAAATAGCTAACAATGATTTTTTTTTTAAAACTTTCTTTATTGTAGCACTCGGTTCAGAGCATTACATTATTCATTTGCAAAAATACAACCATTCAAATCAGCAGAAAACGTACAAATGCATATGTACATAGGCATTATTTTGAGGCAATATCATTGAATGATCAGAACAGTCACACACATGAGTAAGAGGAACCACAATGACGAACACAAAGGTAACAAAGCAGAGTGGGTCAGAAGGACACATTTAGTCTAATAGGGGTAACCGCCAGTGTGCACCAGGTAGGCCCTAAAGGGCGACCTTGTGTCTTTCAGACGGTTCACTGCATAGCGACCCATTGCGCCTCGATGTCACGAGCCCAAGCAACTGTCCTCAGCCATTGGTCAGTTGATGGTACAGTGGGTTTTGACCAGTGTAGTAGTAAACATCGCATAGCAAGCAACAGACATAAGTTCACTAGTTTCCACCGCCCGCCCTCCCTTCCGCGGTCTTCAAAGACATGAAAAAGGCATTGCATAGATGTGGCGTCTAATCCGCCACCCGTCGTGTCAGTGAGGATAGTGCAGAAAGCTTTCCAATAACCATCTAACATGGGGCAGCTCCATACCAGGTGGAAGTACCCAGCTTCCTCCCCCCCACATCTAGGACAACATCCTGCAGCAGCTTGGGAGAACAGTTTGCTGGCAAATAATGGTATCCGCAGAGAACTTTGAGCTGTATCAAGCGAAAGCTGGAGTTAAAAGATCTGAGTTTGCGCACGCACACCTCTCCAAGTGTCATCTGCAATCTCGAGATTCATGTCCATCTCCGACTTAGATCGTAATTTTGTTAAAGACTGAATGCTGAAGCCTCTATCAGCCGATATAAAGAACATACCTTACCCCCGGAGCCATAAGCGTCCACAATACACTCCATTATGGGCTAATTCTCAGGCTCCACTGGGAAGCCCTCCCATCAGCTCCTAAATACCCTGCAGACACCAACGTATTGAAGCCAGTGCAAGGATTTATATTGCGCAAGTGTAGGGATGTCATCAGCAGAAATAAAGTTCCATTTCAGAAACATATCCCCCAACATGCTAAAACCATTTGAGCCCAGCATCGCTCAGTAACCGCGTCCATCCCAGGAAACGCTGGATCGAAGCTCAACGACAGAAAGTTGGCATGGTAGGGATGTGCGATTTCCAACATCCCCCACATTTTGCACCAAGCTAGAGAATGGACACTCACAGGATCAAAGGGGCAAGGATCCCAAGCACTGGGGGCACCAAGGACTGAAGATCTTGCTCGCCCACTGACTGTTTTTCAAGTTTGAGAGGCACTGACAGTAGCAGCAGCCAGGTCTCTGAAGAATTTCATGCCAGGCGATAGAGGTATATTTTGAAAGAAATACTGAATCTTTGGGGAGGACCGTCATTTTAAGCAAAGAAATTCTACCCGATATGGTCAGTGGCAACGACACCCAGGACTTGAGCTTAAAAGTAAGGTGTGCCAGATATTTAGCATATTATAGATGCAAATCAGATGTGTGATGCCGAGCTATCGTGACCCCCTTAGTATCGCACTGTAGATTGATCCCACACGAAACCAAGTAGATCCCATATTCAGCCGTGGCGTAAGTGAGAGGGAAAAGCTCATTTACTGCAGTTAACCTGAAGACCAGAAAGTTCCCCAAAAGCAGCAATGTCTTTCATAATAGCGCCTAAGTGGGCTTGCAGGTCTCATATATACTATTGCGTCATCTGCATATGGATATGGAACAAGTTACTTACCTGTAACTGTCGTTCTCCAGAATGGGTCTGGCATGGATTCACATGCTCATGAATATTCCCCGTCGTCAGGCTGGGAATCCTCGGTAAAGAAAAAAATCAGTATCAGTTTGGTTACTACTAAGAAAGACAGATCAGAAACGAATCACTGGTCTCTGGGTCATACTGCCCCCAGCCAATGACTGCCCTCTCCCTAAGTCACGCCTCTGGCAGCCATCTTCAGATTTGGTAGCATGTAAAGTGGCAGTATGACCAAGTGAAGAGCCGCAGAGGGGTAGGAGGGAGGGTTCGCATGGTAATCCATGCCAGACCCATGCTGGAGAACAACAGTTATAGGTAAGTAACTTGTTCCTTCTCCAGCATGGGGTCTGGCATGGATTCACATGCTCATGAATAAGAGAATACATAGCAGTACACACATGCTCAACCACGGGAGGTGGCCAAAAGGCTCAACATGAAGCAATACATCACAGGTCCAAAGTTCACAAACAGCTGTGACGTCTTGCGAAAACTCTTCGTGCGGTCCACGTAGAACTTCAGCGCTCTAGCCACATCCAGCGAGTGCAAAGTCCTCTCGGCCGGCGACGGGAAGAAAACTGGTAACACCAAGGGCTCGTTGAGGTGGAAGTCCAACTGCACCTTGGGCATAAAGGAGGGGTGCATCCTCAGCACCACCCTCGTGACGTGAAAAGTCAAGTATAGGGGCTTGCAGGACAGGGCCTGGATCTCTCCTGTGCGGAGGTGATGGCCACAAGGAAAGCTGTCTGCCACGACAGGAACTTCAATGGCGCTGAATGAAGAGGCTCGAATGGCGCCCCCATGAGCCTAGACAGCACCACGTTGCGTTCCCACGGCAGGACTGGAGCCTTCACCGGCGGTAACGATCGGAACAGTCCCTTCATAAATTCCTTCACCAGGCGATGAGACCACAAAGACGCCCGTCCCGTAGTTCTGGTGTATCAGGAGATCGCAAGCCAGATGTATCTTGATGGAAGCGTGAGCTAGTCCAGCCTTGGCCAGCAACAGTAGGTACGGCATACTTGAGGGGCCGTAATCCGCAGAGGGTTAATCTTCTGTGCACGGCACCAGACAGAGAACCTCTTCCACTTATGTCTGTAGCACTTGAGAGCTGAGGACGCCCTGGCCTTTGCAAGAAACTCTCTGCAGTCAGCCGGGATATCCTACCCTCCAAACTCTAGTGCTGCAGGAGCCAGGCCTGCAAGTTCAGCGACTCCGGGTCGTGATGAAGGACGACGCCTCCTTCTCTGGAAAGAAGATCTTCGTCCCTCAGCAGCTTAACCAGTAGGGACGCCGACAAGTCCAGAAGGTCCGGGAACCAGATCTGCCTCGGCCACGGCGAGGATCATCCTGCACCGGGACCTCTTGATCTGGTTGATGAGTCGGAGAAGCAACGGCAACGGAGGGAACGCATATAGGAACAGGCCGTCCCAGGGGAACGAGAAAGCATCGCCCATGCTCCTCGGTTGGGGAAACCTGCTGGCGAACCTCTGGCACTTTGAATTTGTCGCCGTCGCGAACAGGTCGATCTGGGGTTTGCCCCATCGCTGAAAGAGTCAGTCCACTTGTTCCTGGTGTAGTTCCCACTCGTGGCATGAGCGCAGCTCTCTGCTGAGTGAGTCGGCGGCGATGGTGTTTTTTATCCCTGCCAGATGAAACGGCACCAGAAACATCCCTTGGGCAACGGCTCAATGCCACAGATCCTGGGCTTCCTTGGATAGGGCTGGGGATCTGGTTCCGCCCTGCTTCCGGATGCAGAACATCGTGGTGGTATTCTTGATGAAGATCCTCACCACCTTGCCCTTGAGGGACGGGAGAAAAGACCTCAGGGCCCAGAACACTGACCGGACCTCCAGGATGTTGATGTGGAGCGGCTTCTCCTCCGGGAGCCAAAGGCCTCTCGCGTGAAGATCTCCGGTGTGCGCTCCCCACCCCTCCAGGGAGGAATCAGTCAACACAGTCGCCCGGTGGGCCTGTGTCTGAAAGTCTGTCCCTGCCGCTAGATGAGCGTGGGAGCCCCACCACCGGATGGCTTGTCGGAAAGTCTCGTTGAGGGATCCTGTCCTCGAAGCTGCCCGTCGCTTGAATCCAGCGGGCGTCGAGGCACTCCATAGAGGGCGCATCCGCAGCCTGCACAGGCGCACGAGATAAATGCAAGAGGACATCATCCCGAGGAGGGACTTGATGGACCTCACCCTGGCCACGTCCGTGGCCAGCAGACGCTGCACCTTGCCTAGGATGGCCTTTGTCCTTTCCTCCGACGGCGAGGCCAGACACGCCACTGTGTCGAGCTTGGCACCCAGAAACAGCTTGGCACCCAGAAACAGTGCGACCTGAGAGGGGACCAGGTGGGACTTGGGGCAGTTGATGGAGAACCCCAGGTCCGTGAGCAGCTGGACGGTCTTCGCTGTGTATTCTACGGGAGCTCCCTTGTCCTTGCGTGGATGAGCCAATCGTCCAGGTAGGGGTGGACGTGGATCCCCTGCAGGCGCAGCCGCGCCGCCAGTGGAGCGAGGCACTTGGTGAAAACCCTGGGTGCCGACTTCAATCCGAACGGGAGGGCCTTGAACTGGTAGTGCCGCCCTTGGACCACAAACCTGAGGAACTTCCAATGTCCTTTTAGAATGGGAATGTGAAAGTATGCATCCTCCAAATCCAATGACGGCAGGAAATCGCCCTCCTCCAACTGTCCTAGGACGTGCTGGAGGGTGACCATCCGGAACTTCTGTGCCTTGATGTACTTGTTCAGTCGTTGCAGGTCCAGGATGGGTCGCCACCCTCCTGTCTTCTTTTTCACGAGGAAGTACCTTGAGTATACTCTGGAGCCCCGGAGCCTCTTTGGGACGAGCTCGATGGCACCTTTCTTGAGCATCGGCCTTACCTCCAACAGTAGTTGAGGGACGTGGTTTTCCTTCCTGGCCACGGGGGGAATACGGGGCACTTTAGAAATTCTAGGGCGTGCCCCTGGGCCAGGGCGTCTAGCACCCAACGGTCGGCGGAGATGGACTCCCACACGCTGACGAACTTCGCCAGCCGGCCGCCCACCGGGGTGCTTCGGTGGGGGCCCCGACGCCACGGTCGGTTCAATCTTGCTTGGAGGACGCCTTGCCGCCTTGTCCTCCCTGGCGACGACGGCGGGATCTACCCGACTTGCCTCGTCCTCTATAGGCTTCCTGCGATGCGGAGTGGGCCGCTTGGCGGTACGTAGAGGAGCCACCGCCGAATCCCTTGGAGGCACCCTGCTTGCCTCCGGAGCTCCGAAAGGACGGTCTTCGTTGCTGGAGAACTCCTAGGGCCTTAGCTGTCTCCGTGTCCGCCTTGATGGCTTGGAGGGACTCATCCACTGTTTTCCCAAACAGGTTGTTCCCGTCGAACGGCATGCCCAAAACCTTGGCTTGTACGTCCTGGCGGAAATCCGTCGCCTTGAGCCACCCTCGTCGTCTGAGGCAAACGCCGTTGCCTAGCTGGCGGAAACCGGTGTCGGCAATGTCCGTTGCCACCGTTATGGCGTGGTCCGACGCCACCACCTTCCTGCAAGATCTCCAGGGCCTCAGCCCTCTTGTCCGGTAGGAAGTCCAACAGGGGGGCGATCTTGTACCATAAATCCCTGTCATAGCAGGCCACGATCGCGAGGGCGTTGGCCGCCTTAATTGTTGCCGCCGACAAGATAACTCGTCCCATTGCATCCAGCTTCTTTCCTTCACCACCCGGCGGGGAAGTTGACGTTGAGGCCGATGCCCCCCCTGCTTTCTTCTTGGCCGCCGCTGAGACGACCGAGTCAGGGGTCGGTTGCGCCCTAAGGCACAAAGGGGCAGCGTCGGGGACCCGGTACTTCTTCTCGTACCGATCCCTCTTGGCAGGCGTCGTAGACGGGTTCTTGAGAAGGGTGAGACCTTCGTCCCAGATGTCATCCAACAGAGGCACGGCGAGGACTGTCTTCCTCTTGGCCTCGCGCCGTTGGTACAGGAAACCTTCTTTCTCTTCGGGGCAGAGCTGAAAAAGCTCAGATGCCCTGGCGATAATAGCGTGGAAAGACACAATCTCGTCGGGCGGGGAGGCCCGGGCTGGAGGCGATGGGAGCTCCGTCCCGTCGTCACCGCCGTCATCTGTACCTGCCGTGTTCGTTCCCGTGTCATCCCCAGGTACGGGGGACGTGGGCAAAGGTTGAGCAGGCCGCAAGGGCTGAAAAGGCGGGGCTGGATGGGTCCGTCTTCTCGTGTTTGGGGGACTTCCCGACGGGCCTGGCTCTGGCTCCTCCGTCGGTGGTTGGGGCAATCTCGTCCTTATCTCCGAACATAAGGATTGTATTGCCAACAAAATGGCCGACCGAGTTGTCCTGCGGCTCCTGAAGCGACGGGCGCGATGGTTGACTAGGGACGTCGCCGTCACTCTCGTCGACCCCTTCGTCGGGATCCCTCCCTTGGGACCGGGCCTCGTCGACACCCTCGTCGAGGCCCTTCAAGACTTCAACCAGTTCCTCCTCGGAAGCTGTGTCCGTGTCCACAATGGCCACCGGCTCCCGCCCGGGTCTTCACGGGGGTCTTCTCGATGGGCCTGAAAGAGGCTTCCCTCCGCGGTGGCAGAGAAACTCTGGGCCCCGAGGTTGCCTCCACTGGCGTAGTCTCCCCAGGCTGCGCCAAGGCCGCCGCGACTTCCTCGATAGAGGCCTTAGCCAGGTGAATCAAGGCCTTCACCACCTTCTGTGGGCCTGTGGTCTTCACCTTGGGAGGAGGGTCACCGCTTCGGTCCCCCTCGGCTGGATCCTTCGAGACCGACTGGGGCCACTCCAGAAGCTTCGCCGGGCTATCTGCTTTCCTCTTCCCTGAACCAGAGCGTTGGCTCGTGGTTGATGGTGCTGGGGAGGATGCGCCCTGCCTGGCAGCCGAGGAGCCCGAGCGTTCGGCGCTCCCGGTGCCCGCGGACTTGCGGTGCTTTGCCTTCTGTTGGGGCCCCTGTCGCCGGGTGCCCTCACAGGACTTAGAAGACCACTCAGACTTCTTCTTCGAAGAAGAAGCCCTGACGGGCTCTTTCCTTCCAGCCAGTTGGAGGGATGAAGATGTCGATCCTTGATGATCCGTTCCGACATGTTCCCGCAAAACGCACAGTCCTACTCCACGTGCGTTTTGTCCTCATGAAGGCAGTAGAGGCACTTCGAATGCTCGTCTGCTTTGAACACATTCTGCAGCTGGCATCCAGGGCAAACCCTGAACAGCTTTCCGGGCGTCGAGCTTCCTTTCTCCTGGGCCATGTCCAGGGTAGGCCACAAACTTCTGGACTTCTCCAGGAAGCGTAACTCGACGAAAACTTCACCCTTGAGCGGCGTAGAAAAAATCTGAAACTGGTCCCCGTTGATCGGATGTAGAAACGGTGGAGCTTGAGGCTCTATTTGACCGAAAAATTAGAAATGTCTTTGAAAAAGCGCGAAAACGCAGCAAAAGCTCGAGAGCTAAACACGAGGACTCCCAACACTTGAGCGTGCGGTAAAAATCTGAAGATGGCTGCCAGAGGCGGGGCTTAGGGAGAGGGCAGTCATTGGCTGGGGGCAGTATGACCCAGAGACCAGTGATTGGTTACTACTAAGAAAGACAGATCAGAAACGAAACTGATACTGATTTTTTTCTTTACCGAAGATTCCCAGCCTGACGGCAGGGAATATTCATGAGCATGTGAATCCATGCCAGACCCCATGCTGGAGAAAGAAATAATCTCAGACTCACTGCATATCCGAATGCCCCTGTGCTTGTGCCTGCGCCCGATCAGGTCAGCCAGTGGCTCAATAGCTATGGCAAAAAGAAGTGGCGACAGGGGACACCCCTGACGGGTGCCCCTGGCAATGTGGATCAGGACCAATAATATCCCATTGGTGCTAACTCCTGAAATTGGGGAAGTGTAAAGCAGTTGAACAAACAATATAAAACCAGGACCAAAACCACATTTCTCCCAACACAGCGTACATGAAGCGTCACGAAAGCAAGTCAAATGCCTTCTGTACATAAAGGGTGGCCACTACAGCCTGTGCATTCTGATCAGTTTGAGCCAGAAAGTTAAAGAGGCGGCACAAGTTAAGTGCAGTTGAACACCCAGGTATAAAGCCCGATGTATAATATGAGGCATGTAACGAGAATCACGTGGCTAAGATTTTCGCAAAGATTTAAATATCTAATTTATCCAAGAAAGGGGTTGATTAAGCACTGCAGCCGTCAGTCAGCTTTTCAGGGTTCAATAACAGTAATCACAGCGTCCCTCACGGTATTGGGGAGCCTGTGCGACTCAAGGGCTTGCACCCACCCACTGAAGATTAGGCACTAGGGCATATTTAAAATGTTCATAAAACTCAGCCGTAAGGCTGTCGGGGCCAGGAGCCTTCCCAGTAGGTAGTGCTTCAATGGCCCGAGCAATTTGCTCTTGGGAGATGGGGAGATCTAATGGAGCACAAACCTCAGTCGAAACACTTGTAAGCGGGAGCCCTTCCAAAAGTGTCCATACCCATCTCTGAGCAAGTGTCTCTGCTCGTGTACAGCTTTGAATAGAAGGTTTCAAAAACTTTGACCTCTGATAATTTATGAATCGAGACACCAGATAAATTTTGGACCAGTGGGATACACCCCCCCTCCCCCCGCCTGACCAGTTGAGCAAGCAGCCTGCCTGGGCACTCGCCCTCTCCATATCGTCTTGCTGCCATTGGCGCTCTTAAAAACTTCAGTTCTCTCGCCGTATTATCTCTAAAGTTATCTACTGCTGCTTTACCTTGCAAAAGTGTCACAGGGTGCAGGGTGTGGGGGGGGGGGGGGAACAGGACGAATGTTGTTGCTCTAACTGGCAGAGGTTTTCCCCACTATTTTGGATATCACACCGGAATGTAAGATTTAAAGGCCTCCCACAGTATGCCCGCTGAGGAGACTGATCCCACGCTTGTCTCGAACATGCTCTACGTGGTTGGCCTCAAAGGCCAGTGAGTGCCTGAGATTTAAATCACCAGCTAGAACAAGCCCCAGGGTGTTCGTCCAGGTGAATGGTGACCAAGACGCAAGAGTGATCAGAGTAGGTCTTAAGTAGGAAAGTCGCAATGACAACCCAATCCAGAAGTGCATCTGAAACAAGCCAGAAACCTATGCGGGAAAATGTTGTACACAGTAGAATAATATGTATAATTGCTATCCCCGGGATTGAGAACCTTCCAGACATCCACAAAACTTAATCAAGCATTCTCCCGGGTCGTGGAAACTCAAATGCTATGCAGCCATCTTTGGACTCCTGTGCAACAGGACTCCCCCAGCTAACAATTTTCCAGGTTACAGATAACAGTGCATTGCCAGCCAAACGGTAAAGTACAAGTGAAATCTGTTACAGGGGAAAGGACCATCGCAGACAGGGCAGTAGCTGTGAAGTCTATTTGCATCACCCCAGTGAAAAATGAGAGATTGCTACTTGCACTTTCATGCTTGTATCATTGAAAATGTTATGCTGAGTTTATTACATTACACGCATTGTGTTTCATGAACACGGTTGACCTGAGAATTTCAATTGCTTATAAATTGCATGCAAGAATTGGATCAGTGCTAGCATGTTTGTGTGCTCCATTTATTCGTGGTAATGCATAGATAGGTACCAAGCCAAGGGGAATTTTACTGCTTGCAGTAAAAAGTAAAGTGCACCAAAACACTGATCTGAGTCAAATCATTGCAAGCCGATTCCCCGTGTTATTAAAAAAATACTTTTTCAGGTGACCTGGTAAGTCTACTCTGGGCAATTACATAGCAATTCAATATAAATAAGGTAGAGCAATTGTGCCCCTAGTGCTGTGCCAAGTCCTGTATTTGCTTTCCACAAATCATCCCCAATGTGAGTCTAGCCCAGTGTTTTGTGGCAAGCTAGGAAACCTCACAAAATAGCCTACAAATGTATGGTGCATTGGCCGGGAAGGCTGTAAAGCAATTGCAGGGCGTGGCTTTGCATAGTCATATTGTGTGCATTTTCAATTTTGTTCACTTCATTCTTCCCCTCCAAGTGCTGCCTTGTTAGCACAGGGTTCAAATGACAGAGGTTAAAGTGGTCTTAACTGATCTGCGTAATTATGCAGAATCAAAATGATTCGCCTTAGCAACGTGGTCATCTTATACATTATCAAATTGGCAGGAAATAATTAATGCTGAAATTGAAAAGGAAGATTTTAGCAAAATCTTTGCTGAAGGGAGCGTTTTACAGACATGTCCCGCCCAGCTACTCCAGGCAGGGGCCCTAAGAAAATAAAGGAAATAAGAGGTTGATTATCTTATCCGTTTTTGTGCCAAGATTTGGTTCTTATTACACAAACTTATGACATTGAGAAAATTATTCTGATGCAATTGCTGGTTTACAGTGTGAATTGGCTGCAGAGCATGAACAACTGTTAAAAATGGAAACAGGAAACAGTAAACGGAGAACTTGATGTGCAGTTATTTACCAAATATGATGTCAGTGTACAGTTGATTCAGCAAGACCAACAGCTTTCCGTGTGTGAATAAGAATTAATGCATTTAAAAACCATTTTAACTCTTTAAGTGCCTAGGACGAGCTATCTCGTCCTTGACATTACCTCCGTGTTGCCAAGGACAAGATTGCTCGTCCTTTTAGGCACTACGATTTGTGGAATCCCTGCAAAACAGGGTTTGCACAAAACCTAAATCCAACCCCCGGGCTATATGAGGGGGAAGTCCCTCCCCACAGCCCAGCGGTTGGATTGCCTTCAGTTTCACGTCAGCGTGCGTAATGCACACCGAACTGAAACAAAATAAAAATCACCGTGCCAGCCATTTTCGGCTGCTGCGGTGAAGAGAGAAGGCGAGTGCCTTTCTCCCTCAATCTCCAGCTTTTTTGAGCTGATGAGATCGAGGGAGGCGTCGTTGGAAAGGGGAGTATTGCTGGGCACAGATCGATCCGCGCTCAGCAATGCCACTGGACCACCAGGGATCAGTTTGTGATGTGGGGGTGAATGTAAGCAGCCCCCTCTCCCCCAGCCCCAAAAGAATGGGGCTACACCTATGGAGATCTCTGGGGGCAGATGGGTGATCATCTGCCCCCAGGTAACGGGGTATGAAAAAAATAATAAATATACAAATGTAACAGATTTGTTTGGTTTGTTTGTACATTTATTTAGTGCTACGAACCCTCAGGTATCTGAACGCTGCTTATTTCTCACAGTGTGTGGTGCTCATTTATCGACCTTGGAAGGATGAAAGGCTAAGTTTGGCCCTGCCGGGATTCGAACCTGCGTCAATGGGCTCTGCACGAATGTCAAAGCGAGCACTTTACTCGCTCCATCTGACCGGCTAAGGCAATTTGGGTGGGGGGCCACCAGGTATTTTTTGTTTCATGAAAGGGGTGACCTTCTCCCCCCACCCTAAGTGGATGGGGCACCCCTTTTCCTCCGTGGGGGCAGATTTCTGCCCCATCTTCCCCCAGGGAGGACTACATGAGGTGCCCGCCATCTACTGAGGGGGAGGGCCACCACGAAAGTGTGGGCAGGCCCCACTTGCCCCTAAGAAAGGGCCCAAAGGGAAAAAAAAGACCAATTGGTTTTGGGGGAGCGCTCCCCTCCCACCCCTTCACTAAACTACACGGGACATTTTTTATGGAAAGGGGGTGGCCCTCTCCCCTGCCCACAATGGATGTGGGCACCTCATGTAGCCCTCATTAGGGGAAGAATTCTGCCCCCAGGAAGGGCCATCTGCCCCCAGGGAGGACTACATGAGGTGCCCCCCATCCATTGTGGGCAGGGGAGGGGGCCACCAGGAAAGTGTGGGCAGGCACCCCAAAGGATGGGGCCTGCATGTTAAGGACCCCTGGGGCAGATGGGTTCCCACCTGCCCCTAGGGAAGAGGCCAAACATTAAAAAAAATACAAAGAAAATAATGGGTGGTTTTGGGGATGGGGCGGGCACTAGACCACCAGGTGAATTTCCAATTAAATGGGGGTGGCCCTCTCTCCCCCCCCATCTCAAGTGGATGGGGGCACCTTATGCAGCACTCCCTGGGAGCAGATTTCAGGCCCTAGGAAGGGGCATCTGACCCCAGGGAGGGCTGCACGAGATGCCTCCATTATCTGCCCCCAGGGGGGCTGCATGAGATGCCCCCCATCCATTTGGGGTGGGGAGAGAGCCCCACCCCATTTACATTACAAAATTCCCCGGTGTTTTAGGGTGCCCGTCAGCCCCCCCCCCCCTAAAATGCATCCTACCATTTTCAATTTTTTGTTTTGTTTACCCATCTTCCCTTGGCACAGATGGGTACATTAGTGTGGCGATCCGCCCCCAGTGTTCCCAAAACCTACTGCCCCATCCATTGGGGGGGGGGGCCTGTCCCACATTTTGTGGTGGCCCTCTCCCCCCACCCCAAATGTATGGGGGGGCATCTCAAGCAGCCCTCCCTGGGGCTCCTAGAAAGGGCTGCATGAGGTGCCCACCACCCTCCTCTACAGCTTTTCCCTTCTGGGAGGTTTTGGCACACTGCCGGGACTCCCTGGTGGGGAAAAGCTGTAACACAGGCCAGCAAGAACTCAAGGACGGTTAGAGGGGATGTCCCCAGCCTTGGACATCCATTTACCATGTGTGTATACCGTCCTCAAGCACAGCGGCAGCTCCAGGGATCTCCGGCCGGGCCCTTTTCCCACCCCCCCAAGGGAAATTCTGTATCGCAGCCCAGCCTGCACTCCAGGTTGGCCGGAGTTGATGTCCCTGGCCTTGAGCGGTTGTCTCCCATGTGGTTTCACCGTCCCCAAGCCCAGCAACGGTTTCAGGGAGCTCCGGCAGGGTCCCCAACCTTTCCCGGAGGGAGAAGCTGTAATGCAGGCCAGCCAGAGCTCCAGGAAAGTCAGGGGTAATGTCCCTGGCCTTGTGCGGCTGTCTCCCATGTGGGTTGATCATCCCCAAGTGTTGAGGCAGTCCAAGGGAGCCTCGGCAGGGTCTCCGTCCTTTCCGAGAGGGCAGAAGCTGTAACGCAACCCAGCCAGAGCTCCAAGGTGGTAGAGGGTCATATCCCTGGCCTTGGGTGGCTGACTCCCATGTGGGTGGAATGTCCCCAAGCCCAGTGTTGGTTCCAGGGAAGCTTGGGACATTCCCCCTCCTTTCCCAGATGGAGAAGCTGTAACGCAGGCCAGCCAGAGCTCCAGGAAAGTCGGGGGTAATGTCCCTGGCCTTGGGCACCATCTCCCACTTGGGTCTTTGCCGGGGCCTGTAGGTAATAAATTCTGGGGTGATTTGCGCAAGTCAGAAATCTGTGGATTCCCACGCATTTCTTTTCTGAAATGCATGGGGTTCGCCGTTTTCCTTGGTGGCTTCGACACCCTAGGCCCAAATCTTTAGATTGTCTCTCCAAACCTGTTGGGGGTTACCAGTGGTTTAGCCTTTTCCCTTAGCGCCCAGGTAGGTGCAGCCACACATGTGAGGTACAGTTTTTGTCAGAACACCTGTGAGAACACGGGATGGTAGGACATGGGATGTTGGTGGCGTGTTTCGGTGGGCGGGGGAAAATGTCTGAAAATTGTGTTTTTTCGCCAAATTTCGGACTTCACCGGGGGTTGTGGGTAATCAATTCTGCTGCGAATCACGCATGTCAGACCTCTGGATTCCCACAGGAGTCTTCTTTTCAGAAATGCATGGGGTTCCATGTTTTCCTTGGTGGCTTCGACACCCTAGGCCCAAATCTGTAAGTTGTCCCCATGAGCAAAATTCCTGAAAATCTGCTCTGCCGAAATAATTGGTTACCCGTGTTTTAGCCTTTTCCCTTTGCGCCCAGGTAGGTGCACCCACACACGTGAGATACCGTTTCCGTAGGGACACCTGTGGGAAGGCGGGAAGGTATGACATTTGTTGTGTTTGCGTGGTTTTCATAACGTTTTGACCCATTTGCTGCTGCCCTTTGTCTCACAACCCTTTCATTGCCCAAATGGGACCTACATTTGGTCACTGCTTTATGCACTATACACTTTTGTAACTTGCACAAGTCACCTGCCCTTCAAAAGGTCTGCCTGTGCTCTTTCAAATAATGTATGCTTGCCCTTCCTCACCACATTTGTTTTCCTTATTTACACATGCTAAGTACGTCTGTTTAGGCCGTAAGCATAAAACTTGTGCACCATGGCTCCGTTTTTGGCTTGTGGTATTGCTTCTTTTGGGCAACATTACAAAAAATGTGTGATTTCCTAACTGGAAGAGTCGGGGGGAACGTAGCAGAGAACAAGTTACTTCTTACCTTGTAACGTTCTTTCAATGGGATGTTCCTCCGACGTATTCCTCATCTTTGATAGATCGTCTCCAGCTTGCTGGCCTCAAACATTTTTTCAGTAGAGGGCGCTGCACGTCGACGTCCCTCGAGCCGATGTCCCTCGACGGCCTCCGCATCGGCGCCAACATCACCACGCGTATAGACTCGCGCAGCGTCCATTGCTCAGTTACATTTTGACGTTAATAGATGTTGTACATGAATTGGTTATTGACCTTGACGGAGCGTAAACTGCAACCACAAGGGAAGTATTACTGCGGGGATGGATGGGAGGGGCGATAAGGACTACGTCGGAGGAACATCCCATCGAAAGAACGTTACAAGGTAAGAAGTAACTTGTTCTTAGAAGGGATTGTGTCCTCCGACGTATTCCTTATCTTTGATAGACTCCCATAGCAGTGGTGTGCAATTGGAGGTGGGAGTAAAACACCATGTTTCCTTTTAGGAATGAACCGAATGTAATACAGCTTTACCAAACCTAGTCTCTTGACGAGAGGAGGAATCCAGGTTGTAAAATCTTGTGAAGGTATGTGCGGACGACGATGTGGCAGCCGCACATATGTCTTGAACCGGAACCCCTCTTTGGAGGGCCGAGGAGGCTGCGATACCCCTGGTTGAATGAGCCCCAAGATTTTGAGGAGGCTCTTTTCCTGCCAGTTTCTAACATTCCAGAACGGCCAAAATAATCCATCTGGAAATGGTTTTGTTTTGTTATCGGTAGTCCCAACTTGTGCCCTGAATAACCCACGAACAGTTGGTCTGCTTGTCTAATCCTAGCAAGTCTGCTGATGTAAAAGCTTAAAGCCCGCCTTGGGTCCAGCTTATGTAGCCTTTCTTCCTCTTTCCCCGGATGGGGTGGTGGATAGAATGAAGGTAAGGTCTGTTAGGCAGAAACCTGTGCAGTTCCCTTAGGGACCACTGCAAAAAGTTTAGGACTACAGGAGTTAGCAGTAAACCCAATTGGTAGCAGTCTGCACCACCCAGATTTACCTGATAGCTGTGGCTGGCAGTCAGACTTCTCTCAAGAAGAGTTAGGCAGTATACAGAGCATACACAATAGGGCAGGTAAACACAGTAGAACAAGCAAACACTGACCAGAGCTTTGGTGTAAAAGATATAATTATTTATTTTAAAACGCATCTAAATAAACACACTGGCACTAATCTCAAGCAAGTTCAAAAACACAGTCACTAAAGTATATACACTCCCTTAAAAGAATATTAGACAAGTCTTAAGTAAAGCCCCACTTATTTTCAGACAGCGGTGAGCGCTTAACGCAGATGGCACTCTAATAATTTGGTTTAAAAGGGAGAGAAAGGCAGAGCATAAATTGAAACAGATCCCAACACTTTCAAAAGAACACAGCAAGAGAGGAAGGCAGAATCAAACCGTGAAGTTAGAGTTCAGAAAGCCGGATCCACTTTAAGAGGATCAGAACGAAATGTGTCCGAGGTCACACGGTAGAAATGTGCACGAAAGTCTCGAAAAGGTTCAGAAAGAAGTTGGACCAAAAGAAAGGGACCAGTTAGATGGTCAAGAGGCCAGCCCAGTCTAGAAGGTTAAGGATTTACTGTCACCTTGTAGCAATCTATAGAAAGGGAGGCCAGGCGGACACAGTACCTTGAAATGGTGAGAACACTCCAGCGGGGGCAGTTGTTCCTGGCAGCGGTTGCGAGTCAGTGCTTCGTCCGGCAGAAGAGAAGATCTCGTCGGGGAGCAAAGCAGGAGGTCGTTGTGCTGCCAGGGAAGAAACCAGCCGCAGAGTTTCTCGATTCAAAGGAGCGGTCCTTTCTTTCGCGGTTCAGTGGTAAGTGGCTATCCGGTTGCCGGAGTGCTTGGCACGGGCAATTCGACCACTAGACGTCCTGGTAGGCGAACCGGTTGTCCCCACCAGCTCAAGGGGGAAGAGACTCTCCAGCAAGATCATCTCCTCTGTCGTGGGGAAGTGGTGAGACGGTTCAGCAGGGCTCCACCGGTGGTGTCGTCGTTGCAGGTCGGCTCAGCTTCTCCCTCTTCGGATTCTCAGGTCATGTGGCGACTTCTGAAGTTCCAGTCCCAAAAGCCCTGCTTGTATGCAAGAAACCCCCATTCATTCAGCCTAGCTCTCAATCAAACATGCTAAGTGGTGAGCCGGCCGGCTCACCACTTGGGCCAATCACACAAGAGTGCTACTTGAGTTGCCAAGGCAACTCAGTCCAGGGTGCCTAAACCCCCTCCCACACCCCCTGTAGTACCCAGACAGAGTGGCACAACTTTTGGAGGCTTCTGTGGAGAAGCCCGCCAAAAAGTGGAACAAAGGGCTCGAGTTGCGTTGGAGTCACAGAAGGAGAACACAAACGCCATTTTAGAATCGAGTTCTGGCAAAAAATACCAACCGGTGAATTAATATTAAATAAATAACCTGGCGGTATGTTCGAGGCTATAGGAATTAAATAATTAAAGTTGGTAGCCTCGAACAATGGGAAAATCCCATAGAGATATATTTGCGGTCGAATATAAAAAGTAGTATCCACTGCTACCAGCCAAAACTCGATCAGGGGGGACGGAGACGTGCCCCCTCGAATAACAGACCCCTGGGCAATCGAATTGCCCCAATGAATAAGTCCACAATATGATGGTTTGTACTGGTTTCTGTTCCTAATTTGGGACTAGTAAAGCCAATGGTGACTTTACATGCACTGGGAGACAGTAGTCAGTCCCAGGGTATGGAGTCTATGGTGTGGTGTCACTATGACACCCCTGTGTCACTGCACTGAGGGGGCTGTGTAACACACATAGTAAAAACACATGAGAACCTATGGAGTAAAAGACCCCATAGCCCATAAAACACATTAACAGTCAAAGGAACCCCTCAAATCATGTCCAAGAGTGTGAGGAAAAGAGTCTCACTCTTGGCAGGAGAAAAAAAACAAACTCCAGAAATCCAGCAAAGCTGCTGGGGGACTCACTAGGTTAGGAAATTCAGCCTAACAGAGAATTCTCCCTAACAAGGTCATTTTCTGAGTGATGTGAAATTCAGAAACCACCTTTGGGAGGAAATTAGGCTTCGCCTGTAGGACAACCTTGTCTTTATGGAAAATTGTATGAGGGGGTTTACAAGATAGAGCTTGTAATTCGCTCACCCTTCTAGCAGATGTTAAAGCCACTAATAAGACAGTTTTAAGGGTGAGAAATCTTAGTGAACAAGAGTGGAGTGGTTCGAAAGGAGTACCCATCAGGAAATGTAAGACTAAATTTAAGTCTCATAAAGGAACCTGGAAAGGTCTTGGAGGGTAGACATTAGTTAATCCCTTTAGAAATTGTATTACTAAGGGTAATTTGAAATACGAAGGTTCCTCCGCAGTGCGCTTGAAGATCGATAGCGCTGCGAGATAGCCCTTGATAGTGCCAACTTGGAGGCCTGAATTTACCAAGTAGAGTAGAAAGGATAACAGCGTTGGTGTACCACATGATAAGGGGTCGATATTCTCTTCTCTACACCAGCTGCAAAACTTTTTCCAACGGCAGCGGTATAAAGACTTTGTTGCTGGCCTTCTGGCCGAAAGCAACACTTCCATGACGTCATCAGGGAGGTCCCAATCCTTGTATCTCAACCTTTCAGAAGCCAGGCGTGAAGGTGGAGGGTTCTGATGTCTAGATGGAGAACCTGACCTCCCTTCTGTGAGAGAAAATTATCCTCGAGTGGAAGACGAACTGGAGGGCAGATGGACATGTCCAGAAGGTTCAGGTACCACGTTCTCCTGGCCCAGTCTGGGGCAATTAGGATCATGGTTCTCCGGAATCTTCTCAACCTCCTGATCATTTGAGGAATGACAGGGATTGGTGGAAACGCGTACATGAGTGGAAACTCCCAGTCCACTACGAACGCGTCCCCTAGAGCACCTCTCGGGGGAAATTCCCTTCAACAAAACAGATCGCACTTTCTGTTGGTACTGGTGGCAAACAGATCCACTTGAGGGGTTCCCCAAAGGGCGAAGATCTCCTGAAGGACTTCCTGAGCTAGTTCCCACTCGTGGGAGACTGCCCTGCCTGCTCAGAGCGTCCGCCGTCAAGTTCTTCTCTCCGGCTAGGTGGACTGCCGATAGATTCCTTCTTGGATTGCCCAAAACCAGAGCTGCATCGCCTCTGCACAGTGGTAGTGATCCTACGCCTCCTCTTTTGTTGAGGTAGTGCATGGCCACTGTGTTGTCCGTCATTATCAGGACATTTTTCCCTTGTACAGATGGCAGAAAAGCTTTCAGCGCTAATCTGATTGCTCTCAGCTCTAGCAGGTTGATATGTAGTCTGGACTCCGATGGAGACCAACGACCACTGATGGTCAAGTCGTTGGTATGGGCTCCCCACCCCGTGAGTGAGGCATCTGTGACTACTGTTATCTCCGGCCATGGTTGCCAAAACAGTTCCCCCTTCAAGATGTTTTTCTGGCAGGCCCACCACTGAAGGTCTCGAGCCACCTTGCTCGGAATCTGAAGGAGGTCTGTCATTCTCCCTGAGAATTGCGACAACTGAGTTCTCAGTGCCCACTGAAGAGATTTCATTCTCAGGCGAGCCTCTGGCACAAGAAGATGCAGAATGCCATGAGGCCTAGCAACCTCAAAAAGTCGAAGGCTGGGAGACGTTGGGCATTTTGAAACTTGGTGACCATCTGCAGAATATCTTGAGCCCTCACCTCTGGTGGCGAGGCTTTTCCCAGGGAAGTGTCCAGGACCGCTCCAATGAACTGGAGACTCTGTGATGGTATCATCTGAAACTTCTTTAAATTGAGGGAGAAGCCCAGTTTGTGAAGGAAGTGGCAGACATAATCTAGCTGGATCTGAGCTTGTTCCGAAGATACAGCTCTGATCAGCCAATCGTCCAGGTAGGGGTAGACGTGGATCCCTTCCCTCCTTAGACTTGCAGCCACTACCAACATTAGCTTGGTGAAGACCCTCGGGGCGGAGGTCAGCCCAAATGGCAGAACTCGAAATTGATAATGAGAGCCGCCAATTGCGAACCTCAGATATTTCCTGTGTTTGAGATGGATTGGCACATGGAAATAAGCATCCAGGAGGTCCAGAGATACGAGCCAGTCCTGGAGCTGGAGGGCCTGAAGGATCAGAGAGAGTTACCATCTTGAACTTGTCCTTCCTGAGGAACTTGTTCAATTCTCGTAAGTCCAAGATAGGTCTCAGTCCTCCGTCTTTCTTCAGTATGAGAAAGTAGGGGGGAGTACTAGCCCTTGTTCCTCTCCGCTACAGGTACCGGTTCTATGGCACCTTTCTCTAGCAGGTCTACAATTTCCTGCAAGAGGAGCGGATCTGGAACTTTCAGAGAGGTGTTCCCCGGTGGATGACTGAGGGATGAGTAGGAAAGGTAGGCAGTAACCTTGGGCAACTGTCTCCAATGCCCAAGCATCTGACATAATAGCCTGCCATTCCGTCAGATGTTGAGTTAACCTGCCCCCTACTGGTGTTTTGTGAAGAGAGTCCTCAGAGCAGTTTGGAGGCGGGTGATGCAGATGCCGAGGGTAAAGAGGCACCTGCTGCTGCGGCTTTTGTGTTTTTACCCCGCCCACCTCGGGTGAATTTCTTCTGACCCCTTTGAACCGGCTGTCCTCTGCCCTTTCCGAATGCGGAATAGAAGCAAAAGGACTTACCTCTCCAAGAGGTTCCTGAGGGGCGATATGGTGTCTGACGGATTGCAGCTCCTAAGGATTTTGCTGCTGCCTTTGATGTTTGTAGTTTTTCTAAACTGTCGTCCGCCTTCTTACCAAACAAAGAAGAGCCGTCAAAGGGCATATCCAAGAGTCTGCTTTGCACATCTGGAGCAAAACCAGACTTTCGCAACCAAGCAAATCTCCTGGTTGTTGTACTTGCCGCAATGGCCCTGCTGATACGGTCAGCAGAATCGATGCCAGTCTGAAGGGATTTGCACATTGCATCCTTACCATCCTTAATGATGTTGAGAAACGCTTCTCTTTCTTCTCCCTCCGGGAGGCAGTCAGCTGCTGATGAAGCACACTCCCAAAGTGTGTGGCTGAACCTTGCCAGCGTACAAGTAGCATTTATGGATTTCAACGCCATGCTACATGCGGAAAAGACGTTTTTGGCCATAGAGTCATATCTCTTATCATCCCTGTCCTGTGGAACAGTAGGGTAAGCCGATTTACTGCCTGCTGAAGTAACTGCCTGAACAACCAGACTCTCCGGAGTTGGGTGTTTGGATAAATATTCAGGGTCAGCAGAAGACACCCGATATTTAGCTGATTGTTAACTGCCGGGATCACCTCAGGTGTTTCCCAGTTTGCCAATATTCTCCTTTGTAATGCCGCATGAAATGGCACTACAGGATCCTCCTGTGGACCTTTGACCAAGATGTCGGAGGTCGTCTTGCTGAAAAGCAGGTGAGGGTGTGGACCATCCCATAAACTCTATTATCCTTGCCATCAAGGTTCTATAAGGGGTTTCAGCATGTTCCCCTGGGTCTGGTGTGGCAAATTCAACTTCTGGGGAAGTGTCCAACCCACTTGCTTCCTGCAGGGATTCATGGAGGTCTTTCAACCTACCTTCCTCAGAGATAAATGCCTCTATTGCAGGAGTTGTAGATCCCTGCAACTCAAAAGGCCTTTCCTGATCTGAAGCCTCTCCTTCATAAATAGAAGATAAGACCCTGGAGTGGTCAGGTCTTGAAAATGGTATAAATCCTATTTCCAGAGCAGAAGGAGCCAGATTTGTCATCATTGGCTGAGAAAACGTCGATGCAGACGTTAAAGGCTTCGAAGCAATCGAAAAAGGCGTCGAGAAAGGTGGTAGAGGCCTCGAACTCGTGTATCGGGATTCTACTCGAGGTCGTCGACATTCTCGTGGCTCTGGGTATGGCCACTGGCTGTGAGGTGGCCGTGGGTTTGTCCTTTCTCAGCGTTGACTGACCTGTGCGTCGAAGAACCCTTCCATAACGGCATCGACGCCGCCGATCTATGAGTCGAAGGGATCTTCGACGACGGTGTCGAAGACGCAACTCTGCCTTTACTCGAGGGTTCGTGACGCTCTCGACTGGCTTCTTTCGCTGGGTACTGCGACTCGCGGCTTTGATTTTTCGGGTCTTTCACGCAGGGTATCACCCTCAGCAGTCTTCGAGGGGGGTCGGGGCTGCTTTCTCGAAGACGCTTAGCATCTTTTTCATGAATTCCTCCCACTCAGCCTGAGCGCTATGTTTTGTGGGACAGGAGACCCTTTTTGGGGAAAACGGAAGACGAAGACGAGGAAGGGGGTCTTCGACGTCTCTTTTTTGAATGCTTAGATCTCGAAGAGTGATGGGAACTGCTTCGAGATCTCGAACGAAAATGTCTTATGATGGTGAGGAGACGAATGTCTCGACTCCGCCGAGGAAACTTTCAAAGAAGTTTTAACTGCCTTACCTATCTCGAGCTTGCCCTTACGCTCCTTCAAGGCTTTCGCCATCATGGACATGCAGTCCTCGCACTCCGAACAATGGTGCTCGATTCCCAAGCACCACAAACAGATCCTGTGAGGATCCGTCGTCAACATTTTCTTTCCACAGTCTCGACATTTTTTGAAGCCGGACCGTGGAGTCGTCGGTTCGGGTGAGGAAGCCATCGAGTACGAGTCAGTATTCACGAGGAATATATCGATATATTGACTGGAGAACTGAGCAACAATATTCCGAGGCCCCACGAACGGCAGAGCAACGGACGCTGCGCGAGTCCATTTATACGCGTGGTGACGTTGGTGCCGATGCAGAGGCCGTCGAGGGACATCGGCTCGAGGGATGTCGACGCGCAGCGCCCTCTACTGAAAAAAAGATTCCGAGGCCAGGAAGCTGGAGATTATCAAAGATAAGGAATACGTCGGAGGACACAATCCCTTTGTATTGTTTTTCTTAAAATTCACAGAAACCATTGCCTTACCAGGCCAACCATGTCCACCACATAGCTTTTTTCTGTCATTTTCCCGATTTTTCCCCCAAACTATGGAATTTTTCCCTACATTGTTGTGCCCGACCTGCGCAAATCACCCCTTCCTAAACTTGGAATTTTGTCTACTTTTCAGAAATGCATGCCTTTCTGTATTCCCATTCAGCTTTCCTACCCTTTTCTTCCATTCCGTCCACACATGTCCAATTGGAGAAAAAAAAAAATACAACATCACCTACCTCTCACAAAACGGTTGATAACCATATCAAAATAGGTTTTTTTCATTTCCACTCAACCTGTTCTTGAAAGCCGGGACAATTGGGAATTCAGCACAGCAAACCATTTGTTACCAGCTCTTACAAGGAAAAAGCCACAGGCTTCTTTGTACACAATTTTATTGGCATTTTCTGAAAAAACGCCAAATGTTCTCCTTTTTGGTTATTTTCTCCCACCCCCCCCTTAAACAAAACTAGGATTCCTGGGTGGCGTTACGACCACCTACATGTGGGAAAAAAGGGGCCAAATTTGTCTGAGATATCTCATGTAACAAAAAAGTTACAAGAGATTGAAAGGCGACATACCAAAATCACCAAAAAAAGCCTTAGCACTGGGGGGAATACCCAAGGCAGTTAAGGGGGTTACATGGAGTCCGGAAAGATAGGGACATAGCAATTGAAGAAATTCTGACACTCAAAAAGGGTGGTAGTGAAAAAGCCAAGGAATTGCAAGAATTGACTTATGGATGAGAATGACAGAAAAGTCCAGGCAGTTGATCATTACAAAAGAACAAGTTACTTTCTTACCTGGTAACGTTCTTTCGATGGGATGGTCCGACGACGTATTCCATATCTATGACAGGTAATCACCACAGCTGTGCTGCTTCGGAAACTTTTCCGGCGTCTGCGTCCTGCGTCGATGACGTCGATGCGCCGACGTCGAGGACCTCCTCCGACGTCATCCGATGTGATAAGTAGGACGCACGACACCTGTAGCCTCAGTTGTAGTTTTTTCCCCCAGAACGTGTGACATAAGTCAACTGCCAGTCAGACACAAAGCCTTGCGGAACGTAAGCTGCAATCGCAAAAGAAATTCTGCAGCGGGGAAGGCAGGGCGGGAGCAATATGGAATACGTCGTCGGACCATCCCATCGAAAGAACGTTACCAGGTAAGAAAGTAACTTGTTCTTCGAGGGGATTGGGTCCTCCGACGTATTCCATATCTATGACAGACTCCCAAAGCAGTACCAGAGCAAGGAGGAGGGAAAGAATTTATAAACAAAATTTAGAATAGCCAATCAAATAGCAGAGCAAAGGACCGCCTTGCCAAAGGCCAGATCCTGCCCTCTGATGGAATCGAGGGAATAATGCCGTACAAATGTATGTACTGAAGCCCAGGTGGCTGCATCACAGATGTTGCGAATAGGAACACCCCTCTGCAGCGCAGTAGATGCAGCCACACCCCTGGTAGAATGGGCCCGCAAGCCAGCCGGTGGGTCCTTACCCGCCAAGCGGTAACACTCCGAGATGGCCAAAATAATCCAGCGGGACAAAGTCTGTTTCGTCACAGCTTGCCCCAAACGCTTACCAGCGTAACCAATAAAGAGTTGATCGTCCACTCTGACCCGGGACATGCGTGAAACATAAAAGCTTAAAGCTCTCCTAGGATCAAGCCTATGGAGCCTCTCCTCTTCCTTACCAGGATGCGGAGGAGGATAGAATGCCGGAAGAACAACCTTCTGGGCCAAATGAAATTCCGTCACTACCTTCGGAAGAAAAGAAGGACGAACACGAAGGACAACCCTGTCCTTGTGGAAAACAGTGAAGGGTGGCTTAACTGAAAGTGCCTGTAACTCACTCACTCTGCGAGCGGAAGTAACCGCAACTAAAAACACAGTTTTCAGAGTTAACAGCCTCAAAGGGCAAGAATGTAAAGGCTCAAACGGAGCACCCATAAGAAACCTAAGAACAAGGTTTAAATCCCAACCGGGCACCAGGAAAGGTGACGGAGGGAACACATTAGTGAGCCCTTGTGAAATTAAAGGGATCTTAAAGTAAGAACACTCATCAGACGAGCGCTTAAAGATGGACAGCGCCGCCAGGTAACCTTTAATGGTACCCACTTGCAAGCCCCTGTGGGCCAAAGAAAGCAAAAAGGACAGAACCAAGGGGATGTCACATGCAAAAGGATCCACATTCCGAACTCTGCACCAGTCGCAGAACTTACGCCAACGGCAACGGTACAGAGACTTAGTTGCTGGCCTTCGGCCCGAAAGCAACACCTCCATCACGTCTTCAGGGAGGTCCCAATCCCTATACCTCAACCTTTCAGAAGCCAAGCGTGAAGGTTGAGGGATCTGACCTCTGGATGGAGAACCCGACCCCCCTCCCGTGAGAGCAGATCGTCTCGGTAGGGAAGACGACGTGGAGGGCAGATGGACAAGTCGAGAAGGTCCGGGTACCACGTCCTCCGAGCCCACGCCGGAGCAATGAGGATCATCCGGGAACCGAACTTCCGTAACCTCCGCAGCACCTGCGGGATGACGGGGACTGGAGGAAACGCGTACAGCAGCGGGAACGACCAATCCACCACGAACGCGTCTCCTAAGGCTCCTTTTGGAAGAAATTCCCGCGAGCAGAACCTCTCGCACTTCCGGTTGACACTGGAGGCGAAGAGATCCACTTGAGGGGTCCCCCAAAGGGCGAAGATCTCCAGGAGAATCTCCTGAGCCAACTCCCACTCGTGAGAGATCGCGCTCTGCCTGCTCAGAGCGTCCGCCGTCACGTTTTCGACTCCGGCCAGATGAACTGCCGAGACCGAAACTTCCTGCTGGATGGCCCAGAACTCGAGCTGCATCGCCTCCCTGCACAGAGGAAGTGACCCTGCCCCCCGCTTTTTGTTGAGGTAGTGCATGGCCACCGTGTTGTCTGTCAGGATCAGGACATTCCTTCCTCGCACAGTCGGCAGAAAAGCCTTCAGGGCTAGCCTGACGGCCCTCAGCTCCAACAGATTGATATGGAGTCTGGACTCCGACGGAGACCAACGACCGCTGACTGTCAGCCCGTTGGCATGAGCTCCCCATCCTGTGAGGGATGCATCCGTCACGATCGTCACCTCCGGCCAGGGAAGCCAAAACGGAGCCCCCTTCATCAAGTTGCCTTCGACGGCCCACCACAGAAGGTCCTGGGCGACCGAGGGCGGCACCTGAATCGGGTCCGACATCCTGCCGGAGGACTGCGACCATTGCATCTTGAGTGCCCACTGCAAAGATCTCATGCGCAGGCGAGCCTCTGGCACCAGAAGAATGCAGGATGCCATGAGGCCGAGCAACCTCAAGAACTCGAACGCTGGGAGCGTCTGGGCATGCTGAAACTTGTGCACCATCTGCTGAATGTGAAGAGCCCTCACCTGGGGAGGAAAACACTGCCCCAGGGAAGTGTCAAGCACTGCTCCGATGTACTGGAGCCTCTGCGTTGGCGTCAAATGGGACTTCTTTAAATTGAGGGAGAAGCCCAGCCTGTGAAGGGAGTGGCAGGTGACGGACAGATGATCCAGGACTTGCTCGGGAGAGCTCCCCCTGATCAACCAATCGTCCAGGTAGGGGTAGACGTGAATCCCCCCTTGCCTGAGATGCGCTGCCACCACCACCATGAGCTTGGTGAAAACCCTCGGGGCGGAGGTCAATCCGAACGGCAGGACCCGAAACTGAAAGTGCGAGTCGCCAACCGCGAACCTCAGGTACTTCTTGTGCTTGGGATGGATCGGCACATGGAAGTAAGCATCCTTGAGGTCGAGTGACACCAACCAGTCCTGAAGCTGAAGGGCCTGGAGGACTTGAGAGAGAGTAACCATCTTGAACTTGTCCTTCCTGAGGAGTTTGTTCAAACCACGCAAGTCCATGATGGGTCTCAATCCCCCGTCTTTCTTGGAAATCAAAAAATAAGGGGAATACCATCCCTTGTTCCTCTCCGCTACAGGCACCAGTTCTATAGCGCCTTTCTCCAGCAGGGCTTGAAATTCCTGCGCAAGGAGCGGATCCGGACACTTCAAAGAGAGGTTCCCCGGTGGATTGTCGCGAGGCCTGTGCCGAAAGGGAAGACAGTAGCCGTGGGCTATGATCTCCAGAACCCACACATCTGAAGTAATGGCTTGCCACTCTACAAGATGCTGCGCCAGCCTTCCCCCAACCGGCGAACCATGGGACATGGCCTCATGACTGAGTGGGAGCGGCTGCGGCGTTACCTGAGGGCAAAGAGGCAACTGCCCGAGCGGCCTTGGCACCACGGGTACCCTGTCGTCCACCTCTGGTACCCCTGCGTTGGCCTCTTTGACTGCCAGCTCCTCTCGCTTTACAGAAGGACGAGTAATAGCGAAAGGAACCACCCCTCCACTGCTGTCCCCTAGGACGAAAAGGCGGAGGTTGGCGAACTGCAGCGCCCAACGACTTCGCTGCAGCTTTTGAGGTCTGCAACCTCTCAAGGCTCTCGTCAGCCTTGCTGCCAAAAAGGTGTTCACCGTCAAAGGGCATGTTGAGGAGCCGGGACTGCACATCAGGAGCAAACCCCGACTTCCGCAACCACCAAACCTGCGTATCACGGTGCTCGCCGCCATGGACCTACTGACGCATTCAGCCAAGTCCAGACCCGACTGAACGGACTCACACATGGCATCCTTACCATCCTGGACCATAGCAAGGAAACCATCCCGTTCATCCCCTTCGGGAATATGTTCAGCCGCTAACGCAACACAGTTCCACAGAGTGTGCGTGAAACGTGACAAGGCACAAATGGAGTTGGCCGCCTGAAGCGCCATACCACCAGAAGAAAACACTTTCTTCGCCCAGCCATCAAAACGCTTGTCGTCCCTATCAGGAGGGATGGTAGGGTACGACGCCTGCTTTGCCGGGGCCGTGGCCGCCTGCACCACCAAACATTCCGGAGTGGGGTGCCTGGTCAAGTAGCAGGGGTCGCTACTGGCTGGACGGTATTTACGCGACAAGGACTTGCCCACCGCCGGGAGACTCTCCGGAGCAGTCCAAGCCGCCGCCACCCTTCTCTGTAAAGCCATATGGAACGGCAGTACCGGGTCAGTTGGGGGACCAACATCAAGGATGTCCGTCAGGTCATCCTGCACAAACTCCCCTGGGGGAGCAGACCATCCCAGATACTCAGAAACCCTAGCCATAAGGCGCCGGTAAGAGGAATCGGCATGGGAGCCAGGCTCAGGCCGACAAAATTCCACCTCCGGAGAGGTGTCCAGTCCACTGGCATCATGCAGAGACTGCCTCAAATCGTCAAACTGACTATGGCCCGAGACAATGTCATCTGGCACCTGACGAGGAACCAGGCCATCAGAATCCTCATCCGCCTCTGAAATATATTCCAGGTGGCGAAAAGAAGGCACCCGAGAGTGCTTGCTCTTAGCCAGAGCCTTCCTAGCCTCATGACTGAGTGGGAGCCACGGGGCACCTCCGACACAAAAGGCGTCGATGGCGTTTAGCGAATCGGCGCCGCCGTCAAGAAAACCGGCAACGGCGCCGAGAGGATCGGCGTCGAGGAAATCGGCGTCGACGTCGAGGAAATCGGCGTCGACGTCAGATGCAGCGCCTTCAGTATCGGTGGCGTCGACACAGCCCTCGAAGCCGGAGCCCCGAGCGTGTCCCTCGACGACCTGAACGTCGACGGCTTCGACGACTTCCTCGGAGCCGGAGCCTCGAGAAAGCCTGTCGACGCCCTCGACGCCTCAGGCGTCGATGTCTTCCTCGAAGACATCACAGGTGCACACGGTCTCGATCGCGTCGAGGACCGGGACCTGATGGGTACGCCGAGAACGAGCCTCCTTGTCCGAACGGGACCGCTCCCGTGACTCGCGCCAACCACTCTTGCGAGCGGTGGCTCTCGACCTCTCACGGCCGACCCCACTCGGGGGCGCGGACGGTTGAGTACCCTGCGACTCAAGAATCGCCAACATCTTCTTCCCGAAGGAAGCCCATTCCTCCGGCGTCGCACGGCTAGTGGGGTAACCGACGGGCCGGGCAGAGTCCTCTGAAGAGGACCTGGAAGGCGACCGGTGTCGGCGCTTCCGAGAATGCCTCGAAGAGGCTGAGGAGTGGCGAGACCGACTCCTAGAAGAAGACCGACGAGACTTCCGACGATGACGCGGAGAGTCACCCCTCGAACATCCGTCGAAAGCCCCGCCGACTTCGACTTCCGGGGCTTGGACACCCGACCTACCGACAATTTCTTCTTACGCTCGCGTAAGGCCTTGGACGTGAGCGACTGGCAGTCGATACAGTCAACCGTGTCGTGGGCCTCCCCGAGGCACCAGAGGCAGGCGTCGTGCGAGTCAGTCACCGACATCTTGGACCCGCACTCCCCGCACTTCTTAAAGCCCGGACGCAGGGTTGAAGACGAAGCGGAAGACATCGTCGAAGAAATACACAAACGAACAGGTTCGAAGAACCAGAAAGAACAGAACAGAACTCCAAAGAGTCGAGGCTTAGAACCGAGAAACACGAAGCGACACACTGAGGCTACAGGCGTCGTGCGTCCTACTTATCACATCGGATGACGTCGGAGGAGGTCCTCGACGTCGGCGCATCGACGTCATCGACGCAGGACGCAGACGCCGGAAAAGTTTCCGAAGCAGCACAGCTGTGGTGATTACCTGTCATAGATATGGAATACGTCGGAGGACCCAATCCCCTCGAACTCAGGTTACTGAAATGCACAAAGAAATTGTCAATTGAGAAGAGATAGTTTTGCCCTTTACAGTCAAACCCCGGGATCTCCAAGCCCAGTGCAGGGAGATAAGAGAACTCAATTGCAGGGGTGTTAAGAGTACGGAGCGGTTCTCGAATCCTTTTAAGTAAAATCCAGACATTACTTTTGCTGAGACGGAATGCAGTCACAGTCTGGGAAATGGGCTAGCTGGTATTCAGCCAGCAAGAACTGGCTGCTCTCCAATGCTGGAGGCTGATGCTGACATCCCAGTACAGAGCAAGGGTGGGCAAAGCACTACACTGGGGAGTACCCCACGCAATGCACTGAAGATAATGAAGTCTATCAAGGCTTTGGTCAAACCACTCAAAAAAGGGTCAGATAGTTGTATCGAAGACCACATTGAGGATATAACTGAAATGTTTCAACTGCTTGAAATCCCTAGGGCACAATATGGCCGTTATTTTCATCTTAGCCACGACCCTGCATCTGCCAGTGTTATTCGAGGCCTAAATGAGCAACAAAATCTTTCTTGGGAAGATTTTTAGAAACAGATTAGACGACCGTCATATCATTCTATTCAAGCAGCAAAGAAGGCTGCTTACAGCATGTCAGCACAGCCAAATGAGTCACCTAGCCAGTTCCTACAACATTTGAAGAGGAGAGCGTGGGGGCACCCGTGATCCCAGCCAAAATGGCTGCGAGCCTGTGAGCTCCCAGCTACCTCGAAAAATCCGGAAAGAATTTGGTGCTTCCCTGGCAGCATTTTGTCTCCACACGCGGGGCAAGTTTTTGTGGGGCCTCGGGCTGGCGGGGTCTGCAGTGGTGCGGCAGACTGGTGGTGCTGTCCTTGGAGGTTTGGCCCTCTCCTGACGGTGACGCTCCGGCGGGAGTCCCGGGCGCGAGTGTGGTTGGGTACGTCGGTACTGGGAGGACAGCCCCTGGATCACGGCCCGGCCGGAGGACTGGTGGAGGGCGAAGACAGAGTTGATGGCTCAGAGGCCCTTCGGAGCTGCCTGTCTGGCGGGGGACGCATGGTCTGCCTGACGGCTGTCGGGCAGTGGAGTGGAAGCGCCCCCGGGCGTGCGGGGAGAGCACGCTGGAAGCCGAGCCCGGGAGGTTGGGAACGGAGGTGAGGACACTCCTCCCTGGGGCTGTGCGCGTCTCTGCTCACCCGGGCGCGCCTGATGAGACCGGCGCCGTGGTGGAGGATCGCCCGAGCGGTCCTTGGGGGTGTGGTGGACCCCTGTCCGGCTCCCCTGGCTTGAGACTGCATTGGGCTCTGTGAGGTCTCATTTGCTGGTGGAGGCTGGCGACTCGGGTCTGTCGAGGGGCGTTCCCGTTGGGCCCAGGCGGAGCTGGGTGGGGGGCGGGAGGGGGGGGGGGGGAACAGCATACCCAGCGGGCGCAGGTTTGAAAACACAGCCGGCCGAGTGGGGGTGGACGTGGCCTGAGGTGGAGCGCTTGGGCCCCAGGACAACCTTTTGATCAACCGCGGCCAGCACTGGTGGTGGTCCCTAAGGAGGAGGGGCCCAGATACGCCCTTGGACATTACAGTGGAACGAGGAGCCGGGCGGTGGAGCATTAGCTGAGTGAGGCCGAGGGCAGTCCATATAGTATACTGCAATATCTCGCATAGCGAACATCCTATAATCTGTGGGCCTTATTCATTGGAGAGCCCTGCAGTGGAAAGTAGGAGGGGGCTCTCCACGGCTGGTGACACCTGTGACTGCATAAAATAACTACGGTGAGTTGGGCACGGTTGGCGTCCCTGTCTGGCACCCTGTGGGGCAGACTTGTGGGGGGCCGGTCGGAGTTTCGCCCCCCCTCCCGGGTGGAGGGGGATGTCTAAGTCTGACAAAGGAGGCAGACAACGGCAGTCCAAGCTGCGGTTTGACGTCCCGGCTTCGGCTGGGAACATGGATTCCATGGAGCAGTCCCAGGGGATGCAGTCCTCGCCGGCGGTCGACCCTCTGGGGGCCTTCCAGGATATCAAAGTAATGTTTAACCAACCGCAGACCAGTATTCAAGCCCTGGATGGGAAAATGGACACACTCACCTGCAAGGTAGACCATATGCAGGTCAGACTAGACAAGCATGGCGACCGACTGCATGAAGTGGAGGGCAGGGTGTCAACAGTGGAGGATGAGTCCAGCTCCCTCGTTAGAGACATGATATTGGCGAAGAGGGCATTGAAAGAGCCGACGGGTAAACAGGATGATTTGGAGTCGCGCTGTCGGAGGAATAACCTGCGGATTGTTGGGGTGTCGGGATCGATGGATCAGAGAAATATGGAGCAGCAGATGGAAGTCATGCTTAAGGAGGCCCTGGGTCCAGAGGGCTTCTCCGACATGTACATAGTGGAAAGAGCGCACCGCGTGCCCTCGGGAAAGAAGCCGGTCCCTGGGGCGCCCCCGATCATAGCAAGAATGCTAAATTATCGGGATCTGGATACCGCTCTTCGCAAAGCACGGAAGAAGGGGTTGGTGTCTTACAAGAGAGACAACATTAGACTCTTCCCTGACTTTTCGGACAAAGTCCAGGCATCCAGGAAATCATTTTTGGAAGTGAAGAAACATCTGAGGGATCGAGGGATTCGTTATGCTATGCTGTTCCCGGCAAAGCTTTGGGTTGAGCACGATGGCAAAGCAATGTTCTTTCACACTCCGGAAGAGGCCTCTAGCTTCTTGGAGCGGCTCCCGAGACAGCCCCGGCAGAGGGGAATACTGATCAATAAGGTCTTCATGTCATATCCTTTGCGGTGGCCACTGGTTCATGTAGTCTTGGCTGACGGGGTGCATTGTTCTTCAGGAGTGAGTGGGGTTGGCTGGGCTCAGAGCGGTTCCTCAGGCGGAAGCTCTAACGAGGTTTGATGTTCGAGTCCCAGTTTGGGTATTGGGGTGTTCAAAAAGGAAGGGGGTGGGGCATTTGATCACTGGCCGCAAAAACCTGGAACATCCCAAAAGAAATAAACACAGATCATCACCTAAAATTCAGGAAATCACTAAACCTGGCTCCACAACACCACAGACTAAACCTGGAAACCAAAACTGGAAAAAGGATGACTAAACCGGAAAAGACACGGACATTCCTGACCCGAGAGAATAACTCCGACAGTACCTGGACGGAAGACACCAGATAGACTGGAACACAGGTGCACGCACAGAGACTTAGTCAACTACCCCAGACAATCCCACCAACACTTTTGCCCGCCCCTTAATTACCGCCAGGTACCACAATGGTGTGGAATTATCGAGATATTGGCAATCACCCCACTACCTGAGAGGTTGTCATTGGCAGGTGCACTGGCCACAGGAATATGAAGGGATGATAAGGGGAGCTATGAGAGAGCATGTTAGAGGTGGGGGCCAGAGGAGTAAGGAACTTGTATGCCAGTCGGACCCAGATCAGGACAGAGCCGCATCAGGTGAGACTACGCAAGCCGAGTGCATCAATTCAGGATAGAGATGCAAACTAACCTACCCTACTAACAATTTCCCTTTCTGCATACACCTCTCAAACTCCAAACCAAACACAACCAAAACCTACAGTACAACAAACCGCACAAACTTCACTACATCGCAACAACAAAACAAAAACACACATAGCCTTGCACAACAGTACACGACTACCGGCAGCAAACACCCCAAGCCCAGCCAACGGACCCACTAGGCTGAGGCCGCCAACAGCACATTACTGCTCTCTTGCACTTTTCCTGCTTCCTCCCACTAACTCAACCTACCCTCCTTTTTCAGAGCCGCCACAGCACCAGGGGACCACTCCGGTGGTGATAGTACGCGGTACAAATGTCCTTTAACATAACTGGCATTGGGGTTGCTGGTGGGGGAGGGGATTGACACTTGTTTGAGGGGGTTTTTAAAGTTGTTCTGCTGAAGTGTAGTAGAGTGGTGGGTCAATCTGAGGGCTATATAGCTACCTGTTGGGAGTATGGCATCAATTAAATTCTGTACATGGAATGTCAGAGGGTTCAAGTGCCCCATAAAACACTGCAAGGTACTGTTGTATATGCAGAGACATAAGATCGCAATAGCATTTCTCCAAGAGAGACACTTAACGAGGGATAATGAATCCGCCTTTGGGAAATCATGGGACCGTCATAGGTATTTCTCGTATTCTACATATGCCAGGGGGGGTCTGCAAATTGATTCATCATGGGGTCGGGTTTCATTTGGTCTCAGTGTTGAAAGATGAGGCGGGTAGAGGCCTTCTAGTACGGGGCACCATACAAGGGAAGTTGTATACATTCATTAACTACTATGGGCCTAACAATGATACGGTAGAGACCCTTGATTGGATAGATAAACAGCTTGGAGCCTCAGCAGCTGGGTGGTAATATGGGCCAGGGATTTCAACACTGTAATGCAACCTGAATTGGACAGATCCAGGGGAGTGCAATGTGGAGGGAACAAAGGGATGCATCGCCTGCGGGAGGTGTCACTTTTGTGGGAAGTTGCAGATGTGTAAAGGGTGCGCCACCCAGGGTCACGGTAATATACATGCCACTCCGATACTCATGGATCGGCCTCAAGGCTTGACCTTTTTCTTGTTTCGCAATCATTGCTGGGCAGGGTCAGAGGGGTCGAGATCCTTGCCCGCACCCTCTCGGATCACGCACCTGTGCTTCTAGATTTGGACGTAGAAGGGCGGGTTCAGGGTGAGTTTACGTGGCGATTCAAGAGCGAAGGGCTGTCCGATGCAGTATTTAGGGATGGCTTGCAGTATTTAGGGATGGCTTGCAGTCGGCGATTGACACCTTTCTTGAACCGAACATTCCCCGGGTGTACTTTAGGAGAGTTTGAAATGTGTGATACTAGGGGAATGCATATCCAGAGAGGCAGGCATTCTTAAGTTAATTACGAGGGAATTAGCGGCCAAGGAGGAGATCCTGCGGAAGCTGCAGGTGACAAACCAAACACCTCCCGATCATGTTCAGGCAGAGATCCTTAAGCAAGGCAAGAGTTCCAAGCGTTAGCGCTTTGGGAAGTCAAGTTTATGAGAAACGCATCTGCTATACAGCAATATGGGGAAGGCAACAAGCCCGGCCGCACTCTCGCAGGGATGACAAAAATGGATAGCTTTGCGGGTAGAGTCCAGATCACAGATGAGCAGGGGAACAAATTCGAGGATACTGAAATTGTCCAGCAGTTTTTTCGGTTCTATAGTTGTTTGTACTCCTCAAGTTCAAAGGCTTCACAGGGGGATACAGAGAAATATTTGGATGGGGCCGCGCTGCATTGGTGTACGGAGGCCCAGAGGGAACACCTGAATCGTCCACTGTAGCTAGAGGAGGTTGCAGATGCGATTAAACCTCTGTCGGATGGGAAATCACTGGGACCCGGTGGGTTTACGGCGGAGTTTTATAAACACTTTGCAAACTCTCTGGCACCTCATCTGCTAGAGATGTACCAGCATAGCTTGGAATCCGAGATCCTGCCGGACTCGCTGCGAGAGGCGATAGTGGTGGTCCTATTGAAGCCCGATAAACCTGGGTGTGACTGCTCTTCATATCGCCCAATCTCCTTTCCTTCCTTAGATGATGGCCGGCGTCCAGGGATTGTGACGTGCTGCTGAAATGAGTAGCACTGAAGGTGAGTGAGAGCGCGATGCGACACTTTCATATTTGTATTGTTCTTTTTCTGTGTCTTTTAGGTGCCGCGACATTTTGAGCGTGGATGCCGGTTATGAAGAAGAAATGCGGTGAGTATGCGGCGCCTATAGATGTTTCCACGCTAACTTGGAGTGTCTTTTCCCTCTTGCAGATGGATGAGAAGTTCCAGAGACAGAGTTGCCCCCCCCAGAGCGGCTGGGATTCAGGTAAGCGTTTGAAGCTCGTATAGTCTTTTAAAAATAAGTGAAGATTTGCTGAATGCTTACTAATGCCTTTTTTCTGTTCTTTTCCCTTTTCCTTAGGAAGCGGCGTGCCGGGATAGGAATGACACCGCCGAAGATGCCCGCAGAACAGAAGGAGCGATGAATGATGGGCAGAAGCGCCGCAAGGTAAGTCTGTTCCTAACGGTGTTCTTGTTCTTGGAGGAGCTGAACGCAGAAGAAAGATGCAGGCCTACTGGAGAGCGATCCGAACACGGTGAGCGTCACACTGCAGGTGCAGAAAACACAAAGCATGTTTCTCAGCCTGCGCGTGGCTTAAAAAGTCTCTGGGTATCCCAGGTGTCTCTGGGCTGAACCACACCCAAAAGACTAGACTGTACATGCAGTTCTGGGAACCGAAATATGTGGGGGCATCCATCTTGTCCCCATCAATGCACTACAAGTCCAATACCCAATGTTATCCTATGGGAGTGAGTGAGTCTGGTGCCACAAGCGCCAAGTCTGACTCCAAGTGGGTCTTTGGAGGGATGGAGAGGCCCTTGAGGGCCATGTAGGTGATCGTGGTCTGGCACCAGCCTGACATCTTGGAGGGCTGGTGACATGAGGGGCAGGAATCATGACAGGTGCACTATCATCCCTATACTGAAAAAGCCCTCTGCTAATCCTCTTCTCAACTAACTTTCGCCCAATTTCGCTTCTACCTTTTCTCTCTAAACTACTTGAACGCTTGGCTTATTCTCAGCTCTCAACTTTTGTCACTACCCACTCTCTTCCCCCCCCTTCCCCCCTCTCAATCTGGCTTCCGCCCCAAACACTCCACTGAGTCCGCTATTACTTATGTCCTTAACTCTCTTTACCGCTGGCTATTCTAAGCATTCCTCAATCCTCATCCTCCTTGACCTCTCTGCTGCTTTCGACACTGTCGATCACCCCTTGCTTCTCAACACCCTTTCCTACTTTGGATTCAAAGGCTCTGTCCTTAACTGGTTCTCTTACCTCTCCCACCGCTCTTTCGCCGTCTCTTGGGGCAGACAAACCTCTACTACCTTCCCTCTCGAATACAGCGTCCCCAAGGCTCTGCTCTCGGACCCTTCTCTTTACACCTCACTCCTTGCCCCCATCATCTCCTCCTTCAGGATTTCTCACCATTTCTACGCTGAGACCCAGCTATTTCTCTCCTTTTCTTCCTTCACCTCAGACTTGCATCTCAACCTCTCTTCCTGTCTTACTGCCATTAAAGACTGGATGTCATCTCACTATCTCTCTCAACATTGACAAGACTGAAGTATTATTCTTTCCTTCTAACACCCTACCCTCTCCCCCTCTTTCTATCCATGTTCCCCCTTCTATTCTATTTCCAACCATGCTCGTAATCTAGGCAGCTACTTTGACTCTTCCCTTTCCTTTTCTCATATCTCCCTCACTTCTCGGGCATACCGCCATCATATCTTTAACATCCGTAAAGTCTGTCCCCCTCTCACCTTCCATGCAACCAAACATTTAATTTCCTCCCTCATCTTTTATCGCCTTTTCTATTGTTCTCTTCTTCGATCTCCCCGCATCCCATCTTGGCCCATTCAAATTCCTTTACCACTCCGCTATCCGCACCCTCCGTCTACTCTCACCCCATGACTCCATATCCAACTCACTTTCTTACCTAGAATGGCTTCCTTTCCACTCCCAACTTAAATTTTATTTCCTTTGTCTTTAAATCTCTTCATGACCTTGCCCCTCCTTACCTCTCCCATCTCCTCTCATCTTATACCCCCTCTTGCTTCCTTCGTTCTGCTGATCTCTTACTTTCTGTTCCCCCACCACCATGTGCCTCTTCTAGTTTCCGCTCCTTTCAGCTCCTTGCCCCCTTACACTGGAACTCCCTACCTCTTTCTATCCGCTCCTCCCCCACCTATTCCTCCTTCCACTCCTCATTGAAATCCCTTCTTCACTCTGCTCCTCGACACCCCCATCTCTCCTTTCTCAACCTAGTTTGCTTCTCCCAGTTCTCTTTCTCTATCTTTTCCCGTCTCTCCTAAGTTCTCCTCTCTTTCTATTGCTCACTTCACTCATTACTCTTTCCTTCTCCTTCCTTCCCCACCCCTCTCTTCTTCATACATGCGAATGATTCTACATACCGATTTTGTGGCTTGAGTCACGTTTACTGTTATTGCTTCTACTGTTCAATGTTTGATGTGTTTTTGTTAACTGTAAAGCGCCTTGGATTAGGCGCTATATAAAACAAATACAATACATAAATCATTCAAAGAAGAAACACGCAGGAATCTCCCAACTGTGTATGTGGATGGATGTGCATACCACGAGGGAGGCGATTCCGAAAATGAATTGGTGGCAGGAATAGGACATTTGTGGGTAAAGTGTAGTGGCATTCCAAGAGTTAGCATTATTTTGGCCCCAAAAGCAGTCAAGTTGCAGAACTGGCTGCCATTTATAAAGCAATATCCACTGTGATAGAAAGTAAATTCAAAGAAATAGTTTTGGTCACTGATTCCAATTATGCCTGAAATAATTTTGTGGAATACTTAACCGGGTAGAAATTGAGAGGAATGGTCACTTAAAAACCACTCAAACATGGCAAATTGATTCAAGCTTTAAACTGGTTTCAGAAAATGATATGATCATTCACTGGATTAAAATACGAGGCCATCTGAAAACATCAGGGGAAGACAAGAAAGGGAATGACAAGGCAGATCAGTAGCCAAGATTGGGGCTGTGAAGGGGGAGTGCTTTCCTATTGAGCATCTACTTAGTGACATCCAGGTGGATGAAATAACATGCTCCAAAACTCTGAGAATAGTTGATCGGCCGGTGGCATAGTGGAGTTTTGATACCCCTGATCAGGACTTGGTCAAAGCACAAAAAGCAGACACCATTTTAGGCATAATCGATTACCATTTGATAGATGCAGAACACAATCATCTGACTGAGGAGGACTGCAAAGCAAAGGGAAACTGAGGCTGTTAAAGAACAAAAAGAAAATTTGATTACAGGATGGACTAATGATTCGGGAATCCGCGTCAGGACAAATTCGATGGGTGGTATTGTCATTTCGGGGACTGATGCTTCACCATGCACATGATGCCATAACTGCAGGTCACAGAGGTTCCCAGAAAACACTGGAAATCCTAAAAGAATATGCTTATTGGCCACAGATCCCAGGGTGTAGAATTATATGCAAGAGGGTGTTTGATATGTGCACAGTTTCAACCTACTTCCCCAACACACAGGTTGCCACTAATGAAGATGTCAGGCACTTCCATGGTCAGATTTACAAATTATTTTGTAGGTCCTGTGCAAAGATCAGCACGGGGAAACAGATATGCGTTAACTGTCACTTGTTTAATTGTCATGCCCCCAAAACCATGAAAACCGCGAGCCCAGCCCAGATTCTGGCTTCCTTTGGGACTTCCCAGGCCCCAGCTAGGTTCATCTGGGCTCAGTCTTGGCGCCGCTGGGGCCAGGCTCATGGCAAGTGTTAAATACATGGTCCATTATTTGGCTCCGAGATGCTGAGCCATTCAGTACAGGGTGTGGCTTGGGACTACTTTACCAGAGAGACAGGATACGATGAAGGGGACTCTTTTCCTGGAACTACATGCAAGGCTATTTAAACCGCACCTTGCAAACTGAACACGCTTCGCGTTAATCTGCACTCCTGCAGCGTAACGCTCACCATGTCAGTTCTTGCTTCCTTTCTGCCACGCCCGTCCAGAGTCTTCTATCCATCGGCACCTGTGAAAATAGAAGAACAAGAGTTATTCACGCATTGAAGGCCTTACCTGCAGAACATCCGGACCTCGCCTTTACGCTTATCCAAGGGCCGCCGCATCTGTAGAAGATCAGAACAGAAGGCACCCTCTCGGGTAGCAACGCACCTGACTCTGCCTCCTCCAGGAACTCCAGCGAGCAGTTCTCCATCATTCTGCATCGCGCCGCATCTCGACACAGTCAGTCGGACCTTCCATCTTCTTCCTGGAAAAGCGCTGCACCTGCCGAACAGAAAAGACAAAGCAGGTTAGTCGCACACAACAAGAAGGCTAAAAATAAAGCAGACTATTAGCGCATCTCGCACAGCGCTCTACTTACCGGCAAGAATCCTGCACATCAGTGTCAGGAGAGTCATCCATCATCCAAACACCGCTTTTGTGCCGCACCTGAAAGACAAAAAACGAACATTAGATATCTTGCATGCAAGGACTTAAGGCAGTTATTTCAAGGAGTTATTGGAATAGAGACTTACCTGCTTACTCCGGTCCATCCACTTCAGCAACCTCCATCGGATCAGTGAAGTAACTCGATCCTGGAACTACAGAGTAACTGTGCCCCTGCCAGAGAGTTTGCAGGACGGAGAGCTCACCCATATAATAGACAAGGTCAGCCAGGGAAAGAAGGATAACACGGAAGGAGGTGAAAACCAAAACCAGCTCCACACAGTTGGCTAATATCTTGTTTCAACTTGCAGACGAACATCTTCTGAGGCAAGACAGAAGGGAAGACGCAAGCAGGCCCTCATTAAGCAGAACTCCACCAGTGCAGACATGCTTCGCACACGAGCACCCCCCCGTGGAGACCAGGTGAGCGTGACATTAATGTCCAAGTGGCTGTAATGCATTGCAGCACACAATTGCAGTGCGCAAACAGCAGCCACATTGTTAGTCAACCATATTTTCTCTAGGTTTGGTTTGCCCCAAATGATAGAATCCAACTGTGGAAGTAATTTCACCAGTGCAGTGATGACAAGGATGTGGCAAATCTGGCCTGTGAAAAGAAAACTGCACATTTCACATCAGCCCTCTTCTTCTGAAGGTGTGAAACTTTACAACAGATCAATCATTGATATTTTGAAAATGTTTGTAGCGGAGTTAGTGCGTGTGCGAAAAAATGAGTAGAAGAACATGGCATGGATGCGCTCCCATTTTGCACATTCACTTCTATTCCCACAATGAAAGCCTACGTATTCATGGGCTCAGTAAGCAAACGTGTATTTCTGTAGCGGAGGCAAAGTCACATATTGATGTCAGATGAGCTAACTGTTGAGAATAGTTGTTGCATTGTCTGCTGAAAGACGAGCCAGAAAGGGAGTCGGAGCGCTGTGCAGGTGCAGTGATATGGGGTAATGGGAACAAAGGCAAAGAAGAGAAGCTGGGTTTTTCCACTTACAGCTGGATTTTTCCACTCTTTGCTCCTCATGCTTACTGTCTGCTCTTCAGCCAAGGACACCGATGAGGGGCGGGAATTCGCCCATAAAGAGTAGAGGTATTCCTCTTGGGAAGACAGATAGAACGTGAACACCCGGGTGATGCAGTCTTGCTGAGAGGATAGGTTGCTCCACTCCAGACCCCATTAGTACGAGTGATCTCTCTGCCTACCTGCTCTGGGACTAAGCAGTGTTGTGGTGGCCGAGATGAAGAGGTCTTCTGCAACCATTCTAACGGTGATGCTCTTTTTCTATGTTTCTGTATAATTGACTATGTGTGTGTAAAGAGTGAATAAAGGGCCTATAACGAGCAATTTTTCATTATAACTAGCGGTCTAAATGCGATTCCTTGACTATCTGAGTCCATGAACTTGTTTTGTTTGAGCCCAGGGGGACGCAAGTCTAAAGTCCCTATAGATGGCCCAGAAAAAGCAAAACACTGAGGCAGGACCCAGCTGGGATTTGAGACTCCCTCTGGTGCTTATGGCTATTATGTCAACAACATCCAGATCCACAAACCTCAGTCCACACGAGATTCTAACAGGCAGGAAGATGGTTTTGCCACAACATTTGATATAGCAGACCAATGAACAGGTCCTGGTAAATGCAGTCACGATTCACGAATATGTGGAAGAGCTGAGAAAGCACTTGCAGCATGCATTTGCACGTGCACAGCGAAATCTGGAAAAAGCTGCTGATAGTGCAGAATCATATTATGATAAGACATCTGCTAGAGAGTATGAAGCAGGTGATCAGGTGTTTCAATTCGATTTTTGGAAAGGTAAACATAAAAATACAAGATTTCTCGCATCCTGGCGCAGTCCATATAACAATGTGGACAAAATATCACCTGTGGTGTACAGAATCATGGTGAAAGGAGGAGATTTGGCGGTGGATCCATTTGTCTATGTTAACCAAATCAATCCATTTCACCCAAAGCATGAGGTAAAAAGGCTAGAGCAAGCTGAAGAAACCAATAGGGGATAAAGCATGTATTTGGTACGTTGAAGTTGAAGCAGGAAAATAGATAGCGTTTGCTCTGGAGGGATTTGCCCTAACAGGTAAGTAGGTGTGAATGTAATATTTAGAGTGGGAAAAGGGGGGATGAAACAGGTGAGTATAAGTGTGTGGAAATATGAGAGCAAGGTATGTGGATAGGGAATAAAACAAAATGGAGAAGTAGGCTTAGACTGGTAGGTAATCCGGATTGATGTTTGATTAGACTAATACAGGTTTCAAATTGATACACCAATGAAAATTCTACGGTTGTATGTACTATGTTTAACCCACATGTTTTTTTCCAGGTAGTTATAAAAGGAAGTGCTATTTTATATTTTGATGTTTAAGCCACATGTTTATTTCCAGATTGTTCTAAAGGTATTCATGAATGGTGCAGTACAATGGAAATATTGTATAAATATATTGCAGAATCCACACTTTTCTTTCAGCTAAACCCCAAAAAGAAAGGAAATGCATTTCTCTTTTAATTTAGATACTAACAAATTGCCCTACCTGTGCTCCTGGAGCTTGATTTCAGATGATGAAATGGAGTCTACTGGACCAAAAAGGGTGGAAAAACTGACATCCCCCGGAGTTCCACAAGAGGCAATTCGCAGGAGAAACAAGGAACTATGAAGAGGCTCTGGTCCACGCATTGTGGAAAAGGACAATGCACTAATTGGATCATCTTATTTATTTATTTATTTTTACTTTTATTAAGAGCACAACACCTGCAGGTATCAAGGCGCTGTTACAACCAGGTACTCTTACTTTATAGACCGATCGGAAGGAAGAGCACACAAAACAGGTAGCGTAAAGTCAATAAAGCTAGATGAAAATCCAGGTAGTCAAGGCTTTTCTGAAGGCCCAGTACAAGTGTTCTGCCCTTAGGTTTGGCATGAGAGAATTCCATTGAAGAGCGGCAACGGAAGGGAAGCTGGCACCTCCACCTCTGGCTTGCTTAGATTTCAGCAGGACAAGTCTGTGGACATATGTTAGTATCTGTGGTTATGATGACAAGATCTTGCAACATTTCAGTTGAAGGTCAAGTTCTGGTAGAACCAGAACCAGCCTTCGGGATTGCAGTGGAGGCGGCTCTGGGCATTATATATTAGGAAACGGAAGACTTTTATATCAAAATATTTATACCAGTTTGAATCCAGAGCTGGCAATTGAAAGGTTTCTTAATGTTTTAGAGATTAAGTCAAGTGAAAGAATGGGTGTGAACATGCAAAGAAGGAGCTCAATGAGCGGTGAAGGAGGTGATGTTGCAGTTAGAAAAGATCTTCATTAGTTCATCTAGTGCCAAGAAAAGGGGGGCCGGTTTCTTGGTAGAAAATTGTAATGAATATAATTGGTGCCGTGGTTCACACAAGCATTTCAACAGCAAATGCAGTATCTGTGATCACACAAGTGGGTAGGCCCAAGAACTGGGGCAAGCCTGAGAATTATTAAGCAGCCTTTAGATGGACTTAAGGTCGAACAAAGCAAGGTGGTTCGTTCTGTAAACCAGACTATTCTGAACCTCAATGAACAAGCAACAATTATGGAACATAGCACCAGTGTCGTAGGTAAACAAGATACATTATTGGAGGATATTCCAAATGTGGTAAATTCAATAGAAGGCATCCTGACAAAGTTCCTATAGGAAGTTCAAAATGGGGTGTCTCAAGAGATGCAGGGTCATATACCTCTGTATTCTGTGTCATCTGACATTTGTCAAATGATGGCACGGATCACACAAAGGGAAGTGGAAAATTATGAAAGAGAAAATTGCATTTGAAATGGGGAGTGCAATTCCTTACAGTACATTGATGCAGAAAGGATATAAAAAGCCTTTTTGTTGTGTATTCCATTTATTTCTCCCAAATTGATTTATCAAACTGAATTAGTACATCATGTAGGTTTTTACAAGGGGACAAATATGTCACAATCCTAACTCCTGAAATGGGGGGGGGACCAGATATATATCTTATGCTGATAAGACATCTGTGTGAGATTCAAAGAAAAAATGATATAGGTCCTAGCAAGCCATTTGTTCCCGATGTAGCTAGCAGAATTTGTGGGTTAAGTGTGGATCATGGTGTCACAGAGGGATGTGAAATGTCTAAGTAACACAAGGCAGGAAGAAGTAGACCATGACAAATTAATCAAGCACAGGTGGTTAGTCAGTACTTCGCTAACAAATTTCACAATTACACATCTCAATCATGGTCCATTCCTTGTCATATCATCACAGTACAATGTGTTTTTCATGTCTGTTCCTAAAGACACAGCGGTGACAGTTGTGGGGGCTGACACGGTTTCATGTGGATAGCGATCTATGGGAGGGAAACGTGGAGAACATAGATTTCTTTTCAGAAAAATAGGTTTCCCATTGATCCCGACATGGAGTACCTACGAAAGCATAAAAGCATTTACATAATCATAATGAATAGAAATAAAAATAATATTACTATGAGAGACAGGCCTGACACAGGGAGATGGGTTCACTTGGGGTACCTGGACAGAAAGGCGTTTGGGGATTATAGCCATTTCCTTAGTATCCATCTTGATCCGGATAATGGTACGCACAATCAAAATGCACATGATGTTCTCATTATTGGCGGTTGAGAGAGGGAAGACTCAGCTGAGTAGAGCACATGTATTTTAGATATGTATTAATTATTCATGCGCCCAAGATCACATGGGTCGGTCGAATGATGTATCCAGGATTTATTTTGTTTGCTCCCACAGTGGTCCTTGGAGGCTCTACAGAAACAAAAGGGGGGGGGGGGTAAAGGGGCTTAGGAGATTTAGTCTGTGCACATTTTCAGATGGTGCAAAGTTTAACTATGACAGGAATCACAACTCAGACTCCTGCAAAAGTGTTATGATAGGGTGTATGTGAGACACTGGTGTGAGATAGCATTGAGAATTCATACAAACCAGAGTGGAGGGGTAACTTAGGGTTTACCCATTAATTGCAGTTTAATTTGTCAGGGAGTGTAGGGGCTAACAACTAACTTTAACAATTATTAATCTAGGAAAGCAGAGCCCATAGCACTTAGTTCAAATAAGTGGTGCAAACTTAGGATGCAAACTGGGATGTAAATGGGACTGCAGACACAGGCTCTGAAATGCTTCTTAGAGAATAAATGCAAGAATTAAAGCTGCTTTTGCAATAGGGGCGTGAGCGGAGGAGCGTGAAAAGTCATGTGGCTCAAAGTAGGCCCTTCATCCATGTTCTAGCACAGGAAACCATAATATGAAGTGCATCTCATTGATCCCAGCATTCATTGAACTAAAACTCTGCTCAAAAGGTGACAGAATAGAGGAACAAGTTACTTACCAACTGGTTACGTTCATTCGACCGGATGTTCCTCCAACGAATTCCACATCTTTGACATGTAATGTCCACAGCTGTGAAATTCGGAAACTTTTTCGGCAGAGGACATCCTGCATCGATGGCGTCACGTCCATGTCCCTCAAAGGCCTCCGTCGAGGACAACGTCACAGGATGTTATAAATAGGATGCAGGGCCCCCGTAGCCTCAATTTATTTATTTATTTGATATGCATTCAACAAATAAAGTTTTACATATAAATCGCTTAAAATCATGAAGTAATCACAAGGAAGTTCTAAAACTCATCCTCTAACTCAAATTAATACATTACTATAAAAACATCAATACACCATTTGATAATTCTTTTAAAATCTCTAAAATCATCCACAGATGACATATTTCACAGACATATTACATTTATACATATTATATTTCATCGAATATTTCCTTCGTCGTCCATCAAGGCTATCACAATCACATATTATATGATATGCTGTTTTAAGCGTGTTTACTCCGCATAATCTACAGCATCTAACGTCTTTATGGATGCCATTTTTGGCACCCAAGATTACAAGTACATTGCAGATATTGAATTTGAACATCAAATACCAACGAATCATATTGCACTCTGGGTATGCATACTGATAGCTTGGTTTGCCTTCCCTAGTAGCTAATTGATTAAAAAATAGACCACTGTTTACTTTTCCCCCCAGGTTTACTGCCATTTGTTCATAATCTATTTCGTAGCCTCAGTTTAAGTTTTTTCCCCCCAGAACGTGTGGCACCAATCTCATGCCTTCTGGACTGCACTTAGCCTTGCGGAAATGGAAGCTGCAATCGCATCGGAAATTCTCCAGAGGGGCAGGCTGGGAGGGCGATGTGGAATGTGTTGGAGGAACACCCAGTCGAGAGAACGTTACCAGTTGGTAATTAACTTGTTCTTCGAACGGATTGTGTACTCCGACGCATTCCACATCTTTGACAGACTCCCAAAGCAGTACCAGTAAATGGAGGGAAAATAATTGAGTACCCAATTAGACTGCGGAATAAAGAACCGCCTTCCCAAAGGCCATTTCCTGACCATGGATTGTATCCAGAGAATAATGTTTAACAAATGTATGGATTGAAGCCCAAGTAGCGGCATCACAAATATTCCTAATAGTAACACCCTGCTGGAGGGCGGTGGAAGTAGCCACGCCCCTAGTGGAATGAGCTCTCAACCAGTCAGGATGGTCCTTACCCGCCAATCGGTAACACTCTGCAATGGTAAGGATAATCCACCTGGACAAGGTCCGTTTGGTAACAGCCTGGCCCAATCAGTGGCCAGCATATCCTACAAAAAGTTGATCGTCCACTCTGACCCTGGACCTCCTAGAAATGTAAAAGCTCAAAGCTCTCCTAGGATCCAAATGATGGAGTCGCTCCTCTTGCTCCTCTTCCTTACCAGGATGAGGAGGAGAGTAGAAAGATGGAAGAACCACCTTTTGACTCAAATGATATTCAGAGACTACCTTGGGTAGAAAAGAAGGACGTACTCGCAGTACAACCCTGGCCTTGTGCAACACAGTAAAGGGTGGCTTAGATGAAAGTGCCTGCAATTCACTCACTCTGCGAGCGTAAGTAACTGCAACCAAGAACACAGTCTTGAAGGACATTAATCTCAAAGGACAAGAGTGCAAAGGTTCAAACGGAGCACCCATGAGAAATTTCAAAACCAAATTCAAATCCCAAACCGGGAATGGCGGGAATATATTAGTCCTTTAAGAAACTGCGAAATCAATGGAATCTTAAATAAGAACACTAATCAGATGAGCGCTTAAAGATAGACAGCGCAGCAAGGTAACCTTTAATGCTACCCACTTGAAGGCCCCCGTGGGCCAAAGAAAGAAAGAAAGACAAAACCATAGGAATGGAGCACTAAAAGGATCAACATTGTGATCTCTGCACCAGTCGCAGAACTTACGCCAACGGCAACAGTACAGGGATTTTGTTGCAGGCCGCCTGGCCGAAAGCAACACCTCCATCACATCATCCAGGCGGTCCCAATCCTTATACCTCAACCTTTCAGATACCAAGCGTGAAGGTTGAGAGTATTGACCTCTGGATGGAGAACCTGACACGCCCCCCCCACCCCCTTGTGCGAGAGCAGATCCTCTCGGTAGGGAAGCTGGCGTGGAGGGCAGATGGACATTTCTAGAAGGTCCGGGTACCAGGCTCTCCTGGCCCAATCCGGAGCAATAAGGATCATGTGGGAACCGAACCTCCGTAACACTTGAGGAATGACGGGGTATGGAGGAAATTCGTACAGCAGTGGAAATGACCAATCCACCACGAACGCATCTCCTAACACTCCTCTTGGAGGAAATGCCCTTCAGCAGATTCCCTCGCACTTCCGGGTGACACTGGTGGCAAAGAGATCCACTTGCGGGGTTCCCCAAAGGGCGAAGATCTCCTGAAGCACTTCCTGAGCCAACTTTCACTCGTGGGAGACCGGGCTCTGCCTGCTCAGAGTGTCCGCCAACGCATTGTCGTCTCCGGCCAGATGCACTGCCGAGATCAAAATTTCCTGCTGGATGGCCCAGAACCAGAGCTGCATTGCCTATCTGTACAACGAAAGTGACCCGACCCCAACCTTTTTGTTGAGGTAATGCATGGCCACTTTGTTGTCCATCATGATCAGGTCACTCTTCCCCCGCACAGAGGGCAGAAACGCCTTCAGGGCTAGCCTGATGGCCCTCAGCTCTAACAAATTGATGTGGAGTATGGACACCGACGGAGACCACCGGCCTCTGGCAGTCAAGTCGTTGGCATGAGCGCCCCATCCTGTGAGGGAAGCATCCGTGACTACCGTCACCTCTGGCCACGGTTGCCAAAACTGTTCCCCCTGCATCAGGTTCCCTTCGTTGGCCCACCACAGAGGATCCTGGTAGACCGAGAGTGGAATCTGAACGGGATCCGACATCTTACCGGAGAACTGTGACCACTGCAGGGATCTCATCCGCAACCGGGCCTCTGGCACCAGAAAAATGCAGGATGCCATGAGGCCAAGCAACCTTAAGAATTCAAAAGCCGGGAGACTATGGGCATGTTGAAACTTGTCCACCATCTGCACAATGTGATGAGCCCTCACCTTGGGAGGCGAACACTTCCAAGGACGTGCCTAATACAACTGGAGCTGTTGGGAAGGTGTCAGATGTGACTTCTTGAAATTCAGGGAGAAGCCCAGCCTGTGGAGGGAGCGGCATGAGAGATCAAGATGATCCAATGCTAGCTCGGGAGAGAGCGCCCGGATCAGCCAGTCATCCGGTTAGGGGTAGATTTGAATCCCCCCCTTGCCTGAGGTATGCTGCCACCACCACCATGAGCTTGGTGAAGACCCTCGGGGCGGAGGTCAATCCGAACGGCAGGAGTCGAAACAAAGTGCAAGTCACCAGCCGCAAACCTCAGGTACTTTCTGTGCACGGGATGGATCGGCACATGAAAGTAAGCATCCTTGAGGTCCAGAGACACCAACCAATCCTGAAGTTGAAGGGCCTGGAGCACTTGAGAAGTTTGTTCAACCAACACAAGTCCATGATGGGTCTCAATCCCAGTCTTTCTTTGGGATCAAAAAATAAGAGGAATACCATCCCTTGTTCCTTTCCGCTACAGGCACCAGTTCTATAGCACCTTTCTTCAGCAGGGACAAGATTTCCTGCGCAAGGAGCGGATCCGGAAGCTTCAACGAGAGTTCCCCGGTGGATTGTCGTGGGGCCGCTGAAGGAAGGGAAGGCAGTAGCCGTGGGCTATGGTTTCCAGAACCCACGCATCAAGTAATGGCCATTCTTCAAGATGCAGAGACAGTCTCACCCCCCCAACAAGCGAACCATGGGACATGGCTTCATGACTGTTTGGAAGCGGCTACGGCAGTGCCTGAAGGCAAAGAGGCAGCTGCCTGAGCGGCTTTGGCACCACGATTTCCCCCGACCACTACGGGTACTTTTTTCTGGCCCCTTTGACTGGCGGAACCTCTCGTTCTACCAAAGGAGGAGTAGTACCGAAAGGAACCTCCCCCTCCACTGCTGTCCCCTAGGACGAAAAGGCAGAGGTTGACGCACCGAGGCGCTCAAAGGTTTCACCGCAGCTTTTGAGGTCAGCCTTGCTGCCAAACAAATGTGCGCCTTCAAAGGGCATGCTCAGAAGACGGGCCTGCACATCCGGAGCAAACCCCGACTTCCGCAACCACGCAAATCTGCATATAATGGTACTCGCAGCCATGGACCAGCTCACACTGTCCGCCATATCCAAACCCGACTGAAGGGACTCAACGCATGTTGCCGTCTTGCGCGATAGCAGGGAACCCATCCCCTTCTTCCCCCTGGGGAATATGCTCAGCCACAAAAGCAACAATTCCACAGAGTGCGTGTAAATTTTGCCAAGGCACACGTGGAGTTGGCCGATTTCAAGGCCATGCTCCCAGCAGAAAATACCTTCTGGGCCCAACCATCGAAGCGCTTGTCATCCCTATCTGGAGGGATGGTAGGGTACGCCGCCTGCCTCTTGGTGGCCGGAGCTACCTGAACCACCAAACTCTCAGAAGTGGGGTGAGAAGATAAATAGCTGGGGTCGCTAATTAAAGGGAAGTATTTCTTGGTCAAAGACTTCTTAACAGCCGGAAGAGATTCCAGGGACTGCCAAGCAGCTGCCACCCTTTTCTGTAAGGAAAGATGAAATGGCAAAACAGGGTCAGAGGACGGACCTTGATCTAAAATGTACGTTAGATCATCCTGCACAAAGTCTTCAGGAGGACTGGACCAGCCCAGATACTCCGAAACCTGCGCCATGAGCTTCCTATATGAAGACTCTGCATGAGCCCCAGGCCTGCCAAATTCCACTTCCGGGAAGTGTCCAACCCACTGGCATCATGGAGGGTCTGCCTCAACTCCTCCAACTGACTGTCTCCAGAAAAATGAGTTGCTTCATCAAGTTCACCAGGGTCCTCAAACTCAGACCTTTCCTCCTCTTCATAAATGTCAACCAGAGGGAGTCGAAACCCAGGTCTGGTGACAGAAGAGGGCCTGGAGTCCAAACTGGCCTCACAGACTTTGCCGTAGCCTTGCTTGGCGGATCCACGATGTCCGGGAACACCAAAGGCAAATTACGAGAAAAAATCCCTGAAGCGGGAAAGGCAAATTTCGAGAGCGTCAACAACCTCGACGTTGTGAGCTTCCAAGGTTTCGGCATCGACAGGTGCCGACGCCGCCGTGGGCTGGTACGATGGCAAGGCGTCGAAGTCCGAGTCGGACAGACACAGCGCTGACCAAGTCGACGCTGGCATCGAGCCCTCTGTAGGTAGCTGCGGTCTCACTGGGGACGAGGACCGAGACCTAGAGACAGGTCTCTTGCGACTCTGATTCCTTGTCCGTACGGGACCTCAAAGGCTCCCGATGTGAGTCGCATCGTGAGCCTGAAGGCGTGCGAGCCAGGGTACGAGACCGATCCTGGCCAGCTTCATCAGAAGGCACGACCGGACCCATGCCCTGTGATTGAAAAAAAATCGCCAACATGGATTATTTAAATGCCGCCCATTCCTCCGGAGTCGAGGACTTCGTACGGCACGTAACCTTCCTCGAGGCACTATCCTCTCCGAGGGGGATGGGGAAGGCGACGGTGAAGGCGCTTCCTAGAGTGCCGGGACGAGGAAGACGAATGGCTGGAACCACTCCAGGACTGAGATCCATGGGACTCCTGACGCGGCGAGTCGCCCCTCGACTTGCAGTCCCGGCAGGTCTTGAAGGCAGACCGCGGAGTCGGATGGGTCGAAGAGAAAGACATCGTAATGATGCACATGAGGAGCGCCGAGTCTCACGAAGTTAACACATTCGTGGAAAAAACGGAACTGAAGCTACGGGCACCGTGCATCCCATTTATAACATCCTGTGACGTCGTCCTCAACGGAGGCCTTCGAGGGACATGGACCCGACGCCATTGATGCAGGACGCCCTCCTCCGAAAAAGTTTACGAAGTGCACATTACATGTCAAAGATGCAGAATACGTTGGAGGACACAATCCATTCGAATATGGACTTCTGGAAGATTCCAGGAGGTTTGGCTATCGAGAGGAAGGCTTTAGATAGAAGATCGAGTAAGGCAGGGTATTTTTGCTTTTTCTGAGGCCTTTGGCTGCCGAGTGTGAGAGCAGGAGGAAGAGATTAAAAAAGGGAGCACTGGAGGCCAGGGCTCTGTGCAGAGAACTGCAGAGACGATAGCTGCCAGAGTGGAGGGATGAGAAAATCTTCCGAAGTGAGCACATCAACAACCATGCAAGCCAACTTCCCTTTGTGGATGAGGGCAGCATGAATTTTTGGTAAAGATAATGTTCGAAGCAACTTATTAGTAAGGTTCCGGGCCGTGGGGAAAGATAAAAGTAAAATAAATAAGCAAATAATACAAACGTGGATAGCTATTCGATGTGTTCTCCCCTGTCCAAGAGGCCTATTCACATGCAAACAGCTTACAAGCCTGCCAAAATAGCTAAAAATGTTCAAGGTTACAGGTAACAGTGCATTGCCAGCCAAACGGAAAGGTATAAGTGAAGTCTGTTACAAGGGAAAAGACTATCGCAGGGATGGCAGTACCTATGAAGAATAACTGCATCACCACAGTGAAAAAGGAGAGATTGCGACTTGCACTTCATTCTTGCATCATTGAAAATGTTATGCTATGTTTATTACATTACACATGTTTTGTTTTTCACGAACACTGTTGAGCTGAGAATTTCAATAGCTTATAAAATATGTGAAAGAGTTGGATCAGTGCTGGTCCATTTCGTGTGGGCTCTATTTATTTGTGGTAATGCATAGACTGGTACAAAGCTAAGGGGTATTTTACCGCTTGCAGTAAAAAGTAAAATGCATCAAATCACTGATCTGAATCAAAACAGAACAAGCTGATTCCCCAGGTTATAAACACATCATTTTTCAGGTGACCTGGTAAGTCTACTATAGGTAATTACATAGCAATCCAAAATAAATAAGGTAAATTGTGCCCCTAGTGTAGTACTAAGTCCTGCTTTTGCTCTCAGCAAAGGATCCCAATGTGAGTCTGCTCCGTGTTTTGTGGCAAGCTAAGAAACTTCACATAATACCCTTCAGTGCCTTGTCTTTAGTCGACAGAGAAAAATGGGTGGTTTTACCAATAACCAATTTATTTAAGAGTGGTCAGATTCAATATAGACAATTATTTTCCAGGAGACCATGTTTTTGAGATGGAAAACTACAAGACTTATTATACCAGGGGTCACCTGCAGGGCGGAGTGGCAATGGCTATAGACTTAATCTTGATTCAAGTCTGGTAGCTTAGTTTGAAAACTCATTGTTAGTAGTCAGTACAACCTTTGGTCAGTGTGTTGATTTTAAGGGAATACTAATATTGAATGTATGCAATCCATCAAAAATATTGAAGTTGTCCATAGACAGATTGGGGAGATCATAAGTATGTGGTTAGGTACTGGCCATCAGAATAACATCTTAATTATAGGAGATTTTAATTCGAAATGTGCATAATTTTTATCTGACTACACAAGGCTGCCGATTTATACTAAAAAGAATCTTCCTCCAACAACGCCCTTCTTTGGAATCATTTTATGGAATATTGTGACTTCAATTTATTATTTGGCTTCTCTCAAATTCAATCTCATTAGGTGATCTCTTGAAGAGGTGCATGGTCTTCTTGGCTTGACCATGGTATCGTTTCTTTTCATCTCTCGCCTCTCTGTTTTAAAAATCAAATACTTAATTATTTAGTGATCATGCAGCTTTGGAATAACTGACTGACACAAATTCAAAGTTATAGTATAAGCTACAAGGCCCTCTTTTAGCATTCATAGTCCCCACAAATAGTGGCATGGCTGTGAAATGTAATGTTAGTTTGATTGAGAAATTTACATCAACACTAGAGGGTTTGCTCATAGAAAAAGCTGCCCACTATTTAGAGTTTGGGATTACCATTTATGAGTATTTGGAGCCGATAACTCAATCCCTAGCCCTAATTTCTGGTAAAGGGAACATTCATTTACATACTTGTACTAGACACATTTAAATCATAAAATAGCCTGCACTAAAAAAAAAAAAATTTGGCATTTGGTATATTTTCATAGTGGGAACATAGACGTCTAATTAAAAAAAAACTTCTATACAAACTATATAAAGCATGTAAAAGAGTAGCTCTATCGAGCAGATAGATGATGCAGATAGATGATGTTGGAGGCTTTGCAGGACACTAATATGTGTATGTTTTGGGAATTGACAAAGGATTAAAAAAATGCTCATATGAATCTGATTTCTGAGGAGGTATTGGTGACTTACTACACTGCAATGTTTCAGTTGGCTACACCTCATAACTATGGCCCAATTCAAGGAAGGAACCAGGAGTATAATTGAGAAGACATGTTATATATCATAGCTAAAGGAAGTTATGAAAGTAAATCCATCTAAGGGCCGCCGCCCCCCCCCCCCCCCCAGTTGGATAATTTGGCGCTAGTTACACTGAAGTCTAGCCCTAATCGTTAGTCTTAATTAATACAGATCTTATTCCTTATTAATCGAAAGCAACTTGAATCAAATGAACTGAGACTGAATCAGAACTTAAGAAAGTTGAAAAGTTGCCAAGTTGGTCAGAGGAGAGAGAGAGAGATCTAGAACTTCAGAAGGAGAATGTTTATGTGTTTATGTGTAGCTTGCAGTCACGAGTTAAAGATATGCAATTTTGTCCATTGCCAATTTTAAAATTTTGGCCGCTGCGATTGTCCATTTAGTGTTGTCACCTGACAGAAAGTGAGTCTCCTGAAAATCACTGTTCAAGAACAATGGCGAGAGGTAGGTCTGTCTGAGAGTTAGCATCGCTGGACATTCCATCATTAAGTGATATATAGTTTCCGGCTGTTTGCTATCCGGACAAAGTCTGCATGCGTTCGTTGCCACCTGGGAACGAGTTTTCAAAATTTCCCCCGTGGGTAAAAGATTGAGACGTGCTCTAAGGAAAGTGCCTCTCAGGGTCTTGTTCGGGAATTTTTTCCACTTTGATTTTATTAAACTTTTCAATCAACAACATTTCCGCCAGCCAACATCTGGCGTTCGCAAAATATTACACAAATCAAAAGTACATTGTACCCCTCCCCCCCACCCATCACATCCGCCCTCCCCCCACAACCACAGGCTACCTGAATTTCAGAGAACAAAGCGTACACGAGGTATAGAGTTAAGGCACAATACATGGTAAGACTTTGACAAGACATCGATGTCAGCATGGTCCCTAGCAATACACCAAGATCTAATGACATGCCAGGCTATCCGCCATACCCCCTGAACTTAGGGCATCCCCTCATACACTGGATATTCACAGCTTCAAGGCTTCACAGTCCGCACTTAACAGAACAAGAGTCCATTCCTGCCGGAATGGAAGGCATATTATCGTTAGTTATGGCCGACAGCTTCTTGTACGTAAAAATAGCCAATAACTTGTTGAGCCACTCAGCCTTAGTGGGGCCATGGGGGTTTTTCCAGTTCTGGGCCACGGCCAGTCTCCCAGCTCTTAACATATCCCCCATCACCCTAGGGAAAGGTGCAGAATCGCTGTCAGGCAAGGAGGTGCCCAGGAGGATCTCCAAGGGGTGAAGGGAGGGACAAGTTCCCAGAATGCCCTTAATCCAACTAAGTAGTTCCGCCCAGAAGACCTGATTAACCGGGTACTCCCACCACATGTGGAACCAGGTACCACGGAGAGAACAAACCCTGGGACACAGTGGAGACACATTAGCAAACATTTTAGGTAAGGCGACAGGAGGACAGTGCCAGGAATGTAGAAACTTGAAGCTGTGCTCCATCGCAGCTGAATACAACACCCCCCCCACCCCCGAAAATAGATTTAAAGATTGACTTCCATATGTGGTCGTCTGGAGTGAAGCCCAGCCTCTCCTCCCAGATGCGCTTGAAAGATTGTCTACTCTATAAATTAGCTGTGACCAACACGTTGTAAATCTTGGAGAGGGACCCCTTCCTGGTCTTGGCCTCCACGAAGACTTGTTCAAAAGGAGTCAGCGGCCGGGAGAGGTCAGCCAACCAACCGGCCCGAGTGAGGATGCACTTAAGCCGCAGGAATTCAAAGACAGAAGGCGGTTTTTCCCGCAACACCTCCGACAACTGACCAAACTCGATAAAACCGCCTTGGTGAAAGAGTTGTGCCACCCTTTCCAACCCCTGATCCGACCACAATTGCGCCGCACAAATCCCTCTGGATCCTAAATTGAGCGGGGGACCCCAAAGAGAAGAAAGGGGGGAAGGCCAAGAAGAGAGGAATTTATTATTCCTATTAGGCTTCCAGGATGCCCACCAGACAGATGGGATAGGGTACAATTTAGCCGCCACGGGAAGGGTTCGCGCGGTGGCCCAAAGTAAGTCCCTGACTTTGTACGGGTGGACCTGAACAACCTCCACGTAAGTCCAATACGTCCTAAAATCATCCCTCAGATGCTGCAGAATCACACGCAGCTGGGCTGCCTTTTAATACAATTTAAAATCGGGGAGGCCAAACCCCCCGTAAGACTTTGGAAGGGTCAGGGTGGAGAATTTCACTCTGGCCCTCTTACCACACCAAACAAAATCTTGGACTGGAGGCAAGGAAAGTTGAGCTTGTACACTTTACCTAAGTCTCTGGGAATATTAGTGCCTAAACACCTAGTAGATTCCCTTTCCACCCTCATCCCTAGCACCTCTGTTCTGCCATCAATCTCATGGTCCAGCCTGCCAATCGGCATTAAGCATGACTTGGATACATTAACCTTAAGCCCGGAAAAAGCCCCAAAGTGACGAATTAAGCCCAACAAATGCAGGAGGGACTCGTGCAGTCTGGTCATATATACCAAAATATCGCCCGCGAAGAGGGATAACTTGAATTCGCAGTCCCCGCACTGCACCCCTGCAACACCACTGTTGGCTCTGACTGCGATGGCAAAAGGCTCCATTGCCAATGCATCCAAAAGAGGGGACAGGGGGCACCCCTGACGTGTACCTCTAGAGAGCGTAAAACCTGTTGATGTACAACTGTTTACCAGTACACGTGCTGAGGGATTATTGTACAGGGCCGAGACCCCACCCAGTGAATTTATCGCCCAGGCCCATTTTACGAAGCACCCTGCCTATGTAAGGCCATTCGACACGGTCGAAGGCCTTTTCAGAATCCAACGAGGGGAGGTATGCCTCCGATTCCCACTTATACATCTCGTACATGAGGCCCAGAGTTTTCCTTGCATTATCCGAGCCTTGGCGCCCGGCGATAAACCCGACTTGGTCTCCATGGACTAGAGAGGGGAGGAATTCAGACAACCTATTCGCTAGGAGTTTATCTAATATTTTAACAACTACATTGAGAAGGGAAATGTGCCTATAGGACTGACAAAGCGAGGGATCTTTCCCTTCTTTCGGGAGAACCACTATTATGGCCGACATCATGGTATCGGGAAGGGAACCAGTGTCTAGGGCAGCATTATACACCTTAGCCAGGAAGGGAGCTAGAGTGGATCTGAAGATCTTAAAAAACCGGACCGTGAAACCGTCATCCCCTGGCGCTGTACCGTTCTTCAGAGAAGAGATGGTGTCAATTATTTCTTGGGGCGAAATAGGACGTTCTAAGAAGTCTGATTTCTCTCGAGTGAGGCAAGGAATCGGTAGAGATTCCAAGAAACGGTCTACTTCAGTCCCATCTCCAGCATACTCAGAAGCATAGAGACTTTCATAATACTGCCTAAACTGTTCCGCTATCTGGCCGTCCTGTAAAATTTTCTCCCCCGCCTGGCCCGAGACAAAGTTAACATGTCTGCTATTACAAAGTTCCCTCAGCCTACAAGCCAGAATCTTGTCCACCTTTTCCCCTTTCTCCATGTACGCTGTTTTAAGAATGCAAGCTTTTTCTCCGTTCGACCCACGAGGAGAGCGGAAAGTTTCGCCCTGAGGCGCTGAAGCACCTCACACTTCCCTGGCCCATCTGAGTTTTCAACATACCCCCCGGCTGAATAGCAACAATTTGCTCCCTCAGCTTGAGCTCCTCCCTAACCCTCTTCTCCTTCCTCCTAGCTCCCCTTTCCATCAGAACGCCTCTGATCGTAGCTGTAAAAGCATCCCAAACACCTCTAGTCTCCACTTCCCACTGTGTCATTGAGGAGAAAGAATTCCTTAATAGTGCCTAAGAGGGATTGTCTCAGCTCCTTATCCACAAACAAGGAATCATTACATACCCACCGCGTCCTACTCGGGGTAGGGGGAGGGAGCCCTAAATTAACTCGGACTAGATCATGATCAGACCATGGGACTGTCTCCACCCCAAAGTCGGTGAGACAGTCCCGGCTCCAGGAGTCTACCAGAATATAATCGATCCTAGAGAATGTTTGGTGCACCTGGGAATAGTAGGTAAAGACAGTCGCAGTCACGCCCAACCCGGTGCGCATTCACAAGGCCCAGTTCCCCATTAATCTGACAGAAGGAGTCTGCCAATTTCAGATGGGACCTGAGGTCAGGCGCACGGTTTAGGAGACTGTCTTTATCCGGACACAGGACCATATTAAAGCCCCCCTCACCCCCCCCCCCGCCGACTATTAGCGCACCCTCTGCAAATCTGCTAATTTTCTCCCCCATCTCCTCCCGAAAATCTTCCTGCCCTTCATTCGGGGCATACACGCCCACAAGCGTAAGAAGTCGGCCCTTCACCTCGCCCATAACTATGATATAACGCCCTTCCGTATCAGCCTTGAGGGCTTTGAGGGAGAAGTGAGCATTCGGGCAGACCAAAAGGGCGACCCCTCGCTTCTTTGCCACGTAAGAGGACCGAAACACCTGCTGGATGTCCCTGAATTTGAACATAGCTTCCCTTCCCTTCACCCAATGGGACTCTTGTACAAAGAGAAAATGAAGTTTCAGCCTAGAAAATTCCCTCGACACCAACGATCTCTTAGTTGGAGAATTTAAGCCATTCAGGGACCCCACCGACAAAAGCTGGAGAGAATCACCCATAAGAAAAGCCGAAGAACTCTTCTGCCTCCACTGGGGAGACTATTGTGAGTGCCCCGCCCCCTATCCTCAACGCACATGCATAAACCAGGGAAAGCCCTGTGAATCCCACTTATCCAGGTAGCCCCAAATGCCTTAAACAACCCACCTCAACCCCCAAGAAAAACACCCACTTCACCCACCCCCCACTCTACCCTTCCCAAACAACAAACACCCCCTGCCCCCACCCACTCTGTCCCTGAGTGCCTGGAACGGCGACATCCGATCGCCGCACTACCAGGCCACTAAGGAACTCCTCCACCCGGGCAACCTTCACCTAACACACCTTGGTCTGATCCCCCCCATATAAAAAGAAAACCTAGTACATCATACTCCTTAACCGCCCCCACGCCATCAAGCAAAGAACCCTTAAGGCCCAAACTGAGGAAGTTATGCCATACTTGTACATGGCCAAACAGCCATCCCTTTGGTCCCAAATCATCCAAACATATCTAGAACAAGACCCTCCGCACCACAACTACGTCACCTGCTGCTCATGGGAAGGAGGAGCCACTTTTCTGTACTTCCTGTGCCCTCGAACACGATGCCGCCCTACTAGTTCCGAGGGTTCCTTATGGCTTCCATTTTCCAGACTCTCCCCACTCTTTAACAAGCCTCGAAGGAGGATCACCCATTAATTCTCTAGTCACTCTCTGGATATTGGCCTCAGCGGCAAGTGAGTATTTGTAACCGTCCACCTCGAAGGTGAGCGAAAACGGGTGACCTCACCTATATCGCACTCCCTTGGACTACAGCCACCTTGACAAAGGACCGCACAGTCTCCAGCGCGCCGAGGTGAGCACTGAGAGGTCTTGGTAAATCGAAATTTTGGCGCCGTCCCAGTCAACCAGACTTTTCCTTCGTGCTAGCTCCAGAATCTTAACCTTCTCCGCATAATAGTGAAATTTCACCAGGACCGATCTAGGCCCTCCGGGGCGACCCCCTGCTCTGTGCACTCTATCCATTGTTGGTTCACTGGTGTTTCCATCATCGAACAACTTACTTATGATCGCTTTGACCACTCTCGCAATATCAGCTTGCGTCTCCCCCTCTTGTTCAGGGATACCGAGAAAACTCAGATTGGAGTGTCGCTCTCTATTTTCTAAATCATCTAGTTTGAGAGTGACCTTCTCCTCCCGCCTCTCCAACTCTGCGAAGCGCATATCAAACTGAGTTTCGAAGAGGTCAGCCGACGATTGATTAGCCTCCAAGGCCTGGACACGATCCTCTACGGCATCCACCTTCTTGTCGAGGGAATTGAGTCTTTTGCCAATGTCTGCCCTGAACCCCCGAATCTCCTCCAGCATAGAAGCCATGCTACGACTCATCGACTGGGCCTCCAACTCCTCTGACTGACTCCCCGACTGCATAGTGCCCCTTCCCAACGACTGCTCAGGGACGCGCCAAAACATTTGCAGGGATTGAACCCAGTTCATCTAAGAGGGAGGGGGGGCAGCTCACCGGAACGCGGGATCCAGGGGGCCTTGGGGACAGTCAGTCCCTGGAGCCCAGATGAGCCGGGGAAACGCCTACACAACGACCATCACTCTCAACTCAAGCCACCATATAAGGATTACACCTCTCCTGATTCCGGGGTGTTGGGCTGTATCTTGTATACGAGCACAAATATTTATATTTGACAATTATGTCTTTCGTAAAGAGGCTGTGTGCTTGAGTAACCATTTACGGCCTGGTGCCCATTGCATTTTCCGTAGGCTCACCCATTTCTTTGAGTGATTGTAACTGAGAACCTCTTATGGTCACTTATCCACAAGTATAGGCACGGTGAGTGGGCCGTGACATCCGTTGCTCAATTGCTGTCCATCCTTATTAATCGAGGATAGTGATCAGTTTTTCCTAAACAAGGAGCGCATCCGCGGCGGGGGGGCCCGCCAACTCCTACACTCAGTTCTCTAGTAAACCCTGCCAGCCTGGGGGGCCGCCAGACTGAGGCCGGGGAAGCAGGACTCGAAAGGGGGGGCTCCCAAGCAGGCCAAACCTGAGAGTCACCCCACAACTGGAAACCCGTCCCCCGATACAGCAGGCACCCACCGCTGCCTCCACCTCCGAATCCCCGCTCACCGGGTCCTGTCACCAAGCGGGGATCGTAGGGGAGTCCAAGACTGCTCACCGCATACAGTCAGGCGGCGAGGGGAAGGGTGCCCCCGCCATGTGCGCAGCTCCCAAAGAGCCCGTGAGGTCCGGGCCCATGCTCCCACTTCTCCAGCGCACAAAGTCTGGTGAGCTTGCTGATGGGGCCTCCGCCTCCCGCTCTAATTCCTTCGCCGTAGTGATCCAGGGCCGGCGATTCCTCTGCCCTTCAGCCAACACCTCCACGGCCCGCACTTAAGTCGTGGGCCGATGTGAGCCTCCCCACAGCGCTGGTCCTCCTCCAAATCACTGCCCAACCCCCACCGCCATCCACCAAGCCTCGGCGCGGCTTCCACAGCGGGGAAGCCATCGCTCGCCGCAGGGACACCTCCGCTCTCCAGCTACACAGAGCTTTCAGTCTCCGGGACCACTACCGCTCTGGGGTTTCAGACAGCCTTGGGGGGGGGGAGAGGGTTAGGGGGGGTCAGGATTCCACTCCAACGGGTCTGGGGGGGCTTAATCCCCAATTAAAAGCACCCCGGAGAGGAGACCGGCTGAGACACTTCAGCTCATCTCAGCACCCACCCCCTAGTGGCTCCTACGGGAATTTTTTTACATATTCCACAACTTCCTTTCTTTTGCGGACTATGTGGGGTAGATGGGCCAAAAATTTATCTGAAGCCGCCTCATCGAGGGTTTTGATCTAGTCTAGATCCTCCATCTTAGTTTTTATCCTCAGCGGGTTGGCCATCAGCTCCTCTTCTGTACACACTATTGAATCCAACAGAGCTCCATTTCTCTCACACCAGTCAGTTAGTTGGGGGCAAATCCCTTTTGTGGCTTCCTCTTTGATCTTGTGATAGAGAGTCGGACTGTCTAGAAGCAGAAGTTTTCTAAACAGTTGAATTCTGCTGTTATTTAAAGACGCCAGTAGGGTGTCACGACCCCCATCCAGAAGACCCCCTGGCAAGCCCATGGGCCAGGAAGGGTCTCCACTAAAACCAGGCATCCTTGGCCTTGGCCTTCTTGGGGCCAGTCCTGGCACCTTTGGCGCCAGGCTCATACTTGATAAAGGACTGGTATTGGGAACTACTTTATTTCAGTGTCAATCAACATGGAGGCATCCACATAGCTTGGCTCCTTGGAACCAAGCTATGCGGTATAGTATTTTTGGGTGTGGTACCATAGGAACTATTTTACCTGGACTACTTTCTTGAAGCTATTTAAACCACGCCCGACTGGGATAACACGCTTCGCGTTACTTTGCAATGCAACGTGATACTCAGTGTTCAGCTGCACCCGCGAACCTCGGAAGAACAGCATCTGTAAAGGAGAAAAAGGACATTGTTAGCAGCAGCAGCTTAGCTGTAATTTCATCGTTAGCTCTCCACGGCTCTTGAGATTAGCATCCTGGAACCAGCGCTCCTCCCGAACTGACGGATCTGCAAAAAAGGAAGAAACAAGGCATTAGAAATTTTTACAATTTAATGAACGGTGCCGAAAGCTCACCTCGCAAGCCGCTCTTCGACCAGCATCGCCTCAGGAATTCCATGCACCAGGTGATCACTGCGACCTGTGGGAAGACAAGACAACAGGTTAGCAAGAGGCAAGGCATCATAGCGCTGCACTTAGCGCCTACTCACTGCATCAAGGCGCTCTAAAAAAGCCATTACTTACCGGCGAGAACCAATTCAGTCTATGCCACATATTGGACTTCCGCGCACCTAAGGAAGAGAAAAGACATTAGTTAAACCGAAAAGGCATGCAAGGACTATAACATAACACAGCAATAAGACCTACCTGAAAGACTCAAAGCGGGCCGGCATCAGTGAAGTAACCCGATCGCAAACACCCACCAAGCACAACACGCCCCTGCCAAGAAGGCAGGACAGAGAACACTCCTGCATTAAAAACAAGGTGAGGAGAGGTCCAGTGGGGCCGCGGGTAGACAGGGTGGTGGGGGACTGTTTACCCCAGTTGCCCAGTCTTGAACATTGCCCACCTGTATTCCAGGCAGAACCCTCCCGCTGGTCATACCTGGGAAGCGCAGAGAAGGATACCCGAGTCCCAACTGCTGGGTGGCGTCCCCGTGGAACCAGGTGAGCGTAACATAGGGAAAGCAGACCACATTCACGTCTAATCACAGAAACAGCTGTTGACTTAGGAATTTTCAAGACTGAGCGCCAAAAGAAACCCTCCAGTTTTGGCCAGATGGTCTCTGGCTTTGACAAAGAAGCATCCATGCCATATATCAAAGACACTATCACTTTTGTTTTGTAAAATTGGATGGCCGGCAGCAGGAAAAACCTTCCATACTTCTTGTCGAGGGTTCTTGCTTCGGCGGCAAGTTTACGGATCTTGGGCCAGAGCACTCGCTGCATCTGGGACTCAGATTTGGAGCAGTCGAAGGTGACACCCAAGTATTTAAAATGGTCGACTGACTCCAACTTAGAACCTTCCAGGAACAAGGCTTATATTTTACAGATTTATAAAAAGGGAATCATTTGGCTCCTGAAAATTAATCGCCCATTGCGATTTTAGATGCACCCAGCAAGATTTTTATCACAATCATTTTGGAAGAATTGGCTAGCTGGGTGACTAATTTCAGTTGAGTGACTAATCTGAACATTCTTTAAAGATTTCAGTTGAGTTTTTGTAGCAATCTGGGAAAATCATTGAATGGTTTGATCTTAACCCACCTGACCAATCTAAATGCCCAGGAGCTTACCCCATTTATAGAACAAATCTTGTCCTGTCTAGTGCTTTTGACAGAGTAGATTAGGATAGACAGTGGTGGAAAAAGCATGCATGGGGCTTGCCCAAATCTTTAGTTTTACTTCATTCTCGAACTAAAATTAGAGTTCAGTCAACTGCAGAGGGGCACCTAACAAGAACTATTGATACACATGTGGGACTAAAGGCAGGGCTGTTTACCCGGCCCCTTATCAGATCTAGATGCATTTTGGACCTATTCGGGAGCTCTTCCACTGAGGTGGGGGTCATTTGAATTTTCATTTGTTTGCGTACACAGACGATAGATATCCCTCTGTTCGACCTTACCACACTGGGATTACAGAGAAAGTTGAGTTTATTTAACTTTGCTGTAGAAAATCTCCTTATGAATGGTTCGGAATCTATGATTTTTAATTTCTCTAATAAAAGATTCCCCAAAATATGTTATTGGTCTGTAGGTGGCCAAAGATTGGAGACTTTTAAAAACTTACAATATCACCTTCTTCTGTATCAATCAACAATTCTGGGGATTAAAGCTATGTTAAGAGCTAAGGCCTCTGCTATGACTGCAAAAATAAAGTGATTTTATAGAACATTTTGTAAGTTGTCAATTGTTATTTTATTTATTTTAATTCTTGTTACGCACCACTTGCCCGTGGGCCTCAGGGCGCACAGAAAACGAAAACAAGACGAACATTAAAAGACTAAAGCAGAGGAAGTGTGGAAAAGTCTTAGTATTACTCCATGTTAAAAAGGTGATTCTTCATAGCTCTTTTAAAAAGAGGGTAGTTTTGAACCTGGCATATAGCAGGTGAAAGTAAATTCCATAGGAGAGGACCCTGGAAATCGAGAGTGTTACCTCCAAATTTAGCGATTTTGAATCTGGGGGAAGCAAGTTCTGTAGCAGTAGAGGAACAAAGGTTCCTTTGTATTGTCTTGACTTTGATACGTTCTGACAAATATAAAGGGACTGCTTAAGGACACACACTTGTGTGTCATTGTTAACACTTTATATGTTATTTTGCGTTTTACCGGAAACCAATGTGACTTCTTTCTGTAGGCGGAAATGTGAGTGCGGTGCAATTCGTTAAAGATGGTGCACACAGCATTATTCTGAGCCACCTGCAAAGATTGTATGTTGGCAGCGGTGTTGCCGGACAATACGCTGTTACAATAATCTAATCTAGAATTTATCAATGCAGAAGACAGAAGTGCACAGTTTTCAGTTATGAATGGGCGAATATAGTGTATTCGCTTATTAATCAGTCCACAGCTAGATCGAATGCTGGAGACGTGGGGCTTCATGGATAGTTCGTCATCTAGAACGATGCCTAATGTTTTTACTTTCCTTTGGACCACGACACATTGTCCGCGATAGTGAAGTTGGAATAGTCTGTGGCTAGCTTGTTTCGGGTGTTCTTAGAGGATACTATCATGAGCTCTGTTTTATTGTTATTCAGGGCCAAGGATTTGTAGCCATCCAGTCCTGGATGGCTTTATAGATGGTATTGATAGATTCAGCATAATTTTTATAGTGACCACTCAGCTGGATGACAATCAGGGTCATCTGCGTAGTTTGTTTATTGAACGCCTAATTCATTTAGGAGATCCAGTAGTGGTCGTATATACAAATTGAAAAGCAGAGGCGACAGGCATGAGCCTTGTGGAACACGGCAGGTTTAGAGATGGGGATGGAGTGATTATTACCGACACAGACCCCTTACCATGCGAGGGCCCAAGAAGGACGCTATCCATTTGGATGCCAATCTGGAGCAATTTTGCGACCTCAGAGTCTTGTCACTAGCAAGCTATGATCAACAAGATCAAAGGCTGCGGAGAGGTCGAGCAACATCAACAATGCAGCTTGATTTTTATCCGCTATGCCAGCTAGAGTGGATGTTGTACTTGAAGTTGGATGTATGCAAGTTTGTCCAAAATAGTCAATATGAAGGGTACATTAGTTATTGGTCTGTAATGGTCTTTATTGGTGGGATCTAAGTTCTTTTTTCAACAAGGGGGTTATCCAGGTGGATTTAAGTTGAACTGGTACTGTGCCTTCATCAAAAGATAAGTATTAATTTAGTAATCCAAGGGACCAGTAGATCTGTCGATTCCTTGAAAATATTGGTGGGGCAATAGTCTCCGGGGCAGGAGGTGGCTTTTAAATACTGTATCACTTTGAGCACATCCTTTTCCGAGTAATGAGAGAAGGAGAATTGTGATATATTGCTCTGAGCATTGGTGGGATGCGTTATAGTTTTTGTGTTAAGCGACGGGGCCACGTTGTTAAGGGATTTCTTAATTTATGCCTTATGGGAATTGATTTTAGACAGAAAGCCATCATGGATGTCTTGGCACCATTCTGAATCCTTTGTTATGTTGTTCGATAGTGGAGGCTGGTCTCGAAATTCTGCCAGAATCTTAAACAGCTCTCCAACATTAGATTGGACGTTAATGATGCTTTTGTTATAATGTGTTGCTTTAGCACTGGTGATGAGTTTTTTAAACTCTTGTATGGATTTTTAGTAGGCGGCTATAGTATTAGCATTGGGGTTCTTCCTCCAAGTTCTTTCTAGGGCCCTTTTGGATTGTCTGGCGGCGACAATGTCTTCAGAGAACAAGGTGTTTTTAATGGCTTCCTATTTAATTACCTTCTCAAAGGGGCTAATTAATTCACAACTTGCTTGATAGCAAGAGCCAAATGATCAACTAGAGCGGAAGAGTCCGCAAAGTTGACTAAAAGCTGCAGTTTGGATGACAGCAGAGTTGAGAACTTGGGGGCAGTTATGTTTTTCAGGTTAAGCGTTAATTTGCCTAGGCATGGATAGGAGTCGAGTTTCAGTGGAGGACTGGGCAGGAGGATTTTCGCCTGGATAAGAGCATGATCTGTCTAGATACATGGTGTTACTGTAAGTTGGGAAATGTGTACATTTTGCCGTAGGAGCCAATCAAGTGTATGTCCACTTTTTTGTGTAGGAGTTTTAATCCATTGTTTTAGTCCTATTAAGCTGATAGAGTCTAGTAGGCTGAGACCCGCTTTATCCAGTTGGTCATTAGCCCAATGGTTAAAGTCGCCCATGATAAGAGGGCTTTTAGTTTTACAGATGTGTGACATTAGATCGATCAATTGTTCTTCGAAGAGGGGCATGTCCTTAAGGGGTCGATACGGGGTGAGCACGTTGAGGGATGTATGCGGGTAGGTTTTAATTTTTACCCACAAAGATTCACATCTATCAGGTGAAATATGCTGTAAAACGTGTCAATTAAGGCTGGACTTGCAAACAAGTGCTACTCCACCTCCTCTGCCTTGTAAACTATCTGCTGTACTCGTCAGGAGTTGAGCATGGCTTTGTTGGGAAGGTCAGGGTTAAGCCATATTTTGGTTATGCTGAAAATGTCAGGGTTGTTTTCATTCACATGGTCTGCAATTTCTACTGCATGCTTATAAAGAGAGTGAGTATTTATCAATGAGAATGACAAGACTAGCAATGGGGCAATGTTAGATAGTCATTGTTTTATCTGGGCAAATGGTTGCAAATAGCTCAAGGGGCACGTGCTTATAGAAATGAAAATGTGAGCTTACTGGTAGAGGGAGCCTGCCTCCGGGCTCTGTGTTCTTAAGAATGCAGAGTGTGACAAGAAAAAGGCCAGCCTGCGAGGCGCCGAGCCGCGGCGTGTCCAGCACGTCCCAGAAGCACTGGCGCTGAAGCGCCTGGACTTCATATTTGGAAGCTGGTGGTTATGAGCAATGTAGTTCTGAAGACTACAACACTCACACGTGAGAGTTATTGCTCACTGACAGACACACGCAAGCTTTGGCAAAAACGAATTAAAGTTCAAAATCCAAATGCAAATTCCAGCAAATACAAAGAACTTCAACTTTCTCAGTAAGTACTATTGTGCCAAGGTAGCTCCTTCATTTATGTATTGTATTGAGACTAGTATGTATCCCTTGGATGCAGTTTTAAATAAAAAAGACGTTGGGGCTGCCCTTGTGTTTTCCAAAAGCAATCATTAGGCATGCATTACGAATCTCCTGTCTTGGGCATAGTTCAGTAGAGTAAAAACACTGCTAGCAAAAAGATTAAATGCTGACCTTTTGTCTCTTTATGTGGATATTAAGAGTCATGTATTTTGTTATAAGGCATCATCATGTTCATGTTACTCAGATGACAAAGGTGTATATCGTAGTGATTTTACTGAGCTCATAACAAATCCAGAAAAAGTCTTATTCCCACTATTTTGAGTATGCAAAAATATTTAGTGTGTTTTCCCTGTCAGAAAAGGAGATACTTATCTGAAATGTTAACTTAATGTATTACCAACCCTGGAAATCCTGGGTACGAGGCTAGGCATGACTCTGGATTTTGTACATGGTGTAAATTTCAAAAGCAGACTTTAAAAACATGTCCTGATTTACTGCCCATTTTTTAAAATTGCACCAAGTACCGTAAATACGTCACGTATATAAATTATGAAGGGACAGGGGCGACAGCTTGCGAAATAGTTTTCTCTGCTAATTTGTCATTGATCTTCATATGTATTTTTTTTTTAATCAGATTTTTAAATAGCTGGTTGATGGGAAATTATTAATATTTCTGTAATTTTCTTTTTCTCCTAATATATCTTTCTCTTGATGATTAGGCTTGTCAGGGCTGGAGCAGATTTGGGGGTAAATGCCCTTGTGATGGGTTCTGGTGGGAGAAGGGGAGCCAGAAAGCATTCCACCAAGTATTCCAGGCCTGTTCTCCACCCTTTTTGTAGGACCGTGGCCCAGGGATGGAGAACAGCCCGGATACTACAATTCCCAGCAGGCCGCGCTCAGCACAGGCCTGCTGGAGTGAGGATCGCCACGCCCCCGACCGCACCAACGCGCATGCGCGAGCCGCGCCCGTGGAACGCTGGTCGCAATCCTGACTGGCAACCTGGAAGGACGTGCTGTAGCAGAGCTCCGGTCGGCAAGCCTCTGTGGGGCACTAGCCCGCTGCCTGAAAACAAACCCCAGGCCCTGCGTACACATTCAGTGCTATTTAACTTACTGCGTGCGCAGACAATCCCGCAGCACCAGAGGGGGCCCATCTTGGGAGTCGCACCTAAACCATCAGCAGGAAGCGCGAACAACTAGAAGGGGAACGATAGATGTTCTCATATTAACCCGCATGAGAATCGAACTAATAATAACTTCTGCATGTGTTTTACGAGACATATTTGTTGTTGCATGAAACCGGAGCAGCAGTTTCGCTGCATGGAATAATCAATACTAAGAACTACAACTCCTAGACTCTGTCACGCATAGTGTGCGCGCCCGTATTGACATTATTTTTGCTTGTTGCAGAGCTATTTGAGACTGGAGAGAGCACAATGGCCAGCCAACACGAAAAGGCCAGAAAAGCCATAGGACTCAGGCAGAAACCCGAAGCCAAGTGCATTTCAGGTTTTACCTTGGGGGGGGGGGGGGGGGGGGGAATTGCCACTGATTCACTGCATGAAGTTAATGCAGAGCAGACATCCTGCATGGTGCAATGTGGGGTCATGCCCTAAACCTTACATGAGTTAATGTAGTGGTACAAACACGTGTATTTTCCCGATGTATGTGAAAGTTCTGGTTGAAGGGCTCCAGCACAAAGGACCTGGTTAATCTCTGGCATATTTTGAGTGTGTGAAGAGTGCTGAAGTGCAAGGGCGGAGTACTCCAGGAGCAGGAGCCGAGGAGCAGGTGACCCTATCTTCCCCTTACCCATCCATAACATCTACCTACCCCTCTTTCCAGTGTTCCTAACCTTGGCTGCCTATCCACTCAACGGACCCTAACCCCCTTTCCCCGAAGGGTCGAGGTGGCCTGTGTTGTCATCTCCCAGGTGCCGAGACCTAATGGGGAGGGAGGCGTTTGTGCTGCCTCTCCGCCAGGAAGCAGCAAGCTCTGACAAGGCTCATGGTGTTGCACTATTGTATTGTGTATTTGATAAAATGATTTGTGAAAGGTTTACTATATAAAAACCAAAATATACATATATACATACATACATATATATATATACACATACATATATACACACATATATATATATACACACACATATATATATATATACATACATATATATACACATGCATACATACATATATATCTCAATTATAGGGCAATAGCTGCCATATAGTTAAGGGGAGTCGGACTCCCATAGGAACATTCATAAGAAACCCTCAAAATTCTATCTTTAATAACTCGGTTTTGGCCGAAATTTCAAAAGTGATTAAAAACACACGTGTCCCACCAGACTGCAAAGTTTCATAAAGAAATTAAGTGTCAACATTCTTATACCCAAAAGAGTGGCCTACTTCCCACAGACAAACAAGGTCAATTTTTGCTAGAGCGCACAGCCGAAACCGCTGGACTGATTTCGACCAGGTCCAAAACAACTTGGCACGAAGCATTGACTCGCGATCCATGCGTAGTTTGGGGTTATTCCGTGCAGTAGTTTCAATATTTGACAAAGAAGGTGGTTCTCCCTTCTCAAAAGATGTATATATCTCAGGGATTTACCCAAAACCAGGGGGGAGTGGTTAAGAAATTAAACGGCTGCCATCTTGTTTTTCTCTATGTAAGAGATATCCGCGGCTATAGACGAGGATATGGGGAAAATGAAACGCAGGAAAAAGCGATTTGCAGGTCAAAAAACATGCAAATGCCATCAGGCTAGAGATGGGGCAGAGGCTGCAGGGCACCACGTGAAATTTGGAAGTTGGAGGGGCTCTAGGGACTGAGTTTGCAACAAAGCTTTCCGAAGCCTCAGCTATAGCCTTGAATAGCTGACATCTCAAAGCAAAGTGCCTCACTGAAACAGCGTGTGTTGTGGGGGAAGGGAGAGGGCAGGGGAGGTGAGGAGGCCATCTGGGGAGTGGGTGTGCTTGCACAGATGAGGGGGGCACTTGGTGAGAGCCTGGGGGGGTAGGACAGCATTTTTCTTTCAGCCGTTTTGCCAATATTGACGGCTATATTCGAGGCTATAAGGGACTATGGGTAGCCAATGGTATATGTTGGCTACAACGTTCATTCATCAGCAGTTTTGTTTTTGCTCTAATTTTTGTTGAAAATGTTTTGCCGAAAAAACATTAGAAAATATGGGTGGGGGGCATATAAGTGGTAGGTTGGGGTTGTGTATAGGAAATAAATAATAGGGGAAGGGTGGATTGGGGGAATTTTTTGGCAATAAAAGCTTAAAAAAAACTGGGAATGAACATAGAACCATATGTAGTTGAGTACCCACGGTTAGTCATTTTTCTTTTTTTTGCAAAAGATATTTTTACAGCTATAGTGACGTTGAAGTTGAAAAATCAATGGCCAATGACACGAATGCCATCCAGGTCTCCCATCCATGCAATAACCGGAACAGACTGTACTTAGCATCAAAGTGAGTAGAGGTCCAGCCTCCCCAGGCCAGCTTGCCAGATAAATGAGCCAAAGTTACAAGACACAAAGAAACGTCCAACCCTTTCCTTGCTTTTAAACCAAGCAGGGTCAGTCCCGCTTTCAAACTAAGCAGGGTCAGTCCCCTGTTACTGCATGGATCGGTCACCGAATGGGCATTACATTTTTTTTTTAAACCGTTTAACTGTCAGTCCTTGAAAGGTTTGCACTCAGACCATTTTTTGCCTTTTGCTGAATTGCATTCTGGTAGTTGTGTCCCAGTCAATAAAAAAGAAAGAACAAGTTACTTACCTTATCTGGTAACGTTCTTTCGATGGGATGTTCCTCCGACATATTCCACATCTATGACAGGTAATGACCACAGCTGTGCTGCTTTGGAAATTTTCGGCAGAGGGCACCCTGCGTCGATGTCGATCCGTTGTCCCTCGAGGGCCTCCGTCGAGGGTCGGTGTCACCGGATGTTATATATATAGGACACACAGTGCTCATAGCCTCAGTTGTAGTTTTTTCCCAGAACGTGTGGCACCAATCTCCTACCAGTATGACTGCAGAAAACCTTGCGGAAACGTAAGCTGCAACCGCATAAGAAATTCTGAAGAGGGGCAGGCTGGGAGGGTTCGATGTGGAACGTTACCAGGTAAGGTAAGTAACGTGTTCTTCGAGGGATTGTGTCCTCCGACGTATTCCACATCTATGACAGACTCCCAAAGAAGTACCAATTTATGGGAGGTGGGAAAAGAATTTACAATTTATAATTTTAGAACTTTAAAACCAAATTCAAATCCCATCCCGGCACCTGGAAAGGCGACGGTGGAAACACATTAGTTAGCCCTTTTAGAAACTGAGAAATCCAAGGGATCTTAAAATAAGAACATTCCTCAGACGAGTGCTTAAATATGGGCAGCGCCGCCAGGTAACCCTTAATGGTACCTACTTGCAGGCCCTTGTGGTCTAAAGAAAGCAAAAAAGACAAAACCAAAAGGAATGGAACATTGGAAAGGATACACATTCTGTACCCTGCACCAGTCACAGAACTTTCTCAAACGGTACAAGGATTTCGTTGCAGGCCTTCTGGCCGAAAAGCAACACCTCCATCACGTCTTCAGGGAGGTCCCAATCCTTATACCTCAACCTTTCAGATACCAAGCATGAAGGCTGAGAGATTTGACCTCTGGATGGAGAACCCGACCCCCCCCCCCCATGAGAGCAGATAGTCTCGGTAGGGAATCTCTCGCACTTCCGGTTGACACTGGTGGCAAAGAGATCCACTTGTGGGGTTCCCCAAAGGGCGAAGATCTCAAACAGAACTTCCTGAGCCAGCTCCCACTCATGAGAGACCGTGCTCTGCATGCTCAGAGCATCCGCCGCCGCTTTTTCATCTCCGGCCAGATGAACTGCCGAGATCGAAATTTCCTGCTGGATGGCCCAGAGTAGAGCTGCATCGCCTCCCTGCACAACGGGAGTGACTCTGCCCCCCCTTTTTTGTTGAGGTAGTGCATGGCCACTGTACTGTCCGTCAGAATCGGGACATTCTTCCCCCGCACAGACGGCAGAAAAGCCTACAGGGCTAGCCTGACTGCCCTCAGCTCTAGCAAATTGATGTGGAGTCTGGACTCCGATGGATACCAACGACCACTGGCTGTCAACTCGTTGGCATGAGCTCCCCAACCTGAGGGGGACGCGTCCGTGACGATCGTCACCTCCGGCCACGGTTGCCAAAATGGAGCCCCCTTCATAAGATTGCTTTTGACGCCCCACCACAGAAGATCCTGGGTGACCATGGGCGGAATTTGAACGGGATCCGACATCCTGCTGGAGAACTGCGACCACTGCATCTTGAGAGCCCACTGCAGAGATCTCATCCGCAGCCTGGCCTCTGGCACCAGGAAAATGCAGGATGCCATGAGGCTGAGCAACCTCAAGAACTCGAACGCCGGGAGACTCTGGGCACGTTGAAACTTGTCCACCATCTGCAGAATGTGATGAGCCCTCACCTGGGGAGGCAAACACTGCCCCAGGGATGTGTCGAGCACTGCTCCGATGTATTGGAGCCGCTGGGTAGGTGTCAAATGGGACTTCTTTAAATCGAGGGAGAAGCCCAGCTTGTGAAGGGAGTGGCAGGTGATGGACAGATGATCTAGGGCTTGCTCATGAGAGTACGCCCTGATCAACCAATCGTCCAGGTAGGGGTAGACGTGAATCCCCCCTTTCCTGAGATACACTGCCACCACCACCATCAGCTTGGTGAAGTCCCTCGGGCGGAGGTCAATCCGAACGGCAGGACCTGAAACTGAAAATGCAAGTTGCCAACCGCGATCATCAGGTACTTCCTGTGCTTGGGATGAATCGGCACATGAAAGTAAGCATCCTTGGGGTCGAGAGACACCAACCAATCCTGAAGTTGAAGGGCCTGGAGGACTTGAGAAAGTTACCATCTTGAACTTTTCCTTCCTGAGGAGCTTGTTCAGCCAACGCAAGTCCATGATTGGTCTCAATCCCCCGTCTTTTTTCGGGATAAAAAAATAAGGGGAATACCATCCCCTGTTCCTCTCTGCTACAGGCACCAGTTCTATGGCGCCTTTCTCCAGCAGGGATAGTATTTCCTGCGCAAGGAGCAGATCCGGACGCTTCAAAGAGCTTCCCCGGTGGATTGCCGTGAGGCCTCTGCCGGAAGGGAAGAGAGCAGCCGTGGGTTAGGATCTCCAGAACCCACACATCTGAAGTAATGGCTCGCCATACTCCAAGATGCTGTGCAAGTCTGCCCCCAACCGGCAAACCATGGGACATGGCTTCATGACTGAGCGGAGGCGGCTGCGGCAGTGCCTGAGGGCAAAGAGGCAACTGCCCGAGCAGCTTTGGCACCTCGAGTACCTTGCTTTCCACCTCTGGTACTCCTACGGTGGTCCCTTTGACTGGCAGCTCCTCTCGATCTACCAAAGATAGAGTAGTACCGAAAGCAACCTCCCCTCCATTGCTGTCCCCTAGGACGAAAAGGCGGAGGTTGACGTACTTTGAGCGCTGCAGCTTTGGAGGTTTGCAACCTCTCAAGGCTCTCGTCAGCCTTGCTGCCAAACAGATTAACTCCATCAAAGGGCATGTTCAGAAGCCGGGATTGCACATCAGGAGCAACCCCCCCCACCCCGACTTCCGCAACCACGCAAACCTGCGTATCACGGTGCTCGCAGCCATGGATCGGCTGACAGTCTGCTGTGTCTAAACCCGACTGAACGGATTCGCACATGGCATCCTTGCCGTCTTGCACGAGGGCTAGAAAACCATCCTGTTCTTCCCCTTCGGGAATATGCTCAGCCGCTAAAGATGCACTGTTCCACAGAGTGTGAGTGAAACTTGCCAAGGCACAAGGGGAGTTGGCTGCCTTCAACGCCATACCCGAAAAGGAAAATACCTTCTTCACCCAACCATCAAAGCACTTATCGTCCCCATCAGGAGGGATCGTAGGGTACGCAGCCTGCTTTGAGGGGGCCGTAGCCCCCTGCACCAAACTCTCCGTAGTAGGGTGCATCGATAAGTAGCAGGGGTCACTACTGGCTGGGCGGTATTTTTCCGGAAGCAACTTAACTGCCGGAAGACTCTCCGGAGCAGTCCAAGCCGCCGCCACCCTCCTTTGCAAAACCATGTGAAACGGCAACACCGGGTCAGTGGGTGGACCTTGTCCAGGATGACCGTCAGATCATCCTGATCAAAATCAACAGGTGGAGCAGACCACCCCAAGTACTCAGTCACCCTTGATATGAGACGCCTATAGGAGGATTCGGCATGCGTCCCAGGCTCAGGCCTGACAAACTCCACCTCCGGACAGGTGTCAAGACACTGGCGTCATGCAAGGACTGACGGAGTTCCTCCATCTGACTGTGCTCCGACAAAAGGTCATCGGGGACATCAGGAGGCACAACCATCTCATCAGACCCTTCCTCCACCTCTGAAGTATACTCCAAAGGTTGGAGCAAATCCAATCTGGGAGGAGGAACAGAGTAGGGCTCAAAAACAGGCCTCAAAGACTTACTGAGAGCCTCAGTTTCCACAGCCCTCTGGGGCGCCTCTGGCAAATCCTCCACAAAAGGCGTCAAGGGAATCAGCGTCGATGTCGAATGAGGCGCCGACAACTTCGAGGGTGGATCCCCGAGAGCGTCCCTCAACGGACACGGTGCCGATGGCGTCGACGCCTTCCTTGAAGGCTTCACAGGTGCCGATGGCGAGGACCGGGACCTGGATCTGGCACAGGTATGGCGATCTCCCTTGTTCGAGCGGGACCTCGGCGGCTCCCGATGATCACGTGGACCACCCGAGCCCGAAGGCGTGCAGAGTGGCAGACCAAGCCCGTTCCCTGCCGGCTGCTTTAGAAGGCGCGGCCGGAACTGTGCCTTGCGATTCGAAAATTGCCATCATCTGCTGGTGGAATGCATCCCATTCGGCCTGCGACAAAGACTTGGTGGGACAAGTCAGTCTGGCGGAGTCCTCCGACGAGGAAGGAGACCAGTGACGGCGCTTCCTAGAATGCCTCGAAGAGGTAGAGGAATGGCGGGAACCACTCCGAGACCACCTGGATTTTCGCTGACGTGGAGAGTCATCCCTGGAGTCATCGGTCGAAAGCCCAGCAGACTTCGATTTATGGGGCTTAGACACCCTACCTACCTTTAATTTCTTCCTACGTTCCAACGGAACTGAGGCTACGGGTGCTGTGCGTCCTATATATAACATCCGGTGATGCCGACCCTCGACGGAGGCCCTCGAGGGACGATGTCATTGACGCAGGACGCCCTCTGCCGAAATTTTCAGAAGCAGCACAGCTGTGGTCATTACCTGTCATAGATGTGGAATACGTCGGAGGGCACAATCCCCTCGAACATATAGAGATAGGTTCACACCAACAGTGGGTTTCCCATCCCACCCGTAACTGAGATGGACTGTGCTTTCTAATAAATGAGCCCACCTTACAAGACCACTATGAGAAACATGGCCTAAGTGGGCGGGATCCCTCCTCGCTTTGAAACTAAGCAGGGTCAGTCACATTACTGCATGCATGGGAGAGTCCACAGCCCCAAATGCCATGGGTTTTCTTATTTTTAAATCTCATGAACGGCATACACATTTTTTATTTAAACCGTGCTACTTACATATTTTTTTGCCTTTCGCAGAATTGCATTCTGGAAGTTGTAGACTGTCAAGATGGGGGGAATAATGCCACAATTGTACACTTTTTGCACAACATAGTCCTATAAGGATTTATATATTTGAGTGACACTGTGGTACGTGTACTTTTCAAGTTAGCTTTATAAAGCAGAATATTTATGAAACTAGACATGGGGTGAGGAGGGGAAGTATGAGAGGGAAAGTAAGTCATGAGTATGTTGCCACAATGTGGCAAGAAAGTTTGCAATCCTCGACACTGGTGCAGTAAATTTTCCCCGATTGTGCTGCTTTCATGGCACCAGTGAAGGCCACTTGTGGGTGGACAGTAACTTTTTCAGAGGGTGGACGCAACTCCCAGTTTTTTTTTTTTTTTTTTTTATTTTTTATTTTTTTGAGGTCGGCAAGCTTGCTCAAGTATTTGGCCACCAGGCTTTTACTCCGGTTGCCATGTTCCCATTGCTGACGCTTACAAGACCACAAGCACTAGTTTCATATTGGGATTTAGTTTTCCATGGAATATTTCACAACAGACTGCTGGGTTTGAAAGGTGAGCACCGTTTATATTTTGCAAGCATATTTATTGGAACATTTGCGCTCTCAGGTTATTTTCTGGTGTTCATTACTTTTTTTTTTAAAGTCAATGCTATTTTGTCTTGCGCACTTTCGTCTAAGGAGTAGGTAAACTGAACTACATTTGTATATTTCACTAAGATATATGTTCACTTACTCTGCATATATTCATGGGTGTCCGCTTTTGACTTTCTTTATAGGGGCAAAAATACCTGGGCATATGTTATTTTTGCAGCTGGTCATTTTTGCTGCTTAAATGTGGTTAGTTGGGGTCGTGTGATGTATGACAGCAGTCACCAAGAGACCAGCCATAAAACAAGGGGCTTGTAGCACGCTGCTTAACCAAAGTGTGTGATCCTCTGCAAATAATTTAATCGCACTGGGCATGAACTGAAACATTGGGCATTCTTAAAGCCTACAATCCTTTATACATAAAAAAAATAGATATTTTTACAGCTACAGTGATATCAAGGGTGAAAAATCACTGGTGACCCGGGTCTCGCATCCATGCAGTAACCAGGACTGACCCTGCTTTGATTCAAAGTGAGGAAAAGGCTAGCCCATAAGTGAGGCAAAGTTACAAGACCACTTGGAGCAACATGGCCTGAGGGGGCCGGCCCCTTGGTCACTTTGAAGCTAAGCAGTACTGTGCGTATATTCATGGGTGCCAGCTTTTCATTTTCACTATGGACGCAGAAAGTACCAGGGCATATGTTATTCTTGAAGCAAGTCATTTTTTTTCCTGTTTCCGTGCTTCTCAAATGTGGTTAGTTGGAGTAGTTAGTTGGAGTAGTGCGATGTATCAGAACAGTCACCAAGAGACCAGCAAGAAAACTAAGGGCTTGGAGCACAGGACAGGACATTAAGGCACGGCCACTTAGGCTCAGGCCGTTATGACGCAACCGTTTCACCGCAGGTCCCGTTTGGGTGCGCCCAGTTAGACGCAGCCAGTTGGGCGCAGGGACCTCTCAGCGCAAGAATGTTTTGGTGCGAGTGGTCACAATTGGCATGAACCTGCAGGCACTTTTAATATGGATTAAATGTGAAAAACCTGCACAAGATGGGACATATATTACACCGTCATTGCAGAATTGAACATGCATTAAACATGAAACATTTATTTACTGCAACTTTATAAAACAGAATGGAATATGTATTGCACAGTCTCTGGCCATCATTATAAAAATTAAAAAATTAAATATTTTTGCTGAATGCTGCCTTCGAGCTGACCTGCAGGAGTTTAAGACGCAGCACTTAACCATTATGCTACAATGATATTGTTTTGATTCTCACAAGTTTCATACTTCGCCTTTGACAATTGGACATATTAAATTGTAGGCTAAGTATGAAATGTATGCACCACGAAGTACTAAGCAATTGTGACGTAGTTGTTGAATGCTGGTCCATGAACTCTGGCAGACCAGGGTTCAAGGTATTTTGTTAAACACTCTGTATTCTGGACTGTGTAGTGTTAACAGGCATGGAAACATACACCCAATCACTGCATGATTTTAAGGCCTTTTGAGCTGCAGTACCAATGAGTTAATAATAGTTGAGTCTTCCATTGCACGTGAGCCAGCGCAAACAAGAGTTTCTTTGCAGTTTAAGGGAGGGGCTTGCCACACAGTTCCATTATTCTCTTAATATATTGCACTACTTTTAGACTTTGAAAACGGTGGGGGCAAGTAGATACCCCTCTTCTCCAGCCCCTTATTCTCACTTTCCCGTGCTGGAAAAAACATTTTACTGGTTTTCCCCCTCCTCCGATTGTACACTACGTGCCTCTCCTTCAAAAACCTACAGATCACCTACTGTCATTCAACCCAAGCAAACAGAGGTGCAGGAGAAATCATGAATATAGCCAAGTTACATGTGTTGTATGGGATATATTATTTACCGTAATCATAATTCTGATGCTTGCATCTGCTTAGATTCACGTGCTGTGCATAGGACGACATCTAGTGGAAGCTGCAGAGTATTACAGTTGTTCTCGAAATTCAAAAAGGGACGTCGACAGGGCATGCCAGTAATACTATCCCTAGTGTGACGTCCGCTGTACCCATGGTCCTTCACGTGTCGAAGTCCCTCAGATTGTTATTTTTCTGACATGAGGTAGCATGAAGTGTAGCGCGAGTACAGATGTATCCAAGCAGATATGTATAGACAAGCTCATAAGCATCCATGCACCTTCTCTCCGGGGGGAGAAAGGGTGGGCGCATGTGAATCTAAGCAAATACAAGAATCAGAAATACGATTACGGTGAGTAATGTATCCCTTCTGAGGCTTGTGGAACTGAGGCTTGTGGAATCTGCTTAGATCACATGCTGTGCCTAGATTAGCGAGCAGTGTTAGAAGTTGGTGGACCTGAGAAGGTTCATGGGCTAACAGATGTCTTAGAACCGCTTGTCTCACCCGTGTATCTGTATTGGAATGTGTTTCAATGCAGTGGTGCAGAGCTCCATGTAGCTGCTTTGCAAATGCTGTCTAGGGGGACATTTGCAATAAATGCCAGAGTAGCTCCTGTGCTTCTTGTGGAGTGAGCTCTTGGCGTGAAAGGCATTGTCTTGTCTGACAGGGAATAGCACAGTTGTATGCACCAGACTATCCATCTGGATATGGCATTCTTGGACATGCGATCCCCTTCTCTGCCTGGGGCTACGGAGACAAACAGTTGGTCTCTATTCCTTAGCGGTCTGGTCTTGTTTACATAGTAAAGGACTGCCCTCCTTAAATCAGGTGTGTGGAGTTTTACCTCAGCTAGGCTTTGGGGGTTCTAGAAGAAAGCCGGAAACTCAACAGACTGGTTTAAATTAAATTTTGAGATGAACTTAGGGGAGAACCTAGGATGCGTCCGTAAAACCAGTTTATCCTTGTGTATGATCCTGCACTGACAATGCTTGTATTTCACTAACCCTTCTTACGGAAGTGATGGCTACCAAGAAGTCTTGTAAGTCAGATGTTTAAGACTTGACTTGTTCATAGGCTCGAAAGGGGTCCCTTGAGCTTAGCGAGTACTACGTGGAGATCCCAACCTGGTGGCGGGTTTGAGATTGGAGGGTGGAGTCTCTTTACTCCCTCCATGAATGCCTTGATGACCGGCACTTTCCACCACAATACTTTATTGTGGGAGTTGGTGTAAGCCGACAGGGCCGGTCGGTGGACCTTAATCGAGATGAATAATAACCCTGAATCTATCAAGTGGAGCATATCATTTAGAATGTTGCTTGGGGTACATTCAATGGGGTTAATTTGTTTAAACTGGCACCAAATTACAAATCTTTTCCACTTGTCAAAATAACAGTGTCTAGTCTTTGGTTTGCGTGCCTCCTTAAGGATATCCATACACCTCTGTGGTAGGTTGAGATTTCCGAACTCTGACTTCAGGAGCCATGTTGCCAGGTACATAGATTGAGGCCGAGGGTGCACTGTTAATTCCATGTGCCGAGTGAGTAGCTTGGCCAGGTACGGGAATTTGATAGGGTCGCACATCACCAATTTGCATAGATGTGGATACCAGGGTTGTCTCGCCCACATAGGAGCAACTAGGATGGGCGTCACTTGATCCTTGTGGATCTTGTTGACCACCTTGTTCTTGAGAGTGGTCAGGGGAAAAGCGTATGCAAATTTCCCTGACCAGTTCATCCTTAGGGCGTCCCCCCCCCCCCACCTCCCACGAGCCTGGCTGGGGGAACCTGGATGCAAAGTCTGGGCATTGTTTGTTTGCTTGTAGCAAACAAGTCTATTGTGGGGAAACCCCATAGAGAGTCTATTTGCCATTTGTGTTCCTCTGGTAGGGGATCTCTGCTCAATGAGTCTGCCAGTGAGTTGGGTACCCCTGGCACGTGTTGTGACGATAGGAATATCTTCCGTTTGAGTGCCCATTTTCAAATTCGTTGCGCCAGCTTGGACAGATTTGGAGAACGTGTCCGCCTCCCCCCGTTTGTTGATGTAAAACATTGCTCCTGGTGCTGTCGGTGAGTACTTGCACCGACTGGTTTGCTAGGTGTATCTGGAATGTCTGAAGGGCCTTGAACACCGCCAGTAGTTCCAGCAGATTGATATGGTTCTGTCATAACATAACTCCACAAACCTTGAGCGTGTGATGAAGGTAATGCGTCCCCCACCCGGCAAGTGAGGCGTCTGTTGTGACAACCTGCACTTCAGGATCGTTGAAGGGTTTTCCCCTTAATAGGTTCTCTCGTCCACCATCGAAGGTTTTGTACTAGTGTTGGCGAAACGACTACTTGCATGAGACCATTGTTTCGCCAACCACTCCTGCATGGGTCGCAGGCCTAGCAATCGCATTGTGTACGCTTATCTGGTGGCCGGCCTCTGATAATGAGGTATTTGCAGTAACATGTTTTGGACTCTTTCCTCCGATGGAAAGACCAACCCCTCTTTTGAGCTTATGACAGCTCCTAGAAACTGTTTAGTCATTCTGGGCACAAGGCTTGAGTTCTCGTTTATTAAGAAGCCCAATTGAAAGAGTAGGTTGATAGTTCTTTGAATGTTCTGCCTGCAAATGAGGGGAGTGTCCCCTATAATCAGCCAGTCATCCAGGTAAGGGTACACTGAGATTGCCAGGTATGCTGCCACCACCGCCAGTACCTTCGTGAATACCCTTGGAGCAGATGCTATTCCGAAGGGCAGCACTTTGAATTGGTAGTGCAGGTTCGCTATCTTGAAATGCAAGAAACTTCTGTGTGCTGGAACATTGAAATATGAAAATAGGCACCTTTCACATCCAGTGTTGCCATGTAGTCCCCCCGCTTTAGCAGAATGATTTAGTTGTAGCGTAGTCATGCAGAAATTTTATGGCTTGACAAGCTTGGTTCCAGGGCGCAAGTCTAACACTGGGCGCATTGTTAGATCTTTCTTTGGCACAAGGAAGTAAGTTGAATAAATGCCCTTGTTTACCTGGTTGGCCGAGACGATTTCTATAGCGGCCTTTAGGAGCAGCATGGCGAGGAGGATGCATTGGTCTTCTTTGGAGTGGGTTTTCTGGTATGGGGGTGGTTCCGGGGTCGTTCGAGGAGCTCTACACCGTACACGTCCGCTACGGTGGACAGCATCCATCTGTCTGAATTGATACCCTCCCATGCATAGGTGAAGTCGGAAATGCGCTGCCTTACTGGAGAGGCATGTGAGGGCACCTGAAGCGGGTTTGTCACTGTTTCAGAGGTGGAGTACCACCTCTGGAGGAGGAACCCCTTTCCCGACCGCGTGATCTGCGCGCTCCTCTCTGGTAATTCTGAGAGGCCTGGACTTGATTGTTCGCCCCCACCCCGTTCCCTGATTTTGATTATAGCTGGAACCCATCTGGGAATTTTGTCTGCGTGAGCGACGAAAATTGCAGTTTCCCCTCTGGCCAGAAGGTTTATCGGTCAGCTGGCCCAATGATTTTAGTGCCTCATATTCTTCCTTGGCAGTCTTCAAGGCGTCCTCAACGGCAATGCCAAAAGAGTACATTGGGCTCGACCGGCATGTTAGAGTGGCCTGCATCTCTGGCTTAAAACCCGATTGGCGTAACCAAGCGCGACAGTTCATAATGGTTCCCTCAGCTATGATTCTGCTGGCGTTGCCTGCCGCATCGTGATTGCTCTTTAGAAAGCAGTTTGAAACTGCTTTGCCTTCTGCAGCCGCTAGTGCTAATTGAGTCCTGAGGGGTTCCGGGGCTGATGAGTAAAGCAGAGACCTCATCCCATTTATGGCAGTTGTAACTAGCTAAAGAGTAGAGTTAATAGCTATTGTGGTCTGGAATGCAGTGGACGAAGCCACCTTCCTGCCCATTGTGAACAGCCTCTTACTTTCCTTGTATGGAGGAGCCTTAGAGGAGGCTAGGGGAGTACAAACTCTTTTTCTTGTTTTAGTCGCAACGAGCAAGTCAGGCTTCAGCTGCCCCCTGATGTATAGCGGGTCTGATGGTGCAGGTCTGAAAGGTTTTTCTATGCGGGGGTTCACCGCCCGTGTCTGATTTAGTGTTTCTAGTGAGGGTTTTATTTTTCGCTGAACAGACTTTAGTAGGGGAATAAAGTGAGTTACAGTCATTTTATCACCAAAGATTTCATAGACAAAAAAGCCTTTTGCTGTTGATCCTCTTGAGTAGATATTTGGAAATGCTCAGCCGCCTTGATGAGCACTTCATTCAGAAGGGGCCGATTATCTATGGGTGAGTCCACAACCAGGGGGTCTTGATTCACTGGGGAGTCCATGTTAGACATGTCTGTATCTAGGTCACCCTCATCATCCCCATATTAAGGGTCTGCAGCCTCTTGGACATCAAGGTCTTTGTGATCTGTGTCCGGGTAATATAGGTCAATGACAGTGGGATCTTGCACTAGCTCATCTGGACAAGACCTTTTAGCAGGGGGTTGAACAGGGTCTGAGACCTAGAGGGCTTTTGTTGGGGGGTGGCGGTTCGAGTGAAAGCTTGTGAAGTATTCAGGGTCTCAAAAGTTTGCCATCAAGGACATTCCTTTCATGACCCTATCAATATCTTCAGCTGACCACTGGGCAGAGCTAGGAATGACCACTGGTTGGGATGGGAGGCCTACATTTTCTGGAGTGGGTGGCATTACAGTAGAAGGCATAGCCTTTTTCTTTAAGGCTGAAGACAGGGAATCCTGTTCCTGAGGTTCCTTACTCATGTGAGGGGACCCATCTTTCTGTGACTTATCCTTAAGAGGGGTCTTAGAAGAACTCTTCTTAGACTCCCTTGACTTAACAAGGCCTTCTGGGACGTGCTTTTTTACTCAATGGGCTAGTTCCGCCTGTATTTATTTATTTATTTTACAGATACAGAACGTCAAATCTCGGCTATGGGCAGATCCGTTCAGGAATGTTTTTACCGAAGTCTGTTCTGTCTTTCGACAGCCGGGGCCGGTTATGTGGTGATCTGGAGTGCCCAGAGGACAGCGATTCAACTGACCTCTCCCTAGACGTACGTTGCCGTTTGCTCGACACATGTGTGCAGTCTCGGCCGTGGGTTGCGTGCTTGGTGGAGGGGGTTGTGAGAGCACTTCCGCCGCCGGTTGTCGTCCCCTAACAAGGCCGACGGCCTGTCTGTTGGGGTTGGGAGCCTGCACTTGGGAAACAGGAGTAACCCTGTCGCCTTTGCGGTGTTGCTGCCGTCGCTGAATGTCCCCGCCACATCCATGGTGGCTTCAACCTGCATGTCGTGGTGGAGCCAGGATTTAGTTAAGCGGTCCGTTAGCGTCTTGGGTTTGAAGAGCTTTCACACTCCACAGGTCCCTTTGATGTGATCCCGAGGGAGTCAAAGATTGCACACAAGGCGTTTGTCAACCCATGGGAATTTGTTACACTTAGGACAAAGTTTAAAGGGGGTCCTATCCAAAAATGAACAACACGGCAGCTAGGCGAGTGTAGTGTACGAAAAGGGGCAAATACATTCTAAAATGTCCTCCCCGCCCCCATTTCCCTACTGTGTGGGCTGAAGCGGCCTTCCATGCCGGACCGATCTGTCATTGGGAGTCTTCGACTGTCGTCTCTTCACCGCTGTCAGGGCTCAATAGTCGGTGGAATTGTGATATAAAGGATATCAAGAGAAACTATCTGTAATTAATATATATAATCAATGGCGTGAAGCCGAAAAGTGAACTCCGCGAAATGGCATCCGTCTAGTATGGTGGAAAAAAACAATCTGAGGGACCTAGACGCGTGAAGGACCATGCAGACGTCACACTAGGGATAGTATTACTGGCACGCCCGGTCGACGTCCCTTTTCGAATTCCGAAAACAACTGCTGTAATAACCTGCAGCTTCCACTAGATGTTGGCCTATGCACAGCATGTGAATCAAAGCAGATTTCACAAGCCTCAGAAATTTGGAAGATGGTCAGATTTCCTTTTTACTTTGCATTTTGGGAATTGTAGTACAGGACACTTGGACAAAACTACAAGTCACAAAATGCAAAAAAAACACAAGAACTGGATGGGCATCTTGCTAATTACATGGAGACATGCATGCACACAAACAGAAAATTTGCACTCTACGTGTCACAATGCTCACATACACACAGGTGCACACTAACACTCGCCATCACGGAGCAAATTCACACTGCACGCACAATCTCTCACACACCTTCACACGATGTACACACACATGCTCACATCAAACACGCTCACATCAAACACACATTGCATGCAAACCCTCGCAGATAACATGCACACCCTCACACCACACATTCTCCCTTACACTGCACATGTATTTAAAAAGAGGACTACACAGTCTCTGGGCAACATTATAAAACAGAAAAAATGAAATTTAAAAAATAATCACATTTATACTGAGCACTGCCATTGGAGAACCCTGGCCTGCAGGAGTTCGAGATGCAGCACTTAACCATTATGCTACAATGATGTTATTGTTTGGATTCTCACAAGTTTCATACCTAGCCTTTTATCATTGAACATATTAAATTATAGGCCAAGTATGAAATGTATGCCATGTGAAGCAGCAAGCCATTGTGGCCTAGTGGTTAAATGCTGGGCCTTGAACTCTGGCAGATCAGGGTTCAAGGTTTGTTGCAGTGCAGTCCAGTGATCTTATTTGGCATGAGGGCGTTCAGACATGGCTGCAATGTCAGCCACAACCAAACATCCCTTGCGCCAAAATAACGGCACTGCAATATCTTTCCCACCAAAATGAGTGTGCCAAAATGGGCGCTGCAGTGGAAAGGCTGCACCAAAGTGGCATGGGGCAAAATGACGGTGGTGAAAAATGGTTACTGCTTGGAGTACGCTGCTTAACCAAAGCGTGTGGTCCATGGCAAATAATTTAGTCTCACTGCGCATTGCCTAAAAACATTGTGAGATCTCAAAGCCTGCAATCCGAAGGCCATGGGTAGTTGTCTGGTAGATTAAAAATGGACAGTGGGCACCACTGACCATGACCTAAGACAATGCTAGTGGTTGTATGAGAACACTGATGACATTACAAATCACTTCACTGATGCCATCACTGGTGACAACACTAATTACATTTAATGTAACTGATTAAATCAATAATGGAATTATACATAACATCTATAAGTTAGCTCATGAAACGTTTGATTACCTTAACAATTTAGGCCGTGGACTTGGCCATGACAAAGAATGGGGTCACTGGCCAGTATCAAAGGCCATATCTAGTGGTCCGTTACTGTTCAAAAATACCAATGTGCATGGTTAAAAGCCATGCCTAGTAGCCCATCACTGTTTTAAAATATACAGTGGGCAACGCTGAAAGCTGTAGTCAGTGGCCATGGGTAAAGGTCATAGCTAGTGCCCAAGAATATGTTAGAATATACAGTTGGCACAGCCAAAAACCATGGCCACTGGCTAGTATTTGTTATTTAAAACTTCATTACTAGCAAGAGATACAGAACAGGAGTACAACAAATAATATACAGTTAAGTATACATATGTATTGAAAGCAAGGAATAGCATGAAGCTCAAGAGGCAGAGTGGCAACCTATCATTTCATACAGTGGAGATAAGTCATCTTAGATCGGTTTCGGTACATCAGTATCCAAGAGGTAGGAGCAAAAGGCCGCCCAGGCATATCTGGGTCTGTAGGGGTGGGGGAGGGGAGAAAGATACAGGTCTTTGCATTCTTGGACCCATGTCAAAGACGCCAACCAGCCGTTCGCGGTAGGGGGGTTCTTATCCTTCCACTTAATTAGAATGGCCCTCTTAGCGATCAAAAGTGCTATATACACACAAAAGCTTGATGGGCTTTACTGTGCAGAGCCGGCCAGTTACCAAAGAGTACTCCCAGGGGGTTGGGTTCTAAGGGGATGATCAGCACTTTAGATATTATGTCTATGACATGAGCCTAGAAGTTTATCAGCGGAGGGCAATCACAAAACATGTGTATGTGGTCTGCAAGGGAGTATTGGCATCTTGGACAGACCTGGGGTTGTGCATGAGCCATGTTGGACAGCCTAGTTGGTGTATAGTAGAGCCTAGTCAGGAGTTTGAACTGCATACATTCAAATCAGAAAGTTTAAAGAGACTTTCTGGGTATGTCTACACATGTGGGTCCATTGGTCATCCATGAGTTCCATGTCTAGTTCGCCGGACCACTGTTCATGGGCTCGTATGCCGGGGATCGGTATGGTATCCATTAGTATTTTATATAGAGTGGAGAGGCTATGTCTACAGTCCCCAGAGTTTGCGATGTATGCTAGGGAGGCAGTTTCTGGAGGTTCGGTAGGGTATTCATCTGGTGGATACAGCCGCCCACATTCTGTAGTAGTGTAGGAGATCCACTGCAGTGGTACCGTGGCCCTGTTTCCAGGTGGAGGGGGTGATACATTTGCCTTTGGGGAAGAGGTCTTCTAAAGCTCTATAGCCCATTCGTTCCAGTCTCCTCTGAATACCATTGTGCTATGTGGGTTTAAGTTCAGGGAATTTCCAAATGGGGAGCCAATGGTAGTAGGGTGTGTCAATGCCGGTGTGGGTGAATAATGAGCGCCATGCCCGCAATGTAGAGGAGACCAGGTCGAAGGGGCAACTATATTTGTAGGTTTGATCCCAGTATTAGTGTTTTTAAATCAGAGTCTATAGCGGCAAGCGTCTCCAACTTCAAGTGTGGAGGGGGAGGGTGATGTCATTGGATACCAGGACATAGAAAACCGGGCTTGGGCAACAATCTAGTACAGTTCTAGGTTAGGAGCCGTGAACCCACCTCTGTCATAAGAGTATGCCATATCTACTCACTTCTTACGGACCGCACCCGAGCGCTACAGGTATTGCGCAAACAGGCCATGTAAAGTGGCAAAGTATGGTTTACCCAGTCATATCGGGACATTACTGAATGTATATAGGAGCTTAGGCAGTATTATCATCTTGATTAGTGATAGTTTAGCGGCGGAAGAGAGTGGGAGAGTTATCCAATTATGCATTCTAGTTTCTGTATATGAGCTGATTGTGGCGTAGTTATCTCGTAAAATGGAGGACTCGGGGGCGTGGCTTGGAGCCATGGCAGACGGACAGGCTCTGTAGGAGCTCCCGACCGAAGCCACGCAGCCGCGGATAATGCCCCAGTGAGAGCGCACTCATCTAAATGGAAAATGTAGCACCCTGCTGCGGAAGGGGGGAAGTATATCTGGCTCGATTCGTGAGCCCCCATGTATAGTGGACTCTGAGATCTACTCGACCCGGCGACGAGGCGCGAAGGGGTAACGGCCCCCAACAGCAAGATGGCCGCCAGCGTTGTGTAGCCCAGCTCCAGCCAACGGAGGAACGCACCCCCGGGAGCCGGGTGTCTCTGGGAACAAGCAACTAGCCTCCGGGCTGCCCTTCCAGTGTTCCGGCTATCATCCGTGGCCCTGCCGATGGCGATTTCGGCCCCTGGGCGTTCCGGGTAGGCAGTCCCCTGTCGGGGCCACGGATTGCCGCGCACCTCCCTACAGCCGCTCCGGAGTGCCCGTGCCCAGAATCGCCTCTTCCATCAGCCCTACGAGAGCCACAACAGCTGCACTACGCTGAGCAAGGGCCAGGTGAAGAGACCAAGGCAGCCCGCCTCAGCGCACCCTGCCCCCCGGCATCCAGCGCATCGGGAATTCCTGCCGAGCAGCGCCGCCAGTCACAGTCACAGCGGCCCGGCTCGCTGTCACCTTGAGGCGCTGAGCGGGAGGACAGGACGACGAGTGGCGCCCCAGCCGCTCCGGAGCGCCCGTGTCCAGCATCGCTCCTTCCATCAGCCCTACGAGAGCCACAGCAGCTGCACTAGGCCGGGTGAAGAAACCAAGGTAGCCCGCCTCAGCGCACCCTGCCCCCCTGGCATCGGGCGCATCAGGAATTCCCGCCGGGCGGTGCCGCCAGTCAGTCACAGCAACCAGTCCCTGAGGGCCCGCAGCGCATTCCAGAATCCTGGCGGCCCTGCCCGCTGTCACCTCGGGGCACTGAGCGGGGGGATAGGACGAACAGTGGCGTGAGGGCTAAGTTGGAGAGCATCTCCATAACGCCAGCGTCCCCCCCCCACCATAGCGCTGCACCACTTCCCGAGGCGGGAGTTGCCCCCCCCCCTTTGGACCCACTGCTGCTCAAGCCATCAACCACCTGTGGTCTGTGGGCGGGGGGGGGGGGGGGGGAGTCGTTGGGGGTCGGTCCCAGATCCCGGCTCTCCCCCACCCCCGACTGACTTCATTCGCCGCCCCCCTGCCAGCTGGGTAATTCCCGATCGGCCAGCCTTCTCAGCAGGATCTTCGGGGGCGCAGCCGGGTTGCCTCCACCCCCCCCCACGGAACAGAAGCCAGCAGGAAGACCAGTCCGGGCCTCCCGCCTGCCAGCCCTACCCTTCAGCTTCCCCACGAACAACTGCACCTGCTGACACGGGAACCCCGGCACCCATACCCAATCCAAAGGACCAACTCAGCTGCCCCAGAGCCAATCTTCCACCCCTATCCCCAAACTGCCCAACTGTACCTCTCATATTAGGGGCTGTGCAATCTCCCCTGCACCTGACGCAACACACTACTCATGAACTTAGGCAGCGCCTGAACCCCCGGCAGGATGAAGGTAAGGCGGCACCTGCCGTGCTGGGAGGGGAAACCCAGGCAGACACTTGGAAATTTGCACTGTTGGGGGACCGGGGTGAGCAATCCGGGAGCGGCCCAAGCAGGAACCCTCGGGGTAGCCACTTCATCTACAGGAGAGTGGCATTTGCGGCGGAACTGGGATCAGCCCGCCTGAACACTCCGGGAGCCGGCATCCCTCGGGGCCCATACCAATCTGCACTCAGACACGTCAGGGAAGCCAGCGGACCCCGGAACGTGTCGACAACCAAGCTACCCGAGGGAGCCACCCTGTCTTCAGATAACCCCGATTGACCTACCCCACAGCAAGCATCCCACAAGGTGGCGATAAGCAACCTGAAACGCAATCTAGTGCCTTCTGGGATCCCACTGATCGAGAGCCCCCCGCCGTGCACCACTATGTCAAGGAACCCCAAGCCATCCAAGCAAACAGACATTGCAGCTCTGCTAACCACGCAAATGGCAGAGAAATCCAAAAAAGGGGAGTGCACTGAAAGCGTAGCCGCAGGTTCCCCCTTCCCCCCCGGAGCTGGCCCAGATGCCGTCGACGCAAGCAGTCACAAAAGCAGATCTTCAGGACCTCCTCGCAGCTGTCACCAAGGAATACCAAAGGGGGACGGACGAAGTTAAAAGCAAAATCTCATCCCTGGACAAAAGAGTAGGTGAAATTGAGGCGAGGACGGCTGAAATAGAAACCACTGTCTGCGAGCAAAATTTCGATATTGGGGTCAGTTCGGACAGAATCGCGGCCCTGGAAGCCAGGTGTGAAGCTCTTGAAGCCAAGCAGGAGGATGCGGAAAACCGGTCGAGGTGCAACAACATACGCCTGAGGGGGATCCCCACTTCGGTCCCCGACGATGACCTGGACCACTACGTAAAAGACCTGTTCCGCTTCATCATAACTCTCCCGGACGAAGCCCCCCTGGAGCTTGACAGAGTGCATAGGACCCGGGCAAGACAAACCTCTAACTCTCCCCCGGACGTCCTGGCCCGCGTGCACTTCTTCCGAGTTAAGGAGGAGATGCTGCATGAAGCCAGAAGCTCAGCTCGGATCCAATTTAGAGACGCTTCGATCTCCCTGTACCAGGACCTAGCATCCTCAACCCTGGCGAATCGGAAAGCCCCAAAACCAATGGCAGAATGGCTCAGCGAGAAGAATATAACATACCGGTGGGGCTTCCCCACAGCCTTGACCTTCACCTGGGAGGGCAAACCGCAACTGATGATCTCCCCTAAGGAAGCAGAAAATTTCATGAAACCTGAAGACGGCGACGAGGAGTCCGACAAAGCTGCACCTGACCCCGGAACTGCCAGACGGGAACCCTTAAACTCTTGGTCCTGAGTCGAGAGACGCCGCAGAGGACGTGGGCTGCCCCCTAAGAGTAAAAAATGAGCAACCGATAGGTGGTGCCACAGGTTAACTCAAAATCACACAAGGTCAATCCTAGAGAAGCACTGAACTGGATCTTTAACCCAATTGAGCTCAGTCTTCACGCTATTGGGTACATCTTTCACTATGCTAGAAACATAAGAGGCGTAGTCGCCTCCTTCGTAGGTGGCTGCGTTGGCGCGGTCATAGGCCCCGTTGCTCGAAAGCTGGACCGCAAGACCAAGTTTTTGTTTAAGGGGGGAGGGGGTGGAGTTGTGGAGTCAGGAAGCCCCTTCAGAGGGAGCGGGAGCCCCTAATAACCAAGTTATGTCATGTGGCACAAGTTGCAACAAGGGGGCTTTCCCCGGCAAAACCCATCCTCGACCCTCATGGCTACACCCGATAGGGAAATCACCATGGTGACTTGGAATGTACAAGGCCTAAACGCACCTGGCAAGAGGAAATCAGTGGAAAGGAAACCCTCACAACTATCTGCGGACATCGTCTCTTTACAGGAAACACACTTAGTGGCGGCCGACGAAAATCGAATATCTTTTCTCCGTTACCCAAAACGCTTCTTCGCCTCCTTCAATCAGAAAAAGAGGTGTAGCCATCTTCCTCAGCCGCGACTTCCCACCGACTCAGATCACAATCAAAAGGGATCCGGAAGGCCGCTATCTGCTGCTGAAAGGCCTATTCGTTGACCTCCCCATCACCCTAGTAGCAATCTACTGCCCGAACAGTGCCCAAGACCGCTTCCTTCGCAACCTGCTACCAACGTTGATGGCCTTTTCCAAGGGCCGTCATCTAATTGGCGGAGACTTCAACTTAACACCAGACCCTGCTCTGGATAAGTCACTTCCCCCGACCAGAGGATTACACTAAAGCTTTGTCCATGGCGGAGTTTCTGCGGGAAACTGGAACCGTTGACGCCTGGAGGCTGTTCAGTAAGAAGGAAAGGGATTACTCGTTCTTCTCGCATGTCCACATAGGCCACTCCCGAATCGACCTGCTGCTGACATCCAGCGACCCATTCCCTTGCATAGAAAATATCCAAATTGGCCTGCGAGCCATCTCGGATCATGCGCCAGTCATTATGCGCCTGCGGACCTGGGGAATGCCAGAAGCACCGAAATGGTCCTGGAAGCTACAGGACCAGACACTGCCTGCAGAGCGGAAATAGCTGAGGCACTCACTAACTATTTTGCGGAGAACACGTCCGATGAAACTACTAAAGCAGTCTTCTGGGACGCCATGAAATCAGTGATCCGCGGAGTGGCGATCAACTGCGCAGCAAGGCTCAAGAGGCTCAACCAACTACAGCAAGACAAGCTGGAGGAAAGGGTCAAGGAGCTGGAAGATGCCTTCAAAAAGCACCAAACCAAGGCCACTGGCCGAGATCTCAAGAGAGCGAAGTCTGCATTGGAAATGCACCTGGCGGACCGCTCGGCCAAGGCCCTGTCTTACACAAAGCAATTTTACTATCTGAACAGCAACAAAGCGAAACGCCTCCTGGTGCACAAGCTGAAAATTACCAGGTTACTCACCGTAGTGACCACCTAGTCCATAGTCCCCTTTCCTCCATACTTATGGGACATCTCTCCGTCCTGTGGGACGGGACCGGAGCACTTTGTTAAAAGCATCCACATTTTTTTCAAAAATGTGTCCCTCCTCTCTTTCCTGCACGGGTCCCGGCACGCGGCCGTAACCCCGCCCACCTTGGCTCCGCCCCGCGCATTGCCCAGAAGTCCTTTTCTATCGCAGGGTCCAAGACACATTAGCAATAACAGAGGAACCTTATTAGAGGGGAAGGCGGGCGGGCGTATGGAGGAAAGGGGACTATGGACCAGGAGTAAGGTGGTCACTACGGTGAGTAACCTGGTAATACTCCTACGTCCCGTCCCCTTTCCTCCATACTTATGGGAGATTCCCAAGCACTCCTTACAGGAACTATGGGTGGATGGAAATACCCCTTACTGAAACAGGTTCTTCAGCACAGCCTGGCCGAACTGAGCGTTGGCCCTAGAGCTCATATCGAGGCAGTAATGCTTACAGAAAGCAGATGGGGAGGCCCAGGTAGCCGCTCCTGCGATGGACTCCCAGGGAACATACTTCATAAAAGCAACCGCTACTGCCTTGCCTCACCTGATGCGCATGAATACCCTTAGGTGGTTTCAGCTTTTGGACGGTGAAAGATTCCGTGATACAGGCAGCAATCCATCTGGAAATGGATGCCTTAGACACCGGCCTGCCCTGGGGTTTACCGAAGGACACAACAGTTGGGAAGAGCTCTGAAGCTTGGCAGTCCTGTCCAGGTAGAACTTAAGAGCTCTTCGAACATCCAGGAAGTGTAGAACCCTTTCCGCCTCCGAGGCAGGGTTCGGAAAAAAGACCGGAAGGGAACGACTGATTCAGATGGAATTCGGTCACTACCTTTGGTAGGAAAGCTGGGTTCGTCGGAAGGACTACCTTGTCCTTGTGAAAAACCAAGAAAGGATGCTCCACCGACAATGCCTGGAGCTCACTCACTCTCCTCGCTGACGTAACGGTGACCAGACAGGACACTTTCCAGGACACGTACTTGAGGTCAACCGTAGCCACTGGCTCAAAGGGTTTATGGCACAGCGCCGTCAGGACTACATTTAGGTCCCAAGGCGGGTGCGGACTATGAACCGGAGGGTAGAGGAGTGTCAAGCCTGCAAAATGCCTCTTAACCACTGGGTTACTCAGAGAATAAGAGCATTGGTCTATAGCAGCATAAGCGGAAAACGCTGAAAGGTAAGTTCTGCATGACAGAACGTAAACACCCGCCTCTGCTAGGGAGGACACGAAGGTCAGCACCTTGTCAATCGTAGCCACCCTTGGATCCAACTGCTTTTTCCAAACAACAATGACAGAACCTGAGCCATTTACTCCTGTTTTGGGATCTGGTCGAGGATTCCCTGGCTGCTTGGATAATACGCATGTTATCCGTAGACAAGATAAAAAGCTCCAAGACTTGAACTCAGGCACCATGCCGCCAAGCTGAGCGATTGTGGGGAGGGGTGCCACATCTGCTGTTCCCCCTGATGAAGATATGGCGTTACTGGTAACCTGATCAGCAGAAACACCGACAGGTGTCGAAGTTCTGAGAACCAAAAAATGGCCAGCCACCACGGGGCCATGAGCAGAAGGGAACAGTTCACAGAGTTCTTCAGCTTCCCAATTGCTCGATGAACTAGAGGCAGAGGCGGGAAGGCGTAAACTCTCATGTTGTGCCATGGAATCTCGAGAGCATCCCCCAGAGAGGAGGCTCTCAGCCCCCCTCTGGAGGCATACCGAGGAAGCTTCTTGTTTACCACCGTAGCGAAGAGGTCCACCTCTGCAAGAAAATCCATGAGAGGATCTCCGCCTTGAACTCTCACTCGTAGCTGACCACTGTCCACCGGCTGAGGACATCCGCTGGGACATTCAGCTGGCCCGGGATGTGCACCGCAAGCAGCTAGACGCCATGAAGCATGGCCCACTCCTATATCTGGACCAAAGGTGCCCACCCCGCAGGCTACAAAAAATTGTGCGGAAGGGGTATCCAAGCATTCTGGTCATAAAGTGACCGATAAGGATGCGCACAAGGCTGAGAACCCAGCCCTACACCTGAGGCCGATGGCACAGCTGTAGGGGTAATGTTCAAAATGGCCGCCGTGGACGTGGCGGGAACGGGTGCCATTTTGTCATCACCTGAGGGGAACTGCGGCACGTGAGGAAGTGAGGCAGGGGTCCCCGTCGATGGATCAGGGGTCTTAACTTTAGTCTCAACTTAAGGAACCTCGGCAGAGCCGGTACTATGAGGCCTGGAATGTTTCTGCGACAGACCAACTGCCAAATTAGCCTTCTCAGGAAGGACCTCGGCGCTGCCGGTAAAAGAAGAATTTCCCTTCTTTGCCCACTCAACAGATCTGGTGTCGCCGCAAAAGCAGGAACGGTGAGAAACAACCTTCACCGATAAGGCCTTGCCAGACCCTCAGAAATGTTGGTAGCTTTAGCCTCTGTACAAAGGGACCTCGGACCCAGGTCCGGTAAAAGCTTTACTCGCGCGGGCCTCGAACATCTGTTCGGTAGCACCAAGGCCTCGGGGCGCACCCCGGCATAAGAGCCTGTCGTCCAAATACGGATACTCATGGATACCCTGGAGACGAAGTTAGGCCGCAAACACCGACATCATCTTCGTGAAGACACACGGCGCCGAGCTGAGGCTAAAAGGAAGCACTCGAAACTGGAAGTGCTCCTCTCCCAAAGAGAAGCAGAGATATCTCCGGTGTGGGTTCCAAATCAGGATATGCATGTAGGCATCCTGAAGATCCACAACGCTGAGCCAATCGCCCATCTGCAAGGAGGAGCGTAACTGGCTAGGCATGATCATCTTGAATTTCTCTTGGGGTAGGAAAAGATTGAACTGGGAAAGGTCTAGGATGGTGCGCAGGCCAGCCTGGTCGGGTTTGGGCACCGTAAACAGCCGGAGTAGAAGCCCTCCCCTCGCTCCCCAAGGGGAACGGGTTCCACAGCTCTGAGGAGCAGAAGTTTCTGAACCTCTGCCTTGAGGGAGGGTGAGCCCGACAGCTGAAAAGGAGGGTTGAGGGGTGGGGTAGGGGGTAAAGGTAAGCAGAAGCCCGCTCGAGCGACTGACAAGACCCATCTGTCTTCTGTGATGGTCTGCCACGCCTCCCAGTGAGACGCAATGCGTCCTCCCACCGGGTCTTGTCCGAGCACGGAAAACCCTCATTTGGCAGGTTTATCGGTGGCGGTGCCACCTGAACCTGATGAGGAGGCTGAGGAGCGGGAGAAATACCACGTACGCTGTTGTCTACGGCGGTTATTCCCCGCAGGAGTATCCACTCTGCGATTTTTGCAGTCGAGGAAGCCCCTAAAACCAGAGGAAGGTCGACCTTGCGACAACGGCCTTTGAGTCTTGAAAGGAGGTTTAACCAGAAAAGACAAAGATTTTGCCGTCTGAGTGCTGTCTTTGGTTTTGGTGAGCTCTACATCAGTGGAAGAGTGAAAAAGCTCCTTACCATCAAATGGAAGGTCCAGGACCTTGTCTTGCACCTCCTTCGAGAACTTCGTGGCATGCAGCCATGCTTGCCGCGAGGTATCAACCCCTAACATCAGACCCCAAGCCGATGTGTCTACGTGATGAGCCGCAGCCTCCAGGAGATCCTGGGCCAAGACCCTGGCATCGGAAAGGCCTCCTCTGAAATCCTCCAGCTTCTCGACCGGGATATGCTCCTCAAACTCCGATAAACCTATCCACATCCACATGTTAGCTCCCACCAAAATCAATTCTGCATTGGCCTGCCTGAGCTGCAAGGCCGAATTGGCAAAGATTTTCCTCCCTAGGGAGTCCAGGAGCTTGTCCTCCTTCCCCAAGACCTGAGTCGCTGTCGCGGAGGAGGAAGCTGCAGGTCTGGATTGCAACGTGGCCGCAGCCACCACCGTGGAGGAGAGAGGCGGACAAGATCACTTCTTCCGAGGAATGTAGCCTGTACCTCGCGTCAATCTTTTTATTGACAAAAAGTCCCGAGTGTGGCTTTTCCCAAACACTTCGGACCTCGGCCAGAGCGTCCTTCTGCAAGAACAGGCCGGTACGCTCCAAAGGAGACAAGGTGAACGCCCCAGAAAGCACGCACTCCTGCGGAGCAGGTGCCTCGGGCACCGGAACATCCAAGAAGCTCATCATGTCCAGTACCCGGTCATGGAAAGCTCTGGTAGGGCGGGACAGGTCCTCGTCGTCCTGATCGCCTTGAGGGTCATCTGACAGGATCGGCTCCTGCTGAGCCGAGTCAGGCACTGCCTTGTCCACTGGGGACAATGGCGGCACAGGCGGAAGCGCAGGGGGAGGCACCACGGGCAAGGGAGAAGCCAGCGGAACCACCGACGGACGGTTGGAGCCGGAGGCGCGGGTGGACGCATCTCCTTGAAAAGCCCCATGAAATATTCCCTCATGGGGTCGGTGCGCATAAGCGCTTGAAACTTACCGAAAAAGGCGTCCTCAGGAGATGGTTTCGGAACCTGAGTAGACCTCATGAGGTGGACAAAACCAGGGACGCAACGGGGACGGGTGCCACACCGGCCCCTCCGCCGACGTATCCACATAAATCAAGGGAGCCGCCCCTGCGGGCAACGAAACATTGTGCAGAAGAGGCATCCGGGCGTTCCAATCAAAAACTGGCTGGTAAGGATGCGCACAAGGGACCTTAGGTTCACCCCAAGGACCGAACCCTACACCAGGGGCCGATGGCGTAGTTGTAGGGGTAGTACCTAAAATGGCCACCGTGGCGGGAACGGGCGCCATTTTGTCCTCATATGAGGGGAACTGCGGCACGTGAGGAAGTGAGGCAGGGGTCCACGTCGATGGATCAGGGGTCTTAATTTTAGCCTTAACTTAAGGAACCTCGGCAGAGCCGGTACTAGGAGGCCTGGAATGTTTCTGCGACATACCAACCGCCAACTGAGCCTTCGAAGGAAGAGCCTCGGCACTGCTGGTAAAAGAAGAAACCACCTTCTTTGCCCCCTCAACAGATCTGGTGTCACCACAAGAGCGAGAACGATGCGCTGTCACCGACAGGGCCTTGCCCGGCCCCTCAGAACTGTTGGTAGCCTTAGCCTCTGTACGAGGAACCTCGGACCTAGGCCTGGTAGAAGCCTTATTGGCACGGGCCTTGAACATGCGTTCGGTAACCTCAAGCCCAGCCAAGACCTCAGGGCGTACCCCGGTTTTTCTTTTTGAGGGAAGCCGAAAGGCCTCAGAGCAAGCTCTGGTACCCCATGACTCAGTAGAACTGGGTCTACACACAGCCCCCACAGGAGGGGCCTCGGAGTGTACTCCGGTGAACACAGGCCCCTTACGGAGACCCTCAGAGAAAACTCTGGTAGAATTATAAGGCCCGACAGGCACCTCAGGGCGAACCCTGGTAACAGAGCGATCAACGCCCCTCCCAGCTCGAGAGGAACCCGGGAAGGTATCCCCCGGCCGGGGTGCTCTGAAAATCAAAGATCTTACCGAGCGTTGTTTCTTTTCGTCGATGAACCCCTGAAAATGCGAAGAATGAGTCCGACCGAACACCACCTCCCACCGCTCCAACCGACGTTGAAGAGCCCGGACCGAAAGGGAGTCACAGTAAAAACAGGAGTCCCAACGGTGTTCCGGCCCCAAACACTCTAAACAAAGAGGATGGGGTTCCGCCCTCGCGAAGCGACGGTGACACGATGAACAGTCTGGAAAATCTATTTTAAAAGACAGAGAGAATAGTAAACGAACGCTAGCGAGAGCCAGAGAGGGGAAAAACGGAAGAAAATCTTCCGAGGATGCAAGTGCCTCCAGCCCCGATCGTGCAGAGAAAAGGACTGATGGGCGAGGCGCGGGGCGGAGCCAAGGTGGGCGGGGTTACGGCCGCGTGCCGTGCCCCGGCAGGAAAGAGAGGGACACATTTTTGAAAAAAATGTGGATGCTTTTTACAAAGTGCTCCGGTCCTGTCCCACAGGACGGAGAGATGTCCCATAAGTATGGAGGAAAGGGGACGGGACGTAGGAGTAAAATACACTCACGAAATAACATCCAATGCCTGGCTGACCCGAACGGCAGCCTTCGCTATACAAAACCGGAAATCCTCAAACTCATGGCACAACACCACAGGGAAACCATGTCCGGACCCACAACATCCAAACTGGCGCAGCGGAACTTCCTAGCGCCCGCCCAAGGGACGCCGCCACACCTTCAGTTGGAAACACTGGAACGCCCAATTACAGCGGAAGAAGTAGGCGACAATTCGCTCACTAAAAAACACTGCCCCGGGCCCAGACGGCTTCACCGCTCAGTTTTACAAAAAATACACCAACATCCTATCTCCCCAGCTGGTGGCTCTATTCAACTCCTTCCGCGAAACAGGCACCATTGAACTCCTTCCTCGAAACAGGCACCACAACTCCGTCAATGGAAGAATCGGTGACGATCCTTATCCCTAAACCAGGGAAAGACCGGACTCAATGCAATTCATACAGGCCCATAACCCTGTTAAACAACGACGCCAAGCTGTTTGCAAATAGACTAGCTCCGGCTCTCCCAAGCATATTTCACCCGGACCAGTCTGGGTTCATCCTGGGCCGTAGCACACACGACAACATCAGGCGCACGATCAACATAATTGAGTCAGCTACCAGAATGGGATCGGAACTCCTAATCAGGTCTCTCGATGCACACAAAGCCTTCGACAGACTGGACTGGGGCTATATCCAGGAAACGCTGCGCCATTCCAAATTCGGCCCGAACTTCTGCAAATGGATCTTATCCAATTACCAACACCCCTCCACATCCCTCAGAGTGAACGGGTGCAAATCCGAAAGAATAAGCATCACAAGAGGTACCAGGCAGGGCTGTCCCCCCTCATATTCGTGCTCTCGATGGAGCCCTTCGCAGATTGAATTAGAGCGAACCCGAGGGTCCACGGCCTCTCGGTCGGTGGAGAATCCTACAAAGTATCCCTGTACGCAGACGAGGTACTCCTGACGACCACTCAACCAGAAAAATCCATGCAAGCCATCTGGCAGGAATTAGAGCAGTTTAAAGAAGCAGCCGGATTCCAAGTAAACTTCACAAAATCGGCAGTAATGAGTCTCAACATGCAGAAGAAACACAGGGCTTCCCTAGGGGCCAAATACCCAATCCCATGGGTAGAGCGGCACCTCACCTACCTAGGCGTCCAACCCCCAAGGAAACCAGAAAGAATCCACAAAACAAATTTCTCTCCATTATTTGCAGATCTTCGAAGGGACCTGGCCAGATGGCAAACGCAGGAAATCTCTTGGTTCGGCAGGATCACTGCCGTCAAAATGAATCTAATCCCAAGACTATTATACCACTGCCTGGCCCTCCCAGTAACAGTCCACAAGAAAGCTATCCACAAATTACAATCGGACCTCCTAAAATTCATCTGGGAAGGGAAGAAGCCCCGTATACCAAAGCGCATCATGCTCCGAAGCACAGAATTAGGCGGCCTAGGGGTCCCAGATGTTGCCAGGTACTGCCTGGCGGCCCAGCTCTCCCACGCCTTTGCGTGGAAACTGCAGGACCCACGACCTCGCTGGCTGGCATTGGAGGACAGCTGGTGCCTGACGCCAATAGAAGGCCTACCCACATAAGAAGCCCCACCTACTCCAACAAGGAACCACTAACAGCAACAAAAAACACAGTGGCAAGCTGGAGGAAGGCAGCCCGCCAATGGAACCGCAGAACTACGATAGGCCCACTCACTCCCATCTGGGACAACCCAGATTTCTCCGAAGGCCTCTCCCCCAACCGCTTTGGCAAATGGAAAGCAGGAGGACTGCGTGTCATCGCGGACTTCTTCGAAAACGGCAACCTGCTGAACTTTGAAGCATGCAAAACCAAATTCCTAGTCCCTGAAACCGAAAGGTTCCGATACGCACAACTGAGGCACTGGCTGTCAAACAAAGGAGTCAAACTAAGCAGAAGCAGAGAACTATCGGCCCTAGAGAAAACCCTCACTGCCACCCCTCCCAAAGGCAAGGTGGCTATCCTGTATAGGCTCCTGGACAGAACGGACCCAAACAAGAAGGAACCCTACATGTTAAAGTGGGAAGAGGACATCGGCAGAGAGATAGATCCGGAGGAATGGAACTGCATCTGGTCCCGCGCGCACAAGAGCTCCAAATGCGTAACCAACAAGAAAGGAGCCTATAAGGTGTGTTACAGATGGTATTGAACCCCTGAGGTCCTCAACAAATGCAACCCATTAATCCCATCGCACTGCTGGAGGGGCTGCTCCGTCAAAGGTACGCTATTCCACCTACTGTGGACCTGTCCTAAAGCAGCCCAATTCTGGCGGGAGGTCCTCGACCAAATCAAACTAATCACAGGCATCACGAACCCATGGGACCCTGGAGTAATCCTGCTGGGAGCAACAGGCGAAGGCCGATTCCCTCTAACCGGCCGCCTAGCGGATCTCTGTTCGCAACTTTTAAGAGCAGCAAAAATATCAAATCGCCAGGCTCTGGAAACATCCCGAGGGCCCGTCCATCCCAATGTGGTGGACCAAATGCTGGGAGATAGTAGCAGCAGAAAAAAAAAATCACTGCAGTGCGCTTCGACAATAGAAGTAAATTCCACCAAATCTGGGCCCCATTCCTAGATTACACGCAGCAATTCCCGGGAGTGGCGAGACAGCCCCCAACCTTATGCTGGATGGAGAAGCTCGACTAAGGTCCCCCAGCGGACGCGGAATGAAAGCACACCCCCGAGACCACACCGAACTCCAACACTGATAATCGGCCGACTTCCTTGTCACCACTCGAATCCTGTCCTAGGGGTCAGCCCCCGTTCCTAAGCTATGCAGCAAAGAGACTCCCACGACAGTTTAATGTGAATACTGATGCTCCAGTGTCTCCCCTCTCTCCCCCCTCCCACTGTTTCCTTTTGAACTCTAGTTCTACTGTTTTACCTGTTGACTGAACAATGCTTCAATGTTACCTTAATTCCGATGGCTTACTGGAAGCTGTATGTTTCGTCTCATTTTATGTTCGTCACTTTAGCAAAATAAAAAAAGCTTTTTGAAAAAAAAATAATGGAGGACTGGGAGCACGACACCACCAGCCCTAAGTATTTGATGAGATCTGGGGACCATCACAGAGAAGTAGTTCCATGGCAGTCCAGTGTGCTACCTGCGAGGGGGGAATATTTTGGATTTTGAAAAGTTGATTGTGAAGCCAGAATGTTCTCCTATGCATGTGATATCTGCCAATATTGGTGTCAGATTAGTTAAGGGGTCCCCAAGATACAATATCACATCGTCCGAGTATAAAGATACAATCTCAGAGGAGCCGCTTAGGCGAGTCCCATGGTGACTGGTGGATCCTGATAAATTCTGCCATTGGCTCGATGGCCAGAGCAAAGGGGAGAATGGGCAGCCCTGTCGGGTTCCGCTCTCCAGTTAAAATGTCGTAGATGTACATGCATTAACCAGGATCTTGGCTAGTGGTTGTGTGTATAAGAGTTTGATGTTCTTAACCTATTGGGGCCAAATCCCATCCTCTCCAATGTTACAAAAAGGTAGTCCCAAGCGATCATTTCAAAAACCCTTTTGGGCGTCAATCGTTATGGCCACTGCTTGTGCGACGGGATCTATTCTAGCTAATATATTAAATAGCTGTCTAATATGGAGGGCAGTGGACCTTCCCGAATTAAATCTGGCCTGATCTGGATGCACAGGAGTAAGAGATTGGCTAGCACTTTTGCATATATTTTGGTGTCACAATTTATAAGGGACAGGGGTCTGTACAAACCGCATTCATTACTTGGTTTATCCGGTTTTAGCATGACTGATTAGGGCTTCTCTCCGGGATTCCGGAAGGGTATGAAGATGGGAGGGATTCCTCACAAACCAACAGTAGGATTGGGGATAGTACAGCTGCATACTCCTTGTAGAATTCGGCCGTGAGGCCGTCTGGGCCCAGAGCTTTGCTTCTGGGGAGGGTGGAGATGACCGCCACAATTTCCTCTAGGGTGATCAGTAGTTCCAGCTCCTCCTTGGATTTCGCACGGAGGCAAGATAATGGATGTTCTGGAGGAGATTGCGAATGGCTTGTTCATCGCTCGGTGTCGGTGCAGTATATAATGTGTGGTAGAGGGTATTAAACACCTCAACCACATCTGCATCGGACCATTGTATTTATGGATAACTACTTGGTCTCTGCCACGCTCAGAGTGGACCACCCTTGCCAGTGTCTTCCCCGGCCAATCCCCTTCGCCGTATTTCCTGGCCGCAATTGGACAGAGAAAATATCGGGTTTCTCTCAGAGTGAGGGACTCAAACCTCTAGTTCTGAGCGGATTTCAGCCAGCAATGCAGGTTCGGAGGTTCTGGACTATTCTTGCTCGAGGTGCTTGAGTGATCTCTCGGCGTGGTCAAGGTCCCGTCTAATGCATTTAAGTACCACAGGCTCCCTAGACATCGCCATGCTTCTGATGTATACTTTGAAGGCCTGCCACCGGACGCTGTGCAAAGTATCTCATCCAGAAGCGCTGTGGATTTAAACCTCCTGGAGCAGCTAGATGGGTCGGTCCTTAATTTTAAAGTTAGTGAAACCCAGAGAGTGGTCGGACAGGGTGCGAGGGCCGATTTTGACCTCAAACTATTTCCCTATTAGTGAGGCAGAGACAAAAAAGATCTATACGGGAGGACATGTCGTGCAGCGAAGAGTAGAAGGTATATTCTCTTAAAAGCAGGTGTGTGGTTAGCCATGCGTCCCTCAGATTCAGTGCCTGCATAACGTAAAGTAGTTGGCAAGCTGCTCAGGGTTGGGGGCGAGGGGCTATATTGGTTCTATGAAGCGTACAATCAAAAATAATCAAATATCCCCTCCCCATATCAAGGGTAGCCCTTGATACCAGGCAAGGGTGTCTTTCAAATGGGAGAAGAACTCTGGCGAGTCGGTATTGGGGCAGTAAGTGTTAATGAGTATGAGCTCTAGGCCTTCCAAGACGCTGCGTATTACCAAATACCTACCCTCTGGATCCACGTGTGTGTTTCATCACGACTTTCAGAGATTTGTGTACAATCACCATAACGCCTCTAGATTGAGTGGAGAATGAGGTGCAGTTTCTATTACCACCCCAAGAGGTGGTTATGTTGCAGCAAATGTTTTCTTTGGCATGGGTTTCTTGCAGAAACAGTATATTGGCCTTGTGTCTGTGGGCATAGGATATTACTTTGCATGACTTGGTAAAATTCCCCGGACTTTACAGCTTAAGATCTTCACCTGTTGTGCCATGTCCACCTTAATGGATCCAGTTCGTCTGTGTATGATTGGAGTGTCATTGCCCTTGTTATGTGTATCCCGCATACCACTGAGCCCAGTCAATATTCTATGCTGTTCCCCGCCTGCCTCAAACTAAAATTTTGTGACAAGCTCTACTTCTTTACGGTACCCAACGAGGCAGTAAAGTTCATAGAGGTGCAAATCCCGATGCCCGGTGGAATGACCCATGTGAACACGCTTGAGCACGATTGCTATAACCTTGTCTCTATACCTATGCAAAGCTATGTGCTGATTGTAAGTTTCGCCACCTATACACTTACCATGTTTATGACGTGCTTATGACGTGTTGTCCTCTTTACAGCCTATTGCTGTTGCCCAGTCACCAGGTTTTTAATGATTCCCTTTAGTCTTACCAGTGACAGAGCGCAACATGCGCTATGATAGTATATCGCACAACGGGCGCTTCTTATGCTGTCGGAGTAAAGAACAGACCCGGTTCTGCCATTCGTTCCCCCCTCCTTCACTGCCCCCCCCCCCCAACCCCAGCCTTGCAGTACGATTCCCCTCCCTCTTCCTCCAAACACCACCAAATGCCAACTGGGCATCGGGACTACAAACATAGTACGTAAGAGTAACTGCAGATGGGAGCGCTGTTGCCGCACAGCAATAAGCTGTAAAGAGAACAACACATAAACATGGCAAGTGTATAGGTGGCGAAACTTACAATCAGCACATAGCTTTGCATAGGTATAGGCACAAGGTTATAGCAATCATGCTCAAGCGTGTTCACATGGGTCATTCCACCGGGCCAGTCATCAGGATTTGCCCCTCTATGAGCTTTACTACCTCATTGGGTACCATAAAGTAGAGCTTGTCACAGATTTTTAGTTTGAGGCAGGCAGGGAACAGAATAGCATATTGTATATTTCTCTCGCATAGCTTTTTTTTTTTACTCCAATGAAATGGTGCCGTTCCAGCTGAACAGGAATTGAGAAGTCCGGGATTATGCGGATAGTTTGAGACGAAAGTCTTAATTCCACCTTTTCCCTGAGCCAGCCAGAGGAGTGCATCTCTGTAGCTAAAAATGTTGGCTATAATCGGCCTGGGTAAGTCACCTGGCTTCGGTTTGGGTGAAAGCGCTCGGTGTGCCCGTTCCACAGCCAAAAACAAAGAGGGCAGGTTGATCCAGCCAGTCCTTAAGGTTTTTCGACAGCCAGCTAAATGTTGCCCGTCAAAACGTTTTCCGGAGCACCCACTATCCTAATGTTATTCCTTCGGGAGCGCAATTCAAAGTCATCCAACTTGGCTTTGACTGGTTTCATGTCTTTGGAAAGGGAGGTTACCATGTCCTGCAGCGTGCAGATGCTGTCCTTGTTGGTGCCAATCCTGTCTTCTGCGTCAGTTATCCGGGCCCCTTTGTGCACACGCTGAGAGCATATCGATACTACACTTGCATTGATGTCATCCAGTTTTTCATGTAGGGCTGCAAAGCCCTTCGCCATAGCTTCCATCATTCCAGAGAGGTCCGTTGCCTGCAGGGGATCAAGGGACACCGTGGGCAGCTCTGATGGAGGTTGCCGAGGATAGTTTGAGTCGCCTTGTGGTGTTGCCTTGGCAAACTTGTCCATTGCACTCACCTTCCTACCCCCGCCATCTCCCTTGGTCATGCCCGGTCGAGGTGGAGCAGTTCCAGGGAGTGACATGGCCGCGGGAGGTATAACTTGGACCCGGGAGTAGGATATCTGTGGGTGCCTAGATTCAGCAGGTTTTGCAGCAGGAACTGGGTGCGTCATGTCGGGCTGCTCTGCTGGGAGCGTCGATGGATCCGGTGGGCACCGGTGGGATCCTAGTAATGTATGGTGCCCCAGGAGGGGATGTCGTCAAGGGGGCCTCAAAGGGTTGAGGCTGCAGCTGGGTGTGGATAGAGTGTCAGAGGTGGCCGGTGAGAGGGCGGCAAAGGCTTGGCAAAGAGATCCTAATGTGCTTGGTAGGTGCAGAGGCAACCACGCTTCCACCCGAGGTTTCCAGTTGGGAAATATCTGTTTCTCACTATTGTATGCAAGTTATGTCAAACTGTGGTGGGTGCTGCATAGACGTGGTGATGGACCAGGGTTGACTCTAGTGCATGAGCTTGAGGGGCGGTGCAGCGGCCAGTGGAGGGGGTCCTTGAAGGCTTGGCTCAGGTGGTGCAGAGGGCCTCCTCTGAGGTGCCGCAGCATGCGCTCTATGATTTGGTTCTCAAAAATGACGGAGTACATTCGCAGCGGGGCAGGCAGCAAAGAACGATGGGTATGGGGCGCCTCCGGTGCCGAGGCAGCCCGCACCCACCCCAAAAGCAGGGCAAGATGGTCACACTCCATATAGGTGGCGAGCACAGAGGGTGCAGGAGGAGTTTCTTAGCTCAGAGGGATAGAGCAGGGGACTGTATTTCAGCAGCAGTCATTTAGAGATTGGGTGCTTGTAGCCAGGAGAAGGGGGTGAAGATGATGCGTTGTAAGCGGAGGGAGTTCATCCTAACCGGAGCTGGGATGCAGACGTTCGCAGGGTCCAGCAGACCAGAATCGGTCTGTGGTGTAGCAAGTAGCGGTGTCTCATATGGAGATGAGCTGATCCCCGCCCATGACAATAAACACAGGCTGGATGCACAGGATGACCCCAGACTGTGCTGCGTTTGGTCAATTTCCAGTGAGGCAAGCTTTGGGGCACCGCACAGAGGGTCCAGTCGGCCCGGCGGTTAGCTGGAAATGGGATAGCTCCAGTGTATGGCTGCAAAAGGGCTCATGCGAGCACCAAGTCCATGTAGCACCACGTGGGTGTGAGGCAGTGGTGCCGTGATGCAGTTCAGTCCAACTCCAGGGGTGCAGGGCACTGCTACAGTTGTGGAGTCAAGGGGGCTGCAACAGGAGTGTGCAGCACCAGATCCGAGTCAGTGTCCGCCAGGGTCTCCTGCCCTGTGGACTCGTCAGCTGCACTGGTGGATGTCAGTCATATCCCCAACGTTCCATCAGATCCTGGCGGGTCCCCACCAATGTGCGTCCCAGTTGATCTAGGATAGGGTGCCCTGAGGCCACGGCATATGCCAGTGAGGGAGCAACAGTGTGGGGCCAGCAGGGCGACAAGGATGTTGTCTTGGGATCCCTCTGCGCCCTCAAGCTCCGGGTCTTGAGTTGGAGTTGGATGGCTGTAGGCGGGTCCCAGGGGGTTTGTTCCCTCGTGGGCGGCTGGTTCGTCGTCGCTCAGCCGGCTGGTCTCTAGCATGGACCCGAGCTCTGCAGTCCAGAATAACCAGGTTACTCACCGTAGTGACCACCTTACTCTTAGTCCATAGTCCCCTTTCCTCCATACTTATGGAACATTCCTCCATCCTGTGGGACGGGACCGGAGCACTTTGTAAAAGCATCGAAAAAAATGTGCAAACATTTTAGTCCTTCCTCTCTTTCTATGTGCCGTACCCCGCCCATCTTAGCTCCGCTGCACACATCGCCCATCAGTCCTATCGCCAGGTCACAGACCTTTAAGCAATAATAGAGGAACCTTATTAGAGGGGACTGCTGGCGGGCGTATGGAGGAAAGGGGACTATGGACTAGGAGTAAGGTGGTCACTACGGTGAGTAACCTAGTTATACTCCTACGTCCCGTCCCCTTTCCTCCATACTTCTGGGAGATTCCCAAGCACTCGTTACAGGAACTACGGGTGGATGGAAAAACCCCTATTGAAAAAGGTTCTTCAGCACAGCCTGGCCAAATCAGCTCTGGAGCTCAAGTCTAGACAATGTTTACAAAAAGCCGATGGGGAGGCCCAAGTAGCTGCTTTTGCGATGGTCTCCAAGGGGACATATTTTTGAAAAGCAACTGTGGTTGCCTTGCCCCGTGCCAGGTGTGCATGAATACCTTTAGGAGGCTGTAGCCCTTGGACGGACAGTGTAAGACTCCGTAATACAGGCAGCGATCCATCTGGAGATAGTCGCCTTAGAGGCCCGTTTACCTTGTGGATTACCAAAGGTCACCAACAGTTGAGAAGAGTTCCTAAATTCAGATGTTCTGTCTAGATAGAATTTAAGAGCCCTTCTCACATCCAAACAAAGCAGAACCCTTTCCGCTTCTGAAGCAGGGTTCGAAAAGAAGACCGGTAGGGAGATCGATTGGTTCAGATGGAAATCAGAGACCACCTTCTGCAGGAAAAAAGGATTTGTCCGTAGGACCACCTTATCCTTGTGGAAAACCAAGAAGGGAGGCTCCACCGATAAACTTGGAGTTCACTCACACGCCTTGCTGAAGTAACAGCAACCAAAAAGGACACCGCCACGAAAGGTGCTTGAGGTCCACCGTGGCCATTGGTTCAAAAAGTTTATGGCACAACGCTGTAAGAACCACATTCAGATCCCACACCAGGTGCGGCTTGCGAACCGGGGGATAAAGGCGCGTCAAACCCGCGAAATGTCTCCTAATCACTGGATTAGACAGAGTAAGAGAATTGGTCCATGGATAGGTAGGCGGATACCGCCGAAAGATAAGTTTTGCAAGACAGAACGTGAATGCCCGACTCTGCAAGGTGGGACATGAAAGACAGTGTCGATCGTAGCTGCCCTTGGGTCCAGCTGTTTGTCTAAGCACCAATGACAGAACCTAAGCCATTTGCTTCTATATTGAGACCTTGTCGAGGGTTTCCTGGCTGCCTCAATAATGTGCATGTTATCCGCAGACAGGTTGAGATGTTCTAATGACTTGAACTCAGGCACCATGCCGCCAAGCTGAACGATTGTGGAGAGGGATGCCACAGGTGTTGATCCTGGTGAAGCAGGTCGGGACTCACTGGTAGCCTGATCGGTGGATACACTGACAGGTGTTGAAGTTCTGAGAAGCAAAACCTGGCCAGCCACCATGGGGCTATGAGCAGAAGAGGACAGTTCACTGTGTTCTTCAGCTTGCAAATAGTCCGATGAATCAGAGGCAGAGGCAGGAAAGCATAGGCCCTCATGTTGTGCCATGGAATCTCAAGAGCATCCCCCAGAGAGCAGGCTCCCAGCCAGTTTCTGGAGGCATACAGAGGAAGTTTCTTGTTTGCCGTTGTCGCGAAGAGGTCCACCTCCGGAGTGCCCCAACGCAGGAAAACCCAGGAGAGGATCTCCGCCTTCAATTCCCACTCGTAGCTGACCATCATCCGCCGACTGAGGGCATCTGCCGTGACATTCAGATGGCCCGGAATGTGTACTGCAACTAGCCAGACACCATGACGAACCGCCCACTCCCAAATCTGGATGGACAGGTCCACGAGAGGGGGAAGACTTGGTGCGCCCTTGCTTGTTGATGTAATACATTGACACCACATTGTCTGTGCAGATACAGACCACTTTGTTGGCAATGATCCGTCTGAACGCCTTGAGCGCTAGGAAGATCACCAGAAGCTCCAGATGATTCATGTTGAGGAGCTTGTCCTGATGCGACCAAAGATCTGAGACGTGAAGAAGATCCAAGGTCTTACCCCACCCCAGAAGGGAGGAGTCCGTTGTGAGCGTCACCATAGGGGCTGGGTCCTGAAAAACCACACCCACCGACAGGTTGCTGAGAGACGACCACCACTCCAGGTCCGCTCTCATGGAAACCGGTATCAATATCAACTTGGAGTCCGGATCCACAGCCTGACGCCAAGAACTCCGAAGAACCATATGAGTGCGCCTCCTCTTGAGACAAGCAAGAGGAAGAGCCAATACGCACCAGGCCATGAGGCCCAGAAGCCTCTGGAACCGCCAGGCTGACATGCTCTCCCACTGTGCAAACATCTGACACGTGGCCAACAGATCCGCCATTCTGTCCCCAGTCAGGTACACTCAGCAATCGATCGTGTTCCAGCGAAAACCCAGGAAAATCCTACGAGACCATCATGATTTCCGCCAGTTCACCGACAGCCCAAGATGGAACAGGAGCTGAAGGAGAGACTGAAGATTGCACGCGGCTTTTAATAGGCAAGGGCTGCGTAAGAGCCAGTCGTCCAAATACTGATACACATGGATACCCTGCAGACGAAGATAGGCCTCAATCACCAACATCATCTTCGTGAAGACACGAGGTGCCGAGCTGAGGCCAAAAGGAAACAAAACTGGAAGTGCTCCTCTCCCACAGAGAAGAACAAGTTACTATCTTACCTGGTAACGTTCTTTCGATGGGATGGTCCGACGATGTATTGCATATCTATGACAGTAATCACAACAGCTGTGCTGCTTCGTAAAATTTTCGGCGTCTGCGTCCTGCGTAGATGACGTCGATGCGGCGTCCCCGAGGACCTCCTCCGACGGCCAACGTCACCCGAAGTGATAAGTAGGACACACGACGCCCATAGCCTCAGTTGTAGTTTTTTCCCCCAGAACGTGTGACACCAGTCTTCTGCCAGTCAGACACACAAGGCCTTGCGGAAACGTAAGCTGCAATCGCATAAGAAATTCTGCAGCGGGGAAGGTAGGGAGGGAGCGATATGGAATACGTCGTCAGACCATTCCAACGAAAGAACGTTACCAGGTAAGAGAGTAACTTGTTCTTCGAGGGGATTGGGTCCTCCGACGTATTCCCATATCTATGACAGACTCCCAAAGCAGTACCAAAGCAAGGAGGTGGGAAAAGAATTTAGAACACAAATTTAGCATGCTCAATCAAATTGCGTAATAAAGGACTGCCTTGCCAAAGGCCAGATAATGTCCTTGGATGGAATCGAGGGAGTAGTGACGTACAAAAGTATGTACAGAAGCCCAGGTGGCTGCATCACAGATGTTACGAATAGGAACACCCCTCTGCAGGGCAGTAGATGCAGCCATACCCCTGGTAGAATGGGCCCGCAAGCCAGCCGGTGGGTCCTTACCCGCCAAGCGGTAACACACGGAGATAGCCAAAATAATCCAACCAGACAAAGTCTGTTTCGTCACAGCTTGTCCCAAACGCTTTCCAGCGTAACCAATGAAGAGTTGATCGTCCACTCTGACCCGGGACATGCGTGAAATATAAAAGCTCAACGCTCTCCTAGGATCAAGCCTATGGAGCCTCTCCTCTTCCTTACCAGGATGCAGAGGAGGATAGAATGCCAGAAGAACAACCTTCTGGCCCAAATGAAATTCCGAAAACACCTTCGGAAGAAAGGAAGGACGAACTCGAAGGACAACCCTGTCCTTATGAAACACAGTGAAGGGTGGCTTAACTGAAAGTGCCTGTAACTCACTCACTCTGCGAGCGGAAGTAACCGCAACCAAAAACACAGTTTTCAGAGTTAACAGTCTCAAAGGGCATGAATACAAAAGGCTCAAACGGAGCACCCATAAGAAACTTAAGAACAAGATTCAAATCCCAACCTGGTACCAGAAAAGGTGACGGAGGGAACACATTAGTGAGCCCTTTCAAAAACTGAGAAATTAAAGGAATCTTAAAATAGGAACATTCTTTGGACGAGCGCTTAAATATTGACAGCGCCGCCAGGTAACCTTTAATGGTACCCACTTCCAAGCCCCTGTGGGCCAAAGAAAGCAAAAAAGACAGAACCATGGGAATGTCACATTCAAAAAGATCTGCATTCTTAACTCTGGAACAGTCGCAGAATTTATGCCAACGGCAACGGTACAGAGACTTTGTTGCCGGCCGTCTGGCCGAGAGCAACACCTCCAACACGTCTTCAGGGAGGTCCCAATCCTTATACCTCAACCTTTCACAAGCCAAGCGTGAAGGTTGAGGGGTCTGACCTCTGGATGGAGAACCTGACCCCCTCCCGTGAGAGCAGATCGTCTCGGTAGGGAAGACGACGTGGAGGGCAGATGGACAAGTCGAGAAGGTCCGGGTACCACGACCTCCGGGCCCACGCCGGAGCAATGAGGATCATCTGGGAACCGAACCTCTGTAGCCTCCGCAGTACTTGCGGGATGACGGGGACTGGAGGAAACGCGTACAGCAGTGGGAATGACCACTCCACCACGAACGCGTCTCCAAAGGCTGCTTTTGGATGAACTTCCCACGAGCAGAACCTTCCGCACTTCCGATTGACACTGGAGGCGAAGAGATCCACTTGCGGGGTCCCCCAAAGGGCGAAGATCTCCAGGAGAATCTCCTGAGCCAGCTCCCACTCGTGAGAGATCGTGCTCTGCCTGCTCAGAGCGTCTGCCGTCTCGTTGTCGTCTCCGGCCAGATGAACAGCCGCAATCGAAACTTTCTTCTGGATGGCCCAGAACTCGAGCTGCATCACCTCCCTGCACAGAGGAAGTGACCCTGCCCCCCCCCTTTTTGTTGAGGTAGTGCATGGCCACCGTGTTGTCCGTTAGAACCAGGACACTCTTTCCTCGCACAATCGGCAGAAAAGCCTTCAGGGATAGCCTGACAGCCCTCAGCTCCAACAGATTGATATGGAGTCTGGACTCCGACTGAGACCAACGACCGCTGACGGTCAACTCGTTGGCATGAGCTCCCCATCTCGTGAGGGATGCGTCCGTCACGATCGTCACCTCTGGCCAGGGCAGCCAAAATGGGGCCCACTTCATCAGATTGCCTTCGACGGCCCACCATAGAAGGTCCTGGGCGACCGAGGGCTGCACCTGAACGGGGTCCGACATCCTGCCGGAAGAGTGCGACCACTGCATCTTGAGTGCCCACTGCAAAGATCTCATCCGCAGACGAGCCTCTGGCACCAGAAGAATGCAGGATGCCATGAGGCCGAGCAACCTCAAGCACTCGAACGCCGGGAGCGTCTGGGGAAGTTGAAACTTGTGCTCTATCTGCTGAATGCGAAGAGCCCTCACCTGGGGAGGAAAACAGCCCCAGGGATGTGTCTAGCACTGCTTCGATGTACTGGAGCCGCTGTGTTGGCGTCAAATGGGACTTCTTTAAATTGAGGGAGAAGCCCAGCTTGTGAAGGGAGTGGCAGGTGACGGACAGATGATCCAGGACTTGCTCGGGAGAGCTCCCCCTGATCAACCAATCGTCCAGGTAGGGGTAGACGTGAATCCCCCCTTTCCTGAGATGCGCTGCCACCACCACCATGAGCTTGGTGAAAACCCTCGAGCGGAGGTCAATCTGAACGGCAGGACCCGAAACTGAAAGTGCGAGTCGCCAACCGCGAACCTCAGGTACTTCTTGTGCTTGGGATGGATCGGCACATGGAAGTAAGCGTCCTCGAGGTCGAGAGACACCAACCAGTCCTGAAGTTGAAGGGCCTGGAGGACTTGAGAGAGAGTAACCATCTTGAACTTGTCCTGCCTGAGGAGTTTGTTCAAACCGCGCAAGTCCATGATGGGTCTCAATCCCCCGTCTTTCTTCGAAATCAAAAAATAAGGGGAATACCATCCCTTGTTCCTCTCCGCTACAGGTACCAGTTCTATGGCACCTTTCTGCAGCAGGGCTTGAATTTCCTGCGCAAGGAGCGGATCCGGACTCTTCAAAGAGAGGTTCCCAGGTGGATTGTCGTGAGGCCTCTGCCGAAAGGGAAGACAGTAGCCGTGGGTTATGATCTCCAGAACCCACACATCTGAAGTAATGGCACGCCACTCTACAAGATGCTGCGCCAGCCTTCCCCCAACCGGCGAACCGTGGGACCTGGCCTCATGACCGAGTGGTAGCGGCTGCGGAGTTGCCTGAGGGCAAAGAGGCAACTGCCCGAGCGCCCTTGGCACCTCGAGTACCGTGTTTTCCACCTCTGGCACTCTTACGGTGGCCTCTTTGACTGAGCTCCTCTCGCTTTACTGAAGGACGAGTAATAGCGAAAGGAACCTCCCCTCCATTGCTGTCCCCTAGGACGAAAAGACGGAGGTTGGCGAACTGCAGCACCCAACGATTTCACTGCAGCTTTGGAGGTCTGCAACCTCTGAAGGCTCTCAGCCTTGCTGCCAAAAAGATGTTCACCGTCAAAGGGCATGTTGAGGAGCCGGGACTGCACATCAGGAGCGAACCCCGACTTCCGCAACCACGCAAACCTGCGTATTACGGTGCTCGCCACCATGGACCGGTTGACACAATCTGCCATGTCCAAACCAGACTGAATGGCCTCACACATGGCATCCTTGCCATCCTGAACCATAGCAAGGAAACCATCCCATTCGTCCCCTTCTGAATATGTTCAGCCGCTAATGCAACACAGTTCCACAGAGTGTGCGTGAAACGAGACAATGCGCATACGGAGTTGGCCGCCTGAAACGCCATACCCCCTGAAGAAAACACTTTCTTCGCCCAGCCATCAAAACGTTTGTCGTCCCTATCCGGAAAGATGGTAGGATACGACGCCTGCTTTGCCGGGGCTGTAGCCGCCTGCACCACCAAACTCTCCAGAGTGGGGTGCCTGGACAAATAGCAGGGGTCGCTACTGGCTGGACGGTATTTTCGCGACAAAGACTTGCCCACTGCCGGGAGACTCTCCGGAGCAGTCCAAGCCGCCGGCGCCACCCTTCTCTGCAGAGCCATATGAAACGGCAGTACCGGGTCAGTGGGGGGACCAAGATAGAGGATGTCCGTGAGATCATCCTGAACAAACTCCCCTGGGGGAGCCGACCATCCCAAGTACTCGGTGACCCGAGGCATAAGTCGCCGGTACCAAGAATCGGCATGAGTGCCAGGCTCAGGCCTACAAAACTCCACCTCCGAAGAGGTGTCCAGTCCACTGGCATCATGCAGTGACTGCCTCAGGTCATCAAATTGGCTATGGCCCGAGAGAAGCTCATCTGGCCCCGTAACCAGAACCAAGCCCTCATCACCCTCTGAAATGTACTCCAGGCGGTGAGAGGAAGACACCTGGGGACCAAAGCTATGCCTGACCTTAGACAGAGCCTTTCTCGGGGCTACCCCCGTGCCACGGGGCCCCTCCGACACCACTGCCTCGAAAGGCGTCGAGGGCGCCGAACGAGTCGGCGCCGAGAGAATTGGCGTCGACGTCAGCTGCAGCGCCGTCGACACAGGCCTCGAAGCCAGAGCTCCGAGCGTGTCCTTCGACGACCTAGGCGCCGACAGCGTCGACGACCCCCTCGGAGGCAGAGCCTCGCGAGAGGTCGTTGACGACCTCGGTGCACCAGGCGTCGACGTCTTCCTCGAAGACTGCACAGGTTCACGTGGTCTCGAGTGCGTCGAGGACCGGGACCTGGAACGGGCATGGCGAGAACGGTTACCCTTGTCCGAGCGGGACCTCTCCCACAAACCGTGCCGACCACCCGAGCCCGAAGGCATGCAAGCAGTGTCTCTCGACTGATCACGACCGACCCCACTCGGAGGCGCGGACAGACCGGTGCTCTGCGATTCTCCGGTGTCGCTTGCATGGTGGGATAAGCGACCCGCTGACGGGCGGAGTCCTCGGAAGAGGACGAGGAAGGTGACCGATGCCGGCGCTTCCGGGAATGCCTCGAAGAGGCAGAGGAGTGGCGAGACCGACTCCTAGAAGGAGACCCACTGGACCTCCGACAATGACACGAAGAGTCGCCTCTCGGATCATCTGTCGAAAGCCTTGCAGACCTCGACTTCCGGGGCTTAGGCACTGTACCTACCGACAACTTCTTGCGCTCCCGCAAGGCCTTGGCCGTGAGCGACTGACAGTCAACACAGTCGTCCGTGTCGTGGACCTCCCCGAGGCACCAGAGGCAGGCATTGTGCGAGTCTGTTACCGACATCTTGGACCCACAGTCCCTGCATTTCTTGAAGCCCGGACGTGGGGTTGAAGACGAGGTAGACATCGTCACTAACAGGCTTTTCACAAAAACCAAACAGGTTCAAAGAACCGAGAAGAATACAACAGAACTCCAAAGAGTCAAGGCGTACCGAGATTCACGAAGCGAACACGTTCGCGGAAAAAACGGAACTGAGGCTACGGGCGTCGTGCGTCCTACTTATCACATCGGGTCACGTTGGCCGTCTGAGGAGGTCCTCGGGGACGGCACATCGACGCCGGACGCAGACGCTGCAAATTTTCCGAAGCAGCACAGCTGTGGTGATTACTGTTATAGATATGGAATACGTCGGAGGACCCAATCCCCTCGAAACAGATCTCTCCTGTGTGGATTCCAGATCAGAATATGCATGTACACATCTTGAAGGTCCACCACTCTGAGCCAATCACCCATCTGCAAAGAGGACCGTATCTGGCCGGGCGTGATCGCCTTGAATTTCTCTTGGCGTAGGAAAAGATTGAACTGGGAAAGGTCTAGGATGGTGCGCAGGCCAGCTTGGTTCGGTTTGGGCACCTTAAACAGCCAGGAGTAGAAGCCCTCCCCTCGTTCCCCGAGGGGAACAGGTTCCACAGCTCTGAGGTCCAGCAGTTTCTGAACCTCGGCTTTTAGGGAGGACGACCCAGACTGTTGGAAAGGAGGGTTGAAGGGTGGGGTAGGGGGTAAGGGTAAGAGGAAGCCCGCCCATGAGACTGACAAGACCCACCAGTCCTCGGTGATGGTCTGCCACGCCTCCCAATGAAACGCAATGCGTCCTCCCACTGGGGTCTCGTTCGAGCGCGGAGAACCCTCATTTGGCAGGCTTTTCAGTGGTGTTACCACCTGAACCTGAGGAGGAGGCTGAGGAGCGGGAGAAAAACAGAGTCCGTTGCTGCCTCTGGCGGTTGTTACCCGAAGGGGTATCCGTTCTGCTGGATTTCCGATCTAGAAACCCTCTGAAGCCAGAGGAGGGCCGGCTTTGCGACAACAGTCTCTGGGTTCTAAAAGGAGTTTTAACGAGGATGTACAAGGACTTAACTGTCCGGGTGCTGTCCTTCATTTTGGTCAGTTCCACATCCGTTGTGGAATGGAAAAGCTCCTTACCATCAAACGACAGGTCCAACACCTTGTCCTGCACCTCCTTTGAGAACTTGGTGGCATGCAACCACGCTTTTTGAGAGGTATCAACTCATAGCATAAGGCCCCGAACCGAAGTGTCTACGTGATGAGCCGCGGCCTCCAGCAGATCCTGGGCCAAGACCCTGGCATCGGACAATCCCGCCTTAAAGTCCTCCAGCTTCTCGACCGGAATTAATTCCTCAATCTCCGACAGACCTTTCCACATTTTCATATTCGCCCCCGCTAACACCAATTCTGCATTGGCCTGCCGGAGCTGCAAGGCAGAATTAGCAAATACCTTCCTCCCAAGGAAGTCGAGGAGCTTGTCCTCTTGCCCCAGGACCTGAGTAGCCTACGTAGAAGAGGATGCTGAAGGCCTAGACTGTAAAGTGGCCGCAGCCACCACCGTGGAGGAGGGGGGCGGACAAGATGCTAGGGCCACCTCTTCCGAACAATGCAGCCTGTATCGCGTGTCAATTTTCTGATTGACAAAAAGTCCAGTTTGTGGCTTCTCCCAGACTCTACGGACCTCGGCCAGAACAAGCCAGAACAGGCCAGTACGCTCCGAAGGAGATGAGGTGAACGCCGCCGAAAGCACACCCTCCTGCGGAGCGGGTGCTTCGGGCACAGGGACATCCAATAGACACATGTCCAGTACCTGGTTGTGGAAAGCTCGTATAGAGCGGGGCTGGTCTTCGCTGTCCTGATCGCCCTGCGCATCATCCGACATGTCAGGGTCTTGAACTGCATCGGGCAAACGCCCTGTCAACCGGGGACAACGGGGGCAAGGGCGGAAGGGTTGGGGGAGGCACCACAGGCAAAGGCGGCGCCAGTGGAACCACCAGAGGCACGGGTTGAGCCAGAGGCGCAGGCGGGCATATTTCCCTAAAAAGAACCTTAAAATACTCCCTCATGGGGTCAGTACGCATGAGCGTCTGAAACTTGTAGAAAAAAGCATCCTCTGGAGAAGGCTTTGGAGCTGCCGGAGGAGGCCTCTCACGAGGAGGATAATTCCAGGGACGCAGAGGGGAGGGTTGCCAAACAGGCCCATCCCCAGAGGTGTCCACATAAATCAAGGATGGCGAACCCACAGGCAGCGAGATGTTGTGCGAAAGAGTCATCTGAGCGTTCCAGTCAAACTGGACGAAAAGGATGCGCACAAGGAACCTTATGTTCACCCACAGAACCAAACCCTACACCGGCGGCCGATGGCGTAGTTGTAGGGGAAGCGCCCAAAATGGCCGCCGTGGTTGTGGCGGGAACGACCGCCATTTTGCCATCACCTGAAGGGAACTGCGGCACGAGTGGAAGTGAAGCAGGGGTCCTCCCCGATGGATCAGGGGTCTTCATTTTAGCCTTTACACAAGGAACCTTGGCTGAGCCGGTACTATGCAGCCTGGAATGTTTCTGCGACATACCAATAGCCAAACTAGCCTTCACAGGAAGGACTTCGGCACTGCCGGTAAAGGAGGAACTTCGATTCAAAAGCTCACCCCTTGCCCCCTCAACGGTTCTGGTGTCGCTAAAAGAGCAGGACCGGTGAGAAAAACCTTTCACCGATAAAGCCTTCATGCTTCTCAGAACTGTTGGTCATCTTAGCCTCTGTACGAGGGACCTCGGACCCGAGACCGGTAGAAGCCTCTTCACAGCGGGCCCTGAACATACGTTTGGTCTTAACAAGCCCAGCCGATGCCTCGGGGCGCACCCCAGTACTTTTGAGGGAAGCCAATAAGGAGGCCTCGGAGCGAGCTCTGGTACCCCACGACTCAGTAGAACAAGGTCTACATGCAGCCCCCACTAGAGGGGCCTTGGATTGTAATCCGGTGTCCACAGGCCCCTTACGGAGACCCTCAGAGAAAACTCTGGTACGCTTTTTAGGCTCAGAAGGCACCTCATGGCAAGCCCTGGTGACAGAGCGGTCTTACGCTCCTCCCGGTCCGGGAAGACCCCAGGAAGGAGTCCCGCAGCCGGGGTGCTCTGAAAAGTAAATTACTCACCGGGCGTTTATTCTTTTCGCGATGAAGGATTGAAAATGCGTAGGAGTGCGCTGAAACACCTCCTCCCACCACTCTAACCGACGTTGAAGGGCCCGGACCGAAAGGGAATCACAATAGAAACAGGAGTCCCAATGGTGATCAGGACCCAAGCACTCTAAACAGAGGATGGGCGTCTGCCCTCGAGAAGCACCGCTGATACGATTTACGATTTGGAAAGTCTAGTTTAAAAGACAGACTGACTACTACGCGATCGCTAGCGAGAGCCAGAAAGGAGTAAAAAAGGAACAAATTCTTCTGCAGATGCAAGTGCGTCCAGTACCGAATGAGCGGAGAAAATGACTGATGGGCGATCTGCAGGCGGAGCTAAAATGGGCAGGGTTACGGCAGTGTTCCGTACCCCGCGTAGAAAGAGAGGAAGGACTAAACGTTTTGCAAGTTTTTTTTGATGCTTTTACAAAGTGCTCTGGTCCCGTCTCACAGGACGGAGGAATGTCCCATAAGTATGGCGGAAAGGGGATGGGACGTAGGAGTACGGATGATGTCAATTCTACCAGGCATCCACGAAAGGTCTTCTAACAAACAGGAATCAAGACCCTTAGCAGCTGGAACTGAAGAAAATTGGAAATGGCTGATGGCACTAGTGGCAGACAAAATCAAGATGCCATAGGACGGGGCTTTGTCAGCACCCACACCCCTCACAATAGCCTCATGGAACACAAGGGGTTTCAGTCATCTATTCCAAGAAGGAACCAATCAAATTAAAATGCATGATATCTTTTGCTTTCAAGAGACCTGGTTGCGTACTCCGCCTATAGTTGAAGGCTATTCAAGCCATCTCAACCCAGCAATCAAAGGAAATACTGGTAGGCCAATGTCAGGCCTACTGGTTCTTATTAATAACCAATTTGACTTTGCAATAGTAAAAGAAATCATGCCAACCCCTTTAATCCACATTGTAGTAGGATCTATCAAAATTGCTGACCAACAAATAAGGAAAACACTCATAATTGTTAAACCTTATTGGAATCCCACATCCGCCGCAAGCATGAATTTTCCGGACCAAATAGAATAATGGTTAGTGCACTGTAAAGAAAAATGGGTGGACCCATGTTTTATCATTTGTGGCGATTTGAATTCGAAATGTTGGAATGAATCCACAGGCCTCTTAACAATTGATAGCTTCATTCTAACACCAGCGGAAAAGAGAGGTTACCAGTGGAACACCGTTATGAATACGCATAAACTGAATCTATTAAACGGCAACACCACTGGAAACATCCCAGCTAATATCACCAGGAAACATGGCAATGGTGGCCACATCATAGATTACATTTACATTTCAACGGAACTGATTATGGCAGAAAATAAAATGGTGGTAATACACACGAACACTAGTGATCATAATTTGCTTTCAGCCAAATTACTACCAATTCAAAATAATGCAAAATTCACAAATATGAAGTTGATTGAAATCAATATGGGAAAAGACCGCATCAAAATTCCATCTAACAAACTTCTATCTTTGACTGAAAACACAACCACTCTTGTAAATTTTCTGTATTCTTCAAGAGACAGAACCTTTGAACTATCTCAGCTTATTCAAAACTTACGAGATAAAATACAAATGTTCCTATTTGAACCCCAGTACACATCGGCACTCCTTTGACCATCAAATCATCCTAAAAAAAAAACACTGAGGAAAAGCCTAAACACCCTAAAGGGCGACAACTCTGCACTAGCCGTAACTAGAAGAAAATTCCTGCGTCAGCAATATCGGAATTGGCTAAAACGACATAAAAAGATACTGGATCGCAATGATGCAGAGAAAATGCTGCGCACCATACAGTCATCAAACACTGCAGAAATGTGGAAACAGTTAAATCAATTACAAACAGATCAAAATTCCCTGATAACGCCTATACACCCTGCAGCTTGGATCTCTCCTTTCAAGGCTCTGTTCAATCACGAACAAGAAGATATGCCATCCGCACAAGTCAATGAGAAATGGCATTTAATAGACACCTCAGTGAGTACCATCGAGAATGTCATTTTGAAGTTGTCAAAATCCAATGCACATGGCCCTGATGGAATCAGCAATGCTGCCCTTAAAGAAAATCCAGAAGAATGGGTGAAACTTCTATCAATTCTGTTCGACTATATTACATCAACTCAAAAAACTCCTACCTCTTTGAAGGAAGCAATAATCGTACCCATTCACGAAAAGGGCAACCGACAGATTCCATCCAATTATCGCCCAATAGCGCTGCTAGATTCCATGGGCAAAGTATTCGGCACACTTGTACTTCGAGCTTTGCGAAATTGGGCAACTACATCAGGCCATTTCGACCCATGGCAATCAGGTTTTGTTCAAGGTATTGGGACATCCCTTAACATTCACTCTAAATCTGTTGAAAAGCCGCACAGAGAGAAGAAAAGATCTGAAAATGTACATAGCTTTTGTTGACTTAACTCAAGCGTTTGATAGCATTTCACGCCAAAAGCTATGGACCAAACTAGAAAAATGGGGCTGTCCTGTTTCAATCATAGACCCCATTAAAGAATTTCACCATCATACTACTCTCCGTGTTCGGTTGAATAAAACTGGTCTATTAACCGAGCCAATTCCAACCAACAAAGGCGTCAAACAAGGCTGCCCGATGGCCTCTGAAATATTCAACCTTTTCATTTCTGACATGGATGCTGCAGCTAAAAACATCAGATGTTTTCCCCCTTCAATAGCAAACACCCAAGTCAGTCGCCTAGTATATGCTGATGATGTGGTCCTCATAGACCAAACTCCAATCGGTCTTCAAAGACAATTAAACACCCTACAACAGTATGTGGAAACCAATGGACTTACAATTAATCCACAAAAATCGGCCATACTACCTTTTGGTGTTCAGAGGAGCCAGTTACGAACTAAAACAATGCACTGGTCTCTACTCGGAATAAAAATCCCCGTAGTTCAATCCTTTAAATATCTAGGAGTTTGTGTTAACACAAGCAGAATCGATAATGCGCGGCTCCAAACACTAAGAAAAAAAGTTCTGAACCTGACGGGTCTAGGCAAAATTATCCTGAAACGATACCGTGGCTTCAGTCCGATTCCAATTATTAAATTCTACAAAGCGAAGGTAATTCCGATCCTTATCTATGGCGCCGAAACATCATTCAATTTTAAAGCCAAAAATTGGGCAGTTCTAGAAGGCCACTTTTGGAAAAAAACATACTTCGCCTTCCTAAAGGCACTCCAATACAGGCAATCCGCAGAGAGCTAGGCCTAACCTCCATGCTAGCGATTGTCGAATGGAAGAGGTTATCATTCTATAGAAAATGCATGGAGCTAAATCCTAAAGGCGGATTTAAGTGCCTAAAAAAAGCTCTCATGGAAGAATTTGATCCAACTCTGAGCGAGTGGCAAACAGAATGTCGACGTCTACTTGATGCTACAGGAGAACAAATGGATACTCTAATAAACAACCCAGACAAAGTAAAAAAAAAAAAACTGTACTCCTATGACTTGGTCAAAACCGAAAATTAATGGTTAACATGCAAGACCTATGGGAAACCGTGGGAGGACAGCAAAAGACCAAATTCCTTACCAAGATATCTAAGACTGTTTCCGCACTGGTATTTCAGAGATCAATTTTTTAGATTCCGGCTCAATCTAATTAAAACACGAGAAACTGCCTGGCCACGAAACCACGATACCCCTCTGAATTGCAGACTTTGTCAAGACCCTGAGTCATCAGAGAATCTGTATCATCTATTCATGATTTGCCCGGCTCTATCACCACAAAGAACCGTTCACATGATTCCCATCATTAACAAATACGGATACAAATCAAGAGAACTATGGTGGAAAATGCTTCAATCGGGCGAAAAAACATCAGTATCTCTTGATGTAGTCAAATTCTCCATCACTATACAGAAGCAGCTATCCATGTGTGAAAAAACCGTGACAGGAAATTTGACAGACAGTTAAAATCTAAGGAAAAGTTTCTAATCTGTTTTAACTTGATAAAAGGTTGTCAATTGTATAACCATATATCAATAAAATAAAAAAAAAATTAAAAAAAAAAGTTTTACCAGGCGTCCCCTGGGCAGACAGGCCGCGCGCCATGTGAGCCTCCTCCCTCGGCACAGGGCTGCACACAGCCGCCGATGCACAGTCTGTTTGGCTCTGAAAGTTAGGAGTCGGATCAGTGGTGCCCGCAGGTTCCTTGAGTTGTATGTGGTTTTTGGTGGCTATTGATCTGCCAGAAGTGCCACCTTATCTTGTCTTCTGCCGTTATACGGAGCAGAAGAGCTGAGCAGCCATTTTGTGTGGCTGCTCAACAGCGCCCCCGCCACTGGCTAGTATTGTGTTGAAGACCATGGCTAGTGGCTGGTTAGTGTATATAATCTACAGTGGGCAGAGCCGAAAGGCCATCGCATATTGCATTTTATTATTTTAAAATAAAGCGTGGACATGGGGAAAAGATGTACAAACAGATCAAGGGCAAAGGCCATGGCTAGTGGCTCATTTATATATCTTAGAATATATAGTGGGCACAGCCAAAGATTGTGGCCACTGGCCAGTATTGTGCTAAGTCCATGGCTAATGCCTGACCAGTGTATATAATACAGAGAGGACACGGTTGAAATCGGTATCCACTGATAAAGGCCAAAATCTTTGGTTGGAAGCCCATTAGTGTTTTAAAATATCCAGGTGAGAGCGAAACTGGGACTGGGCACTGAACTGATGATCAACCGACCACCTAAAAGTCTGGGCCACTAGATTACTCCCAATGGAGGTGCTGGCGCCTTCACCCACCCCCCCCTCTTTTCTATGCACAGCCTGACTCCCAGTCTGCCACACAAATCCACCCTGAATCCAAAGACCAGCGCAAGGTATTAACAGTGCGGCAAAGACAGGGGGGGGCGCACTTAGCAACACAGCCTGCCCTGTGTGAATGGTACTGACCTTGTCACAAGGAAAGAATGGGAGCAAAACCAGTAACCCCAGCAATCCTAACAACCTCACGGGGAGGCCTTCTCTTTGATCCAAGAGATTCACCAATTCTTGGGGTATGGTCAAAAGACCTTGGGAAGGGAAACAACTACATCAGACAAGTGTTACGGGAAAGGGACATCCAGTATCCTGGAGCACTCCAATTCAGGTCTGAAAAATCACAAATCGAGAAGACCCCACTAGCAATATCTGTATTAAGGGGAAAAACCCCTGCACGACAAGGGTGGTGGGGACAGGTTATCCAAGCCCACTCCTGTGAACATCCATCTGACCCCGGACCTCACGTCTGGCTCTGGCCTTATACCAGTCAGAATCTTGCCCACTCCTGGACTAGACGCTATGGACCTGATGGATTTAATGGGCACAGGGACTCACAAAGTGACTCATGAAGCAAATTAAGAAAAACCCTCTCTCAGTAGCCCCTAAAGCAGCTGGAGTGAGGCTTTTTTGGCCACAAGTTGAGGGTTCTAGTTCCTTCCTTTGCCTCACTCCACTCAGGGCCACTAAACTCCTAAGTCAACAAAGCAACCAAGGAATTCAACCCATCCCTGAATTTTATGATAAGGATTCCCACATGGCTCGGGGATGTAACTGCAACCAGGCGCTTGCCGAGTCGGTAGCTATCAGAAAGCTGCTGTTAGTCCCGACAGTCACACGGGAGGGTAGTTTGGGGGGGTTCTCCAGGGGATGCTCCCCTCCGTTCCACCTGCTGCTGCAAGGCCCTATGATCCACCCCTGCAACGCCCCTCTGAGCTGGCTTCATCCACCCTAGTGCCTCTAGACCAGAAAACAGTTTGTTATAACCCGGACTTGGCGGGCCCTTCCTCGGCCATTGTACCATGTGAGCTTAATGACCTTCACATAATGGAACACCATGTAGACCAGCCATCGCAACACCATACGACCAGGGAGCCCACCAAGATCCGTAATCCCCATGTTAAGCCCCCCCGAACTGGAAGACAGACTCAAGCTTAACAGGAACCCACTGGAAGAAGGAAAAGGGAATTGGGGCATGTAGACCGCACTTCAGAGGGAGCACGACCAAAAGCTATGTCCAAAGGGGGGTTAAATAATGCTGTAATATTTCTCCATGGGGAACCTAAACTGGCAGCAAACACAAAAGGACCAAGAGATGCACTCTTAACTAAAGGCCTGCATTGGCTCTTTACTGTTAGAGGGTCTGCTCTTGTGTCCTGGAAGCTATGGTGGGCTGCTAGACAATGTTAAATGAGGGTGACACACCCATACAACAGTGTAAAGCTGGAATTTCGGAACCACAGTATGGCCACGGGAGTTTTGTGATGCCCCAGGTGTGTCGGCCAGGTGTACAAGTCCAGGATATCAGTTACCACTGCACCTTCATACAAGTCTGGTTAAGCAACTGGGAGTCAGTCCAACTAATCACCCGCTATCCAGAGCAAACCTCACTCCCCTGGGCCCAAGGTCAAACAGGAACTAACGTGTTTAGGCTAATGGAGTTTGTGGTGCTCCGATCTGGGATGAACTGGGCTCTGACCAAGTCATGGAAAGTGTTTTGATGTAATGTATTTTAGAAATAGTGTAAATATTTGTTGGAATGTACTTTGATTGCCCTATGGCCGAATAAAGTTGTTTGATGAAAATATTCAGTGCTCATGGGTGAAGGTTGTCACCACTGTCCATAACTAAAGACCATGACTCGTACCCATTCTTGTGGTAAAATATATTTGGCCATGCACACAGACCATGGCTGAAGGCCATGCTTAATGCCAGTTACTAGTGAATGTAATTAGTGATGTCATCAGTAATGTGATCTGTGAGATCATCCTTGTGGTCATAGGCTGCACAACATGCAGGTGCGCAGTTAAGGTGGCTTTAGCTGCGCTAACTCTGGGACACAAAATAAAAAGTTACAATGACTTTCTATAAAAGGCAAAGTCTGCAAACGTTGGGAATACCAATGTTAAGGGTCCTATTAACTGTCAAAGTAAATGAAATATTCATACATATTTAGACTACGCCACTACGAAGGAAATCAACTCACTCACAACCACAACTTCATCACATGCACATTAAACATAAGGTATTTAACATAAGGAGTATACAATAGCTGAATCGAGTGTAGTGAATTGGTGCGATTTAAGATTTCATTTGTAAGGAAGCTGACCGTGTATATTCATATTTTATTTACATTCAGACTGCCCTTTGTAGCCTAAATGTAGCATCAAAACATAAGATCTACTACTGCTACCACCTTGATATCAGTCTGGCTGTGGGAAGGTTAATGACTTGTTAATAAACTCAATGTCTAAAACGTAGTCCTGACCTTCCGACACCATCCATTAAGGGCTATACAACACATGGCATAGGGGTCACCAACACACAACACTTGTTTTACCATGTAAATCAGACTTCGAAGGCCGCAATGAATGGGCCTTTGTATGGCATCAATCATTGTGCCATACCCCTGAAACAGGGACTGGGCACTGAACTGATGATTAACCGACCACCTAGAAGTCTGGGCCACTAGATTGCTCCCAATGGAGGTGCTGGCGCCTTCACCCACCTCTCCCCCCTCTTTTCTGTGCACAGCCTGACTCCCAGTCTGCCACACAAACCCACCCTGAATCCAAAGACCAGTGCAAGGTATTAACTTCAGCCAATGTATACACTCATAATTATGATGACCCTTAATTCATGTATGATCTATCTTTAACAAACATCACAAATTCGCTGACTTTTTTCTCTTGGACTTTAACACAGTCATTGAGATACTGAGAGATCCTGCATGGCATCTTGCACACTGTGCAGATGTAGGGACAAAAGAGGCCTTTTTAAAGAACTTTTAGATGTGTGGTAGTTAATGTGAATGTTGAAAGGTTAACCATCAATGACCATTTACCTGCTTTATCAGATTCTGTTCTTATTCCAGGAGTAGAGGCTAGCTAACTAGACAAGAGCTAATGCCAAGACAGGGAAGCGCCATAAGTGCAAGCGCCATTAGCGGGAGCCGTGACATATATATATATATATATATATATATATATATATATATATATATATATATATATATATATATATATATATATATATATATATATATATATATATATATATATATATATATATATATATATATATATATATATATATATATATATATATATATATATATATATATATTCGAACAAAGTTGAAGGCAGTTTTCAAAAATGGCATGGAATAGCAATATAGAGTGACAGGCCAATGGCTTTACATACTGAAATGCTCTGCGAGACATGGCCAAAAAGACAAGCACCTAAGGGACCCTATGTGTGTTTTTATTAATAGGAGCACGGCTATAAGGACAGAAGAATCGATCCTTCCACGGTGCGCATTCTTACCAGTGAAGACAGGTGAAAACCCCTTGCCCTGCTTTTTTGATTCGTTGTGGTATTGGGTTTTCTGGTTGGCCACAGTATAGTTCACAGCCAATACATGGGTAGACATTTAGAGCACAATGCAACATAACATCAGCATTGTCCATTGATTTCATTTGTTCACAGATTCCATTCTGGAACTGACTGAATTGAGCACACGATCTGCTCACCATAGAACAGGCAGCAACATTAAAAGACTGCCCTACACAGGTAAGAAATTCTTACCGTCGAATTGTATGGACATATATACCCATATAATCACCTAGAAAGTACTCAGACTGATGAGGGTTCCATTTGTCTAACTCCGTGTTACACGAACAGAAATACATTGTTTTATGTCCCTTGCCTAAGTGGTAAAAGGGAAGTTATTTTACTTTACGTTATATGCCATACATATTGGAGGCGGCAACATTAAAGGCCGAGACCGACCTCCACCACGTATGCACTTACTTTTAGAAGACAGGAAAGTGATGAGAGAGGAGAGGGAGAGGACCTCGACATCCCATTTGTAGTCGGCACATCACCTTGTGCTAGGGCTGGCGGAATGGGCTATGAGGTTACTTACCTGTAGGGCTATTTAGTTACTGCTAAGGACTTAGCTTGAGGAATACTTTTTTTAAAATAAATATCCTTCCGTCAGTTTTGTGATAAAAAATTGTGGTATAGACGGAAGGCGACTACCTTTTGACTCCCATTTGTTGTTACTACACTAACAAATGTAGCCTTTAAAATTGAAATGGCACTTTACTTTAAGAACACTGCTTTCGTCCCAGATTTCACTGTTGTGTGGGAAACCATCCCGGTCTTTATCAGAGGTATGCGTTTGGCCAAAGAAACCAGTATTTTAAGCTCCAAGCTCTGTATTGAATGGACTAGAGAAAAATATTTAAGACTTGGTCCTGCAACATGACACTCGCAAAGAATAGACTGTTCTGTCGCACAAACATATCTGGAACAACTGGCAGTAGGGCAGCTCATTGTCGTTTCCCCGCAGTTGTGTAGGCTTAGCCCTCCCATCTACACCGAATCCTTTCACAAGCTCCTAAAATGAAAACAAACCAGAAATAAATAATTGAGTACTCTACCCCACACTTCCCAGTTTGCCTTACCCAGATTGCCATGATAAAAATCCTCCCCAATTACGTAGTGTCACCCATCCCAAGGTACTTGGAAAGGCTGACCCAAACGCCCCTCATCTTACCTCTGATAATGGAACCCTTGGCTGGTGTGCTTCGCGAATGCCATGCAATAGGGGCTTAAGTCTTTATCATCAGACAACTCTGCCCTTACCATATGCCGATAAACTTTATATACTCTTGAAATTAACCTGGCCTCAATTGAGACTGAAAAATTCAGTATGGTGACCTATCCAGACCACAAACTAAAATGCTACGCAAGTACTAGAATGCAAAGGAAAAACACAAATATGCAATATTATCTCCCAAATGACATTGAGAGGTCATCGTGTATGCTTTACAGATAATGTGGTTAAAAACTGGGGTGGAAACCAGCACCCGTTTGCTAATCCAGTCCAATATGGTCCGGCCTCCCACCCTGCAATTTACACAGAAAATCAAAAATGCTACCCTACCACATTTTCTATTTGCTGCATCATTGGAGTTTAATATTAATGCAAGGCAGATCACACTGATCCAAGCAATTATCTCCGCGTTATCATGGTTTCCTCTCTGAAAGAACTTCTACTCACGTCCTTCCCCATCCCCCCGTTTTCTTCCCACTATTTGTACAGCACCCAGTTAATGTCTAGCAAGCTTTGTTACATATAAATCCCATAGAGAAACATGCATCGATTTACTCCTCCTCTGACCTGAAGTGCATTTCTATCCAGTGGTTGGCAGGGTTCCCCCCCCATTAGCAGGATGGATTCACCTAGTAGCATATGAATCCCCATATGGAGCCAAAACCTTGACAATTGTTTATAGGTAATGCTTACAACATTCTTAGAAGAGCAAATAATATCAGCTAGATGGAAGAACTACATTTACCATTAGAAAAGTCAAAAGGTCAGCGAGGCGGCAGGGAAGGGATAGAAATGATAAGGAAATTGTCTGAATCAGACAATAAAACCTTAAGCACAAAAATATATTTCCTACTTTACAAATTACCAGCGACTCCCATTGGTAGTTTTACCGCTGTATAACTTGTATCCTATAACTATAAATTTATGTAAATTTTGCCTGTATTATATATTCATCATGCTGCTATTTTGTACATAGGAACCCTATTTCTTGTATTACATGTTTGACTTTGTATCACATGTTTGACTTTGCACAGCAATGTAACCTAAGCTGAACAATCCTCTTGATTTCTATTGCGCCCTGATACCCCCAGGCACGCATTACAAATATTAAAACAAACAAACAGGTCTATCTTGGCATAAGGAAAGGCCTTGGAGATATTGCAAAGATTCTATACCTGCACACTTTAGCTAATGGTTCCTACCAAACCAGACACTTATCAAGACTGCTCTTCTGGTCTCATTAAATGCACATAATGAATTGATATTTTATTAAAATAAAAGGAGGCATTGCTGGGGGTGGGGGGGCGAAGGTGCTATAGCCGAGGGTCTTTTGCTTGTAGTCCCGGATAGAAGCTCAGGGGCTACAGCCAAAGGGGTTGCTAGTCCAGAGTCCCGACATGAGCGTATCCCCGGATATTTTCCAGACCTAGCAACACCCCTGAAAATAAATGTCCATTAATCACCTCGACGTTCAATGTCGCATGCATGAAAAATACTGTCCAGCAAGTCTTCCTCACAGATCAAGCTCACTTCGGTAGACTCCAGTTTCATGTCTCCAGCACGCATCAGTCCTAAAATAGAAAACAAAAGAAAAAACAAAAAAAAAAGACCAGGGACACTTGTTAAAGAGAAATGTGATATGTTGTACTTTCATCATATAATTATAATTTAGAAATATTTATAGAACTCAATGCAGATGGGCCACTAAGCTCTGTATTAATCACTTATTACCCACTGAAGGTGCCGTAGTTAGTGCCCTGAGAATGATTGAGTCTAGTCGGGGCACCAAGCCCGTGGCATGGCATTGTCCCATTCCCAAAACAAGCACGTTACACAGGAGCGATCCAACCAGAAAGCACCCATTTTACAGAAGTTATTATATGCCCAAATAACTTGCACTATTAAGCAGCTATTGCCATCAGAATAAGTACCCCTGCTATTTTCTAGCTATTGGCATCCTATACTCAGGTACTTACCATATATATATATATATACACACCAGGGTTTCCCACCAAATCTCATGCACTCACATTGTTTGACAGGTAATGCATTCACATTTTTGGCAGGTTCGATTAGAATTTCTCTAGGTACTCAGATCATATGGCAACAGGACTGCAACAGCGCAAAGCCTACCTACTTCCCTGTCTTGAAGTAGCTTAAAGGCACTCTTTGTGACCAATCTTAACATAGCTGATAACTGCCTCCTTTTTTGCTGCATTTCTAATGGCCTTTTTAATCTGATGAATCCTGTGGAGTCTTCATTGATCACCAGCCTTAGATCGCCCCAAATGTGGCCAAGAGATGGCAGGCTCTACCTAATCCTGACTGTGGGGGTGGTATTATGAGGGAGGATCACATGGGAGGAGAGGGCAGTCATGGAGATGTGGTGACCCCATCAGGATATAGGCAGTATTATTCCCTTGCATATGAAGAAGACCCTATAATTCCTAGATTCCTGTTGGCATGTTGTCATTCTACCAATCCATCCAGTGGTGAAACCCTAAAACCTCTTCTTGCTAGACACCCTAAGCAGGGTAACATTGACACTTCAAATGTACATAATGCTTTCTTAACATCTTCCAGTTCCAACAGTCTTGATTTGAGCAAAGATCCAAAGCAATACAGCTTTACAAAGTCAAACTCATTTGGACTCCAACTACCTTAAAACCGACAGCACTGGGACAATGCAGAGGGGAAAGGAGTTAATGTGGAGCAGAAAACACACCAAGCTAAATTTGCAGAATAGTTGTAATACCAATCAGCTGTGCATGACATTTAAAAATGGTGTGCCTTTTCAAAGTAGTAGAGAAAGAGAGGGATACAGAGCGGCGCAGCAGAAGTCAGAGGCAGACACGGACGAGCAGGCTATGCTGAAGGATTTAGGCGCTTCCTACCAGAGAGGCGAGAAACCGGTAACAGCATGGTGAGTGCTGAAGGGGTATAAACAAAGAGGTGATGGCTGGAAGGTTTAGAATGAATATTAACCTGTGGCATTGCTCTGAGCACCCCTCCAGACCATCATTCTTTGCATGCAAAGCCATTACAGAAGGGGAAAGACCATATGCAAATCAGGCTTGTTCCAACCCCAAAAAGGGCAGTCCAGCCCGAACTGCTAGGTCACGTCCCTTCTGCACGAGACCACAAGCATCCCCAATCATGTTTCGGCCTTGTTGGGCCTCATCATTGAGGAGTAGCTTGGGTCTCTTGGCCCAGCTGGCACGGGACCCACATCAGGGCATACCCGTCCCAATTGGGACCCCTTTTGCAATGGCACAGACAGGCTAAAAAAACAGTGGTGTTGAAGGTTGCCCAGAGCATTTCCAGTCGTTTAGATTAAATCAAAACCTTCCACCCATCACTTTTCTGGTTTCAGAGTGCTAAAGGGGGATGGACAGCTGAGGAGCCGGCAGCAAAGGAAAGGATGTCAAGGACACGGTCACGCTGAAGAGCCGCAATTCCACCGACGAGTGAAGGCGAAGTTGGCAAGAGAACCGCAAGAGGGTCTGAAAAGCAGCAGACACATTCTCGCAGCACGAACTTAGCCGCAGCTAGACACCACGGGTCGCAGATGCCAGCATGCAGTGAGTCTGCCTTGGAGTATTGCGAGCCCCAGGGCGTACAGACCGGCGCACGATCAATTGAAAACCTATTTTGAATATCAAGTAATACAGAAAGACTGTATTTACACAAGTCTCCATATATGAGAGATCGATATGGGGAAAGTGGAGTAACTTTTGTCATAAGCAAGTGAACTTTAATGAAGCAATTGAAAGGCAAGATCTGTACAAAGCTACATTCATGAGAAGTCAATATGGGGAAGATTGGAACAAGTAGTGCCACAAGCCAAAGAATATTAACAAAGAAGTTAAACAAAACTTGGACAAGTCTCCATATATGAAATGCCAATATGGGGACAGATAGAACATGCAATACCTGGAGCCAATAGAGTATTACCAGCAAAGGAGTACAACTGTGTTATACCTAAAGAGAAATAACTGAGACTGTTACAAGACCTGGTGAAAGTGGTACATCAGGCAGTGAGCCTTTGGGGGAAAGATACCTGGCAGGGGGGATTCCTAGCAGGGCAGTACACCAGGTAATCCATCTCGAGTATGCAAAAGGAAAGACATTGTGAAAGATCCCTGGAAGGAGAATATTCCATCTTTAATACATTGCTGTGTAGAAAATACACTGTTACAATCCTTCACTTTATCATCGTTGAGAAAATGTTATGTGAAAGACTTTCTACTACTCTTACAGAACCACTGTTTGCACAGAACTTTAACATTCTATCTTAAACAGTTCAGGGGAAGTGAAATCATCCCCTGGATACAAATATTATTTTTTGGGATTTTCATACTTAGTTTGTGCACCCATTTGCGGAGTTTAAGCACACATTTTTACCTTCCACCTTTTGGTGTACATTTTTAGTGCAAAGGCCATAAGTTTTGGACACAAGGACAGTTGACGCAACACAGACTGATCTGTAGTTTCGTTTTCATAGGCAAGGAAACTCTTTAGAATAGCAACAGAAAGGCCTTTATCAAACTCTTTTTACTTTATTAAACTGTCTAATGTTGAAAACATTACAACTTTGTGTCCATCTCATCTCATTTATGACACCTCACAGATCCTACTGCCGATGAAAGGTCAGGGCCTGTGTACACAGTGGAGCTCTGTACGGTGGAGGAAGACTTCCACCATCTTGTTTTCTCTACCACTCTCCTTCCTGTCCGATCCACCTCCTTTAGAGAAAGGCACTTTGGTTGCTATGTCAGAAGGGCAAAGTCCTCCTCCTTTTAAGCGCAGGCTTAATTAGGCAGAGCTTTAGTCCAACCACCTACAGGTTTTGCCTTTAAAGAAGGGGTCTCCCGCTACTTCTTCAGATCATCTGTTTGACTCCAACCCTGGAAGAATATTTCATTGGATCTCTATACGGTGAGTTTACTTTCCAGAACCCTCCACCAGTGAGGTGTAGCCTGAGCGTCCAAGGCGGAGGTGGTGTATGTTCCCATCCCATCCACAAGGCACATAGGGGTTGAACCTAGTGCTGGAATAAGACCTGCCTCTCTGCCAACCAAACTGCCGCCATGTCCTCCACTACATGAAGGATCCCTGAAGGTGTACCCAAGCCTACCATTCTGGGAGCAAGAGGACAAGGACTGAACTTGTCCCAGAGATGGGGCCCCTCGCATCCCCTCCGCCCACCACCCCACCGGAGTGGGAACAGCAGCATCCAGAGAGCCAAGAAAGCCCAGAGTCCTCGGCTTCCTCACATCGAACCAGTAAAACTCATTGAGCCGGGATTGATACCTTTTGAACCAGCAGGACCCTCTGAAAATGCATTTGGCACTCGCCAAGCTTTTCATAATCAAACTGCTTGTTTCAACCCGTTTGCCACCGCACCGTGCTGTACGAGCACGTCATTGCCTCGGCTTGAACTACAAGCTCCTTTATTGCATCTACCACCCCTGAACTGCTACTTATTCTGCCAGCCTCTTCACAGCTGATAGTCATCACCAGATTAACCAACCCTGGTGGATCTTCGATCCCTGATCATCTGATTTGGCATCAAACCGAACTTGCGTCTCCAGTCGTTAGCAGTTCGCCGTCTACTCGAACACCAAATCGACTCTGGTGGCCCTCGTGATCTGCTAATCTCCCCATACTGCCTTCGAACCACAACCAGCTCCATTCACCCCTGCTCGACACTGCGATCTCTGCACTGGAACAGCACACAAGAGCTTGGATCGCTGTAGTCGGACCATCAAGAAGGTACTACTGACCCACAACTGCCCCCTCAGTCCATTCTGGGCCCTAGAGACTGGTTAGGGCACCTCTGCCACTCCCCCTCCACCCTCCCTCCTCCAAGACAGTCTTTCACAAATAACAATTTGGTCATTGAAAGTGCCTTTTCACCCCAGTTGAATTCTATTTTGTATATATATTTTTATATAACCAGTCAGTCAACAAGTTTATTCGGATTCCGAAGAAAATCCATCAAACACAAAAAAAAACATCATACAAAAACAATTACATTCAATATTCCAAGAGAACAGAATGCACCCCATCAAAAATCATTGAGGAAAATAAGTAAAACTAGGAGCCCCATTATCATCAAGAAGTCCCCCATTACAAGGGCCTATCCCCCAAGGAACCTGACCAATGACGTCCCATAGGGGTGAGGTTAGCACCAGACAAGGGGGAGGGTCTCATAGTTAACCTCGGGGGGCACTCAAGGACTATTAGAGGATGACTACTGATTAGAATACCACTCCTGGGTGACCAACTAGTCCCCCCACATTGTCCTAGGACCGCCCTTGCCACTCCCAAGTCCCAAAATGCAAGTTCCACAATGTCACCCTGCTGATTGACCACTCTTGGCATTCTGCGACACCCTGCCAAGGATTCCCTGGACACAAAAGAGCAGCCTCTTACGGACCGCAGCCAATGTAGACTTTTGTTGAGGAGGGCATCCCTTGACTCCTTCCTGTCCCTTGCCAACCCGGGTACGCCATGCAAGTAGATGGTAGCTTGTCCGGTCCGGCCTAGGACATAGGGTGGAGGTAACCTCTCTCTACGCCACGAGCCATAGGCTCTCCCCTCTCCAGGAATGAGGCGTGTTGGGCCCGATTTGCTTGGTGCAGTGTCCTCCCGAGATGTAGATTTTGCCTTAGATTGGGGCACCCCATTGGACACTCTAGGCTCGACACAAGTACTGGGGTTGATACCCTTGGCTGCTTGTAGATTCCCAAGCACCATGCTAGAGCAAGGTTCAGTGAACGTGGGTGACACAGGGGCCTGTTCCTGATGGTGTGCCAGGGGGTGGGCCAGGGGTGAAACGATGGGCCCTTTGCGAGCTATTAGAATGTTACAGGGCTCCCCCTCGCACTGCTTTTCCCCCTGCATTCCTATGAGGACTGAGAGCAGATTTCTGATAACTGCCAACTCAGCCAACACTTGGATGCATACACATTTACACACCCTGGCTGTAGAATCACCCCCAATTGAGGGGTCAGTGGCTGGTTTTACAGAGGAATTGGGGTCATCAGGTTGTTGCTTCGGAGCCCCGAGTAAGGATAGATGAGAATGCGAGCTGACTGAAGGGCTTAACGATGACATATAATCGCTCCAGAGACTGCTATGGTCAGAAGATATATTCAGCGGGGGTATGTCAATAGGCGGACTGCAAAGATGCAGGCTGCCCTCGTTGAGTGAGCAGACAGGAGTGGAGCTGGACGGGCCCACCTCTGTGCAAGAGCCAGGGTTAGGGCAAGGGACTGGGCTGAGGACCATGCTGAGGGTTCCGGGGGTAGGATTTAGTGGAGGACAGCTGCTTTCCAATGTTACAGTCCCGGCCGCTTCCCTCTCTTGTTCCCCCTCTTGCTCTTGCTCGAAACAGGATTGGCCGGATACAGAAATCCCAATTGAGGCGCTGGGTATCGTGGGGAGCTGAGGTGTAAGGAGCTCGACCTCATCGGAGTTCTGGAGGGCCGAGTTAGGGGGTTTAACTGTATGACACTGTTGACGCTGCCTCCTGACAACCAGTATCTTGCGATCCGATTTAGGACCGTTAACATGGGGAGCAGACGTGAGGCCAAAAGGGGGGGGGAGGAGGGGCAAAACCGAGGGAGCTTTCCTTGGCACAGCATGAGACTTTAAGGACCTTAGAGACTTTAGGAGAGTCATGGTCAACGATCTCTGTCCCCCCTTGGCAGCAGTTGGATTTATGGTTGCTTGATGACCGTCTCTTATGTGGCTTCGTGTGGTACTTACTCGTGGTCCTCAATTTTCTGAATTTACAAGCCGGACCAGGCAGGTCTCCCGCCGCAGGCCAAACCTTCCCCCGCCGCGCTCTTCACCTCGGCACGGTCCAGCACAGATCGTTGAAGGCCAGTTTGTCTAGCCCCCCCACCGATCCGCGAACACCCCAGCGGGCCGCCAACACCCCGCGCCCTTGACCCGCGGGCTTCACCCTGCCGGGCTTGGGTCGCGGGAGAAATACACCGGGGGGGCGTGGCCACCAGTAAGGAGTCCCTCCAGGGACAAACAGCGTTCACCGCGGGCCGCCAACACCCCGCGCCCTTGACCCTTATATAACCCTTATTGGACATAACCTTTATTTTGGCCTGTGATACTTGCTGTTTGGATCACTACGGAATCACATTCACACCCCTGGAACAAACAAACCCTGGGTTCTATCCAACCTGTACGAAGCAGAAACTCTACTGAACCCGAACCATCCAGCATCACTGGGTCCATCCGACCACTGCCCGGAGATGCCTGTGCAGGGCCCCTAAGGCCTGGTTGGGCTCAAAGGCACCCAAGACGCCCCAACTGACACAGGATAGAGGTACCCACTCCTCCCCGTCGGACAGTTGACTAGCAGGACAGCCTGGCACCTGTTTGACATGGCCATTTTAGGGCATTCACAAGCACAAAAACCCAGTGGCCATCCGTGCACACTTTATGCTGCCTAGCAGTTCCACGTTTAAGCTGCTCCATTTTCTTAATAGTAACTAAAAGAGCACATCCCAAAAAATGCACCCTTTGTTCTGGCTGTTGCCTCTGCTTGACGCTTCACTTCCACTTTATTCGGCTCAAAAGCCATTACAGTTTACAAATTAAAACAATCTCACAACAATCACTGCAATAACAATATTAAAACCTGACAAGATTATAAGAGTTAAATGAATCATCGATAAAATTCAGATCCAGTAAATTTCAGATATATTTGCTCTCTCAGAACATCTACCATTCAATTAAAACAATAAAGGTACAACTTCAAGGCTTATCAATACTCTAGCATATTAAAATAGACAATATAACTATACATACACGGGGAGAGATTACTTGCAGCCCCATATACTACCAAATCTAAAAGCACCCACCAGGGGGAAAAACTGGCAACCCTGGGGGGCACATACCATGACAAAACCATCCATTATATATGCACACAAGTCCACTAGAGTTCGTTCCGTCTCCGGAGCCAGGCTCTATGGATACATTTCACTACCATACCAACGGTAGCCGGGTTTTCGGTGCATTTGTAGCACCTTAATGCTTCTCTAATGGTTCTCTAATGGTTCTCACAACAGCAACTCTGTATTGGCTTTGAACCACCAAGGCATGGGCAGAGAAATAAGAAGTGGCGAATAGTTTCTTCTTGATTTCTACATAAAGGGCAATTTACAGACCCCACCACTCCCACACACTTCATGGTTTAGTAAATTGAGACAACCTAAGGGTGCCCATTCTATAAAAAAAAAAACAGCATAGGGGTGTTCAATAAGTCCAGAAATATTTCAAGTCTGAATGCCAATTTAGTTCCTAGATAACCTGTACCCAAGTTCAAATGCTGACAAGACTCCACCATACTGCACATAGTGAGCCATGATGGAATCTGCAATTGGCAACCTTATTAATACTCATAGGGCAAGACCAAAGTTAATACCGATTTAAAACATATCCCCCCCCCTTTCTAAATTCATTAGATGAGCAAGTGCATTGTGATAGTTCAAAGCCTGGCATGCGCCAAAGTTGAATGAAATACAAGACCGGTTTCATGAGAAGTAGATCGCCAATGGGGCACAGATCTACCTTCAGATATATACGAGCGTTGGGTGAGCCCTGGGCTAGCAAAAGCAAGCTCTTCAAAAATGTATTCTCTACCTTAGTTAAAACAAGATAAGTCCGAGAGGTCAGCCCTGTAAGATGCAGAAGTAACGCCCTGTTTTCTAAATGGCGCTAGAGCAGGAGTTACAGGTCCTCTGCCATGACGATCATGAAAACTCTGGTATAGGAACAACCCAGGTGGACAAGTATTTTGATAGGGTACATTGATATTGATTATGTGTATAGCGCCTATACACAATGTGTTTCAAAGAGGGAACATGGGAGAAAACAAAACATTCTTATACGTCCTTGACACAGATCAGAATGCATAAAAATAACTATCAATCATAACAGATCGCACAAGTGCATGGATCAATAAGGGGGAGGTAGGGGGAAAAGGAGACAAAACTAGCAGTGACATTACTATGCCTAGCAACAATTGTTGCAGTGCAAGAGTGACAAGAGGAGTGGGGAGGAGGGGAGGTGAGGGGGAGAGGAATGGAAGGGGTAAGGAGGGGAACAAACAAGTGACTATCCAAAATAGGTCGACAACTGCTCAGGATAGTGCAGGGGAGGGAGTGGGAGGATAAGAAAAGAAGGGAAAAAGGGGGAACGGACAAGCAGTGGTCACAGGTACAGATAAGAATAAGTGCTAAGAAAAGGTTTAAGGTGGGGGGGCAAGAAGGATGCAAAGACAGGCGGCTACAGGGTAGTGTCAGAATTTGACAGAGGAGGGGAAAAAAAGGGAAGGTGGGGAGGAAGGGGTGAGTGAGATGGAGGAGGAAAGGAGGGACAGGGCGTAAGTCAAGAAGTGGAGAGAGGGGCAGGAGATCATCAAGAAGGGGTAAGGGGACGGAGTTAGGGTGAGTCTAGACAATGGCGGGGTGCAGGGGGGTATGTGGACACTGGGGGGTCAGGGGGCACAAGGAGACAATGGCAAGGGCGCATGTACACATGGACACAGGTAGGGGCAGGGGGACATGAAGATAATGGCGGGGGATCAAGGGGTACATGGACACACTGGGGCTTCAGGGGGGTCAAGAAGACACTGGTGGGGGTCAGGGCACATGAAGACAATGGCGGAGGTCAGGGCGGTACATGGACACACTGGCGAGGGTCAGGGGGACATGGGCACTGGTGGGGGTCGGGGGGGGACAAGACAATGGTGGGGGTCGGGGTGAATGGACACACTGGTAGGGGTCAGGGGGACAAGAATGGTGGGGGGTTGGGGGGCACTGGCAGCGGGCACAGACACACTGGCCGGGGTCGGGGGACATGAAGACAATGCCGGGGGTACATGGGCATATTCTCATGGAATATGATTCCCAAAGAATCATAAAAGCTACCCTGTTCCAGGCCAAGGTCTACCAGCCTAATATCAATCCTCTGATGTTTAGAAAATGTGGGCATGAAGACCATGGTCTTGGTTTTATCAGCAGTACTGGTCAGCTTTGAATGCTCACACCTCCTTGCAAATGACGCTAAAGTAACTCAGTCCCTGTGGAGGTCATCAGCAAAGAAAAGCGTGGGGAATCTTTCCAAACCCATTTTAGGAGGATCTAGACAATGTGCCAGCAGTGAAGCAACGACATCCTCAATATAAATACAAAACAAAAGGAGGGGCCAAGACACACCCGTGTCTTCCCCCTTTACTAATATCGAATTGGCTAATGACTTGCAAACCCACATCGAACCACTGCTTTGTTCTTGGTATATAAATGACTGAACAGCCGAGATTAGCAACTTTGACATTTTCCTTTTAGTCCAGTTCTGTGTGAGAAGTCATAAAATGCAAGCTGGACACAAAGTTGTCATGGTTTTGGTTAAAGACTTATTTAAATGAAAAACGGGTTTGGGAAAATGCCTCTCTGGCCCTCTTCTAAAAAGAAGTTTCCATACGAAAAAACCAAAAACTAAGTATCTGTCTGTCTGTGTCAAGATGTCAAAAACTGAAAAGCCGTCCTTATGTCCAAAAGGTTCTATCCTGACCCTCACACTACAAACAAAACAAAAGTGTTAAAGAAACGTCTTCAACCTGATATGGGCAAAAAGTGTTCACAACTGAAAATTAGAATAGCTCCAATGAAAATGTTCTCCAAGGTGAAAGACCTTGGACCCAGCGGGTAGTTTCCTTCCCCCGAATTCTAACATGGGATGTCAATGTCTCTTTTACTAACAATTCCTTTGAGTCTCATCTTGATTCACAAGGTTCCTGTTGGGCAATAAGTTCTGTAACAGTCTCTTTCACACAAGTGTTTCCTTTGTCTAGCAAACACAGTCCTCCTTTAGTTTCTTGTCGCTTTGCAAATCGCCTAACATACTCCCCTGCCAGCACTTCTCTTGGGTTTCAATTGCCTGATATCCTTCCCTTGCCAGGACTTTTCATGTGTTTCACAGTTCCTCTGTATCACTAAAACAGCATATACCATTCTTGGCTCTGCATATCTGTCTGCATAATGTTTGTTCAAACTTTGCCCCACACTTGCATCTCATGCATCTGTATCTTATTGGGGCTTGAATCTGTACTTTTTCTGCATTCCCACAATCTTCTTGTAGTTTCTATATTAGCAATCTCATAACATTCAAATTGTCGGCACGGTCACTGAAATGCCCCGGGGTCCCCACTTGCTTTGGGTTGACTCACCGGTTCTCTCCAGTGTCTCCAGACCGGTTTGTGCTATCTACTCTGGATCGTGCAGACGTCCTTCCAGCTTTCTTCACGGCTAGTGTCACACGCCTGCTTAATTCAGGTCCTGGTAAGGAGAACGCTGCCTTTTTGTGCCGAGCGCCCAGGAAATCTCAAGTGGGTCCCGGGCATCTCCACGGCACGTCCTACTCGCACAGTGCGTTTCTACAATGGGTCTCAGTGGACTCCTCTGTTCTGCCAGGCTGGCATGTGTTATTTATGCAGCATTACAAAAATATCAAAGCAATTGAAATCAAGCTCCACAAAGAAAAATCAAAAAATAATTGGTTATCTATGCAAGCACAATACCAAATCAGTATGGGCTACTTTAAGAAACATTGATAAATCTCCTCAAAGTGCTCTAAACTCGTCCATCTCAGTTGATGCATGGAAAGTCTACTTGGGCAAAACCTAACAAATACCTCCTATTCATCTTGCTATTGAACCTCCAGCTTTTGACATCTTTTATGGGGATAGTATTCTATCAAAATTCCAAACAGGATTTCTTAAAAATATGGTTACATCGTTAAATGCATCTATTTTAGCTCATATACTGGAAACAACCAAAATACCAGACAGCGGTACTATATACATGGCGTCATTGGACATGACGTCCGCATTTGATCACGTTATACGCAATCACTTATAGAATAAGATGGCAAAACAGGGAATTCCAATTAGACTCAACGATCATCTCTACTCTTCACAGGAATACCCGTTGTAGGGTTCACTTAAATCAGCAAGGAGTGTTAACTGATTCTATCATGACGCATACTGGAGTCAAACAGTGGTGTAATATGGCCTCAAATCTATTTAATTTATATTTCAGATCTGGTCAGACTTGTTAAGTTGCATTTACACTGGATGGCCTTTGCGGACGATATCCTGTTTGACAAGACACCCTTCGGTTTGCAGAACAAATTAGACCTGTTCTGCCTTTATTCCCGCAAATATAATTTACAGGCAAATAAATACTCAGTAAGACCTGCAATTGATTTTTACAATTTATAAAAAAAGTGTACCAATTCTTCTGTACAGTCGTGATATGTGCTTGGTAGACCTAACTTGCTTCCTCAATGTCTTACAAGGTCGCATTGGAAGCAGACATTGGGCCCGATTCACAGAATGTTTCCCTATGGGATTGCACCATTATAAAACGCTTCCATGAATCAGGCCCATTGGGTCTAGATTGTTCCATCCCTAACTATATTGAGACATGAACTTTGTCTCACATCGCTATCTGCAAAATTTCAATGGAGATTAATGAATAATTACGCAAAGATAATCGAGCCCCCTTTAAATTCCTTATATGGTGACTTGTCACAAATGGCTGATATGAAATCTACCTTTTTTATGGTTCTGCAAAAGAATTAACATAATTCTTGAACAAATAGGTGTGGAAAAAGTAGATTTGACTATTCGTCCAGGGTATGTGAAAAAGAAAATGTTCGAAAATGATTGGGTTTGCACAATAGATACTATACAAATGCACTTCCTATAAGGAATATTCTCTCTTTCTTAAGAAGAGGGATCCATGTGCTGCTTGTTTGAGGTTTTCCGAGTGAAAAAGCCTGTAGTTTGTACTTAAGATTCGGGCTAAATCAATTCCATACCAAGAATAGAATGAAATATTGGGCAAATAAAAACGCTGCCAAGAGTGAAGTTTCCTTTGAGGGTTGTAGATTTTGTCATTGTAATGATTTGGATGAGACTTTGAAACATCTGGTTACGGTTTGTTCCCATTTTTTACCCGACTGCTTTGCTTTGGGAAATACTTCACAGATGATGATAACCTATCAAGGGCATCCTTATGGCTTTGATGCATGTGGGGTTATAATAACTCCCTGATCCTCTCACATGTTTGAGTAAAATTAATAATGAATTGATGACAATGAATCTAGTAAAGAACTGTGGCTAAAGTGAGCAGCCTTGAAATGGCAAGAGATATGAATTCCGATTATGGCATGAAACCTATAATGTGCTAGTGCCCAACATACTTGCTGGATAGGCAAATTCGCTATTATGCATCAATGTTTGAACTACGATTTTAAACAATATCAGTCTTGAAACTTGATACCGAATGAAATACTTGCTTGGTTTGTGAAATGTAGGTTTCATGAACTGAGACATCTTTTCTTTTTTGTGTTCAAAGAAGTGACAATCACATATGTATATAAATAGGGTGTAACAGCATTCAATTACTTAATATGAAATTCTATTTTTAGACATAGATAGGGCTAATATCTTGTAACCAGATTAAGTATATATTCATTCCTTTTAATTCTTTGTTTTAAATGAAGTCCTAGTCAAGTGGATTTTATGTTTTATGTCTATTTGTATATTGTCTATCTTGCACATTTGCCAATTTTGCACAAACCAAAGTGTGGAACTTTGAAATTTGTGAATATGTGTGCTTGTTCCCATTATGGACTTCGATATGTATTGTTTGAACAATGATGTATGAAGATCAGATTACTCAAAGTGGTTTGTAAAGGTTTTTGTTTACACCATATACAAATAAAAAATAGGCCATTAAAGTCTTGGGCCTTAGAGGGTGTTCCTCCTGGGAAGTGGGGGCGGGAGGAATACAAAGTCCCGTCCAATGAATTCATGACATCTCCTCGGTAGTGGTCGCCTCCCATGTGATCCTCCCTCATATAGCCACCCCGAGGGTCAGGATCAGGTAGCGCCTACTGTCCCCTGGACAGACACATGGGAAGAGGTCATTGCCAGGGAATCAGAGAGGACTCCATTGGATTCATCACATCTCCCAAGGCAACTACTAAGGTACACCGTCAAATGCAGTCTTTAAATCCACAAAGATGGCATAAACTTTAATCCTCTTTGGGACAGTGTACTTTTGAACAAGGAGGAATAGTAGAAAGCTTTGATTGAGCAAGCCCTTTTCTTTCTGAAACCCAGCCTGAAGTCAGTGAATCATTTTATCGTCATTAAACCCAGGCCTGTACTTGTTTCAGAATGATTTTCGCAAAGATCTTCCCACTGCTGTCTAGCAGCGATATAGGCCAATAATTGGCCAGATGGCCTCTCCCCTCCCCGCCTATTATAAATGGGTACAATTTCAGCTAATCTCCACAAAATGGGACAGTTTTTGCATATACACACTTGGAGAAAAGCACATGAGAACATAAGACAGGGACCCAGATGACAGTTCATCTTGGAAAAGATCCACAGGAATTCTACCTGGCCCAGACGCCCCCGCCCCTTTTGGGACATAATGGCTACTACAACTTCTATACCAATAGATAGCCCCTCATCTTCCATTAGGGTTTCATTTCAAGACTGAATCCCTGTGGTACATGGCAGTCCTGAATCAAAACCCTCTCAACACAAATCCGAGAATTGATAGCGCAATGCATCTGCTGTAACATTACATTGCAAATTTGCATCCCCATTAACTTCGGCACCACAGACTAGCTTCCAGAAGCTCACACAATCCCCTCTTTCACAAACCATTGCAAGACGCTCCCATTCTAATTTTAAGAACAGATAGTTTTTTTCTTTTTGTTTTCTTTTTAGAATGTGCTCTACTGGAGCGCACTAGCATTATATTCGCAGGACGATCAGAGGGCAGGCTTTCTACCAAGGCCTGAATACATTCATAATCAAACGAAGGCATCTTAGAAATGTTATGCTTTTCAACCAACAGCTTAGAACATGTAACAAAAAGGAGATACAATCAATCATCCTCTCAAGGGCCCAACAAAATCATCAAAATACAGGGTCCAATCCAAGCAGAAATGTTCAATATGTGGCAAGACTACTTCATAAAGCTCAAGTTTAATATCCTGGTCCATTAGCTTTACCCATTAAACAGTTCTACAAGAGTGACCCGTGACAAAAATAGCCTGTTCATCAAATCAGGCCCATTTGCCACAACAAGATTATGGGAATGTTATTTTTAGCAGTCTATGATCCCTTTCGTACTTCTTCAAGACCTCAAATTCAATGATCTGTTTCCAGTCCCTGGCCAAATTAAGAACATAATAAGAGGAATCCTTTGGGCCAAAAAAAGTACGCCCGGCTGGTTGTTCATTGTATAAACGCCCATTACATGCTCTTAGCTCCAGTTTATACAGAATATAAAATCTATGTAGAGAGGCAGTGGGCCTCATTTGGTCAAGGGACAATCAAAGATGGATTCAGCCTGGTCCTCCCACAGCCCTTCAAGGCCCAGCAGTGGTTCCATTTGGAGATTGAAGTCCCCTGTGATCACAACATGCATATTATTCCAGTCTGCCTCATCCCATGACGTAACCAATGTGTGAATATTATCAATAACAGACATTGAGTTTGGCCTATCATAGATGTTTAATAAACCATATTTACAATCAGGAGCTGAGGCTACAAGATATTGCAAGTCAGAGTCTGTATCCCTGGGTACAATCGACCCATACAAGCAGGACACCACTCGGTATGCCACTGGTGGTCTTCTGAGCCAGAACTGCAAATTATTGATATCCCTTAATTTCCAGTCGATATAAAGCCCAAATGTCTTGCATGAAGAGAAGCTGGAACTCCCTTATGGACTTGCGTCAAATTGGTGCATCATGTACCCAATACTCCCTTTAAGCTCACTGGTTAAAGCCCAATTTCATCCTAGTTTTGGTCACTTTTTTTAAACAATTTTTATTGCATATTCAAACAAACGAAACCAATACAAAGCAAACACGCAGTGCAAATATCAATAGTACAATTTTCACATTGTTCATTACTCAATTTGGTCACTGCTCCCCTTGTCCCACCCCCCCCTTGCAAGCCTATTTATTCCACTCACTCTGTATCCGCACCGCATGGTGGGGTCTCATTTCCAGTGGATTCTGTCAGATCTTGTATCGTTCCAAACAGTTCCGCTACCAACGATTTCCATGCCATCAGGGTTCCCACCTCTTCCTCTCCCCCTATGTTACTTGCCTCCTGCCATACCATGGTTTCTGCCTCTGCCCACTTCTGCAACTCTTTCCACCACATCTCCACCCGTGGCCTATGACAAGCCTTCCATCCCATGGCAATCCTCCTTTTTGCAAGCACATATGCTAAATCCTTCAGTTTATTGACATGCTTAAGTTTCTGCGATCTGGGGAACCCCTCAGTAAGCAGGCCCAGGCTGAATCTATAACAATAGTGACCCCCTTTTTGGCTAGTTTCCCAGCTACTTCGCTCCAGAAGCGCTCAATCACCGGGCAGGACCAGAACATATGTACCATATCAGCCTGTTCTTCGTCGCATTTGGGACATGCTTGTCTGCCGGAATTTTCAAACTTCGATATCCTCAGTGGTGTCATGTATGCCCTGTGCGTGATATATACTTGTTTCGGTTTTAATCTAGCGTTTGACACCTTTTTATGGTACCCCAGGGCACGTTTCCACATTCCGTCCTATCGGGGCTCCCACCTCCGCTTCCCAGTCTAGTCTCAGTTGCATTAGTTCTTTCCCAACCTTGGACATCATCATTTCGTACAATCTACAGATCTCATGCCCTCCCTCCGATATATCATATATCATGTCTACGGTAACATCTGGCTCTTCTTCCAGTACTGTCTCAGGCCAAGTTTTCTTAATTTCCTGCACCATCCTATGATATGTAATACATTGACCCACGTGTAACCCCACTTCCTCTCCTAGCTCTCCAAAATTTATGATAGTCCCCTCCCACCAGATATCTCCCATAGTTACCAAACCCACCGATTCCCAGTGGTTCCTAATTGTCATTCGTAACTGCTCATCTCCCCCAGCCAACGCAACCAGCGGTATCTGCATGGAGCATGGGACTAGGTTTACCATCATCCGGCATGCTCGGCGAGTTTTGTTCACTTTATATTTTCTCCTCCCACCCTCTGGATATTTTTAAACTATGGGATCTTGCTGACGATCACAGCTTACACCCACAGCATCTCCATTCATCCGAATGTCTGTCTCAGCTGGCCTGGTGGCAATGTCCTCCACCCCAATCATCACCCTCTATGTTCAGGAGCTGAACTTGCAGCGAAAGAGGAATGGGATCCTTCGGCTGCTGTGCCAATCAGAGTGGAATAGCTCTTATCTAGGAGACACAACTAACAGACAGACTAACACCGCCTTAGACACACTTACTTCCCCTCAACAGTACTTTTCATCCGACAGCTCCAAAGAAAGGAAGAAAAAAGAAAAGAGGGGATGCAATTCTCATATCCAACGATCTTCCATTTAATAAACTAGCAATCCACAAGGACTCAGTGAGGCGCTTCCTCCTTCTAAAAAGAAAATTTTGTCGCCATCTGGTAACCCTTGCTTCCATTTATATCCTGAATGAAGCACAAGATTCTTTTTCCAGAGAGCTCAGCATGATCCACTTTGATTTTACGGAGGGCTTTGTAGTTGTAGGCAGAGACTTCAATGTCATGCCGAACCCAGAGCTAGATAAATCCCTACCAACTTCCGCAACACCCTGAACCTTTTGCAACTGTTCTGCGCTGTGGACATCGTGGACTCCTTGTGGGTCCTCCATACCGAGGAGCGGACTATCGATATTTTATTTGTATTGTGCTAGTACACAAGTGGTTCAGAGCGTGACAAGGCAAGGGAGGGGAACAAGGGAGAACAAAACAACAATCTTACTAGGCCCAGTGACATTGGGAACGCACAAGTGCATGGGAGAGGGACATTTTAAGTTACTCACCATGGTGACTAACATACTCTTAGTCCTTAGTCCCCTTTCCTCCATACTTCATGGTTGTCCCTTCCTAGGGACGGGAGACAACCTTTTTCACCAGAAAAAACCTTCCCCTTTGAATTGTTGCCCTGACTCCGCCCATCAGCGGCACACCTCAGTCCCCATAGACACGTTGACAATAGATTACCATTGCCTAATGACACCAGTTTTATTAGGGAGGAGCGTGGTGGGATGTATGGAGGAAAGGGGACTAACGAAGGACTGAAAGTACGTTAGTCACTACGGTGTGTAACTTAATTACTCTTACGTCCCGTCCCTTTTCCTCCATCCTCATGGGCGATTACAACGGAGTGTAGCCTCAGGGTGGAGAGCAGACCCTTCTTACACAAAAAGTTTTCTAAGAAGCGCCTCTCTGAAAGCCGCGTCTGATCTAGAGCTGGCGTCCAAACAGTAATGCTTGCAGAAAGCTGAAGGGGTGGCCCCAGGTGGCCGCCCTGCTCATGACTTGCCACGGGACCTGCCGTTGGAATGCGCTGGCCATGGCCTTGGCTCTGACCGCATGGGCATGCATGTTAAACGGAAGTGGCTTATGCTGTCCCTCATATGCTTCCTTGATGGCCGCGAACATTCATTGTGCTATAGAGGCCATGGATGCCCGATACCCAGGCCTTGCCCCTCCGAATGTGGCAAACAGTCCGTTCGACTTGCGGAAGCCCTTGGTCCTGTCCAAGTAGAATTTTAGAGCACGCCCGACATCGAGGCAGTGCAGAACCCTCTAGGCGTCGTCCTTTGGTTCAGCAAAGAATGTAGGCAGCACTATTTCCTCGTTTAGATGGAAAGCGGAAGGTACCTTCGGTAGAAACGCTGGGTGTGTCCGCAGGACTACCTTATCCTTGTGAAAAAGTACTATAGGGCTCTGAGGCGACTAGCGCCTGCATTTGGCCGACTCTGCGAGCCGAAGTCGGATGTCCGCGGATGCCATAGGCTCGAATGGTTTGTGTGCCAGGGCGCCAAACACTACATTGAGGTCCCACACAGGGTGTGGCCTCTTGAATGGCGGGTAGAGTCTGGCGAGACCTGTATAATGCTTCTCGACTATCGGGTTGGAAGAGGAAAATACCTCTTCCTCTGAATTTCTGTAGGCCCCTATGGCCGCAAAATAAGTGCGGCAAGTGTCCACCTGCACACCTGAGCGAGGTGCGCAGAGAAGGAGAGCACTTTGTCCAACGTACATGCAAGGGGGGGGGGGGGGGGGGGGAGTCGATCTCCTTAGAGGCTGCCCAGTGACAGAACCTGGTCCACTTACTCTTATACTGGCTCCTGGTAGAGTTGCTCCTTCCACCCTGTATGATTTCAAGGTTAGCATGTGATAGGCTGAGGTGCCCTAGCGTGACCTGCTCTGGAACCACGCTATGAGGGCTAGTTTCTGTGGCGCGGGGTGGATGACCCTGACCCCCTGTTGCGGCAGAAGATGTGCTGGGCCCATCGGAAGGTGAATGGGGGTCCTGTCCGAGAGGCTGAGCATCTCCAAGAACCTTGGCCTGGCTGGCCACCATGGACCTATCAGAATGACTGAGGTGGCAAGACTCCTTTATCCTGCATATCACCCTGTGGATCAGCGGTGTGGGCGGGAAGGTGTATGCGGTCATGCCATTCCACTGAATCTGAAATGCGTCGCCCAGGTAACCGAAGCCCTGACCCTGCCAAGACGCAAACTGTTGGCACTTCTTGTTGTCCCAGGAGGCAAAGAGATCCACCTGGGGGTGCCCCATCTGCTGAAGATCTCCTGCAGGACCTGGTCGGTCAATTGCCACTTGCAATAGTCCGCACCCAGTCTGCCGAGTCTGTCCACCTCCAGGTTGGATTCCCCCGGAAGGTGGACGGCCCTGAGGTAGATGTTCTCCAGGGCCCATTCCCACATGCAGACTGCTAGTCTGCACTGTGCAATGGATCTGGTACCTGCCTGCTTGTTGACGTAGAACATGCTAGTGGAGTTGTCCGTCCGGATGAGGACGACCTTGCCCCCAATAACCAGAAGGAAGGCTCTGAGCGCTAGCCAAATTGCCTTTAGTTCCAGCCAATTGATGTGGTACTCCTGCTGGGTCCAGAGTTTATGGACGCTGTGGTTGTCCAGAGTGGCCCCCCCAGTCCTCGAGAGAGAAGTCTGTAGTGAAGGTGACCTGCGGGTCGGGTGCCGAAAGGGCTTGCCCATCCGCAGGTTGCAGTCCGTGAACGACCATGTGAGGAACGATGATCATCCCTGCCTGAGCCCCGCTCCTGGTTCCATGATGCTGCAAAATGCAGCTGTAGCCTCCTCATCCGGAGTCTTGTATGGGCAACGGCCAATAGAACCGCTGCCATGAGACCCAGTAGATGTTGGTACCACCAGGCTGATGTCGCTTCTCTGCTGAGGAAGTGAGTGACGGCCCTCCTGATGGCTGTGATCTTGTCCTCTGAGTGGACAACTCTCTCAGAGTGTATCCCAGACAAGCCCCAGTAAAGTCAGTCTCTGCGTAGGCTGCAGCTGAGACTTCTTGAGATTGAGCGAAAAGCCCAGATCGTGGAGTGTGGTCATAAGAGCGTGGTGCACCTCTTCCGGAGATGCCATCCTGACGAGCCAGTCGTCGAGGTACGGGTAGATGTGGTGACTCTGGGCCCTGAAGAGGGCCGTCACTGTATTTATCAGTCTGGTAAAAACCCTCGGGTTGAGTTGAGGGAATAACGATGAAGCTGCCAAATTGGGACATGTAGGTACGCATCCTTCAGATCCAGAGAGCACAACCAGTCTCCCTGGGACAATGTCTCAACTATGAGCGCTGGGATAATCATCTAGAATTTTTGTAGAGTTAGGGATAGGTTGAGGGTGGATAGGTCCAGCACAACTCTCCAGCCCGCCAGGTTCTTTTTCTGACTGGCGAAAATCCTGGAGTAGAAGCCCACGCCTTGCTGGGAGGATGGGACTTCCTCCACTCCTGGCTCTCAAAAAGTGACCGGATCTCTGCCAAAAGAGTTGCTGTTCCAAACTGTGGGAGTGGAGGGGATGAGGGAGGAGAGGCAGGGATAGGTAGGCCGTACCCCGTGGATACTACAGAAAGGATCCAAGGATCTGCAAAATTCTGGTGCCAGAAATGTGCATGAGAGCAAGCCTGCCACCCACCAGAGACACGTGGACCCGAGGGGGCGTGTCATGCCTTCTTTCCCTCCGAGGCTGTTGCGGAGGAGGGGGACTGGAAAAAGCCATTACCCCCCAACCCCTCTTTTCGTTGCTTGCGCCGATGTTGGATCGGCCAACGGTCCGGCTGCCTGGACCTCCTTTCTTGGAACCCGCAAAACCCTCCGTATGTACACCCTTTGTCCAAGCGCTGCTGTGACTGGGTGTACGCTTTGGGCGTTGCCTTTGTGAGGATGGATAAAGACTTTGCCGTTTTTCTTTTTATCCAGCTCTTTGTCCCTGGAGGAGTGAAAGAGGTCCCCCTTCAAACAGCAGGTCCAAAATGCGTTCCTGGACATCCGGGTTGAATTTAGTTGCAGAGCTAGGCCGTTCTTCTAATGTCCGTGGCAATGCAGATGGCCCGACCAGAGGTGTCAATGTGGGCCATGGTGGACTCCATGATGTCTGTGCCACCATCTTGGCCTCTGCCAGTCCCGCCTTGAATCGTGAGTGGCTATGCGCCGGAAGCTCTGGGAGGAAATCAGCAATTTCCCGCCACAGCCTCTGGTTAATGGCTGCCAGCATTGCATCTGCGTTGGCTTGACGAAGATGCAGTGAGGTGTTGGAATAAAGCTTCTTCCTGTACGCCTCCAAGATCTTCTCCTCCTTGCCTAGCAGTGCCGCTGACGAGGAGGCCAAGGACGACAGACTTGGAGTAGAGAGATGCTGCAGCAATCACCGAAGAGTGCGGTTGAGGATGGGCCGACAGCAGGAGTATTCCCCCTCCATCTACCTGTGCTTGGCGTCCAGGCGTCGACTGACCGGCTGGACTGAGTGGGACTTGAGCCATCCTTTTTTGGCCAAGGAGACAAAGTCTTTCTGCATCGGATCCCTGTTCTAACCATGGGGCGTAGCGTGAAGACCTCAGCAAGCACCCCCTCTGCTGGTTGCTGCACTTCGGGTTGAGGAAGGCCCAAGTACTCTGCCAGCCCTGCTAGACGTTCGTGGAAGGCCTTGGCTGACTATGGTTTGTCGGGTTCCTCCTTCTCATCCATGTCCACCTGAGGGCCCGGTTGGTACGGCACCGGTGGAGGGGTGCTGGGAGCCAAAGGCTGGGGTGTGGAGCTGGTACGGAACCGCCTGCACTATCGGCTGGGGGGCCGGAGTAGGTAGTGCGCCTGCACTGGACCCTGGAGCCAGTGGCGGGAGCACGTCCCTAATGGCATTCCTGAGGATGACTCCCATCCAAGGAGATTTCATGAGCCAGAGCAATCTTTCAAAGAACCGGTCCTCACAGGCCAGAGGCATGGTAGGTGTTATAGACGGGATAGCAGGCAGCTGCTGGGGCAATGCATGCCCAGACTATATGGATGCAGCGGAAACCTGCCCTGCGCAAACGAAGGCTAGGCTGCAGGCCTTGTACCTGGTTGACCCCAGCCCCACCTTGACACTCGGCACTCAACCTGCTCCCTTCCATGGTGCGTTATCGGACGGGTGCCCATGTTGTCTGACGCGTCCGCCATCATGTCGAGCTGCCTGCCACGTGCCATTGTTGTGTTGCTTGGCTCACTGGGCCCAGCCTCGGATCATGAGGCATACCCTGCACCTCAGGTCGAGACCTGGTAGGCGTTTTGCCCTCGGCGGAGTTGCCGGTTGTCCCGCGTATAGGCACCCCCTCGGACATATTGCTAGTACAAGGGCATGGCCTCTCGGGTGAAGACCCGATACAAGAACCTTCCGGTCCCACAGCCCTGTCACCGGGAGGATCTACTGACCTCTCGGCCTGTGGGCCGGTAGCTAGATTAGCCTTGATACTCGTGCTGGTATGAGACCCTGAATGGTTCCTCACACTCAGGCGAGTGCTTGGGAAGGAGTCTCCCTTGCGGGGTGTGCTGGAAAAGAGTGGCCTTACCTTGCAGCCACTGGGAGCCAGTGGACAGATTTCGGGGCTGGAGAGATACGATACCATGGCTTGAGGCATAGGAAAAGTCTTGCAGTGCTGTTCTGGATGAGTTGCAGAGGGCAGAGAGTAGAAGCAGGTAGATTTAGAAAGAGGCTGCTGCAGCAATCCAACCTAGAGAGAACCATGGCTGGAGAGGCAGTGAGCTTCTGGGGGGAACGAGAGGAAAGGCAGAGTACCTCGGAGGAGGTGCAGTACAACGTTTGACTTTTTTAGAGACATCAGCGATGTGGGCGGATAAGAAAGCGTGGAGTCAAAGATGACCCCGAGGTTCTTGGCCTCACAGGTGTGGGTAGGAGGAGGGCCAACGGAGGCAGGTCAAAGTGACAGGAAAGGAGAGTGAAGGTGTGCTGATGAGGAACATCTTCGTCTTGCTGGCGTTCAGGCAGAGATCATTGGCGGTACAGCAATCCTGAATGGCAGATAGGCAATCAGAGATGATGGAAGGAGAAGAGGTGGCCGAGGGAAGCCTGAAAATTAGTTGTGTGTCATCCGCATAGCACTGAAAATCGGAGCAGAAAATGGAAATGCGGTGGGCGAGGGTTGCCAGGTATTGGTTATAAAGCCAGGGTGAGAGGTTAGACCCCCTGGGGAACACCGCAGGTAGAAAGGGAGGTAGATTAAAAGGAAGGACCCAAGTTGGACCTGGGAGGGTCGATCGGAGAGGAAAGAGGTCAGCCGGGCCAGAGCCTGATCGGCGATACCCAGGTTGTCACAGACGGTTGAGCAAGATGGTATGATTGACCATGTCAAAGGCAGAAGAGATATCGAGTAGGAGGAGGTCAGGGGGGATGTTAGAGTCGAGGTTGGAGAGCAGATCTTCACAGATGTTGAGGAGAGCAGTTTCCATGCTTCTGGCAGCTCTAAAGCCAGACTGATGATCATGGAGACAATCAACAGAACCAGAGTGAAGGTTAAGCTGCAAGATGGCCTTCTTTTCCAGGAGTTTGCCCAGACATGTGTTGTTGGAGCACCCAGAGGCCTGCGGGCATGTGGCACGATGTAATAAACATTCTTAATAAATAAGAGTGATGGAGATTGGGCGATAGTTATGTGGGCAGGAAGGGTCAGCTGTGGGTTTCTTGAGCAGTCATGGGAGAAAAGAGGAAAGGACGAGAAAGAGGGTGGGTGTGTGGCTGTAGGAGGGCCATATTTCACAGAGGTAGAGGGGATATGAGGGGGAGAGGGTGGACAGGATATCCTGGGTTTTTATATGAAGTGAGAGGCAAGGGCAGGGAGGCAACAAGAGAGGTAGAGAATGCAGCAGGGTTGGCCAGATCCTTGCAGATTTTAAAGAGTTTGGCCGAGTTGTTAGATGCTGCAGAGACACGGGCTTGGATGAGGGGTCTCTTCTTGGTGTGGACAGAGTTGGTATTGCCTTCGGAGCAGGCGACAGGCCAGTTTGTCAGAGGATTAACAAGAAGCCCTCCATCTCCTCTCAGCCACCCTACACTTACGTTTAAGTGTAGCTAGGTCAGAGTCATATCAAGAATTGCATTTGGCTTTGGTCTTCAAACAGATCCTTATGACAGAGGCAAGAGCATCAGGAGTATCAGACATAGAAGAGTAGAGCATGGACAGGGCTGTGTCAGTATGTGAGTCCACCAATGGGAGGTGGGGGGGGGTGTTGAGAGAGAAGGAGCCGGCGAAAGAATCAACTGACACACGCTTCATGGGCCAGATGTCGGAGAAGGTTGTTGGCAGTGTTGGGGTAGGCTTGGCCTGGGGCGAAGAGAGGGAGAGAGGAGGGAGTGAACGCTCCAGGAGAGAGGAATGGTCAGAGCGATGGAGAGGGGGAGGTCAGAGGAGATCAAGATATCAAGTGTGTGCCCTGCAGAGTGAGTCAGGCCAGAGGGGAGGATAGAAAGGAGAGGGAATCGGAGGTCACAGAAAAGTTCAGAGGAGGATCAAGGGACTACTCCTTTTCTCACCTCCACAGGGGCCACTTCACCTTGATATGCTTGTTATGCCCCCGGCACGGATTACCTTTTTATAGAGGGTGGAACTCAGGATTAGACTATTGACAGACCACTCCCCAGTTACGGCAGACCTTTAAGCATGCCAGCTGCCACCCTTACCCACAAGCCTCCCTGGTTGATCACTGAAGGAGCCCCTTCTATGGGACCCCACCATCCACGAGGAAGCAGGTTCTCTTATCAACAGAAACTTTGAGACCAACATTACCCTGTGCATGCCCTGGAATACCTTATGGGATGCCTTCAGAACGGTCAACCAAGGCGAATTCATCACCAAAGCCTAACCCTTCGTCAAGGCCATAGAGGCCATCAGGAGCCAACTCTAGGATGAAGTCAGGGGCCTCTAAAAACTCCAAACTTCTAGAAATCTACACACAGCGAAGGCAAAGCTGAAATCACATCTAGCTGATCGAATTGCACACGCAATTTCAGCAACAAAACAAAAAGGTACTACATTAAAAAGGCAACAAGGGCAACAGACCATTTGTTTTCCAACTGAAAGGTCTGAAAACTAGAAATAAGATACCTCAGCTTCTCAATGCCTCCAAAGTATTGCATCATGGCGAGGAAGCGAAATGCAAGGTCGCATTTCAGTACTCACAGGATAGCGAGGCACATAGGAATTCCACTAGAGGGCCAATCTTCCTTCGCTATCCCAAACCGACAATCTCCCTGGAACATCCAATCTCCAAGGAGGTGGTGGATGAGGCAATATCCTCACACACCCCCACAGTAAAACCCCTAGCCCAGATGGCTTCAATCATTTTTACAAGCTTTTTTAAAACCAGCCAATTGTCCCTTTGACCAACGGATTCAATTCTTGTCCTCAAAAGGTGGTAACCCAAACAGCAGAATCTCTGACTGTCCTACTCCTTAAACCTGGCACCAAGACTCCAATTGTGACTCCTACTGTCCTACTGCCCTGATGAACACTGAAGCAAAAATATTTGGGAAGATACTAGCCATCAGACTCTCACAAATTCTTCCAATCCTTATAAACCCTCATCAATCTGGCTTAATCACAAATAATTCCACTCAAGATAACATGTGGAGAGTACTCTCTCTAATGGAATTGAGCAAACTCAAACAAAAATTCTCCCTAGAGGCATTAGATGTGAATAAAGCATTTGAGTTCTGGTTAAGTTGCACTAGCAAAAACCTATGAAATTAAATGGAAAACCGTTGTTACAGGGACGTTATGGTTACAGGTAAAACTGAAAAAACCCTGAAATTCGACAGTTATGGTAAGCTAAGCAACCATAACTCTTGCCACCAGTGTGCACTGCAAGGACTAACGCCCATGACTTCAAAGATGCCATCACAAATCTCATTCATTCATGACATCACTGATTTCATAGGTTTTCAGTAGGGCACTTTAAGCATAACGTTGCTTTACGGTAGTTGGTTCAGTAAAGAACCATATATAGACTTCAACTGGTTGGCGTATGGGCAATTACACGGCAAGTATCTGTAGGACTCCATTAGTGTCCGCATCTTGAAATGCACTTTTTAGTAATTGTGGAAACACACATGTTTACGTTCCACACCTAGACCCATGCATAGGTCATGCAGTGTATGCTAATAACACTGCCTCTGTCGCCAGCCCTACGTGGTCATGCAGTAGCTACTGCATTTAAAGTATTGCTGTCCACTTCGTGGGAAGCTCTGCAAACTTAGCAATGTGTGACTAAAGTACTCCTAACTTTATAACGCCCACTCCTAACAAAGAACAGCAACCTGCACTGTGACGTGGGCGTGTTAAATGTGGCATTACCTAGGGGCGACTTAAAAAAATGTAATTTTTTTAGATCCTTCTATAAAAACACTTGTCTGTTTTCAGTAGCTTTTTGAGTAGCTTTTCAGTAGCATTTGAGTTTTACTCTACGCACATTAGTTCAATAAACTCCTAACTGCATCCTGTAGACGAGCAAACAAAGCTTGTTTTGCCAATGGAGGACATAAAATGCCATTTTCTTGGAAACACTCTGCACGTCCACAAGTAGTAAGGTCACTGTTGGGCAAGAACATTGCACGAGCGGATAAAAAAAGTGTACATGTTTCTGTTGATGTGACACCTTCCTCCGTCTGGCTCGGAGGAACATCCATGAGCAGTAGGCCATGCTCTTCGCAGTATTGTAGATGAGAAGCACCTTGGCGGTGGGAAAAAGCACCCTCACGACACCCAGCAACCTCCTCAGTCTACGAGACAAATGTAAGCAGGGCAGGTAACATATGCATGCCGCAGTAAGAAATTACCTTAACATCTACTACTGGAAACGTGGGAAGGTCTTTGCAAAGTGCATGACGAAATGGCACTCATGCACACCGTTCCACAATGTGTCCATTCCTTCCAAACCAAGATTGCCATCAGTTTCTTTGCAGAGCACGGTTATGCACATCTATTACAAAGGGAGCACCTATAGGCAACGCAATATGTTTCGCTGCGTCAACCACCCTCAGTACGCAGAGTATAATGTGCAACCGTTTCACCTCCCCTTCCTGTTAACCACACCCCCGCTACTTGATTAGCTAATCCCCACACTGCCATGGCAGGTGGGCAAGGTGGTGTAAAGGGCAGATTTTGCCACGTGCATCTCCCGAAGTAGCGTGTGGGCCGCACCCCTGTAAAACTGTTATAGTCCTCCGTCCCTTTGCACCATCTTCTCTGCAGCTGTACCTCATTAGGTTCCTGGTAAACGGGCACACACGCATCCACCAATCGCATTAAAAAGGCACCATCATTGAACACTGTCACTGATGAGCAACTCTTGAAATGTAACGTTACACATTCACAGTACAAATGGGGTGCCATTCCAAAGCAGGTCTACTGCAAAGTACAATGAAAGTATGCACAATTTCTCCATCCGCATACATCACATGATGGCCACCCAGGATGTGGCACGTGCCATCCTGAAAGTACCGCATAATCCACTACCTTTTCGTGATATTGAAGATCGGGGGCAGAGGGCATGGGGGGGGGGGGAGGTTGTGGGTGGTAAACAATATGAAACTAGGCAGGGGATTCAGTCTTCCAGCGTATATGTGTGAAAGTCTTTTTTTTACGTGCGTGCAAGCACATTTTTTCTGTATTTTCTCTTTGTATGCGTTTGTTTGCCCGTCCTCACATTTTTACAACATTCTGGCCAATGCTCATTGCACAGTGCGGAAGAAAACGGCATTGCCAACGGCGCCCAAATAAATGCAATTTCTACGGAACTACTGCATATTTTGCGACCTCATGATCTCATAGTGGGTGGAGAACATGCCAGCAGTCTGCATAAAACGACACATAAATCTGTTTAAAACACACCTTCCTACCGCTGGCTGGGGACAAATTGCACCGTCATGGACCCACACTTCTCTTGGTGGGATGCATGAGAAAACCACCTTGAAAGTAGGGAAAATATGCATCAGTGCGGTCAGCAACCTCATCAGTAGACTGATTAATCGTCCACACGACATGCATCCCAAATGTCCACTTCCATAGTGCACCACGGCACAGTCTTCGTTTGTGACGGACGCCACATATCTGCAAAGGCGAACCATCCCACCGAAACTGCAGTCACCCTGACAGACCCAGAAAGCGTCCACTCCTTCCAACCCGAAATTACCAGCAACGCCTCTTTGCCCACAACACCTGTGCAGATGGCGCACAAAGATAGCACTGACTATAAGCACGCTCCGTCTCTCCATGTCGACCACCCTCACGACACAGTATTGTGACAAAATGTTAACGCCCCTTCCTATGAACCACGCTCTGAACTCCTAATTGCCTATTTCCCACAATTCCATTTCCACCTTGCTCATAATGGGAGGAGGTGCACGTGCGCTTTCCCCATCTACAGTGAGGGCCACGGCCCAATCAAGTTGTGCCAATACGTCTTCCCTTTGCACTGTCACTTTCTGCAGCACTCCCCAAATTGGGTGCCGTCACATTTCAAAACACTCATGCACCAATTGCATACAAAACTCTGCAATGCATACTGTCATTTCTGTACACCTCTCCTTTTTTACCGTTCAACACTCAATACACGTTCTGTTTGTTTGCAAGGCCCCTCCACCAGAAATGTCTGCTGAAGAAGGCAGTATTGCAGCATCCACAAACATCCTAACACGCTCCCAGAACACCTTTAGGTATGCACACAACATTGCAACCCTTTCATCACCCACTGCGCATCGAAGCAAGCAACCATGTGGGCACCCAACATTATGCACAAACGTTACATACGTAGCGACAGTTCTACCCATCTCCCTCAAGCCATAAAACATAAAACACCCATGCACGAAAATGTGTCACACTTAGCAGAAGCCACAACCATAGTGCAGCCTGCACCACCCCTACGCATTACCGCTCACACGCTATTGTGTCACTGCCAACCTATGCACACCACATTCACAACATTGGGTCCACTTCAATAAATTTGCACAGAGCAGAGTAACCAACCACACATTGTTAGGGTGTGCGTCCATTTAACGCTGCGTACCTGGGTTTTCAGTTGATGTTCGTACCGGAGAAGCCAGAATGACAGGTCCAGGAGCAGGGTGAAGATAAGATGGCACAAGGAGGCAACCCCGACCCAACCCTAATGATACAGGGAGGGATGGGGATCAACTCGATGTCACGGATACACTTCCCTGCGGATTAACGGGACATCAGGACAGTGCAAGCACTGACAGGGAAGGTGGTGAGTTCTTCAAACAGTAGATAAGTCCAAGGTGTGTGGATGTCTCTGTACTCTGGGTCGGCAGGAGATCTTCGGAGAATTCCACAAACTGTGCAGAATAGATTGGAGGAAGTCCGTGGAAACTGGTACCCCGGCCAGGCAGGCAAGGGCAGGCACCCAACTGAGCACAAGAAGAAAGTGTCCCGGAGGTAGAACAGGGTACCTGGATAAGGAGACAAATGGAACCCCGGGCGGAACTCAAGATACTCAAGCAGGCAAGAGAATAGGGAAGGGAAACCCCAGGACCCCAGGGCAGGCAGCCAAGGAACCTAGGGGGCAAAATACTCAGGAAGACAAGGGAACTGACTAAACAAAGAGGGAACAAAGGGAAGAGCTAGGAGACTTCAGGGAAGAAACAGGGAAGAAACAGAAAATACAAGGGCCCTCAGTACAAATCAGGGAACCCAGACCCTAGGATGGAACCCATGAACCCTGGCGAGGGGAAGCACAAAGCCAGGAAACAGGCCAGAGGTTCAGACAGGAACAAGGAGCAAGGCAGGAAGAGCACCAAGCGCTGCAGTCGGTCAGGAACAAACCGCGCTAAGACGCGGCCTGTTCCTGAAGCCGGATGCTATTTACAGCGTTCGGCGTTGGAGCGAGGCTTGGAGTGCAGGCTGGACTGTACATGCGCCGTGGCCTTGCGGGAACCAGAACGAGGCTTGGAACACAAGCCTGTCCCCTTGGTCATGGTTACCCACGAGACCCGCGCATGCGAACGGTTATGCCGGCAGGCAACTCGCCGGGAAATGCCGTCCATCCAAAGTCGGAACCGCGGATGTAACCGCCACGCCCGAGGATGTACACTGGGCGAAGACCAGGTAGGTGCCCTAACACCTATAAGCTGCCCTTCAACCATACCCACTTCCATAGTCACATTACGTACGCACTGCACCCTGTGGCCACACTACCCAACTTCTCACTGCATCATCTCCTGACGCACACCAAATATTGTGGCATGTTCCAACTAGCACCACAACCATAGAATGCGCAATTCACGCTTCGCAACGCACTTGGTCTGCTGTAGCATGTCGACAATGTCCTTCACACGCATTTCCCAATCACCACCAGCCTGTGCTGCATTGCTCCAGTGGGTCTGCTCCTTGCAAACATTCCCCTCCACCGTAATTGAACAATACATGTCAGCATATCGCCAACTACCACTATGCACAAATGCACCACTGGCACAAGCATTGCACCCAGTGCCCACACAGCGTGACTTTTCTCTGCAGCAACTCCAACCACAGAGCACCGCCATGGAGGTATGCAGTAACAAATTGCAACAGTTACCATAATGTACAAACAAGACACTCTCAAACTCTTGTGCCAGTGCCAACCTACCCACAATCTATTTGCAACAAGGGCCTATAACGGCTGAAATGGGCTCCACGCCGATTGCTTACATGGCACCACCTTCTAACTCATGCACATTGAAAAATGCATTACTGGCGTGCGTGTCCTCAAGGCATAGGCACTTGAAGGCATGGCCTACGGCCTTCGGCCATGCATCCAATAGTTTAGGCCTTGAACACACTCAAGCCAACGTAATGCCACCATGCATGTCTCCATGTCAGATTCTGCGACAATCCATATAGACACCACTGCCACCAACACTCCTACCCAACCTGTACACGCCATGGAGCTACGCAGCAGCAAATGGCATAAGTTAATATGTCGGACATGTGGGCAGCTACCATTTTGCAGAAACGTACCATACGTAGGTAAGCAGCACTTCTATGGTGTCACTGGCAACCTATACACACCACCTTCACAACATTGGACCTACTTCAATAAATGTGCACACAGCAGAGTAACCAACGACAGATAAGCTGCCTTTCAACCATACCCACTTCCATAGCCACATTACGCATGCACTGCACCCTGTAGCCACACTACTCAACTTCTCACTGCACCATCTCCTGCAGCACACCAAATGCTGTGGCATGTTCCAACTATCCCCACAACCAGGGTATGCACAAATCATGCTTTGCAAGTCACTTGCCCTGCTGTAGCACGTCACCAATGTGCTCCTCACGCATTTCCCAAAGATCACCACCCTGTGCCGCATACACTGCCGAAACTGCATTGCTCCAGTGGGGCTGCCCCTAGTGAACAACGTATAAGATGAATACACATGTACTAGGTCTATACAAATAAACCATTTTAATAGGCCTTGGTAAAAACAAACGACATGTCAGTAAGTAAACACGAGCAAGTAAAGAAAGTGATAAGTGTACTCCGTAGGTAAATGCAGTAACTTTTTAAATAACAGAGTACCTTGACATCAAACAGATTTTGTTTTGTAGAGGCCTAACAAAGGCTACAGTTTTTAACAAAAAACAAGTGCGATTGGTGTTACAAACTGTAATGTTTCATTGAAATAACTAAGCATCACAGAAATGGAGCCAAAATGTGAGCAAACATACAATACAGGGTTCCACAATCGGGGGAGCTGGGAGCAAAGTAGATGCTACGTGTAGCAGAGAAGGGCCTGCCCAGCTTAACAGGCAACAGTTAGCAGGAGCTACATTTCACGCCCACAGCAACTACTGCCAAACAAGTACAAGTATGTCAATATGGGACAATCTGTAATTAAACAGTATGACACAACATCAAAATCATTCCAGAAAACAGTCCTTAGTTATTCACGAATAAGTCGTACACGTGTTCCACCACAAAGTGTGAATCTTCAGGAGGTGAAAAGTACTCTTAGGTTGAATTATCGTACGTTTGATTTCCCAGCCCCTTTTATAATTCCGCCAAACAAGTTTTCAACTGGAAAGGTTTTCATAATGCAATGTTTCTTTCATGGAGAGGAAGAAGGAGAGATTTCTTTCCTTGGTGGGTGTGAGCAGGAGTGTCTTTGCTAGGACAGTTTATACTGTAAAATGGCTTTTCTGTTGCACACATTTATTGCAATCTTGTGTGTTCAGATTGTCCAAAGGATTGGCTTGTGTGTAATATCTTTGTAAAATTACATCACTGCAACCAAAAGCCAAGTATACCTATGTAAATAACACAAATCCATGTAATTAAGACAATATCATGGAACAGCACCTCAAAGCCCTTGGGCTGGTAGTGCGCTTTGGAAATCCTAATGATTAAATAAAGAAAACATATTATATCAGTATCCTACAGATGCAATGTGATCTCACATGGAACAGAGAGTAGTAGGGATGTGTGCAAGGTGCATAAAGGCTCAAAGAACACACCACTGACTTTCATACACAGTCACTCAGACCTCACAAGGTACACATACACTGGTGAGGGTCTTTGTAAAGTGCATTAGCGACTTTCATAAGAGATCAGTCAGTTGGCTATACATTCAGTCATACCGCACACAGTACACAAACACTGCAGGTGGCCTCTGAATATTCTTCAGCAGTATATTACAAATGCATGTCACATGCCTCGGTAGGCTGGGATGTAAGAGTGTCTCTTGAAACCATTTCTAGAACAAATTGGGTGCATTTCACTTTTGGCAATGGTGGAATGTCTAAAAGTGGTGTCTTACAGTGCGTCTGCAACTAACACCAACTATTTCACTCTAGCTGAATACACACAGAAGGGGAGAAAATTATAAACGTCCGTTCCCGTCACCCACACCCGAAACAGGAACAGTCCCCATTGTCCCAATGTCATAGGTAGTTTGCAGAAAAAGGGAATGTATGCACTTGCGTTTACCCATGGAAGGCGACTGCCTTCGCCAAAAGTAGCTGAAACATTACTTCTTGCCTTTGCAGTGTCTTCTTTGCAGCACAGCGACATTGCCTACTCTTTTCGTCTCTGCTTTAACCAATTCCAATATGATGGACTTAGATTTACATAACACTATTGACTCTGTTTTGACATGTTCTTTGCAAATTCAATGTACTTTTCTCAGTTCACCGATTTGTTGTTCATCATTGAGTTCTTATTTAAAAGTAAATCAAAAAATGTAAACTAGAAAAAACGTGCACACTCTTCCACGAATAACCTTCAAGAGTTCTCCATGTCACAGTATTGCTCGTTTACGACAGCCCTCTGCGTACACACCACAACGACAAACAGTTTCGCATTCCCTGTGCCTGTACAGTCCCATTTCCATAGTCGCCATCCGCAAAGTCACTGAATGTGCATTTCCAGCTGCGCAACGACACCATTGTCAGCTTGACCAGGCGACCACACCGACGGTTCAGGTACAAGAGCCAGACTCTCCGACAGCGACAAAGCATATGTCTGAGCAATGTGCGCAGTATTTCTTGGAAAAGGCAGGCTTACAAACACATCGCTATGTTCCATTGCACATGCATGCATGTTTCTGAACAATAAACTGCTACTTTCTGGGTGAAAAATCTCCACAACAGTCCGCCCAAAAGGCACACTGTCAAAGTGCTTTGTAATGTGTTTGCGCCTTTTCTGAGCAGCGGAGTGCGCCTCATAGGTGTGGCCTGCAAGTAATGTGGCACAACATCTGCTCACCTACAGTGCGTCTGCAACTAGTACCAGCCATGTGACTGCCTAGGTACGCACAGTAGTTGTGAAAATTATGCATGGTCCTTGGTGACACCCACACCCCAGCTGCGATAGTCCCCAATAGCACAATGTCATTGGTAAGTTCCAGAAAAGGGGAGTATACGCATGTGCGTGTACCCAAGTCTGGCGACGGCCTTCCCAAATGAAGCACAAACATTTCTTGTAGCATTTCCAGTTTCTTCTTTGCAGCATGCCGTCATTGCGTTCTGCTGAAAAGTTCAACACGCTTTCACCAATGACAATCAAGATGTCTGCATGTAACAGTAGCAGTTCTGTACAAAAGCCCTCTGCGTACACAGGCCACCTAGATAGGTTATTGTGCAATGCCTATAGCTCCATGGTCCCATTTCCATTGCGCCATCCTGAAAATATCCAGATGTGGCTTTCATGCTGCGTGCAAGCGTGGGGGCAGAACATGCAACCATGGTAGGGGAAGTTTGTTGCAAGAGGGCGGCTCTTAAAAGAGCTTTCATAGTTTTTGTATTGTAAAGACTTCTAGCGGAAGACTTTTCCTTTTTTTTTATTTTGCGTTTCCTTGGGCAGACATTGGTGAAGCAAACTTCACTGCATCTTGTAGACGGGCAAACAAAACAGCATTACCAATGGGCGACAAAGAAATGCCATCTGGTTGGAAAAAATATGCATTTCCACCACTAATGAGCTCATTGTTGCAGAAGAACATCCCAGCAGCGGACAAAAAAGTATTCATGCTTCTTTTGATGAGGCACCTTCCTGCGTCTGGCTTGGAACACCCATGATCAGTGGCCCACACTCTCCGTGGTACTAGCGATGAAAATATTACCTTGGCAGTGGGGAAAAGCCTCTTCACTAGCTTTAGCAACCTCTTTAGTCGATGGAACAAGCCTAAACAAGTCATGAAACCCATGTGCATGCCGTCGTAGTGGATGACTATCACGGCGCCTCTACCTAAATTTGCCAGGTGTTTGCAAAGTGCATCCATGTCGGCAAAACTGCACTCATACATGCCGTTACCCAATGCGACCACTCCTTCCAATCCAAAATTCCCAGAAAAGTTACTTTCCAGGGCATACTCATGCAGATGTAGTAGAAAGGCATCACCTATACACAACACAATAGGTTTCGCACTGTTAACCAGATTCACTACGCAGAGAATAATGTACAGTGGTGTGAAAGCCCCTTCCAGCGAACCACACCCACAGTACCCAATTGAATAATGCCGAAACTCCCATGTTCATTGGACAACATGAAAAGCGCAGATTCTCGCACGTGCCGTTCCCAAAGTACTGGGAGGGCCACACCCCAGGAAACAAGGACCAGTCCTTCCCTTCCCACTGCCTTTTGTCTAGCACCACCTCATTGGGTACGGGTAAATGGCCAGACAGGATTCCACCAATGCCATCGAAGAAAGTACCATCCAACACTGGCTGTGCTGCACAACACTTCATAGGCACTGTTAGAAAATCAGCCTGCTACTGTACTGTCACTTGCCACCACACTCACTACAAATGCCGGTAATACACTCCAAAATGTGTGCTTCCATATTTATCCACCTGCCCACCCACTACCACAAATGTAAGGTACCAAAAATATTTGTGCACTATGCATATTACTGTTTATTTTTTTTATTTCATTTTCAATATAAATACAACAACAACAAAATATGAAATGTCAGCAAAATTATATAAACCCTATATACATAATTATATTTACACAGTTCACATCATATAATCTACAAATATCAGGTTCAGTACATAGCTAGAAATTTTCCTCAAATCTTAATAAACAACCCAGTCTTGCCTTGTTTCCTATATAAAAACCTTTCCACATCCGCTAGGTTATGCATTTCATTCAACCATACTTCCTTCTCTAAAGTAATATCAGATTTCCAATTCCAAAGGATGATTTTTTTTCCCACCATGGCACCTCTAAATAACCACTTCTGTTGGCATTGAGTGAGCTCCTCCAGTGTTTTTTTTTTAAAAACTTTTTTTATTGCATTTTAAAACTCAAACAATCCCCCTTGCCCTCCCTCTCGCCCCCCAGTCACTGTTCCCTTCTCTGTCATCCAGCACAACCCATCATAACAGCCTAGCGAAGATCACATAACCATCCACCTTCTCCCTCCTCCCAGCACACTTTTTTTTATAACATCAGGCTGATCCCATCTATCCGGAATTCCCACATTCATCATCTTCCGCGCTCCCTTCCGAAGCATGTTCGGGATGTTCCAACTGGAGAACATACCGGCGAAATGGGGGCCAGAAGTCCCGAGCTTAACTATTTGCAGGGAGCATCGCCGCGTATCTTGTTTCTCCAAGTTCACAGTTTCATATGCTCCAGCCAGGCCGTAAACGCTGGAGGATTACGTCTGCCCCATGCCTTGGCTATCACGTATCTGGCCACAGCCGACGCCATGCCTAACTTTTTTTCTCTGTGCGAGTTCCACTTTCAATTAGTGCCAAGAGCCACAGTGCCGGTGAAAATGTACACACGTCGGGGAGCATCTCCTTCATCGCTCCTTCCACAGCTTCCCAGTAGGATCTAACACGCAGGCAGTCCCAAGCCATGTGATAAAAGTCTGCTAGTTCCCTGCCACACCTTTTGCAAGCAAACACTTTCTCTGGGTAATATTTATGCAGCACTTGTGAGGTATAGTAGGCTTGAGGCAGAAATGTATAGTGAACTAATCGAAATCTAGCATTAAACGAGATCTTCCTAGTTTGCAAACAAATCAATCTCCATTGCCCATGGGTCATTGTCAATTCTTAGGCGGTTTCCCATTGAGCCATGAATCCCTGTCTCTGCTGTCCACTCCCACTTCTAATCATAGCATAAATAGTGGCCACCAATCTGCCGTTGTTACCGGTTGGAGCACATATCGTAGGGTTTCATGCACAACAGGGGCAACCGGGAAATTCGGCCATTTTGCCCTCAGTACCCCTCTAAGTCTATAATAATGTAGCAAGGTTGCCGCGTTAGGTTCTCCCTGCGTTCACAAATCATCCCATTGCCTGAATCTACCATCTGCTTTCAAATCCCCCAATTTCTGTATCCCCAATCTCTGAAAGTGTTCCTTAAATGATTGCTCGTGGGAAAGTGGGCTGCCTATTACATCACACACTGGAAGTTCAGGGTGGTAGCCCGGCAAGCATGACAATATTTGGCCCAACTGCTCCCAATCTCTACAGGAAACAAAGAGAGGCTGAACTTCGCCTCTCGGGTGAGAGCCTCTGTCCCCCCAAAAGCAAAGACCATAAGGCATTCGGATAAGAAACCGCCTTGGCCACTCTTACATGTGGGAGAACCGGGAGCGGTGAGCCCCATCCCGAAATGTATTGCAGCTGAGCTGCTAAGTAATATGCCTGCATATCTGGGTATTCCAGTCCACCATGTTCATACTTGGAGGTTAAAGTGTTATACGCTATGCAGGGTTGCCCCCCAGCCCATACCAACTTAACCATCATCTTCCTAACACGGGTCCAGTACCCGGTCAGGGGCCATATTGGCACATTATTAAAAATATAAAGCATTTTGGGGAGTAAAACCATTTTGGCCAGCGCTACACGGGCCGCTTGCGAGATCGGAAGCCGAATCCACGACTCCACCCTCTGTTCCAAACCTTCTAATACCTTCACGTAATTATTCTTATACAGTGTCTGCACCTGTGTGGATATCTCAATCCCCAGATAGCGCAATCCCTGTGGACACCATCGAAATTCCTCAACCACATCATCTTGTCGCACTCCAGGGGTTAACGGGAGAACCTCAGATTTATTCCAGTTTATCTGCAACCCGGACTGCTCCCCAAATCTGATCACTTCCTGGATCAACGGAGCCAAATTCGTACTGGGATGTTTAACATATAATAGTATATCGTCTGCGTACATCGATATAATCGTACGCGAGGCGTTCACCCAGACCCCCCGGTGGATATGTAATTCTCGTATATGACATGCTAGTGGCTCCATAGCTAAAGCAAACAGAACTGGAGGGAGGGGGCAGCCCTGCCTCGTACCCAGAGTGGCGTGTATAAAATCCGAGACTACCCCATTCGTATAAATGGCAGCCCGAGGAGCAGTATAAAGGAGCTTAACCCAATTAATGTATACAAGGCCAGACCTCCGTAGCACTTCAAAAAGGACCACTCGATGGAATCGAAGGCTTTTTCCGCATCGAGCGCGGCTATAGCTATAGGGACTTCAGGGTTCACATTATGCATAAGGTGGAACAATCGTCACAGATTATGCTGCGTAGATTGGCACTGGATAAAGCCCGACTGATCCGGCAGGACTAATGCAGGCATATGTGGGGTCAGCCGATCCGTCAGGATTCTGGCCAATATTTTGTTATCAGTATTAATTAATGACAACAGCCTATAAGACACCAGGTGTCGGGGGTCCTTGCCAGGTTTGGGAAGTACTGTCGCTAATGCCGACCTAGTAGTTTCGTGAAGTACCCCTTTGGACATTGCCTCCTCATATACCCAGAGAAAGTGAGGTACCAAAGATTTAGCATACGTTTTATAAAACACGGCGGTTATCCCATCCAGCCCCGGAGCCTTACTACTTGGAGAGTTTGAAATCGCAGTATGAATTTCCTCCTCTGCGATTGGGTCATTCAGGGCCAAGCCCTGTTCTCGATCCAGCCACCCAAGCGCAATCTCATCCAAATATTGCATAATGGTATTATGTCCCGTCATGAGTCGGGATTCATATAGCCTTGAATAATAGTCTCGAAATTCCTCATTTATTCCAACCAGATGTTTAACCACATTCCCTTCCTTCCCTGTAATTTCCATGATGGGGGATTGTTTATGTTCCTGCTTTATAGCCCATGCCAACGTTCTGCTGGGGCGATCCCCCTCCCCATATCTAGTCGCCTCAATCGGATCACCCAGGAACAGCTCCTCGCTGGCTGCCAGCTGCCTGAACTCCTCCCTTTGTATCCTTAATCTATTCCATAGTTCAGGAGAGTCTGCTCTTCCCGGTTCATTCTCTAGCTCTCGAATAGCATCTCCCACCCTCTTCATGGATCGCCGGACAGATTTTAACATCCCCTCTCTCCCTAGATATACAACAACCTCTAATATAAACCTTAAAGGTCTCCCATATCGTGCTCTGGTCGGGGACCGATCCCTCATTGGTTTGAAAGAAGGTTTCGATATGCTGACTTATTCCCTCCCTAAACGCCACATCCTGCAGGGCTTAGAGTACGGGGGAGTATGGAAGTTGCTATGACCGACCTGATAAGAGAGCTAGACACCATAATATAATCAATTCTCGATGAGCTATGGTGTACCCCAGAGTAAAAAGTGAATTCTTTAGATGTCGGGTGTTCAGTTTGCCACACATCGCAAAGAGTGTGATAGGAGGAGATTGCCAACCACGCCTTCGCCGCTTGAGGAAGCACCTGTTGCGAGGTTGCAGATCTATCCAACTCCAAGGTGAGAGCTAAATTAAAATCACCAACCCAAATTATCTCATAGGACGGGAATTTATGTATATGCTGGGAACATTGGTAAAAAAAAATCTGGTGAGTCTGTATTTGGAGCATAGACATTTATTAGAAGCTGTTTAGCACCACACAGCTCTCCTGCTATAATATATCGCCGATCAGTATCCCGCACCGCCTCATGCAGCCTGAATTGTAAGGAACCATGTATGTATATTGCAAACCCTATGGAATGTGTTGAAGACGACGAACAGTATCTATGTATTCCCCATCCAGATAACCGGGGCAGCACGAGATAAGTGTGTTTCCTGCAAACATAGGATATTAACCTTATGAGCCTTACTAAAATTCGCTATCATACGAATCCTTTTCTGTGTGGCTAGTCCAAGACATCACTGTAAGAGGATCGCCTTGCCTACCACCAGTTACCATAGCAATTGACCGCTACCCATTCGGAGCACAATCTCCTCCAGAGCTCCAAACAAGACGTAATGTAAGGGTCCCAGCATTCTCGGGGCTCCAGCTGTACGAAAAGGTCTTGTAAGTTGTGCTGTACCCCATGTTAGCGTTACCACTCAGCCCTCTCAAAGTAGCGAAACAGTGACTCACATCCCCCCTTCCCTCAACCCACCCACGCCAGAAACCATAACCTACTGGCACCCGACCCTCCCGCCCAACCATATCAACCACAACAAAACTACACTGCAGTGTCCGCAGCATGTGGGGGCCTTAGGACAGCCCCATCGCTCCTTATGACAACAACCAACCAGAAAAAACTAAATTTTTCCTTCCGTCACTTCAGCTCCCAGTAAGTCGAATAGAATTGTCTTCCCTTCCATCTATCCACCTTGCCGTCCATTATGAAGGGGAACTCCACCCGGTCAGGGTGAAGGCCGCGGAGACCACCCCCGGTTCCGGTAGATTTCTAGAGGACTGCACCACCGCCTCTGGAGTAGTGAAGAACTTTTTAGAGCCATTATGCTGCACACAGAGTTTAGCCGGGTAAAGCATAGAATATTTGATGCCCTTATCCCGCAGGATATTCTTCGCAGATTGAAATGTTTTCCTCTGATCCTGGACCGCTTGGCTGAAGTCCGGAAACAGTGGGATGATAGAGCTGTCATGATCTCTGCTTCCAAAAGGTCAGGGTTTTCCCAACTCCCTTGGAAGCAGATCCATAACCCAGGTTCCGAGTGCCAACCAGTCCCAATTGGGACCTTTTGGACCCAGTCCTGGCGCCAGTGGCACCAGGCTCATAAATATGCCCAGTCCCAGCACTGGAAGCGCCGGGCTCATAATGCTTGGGTGGACTTACCTGCAGCAGACCATGCTGCTTACTTGCCTGCCAGTTGAGCCTCTGATCCTCTTCTGTTTGGAACTACTTTTCCTGTTGGGTGGGGCAGGAGCCACTCCCTAGGTTCAGAACACTGGAACTCTTCTGGAAAGCAGGAACTCTTTTCTTACCTAGGCGTGGCTGTGGAAGGAGACACCTTAGCACTACAGGAGGCTATTTAAACCACACCCGATGGATGAATCTTGCTTTGCGTTATTCTGCATCCTCTGCAGCAGAACGCTCATCGTGTGTTCTGCATCTGATCCTGGGCCTAAGGAAAAAGGCTTACCATCCTGAAACCAGTCTTCAGCAACACCTATAAAGACAAGAAAGAACAGGTTAGCATTACGGTCTTCAGTGACAGCGCTTCACTTACCTGGCCCATCGGCTGTCACCAACGCCTCGCGCTGCATTCCGGCATCTGAAAGACAAAGGCTTACCTACTCTTCGTGCGCTCCGGAGGTCTTCGCACTGCACTCCGGCATCTGAAAGACAAAAGCTTACCAACTCTTCGCACGCTCCGGAGGCCTTCGGCGCTGCATCCCGCATCTGAAAGACAAAACAAGGTGCGTTTAAAGACATTGGGGAACTTTAATACTCACGTGCCATTACTCCTTTCCACATCTAACCCAGTGGGTATTCCGGCACCCTGCAGCCGCTCCGAACTTGTACCTGCAAAATAAAAAGACAGTTAGAGCGCATCGTGAAGCAGGCAACAAGCGCTTACTTACGTGCTTCCAGGCGCTTCTATTCATCGCACGGGCTCCATCTTCAACTCACTTCAGCCCGTCATCCGCCATCGCCGGAAACCTGCAAAACAAGAGACATCATTACTAAAGACTTTTAAAGACATTAGAATTACTCGAAACTTACCGTTCGTGCAGTAAACGACGGACAGCAGTCCTCTGAAGTCAAGAGGCCTGCTCCCCTTATCCAGTGAAGAAACTGGTTACAGCACCCTGCCCCGAGGCAGATGGAGAGCACGGCATTCACTTACCTAAGGTGAGAGCGTTAACCTTTGGGGTTCTACAGGAGAAGAGAAAGGGAAGAAGAGAGACATTCAATAACCCAGTTCATTAATCCCATATTTTCTATCTGCAGACATCTTACCCTTCGAGTCAGACATACAGTGCACAGAGGTCCAGCCCAAAGAGCCAGCCGTGTGTTACACATCACCTTTGAAGATACGGTATACGCCCAGTCAAGACCGGCGCCTCTACGGGAATCAGGTGAGCGTTACAGAACGCAAAGCCTACCGCAAAACTCCCGTCCAGGCGCTATGGAAACCTCGGATACCGACCAGCTAGCCCAGTTACTTGGGGAACTAAGGGCAGAAGTGCATGCAGCCCGTCAGGAAACGAACGCTCTAAGAAGGGAACTGATTATTTCCAAGGAGCGAACAGATGATCTCGCTAGACAATTGCTACAGTCACAAGCCGGACAGACCCCGTTACCCGCATCTGGGGGAAATCTTCCTTCTACATCCTCTATGAATCCAGTGCAGATCAACCTACCTGGGAATGTACCTCTGGCTCCGCCCAAACGATTTTCTGGTGACCCAAAGAGGTTTGCAGTATTTATCAATCAGTGCCGGTTGCATTTCTTATGCCGGCCAGCAGCCTTTCCAACTGATCAAGCTAAAGTAGCTTTCGTGCTTTCGTACCTTAGTGGCAATGCGGCAGACTGGTCGATCCCTCTAGTAAATCAAGATGATCCGGTCCTCCATGATTTTCAAGCTTTTCAGCTCAGTATGGAAAAACTGTTCGCAAGACATTCACAGGGGCAGGCCTTGGACAATGAGCTTCTTTCGTTGCGACAAGGTAATCAAGACCTTTTGGCTTATATTGCGTCTTTCAACAGACTGATAGTGGAAACTCAATGGCCTGAGGACAAAAGGTTTACGCTGTTTTATAGAGGTCTACGTGGAGAGCTCAAAGATGTGTTAGCCCAAGTAGTGAATCCCCCACAATGTCAGAGCCTTCGATCTTCTTCTTCTGGCGCAGAGGCAGCACAAACACCTCCCTTCCCGTTAGGTCTTGGGGCCTGGAGACTACACCATCGCAGGCTTCCGCGACCCTTCGGGGAAAGAGGGTTAGGGTCTGTGGATTGGATAGGCTGAGGGTTTTAGGATCACCGGAAAGAGGTAGAGGAAGGAGTTGTGGATAGGGAAGGGGGAATTAGGGTAACATGCTCCTTGGCTCCTGCTTCCTTTCAGTGGAGCTGTGACTTGTCACTCCATGCTCTTTTACCTCATCTGGTAAACTCGGGAGCCTTTGTGCTGGAGCTCCAACCAGTTTGGCCACCTGCTTCTGCAGAGCCTGTGTGATTGCCTATGTTATTCACCAACACCTACTAAACATATCCCAGGTTACTGCATGCACAATCCCCACATTACATCATGTAGAAATAGGCGTTTCCCACATCACCTCATGTAGAAATAAGCATTCCCCACATTACTTCATGTGAGGGGCAATTCTGTGCTAAGCCCACTTCGTCATTAAAACTACAAGAAACTTAAACTTGGACTTAGCTTCGTTTCCTGATGATCTGCGGCGACTGCCGTCTTCCCTGTCTCAGCACCGTTCTGCAGAATCGTCTTTCTCTAAAAGCAAACAAGGACAGTCAGAACGGAGGTGCGCGCTTGTTCTACCCTTAATGGGTTAATTGTTCAGAGATCGAGCGGCCCGTGTCTGTTCGTTTTCCCCTTACGGGTCTTAGTAGTCTGGACCATGCAATGCCTCCCACGGTGCATGCGGTAGTTATGCAAGCACTACCCATGCAGGGTTAATAGTTTGTGCCCCAAGAGTTAGTTTCGTTTTGCACGCGACTTGGTTTCGTGGTTTTCTTGTTAGTTATTTAAGAAAATCTCTTCCATGCGATTAGCCGCAGCGCGTAGAACCTTGCGCTACTTATCTTAAGTGTGACGCGGGGCCTGGGGTATGCTTTCAGGCGGGCTGGTGCCCCGCAGATGCTTGCCGACCGGAGCTCGTCGGATGCACGTCAACTCAGGTTGCCGGTCAGTATTGCGAGCAGCGCTCGTGGGGCACAGCTCGCGCATGCGCCCTCGCGTGGGCGCGGTTCTCATGTGTCCTGCCGCCGGGGCCGCTGGGAAACGTAGTCTCTTGGCTGTTCTCCACCCCTGGCCACACGACCTGCTAAAGGAGTGGAGAACACCTCTTGAGAAGCCCGTTGGGCGCTGCAAAGGCCCCCTCCTCCCTCCATAACCCAACCTAGGGGTTCTTTTCCCTGCCACCACCCCAACACTTGCCAGGGTTCTGACACACAAGATTGTTCGGACTATATAGACTTAGTCGTTCAAATAGATCACAGACTGCAGAACAGGAAGGCCGATCGTTCCAAGTTTGATGCTCGAGTATTTTCCAAACCGCCAACTCCTTCCAAAGGAGTAGACTCCGGGGAACCCATGCAAATAGGGGGCCTGAAAGGTCCTCTAACACAAAAGGAGCGGGAAAGGAGAAAACAGTTGCAATTATGCCTCTATTGCGGAAACTCAGGGCACTTTCTTCGAGACTGTCCGGTGAAACCTGCCAAGAAGGCAGTAGGAGCTGCAGTTACCAAAGTTACAAACTCTGAGCAGGGAAACGACCTCGCCCGACAAGAATAGAGGTCCTCTTGCCGAGCGTGAAAACCAGTTCCGTGACCTCGCATTTCGTGATACCTATGGTCCTCATTAGCCCTGATAATCCGGATCGATTACATGCAATTGAAGCTTACGTCGACAGCGGTGCCATCGGCAATTATGTGGATCATGAAATGGTTTGGAGGATGAATCTAACTCTTTGTCCCAAGGCTGTAAAGGACGTCATTACTACGGTGGATGGAACGGAGATAGCCTCCGGACCAGTAACGCATACCACTCAAGAAGTGACGCTAGTAAGTCAAGATGGACACCATAAGAAGATCGTGTTCGATGTGATCAAGGCTCCTCAGTTTCAGATTATTCTAGGAATACCTTGGTTAGAGAAACACAATCCTCTGATCGATTGGCGAGCAAGAACCGTCCAGTTTCCAGAATGTGTCTCTATTTGTCACCCTCCACCTGGTGTTGCACTGGCAGCAATTTCTTCAGAGACTCCCCAGTTACCTCCCGAATACCTAGAATACCAAGATGTTTTCCGGAAGGATCAGGCTAACTCTCTACCTCCTCATAGGTCTTATGACTGCCAGATAGATCTGATACCTGGATCTACTCCTCCTTGTAGTAGAATTTATGCCCTCACCGAGCCTGAGAACCTTCACCTTCGACAATACCTGGCAAATGGTTTTATTCGTCCTTCCAAGTCCCCTGCTTCTTCAGCTTTGTTCTTCGTTCCAAAAAAGGAAGGAGACCTTAGAACTTGTATAGATTATCGCTCCCTGAACCAGATCACCGTCAAGAATAGATATCCGTTACCTTTGATCCCTGAACTCCTGGACCAAGTCAGAAAAGCATGCATATATACAAAGCTGGATCTTAGAGGAGCCTACCACTTGGTACGAGTAAAAGAGGGCGATGAATGGAAGACGGCCTTCCGCACCAAATATGGGCTATTTGAATATCAGGTCATGCCCTTCGGACTTTGCAATGCCCCGGCCGCCTTTCAATATTTTATGAACGATGTCCTCAGAGAGCTCATAGATGTGTGTGTTGTTGTTTACATTGACGACATCCTCGTTTATTCTTCATCGGAATCTGAACATCGGAAACACGTGAATATGGTCCTCGAAAGATTGCGTCAACACAAACTTATCGCTAAGTTGGAAAAATGTGTTTTCAACGTGACTGAAGTTGAATTCTTGGGATTCATATTATCACCTAGCGGAGTGCGTATGGATTCAAAGAAGGTCGATGCAGTTCTCAAATGGCCATCACCATCCTCCGTAAAAGGTGTGCAAAGCATGTTAGGCTTCGCTAACTTTTACCGCAGGTTTATCCCCGAATTTTCTCGAATAGTCCAGCCCATCACTGCCTTGTTAAAGAAAAACAAACGTTTTGAATGGTCTACCGAGGCGGAACAAGCTTTCCAGGATTTGAAGACTAAATTTATCTCTGCACCAATCTTAAAACACCCTCGCCCCGAACTCCCCTACATCGTGGAAACTGATGCTTCAAGCCTTGCCATGGGGGCAGTTCTATCACAAAAGGACCCGGTAACCAATCGGTTGCATCCCGTGGCATTTTGGTCCCGCAAATTCTCGCCTCCTGAAATCAATTACACGATTACTGACAAGGAACTTCTGGCTATCAAGTCTGCCTTTAAGGCTTGGCGGCATTATCTGCTGGGGGCCCGACACACCGTTACTGTGATTACGGATCACCGAAACCTGCAATATTTGAAAACCGCAAAAGCCCAATCCTCTAGACAACTCCGTTGGGCATTATTCTTTGCCGAGTTTGACTTCATAATTACCTATCGACCTGGTACAAAAAACGGTAAAGCTGATGCCCTTTCTCGGATGGGAGTGGAAGAACACTTGATCAACCCTAAACCTGTACCAATCATTCCCGAACAAAGAATTCTGGGTGTAATCGCCACACAATCCATAGAGGAAGTTAAGGATAAAGCCAGGCAACTTGTAACTCCAGCAGACATACAGAATTGGCATCTGCAGGGAAAGGACTTTGCAGTAAAGGACAACTTATTGTATTTCCAAGAACGATTATACCTGCCCAGCACAGATTTACAGAAAAAAGTAATCTCTTGTTATCACGACTCTTTAATGGAAGGACATCCCGGTATGGCCAAGACCTCAGAAAAGATCAAGCGCTACTTCTGGTGGCCGTCTTGGAAAAAAGATATCAGAGACTTTATAATGTCCTGTGGAGTATGCGCCCAAAACAAGAGTCAAAAGGAAAGACCAGCAGGCCTCTTACGCCCTATTGACATCCCACCTCGCCCTTGGCATACGCTTTCTATGGACTTCATCACCGATCTACCTCCATGCTCCGGATATAATACGATTCTAGTAATCGTGGACTTATTCTCCAAGATGGCGCATTTCATTCCACTCAAAGGCTTGCCAACAGCAGCAACTCTGGCCCGAGAATTTCTCGAAAACATCGTCCGACTGCACGGTTTTCCTTCGGTTCTAATTTCGGATCGAGGTAGTCAATTTATTTCTCATTTTTGGCGAAGTTGCTGTCGGTCGGCTCAAATTGATGTGAGACTATCGACCAGTCACCACCCTCAGACCGACGGACAAACCGAGAGGACCAATCAAACTCTGGAACAGTATTTACGCTGCATGCTGCAACAAACTGAAAAAACTTGGAAAGACATCCTTTGGATAGCCGAATATGCCTACAATAACTCTGTCCATTCGGGAACTGGGAAAACCCCGTTTTTTCTTTTATACAGCAGTCACCCTCAAACCTCGGAGTTGGATCCCCTCCAAGATCTTGAAACACCAGCAGTAGACTACCTGCATTCTACAATCACCCAAGCCTTTAAGGAAGCTGTTTCTCACCTTCAAAGGGCTAAAGAACAATACAAGAAAGGAGCAGATCAACATCGGAAGGAAGCCCCTCAATATCAAGTAGGGGATCAAGTCTAGTTATCCACCAAATATCTACCTCTAAAAGGGCCACGCACATTCAACCCAAGATACCTTGGTCCCTATTCCATCACTACCATAGTAAACCCAGTAGCGGTCAAGTTGGACTTGCCCCCGCACATGAAGATACATCCGGTCTTCCACGTCTCTATTAAAACCCGTGCTACCTCAAACCCGACTAACTAAATCTCCAAAACCCATCCTAGTTGATGGAGAACTCGAGTTTGAAGTCAAAAGCATTCTGGACTCCAAGATCTCCAAATCTAAACTATTTTACCTAATTGACTGGAAAGGCTACAGCCCCCAAGAGAGATCCTGGGAACCTGCTGAATATGTCCACGCTCCTCGCCTAATCAAAAGATTTCACCGAACATTTCCTGACAAGCCAAAACCCCCGGAGAAGCCCGGTTTGGGGGGGGGGGGTACTGTCATGATCTCTGCTTCCAAAAGGTCAGGGTTTTCCCAACTCCCTTGGAAGCAGATCCATAACCCAGGTTCCGAGTGCCAACCAGTCCCAATTGGGACCTTTTGGACCCAGTCCTGGCGCCAGTGGCACCAGGCTCATAAATATGCCCAGTCCCAGCACTGGAAGCGCCGGGCTCATAATGCTTGGGTGGACTTACCTGCAGCAGACCATGCTGCTTACTTGCCTGCCAGTTGAGCCTCTGATCCTCTTCTGTTTGGAACTACTTTTCCTTTTGGGTGGGGCAGGAGCCACTCCCTAGGTTCAGAACACTGGAACTCTTCTGGAAAGCAGGAACTCTTTTCTTACCTAGGCGTGGCTGTGGAAGGAGACACCTAAGCACTACAGGAGGCTATTTAAACCACACCCGATGGATGAATCTTGCTTTGCGTTATTCTGCATCCTCTGCAGCAGAACGCTCATCGTGTGTTCTGCATCTGATCCTGGGCCTAAGGAAAAAGGCTTACCATCCTGAATCCAGTCTTCAGCAACACCTATAAAGACAAGAAAGAACAGGTTAGCATTACGGTCTTCAGTGACAGCGCTTCACTTACCTGGCCCATCGGCTGTCACCAACGCCTCGCGCTGCATTCCGGCATCTGAAAGACAAAGGCTTACCTACTCTTCGTGCGCTCCGGAGGTATTCGCACTACATTCCGGCATCTGAAAGACAAAAGCTTACCAACTCTTCGCACGCTCCGGAGGCCTTCGGCGCTGCATCCCGCATCTGAAAGACAAAACAAGGTGCGTTTAAAGACATTGGGGAACTTTAATACTCGCGTGCCATTACTCCTTTCCACATCTAACCCAGTGGGTATTCCGGCACCCTGCAGCCGCTCCGAACTTTTACCTGCAAAATAAAAAGACAGTTAGAGCGCATCGTGAAGCAGGCAACAAGCGCTTACTTACGTGCTTCCAGGCGCTTCTATTCATCGCACGGGCTCCATCTTCAACTCACTTTAGCCCGTCATCCGCCATCGCCGGAACCCTGCAAAACAAGAGACATCATTACTAAAGACTTTTAAAGACATTAGAATTACTCGAAACTTACCGTTCGTGCAGTAAACGACGGACAGCAGTCCTCTGAAGTCAAGAGGCCTGCTCCCCTTATCCAGTGAAGAAACTGGTTACAGCACCCTGCCCTGAGGCAGATGGAGAGCACGGCGTTCACTTACCTAAGGTGAGAGCGTTGACCTTTGGGGTTCTACAGGAGAAGAGAAAGGGAAGAAGAGAGAGACATTCAATAACCCAGTTCATTAATCCCATATTTTCTATCTGCAGACATCTTACCCTTCGAGTCAGACATACAGTGCACAGAGGTCCAGCCCAAAGAGCCAGCCGTGTGTTACACATCACCTTTGAAGATACGGTATACGCCCAGTCAAGACCGGCGCCTCTACGGGAATCAGGTGAGCGTTACAAGAGCTCCCCCACCGTAACTCCTTTTTCTCTCAGGCTGCCCGAAGTATGGCACCTCTATCTCGATAACAAAAAATCTTGGCGATTATAGGGCGCTCGGGAGCCCCTGGGAGTGGTCTAGCCGCCAGCGAACGATGGGCCCGCTCTGTTGTACTCTTCTTCAGAGGAGAATTGCCTAGCATTTCGGTGCTGGACTGCCCCAGGGCAGGACAAAGACTGATATGTTTGGGATATTTCTTCTCTGTGAAAGATAGTAAGCTAAAGACTCTGGGTAAGTCTCTCGCAACCAGGACTAAGGTCTGGCAGAGAGACTACCAGGACCCCCCCTTGTCAATTTGCATATTTAAGTAACTTTGGGTCTCACCCTAAGTTACTAGGGGAATCCAGACATGGACCCCTTGCTCACTATTCTTAGAGGCAAAGCTCCTCCCTACTGAGGAGGTCCAACCAGACCGAAACACGTGTCTGGGGATGCTGTTGGTACTCTTGTTCAGAGGAGAATTGCCTAGCATTTCAGTGCTGGACTGCCCCAGGGCAGGACAAAGACTGATATGTTTGGGATATTTCTTCTCTGTGAAAGAAAGTGAGCTAAAGACTCTGGGTAAGTTTCTCGCAACCAGGACTAATGTCCGGCAGAGACTCCCAGGACTCCCCTTGTCAACCTGCTCTACCCAATACATTCCAGACTGCGGAGGATTATCCAGCACATCAAGCAGAAGCTTCGACAAATTTTTCCATATTGTTTATATGTGTAGATTCTGGTACCCCGTGACACGGATATTATTACTCCTTGAGCGGCCCTCCAAGTCCTCATTCTTTGCCACAATTATTTTTAACTATCTGTTGCAGGCCAGCTACCTCGCGCTGCAAAGTAGTGACACCATCTTCAGCATATCCAATCCACTGCTCCGCCTCTTCCATGTGCCTGCACAGCTTCTCTATTTGCACTGCCGATATGTTCACCTTACAGGTGAGGGCATCAATTTTAGCACCAAGGGAATCCATGCTGCCCTTCGATGCCAGCAATGTCCGATTCAACACAGCAACATCCACCTGTCCTGTTGATTGGGTCTGCGATCCAAAAGGTGCAGGTTGATCTTGAGCTGTGCGTGCAAATTGCTCCATCCTCGCTTGTTTTTTATTATTTCCCATGCTAGATCAATGGAGTAGGCCCCAAGTAATATCCAGTGGAGCCTGCGAGTGCCCTTCACCACAAGCCCGCAGTCTCCGGGGCGCCCGCCAGACACACAAAAGCCGCACTGGGGCCTCAGTCACAGGGCAGTGTGCAACACCTCCACCAGCACACTGCAAGTGATCCACCGAGGATAAAAATGCCACTGGAAGCAAGGGCAACCACGCCTCTAGACAGGGTAGTGAAGTCACTGCACCACAAAGTGTTGCACCATCATCCACCATTCACCAGAAACACCAAGGGTGCACAACAATTTAAGTCAATGAGCAGGGAGCATATAACTTTCCTAGGCCGCTGCCTTTCAGCAGTTCCTATTGTAGTAGCCTCTGCCGTCACCGCACCCTCAGACACCTCTCCCCCTCCCATCCAGCCCAGGGGGGGGGTACCAGTCCCGAGGACGTCTGAGATGTAGTCCCCTCATATATTGGGGAGCTGTCATGTGGCCACGCCTCTCTCCGGCAGCGCTCCGCACATCCAGGGAGCACTTCAAAGCAGGACCCGTTCCGAGGGCCGAGAGTTGGCCAGTCGCCGCATCTCCAAGGGCGCACCGCGCGCCGACACCAGCGACCCGCAGGAGTCTTCCCCAGCCGGCGAGTCCAGGAAGGGCCAAGCCAAGCTGCAGGGAATGTCCGCCCCGCAGCAGCAGCGAAGTCCGTCCGACGGCGGTACAGGTCTCCGCCTGCATTGGCTCCACTCGCCGGGGTGCCCCCAGTAGCTCCACAGTACAGGAGCCGGCCCCCATCCAGCAGCAAAGCAACCTCCCAGGGGAAGGGATTTCCAGACCACGGCTGTGGTCGCGGCAATATCTCCCCGATCTCGGAGCGCCGCCCCTACCCCACACCACACATTGACGGCCCACAGCTCCGAGCTCTGCAGCCGAGTACTCCGACGTGCAAGCTGGGGCTTATACCTTCACCACAGGGGGCCCAGGCTCGCAGAACCCTGATCCCCACCAGTTTAATGGGAACCAGGCATGGAAGGCAGGATTTTCAGCTGTTAATCCGGTTGGTGCTGTCGGAGTTTCTCAGGCAGCGGCCATCATGGATCGCTGCGCAACAGCGCCCCCCGGTGTTGTATCATTTCCCGATATCAATGTTTCAAAATCAAAACCAATTGGTTCATTCAAGACCTTCTCCAAAATTATACCCATTTCACTCCAAAATACTTGCACCTTCCTGCAATCCCACATCATATGTTCCATAGTACTGGTTTCATAAGCACATGCCCAACACACCGGATCATCCTTCAAACCTCTCTTCCATAATCTATCCGGGGTCCAATATACCCTGTTTAGGATCTTAATTGGTCTCGTTCTTTCAGTCAAACCCAGGGAACAAAGTTCGACATTCGCACACATACTCGTCCATATCTCCACTGTAATATCAGAGCCAATCCTTCTACTCCACTCATCTCTCAGCATATCATTGCCATATTACTGTGTTATAAGTACCTCTCCACTCGGCATATGCCACTGAGCCTCCATTACAGTCTTTAGAGGCATACTAGTTTTTCCCATCCCCTACCATGAAGTAGCACGTTAGTGATATGTGCTTCCAAAGTTCGCATTGACCCATATCATACAGTGTATTGTCCACACATGTATTCCTTTTTTTCCCCCTTCCCACATTGGTACAAAATGTTTTCCCCAGTAACCCACCTCCTACATAAAGTGTAAAGAAATGGCATCAATAGCAGCATTGATTGTATCACACCCAAGGAAAGCAACTTTCCAAAAGATCATTGTCTGCACAGCTGTACTTCTGGGTAGGCTGCACTACTACAACAGGCTCTTGGTAAATGTGGACCCTTGCAACCTCCGCCCTCTGCAACGCATCCAGCAAGGGATTGCACAACTTGGGATTGTATCTGTCCTGCATTAAAATGTCGCCAATAGCTCCCAGTGGCTGCAAGCAGTAATGGTAGAAGACTATGCATTATGCAGAGGGCCTTTCTAGCCCCTGGGACCATTATATATATATATATATATATATATCTGTGTGCAAGTTCTTCCCTCATCCATTTCCACCTCCCTCAGGGTCATGCGCTTCTATAAAAAAGCAATTGTTGGTAGAAGTGCTTTTTTCAACTGGGTCCTCCCTCTGCAACATGCTCCCTGCCTCCTTGACACATGAGGGGAACCATCGCCGGGTCCAGAAGCACCTCAACGTCTTTCTCTTCGTGTCTGCCGTTTCTGCTCATTTCATCAGCATGACATACACTTAATCTGCACTACTTATCCAACGACTGATATCGAACCCATGTCACCTTCCCCTGCCAGGCAAACCCCTATACTGGCTTTCTAGCCAACCCCACACTTGACAACTGTTTCCTGTATGCCTAACAGTGTATCCACCACCTTGTGTGTGCCCTTATCCGTACACTTAGCACAATTGCCCTACATTTTTACTTGTCATTTCTTCCTCTTCCCATCTACTCTAGCTTCCCCTCCCTCCACCCATGCTCTGGGGGGATGTAAGTGACACCTAGGCTAGTAGGTTTATGGTCTCTGTCTCCCCTCTGTGTGCCTACCTTTGCCTCGTTGTGCTTTGCTGTGTGTAGGTGCATTACGAATGCTGTAGCATACATTTGCACATCATATTACATCATGCACAACAGTGGGATGCCTGCCACTTATCGTGTGCACTGAAAGGTGCAGGTTGGTTTCGGCACTACCCCCCTTACTGCACACTTGTCAAAAATATTGGGCACACGCACCACACTTAGTATATTGCCAAAGAAATACCTACATTTGCTGCATACACTCCTCACATTGCTCACTTCCACCTTAGCCTTCTGCACTGCTTTGTGCAAAGAAACCTTCTGGTACACTTTCAGTACACATCTGACCCGCCAACCTTATGAACAGTGTCTTTCGTTCCAGTTTCCTTTCCATGGGTCCCATACAGAAAATGGCTGGATGTGCCCCATGACAGCGTAACGTTCAGCATAAACCGCTGAATTCTCAAATAAGATTTTTTACTTTTTGTTATGCTAGCTTACACTTTTTTTGTTTAGGGTTTTTGATGCGTTTCTGTTCCCTTCTCCTCCTCACACTTGTACGTACAGAAGGTCAACGCTTCTCGTACAGTTCTACAGGATTGTATGCTATGCTGCGTGCAGAGTGTCAAACAACACAGCATTGCCAATGGAGGGCACAAAAATTCCATTTCCTTGCACCCAGTGCAAATCTTGCTCCTTAATGCAGTCATAGTCGGTAATGAACATCCCAACACTGCACACATGCTTCTGTTTATGAAACACGTCTCGACCCGTTGCTGTGGGCAAATTACAGCGTGTGTGCTGCACATGCAATTACATACAGTATGTGCTTGCGAACGCATAGCACTTCACTATGGTTGTTCCACCAAGAGTGAAAAGCTCTCCACACCCATTATTCAAAGGTCACCATTCTCGGAGACAAACACAGACAACTGTTCATGGCTGCTGTTTGTTATGCTGGCTGTCGTCAAGAGATGGGCTATTGGGTGCATAACCAAGGGCCTACTGCCCTTGACCATGTACCCAATACTGTAGGCATTACCTACACCCAGCACATAATAGTGGACTCATGAAAGGGAACATTTCCCACATACCACAATCCAGAAATGTAACATGACAGGTGGTGCTAAAGGCAACTGATATCAACCTCGAGTAGTGCCATGTAGCTTTCTAATGTGGCAGGTGGTGACATAATGGGTACCATATGGTACCAGACACATTTCAGGTCACTTGCGCTGTTCTACCACGTCTACAAGGTCGTGCACAACCATTTTTGTAATGTCACCACCAGCGGAGACATGGATACTTAAAGGTGCATGTCGGCATTATGGTGGCGTACTGTTGCGCAAGCCTAGCCTCTTCAGAGACTACCCTACAGGCTACATGATTTTTGGCATACACCCAAAGGTGTTGGCCTTGTCCACACCCAGCACACCATAACAGACTTCTACAGGTGAACAAGTAGCCAGGTACATGCAAGTCACACCTAGCCACTTCAAATATCCACTACTTCAACACTTCTCCCGCAGGACACACTGGAGGAGTCCGCACTATCAGATCCAAGCATACTGTACACAGTGTAATAATTGCAACCAATCCCCACAACTGTACAAGCAACATTTTATACACTGATCACAATCCAAACATTGAGGGCAGGATTGTAAAACCAACTTAACCCCGCAGCACTCTTGGCAATGCAAGTTGGCCACCCATGCATGGACGGGTCTCAAAGCTTAGCACGCACACACACAGCACACCGTATTGCAGTGTAGGTTCCACGTTTCATGTGTTCTCCATTGTTTTTGCCCTTCTATCATTGCTGTACCAGCATTGACCGCTAGGCCTCACCACACACTGAGCACCCTAGTGGAACCTATGTTGTACTTATTTCATGTGTAATGCAGGCCCCATCTGCAAATCACCCTGCCAACTTTCACTCTGGTCACATCTGTACATACGTTGCTCAATTACATTGCGTTTCCTGTGCAAGCCGGTATGCGAGTGGCTGTATACATTGTGCAATTCCCAACTCTGATGGCTTCCTTTCATGGTGCAATGTGGTGAAAGGCTTTGTCAAGGAAGGGTCTTATAAGGGCCTACCCAATGCAAATGCAGATGGTCAGATGTGGCTCCCTACTGTGCAACTGGGGCAATCATGTGTACCATAGGCTAATGTACTCCTACCAGCTCACTTCTGCTATTCCACCAAGTGCACAATGTCCTCTGCAACCATTGTGTGCTACTCACCAACTCCAGAAGCAGGCAAAGTAAGAACTGCATTGCTGTATCATAATGTGGAGGCTGTGATTGAGGCCTGCACCAACAGTCTAGGCCTAGGCCACAGTCGCCACATCATAACAGAGCCATGCAGGGAACCAGTTACGCATGTGCCAAATATCGCAAAGCCAACATACCCACCAGCACTTTCACCCAACCGCCACACCATAAATCAGAGAAACAATACGTGTTCCACTTACCGTAATGCAGCAACATACCAGTGTATTGTGCACCGCTACCCACTTCCAATCAGAAACCATTACAAGCATGCCAGCCAAACAAGACAGTCTTCACAGATTTCAGCCTGCTTCCACCACTGCAGTACGCGCATAGAAGCAATGGTGCATACTCGGTGGCAACACTTAGTAATATGCGCAATGGACACTACACAAGCATATACAAGAAACATTTGCTCCAGTTCATCTTCCATATGTATGCTACATGCAACCAACATTGTTTGGACTGCAGCCAAATGAGACACAAAGAGCAGCAATGTGGCATCTGCTTTGACCCAGTGCAGTTCCCTTATGAACCACTGCACATCATTTTCTGTAGAACGGCTGCAGGCATGTAGCCAAGGGCCTAAGGACTTAACTCACACAGCACACCATAGAACACGCTATGTGTGCATCGTCATGTGCCATGCAATGCACTCCCCTTCAGCAAATGTGCCTGCCACGGACACCGCTGTGACACTACCGTCTACTTGTATATATGGATAGATGTCACGCGAAGGGTCTCGCACTCCCGCACCCTTTCCATCCCTTCTTCCCACCACCAGATGCCATACACTTACTTTAAAATCCTTTTTCTGCTGTATTGTCTTCCGATACAACAGGCCGCCGACATGGAACACTGTTCACACATCCCTGTCACTGCACATTGCAAGCAAACTGTTGGCTGCACTGCGAACAGGGAAATAGGATGGCAGAGCGGTTCCACATGTGGCCATTTTGAATATACGTACAATGCTACGTACAAAAGGCCCAGCCATGCACACAGTACTGTAGACCCTTGCCCCACACACAACACTGTCCTCCGATACACCATGGCGGCGTTTCTCGAAATATTTGACGCACAGCAGGCTTTCCTCCAGAAAACCACCAACCGCGTCAACTGTTCGGACAGCACGGCGTACCACCGGCCAATGACACTTCAGACCGCGGGACGAACAGGGAAATGGGTTCCGCAGAGCGGACCCAGTTATCACACATTTTTTGGGACGTACATTTCACGGTTTAGCAAAATAATTACTGGTCCGATTGCAACCCAACACACTAAAGCACGCTTTCTGCCCCAAGCCACCGCTCCTGCCGCAAATTTGGTGAAAATCCGTCCAGCCATTCAGGATGTAGCCGTGCGCAAAGTTTTTCCCCATTCAGTCTATGGGAAGAAAAAAAATGTTGGTCTCCACCCCCCCTATAACTCTCCCCCCACCCTCATAGTTGGGCACATGGAGGCATGCATGGGTGAATGAAGATGCGGTGGGTCTGTGGAAGGATTACACTATTGGGTGCATGGTCGAAGGCCGTAGCCATTACGGCATGCAGTGAGGATCGTAGAGCGTGATCATACACCCCGCTCGAAGGCATGTTTCAGTCTGCTTCCTGTACAGGGTGGTGCTTGCAAAGTGCGGTGTGTTCCTATTGGTTGCAGTAGCATTAGTGCTGCAAACTGATTGTGGGTAGGTTGGCAGTGACCGTACTTTGTGCATGGCTGCGGGTACAGGATGTGGTATGTTTGTGCATTCTGGTAAGTGCAACCTATGTTCATGATTGCGTGTTTTATGTTGTGGTGGAGTTGGGGTGAAGTGCTGTTACCTACGTGTGGTACATTTGTGCAAAATGGTAGCTGCCCACGTGGCCATCATGTTAACTATTGGCATTTTCTGCTGCGTGGCAGTGTACAGGTTAGGTAGGAGTGTTGGTGGCAGTGGTGTCTATGTGAATTGTCGCAGAAGGTGGCATGGTACATGCATGGTGGCATTACGTTGCCGTGCATGTGTGTGTTCAAAGCCTAGACCATTGGCGATTAGGCCTTGAGGACACGCACGCCAGTAATGTATTTTTTTAAATGTGCATGAGTTAAAGGATGGCGCCATGTAAGGAATGGGTGGGCAGCCCATTTCGACCGTTATAGGCCCCTGTTGCAAATAGATTGTGGGTAGGTTGGCAGTGGCACAATAGTTTATGAATGGTAGTGGGTACGCCCATAGTATGTGATTGAAAGTGTACAGGGATGCAGGAGAGAGTGTCTTGTTTGTACATTATGTTAACTGTTGCAATTTGTTACTGCATACTTCCATGGCGGTGGTCTGTGGTTGGAGTTGCTGCAGAGAAAAGTCACGCTGTGTGGGCACTGGGTGCAATGCTTGTGCCAGTGGTGCATATGTGCATAGTGGTAGTTAGCGATATGCTGCCATGTATTATTCAATTAAGGTGGGGGGAATGTGTGCAAGGAGCAGACCCACTGGAGCAATGCAGGTTTGGCAGCGCATGCAGCCCAGGGTGGTGATGTTTGGGAAAAGCGTGTGGAGCACATTGTTGACATGCTACAGCAGACCAAGTGAGTTGCAAAGCGCACATTGTGCATTCTATGGTTGTGGTGATAGTTGGAACATGCCGCAGTATTTGGTGTGTGGCAGTAGATGGTGCAGTGAGAAGTTGGGTAGTGTGGCCACAGGGTGCAGTAGGTATGTAATGCGACTATGGAAGTGGGTATGGTTGAAGGGCAGTTTATATGTGGTTGGTTACTCTGCTGTGTGCAAATCTATTGCTTTAGGCCCAATGTTGTGAAGGTGGTGTGCATAGGTTGGCAGTGACAATAGCGTGTGATCGGTAGTGCGTAGGAGTGGTGCAGGCTGCACTATGGCTGTGGCTTCTGCCAAGTGTGACACGTTTTCGTGCATTGGTGTTGTATGGCTTGAGGGAGATGGGTAGAACTGGCGCTACGTATGTAATGTTTGTGCATAATGTTGGGTGCCCACATGGTAGCTTGCTTGGATGTGCAGTGTTGCGGTGGGTGTGGAAAGGGTTGCAATGTCATCTGCATACCTAAAGATGTGCTGGGGGCATGTTAGGATGTTTGTGGATGCTGCAATACTGCCTTCTTTAGCAGACATTTCTGGTAGAGGGACTTTACAAACAAACAGAACTTGTACTGAGTGATGAACGGTCCAAAAGGAAAGGTGTACAGAAATAACCAGGTTACTCACCGTAGTGACCACCTTACTCCTAGTCTATAGTCCCCTTTCCTCCATACTTAGACACCGGGGCACTTTGTAAAAAGCATCCACAAGAATAAGTTACTTCTTATCTTGTAACGTTCTTTCGATGGGATGTTCCTCCGACGTATTTCTTATCTTTGATCATTCGTCTCCAGCTTGCTGGCCTTGGACATTTTTTCTCTGTAGAGGGCGCTGCGAGTCGACATCCGCCGAGTCGATGTCCCTCGACAGCCACCGTATCGGCGCCGACGTCACCATGCCCATAAATAGCCATGCGCAGCGTCCGTTGCTCAGTTCCGTTTTGTTGCATAAGTTAAGTCATGCCCGAATTGGTTATTGACCTTGAAGGAACATAAGCTGCAACCACAAGGGACGTATCACTGCAGGGATGGATGGGCGGGGCGATAAGGACTACGTCGGAGGAACATCCCATCGAAAGAATGTTACAAGGTAAGAAGTAACTTGTTCTTCAAAGGGATTGTGTCCTCCGACATATTCCTTATCTTTGATAGACTCCCATAGCAGTGGCATGTAATTGGAGGTGGGAGTAATAATGTCATGTATCCCTTTTAGGAATGAACCGAATGTAATACGGCTTTGCCAAATCTGGTCTCTTGACTAGTGGAGGAATCCAGGTTGTAAAATCTTGTGAATGTATGTGCGGACGACCATGTAGCAGCCGCACAGGTGTATCGGACCGGTACCCTTCTTTGGAGGGCCGAAGAGGCTGCGATACCCCTGGTTGAATGAGCCCTAAGATTTTGGGGTCGCTCTTTCCCTGCCAGTTTGTAACATTCCAGAATGGCCAAAATTATCCACCTGGAAATAGTCTGTTTTGTTATGGGTAGTCCCAACTTGTGACCGGAGTATCCTACAAACAGTTGGTCTGCTTGCCTAATCCTAGTCAGTCTGCTAATGTAAAAGCTTATAGCTCACCTTGGATCCAGCCTATGTAGCCTTTCTTCCTCTTTCCCCGGATGGGGAGGAGGGTAGAACGAAGGTAAGGTAATTTTCTGAGTGATGTGAAATTCAGAAACCACCTTTGGGAGGAAATTAGGCTTCACCTGTAAAACAACTTTGTCTTTATAGAAAATTGTATGGGGGGTTTACAAGAAAGAGCTTGTAATTCGTTCACCCTCCTAGCAGATGTTAGTGCTACCAATAGGACAGTTTTAAGAGTGAGAAATCTCAGCGAACAAGAATGGAGTGGTTCGAATGGAGTACGCATTAGGAAGAACTTGGAATGGTCTTGGAGGATAAACATTAGTTAATCCCTTGAGAAATTGTATTACTGGGGTAGTTTGAAATACGATGGTTCCTCCGCAGTGCGCTTGAAGATTGATAGCGCTGCGAGACAGCCTTTTACAGTGCCAACTTGAAGGCCTGAGTTTGCCAAGTAGAGTAGAAACGATAACACCGTTGGTGTACCACATGAAAAAGGGTTGATATTCTCTTCTCTACACCAGCTGCAAAATGTGTTCCAACGGCAGCGGTATAAAGACTTTGTTGCTGGCCTTCTGGCCGAAAGCAACACCTCCATGACGTCATCAGGGAGGTCCTAATCCTTGTACCTCACCCTTTCAGAAGCCAAGGGTGAAGGTTGAGGGTTCTGATGTCTGGATGGAGAACCTGACCTCCCTTCTGTGAGAGAAGATTCTCTGAGTGGAAGACAGATTGGAGGACAGATGGACATATCTAGAAGGTCCGGGTACCACGTTCTCCTGGCCCAGTCCGGGGCAATTAGAATCATGGTTTTCCGGAATCTTCTCAACCTCCTGAACATTTGAGGAATAACAGGGACTGGTGGAAACGCGTAAAGGAGTGGGAACTCTCAGTCCACTACGAACGCGTCCCCTAGAGATCCTCTCGGGGGAAATTCCCTTGAACAGAACAGAACAGATCGCACTTCCTGTTGGTGCTGGTGGCGAACAGATCCACCCGAGGGGGTCCCCAAAGGGCGAAGATCTCTTGAAGGACTTCCTGAGCTAGCTCCCACTCGTGGGAGACTGTGCTCTGCCTGCTCTGAGCGTCCGCTGTCAGGTTGTTCTCTCCGGCTAGGTGGACTGCCAATAGAGAGATTCCTTCCTGACTTGCCCAAAACCAGAGCTGCACTGCCTCTCTGCACAGCGGCAGTGACCCTACGCTTCCTCTTTTGTTGAGGTAGTGCATGTCCACCGTGTTGTCCGTCATTATCAGGACATTTCTCCCCTGTACTGATGGCAGGAAAGCTTTCAGTGCTAGTCTGATCGCTATCAGCTCCAATAGGTTGATGTGTAGTCTGGACTCCGATGGAGACCAACGACCGCTGATTGTCAAGTCGTTGGCATGGGCTCCCCACCCCGTGAGTGAGGCGTCCGACTACAGTTATCTCCGGCCATGGTTGCCAAAACAGTTCTTTCAAGATGTTGTCTGGATAGGCCCATCATTGAAGGTCGTGGGCTACCTTGTCCGGAATCCGGAGGAGATCTGTCATTCTTCCTGAGTATTGTGACCACTGAGTTCTCAGTGCCCACTGAAGAGATCTCATTCTCAGGCGAGCCTCTGGCACAAGGAAGATGCAGGATGCCATGAGGCCTAGCAACCTCAAAAAGTCGAAGGCTGGGATATGTTGGGCATTTTGAAACTTGACGACCATCTGCAGAATATCTTGAGCCCTCACCTCTGGTGGCGAGGCTTTTCCCAGGGAAGTGTCCAGGAACGCTCCAATGAACTGGAGTCTCTGTGATGGTATCATCTGTGACTTCTTTAAATTGAGGGAGAAGCCCAGTTTGTGAATGAAGTGGCAGACATAATCTAGCTGGATCTGAGCTTGTTCCGAAGATACAGCTCTGATCAGCCAATCGTCCAGGTAGGGGTAGACTTAGATCCCTTCACTCAGACTTGCAGCCACTACCGACATTAGCTTGGTGAAGACACTCGGGGCGGAGGTCAGCCCAAATGGCAGAACTCAAAATTGATAATAGCCGCCAATTGCGAACCTCGGGTATTTCCTGTGTTTGAGATGGATTGGCACATGGAAATAAGCATCCTGGAGGTCCAGAGATACCAGCCAGTCCTGGATCTGGAGGGCCTGAAGGATCTGAGAGAGAGTTACCATCTTGAACTTGTCCTTCCTGAGGAACTTGTTCATTTCTTTTAAGTCCAAGATGGGTCTCAGTCCTCCGTCCTTCTTTGGTTTGAGAAAGTAGGGGGGTAGGGGGGCAGTACCAGCCCTTGTTCCTCTCCGCTACAGGTACCGTTTCTACGGCACCTTTCTCTGGCAGGTCTACAATTTCCTGCAAGAGGACCTGATCTGGAACTTTTAGAGAGCTGTCCCCCGGTGGATGACTGAGGGATGTGTAGAAAGGATCGGCAGTAACCCTGGGCAAACTGTCTCCAATGCCCAAGCATCTGACGTAATAGCCTGCCATTCCGTCAGATGGTGAGTTAACCTGCCCCCTACAGGTGTTGTGTGGAAAGGCCTCAGAGTGGTTTGTGGGCGGCTGATGCAGATGCCGAGGGTAAAGAGGCACCTGCTGCTGCTGCGGCCTTAGCACTTTTGACCCGTCCACCTCGGGTGGATCTCCTTTGGCCTCTTTGAGCCGGCTGTCCTCTGCCTTTCCCGAATGCGGAATAATAGCGAAAGGACTTTCCTCTCCCAGAGGTTCCTGAGGGGCGAAAAGGAGTTAGGCGGATTGCAGCTCCTAAAGATTTTGCTGCTGCTTTAGATGTTTGCAACTTTTCCAGACTGTCATCAGCCTTTTTACCGAATAAAGAAGAGCCGTCAAAGGGCATATTCAAAAGTCTGGCCTGTACATCTGGAGCAAAGCCAGACTTTCGCAACCACGCATGCCTGCGGATTGTAGTACTTGCCGCCACGGCCCTGCTGATACGGTCAGCGGAATCAATGCCAGTTTGAAGAGATGGCATCTTTGCCATCTTTAATGATGTTAAGGAAGGCTTCTCTTTCCGGTATGCAGTCAGAAGCTGATGAACACTCCCACAGTGTGTGACTGAACCTGGCGAGCGTACAAGTGTGTTGATGGACTTCAACGCCATACTACAAGCAGAAAAGACTTTTTTTTTGCCATAGAATCGTACCTTTTGTCATCTCTAACCTGTGGGACAGTAGGGTAAGCGGATCTGCTGCTTGATGAAGTTGCCGCTTGAACCACCACGCTCTCTGGAGTCGGGTGTTCTGATAAATATTCAGGGTCAGCCGCAGCTATCCTATACTTGGCTGACAATCTTTTATTGACTGCAGGGCTAACCTCAGGAATTTCCCAATTTGATGAAATTTTCCTTTGTAAGGCTACATGGAAGGGGACCACAGGATCCTCCTGTAGACCTTTGTCTAGTATGTCTGTAAGGTCATCCTGTTGAAAAACAGGTGAAGGCGCAGACCAACCCATGAATTCAATAATCCTTTCCATCAGGGTTCTATAGGGGGTTTCGGCATGTTCCCCTGGGTCTGGTTTGACAAATTCCACTTCTGGGGAAGTGTCCAGCCCACTTGCCTCATGTAATGATTCCTGTAGGTCTTTCAAGCTTCTTTCCTCAGAGGTAAAATCCTCTGAAACAGGTGGTGTGGTCCTCTGCAGCCCGAAGGGTCTTTCCTGGTCAGAATCCTCCCCTTCTTCATAGATTGAAGATAATCTGGGGTACTCTGACCTCAGAAATGGTGTAAAACCCATTTCTAAGGCAGAAGGAGCCAAACTCGTCATTATTGGGCGAGAAAACATAGATGTCGTCGACGCCGATGTGAAAGGCTTCGAAGGCGCCGAGAAAGGCATTGAGAAAACTGGAAGAGGCCGCGAAAAACTCAAGAGAATCGGGATCCTACTCGAGGATGTCGACGACGTTCTCGGGGTCGTGCCGGAGGCTCTTGGTATAACCGTTGGCTGTGAAGTAGCTGTGGTTTTCTCTTTTATCGGCGTAGACTATGGCGTCGATTCGATCGACCGATGCAAAGAACCCTTCGACAACGGCGTCGATGGCGCCGATCCATGCGTCGAAGGGGATCTTAGACGACGGCGAAGATGGTGCCTTCTTACCTGATGGCCCGTGGCGCTCTCGGGTGGACTCTTTCGCCGGGTGCAACGACTCGAGGCGTTTCGATTTTTTGGGTTTTTCACCCAGGGTATCACCCTCAGCTGTCTTCGAGGGGGTCGAGGACGCTTTCTCGAAGACGCTTAGCATTTTCTTCCTGAATTCCTCCCACTCAGCCTGAGAGCTGTGTTTTGTGGGACAGAAGACGACGAGGAAGGGGATCTTCGACGTCTCTTCTTGAGTGTCTAGATCTCGACGTGTGGTGTGACCTAGAATGGGAATGCTTTCGACGGCAAGGAGACGAATGCCTTGACCGAAGAAACTTTCGAGGAGGTTTCGACTGACTTACCTCTCTCGAGCTTCCCCTTGCGCTCCTCTAAGGCTTTCGCCTTCATGGACATGCAGTCCTCACACTCCTAACAATGGTGCTCGACTCCCAAGCACCACAAGCAGATCCTGTGGAGGATCAGTTATCAACATTTTCTTTCCGCAGTCTCGACATTTTTTGAAGCTGGACCACGGAGTGGTCGGTTCGGATGAAGAAGCCATCGAGAACCAGTTGATTTTATCGAGTAAATCTAAGAGGTTTATCTGACTGAACTGATCAACGATATTCTGAGGCCCCACGAAGCGCGGAAAAACAGAACTGAGCAACGGACGCCGCGCGTGTCTATTTATGGGCATGGTGAAGTCGGTGCCGATCCGGTGGCTGTCGAGGGACATCGACTCGGCGGACGTCGACGCGCAGCGCCCTCTACAGAGAAAACATTTCCGAGGCCAGCATGCTGGAGACGAATTATCAAAGATAAGGAATATGTCGGAGGACACAATCCCTTTGAGAAAAAAAAAAAAATGTGTCCTTCCTCTCTTTCTTGCGCGAAACCGGTATGAATGCAGCTTGGAGTGTTGAATGGCTCGGTATTTGTCCCAATACACAACTTGTTTTGAGTGTCTGGAGAGAAGTGAATGGCCGGAATACCTCATGTGCCGGATTGGCTGCCTGCCTGCATGAATGCCCATAGTCGTGATTGGATGCTTGAGTGTGACCCAGCGGAATGAATGGGAGATCAACAGTATATCTGGGACCTCTCACTGCTAGGAATCGTGTTCAGAAGCTGAAGTCCACTACGACGAGTAACAGGAGTAACTGACGCTTGACCTTGAAGCCCTGCTGGACGAGAAGAATTGCTGTTGCTCTCCTTCACAATCTGAAAGCTGCTGTGCCTCCAAGGACTGACCCAGAGAGGACCTGGTAGGGCGCCCTCTTCCCGAGCTACGAGGGACCATCGTGCACAGCTGATCTTTGCCAAAGCTCCCTGGTAGACAGACCTTCGACAGGCTGCCGACCCGATACGGGGACTGTTGGGGAACTCCAAGGAAAAGCACTGACTGTTGTCCGCCACTGTCGACGACCGCCGTCGCCGACCGGAGCCGCCGTGCTCCCGTTTGCCTAAGAACTTCAATTGATCATTGGACGCTCTCGCCTGCATCGTCATCCGCTTGTCTCCCGCTGGAGAAGGCCTGACCGTCGACGCGCCGAGGAGCATCCACCAGTGGGTTTCCTGCCACCTAAAGACCACAGACGCCGACGACTTGACGCCCTTGCTGGCCACAGTTCTTCATCTCTTTGTGGTCCAGAACTATCGTCACCGAGGTGCCCCGCACGCCTCTTCCTTGCAGGACGCCAACGCTCCGTCGTCGACGAGCACCGCAAGGAACGCAGCTGCCACTTCACTGCCGTAGTTCAACCTGTTCACCGTCGGACGTTCGACGACCCGTGACTCCCGCCTTAAAGGGAGTCACTCAAGAAGGATCGGTCAACGCATAGTCGGGAGACCTCTACTCCACCAGGTACATTGGGGGGGCGGTAAAACCTTAATAGGAGGAAGTAAGACTATTGAACATTTGGACTGGGCTCGTGCTATATATCTTTATTTACAGGTTGCCCAGGTGGGGGGGATCTCTACTCAGAACTGTGCCTCGTGGTAGGGGTCAGTATTCTGCCTACTGTTTCAACTATCTTGCGTCCCTTCCTATCTCTATTGCTGGTTTCCTCGTTATTAATCTGTGTGACATTTTAACCGTACAGTTGATGCACTTTACTGAGATTTGATAACATTGGCGGTACCACTTTAGAATTGTATATATTTATCATTGACTACCGAGAACAAAGTGCGTTATTGTGATCGTGTACATTCCCTTGAATAGTAATTATATAAAGACTGTTTTCAGTAATACAGTGTGTGGACATTCCTTTGTGGGGGTTCGGGGACTACATTGTACTTAAGAACCAGCCTGCATCACCTCCTGAGAAGCTAGCACTTGATTGCTCGACCACGTACCAATAGAGAATCTTGGCTGGGGTCCTCCGTGCCTCTCCTCTACCATATAGAGAGCGGAAGTACAGACACCCCCTACCAGTCTTTACAATGGGACAGTGCATGTGCACATCCTCCCATAATGAGCAGGGTGGAAATGGAATTGTGCGAAATAGACAATTAGAGTTTAGGGTGTGGTTCATAGGAAGGGGCGTTACCATTTCATCACAATACTGCGTTGTGAGTATGGTCGACATGGAGAGACGGACCGTGCTTATCGTCGGTGATATCTTTGTGCGCCATCTGCACAGGTGTTGCGTGCAAAGAGGCGTTGCTGGTAATTACGGGTTAGAAGGAGTGGACGCTTTCTGGGTCTGTCAGGGTGACTGACGTTTCGGCGGGATGGTTTGCCTTTGCAGATATGTGGCATACGTCACAAATGTGGACTGTGTCGTGGTGCACTATGGAAGTGGACATTTGGGTTACATGTCGTGTGGATGATTAATCGGTCTACTGATGAGGTTGCTGACAGCAGTGATGCATATTTTCCCTACACCCAAGGTGGTTTTCTCAAGCATCACACCAAGAGAAGTGTGGGTCCATGACGGTGCAATTTGTCCCCAGCCAGCAGTCGGAAGGTGTGTTCTAAACTGATTTATGCGTTAGTTTATGCAGACTGCTGGCATCCACCCACTATGAGATCATGAGGTCCCAAAATACACAGCGGTTCCGTAGAAACTGCATTTGAGGCATTTGAGCGCCGTTGGCAATGCCGTTTTCTTCCACACTGTGCAAAAAGCATTGACCAGAATGTTGTAAAAATGTGAGGACAGGCAAATCGAAACACATACAAAGAGAAAATACCGAAAAAATGTGCTTGCACGAAGTGATGTCATGAATGAGATTTGTGATGGCATCTTTGATGTCATGGGTTTTAGTCCTTGCAGTGCACACTGGTGGCACAAGTTATGGTTGCTTAGCTTACCATAACTGTCGAATTTCAGGGGGGTTTCGGTTTTACCTATAACACTAACGTCCCTGTAAGGAAGTTACTTACCTGTAACTGTTGTTCTCCAGCATGGGTCTGTGGCATGGATACACATGCTCATGAATATTCCCTGTCGTCAGGCTGGGAATCCTCGGTAAAGAAAAAAATCAGTATCAGTTTCGTTTCTGATCCGTCTTTCTTAGTAGTAACCAATCACTGATCCCTGGGTCATACTGCCCCCAGCCAATGACAGCCCTCTCCCTAAGCCCCGCCTCTGGCAGCCATCCTCGGATTTGGTAGCACGCCAAGTGGCAGTATGACCAAGTGAAGAGCCGCAGAGGGGTTGGTGGGAGGGTTCGCATGTGAATCCATGCCAGACCCATGCTGGAGAACAGCAGTTACAGGTGAGTAACTTGTTCCTTCTCCAGCATGGGGTCTGGCATGGATTCACATGCTCATAAATAAAAATACATAGCAGTATACACATGCACAACCACGGGAGGTGGCAAAGGCTCAACATTAAGCATTATATACAAACTCAACATTAAGCATCTCTTACCTCCTCACCAGGCTCACCTTAAGCGAACAGGTTGCGCAGCACTGCTTGGCCGACCCTGGACTCCTCCCTGGAGTCCCGATCGACGCAGTAGAATCTTGTGAAGGTGTGCGTCGACCTCCATGTAGCAGCCCTGCAGATGTCCAGCAGGGGCACACCAGACAGGAACGCCGTGGTAGCAGCGATCGCTCTGGTCGAATGGGCTCTCGGACGGCCGGGCAGCGGTCGGTTTGCCAACCGGTGACAATGCATGATGCAGCCGGAGAGCCATCTGGAAATGGAAGTCTTCGAGAGAGCCTTCCCTTGATTCACAGACCCAAAAGGTTCACGAATAGCTGTGACGTCTTCCGAAAACTCTTCGTGCGGTCCACGTAGAACTTCAGCGCTCTAGCTACATCCAGCGAGTGCAAAGTCCTCTCGGCCGGGGTCGAAGGGAAGAAAACTGGTAACGCCTTGGGCTCGTTGAGGTGGAAGTCCGACGGCACCTTGGGCATGAAGGAGGGGTGCGTCCTCAGCACCATCCTCGTGTCATGAAAAGTCAAGTATGGAGGCTTGCAAGATAGGGCCTGGATCTCTCCCACTCGTCGTGCGGAGGTGATGGCCACAAGGAACGCCGTCTTCCATGACAGGAACTTCAAAGGCGCCGAATGCATAGGCTCGAATGGGGCCCCCATGAGCCTGGTCAGCACCACATTAAGCTCCCACGCCGGGGCAGGAGTCTTCACCGGCGGGCATGATCGGAATAGTCCCTTCATAAATTCCTTCACCAGGCGATGAGACCACAAGGACGCCCGTCCCGTAGTCCTGGTATATCGGGAGATGGCAGCCAGATGTACTTTTATGGAGGCGTGAGCCAGTCGAGCTTTGGCCAGCGACAGCAAGTACGGCAGCACTTGAGGGGCCGTAATCCGCAGAGGGGTAATCTTCTGTGCATGGCACCAGACAGAGAACCTCTTCCATTTAGGACCGTAACACTTGAGAGTTGAGGACGCCCTGGCCTTCTGCAAGAACCTCTCTGCAATCAGCCGGGATATCGTACACCCCAAACTCTAGCGCTGCAGGAGGCAGGCCTGCAAGTTCAGCGACTGTGGGTCGTGGTGTAGAATGGCGCCTCCTTCTCTGGAGAAAAGATCCACGTCCGCCGGCAGCCTGACTGGCGGGGACGTTGACAAGTCCAGAAGGTCCGGGAACCAGACCTGCCTCGGCCACACCGGTGCGACCAGGATCATCCTGCACCTGGACTTCTTTAGCTGGCTGATGAGGCGGAGCAGCAACGGCAATGAAGGGAACGCGTATTGAAACAGGCCATCCCAAGGGAACGAGAAAGCATTGCCCATGCTCCTCGGCTGTGGGAACCTGCTGGCGAACCTCTGGCACTTGGAGTTCGTCGCCGTCGCGAACAGGTCGATCTGGGGCTTGCCCCATCGTTGGAAGAGTCCATCCACTGGATCCTGGCACAGTTCCCACTCGTGGCACGAGCGCAGCTCCCTGCTGAGTGAGTCAGCAATGGTGTTTTTTATTCCTGCCAGGTGGAAGGGAACCAGAAACATCCCCTGGGCGACGGCCCAGTGCCACATATCCTTGGCCTCCTTGGATAGGGCTGGGGATCTGGTGCCTCCCTGCTTCCGTATGCAGAACATCGTGGTGATGTTGTCGGTGAAGATCCTCACCACTTTGTCCTTGAGGGACGGGAGGAACGACTTGAGCGGCCAGAACACTGCACGGAGCTCCAAGATGTTGATGTGAAGAGACCTCTCCTCCGGGAGCCAAAGGCCTCTTGCGTGGAGATCTCCGGTGTGGGCCCCACAACCCTCCATAGAGGCGTCCGTAGTCACCGTCACCTGAAACGCCGGGGTTTGAAAGTCCGTGCCCGTCGTGAGGTGAGCCCGGGTGCCCCACCATAGGATCACCTGACGGAACTCCTCGTCAAGGGGGATCCTGTCCTCGAAGCAGCCCCCCGCCTGAAACCAGCGGGCGTCGAGGGACTCCTGTAGCGGACGCATCCGAAGTCTGCAAAGGGGTACAAGGTAGATGCATGAGGACATCATCCCGAGAAGGGACTTGATGGACCTCACCCTGGCCATGTCCGTGGCCAACAGTCGCCATACCTTGCCCAGGATGGTTTTGGTCCTCTCCTCTGAAGGGGAGACCAATTGCTCCACTGTATCGAGCTTAGCCCCCAAAAACAGTGCTACTTGCGATGGAACCAGGTGGGATTTGGGGTAGTTGGAGAACCCCAGCTCCGTGAGCAACCGGACGGTCCTCGCCGTATGATCGACGGCGAGTTCCCTTGACCTTACCCGGATTAGCCAGTCGTCCAGGTAGGGGTAGACGTGGATCCCCTGCAGGCGCAGCCACGTCGCCACTGGTGCCAGGCACTTGGTGAAAACCCTGGGTGCCGACTTTAATCCGAACGGTAGGGCTCTGAATTGGTAGTGGCGTTCCTGAACCACGAACCTGAGGAACTTTCTGTGCCTTTTTAGAATGGGGATGTGGAAGTAAGCATCCTCCAGGTCCAGCGACGATAGGAAGTCTCCTTCCTCCAGCTGTCCCAGTACGTGCTGGAGGGTGGCCATCCTGAATTTCTGCGCCTTGATGCATTTGTTTAACCGACGCAGGTCTAGGATGGGGCGCCAACCGCCTGTCTTCTTCCTGACGAGGAAGTACCTTGAGTATACTCCGGAGCCCCGGAGCCTCCTGGGGACGAGCTCGATGGCACCTTTCTTGAGCATCGCCTTTACCTCCAACAGCAGTTGAGGGACGGGATTCTCCTTCCTGGCCATGGGAGAAATGCAAGGACACTTCTTTAGGAATTCCAGCGAGTGCCCGTTGGCCAGGGTGTTCAACACCCAACGATCGGTGGAGATGGACTCCCACACTCTGACGAACTTCGTCAGTCGGCCTCCCACTGGGGTGCTTCGGTGGGTGCCCGACCACCCGGCAGGGTCAGTCTTGCTTGCAAGCGGCCTTGCCGCCTTGGCGACGACGGCGGGAACCCCCTTGCTTGCCATGACCTCTAGGCCCCCTGGGAAGAGGAGTGGGCCACCTGGCGGTAGGTGGAGGAGCCACCACTGGATCCTTTGGAGGCACCCCGTCTGCCTCCAGAGCTCCGAAAGGGCCGTCGCTGCTGAAGCACCCCCAAGGGCCTGGGCCGTCTCCGAGTCGGTCTTGATGGCCTGTAGAGACTCATCCACCGCCTTACCAAAGAGGTTGTTGCCGTCGAACGGCATGTCCAACACTCTGGTCTGGACGTCCTGGCGAAAGTCTGTCGCCTTGAGCCATCCTCGTCGTCGGAGGCAAACTCTGTTGCCCAGTTGGCGAAATCCGGTATCGGCAATGTCCGTTGCCACCATAATGGCGTGATCCTACGCCACCTCACCCTCCAGCAGAATTTCTAGGGCCTCCGCCCTTTTGTCATCAGGCAGGAAATCTGGCAGGGGAGCTATCTTGAACCAGAGCTACCAGTCGTAGCGGGCCACGATCGCTAAGGCATTGGCTGCCTTAATCGTAGTCGCCGCTGACGAGATGACTCGTCGTCCCATAGAGTCCAACTTCTTACCCTCGCTGTCCGGCGGGGAAGTTGAAGCCGCCGCGCCCGCGGCCTTCTTCTTAGCCGCTGCCGAGACGACCGAGGCACAAGGGGGCGGCATCGGGGACTCTGTACTTCTTCTCGTACCTGTCCCTCTTGGCGAGTGTCGTGGCAGGGTTCTTGAGGACAGCAAGCCCCTCGTCCCAGATGTCGAGTAAAGGCACAGCGAGGACCATCTTCCTCTTAGCCTCTCGTCGTTGGTACAGAAACCCCTCCTTTTTCTGTTCTTCAGGGCATAGCTGGAAGAGCTCGGATGCCCTGGTTATCATGGCGTGGAAAGAGCCAACCTCGTCGGCTGGGGACACCCGCGGGATACCTGCTGTGTCATCGCCGCCGTTGTTGTCCGTCCTCGTCGCCGTATCCTCTCCCAGCGAGGGGGATGAGGGGTCCACCGGCCTCACGGGCACTAACGGCGGAGAGGGGTGGACTCTCCTCCGCTTGTTCGGAGGGTTTCCCCGACGGGCCTGGTTCTGGATCCTCCGTCGGGGTCCATGGTAATCTCGTCCTTATCTCGGTACACAAGGATTGGATTGCCAACAAAATGGTCACCAAGCTATCCTGGGGCTCGGGCAATGGCTGCGACGGACGGGATGGCCGCTCCACTGGGCCCTGTTCGTCGTCCTCGTCACTATCTTCGATCACGTCAGCAGGGACCATCCCCTGGGATCGAACCTTCTCGAACCTCTCATTGAGGTTTATGAACCTCTCGTTGAGGCCTATGGACCTTTCTTTGAGGCCCCTCTCGGTCTCCACCAGTTCCTCCTCAGAGGCTGATTCCGAGACTGTAACGGCCACCGGCCCCCGCCCTCTTCTTCAGCCAGGGGCTCCGCGGGGGTCTTAGCGGTGGGCTGGAAAGAGGATTCCCTCCGCGGCGGCAGGGATACTCTGGGCCCAGAGGCCATTTCCATCGGCGTAGTCTCAGCCGGCTCCGCCAGGGTCGCAGAGACCACTTCGGTAGAGGCATTAGCCGGGTGGATGAAGGCCCTCACCCCCTTAGGTGCGTCCTGGGCCTTCGCCTTGCGGGGAGGGTCAACGCCTCGCTCCCCCTTCGAGATCGACCGGGACCGCTCCAGCAGCCTACCCGGGTTCTCGGACTTCCTCTTCCCCGAACCAGAGTGCTGGCTCGTGGTCGAACGTGCCGGGGAAGTAGCGCCCTGCTTGGCAACCGAAGAGCCCGACCTTTCGGCGCTCCTGGAGCCCGCGGACTCACGGTGCTTGGCCTTCTGTTGGGCCCCCGTCGCCGGGGCGCCCTCAAAGGACTTAGAAGCCCACTCAGGCTTCTTCGCCTTCTCACTTGCAGTGCCCTTCTCGAGCCAGGAGGCGAGGCGGCAATGACGATCTTGTTTGGTCCGTTCCGAAAGGTTCTTGCAGAACGCACAGTCCTTCTCCAGGTGCGTCTGGTCCTCATGGAGGCAGTAGAGACATTGCGAATGCTCGTCCTCCTTGAAAACGTTATATAATCCGCATCCAGGGCAGTTCCTGAACAGCTTGGATCCGGGCGTCGAGCTCGCTTTGTCCTGGGCCATGTCCGTTTGTCCTGGGCCAGGTAGGCCGCAGATCTTCCGGAATCCTCCAAGAAGTGTACACTCGACGAAAACTTCACCCTTGAGGGGCGTAGAAGAATTCCGAAATGGGTCCCCCTTATCGGAAGTAGAAACGGTGGAGCTTGAGGCTCGATTAAACCGAAAAATGAGAACATCTCCTGAAAAAGCGTGAAAACGCAGTAAAAAAACTCGAGCTAAGCACGAGGACTCCCAACACTTGAGCTTGCGGTAAAAATCTGAGGATGGCTGCCAGAGGCGGGGCTTAGGGAGCAGGCAGTCATTGGCTGGGGGCAGTATGACCCAGAGATCAGTGATTGGTTACTACTAAGAAAGACAGATCAGAAACGAAATTGATACTGATTTTTTCTTTACCGAGTATTCCCAGCCTGACGACGGGGAATATTCATGAGCATGTGAATCCATGCCAGACCCCATGCTGGAGAACAACGTTTTTCCATTGAATTTCATACGTTTTTGCTAGTGCAACTTAACCATAAAATATGTAGTTATTGTTAAGTTGCTAAAGCCATAGGAAGAACAATTTTTGGGCGGCTTATAACTTTGCTCCCCCTGGACGAATCCTCACCATACTTTGCATACAAAGTATATGGCACACTCTGAATTGTTTTGTAAAGTTTGGTGAGGCTTGGTCCAGGGGGGGGGGGGCACAGTTATAGAAGGTGTCCCAAAATGTCTTTTTTCCCCATAGACATACTGGGGAAAAACTTTGCTCACGCTTGCAGCCCAAACCGCTGGACGGATTTTCACCAAATTTGCGGCAGGAGCGGTGGCTTGGTCCCGAAAGCATGCTTTTGTTAATTTGGTGTAAATCCGTCCAGTAGTTTTTTTTAAACGACCAAATCGTAAGGCAAACATTTGTGATATCTATGTCCGCTCCGCGCAAACACTTCCCTGTTCATTCCGCGTACAGGACACCGATTGGCTAATTAACTTGCGTCATGTCCGCAGACACACAACGTGTTTGCTGACTGGTTGGCGTGAAGCGCGAGATGCATCTGATTTTTGGAAACGCCCGACATCTTGAACACCAGCCGATGTCCGCTGACATCGCAGTAAAAACATTAAAAAACACAACATTGCACTTGTCAAACTTATCAAATAATCTCCGGGGAGGTGAGGGGTGATGAGGATGGGATGGAATATGGCTGCAAGAAGCAAAAAAACAGGTGTTTTTTGCCGCAAACAGTCCGGATGTTCACAAACAGTCCTGTGAAAGTTTGCGGACACCTCTGCATCACTGGTTTGGTGAAAAGCAGTTCTTTGATGGCTTATAACTTTGGCGCCACTTAATGGAACTGCATGTAGTTATATTCCTAACCTGATCCCGGATGAGTTTGCAATGTTTGGTGGGATTCTGTCAAGAGGGGGCAAAATTAGAGGGGGGTCCTAAAATAATGTAAAGGCTTATAAATGAGGTGCCAGACCAAAGAAAAAGTAGAACTGCTACTCCGAAGGGTCACACCAATTTTTGTCAATGAATGAAACAAAACATAAGTTATATTGGGGAACCTTTAACACTTGTACTAACGGAATTAATCCAAGTTCGTAGCCCATGAAATTGTACAGAAGGGAAAAAGAAACACACACACACACACACACACACACACATCAGGGGCTGTGAATATACATTGTTTGTATTAAGACAAAACAAAATTCTCTCGTGAACACTTACATATAACAAAATTCAACATTGTAGACAAAAACATATGGTGAAGTCAAAATTGAAACAATATTCAACGTGTTATGATACTTAAATTCGTAAAGCTTGAAAACCAGTTATTCAAAAATGCATCATGAAACTAAAAGCATGGATGTTGTCTGGGCGGGCAGGGTTTCAAAAACACATCATAACCCGTAAAGGAAACATATGGAAATCAGAAGCGTTGATAACTCTGCGCTTTTAGGGACCTGTTAGAATCTAAGTCCTTAAGAAAATATGCAGATTTTTAAAGTATCTTGTGTATGAAAAGCATTTTATCTTTCAGGTGCCAACGTGGCAGGAGGTAAAATGTTTGGTTTTAACCAACAAGACTGTTGAAATTATATAAACAATATAGAACAGAACCCCTGAAAGTGGGTTCATGCAACCCCCTTGCATACAGAAAACGTTTTGGTGGCAATTTCATCCATCTTGAGGATACATCAGAGGGATTTGTGCTTTTATATGGTAGCCGCCTTCATTAGGGCGATTAAGCGGCCCCTGTATCAAGAGAACCAAGAGAAAGAAGAGGGAAGAAAAGTGAATATAAAATCTTCTTGGTTCGAAACTATTTCCTTTCTGGACATTTCTGGGCTAATTAGTAACGACAAATATATTGTTCAAATGAAAAAGTATTATTAAAGCACATGTAAACATATTGGCGAAGGGCTGATAAAAAAGCAAGGTAAAATATTTGTTGCTGGGATTCTGTCAAGAGGGGGCAAAATTAGAGGGGGGGTCCCAAAATAATGTACAGGCTTACAAATGAGGTGCCATTTGACGAATCGACACAAAGGTTTGCAAAAAGATTATAGATCTAGATATAAATGTTTTCGTAAAGTCTGAATGGATTTTGTCAAGTGGGGGCTAGGTTATATGACGATTTTATGTGCATCATTTGACACTTTTGAAAAAATAAAACATGGGTGGATTTTGAGCAAACTTGTGTAAGGAGCATTGAGAAGGACCTGAAAGCATGGATTTGCAAATGTGCCTGTGTTTTATTTTTTGCCAAGTGTCATAATGTAGGTTCAGAAAATAGTGATATACCTTTGGTGATTGAGGTGTATTGTAGCCTGTGGCCATGGGCAGTGGCCAGATTGGCCAGGTCATGATCCAGACAATCTGGCTACTGGGCATGACCACGAGGGACAAACCACGGGGTTAAAGTGGCCATGTCCACCTGGGACTGGCTTTGTGGTAAAGTTATTCGAAATTGGGATAGATTTGAAAAGGAAGAACAATGTGCTTGTGGTAAGGTAATATGGTCCTAGAGTTCTCTTTTTGCCTTCTGCAGGCTGCCATGGAAAGCGAAGAGGGGTCCTGTATGGAACCTCACCTTCCCTTTCCATGGTGGCCATCTTGGAAAAGGATTTTCCTTCCTACACCGGGATGCCGATGTAGGAAGAAAAATCCTTTTTTTTTAGCACCCTGGGTTCCCGCTTTGGGAACCTAGGATGCTAATGGCCTTCATCCCCAATTACAGGGACTGGAATGGGGGGGTTAATGGTCCAGAGACCTCGTTAGCCACCCTCGCTTCAGCTGATAACTTGGGCTGCCAGGCCGGTGTCCACCCTTCCATCCCTGGAACGGAGGATACACACCACAATATTGCCATTAGCATAACACAAAATGCAAATGGAATACTGGAAAATCTTATTGAGTCTATGTACTTTACTGAGAAATATAAAGTAGATGGCGTGTATACGTTTTTTTTTTCTTTCTATTTTTTAACTGTGAAAGGTGGTTCCTAAAGGAACATTTCTTTTATTGTTTTTGGATGCATTTTTTTTGGCAGGAGAGCTTAGAACGAAATGTGGGGAGGGAAATGACGGCAGAGGCACCAAACACTAATGGGCCAGGTGGACAGGGGAACATTTTGCGCGTGTGTTGTGGCATTAGCGGATTCCATTTTAAGATAAATAGCAGTTTTGCTAAAAGTATGTACTGTGTACTAGATTGTTATTGGATGAGTAGGATCAGTAGAAAATGCAGTTCTGAACTGTCCGCGAAGAATGGATCTTATCGTGAAGTGCGGACGGGTTCTCGGAGACGTCATCGTGCCGTGCGCCAGCATATGGTCATGTGGCACTGTCCGGAAGGTCCACAATGAAGTCAGATGTTCGTAGACGTTATGGTTAAGTTGTGCTACTAAAAACCTATCAAATTCAGTGAAAAAAACTATGTTAAAAGGGACGTTATGGTTACAAGTAAAACCGAAAAACCCCTGAAATTCGCAAGTTATGATAAACTAAGCAACCATAACTCGCGCCACCACCATGCACTGCTAAGAATAACACCCATGACATCAAAGATATGATTGATGACGTCACATGTCTAGACCCTTCTTTTTTTGTTAACTGACATATCTAGGCCAAGTGAGTTTATTCACTGACAGTCAAAAACTTAAAATTCAAAAAGGTATTACATTTGTAGACGTTGCTATTCTCACATGTTCTTACAGTATTTTCCTTAGAATTCAAATCGCATATTATGATGTGCATACATAGAGGAAGAAGGCCTGAAACGCAGCAATCATTTCTATGCATAAAGATAATCATGTTGGTTGTACACAGTGCCTCGTTTACTTACTTTACTCTCCCTGTATAAGCCCCATATTTGTATACATTGTGGTCTCAATGTTTTGTGTGTAGTAGTACAAACATGTAGTAAGTGATGCATTATTACCTACTTAGTATATGTTTCACAGTATGCAAAAGTGTGATACAGAAGCATTCACCATTTTACTATCCAATTTGGGAAAATTAGAAATATTACATCTCTATGATGTATGCTGCAGCCAATGCCTATGTGTCTGTATGAGGAGGTTCCTGTTCTAGAAAAAACACTGCAATGGAACGTTCTTTGGAGCAATACATTACATAAACAAGTATGTAGTTCATCACACATCTCCATATGACCCCCTGACACTTTTTTGCCAACATTACATTCAAAACCCCTTGTAGGGACTTCCTATGAAAATGAAATGCACATGTGATGTCATCAGTGATGTCATCAATCATATCTGTGATGTCATCTTAGCAGTGCACGGTGGTGGCACGAGTTATGGTTGCTTACCTTACCATAACTGGTGAATTTCAGGTTTTTTTTGGTTTTACTTGTAACCATAACGTCCCTTTAACAACGTTTTTTCATTGAATATATATACGAAGCCCAGTTTGGGGTGAAACGCGTTATTGCAATTTTTCACGGGTGTGACCTTTGTAGTCCATACCAAAAACTTATCATCTTTAAAGCAAAAAATGGCAAAAACAAAGAACATACCTAAAACGGTACTAGAAAGGAACCTGAAGAAAAAAAAAAAATCACAAGACCTATGCTACTAGAAGGGTTGAACAAAATCATGACCAATACTAAAGATGACGATTCCTGCGAACATATACTGACATACAATCTAGAAATAAATAAACTACTCGACCTCCAAGCCCCCTTAAAAAACAAAAGTGAGGCTCAACACAAATCACCAACAATGGTTCAATGCTGAAGCTACTGAACTCAAAAAAGAAAAACGGAACCTTGAACGGAAATGGCTAAAGGAACCCACAGTAACAAACAAAACAAAATGGAAGAATGCCGACCTTATGTATAAATCCAAATTGATCGACCTTAAGAAAAATTATAATAATGAGCTCATCAATACCGCAGCCAATTCAACCGGAAAGTTATTCCAGATTCTCAAGTCTATAGACAAACCCAAGGTACTCACCCCATCCTTCCTGCCTACAGAATAAGACTGAGAAAGTCCAAACGGCCTTTCAAATTAAAATCGTTAAAGCCCGAGAGACTATTCTTAATTGCCTAACAAATTGTCCGCCAATAAAGAACAATTTTACAGAGAAGACGACTGAATTAGAAAACTCGAGATTTCATTTCAGGCCCATTACCCTCGAAGAAATGCAGAACACGCTCTCAAGCATGAGATGCACTTCATGCTCAGAGAACGTACTATCACCCAAATTAATCCTAGAAAACCCAGACATCTTTGCCCCATTCTTCAGACGAATGGTAAATGCCTCATTTAAGGAGCAAACTGTACCTACCTTAATCAAAACAGTCAGTCACAGTCACTCCCTTCCCAAAAAAAACAGAACTCGACCAACAGAACCCCGCAAACTTGAGACCAATAACAAATTGCAACTTTCTGCTGAAAATACTAGACAAAGTAGCCACGGAACAACTCCAAATCTACGTGGACGAGAATAACCTACTACACCCCCAACAATCCGGACAGGTCATAGCACAGAATCGGCTCTTTTAGATCTTCAGTCCGAGATGCTAGGCATTCTGGACAAGGGTAAAGCAGGGTTACTGATCCTATTGGACCTCTCCGCAGCCTTCGATCTGCTTGATCATAAAAGGCTGCAAGAGGGCCTAGAACTGTCAGGAAATTTTTCACCAGGGGCAACGAAATGGATATCCTTATTCCTCCAAGACAGGCAATCCAGGATTGTCTGGGGAAACAAGGCTTCCAACACTAAACCTGTGAACTGCGGAGTACCACAGGGTGCTAGCTTCTCTCCACTACGGTTTAACTTGTACATGTAATGCCTTTGCACCATGTTGTCCCAAATGGGAATATTCTTTACAAACTTCGCTGACGATACCCAGCTGGTGTTCGAGCTCTGCGGAGATTACAAACAAGACATCGAGAAATTATCAACTATATACAACTTCATCGGAAGCTGGATGAAGGACAATTGGATGTGCCTCAATGGCACAAAGACCGAGCTAATGATTTTTGGTTCACCACACGCCAGAAAACAACAAAACTCCTCTTACTGCTCATTTAACATCAAAAACACTTCCATCTCAATATCTGAGAAAGAAAAGACACTAGGAGTTTACTTGCAAGCCTCTTTAGGTGCCGAGGCTCACACAGCCTATTTAAAAAGAAACTCAGTACCACCAAAGGCTCCTGAAAAAAAAAAAATCAGACCCCTGCTCAACCAGAAGAACAGTACTACTATAGCCAGGGCAACTATACTATCAAGACTTGACTATGTCGACTCCCTGCTCCTTGGATCAAGCAGTAAATGTTTGAAGCAATACCAGGTTATTCCAAATAAAGCTATTAGAACAATCACAGGCAGGTCAAGAAGAGACCATATCACTGGGGATAGAAAAGAGCTACATTGGCTGGCCATGGAAGAGATAATCACTTAAATCCCTCACCATGGTCCATCGAGGCCTATATGGGAAGGCCCCAGAATACCTAAAGAAACAGTTTAAATGGCATACACCCACCAGATGCTTAAGATCATCTAACAAAGGCCTTCTACAAATCATTCCAACAAAAAAGGCAAATGGCCTTGGCAGAGCCTTCCCAACCAGAAGCATCCAAAAATGGAATGAATTACCTCCATCTTTGAAGCTTGAAACTAACTATATCCAATTCAGAAAGAATCTAAAAACACTACTGTTTAAATAGACATTGATTTAATACATTTTCAGCACCTGCGAAGTTTTCACTACATGTAACTACACTTTGTCCTGTCCTCTGCCGCTATATGTCCGTCTCTTTGTAAGCGCTCCGATGCCTGCGGGCTTTAGCGCTATATAAATAAAATAAAAAAATAAAGGACATTTTTTACAAATGGAATATGCGTGAGTGGCGTACTTTGTTTGAAGGAACGCTGGATGGAGGAGTGCCGCTGCTTCGCGGTTCGTTTTTTGAGATATATATATATACATATATGGGATACATTACTCACCGTAATTGTATTTCTGATGCTTGTATCTGCTTAGATTCACATGCTGTGCATAGGCCGACATCTAGTGGAAGCTGCGGAGTATTACAGTTTGTTTTTTGAAACTCGAAAATGGGCATCGACACAGGGCGTGCCAGTAATACTATCCCTAGTGTGACGTCCACTGTACCCAAGATCCCTCACGCGTCTAGGATCCTCAGATTGTATTTTTTCCAACATGAGGTAGCATGAGGAGTAGCGCGAGTACAGATAATCCAAGCAGAGAGAAAGAAAGGTAAGACTACAAGCATCCATGCGCCTTCTCTCAGAGGGGAGGAAGGGTGGGTCGCATGTGAATCTAAGCAGATACAAGCATCAGAAATACGATTACGGTGAGTAATGTATCCCTTCTGAGGCTTGTGGAATCTGCTTAGATCACATGCTGTGCATAGATTAGCGAGCAGTACCTGAAGGAGGTGGGATGTGAGAAGGGTCGTGAGCAAATAAGTGTCTTAGAACCGCTTGTCCCACTTGTGTATCTGCCTTGGAATGGGTGTCAATGCAGTAATGCTGAGTAAAAGTGTGAATAGAGCTCCAAGTAGCTGCTTTGCAAATGGTGTCAAGGGGTACATTTGCAATGAAAGCCAGAGTGGCCGCAATGCCTTTAGTAGAGTGGGCTCTTGGTGTGAAAGGCAGAGTTCTTTCAGAGAGTGAGTAACACAGCTGGATACAGTTAATAATCCACTTCGAGATGGCACCTTTAGAGACGCGATCCCCCTCTCTGCCTGTAGCTACGGAGACAAACAGTTGATCTGTTTTTCCTAGCGGTCTGGTTTTATTTACATAGTAGAGGACCGCCCTACGCACATCTAGGGTGTGTAGTTTCACCTCAGCCGAGCTTTGCGGGTTCTGGAAGAAAGCCGGAAGCTCAATGGACTGGTTTATATGGAATTTTGATATAAACTTAGGTGAGAACCTAGGGTGTGTGCGTAAAACCAGTTTGTCTTTATGGACAGTAAAGAAGGGATCCTGCACTGAGAGCCTGAATTTCACCGACCCTTCTTATAGAAGTAATAGCTACTAAGAAGGCCGTTTTATAAGTCAGGTGTTTGAGGCTGCTTTTATGCATGGGCTCGAAAGGGGGTCCCATGAGCTTGGCTAGCACCACATTAAGGTCCCACCCTGGTGGTGGGTTTGAAATAGGAGGGTGAAGTCTCTTTACTCCTTCCATGAAGGCTTTAACTACTGGTACTTTCCACCACGAGACCTTGCTATGGGAAGTGGTGTATGCCGACAGGGCTGCCAGGTGTACTTTCAGTGAGTTAAAAACCAATCCTGCATCTAGCAGGTGGAGCATGTATGTAACAATAGTGGAAGGAGTGCAATCAACAGGGTTGATTTGTCTACTCTGGCACCAGATAACGAACCTCTTCCACTTGTCAAAGTAACAGTACCTTGTGTTTGGTTTCCTAGATTCCTTTAGGATGTCCATACACCTCTGTGGTAAATTGAGATGTCCAAACTCCATGACCTCTTGAGCCATGCTGCCAGGTTCATTGAGTTGGGTTGCTGGTGCACTGTTTGACCTTGGTGCAGGGACAGTAGGTTGTACCAGGCTGGAAGTTTGATGGGCTCGCACACCACCATCTTGCATAGGTGTGGGAACCACGGTTGTCTTGCCCACATGGGAGCAACTAGGACGAGCGTCATCGACTCCCTGTTCATCTTGTTCACCACTTTCCTGATGAGAGGAGTTGGTGGAAAAGCGTACGCAAACATCCCTGACCAGTTCATCCACAGGGCGTTCCCCTGGGAGTCTGGTTGGGGGAACCTGGGTGCAAATCCTGGGCATTGTCTGTTTTCGCTTGTGGCGAATAAGTCTATAGTGGGGAAACCCCACTGAGAGAAGATATCTTCTACGACCTCTCTGTGTAGAACCCATTCGTGTTCCTCTGGGAGGGAGTCTCTGCTCAGAGCATCCGCTGGGGGAATTAAGCTCCCCTGGAACATGTTGTGATGACAGGAAGATGTTCCGTCTGAGTGCCCATATCCAGATTTTCTGGGCAAGCTTGGACAGATTTGGCGAACGAGTCCCTCCTTGCTTGTTCAGGTAGAACATGGCTGTTGTGCTGTCTGTCCGGATTTGCACCGACAGGTTTAGTAGGTGGGGCTCGAATGCTTGAAGCGCTCTGAATACTGCCAGAAGCTCTAGCAGGTTGATGTGGTTCTTGGCCACTGAGGGAGACCAGAGAGCCTGAGCTGTGTGGTGGAGATGGTGACCTCCCCACCCCGTCAGACATGCATCGGTAGTGACTACTGCCTGTACTTCGGGATCGTAAAAAGGGTTTCCCCTGTGCGAGATTCTCTCTTGTCCACCAGTGAAGGCTTTGTACTACTGTTGGCGAAACGACCACTAGATCGTCCCTCTGACCACTTGCCTGAGACCACTGTTTCGCCAACCATTCCTGCATGGGACGCATGCGCAGGCGCGCGTGGGGGACCAGGTAAATACATGACGCCATCATGCCCAGTAAACGCATTGCTTTGCGTACCGCTATTTGGCGACCATACTGATAATGCGGAATTTGCAGTAGTATATTCCGAATTCTTTCCTCTGAAGGAAAGGTCAACCCCTCTTGAGTATCTAGGATTGCTCCTAGGAACTGTTTGGAGGTGCTTGGCACCAGGCTTGACTTTTTCTCGTTGATTGAGAAGCCTAACTCGTGGAGGAGGTCGCTAGTCCTTTGAATGTTTGTCCTGCAAATTACTGGGGTTTCCCCCTTTATGAGCCAGTCGTCCAGATAAGGGTACACCGGGATTGCCTCCCTGCGTAGGTGTGCAGCCGCCACCGCCAGTACCTTGGTGAATACCCTTGGTGCTGAAGCTATCCCGAAGGGTAGTACCTTGAATTGGTAGTGTCGACTGTCCACCTTGAAGCGCAAGTACCTTCTGTGCGCTGGGAACATGGAAATATGAAAATAAGCATCTTTCATATCCAAGGTTGCCATGTAATCCCCCTTTTTTAGGAGGGGGATTACCTCTTGTAGCGTAGGCATACGAAACTTTTGGGGCTTGACATACTTGTTGGCAGGCCGTAAGTCCAATACTGGGCGCATTGTCAAATCTTTCTTTGGCACAAGGAAGTAAGTTGAATAAATACCCTTGTTTACCTGGTGTCCCGGGACGAGTTCTATCGCATCCTTTTCTAGCAGAATGGCGATCTCCTCGAGGAGAATCTTCTGATGTTCTAAAGAGTGTAATCTTTGTCGTGGAGGATGGTTCCGGGGACGCTGCAGTAGTTCTATACAGTACCCTGTGGATACTGTTGACAGCACCCATCTGTCTGATGTGATCCCTTCCCAAGCCTGGGTGAAGTTGTAAATACGTCCCCCTACTGGGGTTGTGTGAGAAGGGACCCTGAACTGAGCGTCACTGCTTTGGTGGAGGCGTGCCGCCTCCCTTGCTGGGGCTGTCTCTGCCTTTACCACGACCTCTCCCTCATTACCGTAACCCTGGGTAGACTATTGGCTGTTCCACTGTGTACCGTGCCCCTGGGAATAGTTAGATCCTCTCTGGGAATTTTGGCCGCGTGGGCGACGAAAATTACTATTCCCTCTCTGGTTAGGGGGTTTATTGGTTAACTGGCCAAGGGACGAGTGTCTCGTATTCGTCCTTGGCATTCTTCAGTGCGTCTTCGACCGCCTTACCAAACAACAGATTGTCTTCCACCGGTTTGTCCAACAATGATGCCTGGGTTTCTGCCTTAAAACCAGACTGCCGTAACCACGCATGACTCTTGATAACAGTGCCTTCTGCTATCAATCTGCCTGCGTTGTCCGCGGCGTCAAAGGTTGCTTTCAAAATGCAACCAGACACGGCTCTACCCTCTGTGGAAATCCGAGCTAACTGGCCCTTTACAGGTTCAGGAGCAGAGGCTATGAGTGCCGCGACTTCTTCCCACTGATGGCAGTTGTAGCTGGCCAACAGGGTGGTGGAGTTTGCAATCCTTGCTTGATAGACGTTGAGGCTACTTTCCTGCCGAAACCATATAGTTTTTTGCTCTCCTTGTCGGGAGGAGCTTCGGACGATGACAAGGGTGTTCCAGCCCTCTTACGAGTGTTAGTGACAACTAGGGAGTCTGGCTTCAGATGTCCTCTTATATAGAGAGGGTCAGACTGGGCTGCCCTGAAAAGTTTTTCAACCCTGGGGTTGACTGCTCTGGTGAGGTTCGGGTCTATTCTTCGCTGAATGGATTTAAGGATCGGGATGGTCTGGGCAACTGGCCTCTTTCTCCCACTAACTCCTCTGCAAAGTCCCTCTCCTCCTGGACACCTTGGGTGTCAATATGGAAATGTTTTGCTGCACGTGCGAGAACCTCGTTTAGGAGGGGTTGGTTATCGACGGGGGAGTCGGTAACCGGGGCTTCGTTTTCTACTGGGGAATCTACTCTGTAGGTTTCGGGGTCTTCCTCTTCCTCTTCTTGGTCCTCATCGTCCCCATAGTATCCCGTCTAGGTTTGCTCTTCTACCATGCCAAATTCTTGGTCCTCACCAAAGGAAGCCTCTCCTTGATACAGTGAGTATGGTTGTACCTCGAAGGGGTTTGTAGACATCAGTGTTTCAAACCAGGGCTTCTTACTCGGGGGGATAGGATCATTGGAGCCTGAGGGTATGGCCCCTTGTGGATCATACGAAAGGAAATGGTCTGGATTTTTATCGTAAAAATCAGCCAAAGAAGACATCCTTGACATGACCCTATCTATGTCTTCACTGGACCATTTTTTGGAACTGAGAATGACTCTCTCGGCAAGTCTCGGGGATTTATCTCGAGTAGATTTGCTGGTTTTAGACATATCAGCAGACCTGGTCTTGTCTGACTGTTTAGGGGGAGTGGTGTGTTTCACAGGTGTGGAAGAGTGCAAAGGCTGCTTCTTCTGCTGTTTTCCCCCCTTCCCGTAAGTGGAAAAATGTTTTCCCTGTCCTTTTGTGGCTCCAGAGGTTTTCGACGACAGGTGTCGAGGATCGGGTCCCTGTCCTTCGAGCGTGGGGCCTCGCTGATTTTGTCTGCGGGCTCTGACTCCTGGAGCGCGGCCTGGGGGTGGAAGTCGTCATCGTCCTCCGACGATCGAACTTCTGCGGAATCGGACCGTTCTGTTTGTGCCTCTTTCCGAGAACACAGGCAACAGGAGCCGAGACAGGCCCTCAACGTGCCTGGGAGCTCCCCTCTCTAACAAAATATGCTCTGTGCAGTCTTGACAGCTTGTCGATTATATTTGCCAAAAATCATGGTCCCCTACCGACTTTGTGCTCAAAAACCAGCTAGTGAGAAATCTAGCTTTTTTTTTCTATTGGTGTGGAGTTACTTCTTCTCATTGGTTAAGAGATTCAAGTCATTTACACAACTTTCCAAACCAATAGAAAAAAAGTTAAACTCTAAGAAATAATGCAAATACTAGAACGTTCAACCGCGGTGCGCCTCTGTTGCTCGGTATGACAAGGTCTTATAAAAGTTAAGGATGTACAGTAACTCTAGAGTGTGCACAATGTAAATCTGCAAATTGAGTGACAAGAAAGCAAACGGTAGTGGACTACAAAGGCACGGGAAGCGCTGTCAATTGGCATACATCTAGGCACATGGACTTTAGCCGTGCGTTCCTTCCATCAATGTTAGCATGTTGCATGGCTGGGTGATGTCGCTCTTGCGGCTTGGTAGACTTGACCACAGTAAGTACATTTTACCACAGTTGGTCTACGTCGGTAATTCTACTTCCATTCGTTCTCCTGCCCATATTTGCATATTGCATTTTGTACAGTGTCATGCAAACGATGCTACAGTGATATGGGCACTGGCACTTCGGCAGTCACCAATCATGCACGTGGGCAATTTTGCAAATTAGACGATGTAATTTAGCGACTTCTAGCTACTTTTAGGACAGCAATAGGTACTTTCCTTAGCTACCGTTTTGCTACACTGGCTCTCTGCGCCCGCACTGTGCACAGCGTACTCGCACAAACCACATTACATCACTAAGGCGAGCAGCCAGATTCGCCGACAGTTAAACACCCTGCATACATGCCAAAACTCCCGATTAGGTGGGAGACTCCAGATTTTTTCTTTTTAATGGAAAATATTGCTATTTTTCACGTTCTCCCACTTAACATAATACTAACGCCAATGCATTGCTGGGGGAACATTTATTTCTCACGATTTCTCAACTTCCTCCTGGGTGCTTCAGAATGTTGGCATGTATGCACCCTGTGATTCCGGAAGCACCTCAAAACCTTCCTCTTCACTTCTGCTTTCTCTCTCCCTCTCCCCTGCTAAATTCTTCACCTAAACTGCACTGATTCTGCAACTGGGCCACTCTCACCGACCTCGGTCCTGGGCCCAGTCACTCTTCACTTGCACTGCCTCCCTGGCAACCCCTGCACTGCGGGACTGTCTCTGTATCCCTACAGCCTCCCTCCCCCCCAGCACTTGTCTGCACTTACCTTGCACTTGCCACCAGCTGGCCCTATTTATTATTTTATTTCTATTCTACTTATTTGTACTGCACTCCCCCGCCCCTCGCACTTTTTTCCCTTCCCCCCTACCCCTGCACTTGCGCGGTCTGAATGACACCTGGCCTAGTAGGATCGTTGTCTGTCTTCCCCTTGTTCCCCCCTCCCTGCCTCGTCGCTCCTTGAAACACTTGTGTATAGGCGCGTTACAAATGCCATATCATATCATCATACCAAAAAGCAGAAACCATTTCGAAAATACAATTATCACCGAGCCACAACCTTTCCTGGCTCGCTCAAACTTGCCTTTCTGAAATGAATTGTGGTATTTGGATGTTCGCATATCTAACTACGTTTTCACACGGATGCTGCTCGCTTCAACAGTACACAAACCATAGCAACAAAAGCTTACTATGATTTGTGTATTTTTGAAGCAATTAAAGTTGCCATTTTCAAAATATTATTTTTAACATTTCCTTTCATCCTCTGAACTCGACCCCCCCTCCTTCAAACCCCGCCCCTGGCCCAGCCCTTGTGGAATCCCACTCCACATTTCTTCCATTTCCACCACTTCCCCTACCGAACTCGTGCTCTGAAATACTCATTACGTTTCATCCAATTATCAGTTATACAATAACTTGCTGGCTGCACTACCACTTTTCTGCTTTTATTTGTTTTATTTATTCATTTTTATTGTTTTGCATAGCACTTTCCACTTCTGCGCACCCCCATGAACTTTCACCCTTTTCCTCTCCCATCCACTTCCATGTTCTCAATGTAACTTGCCTAAGTAAAATAGTTGTTTCGTTCTCCCCTATTCCCCTCCCTTCCCTTGTCGCACTCTAAAACACTTCTGTACGAGGGCAGTGCAATATCAAGATCAATTGTTATATTACACTACAAACCACAACTAAAATTTACTTTTATTGTCTCATCTCGACGGATATCTTCTACTGTACTACATATGCCACAGTTTCCAGCTACCATCAGACGGATTGTTTAACCAGCATTGGAAAATAACTATTCACAGAATTTTCTCCATCACTGTGATATGGGACAACCAACATGGGCCAATCTGTCCTTTCACAGTACCAGTAACAAGAAGCCACTTATCAGCCTTCCAAATGTAACGTGCAGAAGAAGAAATATTCTGCTTCAAATTGCAAAAAAACAACCCACAAAAACCGTCATGTGTGTCACTCCAATCTTTGACTGTTGCAACATGGAGACACCTAACCAATGTTGTTCTTCGTAATCAGCATATCATGCAGACATTGGAAACCACAATAGAATCATGCGATGTTCCTTAGCTGTAACTTCCATGGGAAAAGAAAATGTGTTAATTTTGTGGACTTAATGTCTTGCAAACGTTCTTTGTTAAATAAAAGCACTTGTTACATTGAAAACTTACTTTTTCCTTACAAAATTCTATGTCAATACCATTTTTTAGCAAGAAAAAACTTACCCTGTGTATGACAATATCTGTGTTTATATTCCTGATTCTGCGTTAAGTAACGTATTGGCGTAAATGATAGAGGCATGTTTTGGGTACAATGCCCACAAAAGTAAAACAGTTAGAGCGGCAGGTTGGGACTAAGCATATCACCTTCAGGAGCGGCCCATCTCTATTATTACTGCAAGGGAATTTGAATTTAGGGCAACACATCAACTGTTAACATTAGCACTACATCACTGCACTCAATACGTTGTTTTCGCATTTATGAAAGTGAGTAAAAGTAAGGGAAGAGACACTTTTATATATGCTTAACAGGAGATGCCCGAACGGTCTGAACAACATAATTTTTGAACGTACTCCTATTTCATTTCACACAAAATGTTCCACCATGGTGTACTTCACAATCTTATAAAAACAAAACAGAAATCACGCGCAAACCTTAAAAATAACTGCACACAACTAATCCTGAAAGCTCTCATTGACGGTGTAACGCTCCTCAAAAGGAAATTGTTTATGAATTGTAACCCGAATAAAACCACTGACCGAATTGAGCAGTAAACTACAAAAAGTAGTTTGATGCATGCAAATGTCAACAGATACCTTGCAAACCTCTCTGCAGATGACTGCATTCATACAACCAACACAGAACCATATTTAAATGAAAACGCATAAACACAAGAGCATAAAAACCCAATTACCATATATAGCAGTGGTCGAGGAGATTACATTTGCAGACCACACCATTATGTCACAAGAAACCTCCATTCAAAAAAATGTGCCCAACAAACTTATCTTTAACTCTCTAATGCACCAAACCAATCCATCCACACTACAAATGCCCCTGCACCTCAATGTGTAATATATGAAAAGAAGTACCAGTTCCACTTCAATGGTATTCTCACTTTGTTCCAAAAAGTGTACACTGCCTATAGAGTATGTATAATCACTATACACATTATTGCAATACTTCTTTCCAGTAGCCAAATTCCATTCCTGTACACACATTATTACAGTGCTTATAGCCAGTGGCCAGAATCTTGGGTGCATGGCCGTATGATGCTGTGGTGGTTGTAGCCAGTCCCTACACTCTTGGACCATGCACCCAAGATTCTAGGGGCTGGCCACAATGACCACAGCATCATATGGCCATGCACCCAAGAATCTAACCAGTAGCCACAACCCCCACACAAAACCCAGGCACCTGGATAATTTATTGCTGGTATGGCCATATAACACTGAAGTAGTTGTGCTACTGCCTAGATTTTTCTGTGCAGAGCCTATCTGTAACATATGCAAACATCCCTATATCACCTACATTTCACTCACCTACCCTAATGAAGCCTCCCTGCATTCACCAGACAATCCGCCCAGTAGTGCCATCTGCGGACTACCACTGTGTCCGTGTGTGGGGAGCAGCAGTCCGGTCTTCCACCTAAACCAATAAATATCTTTCACTCCCGTACCCATTCCAGCCCCTCTTCCCAACACCAGATACCCAAAACATGTTTTCCAGTCTTATTCGTCGCTGCGATATCCGCAGTTATCTGTGTATACAAAATGGCAGGCATTTCAGAAAAATTACACACATCATGCTTCCAACCAGCCAATCTACGATCACGTCATATGTCCCTGGACTTCACGGGGCCCTCTGGGCCAGCCAGAGTCCTATCGGCGGAGCGAACCGTGAAAAAATGGCTATGCAGTTTTTTCCATTCAGTCAGGGAAAAAAAAGTGGGTCCCCCTTGAATTTCAGGGGTTTTTTGGTTTTACTTGTAACCATAACGTCCCTTTAACAAAGTTTTTTCATTGAATATATATATATTTCTGAGGCTTGTGGAATCTGCTTAGATCACATGCTGTGCATAGGCCGACATCTAGTGGAAGCTGCGGAGTATTAGTTTGTTTTTCGAAAATCGAAAATGGGCGTCGACACAGGGCGTGCCAGTAATACTATCCCTAGTGTGACGTCCACTGTACCCAAGATCCCTCACGCGTCTAGGATCCTCAGATTGTTTTTTTCCGCCATACTGGTTGGAAGCATTTTGCGGAGTCCCCTGGCCTTAGCCATACTTTTGCTAAAATATTAATTTATTTACATCCTTCCCCATTCCAACGTCGAACTTCGACACTCGACGCAAGCTGGAGAAGAAATTGACCGTCGGCTGCTGCATGATGGATTTGGGCCTCGGAAGGCCACTGGCCTCGGCCCGGGCCTTGGAAGGCCTCTGGCCTCGGCCCTGCAAGTAGGGAGAGTGGGGGGTTGTACATACTCTACACTCTTGGTATATGTACACTTGAACATTTCCTACACTTAACAGCCCGCTGCCTCAAGGTGCGTATGGAGGGAACCCCTTTTCAATTCTGCCCCAAGTGCAATCGCAAATACCCTTGGGTCGACAGGCACGCCACGTGCAATCTCTGCTTGCCGAGGGACCACCCCGAAGCGAACTGCGGAGCGTGTAGTAGGTTTAAACCTAAGACACTTACGGACCGTTCGACGAAGCGTTGGGCCCACCACGCCAGGCAAGCGGCCATGGCAGCGGAGGGCGCCTTCAGCGACGGCAGCAACGCCGTACTTTCGGACGGCGAGGGCATTACGGCGTCGAAAGACAGCCGAGCGCAAGTCCCCGACCTCGGAAGGTCGTCCGGCAGGGTGGCTATGGGGAAGACCCCCGGCGACACAAGCGCTTCATACACCACACACACTAAACGCACAAAGTCCAACCGAGACTCGACGACCTGTCTCGACGAGACCTGTCTCGGCTCCTGTTGCCTGTGACCTAGGTAGTGGGCAGAGCCAGAATAGCGCTTGTGGGGCTAATGTGCTGTGTGCTGCTGCGCCCCTCACTCTACTGTAGCATGCAAAGCACTTTGTTTTTCTTTTCAGGGGCTTATTTTTGTGAAGGGGTATTTGGTGCTTTTTTGCTGGTCGTATCCTGAGATCTGACTACATATCTGGTGCCAGATCCGGCGAAAGGTCGCGCATTGAGCAGCGCTGGGTATAGCTTGCTATGGGATGGAGAAGTATATGCAGAAAACAAGGAGACAGATATGAACGTTTGAGGTTGTAGTGCAGACAGATGTAATTATAAATTAACTGAGAACATTAGTGATGGAAAAGCGAACCCAGTGCCCACAGACAATGTTTACCTACTGTCCAGTGGCCCGAACTGGGACTTTATGAATCGGTAGGATACAACAGTTATCCATGGGACAAAGCGGTTCACATATTGGTACTCTAAATACTGGTGGTGTTTGCGGAACATAGATGATTAATAGTTACAATATGCTATAGCCAACAACCGAGAACAAGGTCAGTTTGCATGTTTAATTAGTTATTATGCATAGAGCATTCTGGTCATTTTTAAGTCCAATAATATTATGTAAACGTCTACTTACATAATTTCGAGAAATTCCATTTTGCCGTTCTGTCACTGAAGACTCGTTCTCTACAATGGATCTCAGAAATATACGCCAACTCTTGGAATATCCACTCTGAATATAGTAAATGTTATCATTTTGTGTGGCTATAGGACAAGTTGTGTCCTTCGAACTGTTGCTCACTTACACTGAAAGCCAAATAAAGCAAACTTGTTGTCATTCATACAAGGTGGAGACAGTAGGTTTCGATTTCGTGAAAAAAAAAATGGCACTACAAAAAAAGGAGTACAATACAAGTGTTAAACAGCATTTTGAAAACGGTCACGCGCCATGATTCTGTAAATAGTCCAGAGTGGTGTGTGTTGCTGCAAAGGTAGTGGATACATCATCCCTGCAAGAAAATTGAATAGCAAGCCCAGCTTACTCTGGTCTAGCACTGTTTAATGCAGAAAGCGCAAAGGTGGTTGGTTATTGTGACTATTTATTGCACTGTTCTGTCGTGATGTAATAGTCGATTAGCATATTATTTTTATTCCGTTTATAGTGTTATTAGATGATTTGCATCTTTTTCACATTGACATATAAAATCAATTTACAATTTTATGATAACATTTTACATTTGTCATTTTAAAATACTTGTATAAAATCATGTAGCAATTTTTGTTCTCATTTTACCTTTCATCATGATTAATTAAAAAAAAGTTGGAACATACATTTCCAAAATGCAGCATTCTTAAAATCCCTATTCTTCCTCTATCTCAACTATTTTTTTGATTATTAGTTCCCACACATAAAATGCTGCGTGATTTAGTACCGATGACCTGGCAGCAAATAACTCACTCCAAAAACACATCCATGTTAGGGTTACAATGGTTTTCATACGCTTGTTTATGTTCTGCCTCGAATACTTCACATTGAGTTAGGAGATGTCTAGCAGTCTCAAGGTGTCTCCCGCATAATCTACATTTCCTTTTTTCTCGAGGGATGGCCTTCCATGCGCCTGTATTTTCCAACACCTTGATGGTTTGAAGTCTGAGCGAAAGAATTAACCTGGTCATTTTAGGATATCGTTTCCTAATCAGGTACAGGCAAGGGCTGTTTCTATCGAATGCCTGATTGGCATATTCTCTGCATTTACTCAAGGTCGCAAGGTGTATCAATGCGGAGTCTATGTCATTAGTCCTAGCCTTTTCAGGGATTTTTGCCAAGTTATATTCCAGCCAGGTCTTTGGTATTTGTGTAAGGCCGATTTTATGCATGTAATTTATGCTTCTAACCTCGAGCTCGCTGAACCATATACTGGATTCGTATCTCCTAGCATGAGGGATGGCAAGCGCCAGCAGGTGCTCAGGGCCTGCCAGATCAAACTTTATCTTGGCCCATAGATTACATGAGGCCAATGACCAGGGCATGGCTATGGAAGCGAGGCCCAACTCGAGTCTAATGGCCTGCACAGGAGTGCCAGGAGGAAGGCTCAACATTGATCGCAAGATCTTCCCTTCCAAATAGGCGCAACCCATTTCCAAGGAAATGTTTCTAGGGCATCCATGATTGTTGGCACTATTGAGATTTTATAGGCTAAGAGCTTAGCTTCTATATTCCTGCCCCCTTGGACGTCAATGGTTTTCTTTAGGACTAGCCATTTCCCCCATGCTTTTTTTGTTACTTCCTCTAAAAGAGAGGTTGTCATAGATTTTATTTTGATATTAATTCCCAAATACCGATAGCTGTTGGTGGTGTCAATTCTTTCTCCTCCCAACCACCATTGTTTGCTCTTACTGGCAGCACTAGAGTTCCCAAATATTAAGATTTTGGTTTTGCTGAAATTGGACTTAAGAGACAGTTCTTGTGAAAAAAGTTTAGTGTTGTCAAAGAATTTTGTAGCCCAACTTTAGTTCTATCGAGAATCGCCACATCGTCCGCATATGCAATGCACGTCAGGCCTTTGTTACCGTATTGAGGGGATTATTGTGAGCTGCCCCCAATCTTCTTGCCAACATGGAGAGATATAAGTTGAAGAACAAAGGGGCTAATGCACACCCCTGCTTCAGCCCCCTTCGCCCTTCGGGTAGGAATGCTTTCCGAAAGGGCCCCATCCTGCGGCAACCTAATTCTCACTGTTGTATCCCCATGAAGGGCTTTTATGAAGTAAAGCAGGGAAGGCTCCATCTCCCATTCTTCTAGCATGGACCATAATTTGGCCCTGTCGAACGCAGCCGTGTAGTCCACAAAACATGCGTACAGTGCCATCTCGGGTTTTGCGTCCAGATCGGTTAGCAGGGTCCAGATGGGGTGAGTTGTTGAACACCCCTTTCTGAACCCTGTTTGATGGTACGTTAAGATACCCTTTTCTGTTGCCCAGGCCATGAGTAATTCTAGGAGAATGTTGGGAAATACCTTGCTGCAACAGTCTAGAATGGCTAAAAGACAGTAATTTTCGGGCTTTTCCAGATTAGCTTTTTTTAAAACTGGAATCTGGATGGCCTCTTTCCATGTATCCGGGGTCACTCCCAATTGGCAAATCTGTGTGAACAATTGTCTCAGGGCGCTGGCCCATAACTCTGGATCACTTTTCAGAATCATGTTATTTAGCCCATCTGGCCCGTAGCACTTGAAGATTTTAATTTCTTAATTCTTGTCACCAGGTCTAGAGTTTGTATATGCTCACATACTTTGGAGTTTTGTTGCTGCATGGGTATCAAGCCAAGTCCATCTGGGCCATCAAATGAGCCTTTGATATACTCTATCCAGCTTACCTCGGGTACAGTAGCAATTTCTTTTTGTGTCTCTGTGGTATGCCGTACTTTCCCTATCCAGTACCAGAATTTCTTAGAGTAATTTTTTCTTATTAATTTATTCAGATGCTTCCACCCAGCATCCTCAATGGATTCTCTATGATTTCAAAGCAATGAGTTTTACCAGGTTACTCACCGTAGTGACCACCTTACTCCTAAGTCCATAGTCCCCTTTCCTCCATACTTATGGGACATCTCTCCGTCCTGTGGGACGGGACCGGAGCACTTTGTAAAAAGCATCCAAATTGTTTTCAAAAATGTGTCCCTCCTCTTTCCTGCGCGGGGCCCGGCACGCGGCCGTAACCCCGCCCACCTTGGCTCCGCCCCGCGCATCGCCCAGAAGTCCTTTTCTATCGCAGGGTCAAAGACCCATTAGCAATAACAGAGGAACCTTATTAGAGGGGACGACGGGAGGGCGTATGGAGGAAAGGGGACTATGGACTAGGAGTAAGCTGGTCACTACGGTGAGTAACCTGGTAATACTCCTACGTCCCGTCCCCTTTCCTCCATACTTATGGGAGATTCCCAAGCACTCCTTACAGGAACTATGGGTGGATGGAAATGCCCCTTACTGAAACAGGTTCTTCAGCACAGCCTGGCCGAACTGAGCGTCAGCTCTAGAGCTCATATCGAGGCAGTAATGCTTACAGAAAGCAGATGGGGAGGCCCAAGTAGCCGCTTTAGCGATGGACTCCCAGAGAACATACTTCTGAAAAGCAAACACGGCTGCCTTGCCTCGCACCTGGTGTGCATGGATACCTTTAGGAGGTTTCTGCTTTTGGACGGTGAAAGATTCCGTGATACAGGTAACAATCCATCTGGAAATGGATGCCTTAGACGCCGGCCTGCCCTGGGGTTTACCGAAGGTCACAAACAGTTGGGAAGAGCTCCGAAGCTCGGAAGTCCTGTCCAGATAGAATTTAAGAGCTCTTCGGACATCCAGGCAGTGTAGAACCCTTTCCGCCTCCAAGGCAGGGTTCGGAAAAAAGACCCTAAGGGAAATCGACTGATTCAGATGGAATTCGGTCACTACCTTTGGTAGGAAAGCTGGGTTTGTCCGAAGGACTACCTTGTCCTTGTGAAAGACCAAGAGAGGATGCTCCACCGACAATGCCTGGAGCTCACTCACTCTCCTCGGTGACTTAACGGCTACCAGAAAGGACCCTTTCCAGGACACGTACTTGAGGTCAACCGTAGCCATCGGCTCAAAAGGTTAATGGCACAGTGCCGTCAGGACTACATTTAGGTCCCAAGGCGGGTGCAGACTACGAACTGGAGGGTAGATGCGTGTCAAACCAGCAAAATGTCTCTTCACCACAATGTTAGTTAACGAATAAGAACACCGGTCTGTAGAGAGGTAGGCGGAAATCGCCGAGACACAAGTCCTGCAGGACAAGAGGCAGCCCCTAAAACCAGAGGAAGGTCGACCTTGCGGCAACAGCCTTTGAGCCTTGAAGGGAGCTTTAACCAGAACAGACAATGATTTGGCCGTCTGAGTGCTGTCTTTGGTTTTGGTGAGCTCTACATCAGTAGAAGAGTGAAAAAGCTCCTTACCATCAAAAGGAAGGTCCAGAACCTTGTCTTGCACCTCCTTCGAGAATTTAGTGGCATGTAGCCACGCTTGCCGCGAGGTATCAACCCCAAGCATCAGACCCCGAGCCGAGGTGTCTACGTGATGAGCCGCAGCCTCCAGGAGATCCTGGGCCAAGACCCTGGCATCGGAAAGGCCTCCTCTGAAATCCTCCAACTTCTCGACCGGAATGTGCTCCTCAAACTCCAACAGACCTCTCCACATCCGCATGTTAGCTCCCGCCAAAATCAATTCTGCATTGGCCTGCCTGATCTGCAAGGCCGAATTGGCAAAGATTTTCCTCCCTAGGGAGTGCAGGAGCTTGTCCTCCTTTCCCAAGACACAAGTAGCCGTCGCAGAGGAGGATGCTGCAGGTCTGGATTGCAACGTACCGCAGCCACCACTGTGGAGGAGGGAGGGGGACAAGACCACTTCTTCCGAGGAATGTAGCCTGTACCTCGCGTCAATCTTTTTATTGACAAAAAGTCCCGAGTGTGGCTTTTCCCAAACTCTTCGGACCTCGGCCAGAACATCCTTCTGCAAGAACAGGCCGGTACGCTCCAAAGGAGACAAGGTGAACACCCCAGAAAGCACGCCCTCCTGCGGAGCAGCTGCCTCGGGCACCGGAACATCTAAGAAACTCATCATGTCCAGTACCCGGTCATGGAAAGCTCTGGTAGAGCGGGGAAGGTCCTAGTTGTCCTGATCGCCTTGAGGGTCATCTGACAGGTCAGGATCCTGCTGAGCCGTGTCAGGCACTGCCTTGTCCACTGGGGACAATGGAGGCACAGGGGGAGGCACCACGGGCAAGCGAGGCGCCGGCGGAACCACCGTTGGAACGGGTGGAGCCGGAGGCGCGGGTGAACATATCTCCTTGAAAAGCCCTTTGAAATATTCCCTCATGGGGTCAGTGCGCATAAGCTCTTGAAATTTACCGAAAAAGGCGTCCTCAGGAGATTGTTTCGGAACCTGAGGAGGCCTCTCATGAGGTGGACAAATCCAGGGACGTAACGGGGAAGGGTGCCACACCGGCCCCTCCGCCGACGTATCCACATAAATCAAGGGAGCAGCCCCCGCGGGCAACGAAACATTGTGCGGAAGAGGCATCCGGGCGTTCCAATCATAAACCGGCCGGTAAGGATGCGCACAAGGGACCTTAGGTTCACCCGAAGGACCGAACCCTACACCAGGGGCCGATGGCGTAGTTGTCGGAGTAGTACCTAAAATGGCCGCCGTGGTCATTGCGGGAACGGCCGCCATTTTGTCTCATTTATAAATATAAAATCAATCCTGGTTGAAAGTATCCCATTTGTCCATGTGGTTTCTTTTACATTGTTCACTGTACGAATGGGTGATAAATCAAATTCGGCCATTGTTCGCAGCCAAGCTCTTGCTCGCTGGGAGCCCTTCATTTGATAGCTTGACGAGCCCACCTGCTTTACCCTGGGGGTTACTTTTTCCATGTGACCACAGTCAACATTAAAGTCCCCGGCGATTATCACTCGGCCATCCTTATTGGTGATTAGCCAAGCTCTCAAAGTAGCAATCAGCTTCCAAGGTCTCAGCCCCTCCAGGGGGAGGGGGGTCATATAGAGTGGCGACCAGGATGGGTGAGGAGCTCTCATTAGGGATGGATATAGTGGCTGCTAAAAAAAAGTTCATATTTTACGGTGACCTTCCCGATATTCCACTAAATTGAGGCAATTTTTGGTTCCAATACACAGGCCCCCCCTTTGTTCTTCCTGAGGTCGGGTGAGCCACCAGACTATGAATTATCGTATAACCATCCATTACCAAGGGCTCACAGAGCCATGTTTCTTGCAGGCAGAAACGAGACATTTTATTCAGTAGTTCCAGGTTCTCATAATTCCTTAGGAAGGACCCATGGCCTCTAGAGTTCCATGACGCCAGGGTCAATCCTTGGTTGAGATCATGTGGTTTCTTTTGTCACTCCGCAATGGGCTGAATCTCTTCCCATTGACCTTCCCGTCTTCTCACCTCTGTGGCCGATGCCCCTTTAGTTACGAGCTTCTCGTTTTGAACTTTTTTTAAGTTTGATTGGCGCTCTGCCGGAAAGAAGACCAGAATTTCAAATCCCAGTTGGGTTAATGCCTCTTGATTTTGACATATTCTATCCACCACTATCAATGAGGTACATGACATTATCGCCCAGTTATCAATGCTGTCTATCTCTGGGAGCTCAATTTTTGCAACGTCTTTAGAGGATATTGGTGCCAAATAAGGGACCATATGGAAGAGTTCCAGCAACCATTTCCTATTCAGGAAAGGACTGTTTGCCGTAGGATTTCTTTCCACTATTTTCAGGTGCAGTAAGTCCTTGGCACCAAAGAGGGTCTATATTTTTCTTGTTTTTCAGGGGATTTCTTTCTTTGAGTTGATTTACTCTCCCTTCCCAAGTGGAGCTTGACTCTAATGGATCTACACCGCCGGCCGGGGAGTGATTCTGTTCCATCGTCTTACCCGAGCCCTCTGCTTGGGGAGTTGTACCCAGCTTTTTTTTTTTAACATTCACTGCAAGCATCAGCCTTTTGTCCCCCCCGGTCACGCATCCCCACCAGCTGTATGCGCCCTGCATCCCCACTATTCGCCATGAGCGATGTTTTCTCCAGGGCTAAGATTTGCGATTGGTGGATCCAACCGTCCAAAGGTCCGGTGATTTCAGTCGGTCTGTGCGCTTTGCCTTGGAGCTTATTCGTTGCCTTTTTGTTGGTTTTTAACTTACTTGGACTCTTTGACTTTGGCTGCAGGACAATACCTCCAGCCCCTGGGGTATTTCCCTAGATATTCACCGGTTGTTTATCCAGACCAACTGCTGGAATAATCTGTCAGAATTTTCTTGGCGGGGAGTCAGGAGCATTCATAATAGATATTTCAGCACATAGAGCTTCTAACATCCCGCTATCCGACTCCGCAACCACAAAGGGCTGGTCTATGGGCGCGTCTAAATGTCTAGGTGATGAGGTAGATATTTCGGGGGGGCAGGGTGGGGGGGACAGGGGGGGGGGGATCAACTGCTTGGTCTCACCTGCCCGTATCGATACCTTCTGGCTTTTTAATAGGAGTCATGTCATCCTTCGCTGTTTTCTGCTCCATTGCCATTTGTGCACATAGCTGGAATAAAGCTTCTAACCTAGACTCCAGACCATCTATTCTCCTAGACCAGCCTGGGGAGTGGGGGAAGGGGGCGCTTCTCTTATGTGGTCCAGTCCCCCCCATCAGATTTCTCTTCACAAGCCATACTGGCTTCTTCATCATCTGACTCGTGGGTGACTGTTTCCGCAGACGTCATGAATTGTTCTAGGTCTGTGGTGGCTGATCGATTTGATGACAAATTCTTGGATACTTGATCTCCTGGAATCAAGGAGTTTTTTCTGGCCTCTTTGCATAGTTTTAGCAAAGAGCCATTATTGTCAATAGAGATCAAAGAGTCAGGGTCATTCTCTCCGGTACTAGGCAAGGCCAACTCCTTAAAGAAGAGCAGTCAAAATTACAGGCCAAAAAAGGATTTTATATCCATTTGCACAGTTAGAGAAGGCAAAGTTATAGGGCACACCAATATTTTTCCCTTCGGGGTTTCAGCTGAACCCACTTTGGTTACAGTCGGGCTTCTCCTCCTTTTACCCTCGGGTCTTCATTTTAACGGGGGATTCACTGGCTGAAATCCAATTAAGGGCTGTGGACCAAGACCCTCTTAAATACCCACGAACAGGGCAAATCACCCGACTTCTCCACATGTGGAATATTGATCTATATATTTGAGCCTTGAATTGCTAAGAGGGAATTCCACAAGCCCCTGGGGCGGGACCAGAGGGCAGTTGGTGGAAGGGGGAAGGGAGGGGGAGAGGAGGAGGGGAGAGGGGGGGAGAGGAGGAGGGGAGAGGGAGGAGAAGGAACAATAGGGGGGGGGGAGAAAGGAAACCGAGTATGCAGTGCTCGCCCAGTCAACGAGGGGATAGTGGGTAGATATCATCACCACCTACGCACCTGGCTTACGCAGCTCAGCCAGCCAGCTTGGCCTAAGCCGCTCCCCCCGCCTCCAACCGCTCCTTCCCAGCTGCTCGACCAGCACAGCGGCACCTCTATTCCTCGGCGCTCCTCCACAGGTACAGCGGGCTCTTGGGGCGAGGGGGGGCCCTCGCAGGTTAAACAGCCACCAAGGAGCGCAAGTTGGGGGAGCTGTTCGGATGGATTATTTCCACTCCGCCTTATAGGGCTCTCCAAGTCACCCTCGGCTTATGAGCGGCTCGTAAATCGAGTTGCCACAAAACAGCCGACAGGCCGCCACGGATAAAGGAGGGGCTCAGGGGGAGGGGGGGGAAGATTGCTTACAGCCCAGCTTACTGGGCTCACCCAAGCACTCCAATGTACACGCTGCGGTGACACAGCCTCACACGGCACTCCAACTCGATCTGACTCAAGCTAGAGTAAAGGACCCTGGAAGCTCAGACTCAAGCCGCACCTCCAGTCTCTCAGAGGCCGCCTCCGAGTCTTCAGTTCAACCGGTCATTCTAGGCATAATAGCATATTATTGTACTTTACACAATGTAGTTTGTGGAGACTTAATGTTCGCTATATGGATAGATGAATCCGGGGTTATCCATGTTGGAATTTAGAAACAGCTGAGCAACAAGCGAATTGTAGCCTGCCTGGGTCTTGAAGAGGAAGTTCTGAGAAACAGGGTTTGGGGAGGCCATGTGAACAATGGTGTTTGTGCGGAAGGTCATTTTGAGATGCACATAATCGTTGGCAAGTAGAGTGTTCCCATCCACCCAGCCCCCTTGGAAGTGCATGGCATAGCTGCAAACTGCTTTTGATACTGGAGGGGGGATGGATGGGGTTGAGGCGAGCGAAAAGGGTAGCAATCAGGGCTGGACCGGCCTACAAGGTACTGTGCAGATTTTCTTGGTGTCCATTTGCAGGCTGGCTCTTTTTCGTGTTTGATTTTCACATTTTGTCCTAGGAAAAAGGGTTGGAAGTAGCACAAACTGTGTAATATGTGGTCACTTTGAAAATTATTTCCAGTGCTTTGATTGGTTCACAGTCTATTCCAGGCACCAATCATTCTTTGATGCCACTTATAGATTATCAAGTGTGTTTTTCACTCACTGAGAAACTGAAAACTATTCGTATATTGAGTGAAAGAACTTTGTTAAAGGAACATTGCGGTTGAGTTGCACTAATAAAAACCTATGCTATTCAGTGAATAAACGTTGTCAAAAGGAACTTATGGTTACAAGTAAAACCGAAAAGCCCCAGAAATCCGCCAGTTATGGTAAACTAAGCGACCATAACTCGCGCCACCACTGTGCACTGCTAAGACTAACACCCATGACATCAAAGTTTACATCACAAATGTCATTGATGACATCACTGATGACATCAAATGCCTGCTCCCTCTTTTTTTGTTCACAGACATATCTAGGCCAGGTGGTTTTCTTCACTGACAGTTGGAAACTAAAAATGCAAAAGGTACTATATTTGTATACCGTACCATTCTCACATGTTCTTACACTACTTTCCTTCGGGTTCACTCACATCATATGATACATATACATAGGGGAAAAAGGAAGCCTAAAACATAGCAATCATTTCTGTGCATGAAGATAATCAGTTAGGTTATGAACAGTCACTGATAATACTGATCTTTTTTGCTTACTTTACTTTCCATGTATATGCTCATAACTGATTATTTCCATGCACAGAAATGATTGCTGGTTTTTGTAGTGGAATTTAACAATAAATGCCTTTTATTTGTCTTATATTGACAGATTTTCTACCGTACTGCATGTGCCACAGTTTCCAGCTAACATCCGACGAATTGTTTAACCAGCATTGGAAAATAACTATCCTCAGAATTTTCTCCATCACCGTAATATGGGACAACCAACATGGGCCAATCTGTCCTTCTGGAGTACCAGTAACAAGAAGCAACCTATCTGCCTTCCAAATGTAGCAACGTGCAGAAGCAAAAACATTCTGCTTCAAATTGTAAAAAAAGAACTTCTCCCATAAAAACCACCATGTGCGTCACTCCAATCCTTGACTGCTGCAACATGAAGACACATAACAAATGTCGTTCTTCATAATCAGCATATCATGCAGACTTTGGAAACCACAATAGAATCATGCGATGTTCCTTAGCTGTAACTTGCATTGGAAAAGAAAATGTGTTAATTTCGTTGACATGTCTTGCAAACGTTCTTTGTTAAATAAAAGCACTTGTTACATTGAAAACTGTTACTATTTCCTTACAAAATTCTATATGTCAATACCATTTTTAGCAAGAAAGAAAACGTATGACGATATCTGTGTTTATAGTCCCGATTCTGCGTTAAGTAATCTTTTGGTGTAAATGATACGATGCCCACAAACATAATAAAAACAGGTAGAGCAGATTGTTGGGACCAAGTACATCACCTTTAGGAGCGGTCCATCTCTATTATTGCCGCAAGGGAATTTGAATTTAGGGCAACACATCAACTGTTAACATTAGCACTACATCACTGCACCCAATACGTTGTTTTCGCATGTACGAAGTAAGTAAAAAGTTAGTTAAAATGCATAGAGACACTTTTATAGTGGATCACAGTGTGCTTAGTAAGAGATACAAACTATCTGAATAATAACATTTTTTAGCGCACTCCCCATTTAATTACACACAACAAAATGTTCCACCGTGGTGTACTTCACAATCTTATAAAAACACAGAAATCACGGGCAAGCCTTAAAAATAACTGTACACAACGAATCCTAGAAGCTTTCATTGACAGTGTATTGCTCCTCAAAAGGAAATAGTTTCTATTAATTGTAACCAGAATAAAACCACTAACGACATTAAACAGTAAACTACAAAAAGTAACAAAGACATGCCAATGTCAGAGATACCTCGCACACTTCCTTGCAGAGGACTGTATTCACAAAACCAACAACCATATTTCAATGAAAACGCATAAACATGAGCATAAAAACCCAATTGCCATATATATAGCAGTGGTTGAGGATATTATATTTACAGACAACACCATTAGGTCACAAGAAACCCCCATTCAAACAAAAATGTTCCCAACAAACTTATCAACTCATCAATGCACCAAACCTATCTGTCCACTCTACAAATGCCCTGCACCTCAATGTGCAATATACGAAAAAAGTACCAGTTACACGTCAATGGTATTGTCTCACTGTGTTCCAAAATGTGTAAACTGAGTACACAGTATGTATGTATGCATAATCACTACACACATCTTGCAATACTTTTCCAATAGCCAAATTCCATTCCTGTACAGATATTACAATGCTTATAGCTAGTGGCCAGAATCTTGGGTGCCGTATGATGATTTGGTGGTTGTGGCCCAGTGAATCCAACCAGTAGCCACAACTCACACACAAAACCCAGGCCACTGGATAGATTATTGATGGTATGGCCATATGACACTGCAGTGGTTGCGCTACTGCCTAGATTCTTCTGTAACCTATGCAAACATCCTCATATCACCTACATTCCACTCGCCTACCCTAATGAAGCCTCACTCTTCCACCTAAAACAAATACATCATAATAACCATCTTTCACTCCCATACCCTTTTCAGCCCCTCTTCCCAACACCAGATACCCAAAACATGTTTTCCAGTACTGTTCGCTGCCACGTTATCCGCAGATATCCGTGGGCGTTTCTGGAAAAATATGAAGCACATCACGCTTCCGGCCAGCCAATCAGAGATCACATCATGTCTGCGGACATCACGCGGCCCTCCGTGCCAACCAGAGTCCTATCCACGGAGCGAAACGGGACATGGCTCTGCAGAGCGGAGCTAGGTATCACAAATGTGTTGGTACCTACATTTTGCCAGTTTTATACTACTGGACGGATTTTCACCAAATTTACAAAATCACACTTTCGGAAATTTGGTGAAAATTCGACCAGCGGTTTCCCCTAAAAAAAAGTGGCCATTTCCCCCCCCCCCCCCCCCTTCACAAAAACCTCACCAAAAAAAATGAGGAGCAGGCCATTTACTTTTTTTTGCAAAGTTTGGTGAGGATTCGGCCAGGGGGAGCGGGTCTCAGCTGCAGTGAGCTCAAACAGTCCAAAGATGTTCTCCTAGCACGCTTTCATGCCTCAGCAATCTTCAGGGAGGCTGACTGGATGCAGGTGTGCAGGTTTGAATCCCCTCTGGTATGTACCAGGGCGTGGCAGCAGGGAATTATGGTAACTGTAGTGTAGAGCCAGCCAGGATCCAACTCTTCCCCCAGTTTCAATGTTAGCCCTCAGTGGGGAGGTAGCAGCCGTTTAGTTATGGTTAAATTGCTAAACCCATAGGAGGACCACTTTTTCGGTGGCTTATAACTTTGCTCCCCCTGGAAAATATCCTCACCAAACTTTCCAAAAAAAAAAGTATATGGCCCACTCTGAATTTTTTTTACAGGCCGAACAGCTGGATGGAATTTCACCAAATTTGAGACAGGAGCGGGGGTTTGGGTCAGAAAGCGTGCTTGTGGGTTTGGTGGAAATCCGACCAGTACTTTTGTTGCAAAGAACTGAAATGTATGTCTTGGCTGGAGAGAAGCGTGTTGTACGTCAAACCTTTTTGAGAAAACACTGCCATGGTGTATCGGAGTATGGCGTTGTGGTGTGTGTGCCAAGCATCTAAGGCATTGTGTTCATGGATGGGCCCCTTGTATTTAACAGTGTGGCAACTAAAAGTAGTCATATCTGCCTCCGCTCCGGCGTCCCATTTCCCTGTTCGCCGCACAGCCAAAAATGTTATTGCACTGCAGTGTGCAGTGACGTGTTGTGCGTCAATAGTTGTCGATAACACCTGCATGTTGTACCCGAGGACAATGCGACAGCGAAAGGGCCTGGAAAACATCGTTTACAGCATCTGGTGGTGGGAAGAAGGGATGGAAAGGGTGGGGGAGTGAGAAGTGCTTCATTTGATTTATCTCATTAGAAGACGACGGTGGTGTGCTAGCAGTGTCCGTGCATACTACGCCACTGCGCGGTTACCTCAGCAGGCAACAACCTTGTGTGGCGATTGCAGGCAGCCTTCGTTGTGGCATGACAACTCCAGCAGCAATCTCTTTGTGTGATGAGTGGTGGCAGGCTGAATTGCAGAAGGGGAGTGCATTCCACATGACATGAACCTTTAAACAAAGCATGTACTATGGTGTGTTGTACGTCCGTAGCCCCTTCGATGCATGGCTGGAGCCCTTGCACGGAAAAATATGTCCACTGGTTGAAAAGCTAATGTCCAGTGGGTGCAAGTAGGTGTCACATTGTTCCTTCGTGTGAGATTTGGCTGCTTTGCAGACATTGTTGGTTGCATGGGTGTGGTGATTGTTAGCACATCGTACAGTTGTTAGTGTATGGGTGGAGATGCTTTAGTCGTGCAGTGTCCCCACTGGGTGCACTATTGGAATAGTCTACATATAGATGAAGTTACGGTTCAACTGGTTCTCATATGTGCCTGGGTAGTCTGCATAGCGCAGATTAGTAAATGTTGCAGTGCACTATGCAGTATTGCTTGCATGCACGCAGTAGAGTGTGGAGTGCAGGACCAATGTTGTGGAGAGTGTGTTTGGTTGGCATTTTTACAATGGTTTCTGAATGGAAGTGGGTAGCGGTGCCAAACACTGTGGTATGTTTGTGCATTACGGTAAGTGGAACATGTGTGCTTGCATCCTGCTTTAGAGTGCGAGGTTGGGTAGAAGTGCTGGTGCCTATGTTGCCTTTCTGAATTGTGGCACATGCCTACATGTTCGCCTGCATGGCTTTGTTATGTTGTGGTGGGTGTGGGCAAGGACCCAACAGCCTAGGCCTTCTTCACAGCCACCACAATATAATGCAGACATGCACTTGTCACTCTGCATGCATGTCAGAATAGTGACTTTTACGCAATGGTTGTGGAGGATATTTGCGGATTTGGTAGAGCAGCAGAAGTGAGCTGCTATGTGTACATCAGCATATGGTGCACATCATTGCCCCTGTTGCACAATAGGGAGCGAAATCCATTTGCGTTTGCTATGGTTAGGCCCTTATAAAACCCTTGCTTTAGGAAGTGGTGTAAGAAATTGCAGCCTGAAAGGACGTGCTCAGAAGCACACATGTAAAATATAGCCAATGTACACAGCCTACCTGCACCCAACAACCTAGGCCTTCATCACAGCCACCACAAAATAATCCAGCCATGCAGTTGTCACTCTGCATGCATTTGAAGTTGGTGACTTTTACACAATGGTTGTGGAGGACATTGGAGACCAGCAGAACTGAGCTGGTATGAGTACATTAGCATATGGTGTACATTATTGCCCTTGTTGCACAATAGGGAGCCACATGACACTATGTGGATTTCCTATGGTTTGGCCCTTATAAGACCCTTGCTTTAGGAAGTGCTGTAAGATATTGCAGCATGAAAGGATGTGCTCAGCAGCACACATGTAAACTATGGCTAATATACATGCCTCCTACATACCGTTCAGCACACCCAACGCAACGTTATGCAGCCATGCATGCAAATGTGTGCCCAGGGAGAAAGCTGGCAGGATCAATTGCAGATGGAGTGCAGTACACATGACAAGCATTTAAACATAGCGTGTACTATGGTGTGTTTTCTGTGGTGAGAGCCTAGCGCCTCGAATGCAAGGATGGAGTGGAAATGGAAAAAGGACTGTCCCTGCTTTACTGGTGTGGGGCACTCACTGTAGCTGTAAACACGCACGTGCCACATCCTGCCCTTTTAAGGATGGTGGGCATGGGGGGCGTGGCTACATGGCCGCATGAGTGGACGTGTTCTTGGATGGCTCCCGCAGATCCGACATTGATCCTTGGATATGGACATGCTTCCCCTTTGCCACATGTGCCTGCCGCACACCTATGGATTCATGAACACCGGGGGCACAAATGTAGCGCAATGAGGGCCTGACCCGCGGCGGGACAGGCGTGAAATAAATGCTGGAAGATTTGGGGAGCCCGAGTCTCAGGGCTGAACAAAATGGCAGACGTTGAACAAAGGGCCATATAAACTGACCGCTGCGTCACAGGGAGAGGTGGCAAGCGAGGCGCAGCGGAGACCGAGCCCGTCGTGTCCTGACGGGACAGGTGGCTCCTGGCGTGTATGTCAGCAAAGGAGGACCTTTGCGGATGGGATGAGACCCTGCCAAGTCGGGATGTTGGCGCCGGGGCCCACGGAGCACAGAGGTGCAGTGTGAGGTCACGGGCAGCACTGTACACAGCCCACTCCAAGAGCAAAACAGGCAGCCTAAAGGACACCCCTGACACGGCCGGGCCATAATACTAATAGCAGCCTAAACTTTACTAAGTCCGGGGGCCACAAGTGGTAGGGCTCGCCAGCACTTCTTTGCCACAACACGATGACCAATAAACCTTTAAGAACAAAGGGCAAGCAACCCACACTCGACGAATACGCCAGATCGCCGGATGCAGAAGGAGCCAGGAGCAAAGACTAAACCCCCGTTGGGGGCACAGCCACTATGGGCACGAACCAGGAGATCCTTGCTGCGATTGCCAATCTGAAAGTGGCCTGGGAGACCAAACTGGGACTGGCCATGACCAAATTGAAAGTGGCACTAGAGCTCAAAGTTGGGGCGGTGCAGGAGGAGGTGAATCTTCTCCAGCAAGATGTCAGGTCACTGGCAGAACGCACAGGGAACCTAGAAAAAGAGGTGGCCCCGAACACAGCGGACTGCGCAACCCATAAATCGGACCTTCACGCCCTAGTACAACGCGTGGGGAACCTGGAAAGTAGGGCGGAGGAGGCAGAAGGACGCGACCGAAGGAATAATTACCGTATTGTTGGTTTGCCAGAAGGAGCTGAGGGACCCAACCCCATGGAGTACATTGAATCTATGCTGCTGCAGGAGATAACCGGTGGAGTGGTGACCCAGAGGTTTGCTGTGGAAAGGGCGCACAGGGCCCTGATGAGGAGACCGCCGCCGGGGACCCCCCCCTAGGCCGGTGAGTGGCAAGATGTTGAACTACCGGGATGGCGAAAAAATTCTTGGACACTTTCGGAAGGGCGGAACAATACAAAGGGGGTCGGCAAACATTACCGCATACCCGGATTACACCTTGCAGACGCATGAAGTTTGGGACTGTGAAAAGAAGAGTGCGTGAAGCAGGCCACAAGTATATGATGATCTACCCGGCAAAACGGAAGGTGTTCCACAAGAACAGAACTTTGTTTTTTGAAACCCCGTAGGACGCTATGGGATGGCTGGACATGCAGAGCTGCCCCCAAGAACCAGGTATCCAGACAGGAGAACGAGAAGATAAGTAAGATGTCTGTGGCACCTAGGGTGTCACAGCCTAAGACAATGGGACTTGAATATAGTATGAGACATAGCCTATGGGCGGGTGTTGCTAGGGCGATACAAGTATGCATGATCCGTTGGCACCGAGAAACTTTGATAATAGCGCAGGAGCCTTACAGAGCCTGCCCTCATACCCCCACAACGAGAAGTTTAATTAGGTCACCGGTAGTCCGGTGACACCCTGCTGGGTTCCTGGTCTTGGCATTCCGAGGCAGGACTAAACGCGGGGGAGACTGAGATCCAGGGATGGAGCTGGACACATGTTGGGGTTGGGTGGGGTGGGGTCGGAAAGGGGTTGTGTGCAGTGGTTTAAAGTTGGGAAGGGGGGGGGGGGAGTTTGTTGGGAAGGGAACGAGCCAATTTTGTGTTATATCAGGCGGGAGGGGAAACTGGGAGGGGAGGCGGGATACCTCATAAATGGCATCGGGTAGCCTTAGAGTGGTCACCTGGAATGTGAGGGGCCTCAATAGCTATCTGAAGCGTAACAAAGTAATGATGTACCCGAGAAGGAGGAGGATTGACATAACACTATTACAGGAAACCCACCTTACTAGGGAGAAACTGGGAGGTGGTCAAGAGAAAGTGGAGAGGGAGCGTTACGGGAGCCACATACTCAGCTTATGCAAGGGGAGTTATCATATGGGTGGCACCGCATGTACCATTTCAACTGAATCAATCTACAGGGGACCCGGAAGGCAGACTGATAGTAGTGCGGGGGATGCTGGAAAACTGGGAAGTGAGCATATTAAACATATACGCCATCTAACCAAGATACAACGGCCTACTTTAGGACTCTATACGGCAAAATTGGCCCCCTACTGGGTGGCACGATCCTGTGGGGAGGGGACTTTAACTGTACACTGAATCCTAAAATGGACAGATCAGATGGTAAACTAGACAAACCCACCCCGGCCGCAAAGGCGTTACAGGCCCTGCTAAGAGATTTTGGACTCAGACGTCTCGAAGCAGCTGCACCCAGCGGACAGGCAGTACTCGCACTACACGGCACCACATGATCTGCACACAAGACTGGATTATGTGCTTGCTGCTGAGTTAGTAGGAGAAATGATGGGCGCGGAATATAAGGTCAGAGTGCTTTTGGACCACTCCCCCTTGGTCCTGGAGTGGCGACACCAACCCCCTAGAGTGCGAATCCCAACGTGGAAGCTCAGAGCCGAGGCCCTGCAGGACTCGGGATTCTGGGAGGACATGAGGGAGTCTATAACCGAGTACTTCGATATTAATACCGGAAGCGTCCAATCTGTGGGAACCGTATGGGAGGCACTCAAAGTTGTAGTGCGGGACGTAGCTATATCAAAATCCAGAGGGCTCCAGGGGGGTATAGAATGAGAGTTGCAGGAAACGGAGAGGCAGTTGGAAGACATAATGCCTAAGGGGGGCACCTCACGGGAGGATGGGGTAAGGATGAGACTGCTACAACAAGCCAGCAGTGAGCACTGGGATAGTTTATGCAAGTTGAGCTATAAGAAATATGTTAAAAGACAGCATGCGGGGGGAGACAAGCCGGGCAGATTGCTGGCCTGGTTATAAAAAAAATTGAAACATCACAACTAGTGATCTGGGAAATTAGGGGGGGACGGAGGCCAGATCTGGGATACCCAAGAGGGAGTAAACAAAGAGTTCCTTAGATACTATAAACGTCTTTATGAGGACACAGGGGAAGAAAGGAACCAAGAGATCCAGGACACACTAGAAGACATAGGCTTGCCAACTTTAGATGATCTGGAACGTGCAGACCTGGACGCTCCAATCATCTCAGATTAACTAGAGCCAGTGATCCAGCACCTGCCCACATGCAAAGCTCCGGGGTCGGACGGGCTCCCCAGCGAATTCTACAAAACATACCAACAAGAGCTGCTCCCCCCCCGCTGCTGGCCATGCTTAATGAGGCGTTTAAGCACGGTAGGCTGCCGGAGTACCTACGGGAGGCAGTGATCATCCCGCTCTTAAAACAAAGTAAGCCAAGCACAGACTGTGGGTCATATAGACCCCCATCGATGCTTAATCAGGACAGCAAAATCCTCACGCCAGTGCTGGCAAACAGGCTTAAACAAGTCAACGGTAGACTGATACACCCCAACCAAACAGGCTACGTCCCTGGTAGGAATATAACTGACAACCATAGGAGACTTCACCACATTATTGATCAAACAGAAGGACCCAGGCGAATTGACAATCGTTTTGCTGGATGCGGTTAAGGCCTTCGACTCAGTGAGATGGCCTTGGTTGCTTGCGAATGAGAGAATATGGAATGGGGCCGGGGTACCTAAGGTGGGTTAAAATATTATATAGTTCCCCAATCGCAAGGGTCAAAACGGGCGCTACTATCTCAGATAAATGGCAACTTAGCAGGGGCACTAGACAGGGCTGCCCTTGGTCACCTATGCTATATATCCTAGCGTTGGAGCCATTGGCAGTATGCCTCAGACAACAATATAGGGAGATAGGGATCCACACTGCGGGAGGCTCGCATCTTATATCATTGTATGCCGATGATATACTTTTATATCTGCGCTTCCCAGAGGAGAACCTAAAATATGTCCTGGAGGTGATGGAACGATACGCTACCCTCTAGGGCATAGCAGTGAACCCAAAGAAATCCAGCATGTTCCCCCTGGGGAGATATAGACGTGCCTTACCAAGGAGCCTACCGGTATTACCAATACCCTGCCGAACCGAGACGTTCCGATACCTGGGCATTGACATTTACCACACGATAGGAGAAGAACACAAACACGGAAAAGGCAGTTGAAGGCATTAAAGACAGCATGGGTTTTTGGTCCAGACTACCCCTGGCCATGATGGGGAGAGCGGCTCTGATTAAGATGGTAGTCCTGCCCAGACTGTTACACATTTTTGTAAACATCCCATATGTGATCCCCAAGCGCTTCTTTGCCAGACTCCATAGCCTGTGCAGGGGTTTTATATGGCATAACTGCAGGAATAGGGTGGCCCTCTGGAAATTATAAAACTCGTGTGACAGGGGGGGTGTATACCTGCTGAATTTTGAGTTGTATTACTTGGCGGGACAGCTGCAATATGTGGCCAGGTGGTTGTCTGAAGAAGAAACGGCTGAAGCTAGGCGGTTATGTAAGGATCCTGCTCCCTACTTCCTTAGAGAGACCATGTGGTTACCTAAAGCGAAGCTCCTAGGAATGGCGAGGCTGCTGGTGCTTGGCTGGGAGGTGTGGCAGAGCATGGCAAACTGTGGGATACCCGGCCCCATTCTCCATGCAGGTACCGATAGTGGCGCTATGCAGAGAGGACTCCCAAATGATAAAAGGGGTCCGTAGATACTGGGAACCAATGGGCCTGGCTACCCTTGGAGACATATGGCAGGATGGGGAGGCATTGGACTTTCAGATGCTAATAGAGGACACCTGAGTGCCCAAGGGCCAACACATTACCTATTCCAGAATCAAACAAGTGCGAGAAGGGTGGCCTGCGGTAGTGCTTGCGGAACAACCTGATGCTACCATCGAGACTATGTAGGATATCTCGGAGGGTGACCATGAAATATCCTGCATATATGAGCTACTGGGGACCAGGGTGGGGAAGGAGTTGCGCCAACTGAGGCGAGATTGGGAAGAAGAGGTGGGAGAACCCATGTCGGATGGGCAATGGGATAGAGCCCATAGGTATCATAAGAAGGTGTCCCGAAACGCGAGGCTCCAGCAGATTCAATCATATGTCACTCATAGAGCATATTTGACCCCTAGTAAAATTGCCAGGTTTGGTGGTCCGGCGACACAGAAATGCCCTAGGTGCGGGGAGGAGGAGGCTGGGATGCTACATATGTTTTGGGCTTGCCCAGAGGTGGGAAGGTTTTGGACAGAACTGACGATACGCTTGGCAGGAAAAGGGATTACGCTGGAGGTGGAATAAGATTGGGCATGCATGCTTGGTGGCTTTCCCAGACCACGCAACCTGAGGCACATTAACAAGATGAAGGACCTGGCCTACATCCTGGCCAAAAGGAGGATTGAAATGTGCTGGAAAGCAGCCTATAGGCCTAGAATAGAGATGTGGTGGGCTGACCTCATGAAGTGGGCAGAGGCAGAAACGGCCGCCTGGTACAAAGCGGTCAGCAGGGGGTAGGGGGGGAGGAGGTGGGACCCCTAATAGCCTGGAGACAATTGGTGGCCTCGATGGCGGGTCCCTCCCAGGCCGACCATAGCGATGCTGACACGGAAGAGAATGGCAGCAGACAAGCCTGAAGACAAACAGGCTGATGACATGGACACAGGTGCTCGAGTTAAAGGGGTGGGAGGGGGGGGAGGACAGAAGAACAAGTTACTTACCAACTGTAACGTTCTTTCAACTGGATGTTCCTCCCACGTATTCCTCATCTTGTGATAAATCGTTATCTCCAGCTTCGCTGCTTCGGAAAAAAAAATTCTCGGCAGAGGGCGCTGTGCTCGAGGCTGTGGTGTCGATTGTACCTCGACGTACTCGGTCGACGTCACCGATGGTATAAATAGCTCAAACTGCGCCCGTTGCTTCAGTTCTTTTTTCGATGATATATATATATATATATATATATATATATATATATATGGAACACCCAGGCGTGTCCTATGACCGATACATTCTTCTTGAGAGGAAAGTGTAAGAAAACGTAAACTGTACTGTGGGGTAGGATGGGAGGGTCGATGAGGAATACGTGGGAGGAACATCCAGTCGAAAGAACGTTACAGTTGGTAAGTAACTTGTTCTTCGAATGGATTGTGTCCTCCCACGTATTCCTCATCTTGTGATAGGCTCCCATAGCAGTATCAATTTTTTGGAGGTGGGAGTGCTAATTTCAGTTTTCGTGGACAGAATGCAGAACTGCTTCCGCAAATAAACCCTCGTTAGAGGAGGCAGTGTCCAAACAATGTTTAACAAACGTATGCATTGTTTTTCAGGTTGCAGCTGCACAAATATCTGCTGCCAGTACTCCCCTCTTTAGAGCCGCAGAAGTAGCCATTCCCCTTGTAGAATGGGCACGAAGCCCATCTGGTGGTTCTTTTCCGGCTAATCTGTAACATTCAACTATGGCTAATATGATCCAGCAGGAAATGGTCTGTTTCGTTACAAATAAGTCTAATTTATGACCAGAATAACCCACAAACAGTTGGGCATTTTGTCTCAATTTAGCCATCCTAGAGATGTAAAACCTAAGAGCCCTCTTGGGATCTAATCTGTGTAATCTTTCCTCTTCTTTGCCCACATGAGGAGGATAAAAAGTTGGTAGTACTATTTTTTGTGACAAATGGAAGTCCGAGACTACTTTTGGCAAGAACGAAGGTTTAACTTTAAGGACTACCTTATCTTTATAAAAAAATAGTATATGGTGGTTTGCATGAGAGAGCCTGAAGTTCGCTAACCCTGCGGGCTGATGAAAGGGCCACAAGGAGGACCGTTTTTAGAGTCAAAAGCCTCAATGGACATGAGTGCAGAGGCTCAAAAGGTATGCAAGTCAATAATTTTAATACTAAATTTAAGTCCCAAGTTGGTACATGAAAAGGTACTGGAGGGTATACATTAGTAAGCCCCTTTAAGAATTGAATTATTAACGGTATTTTGAAATATGAAACCTCTTCCGAGGAGCGCTTGAAAATGGACAGCGCAGCAAGGTATCCTTTGATTGTTCCATCTGGAGCCCCAGATTGGCTAGATGCAACAGGAAAGAAAGCACCATTGGGGTGCCACACTGAAAAGGGTCCACATCCTTGTCTTTGCACCAGTTACTAAACCTATTCCAGCGACATCGGTACAAAGACATTGTTGCTGGTCTTCTGGCAAAAAGCAAGATTTCCATTACGTCATCCGGAAGATCCCAATCCTTGTATCTCAGCCTCTCAGAAACCATGCGTGAAGGTTGAGTGTCTTGACCTCTGGATGGAGAACCCGACCTTCCTCTTGCGAGAGAAGATCCTCTCTTTGTGGAAGACGTATTGGAGGGCAGATAGACATGTCTAGAAGGTCCAGGTAACACGTCCCCCTGGCCCAATCCGGGGCAATTAGGATCATGGTTTTCCTGAACTTTCTCAACCTCCCGATTACTTGAGGAATCACGGGGACTGGGGGAAACGCATACAGCAGTGGAAACTTCCACTCCACTACGAATGCCTCTCCCAGAGCTCCTCTTTGAGGAAATTCCCTTGAGCAGTACTGATCGCACTTCCGGTTGATCGCGGTGGCAAACAGATCCACTTGAGGGGTTCCCAAAGGGCGAAGATCTCCAGAAGGACTTCCTGAGCCAGCTCCCACTCGTGAGAGACCGTGCTCTGCCTGCTCAGAGCGTCTGCCGCCGTGTTCTCCTCTCCGGCTAGGTGAATTGCCGACAGAGATTCCTTCTCGTATTGCCCAGAACCAGAGCTGCATTGCTTCTCTGCACAGTGGCAGTGACCCTACTCCTCTTTTGTTGAGGTAGTACATGGCCACCGTGTTGTCCGTCATTATCAGGACATTCTTTCCCTGTACAGAGCGCAGAAAGGCCTTCAGAGCTAGTCTGATTGCCCTCAGCTCCAACAGGTTGATGTGTAGTTTGGACTCCGATGGAGACCAACGACCGCTGATTGTCAGATCGTTGGTTTGTGCTCCCCACCCCGTGAGTGAGGCGTCCGTCACTACTGTTATCTCCGGCCATGGTTGCCAAAAAGACTCCCTTGCGAATGTTGTCGTTGCAAGCCCACCAAAGAAGATCCTGAGCAACTGCGCTCGGGACTTGCAGAAGATCCGACATATTCCCTGAGAACTGGGACCACTGAGTTCTGAGTGCCCATTGAAGGGATCTCATTCTCAACCTGGCCTCTGGTACTAGGAAAATGCAGGATGCCATGAGACCGAGCAACCTGAGAAAAATCGAAGGCCGGTAGATGTTGGGCATTCTGGAACTTCGTTACCATCTGCTGGATGTGGAGAGCTCTCACTTCGGGAGGCGAGGCTTTTCCTGATGAAGTGTCCAAGACTGCTCCGATAAACTGGAGTTTCTGGGATGGTATCATGTGGAACTTCTGTGGGAAATTGAGGGAGAAGCCCAATTTGTGGAGGAAGTGGCAGGTGATCGAAAGATGTTCCTGGGCTTGTTCTGGAGAACTTGCTCTGATCAACCAGTCGTCCAGGTAGGGATATATGTGAATACCTCCTCTCCTGAGACTTGCTGCCACAACCGCCAACAGTTTGGTGAAAACCCTGGGGCGGAGGTCAACCCGAATGGCAGAACTCGAAACTGATAATGAGAATTGCCAATCGCGAACCTCGGGTACTTTCTGTGCTTTGGATGGATTGGCACATGAAAGTAAGCATCCTGAAGGTCCAATGATACCAACCAATCTTGGAGTTGGAGAGCCTGAAGGATCTGAGAAAGAGTCAACATCTTGAACTTGTCCTTCCTGAGGAACTTGTTCAAGTTTCTCAAGTCCAAGATGAGTCTCAGTCCTCTGTCCTTTTTTGGGATGAGAAAATATGGGGAGTACCAACCCCTGTTCCTCTCCGCTACAGGTACCAGTTCTATGGCACCTTTCTCTAGCAGGGTTAAAATTTCCTGCAAAAGGAGCAGATCCGGAATTTTTGCGGAATTGGCTCCTGGTGGATGATTCCGAGGCCTTTTTAGAAAGGGGAGACAGTAACCTTGGGCTACTGTTTCCAGTGCCCAAGCATCTGAGGTAATACCCCGCCATTCCTTCAGATGTTGAGAAATCCTGCCTCCCACTGGTGTTTTGTGTAACAAGGTCTCAGAGGGATTTGGAGGCGGCTGCAGGAGTGGCTGAGGGTACAGATGACGCTCCTGAGGCTGATTATGCACCTCTTCCTCGTGCTCCACGAGGGAAGTTTCTTTTGCCCCTTTGAGAAGCCTGTCCTCTTCCTCTACCAAAAGAGGAGTAGTATCGAAAAGAACGACCCCTCCAGGAAGAGGAGCCGGAATAGGGTTTTAGAGGCTGGCGCAAAGAGGCGCTAAGTGATTTAGCTGCCGGTTTCGAGGTCTGAAGTTTTTCTAGGCTTTCATCAGCCTTTCTGCCAAAGAGCCTCGAGACATCAAAGGGCATGTTGAGGAGTCTAGCTTGCACGTCCGGTGCAAATCCCGACTTCCTCAACCACGCAAATCTGCGTAGCACAACGCTTGCAGCCATGAATCTGCTGATCCTATCAGCAGTATCCAGTCCAGACTGGAGACATTCCCCCATTGGCTCCTTCACGTCTTTGACTATATTCAGGAAGCCTTCCCTTTCCTCACCTTCCGGAATATGATCAGCCGCCGAAATACAGTCCCACAGGGTATGGGTAAACCTGGCTAGGGTACAGGTGACATTTGCCGATTTAAGTGCCATACTGCCTGACGTGAAAACTTTACGTGCCCAGGCATCAATTTTTTTATCCTCTCTATCTGGAGGGATAGTTGGATAAGCAGTTTGTTTTGAGGTAGATGCTGCCTGAATGACTAAACTCTCTGGAGCCGGATGTTTATTCAAATATCCAGGATCTGTTCCAGCTGATCTATATTTTCTTGGAAAAGTGCTATCTGCAGCAGCAATAGTTTCTGGTTTCTCCCAGTTTTTCTCCACAGTCCTTTGAAGGGCCCTGTGAAAAGGGAGAACAGGGTCTTTGAGGTCCCTTGACAATTATATCTGTCATGTCTTCTTGTTCAAAAATGGGTGAAGTATTACCCCAACCCATATATTCAACTACCCTGGTCATAAGACCCCTGTACCCAGCATCTGCATGCTCTGCAGGATCAGGTTTGGCGAACTCTAATTCTGGGGATGTATCAACTCCACTGGCAGAATGTAGAGTATCGCTCAGGTCTCTCATTCTAGATTCCTGGTCAATAAGTTCCTCAGGAACTTGTCTTGTACCATAAGTAACTCCCAAAGGAGTAACCTAGTCTTCTTCTGAAGCAGACTTCATAGATTGCTGACAGATTTGAAAAAATCTGACCTGGGCAAAGGAGTGAATCTCCTTTCTTCCTCTTCCATCTGCTTCGAAGGAAATGGCAAATCCCTCAAAGTTTTCGAGGGTGTCTTCGAAGTTTTCAAAGATGACTTCGATAATGGTGTCGATGACGCATTTGGTGTCGAAATTATCGACGTCGAGGGCATCGACGAAGTTCTTGCGCGGCACTGGAGAGGTGCCTGACTCGAAGAGTCTTCGATGGTTTTACGTCGACTCAAGGTTTTTTGTATTCCTCGACGCTACTGGTCTTGGCCATGGTAGCCTTGGACTTCCCTTTGTCGTCCAATGGAGCGACTTTAGGGGTATGACATTTACGAGGGTCTTTCGAGGGGGCCAGGGCCGCATTCTCGAAAACCTCCATCATCTTTTTGCGGAATTCTTCCCACTTACTGGGAGAATCCGATTTAGTCGGACAATAAATTTCTTTGGTCGACTCTGAAGAAGATGATGAGGGAGATCTATGTCTCCTCTTCATTTTTTTAGATGACGGCGAAGAGTGTCTCGATCTACTCCTAGATCGAGATCTCTTTGAGTGCCTATGGCGATCCAATTCCTTAGAATCCGTCGCTTTCTTGTGTCTATTTGACGAAACCTTTTTTGAGGGCTCCCTCCCCACCGACAGTTTACCTCTCCTCTCACGAAGAGCTTTTTCGGTCATCGATTGGCAGGACCTGCAGTCGTCGGTTCGGTGACTGGAACCGAGACACCAGAGATAAATCCGGTGGGGATCGGTGATCGACATCTTAGATCCACAATCTGCACACTTTTTAAAACCGAGTTCTGGGTGTCGAAGGTGTCGAAGATGACGACATTTTCTTCACAGAAAATAGAAGCGCACCGTTCTCGATAGCGAGGCGATCAGGAAAACGGAACTGACGCAACGGGCGCGGCTCGAACTATTTATACCATCGGTGACGTCGACAGAGTACCGAGTACGTCGAGGGACAATCGACGCCACGACCTCGAGCACAGCGCCCTCTGCCGAGAATTTTTTTTTCCGAAGCAGCGAAGCTGGAGATCACGATTTATCACAAGATGAGGAATACGTGGGAGGACACAATCCATTCGAAGAGTGTATTCTGTAATATAACATTGTGAAACTTAAACACGGAAGTCCTAATTGTTTGTAATATTTGGAGTGTTATAAAATAATAAAAATCTTTTTTTTTTTTTTTTAAAGATGGTGGGCATGGAAATGGAACTGTGCGATTTACCCAATCAGGTGTGGAGGGTGTGGTTGACAGGAAGGGGCGGTGATATTCCCCAAAAGTCGATGCAGTGAGGTTGGCAGAGATGGAGAGACGCAGAGTGCTCATCATGGGTGATACCTTTGTGCAAGATCTGCACAGGTATGCCGTGGAAAGAGGCTTTGCTGCCAACTTTCAGTTGGAAGGAGTGTAGGCTTTTTGGGGCACAGTCTGAGTGGGGTTTCAGTGCCATGGTTCTCCTTTATACATGTCAGTACTGTTGATGTAGTCGTCGTGCATTATGGAGGACTATATTTGGGGTACATGTCGTGCTCGCGTTGGCTTCGTCACCTCAAGAAGTTGATGACAGAAGTGATGCAGATTTTTCCCACTGCCAAGTTGATTTTCTCAGCCATACCACCAAGAGGAGCATGGGACCATGCCGGTGTATTTTGTCCACAGCCAGAGGTCGGGAGAGGTTTCATAAACAGAAGCATGTGTGACTATGTGCAGTGCTGGTATGTTCTGCACCGACTGACAGCATTAACAAGCAAGATTTGCAGTAGTTTCAAGGAAATGGCATTTTTTTGGATTTCCATTGCCAATGCTGTTTTGTTTGCCACTATGCACGAAGCGTTGCAGAGAATCCTGTAGAAATATAAGAGAAGTCTTCACCTTCAGTCAGTAAAAATGTCAGGAGGAGAAGCAAACAAACACATCGAACGAGAAATTGTATGCAAGCACGTACATACCAAAAACAGGACAAAAAAAGGAGAGAAAAAAAACATCTTCTCAGACAGTATTAAACACCCAACGTCCACCCCCCCCATAGCACAACAACTCTGTGGTAGTTTCAGAATTACATGTTGTAAGTGATTTCAGTCCAGCACTCCAACCAAGTCAATGCCTAGTATGGGATGCCCAATGGAAACCCTTATTTATATATTTTTATGTCAGACGTTTTTAATTCTGGATGATGTACCCTTATATAACGCCCCTCTCTTTGAATCCTCCCGGCCCCACTGAGCCAAGAAGTAGGTTTGTTTTGCAAATTAAAATATTTATTTGAAGATTTGAACAATATATTGATTACACTTTTATGAATATGAATAATATCTGAATATCACACTTGAATATGAACAATGATCAGCAATGGGTAATATTACAATATCAACAATCTCTTTAATCAATTAGAATTAGAAATAAGAAGAATAAGGTAGCAGAGAATAACTTTGTATGGTTCAAGGAAATGCAATGATAGGAAAGAATGCAACGCAGAAATAAAACTCGATAGGACTTCAATCAAAGACAATGTGATCACTCTTTCCCCCCTGTTACTCACTCCCCCCAATATGCCATATGAAGAGATGAATGAGGGCACACAGGTATCAGGAATAACAATCAACAATTGCAGTTTCAACCCCGATTTCCCCCAGCAAGCTTACAGAGAACAGTAATGATTTTAAAACCAGGTCAATTGCTTTTAGATGTGGTTTGAATTGAATGGAAAAAATGCTAAAAATTATTTTAATTCGCTAAATTGAATTCAGAACAAGTGAGAGTTTCTTGGGATTGGTTCAGGTAGACACGAACAATGATTGTAGAATGATTAGCAGATGGAAAAAACAAAATTCAGAAGTTTAAAGCAAGAAATAGCTGCTTTTGTATATGGAATGAAATTGAGCCAAATGCGAAATCGCGGCAAATTTTCCACGCACGGGAAACGTGATTATGGAAAAACTATTGAAAGCTGAGGATGTTAGCTTCAAAATGACATTTACATTTCGTTCCTAGCACACACGGTTCCAAAGTTAGAGGTTTTAGTGAAGGTCGATTTTTTTCAAAAGGAGTCAAGATTTCAGATGAAATTGCGCTTGGAATTGCAAACAGGTTGGCTTACAATAACAATCATCACAGGATTAGATGGATGAGAAAGGATTCAAAATGGACAAAAGAGATTCTACTATGCAGTCTGGATATGTTGGAATGGGTTGGATGGATTACTTAAAACTAAGAGGACTATGGATAGTTCTACGCTAAATACTCACAACTCTGGTTTAAAATGGAATGGACCCGTCAAAGATCTGGTCAAAGGTTTGGCTTAGACTCCGCTCGCCACCGGACATGTCTCAGGTGCTGGGTCCTGCTCTCAGCAAGGCACTCTGGTCTGCACGGCCTCTTGGACTGAATCTGACGGGTTCTGGGTTACAGCTCTGCTGGACTGATCTGGATCTTGGGCTCTAGCACGGTTCTTGGCCAGTAGCAGCAAGACAGCTCAGCCAGGCTGTTGGATCAGTTAGGTTAGGCACCGTGGAAGTTAGGGGTTAAATCAGGTTTGCAAGATTTTTAAAGGCCTGCTGAAAAGGGTTCAGCTCTTTGGGTTAGGCCTCTGCTTCAGAGTTCTGGAGTCTGGATCTAGGTTCTGGAGTCTGGATCTAGGTTCTGGAGTCTGGATCTAGGTTCTGGAGTCTGGATCTTCCTGCAGGGTGCTTTGACAGTGGATCATCAGTTGATGAATGAAAGCTTGTCTCTCTGGGACCTCCGCAGTCCCTATTTATCCATTTTCCAAAGTGGGTGGGGAGGCCGATTGTCTATGCCCAACCCTCTAAGGATCCGATAGGTCAGAGAATTCCCTGTCCCCCGATTTGAGAAAGGAGCAGTGTGTCATGAGGTGTCATCATGTGTCCGAGTGATGCTGTCATTTATAATCTAGGGAAGAACATCCCCTTTGCTTTTAACCAGATAATCTATTTTTCCCAAATAACATGTTCAATATGCACAACTTGTTAATGACACATATACACATCACAGATTGCCTAAGTTACGTTTGTCGAAATCTTACCTTCCTACGAATTTTGGTTCATAAATCGCATTTTTGATTGGTTACACATTTTCAGATCTGTACGATTTTTTATGCATACATGCACATATCCTCTGCGCATATTCCTGTAATTTTTCATGTTCCTAGCATAATCACAATAGCAACAATATTAAAAATGTCATGGTTCAGTCTCTGAATGTCGCAGATTCCAGACAAGTTTTAAATTTTCATTTTAATAATCTCCAAGTTTCATATTTTTGTCAGTTCGGTACAATATTTTATAAGTCTTTTCCTTAAACATATAGTTAGTCCAATTTCAAATCCACATTTTCAGTCTGGCCTGCCTCCAAAGCTTTGCTGAGTCAGAGAGTCGCATGGCTTGTCTTCCTGCCAGGGCAGTTGAGGTCAGTCACACCCGAATTAGCATTTCTTTTCAGTTAAATGACCAAATTATCTCTTTCCCAGAGCCACATGCCAGAGTGGCCCTCCCATTTCCTTTCACACTTGCCTGTCAGTTACTCAGCAGAGCACAGGAGAAAAGATTCCTTTGTTTAGGAAGAAGGTGTGGAATGCGTTTGAAACTCAGTGTGGGAAACCTCTTGGAAGTTTAGCTGAATCAGGTTACCTTATAGTCCATTTTAACATTGTCCCTTCAAAATTACAGTTACAAATTTAAAATAAAGCAAACATATCTTCAATTCCAGTCTTTTCCAACATGAAAATCAATGTGTGGCACCCTATATCGCATTTGATGGAAGTCCCTTCCTTGGCATATTTAGCTTTTTGAGACACAAGTTTCTCCTATCAGATTTAGAAATCGCCAGCGTCTGACAGAGGCGAGTAACGGTATTTCACCCATTTTTGACAGATTTCTTTCCAGCACCCATCTTCAAAAGTGGACTTTGCTCAGATAACATATACTTCTGCTGACATTATATTTATGTGGATTCTTGAAGTAGAATGATGTTCAACACCCAACAGGAGGTTGGATCTTTTGGGTGGTTTGTCAGCCATGATTTTTGCAAATTTGACAACCAAGAAAAAAACGGATTTTCACACAGCTCTGCGTTTCTTTTGCAATCAGCCTTGCTCTGTGGGCAGCCAAATGATGCGTTTTGGCAGTGGTCTCCTGTGTTACAACTGACATAGGCAAAAGTGGATGGCGGCCTATTTTTCAGATTTTTCCTGCGCACTTTTGGATGATTTTTAGCGAGCAAAATGCTCTCCGGCGGCCATTGTGATGTTCCTGATGCCAGCAATGCACAGTAATGTTGCAGGGCCTGGACTAGTGGGTTGAAACATCCCACAACATGCCACATCCAGCTATTTCCAGGATGGGAACCATGAAATGGGACTGTGGAGACTAAGGCATTGCTCAATAAGGTTTGTGGTTGTGGTGTGTAAGCAAAAACTCAAAAACTCTAACAGAAGGTCCTTTTATACAAAGAAGTGCAGAAGCCTATGGTGGAAGTGTGCAAGGTAACAGGCAGGCATCCTGTTTGTATGCATGCAGTGCATGTACTTGTTTGAAGTTGGTAACATGCATTCAGTGGTGCTTTTGTGCAATATTTTTGGAAACGATTGTCATAAGTGCGGTACTGCGGAAAAAAAAAAACTATGAAGTGCGCAAGGTAAGTGGTAGGTAAGTGGTAGGCATGTTATGAATGCAATGTGGGTATGATAAGATATCAAATTGTATGATGTGCCATTTACAGTGTGCCTATACACTACCTGTGCAAGGTGAATGAGGCAAGGGGGGGGGCAGAGATAACATACCTACTGGGCCAGTTGGCCCTCAGATCGCCCAAGTGCAGGGGGAGGCGGAGGCAAAAGTGCAGTACATGGGAAGAAGAAAAAATGTGCAGACGAGTGAGCAGTCCCTGCAGTCCACTCCACTCTTTTTGCCTCCTTGGAGGTGGAGACTTTGCCTATCGTCACTACATTACCCACTGCTGGCCACGGAGCAGGCTGCAGAGTGTGCAGAAGTGTGAGCAGTCCCTGAACTGCAAGCTCAAGACTGATCCAGGTAACGCTGCCCCAGCACTGCGATCTGCTGTTTGCCAAAGTTAACAGTTTTAACTTGTACGAACTTACACTGTGAGGGGACTGTGGGAAGACTCCTTTGACCCACACGGCTGACCCACGTATTAATGATAACAAGAACTTACTCGATAAACATTAGAGCATTACACCCCAACAACCGTTCAGAAAGAGCTTTGTAAACATTGAGCTCTGATTCCGTTGACTGACCTTTGTTAGCCAACCCTGCTGGTGTGTACTCGCACCGCTGAACTTGGAACAACTCAGAGCCCACTACACGTCACCCTGACCCACACTTTACCTCGGCCGCTTAAACCTACCTCAGCAGTAGTTAGAGTGCTGGTGAGGTGTCTCGGCTGTCCAGTCCAGCCCCGATCTCCAACTCCTCTTGGCTTGTGCGATTCTTGTGGGGGTGCTGTTGATGACACACCGTGCGCGCGCCTCCCCAACTGTCCATTCTACCCCAGACCCCGTCCGCCACCCCCCCCCCCCCGTGTGGTGCATACTTCTCCCCCCCACTCACTCACGGCAGCCTTGCATGCACGGTGCACCCCCACAACTGTCCGTTCTACCCCCCCGCCACTACCCCCCCCGCATGGTGCATATCTTATGGAAATTAACCCGCGGTGGCCCGAAACACAAGGTATCCCTGAACATACCTTTAACATCATGACTGACCAGCAAAGAAATAAAGTGTCAACACTTAGTTGGACCACTTACATGCCATCGAATGAAATCTTTTACGAACCCCGCGCAAAACTCTGAACACATGCCACAAAACACTGAAACTACACAAAATTCCTGCCTCTGTTATAACCAAAACACCTTTGGAAAATTCCAAAGAGAGAATTGATGGCATCAAACAATACAGTAGTCCCGAATTATCTGACAATTTACAAATAATCCCTCCCACATCACCTCTAAAACCAGAAGCTATATTGCTGACGAGTAACGAACACAGAAACAGGAAGAAAATGACCGGCAGTCTTCCCTCGGGCTGTCAGAGCAAAAAGGAAAACCTCCCTCTAAGAAGATATCAAAGGACCCAAAGCCGATAGATCTAAAAGAACACGACCAAAGATCAGTTGTGTGCGAAAACGGAAATCCAGATCACACTCAGGAAAGAAGAATACATCAACAAGAAAAATAAAAAAAACAGTCACCACTTGAATACCAGTGACTCAAGCCCTCAAGAAAAAGCCTTCATATTTCCTTTATCAGAGAAACAGCCACCCCCTATGTCCAATAGGGGAATATTGTCAAATACCTGCCCTGAAATTGGAAAGCATACCTGCCCAACCAAATAAAACCCAAGTTAAGGCAGACGGCTCCCAATCAGTCTACACACAAAAAGATAAAGCAAAAATACAATCGTAAAACAAGATCTGAAGTTCATGATTTTCCATCGAAGAATGTGACTAACCGACGATTAGAGAGATTGTCACTAGATCTAACAGAAATAGAAGTCCTAATGGAGCTTCAGGAATACAAGAGGAAAGCAAGAAAGAATAATAAACTAACTAAAAAAGATATTTGAAACTCCCTTTGTTATTCCAACCACAAAGAACTATGCAACAATGAGTACTCCGGCTCTAATTGAGAAACAAAGAATATCCTGAGATCAGACATCCGATAATTCGGAGAAAGCAAGCTTCCAAGAACACTCCAAATGTCCATGTCAACCCTCAAAATTTCCCCAACAGGAATCTATTCCAACAGCGATGATAGATTTGCAGAATATGCTAATCGCCGTAACGCCACAGACTATGATTCCATACATAAACTCCACGAAGCACACAGAGGCATCGCAAGAACAGGCAACAATATTAGCCTCCATCTATTCAAAACAGAAAATACACAAAGTACTCATGACGAAAATAGTGGAGCGCTGAACACGGAGGCTGAAATCAATGCATCATGGCAACTAAGGCTGGCAGATATTGCGAGAAATGATCAGGCTGACAAAAATCACACCTCACGGACGCCCTACTTGCGTTGATGAACGCCAATAGCACAAGATCAACAGAAAAACTTGAGGGAAATCAGATGCCATGTCATTGAACCATAGACACTTCTGCACAAACTGAACAAGTCAAATTCCAAATGGACAAATCTGGTAGCGACACAGTACCAGAAAAAACACCTTTCATAGCAGAGGGCTTTCTGATTGACCTAACCATGGATGCCAACATGCTCCAACCTCGCCAAAGAATCAATTCTGGCAAGAGTAAAGAATCACAGAATAAACAAAATATCACAAACAGAACCAAGGACACACAGTATTTTCAACCAAACGCGACCGAATATACAAACAAAGTCACCCACAATGAGTTCAAAGAAAAACTATAAAGCAACAAAAAGGCTGTAGAGCGAATCTTCGAAACTAACAATTATACCAATTCAAATCGATGAACAATCAACAAAGGATCCCGCAGAGGCTTGTAAATTCTGACAAAAACTGAAGTGGAAAGAAAAATGCCTCCTTGCAACAACATAACAAGACAAGGATTCCTCAGGAACCCAGGAGTCGGACACAACTGCCAGCAGCAGAAGCTGATGAGGCTACAATAGAACTACTAATGAATCCATCTACATACTCTAATGAGGTCAATGAGAGTAACGAACACCATCAGAGTGCAATTAACCTGACCTGCGAAGTTATTTCCGATGTAGAGTTAAGCAGCAATATGACTGGATCAGATGTACAAGTAAATGACCTCTGAGACTTCCTTGGAAGACACATCTACCCCCAAAGTCACGAACGAGAACACAGAAGCAACACTGAAACTTCCACAATTCGTAGACTCGCGCAAGCAAAATAATCATAACAGACAAACTTGAAAAATCTTAATGACGGTCTCACCCTAAATAGGATGAATACTCTACGTCTCCTACACGTGATGCCAGACCTAAAAATAGTAAAATTGAAAGACATCCAATTAATTGAATTCATAAAATCAAGAAGACTGGATCGGATCTGGATAGACTGTACTTCCAGTAAAATACTACAATTGATTGAATCCCATAAAAAAGACATACGAAATCTAGGATTTGAAATAATAGAAGAAATGGATGACAATTCTGGATGAAGAAAGGGGTGACGCAAAATACGACATGGCAAATATAACAATATGTTCATCTATAAGTAGTTGTGAAAGTGCCTTCTCATCAGTCTCTCGGGCTGGTGCCCAATTCAATGACCAAGAAAGCTTTAGCAGACAATACCAACGTACCAAACACCTACAGATGGCGAGACAACCATTCTGGGGACAGATGAGTAGCACCCAAACTCCAACAAAGACACAAACTCCCGATCAGCGTTAACAAACGTCACCCAATAACCAAACCCTGACAATCTGCTCATGGAACACCTTTGGCAACTCACACTTATATAAAAACAAAAGACAGCAGTTTATAAATGCTGAAATTATATGTCTACAAGAGACATGGACCTCCCAACAACCGATATGTGATGTATACACCACATACACAACCCCTGCAATCTGCAGGAGGAAAGGACACCCATCTACACACTTAGGTTTATCAAGATAGGTGCCCAAGTTGAAGTAGTAGAAAATAGGAATATAAACCCGTGGCCCAAACTCTAATACTTCAAGATCAGACGACTGGAAATGAAATCCCACCAGGGAAATTTAAGTGTCAGTAAATCCTATCTTGGAATAATTCATGCATAATGGAATCCCAGAAAGATAAAAAATAAAACATTCATAGACTCTATCCCGACAGCCATGGATGAAGTGGACTTAAATACCCATTCATCAACTTCATTATGGTGACCTTAACCTACACCTGTACATCCATGCTGGTCAAGAAATAGAAGAACACATGTTAGAACATTGTGCGCTAAAATGGTCCAAAGAAATGAATAACAGAAATATTTAACGCCTGGATGCATTTGACCCAGACACAAAAATGTCTACTCCAGCTTGGACACGAGGCAATAGTACGGGAATCATCGATTAAATCTATAGATCCAGCCAGAATGTCTACAACGAAATTACATCATCTACTCGCATGATAGTGACCATTTCATTATGATCGGCACATGGTCTACAAGTACAGTTCCGAGCTCGAATCAAACTTCTGGAAATCAAACTTAATGCAGTTACAAACCATCTTAAAATTACACAGTACCAACTAAAACAGCTTCCAGATACATTTATGAAAACACAGATGGTAGATCCAGGTAAAATCCACTATGAATGGATCTTACTCAAATTTAGACAACCAACAGCTAAGATCACCCAGAAATATGACCATGGACATACTTAGTCACCTCATAGCTGCGAAGAAAAAATAACTAAGAAACCACTTGAAACAAATAGAGGGATCCATCCTCAGGGAAACAAGTTAAAATTAAAAAAGCCAAGCAAAAATACCAAAACGAAACAGCCAGATTGACCCTCGAACAGAACGACACCGAGACAATGTTGAGAGCAATGAATTTAAGGAATACCAGGGATCAACGGAAGTTATTGAATCCACAAACCACAACAGACATGATACCGGATGTTCAGGAGTCTAGATGGATGACTTTGTTTCAACAACTATATAAAAAAAGACCTTTGACACAAACTAATCTTACTCCTAAGGATAAAGAAAAATGGTTAATTACATGGGAGCCCACAGTGATACTAACTTCTACCTCCAACTTGAATGCTTTGCACGCCTCTGGCCAGGATGACCTCTCAAACTATATCATAAAAAAGAACCCTGACATCTGGGCTGCATTTTGTAAACAACTTTTTGAACTTATAAATAGCACAAATTAAATACCATCTACGTGGCAAAAAGCAATCCTAATCCCAATATACAAACAAGGACCAACAGAAAATACGGGGAATTACCGTCCAATTGCCCTGTTGGACCCCCTAGGGAAAATCTTTGCCAACATCTTGCTAACAAAACTTAATAACTGGACCATTTCAGCAAAGAGACAAGCAATCCGTCAAACAAGTGGGGACATATGTCTATTTATTCTGAATTTGCTAAAACATGAAACAAAAGCAAGATCTCAAACATATGCAGCATTCGTCGATTGCAAACTTGAGAAATGGGGTTCTCCAAGAGACATCATTGAGCCAATCAAGCAACTTTGTTCAAATACAAGAGTCCAGATTCGGATGACCAAGGATGGTCTCGTAACACAGCCAATACAAACATGGCACGGCTTGAAACAACGCTGCCCCCTGGCCACAGCTTTATTTAATCTGTTTACTTCAGACTTTGAAGAAAACGCCGCCACCCCTCTCACAAATCCCCCTAAACTAAATTCAACCATCTTGTTGTGCATTCTTTACGCCGACGATATTGTTATCTTTGCAAAAACCACAAGAGGTCTACAAACTGCTTTGAATAAACTGCAAGAATATATGGTGACAAACGAACTCTAAATACATGTAAACAAGACCAAAATCATGACATTAACGCGACAAGGATTAAAGAAAAATCATTAATCATTCTATCTCCAAAAGCAAAAGATCGTACAAGTTCTGACGATCAAATATCTAGGAGTCTGGATTAATCAATCGCCGACCGAACAGCCCTGGATTGAACATCTCAAATCTAAGGCGTATGCCTTGGCAAGACAAGGCCTTACTATACACAAGAAATTTGGAAGATTCTCACTCAAAAATTGACAGCCATTCTGATTTACGGCGGCGAGACCATGATGAACACAGACGCGATTATATGGGAAAAACTGGAGTATATTTTGGATAAAGGTACTAGCCCTCCCGCAACCCACCCTTATGCCACGCCTTAGATACTAACTCGCCCTCCAATCTCTTCAGTCGATCATAAAATGGAAACAACTTGACCTTTTTAGGAACTTGAACAATGAAGAGTGCATTCCACCACTGAATACCCTACGGGAAAAACTTGAGAATATCAATGCCACGGCTTTGAACAAATGGAAAGACTCAATTGCAAGAGAACTGAAAGTGAGATATCCATGGATACACTGATCAACAGACCGCAAAGAGCAAAAATTCAACTCGCAATACTAGACTGGATAATGACCCAGAATCTTAAAAATCATTACAAACGAACCCTTAATTGTAAGGGCGAAACAAGAGCATTAAATCAAATGCCACACTACCTTAACCTATACCTGGATAGCGGGATTTGTGATACCTTAATGAGATTGAGACTCAACCTTTTTTTTTGACAAGTCATTTTTATTGCATTTTCCAAAACACAAAACTCCTCGAAACTTTCCCTCCCCCGCCCACTCCCCTCCGGTGGTTAAATTATAGCAGGTTTTAATAAATCCCGGGAATTAACTGTTCAAAGGATGTTCAGAATTCTGATCCTATGAGGGCACCATTGGAGCATGTAGTCACTTTGTAAATATTGCAGAATATCCTCCCCAGGGCGCTTGGAAGGTATCTCGGGAGCTCTAGAGCTTGCTTGTCATCCACTCCAAAGCAATAAAGTTCCAAACCTTCTGGAGCCATTGGAACTGCATGGGGGGGGGGGATCTCTTTTTCCAGTTTTGAGCTATCACCAACCATGCTGCTATGATGAGGGCCATCAGCCCTCTACTCTGACGCCTGGTGTGCGATCACCACTCCAGGTCCCATATCCCTGCAAGCCACACACTGTCTTCCAATTCTTCTGCTCCTTGGACCATCTTCCCCATTTGCGATTTAACATCTGTCTAAAACGCTTCAAGCGCTGGGCACTGCCACCAAATGTGTAACCAGTCACCCCGCATGAGACAGCCCTGCCAGCAGGTTCCATCGGTGTTCGGATAGATTGACTGCAATTTCGCTGGAGTTAAGTGCCACTGTAGGAGAATTTTCTGCCACATTTCCCTCAGTTGGATAGAGCGTGTGAGATTCGGGATCTCACACCAAACGTCTTGCCATTGGGCTTTTGAGATCGCTCTCCCAAGGTCTGTTGCCACCTTTTCATGTAAGCCCAACAAATGTCTTCTCCCTGTTCCTTCAGGAGGGAGTACAAATTCGAGATCAGTTTCATGGATCCTGAGTTGGTTGATAAAAACGTCTCGAATTTAGTCAGCGACCAAGTCCCTGTTTCTTTGTATGGTGGTTTAGACAACCAATGAACAAGCTGCACATGCCAGAATTTTCACTGGGATTCCAAAAACTCGGGAGCACTCCTCAAAGGATCACAAGACCTGACCCTCAAACATGTCCTTGATCACTGAGAAGCACGCCTGCTTCCAGGCGGAGTATGAAGAGGAATTCTGATCGGGGTGGTGGGGGGGGGGGGGGGGGGGAAAGAGTCCGGATTGCCAAACAGCGGGGTGAATGGAGATGGGGTTGTGGTTATGCTACCTCTCCTGACTGCCGAATCCCAGGCTTCGAGGCCAGCCCTCATGACTACACTGATTTTGGTGTTTGGGTGCCTGAGGCTCTTCCTGTTCCACAGGAGATTGGAGAGAGGGACTACCGCCACCGCAATGTCTTGTCTGGTCCAGATTTGTGGGGGGGGGGGCTTGTGACCCATTCCTTCAATACCCTCAGTTGCACGGCTTCATGGTATCTCCGGAAATGCAGCAATGCCATCCTTCCCTCCAGTCTGTGCGCGGTCAACGTTGACACTCCTGGTTTCCTCCGCTGCCAGATGTAAGCGGACGTCATTTTGTTCAAAGCTCTAAAGAAGGAATTCAGCGGCATCAACAGTAGAGCCTGAAAATAGTAAAGGACCTTTGGTAAAATAGTCATCTTGACCGCAACGATCCTTCCCGCACCACGACGTGCTGAGTGGATTCCAGTTTTCAAGGAGATGCTGGAGCTGGCCGAGCAGGGCCGGGAAGTTTGCCGAGTAAAGCTTGGAAGATGAAGGGGTCAGATTAATGCCCAGGTAGGGAATACAATCTCGTGCCATCTTCATCCCGAGACCCTCCCAAAACCCTCGAGTTCCCGCACCAGTGATGGAAGGGATTGGTCTGGTTTGGTGAGGGCTATCAGAAACAAAAAAGTTCCCTATTAGGGAACTCACGTCCCCTGCACACTTTCCAATGTCTGGAAGACCAGACCAACAATTAGTTTGTATTTTATACAATCTTTCTAGTAATCTCTAAAGAAACTTTTAGCAAACAATATTTGAGGAGGTCAACTGAAGAAATTCACATTCAGTCAGAGTAGGTCACAAGAACCAAAGTTCATATTTATTCTTGATATTTGAGATTGTGGCAGGCCCAACGCGTTTCGAGTGGCAATCCACTCTTCATCAGGGGCAAATCAAAACGATTGTCCGCGTAGAAGGGGACGCAGAACCTGCTCAGCGTCTGCAGAACTTCCTGTTTCAACGTGTAGGCGTGGTTTCACCGCATCTTCATCAGGGGACAAATGACAATCTGGTCACTGTAGTCCTCGGGGAATTGCCGCCGCACCGCCGGATCGAAACCCGCGCCACTTGTCCCTTGCTTGGTCACTTTAACGTACACTTCAAACGTGGTTTCCGGGTTTTGCTTTATCCTGGAGCCCACGTCTACCCCTCTGGGTGCATCTGCTATCAACAGATCATCTGCAAAGGCCATGACCTTGTGCTCCTCGTCACCCATCGGGATCCCTCGGATATGCTGATGCGTCCGAATTTTTGCTAGGAGGGGTTCTAGGAAGAGGGCAAAGAGGAGAAGCGACAGGGGGCAGCCCTGTTTTGTACCTCTAGAGCAGGGGTCTCCAACCTTTACATTAGGTAGAGCCACTTGTAGTGGAGGCCAACAGTGGAGAGCTACTAGCGGGTGATATTGGGGTGGGCGGGCGATATCAGGGTGGGGATGTTTTTAAACCTCAGAATTTTTACCAATATTTTTTTGGCCCGATTATTTCCCCTCTATAAATACATGGAATAACATATTCCTTCACGATTATATTAAGAACTTCAAAAACCTCTTTGCTGCATTAGTATTTATTAGTAGCCGTCTCATAAAAAGACAGATATTTGTTGGACTACCACACAAATATCTCTACATGCTGGGCACACTATTGTTTTCCAAATGTGCATTTCACACTTCCATAAAAAACAGAAGTTATTTCCAAACTGAAAAATGCCACTTGCGTGCACTAGTTTTCTTTGATTTTTTTTTTGTCAGACACCACACCTACTCTGTTATTTGTGTCTCTCTGTCTTTTAACACAGGTTATAAAGATGTTCTAAGCTTGTCAAACTGGTTAATCACAAATAAATGCTTCTGTTGTGCTGACAGCAGTTTTATGGGAATTCTTGGGTGGCAACTTTTGATTTTCACAACGCAGCAGGAATCCATGGTAATGCTGCATGCAAGGTGACATTTACTGGTGCTCAAAGACTTTTTGCAAAACATAGTGGAAACGTGAAACGATACGGTGGATTTGCCGGGGTTTTACTCTTACCATTTTCACTCAGTTCAGAAATTATCAAAATGGCGCAGAGAGGACATTTTGCTCTTACATTGAAAGGGGCGCTGTGCCCTCCAGTGCAATTAAGGATATCGATAAGACAGCCCCCATCATGAGGTAGAGGTATTGGTACCGCTGGGCAATGGCAGAACAAAAAACGCTTTGCAAATGGTCATATGTAGAGAGGAAGCCTTTGTATCCTATGGGGGGATTTCTCCCCCCCCCCACACCCACAAAAATTAATACCAGCTCCTTATGGAAAAACATTGGATTTGGCAATGCTTGTTTTGGGCAGTGTTAAAATGCTTACTCTTGTCTGATTAAATAAATAAGCTGCCAAATAGTAAGGAATGCTAATTAAACAGGGCTGAGCAGCCAATGGCGAGTCCTCTTTCTTTGCTCTGCCGCTCGCCCCCTGTGGCTTGTTTTCTCTCCACGGATGCATCTGTCTCCCACCAAAAATGGTGCCAGTCTTATGTATTCCAACTGAAAATTCATGCAGAGGCAGCCGCTGTACCAGAACCCCTAATATTAATGCGTATTTTGAAACGCATGAAAATTGGATCAGCAAAAATGGCACTGAAGGGAATACTGGCTGTGGGAAGTATTATGGCTAAGCCGACTTTGACACCTGGGCGCATTATGAAAACATGCTTCATTCGCTAAAGGAGTGCCCCTCGCCATTAGCTGAAGCAGTTGCTCGAGTGTCCCCAGCCTGACGCCTTGATAATTTTTGGGAGGTGAATATCTGCGGCTCGTAGGACACTTTTTAGGCAGGTCATGCGCTAGTTCAGATTTTTAGAGGCCTGCAATTGTAATACATGAGATAGAGAAGCATAGGAACATGTTACTGCAGTTTACTGCAAATTAGAATGTACACGTGTAGAGTTAAGGGCACACTTTTGCCAGATTCAGCAAAGGCCCAATTCGTTGAAATGTACCTTTTGTTTGAAAAACAGAGGTCAATGTCACTCCACTTTAGAAGCACTGATCAACAATTGTCACAAATGGAATCAAGGTAGGGATAGCTGACTCACACTGATCCTTCCCTAGCCCCTCGGACATCACCTCAAACAAGAGCGAGCTTGCTCAAGCAAAACAGTGTAGTGGGGGCGCACAAGGCCATCTGTGGTACTACAGGCAGCCTCAGAATGTGATACAGATATCTGTCAGTGCATTCAAAAGCAGCTCCACGTGGCACAGCAGGCAAGCTCCTCGCCTGCAAGCGGGACGACCAGTGTTCAAGTCCTGAACACTGACAGTAACGCCAAAACACACCAGAAAACAATTGTGATTCAGATAGTGTTCATTTTTCAGAATCTCCAGCGCGGGCGACTGAAGGGGCTCAGGCGAGCTACTGGTAGCTCGCGATCGACCGTTTGGCAACCTCTGCTCTAGAGAATGCCACCTTAGAAGACCGAGTACCGTTGAGCGAGATTCTGATCGAGGGGTTCTTGTAATTTGCCTTCACCTTTTGTATAAACGTCCCCCCCGAACCCCATGCGTTCCATAGTTAAAAAGAGTTGCGACCACTCCACCCTATCAAACGCCTTCTCGGCGTCCAAGGCGACTAGTGATGCTTGTATCGTTGACTGCTCAGCCTTCTCAATCAAGTGGCACACCCTCCTAGTATCGTCTGCCGCCTGCCGTGTATGGATGAAGCCGACTTGGTCCTGGTCCACCAGTGTTGTAAGATGTTTGGAAAGCCTGTTCGCCAGGATCTTGGTGTATAACTTGGCATCCAAATTGATTAGGGCAATCGGACGGTAGGAGCCTGGCAGAAGGGGGTCTTTACCCGGTTTGGGGAAGAGAACTAGCTTTGCTTCATTCATGGATGATGTCATTTCGCCTTGGGCTCTGAACGTATTAAATAAAGAGGTGAGTCTGGGGATGAGGGATGCCAGTCTGGGGATGAGGGATGCCTGGAATTTCTTGTAGAAAGCGTCTGTATAACCATCCAGCCCCGGGGCCTTATTTTTAGGGAGACTCTTAATAGCCTCTGCAACCTCCGACTGAATTTCCCCATCCAGCAAAGATCTGGTTCTTCCGACAGCTGAGGTAGGTCCAACCGAGCCAAATATGCCTGCTGATTCTCCTCAGATGGGTTCTCTGTATTATATAGGGTCTGGAAGAAGTCCTTCATAACCTCCCCCATCTCTTCATCCGTAGTAACCTTAACTCCAAGAGGATTCTTTAATGCTAGAATTGTTCCGTTACAAGTCCTTTCCCGAAGCTGCCGTGCCAAGAGTTTATCACCCTTGTTAGCGTACATATAGTAGATTTGTTTCGTCCTCAGCATGGCCGCCTCGGCCTTTCTGGTTTGAAGTAGATTCAGTTGGCGCTGTACATGTTTCAGCGCTCTCTTCGAAGATCTACTAGGCTTGTTCGTCACTTCCCTCCTAGTCTTTTCTAGTTTCTGCTCTAGGGCCTCCTCCCATTGTGACAATTGTTTCACTCGTCTAGATTTGAGCGCAATCAGCTCCCCCCGCAAGACCGCCTTGAAAGCATCCCATACCACTCCCTATTGCAACTCCCCTGTGTCATTCTCGCTAAAGTAGGTGTTTATTTTCTCCTGAATCCCCTCCACCACCGTATCGTCCCAGAGGAGGTCCTCCGGAAACCTCCAGGTCCACAGCCGCGCTTCACGAAACCCCAGGGCTATAGTCGCTATTAGAGAGGCATGTATTCATTGGTGTATTCATTCCTCTGACATTTTGTGAGAGAATCGTCACATGCTCCATGAAGAACCCAAAACAAGTTGCTCAATTTTCTCCGGGCCCCCTCCACAAGTCTTTTCTGTTCCCAGCAGTCCCCTGGCTTGTCCCCGTTCCACAACCAAAACCCACCCCCTATCCGGTTCCCCAACGTAACTGGTCTCTGAGGCAGAGGCCGGGATGCTAAATGCCCACAGACTAAATGCCCAGAGCTCCCGGACCCTAATAATCCCCAGAAGGTGGTTGTGGGGAGTCCTAAACCCCACTAGCGATTCCAGACTAGTTGATCCGCCCATCGGCCGGGCCTGCTGATGTCATATCAGTCGCGTTTCTTCTAGCTTCGTCGACTGACTAAAGAGGGTTTTGGCTCTATTTGAGGATGCTCCCTCTGCCCCTCTTCTGCACTGTTGTCCAGCTGTACTGACAGATAGGACCCCGCCCTCTTCTCAGTGGGAGAGGTTGTGCCTTCATTGATTCATTCTGAATCCCCAGGATCAATTCACCCTCCTCACATGTGGTCACTCTGTGTTGCGAGCCCTCCCAGGTGAAAAGAAGGCCAAACGGAAACGTTCATCTATATTTAACTTTGTTGCTCATCAGGTGTTGAAACACCGGACCCATCCTTCGACGCTTGAGCAGAGTGGATGGAGCAAGATCCTGGTAGAGATGGACCTCCTGTCAGTTTATTCTGACTGGTGTATCGTGCCTTGCCTTGCAGTGGATCTGCTCTTTTTGGATATAAGGACGTCATAGCAGCCAGAACATCCCGCGGTCTGGCTCCTTGCCCTGTTGACCTTTTGGGGCCCACTCGATGCAGTCTATTTGCACAGGTTGTTCCATATCCTCCGCCAGGATCTCAGTGAACAATTGTGTAATAGTCACCTTGAGATCGCCGTCCGCTATAGACTCTGGCACATTCTTAATCCTAATGTTGGACCTTCTTGATCCATTTTCTAGATCCTCACACTGGATTTCAAGGAAGGTGGTAGCCTGAGCGATCTGGTCCAGCGTGTCATCCGATTTATGAGAATCCTGCGCCACCTGCTGTACTTGCCTCTCCAGGGTATCCGTCCGTTCCTCTAGCTTTGCTATGTCTAGTTTCATTTCCTGGATTGATTGCTTCATTTAATCCCGGAGAATTTTAAACTGCGTTTGTACTGAGTTGAGAAGTTGCGCCTGAAGTTCCTTGAAGCAGTCCTGAAGTTCCCTTTTGTTCATAGCATTCCCCGCCATGTTTTCTTGGACTGCGTCGGGGGGCGAGGACCGCCCCTCTTCAGATGCGATAGTTGAGGTGGCCTGCGAGGACCACAGCTGTCTGAGACTTCTGCTCTGCCTCTGCAGAAAGGGGAGGGGGGGGGGAACGCACCAGGGTCTTTGCCCTTGTCCCTCAAGACACTGAAGCCCTCTGAGGGCTCCCCGCACTTGCCCCACCGAAGTGCGGGCTACTGCCAGAAGCCTGGGGGTCCCAACAGGAATCACAGGAGGTGGCCCGGCACTCCCGCCCTGCCTCTCGGGCCCAACTTTTGTCGCTCTGGGCTCCCCCTGGCCCCTGCACCAAGTCCGCGCCATCGCCACTAGACCAAGTTGTGGCGCACTATGGAGGAGAGATCCCTCCTCCAGTGCTCCCTCCAGGGCGAGAGACTGAAGCTGGACCCACCTCCGTAGGGCCGTGTCCTCCGCTCCACAAGATGTGTGTTGTGGTGGGGGCACGAGGCGGCCCACCTGCGCCTAAGCCATTAGGGGGGGGCCCCATCCCCCCCCCCCAACGATCACAGCCGGCGTCCCCCGGAAGCCCTTTCCGCCTCGTTACTGGAGCTGCTGCTGCCGATGCTTTTGTGGGGCGGGGCTCTCCACCTCAGCCCCAAGGAGGCCCATCCGACCCCGGTTGGGATCTGACCCCGGCACTTCACTGGCACCCGTCTCCGGCGCCCAGGCACGCGCAGCATCCGACCCCGGGCTCCAAGGGGGCGGGAGGGAGGCCGCCATCGCCCCGGGTGCAAGCACACCAGGAACCGCCCCAATGCAGCTCCGACGGAAGCCTCACGGACGCCGAGCGGGCCGAGCAAGCCGCACTCCACCCGGCGCCAGTCCCCGACCTGGCCGCCCATCTCCGCGGCGCCTCCCGCTCACTCCTCTGCAAGCACGCCCGGGAGAGTTGCCATTCTCGGGGGCCCTCCACTGCACCGCTCGCGCTCCGCACTTACACCAAACCGCTGGCAGTCAGCAAAGTCAGTTTGCAGACTTTTGGGTGACCGAATTGCATATTTGAAGATCTTATGTGTGACCCGGCCGGGAGAGACGCTCAAGTACGTCGTCCTGCGCTGGCCGCCATCTTGGAATCTCGAGACTCAACCTTTTAACACAAGAAAACATAGGAAAAAGAAGCTGGACTCCTAACTCTGACCAGGCGTGTAGATTCTGCAAGAATATAGAAACAATCGAAAGCATTTATCATATACTGATGCAATGCCCAGCTTTAGCAGAAAGACGCCTTCATATCAGCAAAATGTATCTCAATGCCACAACTAATCTAGATACCAGTGAACGATGCTCTATCATACTCCTCAGTAACAATAGAAGAATGGTAACGACCATCATCCGATTCTGGACAGAGATATTGACATAAATAACGGACAGATGAATTCAAAATTCTAAAGATCTTAAATGAATCATGAATTTGTACAAATGGAAGGTTTAAGATATAAACTGCACACATTTTAATGAAAAAAATGTTTAAAAAAGAAAAAATAAAGTGAAAATACGGCCTGTGGCGGCAAGTTCAAGGATAAGTGCAGACATCTGGAGGTGGTGGAACTGTTAGGGATACAGCAAACAGTCCCCAAGTGAGGGGTTTGCCAGAAAGGCAGTGCAGGGGTGCAACTGGCGGGGCAAGGGGTGGACCTGTGCCGACAGAGGATGGCCAAGTAACCAGTGCAGAATCAGTTTCAGGCAGTAATTCAGCAGGCGAGAGGAGGAGCAAAAGCAGAGGCAAAGAAAGATTTTCAGTTGTTTCCGGAACCAGCGATGGTTCTGAAGTTTCAGGGAGGCAGGGAGGCTATTGCAGAGGAAGGCCCCAGCCAAAGAAAGATCTACCACCAAGTGGTTGCTTGCAGAAGCGAGCTACCCTGAGGGAGTTGAAGGCGGATGAGGGAAGAGCTTGAGCATGCACATATTTACGAAGTGACAGTTGCAGGTATTGGCGCTCCAGGGCCCAGAAGGCCTTGTGCATTATGAAGAGGGTTTTCACCTTATTGCTCACAAGTACTGGGAGCCAGTGCAGACTTTTCAGTCCCTGAGAGATACCATCCCTGGGCTTGAGGCCAAGGACAAGGGGCACAGTCCACTCCTGGATGAGTTGCAGAGGGTCTAGAGTGGAAGGAGCCAAATTTTGAGCATGGCTGTTGCAATAGTGTAGCCTACAGAGAACCAGAGCTGTGGAGACTGAGCTTTTCGGACCTTGCTTTACGTTGTGAATATACATTCAGTGCTGGTTTTGAAGCCAGATTTTTACAATTTATGTAACACATGGGTTAGTGGTGAAAAAAAATCATACTATTGTCGAAAGGAAAGAAGAGTTCTTGCTGCGATAGAACAATGGGTGATATGGGTAAATGGAAACATTGCAAGCATATGCAATTGACGTGTCATTTCATGGCAGTGGGTGGGGGGAAAAAAACTAACATTTTAACGAACGTAATGGACGCTCAGGGGCACATACCATGCGCACAGATACGTATAACGGAATTGTACATTTAGCAGAAATAATATTCATACCTCCAGTTTGTGGTGATGGGTGCTCACGTGGATAAAGGTTGATGCACACATTTTGCATTATTTTACTGAACTTTCTACTGGACGTGCTTTACAATGAAACGTCACTTGGAGGTTTAATGTGCAACGGTACATATGAAGTGTTGTACAGAAGTGACAGTGTACAATGCTAACGTCTTGAATGCGTTTGCTGGATGCGTGTGACTATTTAACAGTCCCCAATGAGGTAGTGATGGACAAGAAATAGTGCACCGGGAAGGAGGAGGAGTTCTGCTTTACTGGGGCATGCAGTACTTTGGGAAGCGTACGTGCCACGTTCTGAGCTTCTCACCATGCTGGCCACTGGAAATGGGACTGTGGGGAATGTCCAATCAGGTGCTATGGGTGTACCTCATGAAAGGGCAGCAATAGAAACAAGGACTCCTCCTGCTTTACTGGGGAGCGGCCCTCGCTGTACTTAGGGAAGAGCACGTGCCACATTCTGCGCTCCTCACCGTGCTGGCCAATGGAAAAGGGACTGTGGGGATTGTCCAATGCGTTCCGAAAAGGCTTTTGCAGCAATTTCGATTTGGGGGGAGTGGAGGCTTTGTGGTGCAGTGTCGAAGCGCGCTGCTTCGGTGGAGTGCTTGTAGAATGTCGACACATGGCCACTTCCGCAACTGTACATGTTGTGGTCGTGCACTTTGGAGCCTTCTTTTTTGAGTTCCATGCCTTGTTCCCTTGTGTACTTTTAACAGAAGATGATGAAAGCAGTGCAGCGCATTTTTCCCACTGCCAAGGTGCTGTTCTCAGGTATACCACCAAGAATAGTATGGGACTATTCCAATGAATCCTGTCGGAAGGGGGTCTCATCAACAGAAGCATGTGTAATCTCTTGAGTGCTGCTGGGATGTTCTCCTGTGAGAATGAGAAAATTGCTTCACGATATATACACCTTTTCAAAGCAAATGGCATGTCTTTGTTGACCAGCGGCAATGACATTTTGTTTCACAATCTACAGGTTGCACTGAAGACCCTATTGTAAGAATGTGAGCTGCTGTACAAAACACAAAAATACTTACAAAAAATGCACAAAAAAAAAGGTGTTTCTATGGAAGCGCCTTTTAAAACAAAATAAAAAGGCTATTTTCAGAGCCGCCACAACTAACAATGTCCCCTACCCTGGTTGAAAGTTATCCCCACATCCCGCGCACACAGCACAAAAAGTCCACAGACATCGCGAAAGTTGCAGGGTGGCACGTGTTAGATATGCCCCTTTTGCCGATGACGGCCATAGAAATGGGCCTGTAGAGGCTACGAGTTTGGTCAATAAGGTTTCTGGGTGTGGTATGTACGCACAAACTGCGGTACACTTTGTAGTTGTCGACAGAAATGCAGAGGTTGTGGTTATGGCTGTGTGTTTCACGAGCCACAGTGTGCAGGTTTTGGAGGAGTTCGAAGTACATTGATTGTAAGTGAATTGAAAACACTGCAGTGGCTGCTCATTTTGGATTCTATCATGTGGATGTGTAGTGCTATGGAGTACCTACAATGAAGTGACCGATTTTGGTTCGTTTGTGACACACTTTGGTGACGCGCAATCATGCCGACATTATTGTTGTTCATTGTGGAGGGAAAATTGCACAGCATGTTCCACGAGTTTCAGTGACGTTTGCGATAAAGGAGCATTACATTGTGAAACCTAGGCCTTTCTCCCTCTATTCAGGATTCTCAAACGTAGGTGTGTTTTTCTCCTGGTTTATAATGTGCTTTGTGATAGTTCTTTAATTCTGAGTGTCGTCGTCTTGCCCAATTGCTCAACTGTCTTGCTTCTCGCGTTCTCCTCTTGTCTGCTTGCACCCTGCCCTGCGTCCTTCCCTAGTGTTCTCCCCTTCCTTCTTCCTTCCCCCTCTCTCCCCTCCCCTTCTACTCTATGGTGCTCTCTGTCTCTCCTATTTTTTCTAACTGCTTCTCTATCGACTATCCTGCCCTCGTCACTAAATCTGGTAGGAAGAAGTTTAAAACGGACATCCTAGTCTCCAACCCAGGCCTCCCCATCGCCGACACCTATACCAGTGCCTCCTCCAGGCAAACTTTCACAGACATCCTCTTTGTCATTCCCTCTCCAGACCTATGGACCCTACATATGGTATCTGTGCCCTCTCCTTTCTCTTCTTCGCCTATTAATGGTGGCACCCGGTGGGATGCCCTCCTGGCCTCCTTCCACTCCTCTAAGGTCATCATTAATGTTTATGTGAATGACACCGTCCTGGTCCAAGACCCTCGGGCCAACCTTCTCTTCGATACACTTCCCGCACCTCATCAATTTCCTCTCTTCTCCTGCTATGCCCTCACCCCCCTAAACCAACTCGGGAAGGTGGCAAAACTCAGTGCTGTTTTATTTGCAACTAAAACAGAGTTACAACGGACATTCGCTCAATACATTTCATTAAAAACATGACTTTTATAGTAAAAACTCCTCAATTACATCATCCTACGTGGCAAACTACAGAAACCTACTTGGGAAAGTGATAGGCTTAGAAGGAACATCCAAGTATACGTTCCATACTTGACAAGGATAGTGATTGGGTCTCTAACATCAGGTGGGCAACTAAGCCCTCCTCTAGTACACGTCATCTACATCGTCACAAATTACACATCATCTTATTTGTTTTACAAACTATAGGGATCTCTGTAACGTGGCCTTATAGTTGACCATACCTTCCCACTCAATTAGTCCGACATCCATCATCACTATTGGAGTCTGCCAGTCAATTAGGCTTTTAACTTGGACTTGTGCATGTTCTTTGTGCCTGAGAATAAAAGGGAGTATAGGCATAGTTTGTCTCCTGGTTTTGGTGTAGATCGACCCAATATCTATTTTCATCTGACCATGCGACAGGAGACCACATTTCCAAGCTTTTTGCTGCATTTAATACTATATAACGAGCCTCTGACGTCTTCAGTGTTCTTCCATCCCACCTCAGACAGGGGCTTGTTCTTTTCTCACATTTATCCAACTACAGAATGGACAACCAGGCTCACGGCGGCCTCGACTTCTTGGTGCTAGAATTCTTCCTTTGAAATTAGCTATTTTCTAACTGCGCCACACTGAAAAATCCTTTCCATTCACGGGGTACAAACTTTGCTAATGTGCGTTGTGGATCATCCATATTCCATGCATTTATATACATATACGTTGGCACATCGCCACAATCTATTCACTACACAGCCAGCCTTATGATGACTTTGCTTGCGTTTCTGCATCTGTACAATTGTAAAATGACACTGCATTTTCTTCAGCGTTTCTATAGCATGAGCATCTTCATCTCGAGCCCGGAATGTTGCTCATCTTCGACACCTCCTCTTCAAATCTCAGACTGTTCATGTTCCTTCACCTCTGCATCTTTTCTGGGTGCGTCAGTCCTGCTTCGCATGACGTCCCCAGTCTTCTTTCTCACTCATCTTCACACTTCCTGCAGGATTTTATCCAAAAAGCCATCATAACTTCGATAATGCATATATGGTTTCCTTAAGGCATACCTGGTTTCCATAATTTTCTGCGGTACAGGCATCTTTACTGGTACAGTGGTGTCTCTCACTCTCAGGCACCCAACATATAGGCAACATGGGGTGGAGCTTTTGGTGGGGGTACTTGGCTCCTTCTCTACACTCCCCCCGCCCCCCCCCCCCACCAACCCCTCTGGGCGATTAATTGACCACTCTCATTCTTCTTCACATCTAGACATTCTCGTCTGAAATAATGCTTCTTTGGGACCCATATCTTTATGGCTCCTTTCAGACATCCTGTGGATTTCACATGCACATCAGTACTCCAGGTCATAGGCATGCATTGTCCATTGGGACTGCAGTAGATCCATTTACTCACATACTTCTTGTGGTTCTTTGGGTACAGGAACTTCGTTCCCTCAAGTGCATGGATGCAGGCCTTCACAAAGTTGATTTCTTTGTCAGCTCTTCGGGTTCAAATCCCGATTCCCACTGCTTTCTTTGCAGTAGTCTTACATTGTGCGATTACTATCCTGATCACACAAAATCCAAACATGATCACCAACAGGGCTCCCAAGAACTTGAAAATGTTTGCCATCCACTGTGGAACCAACGAAAAAATTGATCCAAACAACTGCCATCAGCAATATCTTCTACTTCATCTTTATTCTTGGTATGCAAGTTTGTCAGCAATGTTTTGGCCTCCGTCAAGGTGCCTTTCTCGTCATCATGAGAAGGTATTAATGTGCAACACGATTCTCTGATTTTGGCACAAAGACCTCCAGCCATAGCTGTAAACATGTCCAGGACATAACTGTTCTGTAGAGTCATAAGTCTTAAGGCTCTTAGCTCCTCCTTGATAACATTGAATCACTTTATGGTAGTGTTAATAGTCTGCAACAGCTCCCATCTGGTTATTTGTAACCATCTGGTATTTGCTGCCTGTCTGGATCCTAGGCATAAAGATTGTCGTGAATATTGATGAAGTCTGACTGAACAATCTGTGTTCATGTGGTATGGCATCAAAAGCTTCCATTGAATTGGCACAGATAGTTGTTATGCTCACCTGGTCCACGGGGGCGCCACACGATACTGGATGGAGGTCTAAGCGTCATCCCGGACCCCTCTCTGCTTGGTTATGTGCCAGACGTTGGGTAGCACCTATAACAGGAGAAAGGAGGGTTAAGATACTGGTTCTGTGATGGGAGGACTCCCACCGCCCTCTGGTCCAAATCCCTCCCTTGGGGTTATTGCTCACCTTAGGTTTTTGTGCGTTGAACTCTCCGTCCTGCATCTCTGTACAGGGGTGCCCGGTTGGTGCGGGCGCATATGGACCTAGTTGCTTCACTGGTCCGTGTGCCCTTCTGTCGGGTCCAGACCGGCTGTGACTCCACTCTGCTTGCTGTCTTCCAGGTGAGTTATAATGTCTCTTCCGTCTTTATTCTGTCTCGTTCTTTCACTCCATCTTCTCAGCGTCTTGCTCCACTACGTTGTTCCCTAACAATGTCTTTTTGTTTTCACAGGGATGGTTGCGATCTCGGAGTTGCCGCGCCGATGACCACAGTGAGTCATTGATGCGGAACACTGCGCTGTTTATTGGTGTTGGCTGCTAACCTGGGTTCTCTTCTTTGTACAGGTTGCGGTGATGTTCCGGAGTGATGAGCGATTGAAGCGCTGCTTGCTCAGGTAAGTGCTTTGTTAATGCTGACCTTGTTCCTTGCAGGTTGCGGTGAAACCCAGAGATGGGCGAGTTAAGAGAAGCGCAGGGTGCTGACAGAACTCGCTGCTTGCCCAGGTAATAATTGTTCTTAATGCTGTCCTCGTTTCTTTACCTTTGCAGGTTGCGGCGAACTCCGGAGATGGGCGAGGTAAGCGAAGCACAGGATGGATTCAAGGCCGGTTACTTCACAGGTAAGTGTTCTTGCTCGCTAATGCTGTTCTTGTTCTTCCAGGTTATCAATGGAATCCAGATCTAGGGCTTCAGGATCAGGCTGCCAGAGAAGCAGATTAGCAGGAGCTGGACACGGTGAGCATTACGCTGCAGGAGTGCAGAATAATGTGAAGCATGTTCTGCTGTTTGGGTGTGGTTTAAATAGCCCAGGCCAAGTAGTTCCAGGCCCAGCCACACCCAAAACACGACTGCATGGCTTGGTTCTAAAGAACTGAGCTGTGTAATAGGCCTCCATGTTGGATTAAGGTCCACAACTGGTATTGCTTTATTCCTGATAATGAGCCTGGCGCCAAAACTGACTATGTATGTTTTTTTCTGATGGAGTTTTAAGGCCCTTGGGGCCAGTGTGAAGGGCTTTAGCCCCACTGCTGCTAGGGGGCTGTTATACCCGAGGGGGTCAGGGCATGGATCTGGACAATAGTTCTCCCTCTTAGCTCAGCAGATCTCTTCTTCCTCAGGTGAGCATCTGCTTTTGGAAATTCACCAATGTTCAAGTCACTTTTAGGAATCACCAACGCTGGAACATGAACGATCACTATAGAACATTGTCCTCCCCAATCTTTGGGCAGCTTCATACAAGCTCTGGATCCACAAGCCCAATAGTGATCCGTTATCACTGCTGTCCAATCTTTCATTCCTGGTACATCAAAGATTTATCTGCACTGTTTATTTTCTCCTACTTTTCTCATGCCATAATTTCTGAAACCTAGCTCTGCGCTAGCTAAAAGGCACTATCTGCAATGGGCCTCCTTTGTCTTCGACCCAAGTCAGAAGCTTTGCAAGCTTTCGCCATAAAGGTTTGCATCTATTTTCCACTCGTTCAATAACTGGTTTGCGATGACTGCTTACTGCCACAGCTCTGCATAGACTACACATTCTTACCATCTGTCTGGAGATAGCACTGTTCTCCAGATCTGCATCTGGCCTCTTTCCTTGCAGCTTCAAACTTCATCAGTCTTCCCTTGACAATTGAGTTTTCTGTTCATTTCCCATTGGATTCCTGCTCCCTTCACACCAGGCTGTTCATATCTTATCACAAGAGTTCTGTTGTATGCTCTTGTCTTTAGATCTTGAACAATCATTTTCATGTGGTGCTGACTATTCTGTCACCCATATCAAGGATGCTGTTCGACCCTGGAACTGACCTCTTGTATGGCAGAGTGCAGGCAGTGTGTTGTCTGCACGTCTATTTCAATGGCTATGAATATCTTAGACTTTTCCATAGCATAAGACAAGAGTGCACATACATAGCAATCCTCCTATGAAGTGCTCTTTCCCACCTCTCTCTTTCTCATGTGTTGATAACACATGTTGTTCCCCAAGTGTGCTGTCCTGTCTAGGTAATCATTTAACTCCTATTCATCCTCCCTTATGCTAAGATCTCTTCAAGAAGAGAACATGCTAGTAACTCATGAAATATATCAATACCGGAGCAACCTCGGAAGGGATTTATGGAACTGTTTGTTACAGAGGTAGGTGATTTTACATGTGCCACTGGTGTAGGAACAATCGCATAGGGCCTTGGCTTTCGTAAAAGTGCTATATCTGCAACTTTCTCTTGTGTAGGAAGATAGAAGGGAACCACTGCTCTGTTTGGACCAACATCATAAACAATATGTATCATGAGAAACAGAAGAATAAAGATGAATATGATGCATGCATATATTATATACCAATACATCACACTCCAACAGCTGTGCTCTCTCGTTGTCGGCTACCTTATGTTTGTTTTATTATTTATATTGTGCACCAGACCCAAGGGTATTCGGGCGCAAAGGCATAAGAGGGTTGTTAAGCTTAGGTTACAAATGTACAGAGATAGTTACAGCTGTGGTTACAGTGCTGTATATATGACACAATGACAAGGCAAGTAGAGAGTGTACATTTGTAACCTAAGCTTAACAACCCTCTTATGCCTTTGCGCCCGAATACCCTTGGGTCTGGTGCACAATATAAATAATAAAACAAACATAAGGCATAGATCTGTGTGACATACATAAATAAATTGAGGCATTGATAAGTGGGTACAGCTGTGGTTACAGTGCTGTATAGATGTTGCAATAGGCGGGCAGAAGTATACAGGGTATACAGAGTGTGGCATAGATCTGTAGGACATACATAAATATGGTAAGGCTGTATAGTCTCATATGTACAGTGGGTGTAGGATGGATACTTAAGAGTCTGGTCATATGTCCTGTTCTTTAAGCCTGTGGATCAGGCTAGCTCGGAATTGAAGGTATGGTAAGTCTTCCCTTAATGCAGGGGGAAGGGAATTCCAGTATTGGGCTGCTTTGACAGGGAAGGTACTCCCACCAGATTTGGTAAGCCTAAATCTGGGTACTAGTAGGAGGTTGGAGTTGACCTTTCTTAGTGGGCGAGAGGCTGTTTGTCTATTGAATCGGTCTGAAAGGTATTGAGGGGCTGCGTGGTTAAGGCATTTGTGTGTCAGGGATGCAGTTTTGAGGAGGATTTGGTCTATAGTGGATAGCCAGTTGACTAATCTCCTAAGGTCCGATATATGGGCCTTTTTGGGGAGATTTAGGGCAGCTCTCAAAGCATTGTTTTGGAGAGTCTGAATTTTAGAGATATGTTATGTTTATTGCTGCCAATATATAGGGCGCTGCAGAAATCCAATGTAGATAGGATTAAGTGCTTGCGCTAGGATGATACAGTTGTTGGGAGAGAGGAAGGGCTTGGCTGCTCTGATTAGCTTACAAGTGTAGGCGGTGGCTGAGGCCCAAGTATTAACTTGTTTGCCAAAGGAGAGCGTAGAATCTAGGTGGAAGCCAAGTGTTTTGACTACCTTGGCCACAGTAATAATGCGGTCAATTGCAAATGAGGTGTAGTTAGGGCCTAGTTTTTTGATGTTGGATGGTGTGCCTAGGATAAGGAGTTCTGTTTTGTCATCATTCAGGCATAGACCGGGCGAGGCCATCCATGCCTGGATGTTGAGGTAGATTCTGTTTACAAAGGCCAAATCCTTGTCATAATCTCCCGTCAACGGGATGAGGATCTGTGTATCATCAGCATAGTTAGTGTAGGTGATACCAAGCCCATCTAGATCGAAAAGGGGCTTTGTGAAGATGTTATACATAGTAGGGGAAACACAGGAGCCTTGGGGTACGCCGCATGAGATGGGTGTAGGATCCGCTGCTGCTGTGGGCGAGAAGACTTGCATTGTCCTGTTGTCTAGGAAGGACTGGATCCATGCGACTGCTTCGTGGGAGAAGCAGGCTGCGGAGACTAGATGGTTACATAGTATTGAGTGGTCTACAAACTCAAATGCGGCTGATAGGTCAAGGAGTAGTAGAAGTGCTGTGCTGCCTTTGTCTCTTAGAGTATCTATTTGTGCCTTAAGATATAAGAGAGCAGTCTCAGTGCCGTGTTGGGGTCTGAATCCCGACTGGCCAACACCTAGGAGGTGATTTTGTTCCCGGTGGTGCGGAATTTGTAGGTAGGCTACTTTATCCAGAATTTTGAGTAAGAATGGCACTGTGGTTATAGGACGGTAGTTGGCGGGGATGTTGGGGTCAAGAGTTTGTTTTTTAAGTAGGGGGGAGGACCCAGGAGTGTTTCCAATTGCAGGGTATGGTGCCTGAGGTGAATGAGGCATTTATAAGTTTGGTAATGAATGGGGAGAGGTCACGGGCAGCGTCTTTTATAAGCTGGGCTGGACATGGGTCGCCGTGACAGTTGTACGGTTTGATGGAGAGAATAACTTTTTCCACTTCTTTGGTAGACACTTTGCGAAAGTGAAAGCTGGAAGTGGGTGGTGGGAAGGGGTGGGGATGGGTTGCAATGGGGGTGAGAGCCTGGTGTCAGTCTTAGTGGTATTCTCAGAGTTGTCCGTCTTGGTGGTAGTAATGGTATCTTTTATTATTAATTTTCACCTGGAGCATTGTAATCTTGTTGGCCAGAGCGTTTTGAATATTGCTGCACCAGTTTTTATCCTTCAGACAGGAGTCAGGAGCTTGAATGGGAGATTCTACTTCTTTTAGGATGGGGAATAATTCTTTAGTGTTGGATTTGGCTTGGGAAATTCGGGCTTTGTAGGAAGTTTCTAGGATAATTTTCCTTCTTGTAGAGGGTGGAGAGGGGTCAAGTCATTTTTATTAAGGTCTGATGGGTCTGAACACCAGATTTTTTCGCTTATGTGTTTTTCTTGTCTTATGGCTTTCAGGTGGGGCGTGAACCACGAGTTAAGGTGTTGTCGGGGTTTGCTCTTTCTGACCTTCAGAGGTGCAATGGTGTCTAGTGATGCAAGCATCACTTCGTTGTACACTTGTACCATGGTAGATGGGTCAGTCTGGTCTCAGATAGAATTTAGAGTGCGGAGGATGAGGGGGGGATGAGATTTTCCGGAGTAATTGTTTTTATTTCTGGTGGGTGCTGCAGGAGCAATCTTACCAGTGATCGTGGGGAGTCTAGTTTCAATGGTTAAGGAGATCAGATAGTGGTCTGACCAGGGCTGAGGCTTTATGGCTTATGACCATCAATACCCAACATCTTGCCTGTAATTACTTTTAAGGAAGCAAATAGTGATTTTAATCAGGCAAGTTTATCAGATGCTCAGGTAGCTGCTGAATTTGCTCAATGATCTCATAGCAGCCAATTTATCGCAGGCCAATTCATGGGATCTCGCAGAAATACATAAGTGTCAGTCTTTCGGCCGACAAGATAAGGATGTTCTTGAAGCAGATAATAGAAGATCGTAACAAGTAGTTTGTGGGAATCTTCATCAGGTATGACCATCTAATTTCCAGTACAGTACTCTGGTATCTGGAGAATTTGCTCAATGATAGCTGAGAGCAATCTCCTCACGATGGGACACATTTTTAGGATCTTGCAAAAACGTCACTAATTCTCCCAACCAGTGCAGGATATGCTACACCACCATGGGTGCCTCCAAAGATAAACTCATAAGAAAGGAGTCAGGGAACTGCTCCCTCTTCCAGTCGTTGAAAAGAAATTCAATATCTGGCATTTGTTGTTTTTTTTCAGGATCTCAATACTTCACAGTCCAATGTTAGCAAAACTCCTGTGGCTCAAGAACAAGAACTCGCTCAATCGTTGCTTCACAGCTACAAAGAGTGTTTCAGGGGAGCCACAGTCCAAGTGTACATTTTCGTCTGTCTACTGGACAGTCTGTGCATCCTTCTTCCTCGTCATTGATCTAGTCTGCACATGCTGAACAACTTCTCCTTGACTTGCTTCCCGAATGGGGTGGAGGCGCAGTGGCCTCTCCAGCTTGGACTTTCACATCTCCCAGGTGGATCCAAGCGCGTCTTCCTAGGACCTTAACTGCTGATGGAGTAATGTCCTCCACTACGAATAACCAGGTTACTCACCGTAGTGACCACCTTACTCGTAGTCCATAGTCCCCTTTCCTCCATACTTATGGGAGAAACCCAAGCACTCCTTACAGGAACTACGGGTGGATGGAAAATCACTTACTGAAAAAAGTTCTTCAGCACAGCCTGGCCAAACTGAGCATCAGATCTGGAGCTCAGGTCTAGACAATGTTTACAAAAAGCCGATGGAGAGGCCCATGTAGCCGCCTTTGCGATTGTCTCCCAGGGGACATATTTTCGGAAAAGCAACTGCAGCTGCATTGCCCCGCACCAGGTGCGCATGAATTCCTTTAGGAGGCTGCAGACCTTGGACAGTGTAAGACTCTGTAATACAGGCCGCGATCCATATGGATATAGTTGCCTTAGAGGCCCGTCTACCGTGTAGATTACCAAAGGTCACCAATAGTTGAGAAGAGCTCCTGAATTCAGATGTTCTGTCCAGATAGAACTTAAGAGCCCTTCTAACATCCAAGCAATGTAGAACGTTTTCTGCTTCTGAAGATGGGTTTGGAAAGAAGACCGGCAGGGAGACTGACTGATTCAGATGGAAATCAGAGACCACCTTTGGCAGGAAAGAAGGATTTGTCCGTAGGACCACCTTACCCTGGTGGAAAACCAACAAGGGATGCTCCACCGACAGAGCTTGGAGCTCACTCACACGCCTTGCTGAAGTAGCGGCAACCAAAAAAAAGACACATTCCACGAAAGGTGCTTAAGGTCCACCGTGGCCATAGGTTCAAACGGTTTATGGCACAACTATGTAAGGACCACATTCAGATCCCACGTCGGGTGCAGCTTGCAAACCGGAGGATAAAGACGCGTCAAACCCGCAAAGTGCCTCTTAATCACTGGATTTGACAGAGTAAGAGCACTGGTCCGTGGATAGGTAGGCGCCTACCGCCGAAAGATAAGTTCTGCATGACAGAACATGAATTCCCGATTCTGCTAGGTGAGACACGAAGGACAGCACCGTGTCAATCGTAGCCATCCTGGGGTCCAGCTGTTTGGCTAAGCACCAGTGACAGTATGAGAGCAAGTGGCTTCGTTTCTTAGACCTCGTCGAGGGCTTCCTGAATTATTCGCATGTTATCAGCAGACAGGTTGAGATGCTCTAAAGACCTGAACTCAGGCACCATGCTGCCAAGCTGAATGATTGTGGGGAGGGGTGCCACAGCTGTTGAACTCTCTGGTGAAGCAGATCGGGACTCACCGGTAACCTGACCGGTGCACACACCGACAGATGCTGAAGGTCTGAGAACCAGAACCTGGCCGGCCACCACAGGGATATAAGCAGAAGAGAACAGTTCACCGTGTTCCTCAGCTTGCAAATCGTCCGATGAATCAGAGGCAGAGGCGGGAAAGCATAGGCCCTCATGTTGTGCCAAGGGATCTCTAGAGCATCCCCCAGAGAGAAGGCTCTCAGACCATTTCTGGAGGCATACAGAGGAAGTTTCTTGTTTGCCGATGTTGCGAAGAGGTCCACTTCTGGAGTGCCCCAACACAGGAATTTGGGTGAGAGGATCTCTGCTTTCAATTCCCACTTGTAGCTGACCATTGTCCGCTGACTGAGGGCATCCGCCGTGACGTTCAGATGGCCCGTGATGTGTACTTCCACCAGCCAGATATTATGACGAACCGCCCACTCCCAAATCTGGATGGACAGATCCACGTGGAGGAGGCTTGGCACCCCCCTGCTTGTTGATGTAATACATTGACACGACATTGTCCGTGCGGATACGGACCACCTTGTTGGCAATGACCAGCCTGAACGCCTTGAGCGCTAGGAAAATCGCCAGAAGCTCCAGATGATTTATGTGAAGGAGCGTGTCCTGGGGCAACCAAAGGTCCGAGACCTGAAGATCATCCAACGTTGCACCCCACCCTAGGAGGGAGGAATCCGTCATGACAGTCACCATCGGGGCGGGGTCTTGAAACCCTGCACCCACTGACAGGTTGCTGAGAGAAGACAACCTCACCAGGTCCGCCCTCATGGAAGCCGGAATCAAAATCATCTTGGAGTCCGGATCCACCACCTGATGCTGTTAGGGCACCTACCTGGGTGGCTGCTGGAGGACGTTCCCGGGCCTGGCAGCTTTATCCACGATTTCGTCTTGCCAGGAGGGTTGTTCCCCGACGGGCGATCATGCTTTCAATTTCTAATCGAAGGCATACGCATGCGCCGCGGAGAGCTGCGATCGGCGGCGCAGGCTTGTGTGCCAAGCCTCATTCCTGTCCCGGCACGGCCATGGCCCAGGCGTGGGTCGGCCTGCGTTTCAAGCCTCTGTTTCATGCTGTGTGCTTCAAATAGTGTCCGAGTGCATAAACAGGTTTGTTCCGGACTCGCCGCTGCGCTCTTGCCTCGTGTTTTGCTCCAGTTCCTGCTTTTTTTTTTTGCTCCCTCGTTCCTGGACCTGACCTTCCCCTCCCTGGTCCTGACTTCTTCCTGGGTCTGGGTTCCTTGATTGTTCAGTGGTCCTCTCCTCTCCCTTGGGGTCCCCGTCTCTCCCTTGGGGTCCCTGCTTCTCCCTTGGGGTCCCTGCTTCTCTGGCTGGCTTGAGGCCCCTTGTCCTGGCTTGCCTAGCCTGGGTACTAGCTCCTGGCCTGTCTTCCAGTACCAGCTTCGTACTTGCTCCATCTGTATATCGGCTCCTGGCTTGTCTCCCAGTACCGGCTTCTACTTGCTCCATCTGGATACCAGCTCCTGGGTGCTACCCTTGATACTCTTACCTGAACTGTGTCTCCAACCTGCAAGTTCCTTATTGAGTTCCTACCACTGCCTTCCGAGTATACAGTAAGGAGCCTTCTTCATCTTCAAGTAAACTTCCTTGGACTTGTCTACGTTTCCACCTACCTTCCCCGTCAGTGCTTGCACTGTTTTGATGTCATGTAAATCCGCAGGGAAGTGTCTCTGTGGCGTCAGGAGTTGGTCCCCATCCAAACCTGTATCATCAGGGCTGGGTTGGGATTGCTTCCTTGCGTCACCTTCTCTTCATCCGGCTCCCTGATCAACCAGTCTGGCTTCTCCAGTATGAACCTCTCCTAGAAATACAGGTACACAGCGTTCACGTGACGCACACCTTAACAGACGCCAGGCTCTATGAAGAGCCGTTTGAGTCTGCCTCATCTTGAGTCGAGCAAGAGGAAGAGCCAATACGCACAAGGCCATGAGGCCCAGAAGCCTCTGGAACCACCAGGCCAACATGCTCTCCGACTGCACAAATATCTGACACGTGGCCAACAGATCCACCATTCTGTCCCCGGTCAGGTAAACTCTGCAGTCCATCGTGTTCCAGCGAAAACCCAGGAAGATCTCCACATTTTCATATTCGCCCCTGCCAACACCAGTTCTGCATTGCCCAGACGCAATTGCAGGGCCGAGTTAGCAAAAATCTTCCTCCCAAGGGAGCCAAGCAGATTATCCTCTTTGCCCAGGACCTGTGTAGCCATCGTAGAGGAGGATGCTGCAGGTCTGGACTGCAAAGTGGCCGCAGCCACCACCGTGGAGGAGGGGGGTAGACATGACGCTAAGGCCACCTCTTCCGAAGAATGAAGCCTGTAGCGCGCGCATCAATTTTCTTATTGACGAACAGTCCAGAGTGTGGTCTCTCCCAGACTCTACGGACCTCGACCAAAACATCCTTCTGCAAGAACAAGCCGGTATGCTCCGAAGGAGACAGGTGAACGCCCCTGAAAGCACGCCCTCCTGCGGAGCGGGTGCCTCGGGTACTGGGACATTCAACAGACACATGTCCAGCACCCGGTCGTGAAAGGCTCGGATAGAGCGGGGCTGGTCTTCGCTGTGCTGATCGCCCTGTACATCATCCGATAGATTGGATCAGGCCGAGTGATATCCGGCACCACAATCGCCTTATCCACTTGGGACAATGGAGGCGGGGGTGCAAGAGTTGGGGAGGCCCAGCCGGTAAAGGGACCGTAGCCGAGACTGTTGGCACAGGCGGGCATATCTCCCTAAACAGGCCCCTAAAGTACTCCTTGGGTCAGAACGCATACGTTACTTAAACTTGCCGAAAAAGGCGTCCTCGGCCGATGACTTAGGCGTGACAGGAGGCGGCCTCTCATGAGGAGGGTCATTCCAAGGGCGCAGGGGAGAGGGTTGCCAAGAAGTGCCTTCCCCACTGTGGTCTACATAAATCAAGGGCGCTGATGCCGCCGGCAGCGAGACATTGTGGGGTAGAGGCATCCGAGCGTTCCAGTCAAACTGGACGAAACTGATGTGCACAAGGAAACCAATGTTCACCTGAAAGAGCACCCCCTACACCCAAAGTTGTAAAGGTTGTATCCAAAATGGCCACTGTGGTCTTGGCAGGAACAGCCGCCATTTTGTCGGCACTTGAGGAGAACTGGGACACGTGTGGAAGTGAGGCAGGGTTCCCCACAAGTGGGTCAGGGGTCTTCATTTTAGCCTGAACACAAGGAACCTCAGCCGAGCCGGTACTGTGTGGCCTAGGATGTTTTTGTGACATGCTAATAGCCAAACTAGCCTTCACAGGAAGGACCTCGGCACTGCCGGTAAAGGAGGAATTACAGTTCGAAACCTCACTCCTTGCCCCTCAACGGTTCTGGGGTCACCGCAAGAGCGGGAACGATGAGGAACACCCTTCACAGACAAGGCCTTAACAGGCCTCTCAGAACTGTTGGTCGCCTTAGCCTCTAAACGAGGGGCCTCGGACCAGAGTCCGGTAGAAGCCTCTTCACGCCGGGCCTTGAACTTCTGTTCGGTACCGACAAGCCCAGCCGAGGCCTCGGGGCGCACCCCGGTTCAAATGAGGGAAGCTCCAATCAAGGAGGCCTCGAAGCACGCTCCGGTACCCCACGACTCAGTAGAACTAGGCCTACAAACAGCCCCCAGTATCAACAGGCTCCTTACGGAGACCCTCGGAGAAAACCCTGGTACACTTTTTAGGCCCAGACGGCATCCAGGGCAAGCCCCGGTAACAGAGCCCTTGACGCTCCTCCCCGACCAGGAAGACCTCGGAAAGGAGACCCCTGGCCGGGGTGCCCTAAAAAGTAAAGAATTTACCAGGCGTTGTTTCTTCTCATCGATGAAGGATTGGAAATGCGTAGGGGGAGTGCGCTGAAACACCTCCTCCCACCGCTCTAACTGTCGTTGAAGCGCCCAGACCGAAAGGGAATCGCAATAAAAACAGTCCCACCGGTGCTCAGGACCCAAACACTATCCGCCCTAGGGAAGAGTCGCTGACAGGAAGAACAATTCGGAAAGTCTAGCTGAAAAGGCATAGACAGAGTATAACACGATCGCAAGCGAGAGACAGAGGAGGAGGAAATTGGAAGAAAAAAAACCACCTGCAGATGCAAGTGCGTCTTGAACGGAGAAAAGGACTGATGGGCGATGCGCAGGACGTAGCTAAGATGGGCGGGGTTACGGCCGCGTGCAGTACCCTGAGTAAAAGAGAGGAAGGACTAAAATGTTTGCAAAATTTTGATGCTTTTACAAAGTGCTCCGGTCCCGTCCCACAGGACGGAGGAATGTCCCATAAGTATGGAGGAAAGAGGATCGGACGTAGGAGTAAGGGCAGCTAAAGGCTCGTGCCACTTACGTGTAAAATTTCTGATTAGGATTTGATCTCCTGCAAAAAGTCCCATTCGCCTCCCTGCGACTAGTTCGTGGGGCATGAGATGGTGGTCAGAGCCAGGCTGATTTCTCAATGCATATAATGCTAGCAGCAGGCAATGCAGCCACCCCTTTTTTCAGTGTCAATTTCAATTTGGCTATCCTCTTTGATCAGACCGTTGAGTCTTTCACATTTCCAGTTCGCTTGCGGGTCATAAGCAGAAAAAAACCTGTGCTTTATGCTGAGCAATAAGCTAATTTCCTCTAATACTTCTTTCACAAAATGTGAACCATTATCTGATCTCAACACCTCGCAAATCCCCAATCTAGGAAATACTTCTCGGACTAAGAACTTCACAGCGCAAGTGGCATCAGGATGTGTGTATGGACCAGCCTCAACCCACCTAGAGAAGGGGCACACCACCACCATCATATACCTATATCCATTACAGGCCTGCAGCATATCAACCTAATCAATATGTAAATGCTGAAAAAGACCATTTGGTCGAGGAATTACTCCTCAGACTCTTCAGTGTCTGCCCAGCAGTATACTTTGACATACGATGCAGTTTACTACATAAAAAGCTACGTATTATAACAGGTTCGGTATGAACCAGCCCTCTGCAATGGTTGCTGCGAGGCTCTCGCTAGTGACATGCGCAGGGTAGCGTAGCTGTTCTAACACCACCCTCAATAAGGCTGCAGGCATCACCGGTTTACCAGTGCTGTCTTGTCGCCACAGTGCTTCGACAGGGGATAAAGAACATCCCCCTCCGTGTCCATAACTCTTTCTTCCTGTGGGGCTCCACCCTGAACTTCCATTAATGGAGTATGTAACAAATGGTTAAAACTTTTATTCACAATCATAACTATCATTTTCTCTTTCACAAGAGGTGCATCAAAACGAAAAATCTCAGAAGACTATGCAACTCTTTTGGCCTCTTCGTCTGCGGCTTGGTTTCAGCATGAAATACACATTTCCAGGACATGCTCTCTTAGGGTGTGCTGCGCACTTATCACAATGGTTACTGGGAGCTGTAATGCTTTAATAAGTGTATCCAATAATGCAGCGTGTTGCACTGGAGAGGTGTGTGCTCTGAGGTAACCCCTCCTTTCCGACCGTGCTAGCCCTGCGTGCACGGTTGACGTCACATAGGCGGAGTCGCTGTACACCACCACTTCCTGCCCTGCATGATTCTCGAGCGCGACAATGAGCACCACCAATTCTGCAGCTTGCGCTGAAAAATGATACGGTAGTTTCACACTTGCTACCACTTCAAATTCCCCATTGGCTCTGGTGTCTTACCACAGCGGAGCACGAATGTCTTTCCCCATCAGTTTGATCAATCTTCGAAGAACCATCAATAAAGAGAATCTCCCCAGCTGCTAGAGCATTTTCTTTCACCCTTGGGATCTTGTCAGAATTCCTCAGTTTGAGCAATCATGCACTTGTTCATCCTCTGCCAGTGGTTCAGCTACAAACGTGGCAGGGTTCACCATCTTACATCTGACTATTTTTAATCGCTGGATTCGTTATAACCACCTCATAAGCAGAAGCCCTTTGAGACGTCCACATACCTTTAGGTTTCTCCAAAACAGCAAACAAAGCATGTTCAACAAATAACATCATGGAGCACCCCATCACTATGCAGGCAGACTTCTCAATAGCGAACGAGGTTGCTGCCAGCGATTGTTTGCAAGAGAAGTGACCGCTCATTACTGGGTCCAAAATCCCACTGTAATATGCTTGTACCCCAACCTAGTTCTCTCCATGAGTACTGCCATCATTACTGTTCCATTTGTGTGAGAAAATAAAAAACTCCTCTGATTAATTGGGAATCCCTACAACTGGAGCTGTGCAGATTGCCTTTTTTTAACTCAAACTCCTCCTCCATTTCCTCAGTCCACTCAATTTGTTCCCGATTCGCTTGTGCCTTTTTCAGGGCCTGCAACAAGGGTCTTGTATATGAACTATAATCAAATACCCATGCTCCAACTTAATTGCATAGTCCTAAAAACTGGTGCATTTGCATCATGTGCGGTTTTGAGGTTCAAAAAAAATCGCCTCAGGTCTTTCAGGTGTAACTTTCTTTTCCTCATGCAAGATTAGCTATCCTATGTACAACACCTCTTCTTGGCAGTACTGCAATTTCTCTTTGTCCACCTTATATCCCTTCTCTGCTAGAATAATCATTAGCTAAATTGAGTCACGTCTGCACACTTCTTCTGATGTGCTGCAGACCAAAATATCTACGTATTGCAGCACAACACTGAGAAAATCAATATTGCTTAGATACATCTGCAGGACCCTACTGAAAATCAATGGTGACTCAATAACCTTGGGGCAATCTTGTGCTTTTCATCTTAGTCTGGCAGAAAGTAAATGACATCAGATCTTGGAAATCTTTATGCAACGGGATTGAGAAAAACGCATTTTTCAAGTCATCACAGTAAAGTATCGTGCCTCAACAGGGATACTACATAATATTGTCGCCGGATTTGGAACTAAAGAAAACTCAGCCTCTACAATCTGCTTAATCAGTCTCTCATCCTGAATTAAACGCCATGACCCCCCCCCTTTAGATTTGATAGGATACACTGCAGTATTGCAGGGTAACGCGGATGTCACCAAGATGCCCTGATCCATCATGGCCGATTTCATCTCAAAAATTCCCTCATCTGCCTCTTGAGACATGGGATACTGCCTTGCTCGAGGTAAAATTGCTCTGGGCTTCAACTTAATCTTAACTTCTCCCACTCCCTTTAACAGGCCTACGCCATAGGGGCCCGTAGTGCATAAAGAAATTGGCACCTTCTCCAGATCTTCATAAAAAATGCAGGATGCCGCTGCACGATAAACATTTTCTGTGGGACCTCGCGTCTTTCTGTCCTGATCAATATGTAATGCTCATCTCGAACACTACTTTGTCATCTGACGGGTCATCTCTAAACATATCCTCGTCAGCGACGTCAGTCAATCTGTAACCCTCCCCAATAGCAATCACTGTTCTCCATGGCCTGCCGCCGTCATCAAATCCGTAGAGCATGGCCAATTCCGCTCGCACTACAACTGCCTGTAACTCCAAGTGAAGACCATGTCCCCCCCCCCCTCTTCGTCCATAGGTATCTGTGGCCTGAACAGAAATTCAGCAGGTATTTTCATAATCTTGCCCACTAAACCGGGTAGCCATGTTAACAAAATGCACACCCCATAATGAAAATCGTCCGGCTCTAACGGTGTCCCTCGTATGGCTATTTGCCCTGTAAATGCCATGATAAATTCACCCACATTTAAATAATGTATTCCTGGCTTTGCGCACACTATGCCTTCATCAGTGAAAGAAATAGTCATGTTTAGATTCGTCATTAAATTTCGGCCCAATATATTAACTGGTGTCTGTCTTGAATACAATAGTGTGACAGTCATGTCACATTCCCCAATAGAAACTGGCAATTTTTCAGTGAAAGGAACTCTATTTGTAGTTCCAGAGAAACCTTGCACATCCATGGCATTTCCAGATAAACGTTTTCCCTTCCATATACATGAGCGAGTTGCACCCGTGTCTACTAAAAAAAGAAAAGGATTTGCCCGCTATGGTAAAGTCAACCCTTGGTTCCGCTTGAGGATTTGGCATCACCAATAGTACTGAACACATTGCCACCCTGTGAGCTGTCCAATTGTGGGTACACACTTATTCCTGTGCAAGGATTCCCACCCTCGACACTGACGCCCCTAGTCTAGGAGTCAATAACTGTCCTGTGTTTGCACGCTGATGTATTTTCATGGGTGCATGCTGTGACTGCCCTTGTGGTGTATTCAATGGTGCTTGCTATGGTTGCAAAGTAGTTTTATTTGCAGCGCTTGTGGTCGAAACACTCATCTTGGGCAAACCTGTTCCTACATTATGGGCTATATGCTGGAGGATAAGCGGTCCCCCTCTTGAGAATTAGCCATTCTGTACATATCCTTGGCTCCCACATGTTTGCGCAATGTGCCCAACATTTCCACATGCCCAACACACAAAAGCCTTCCGATTTGTTCTCCCTACATGCCTCGATTATCATTCTGCATGTTCTGAAAACCACCTGCATTAATTTGAAAATGTCCCCGATTATTCTGAAAGCCTATTCTGTGGAAGCCTCCTCTATCTCTTGGTATAAATCCATTACCTCCTTGATCCATCTGCCATTGGTTATTCACCTGTGGCATACCTGCTGTCTGCTGTAATCCTGGTCCTGCTCTACTAGTTAACATCGCCCCTTCTACAGCATATTTCGACAGTTTTCTGCACTAATTTTGCTTCCTCAATCTTCCTAGTATCTTCTCCTGCAACAGCCAGCAATTATGCGAATCGTCAGCTGCATTTCTGGCCATGGTTTTGCCTCCATACCCACGAGCTTCTTGAGCTGTCTCAGTACCTTGTCTGGTAGTCCCTAACATAATATATGATAGAATACAGGTATAGATTTTCTGCACGGCTCGCAAGTTTCCAAAGACCACTGCTCTTGAAAATGCTGACAGTAAATAAGCGGATCCTCCGCTTCCTGCATCTTACGCGACATTATAGCACCCATATCTGACGTACAAGGATATTGTACTCAAAGCATTTTCCAGACTGCCGCTCTATAGTTATTAAACATTTCCCCGTCATGCGCTGTATTCTGTGCAGTGACACTTGCGTATCCTGCTCTCGTCCAAATGTCATAAGCCCTCTCCCCAAGGATAGCTACTAGAAGACCCGAAATGTCCCGTCATTTTCTCTAATTCATAGACCCATTTTCCAGCACCCATAGTCAAACTTGGGGGCTTAGACCTTCGATTATCTTTATCCATCTGTGGACACAGGATGTACTGTGGTCTGGCCCCTCCTTTCTCTAACAAGGGGAATTGTGAAATCCCAAAATCGCAATTGTCTGCCTGTTCATAGCAGGGACAATGGTTCTGTATCACCTTCTCCCTAGCAATGACCGAAACCTGTGCACATAGTGAGAGGGGGGGACTTGCCACTCTAAGAGGTCGCCTTTTAGGTCGATCTGGCCGGGCCAGAGGCTCCGGCATCCTCGGTTTAGGTAGGTCCAGAACCGACCAACTCACTTCCTTGTCTGTCTGAGAACACCCCTTGGGACCATATGCACCAGCGCCCTCCTCCTCAAGAAGGTTTCCCTTTATTCGACAGACAGATCTTGTCCCCAGCTAGTGTGGTTATTTTTTCTTGTCTCTGCTTAAAGTCTGCCTGTCCAACGACAAGGCTCTATGCTCTAGGCTGAACAGGCCCCCCTCTTTGCTTCCTGACTGAGCACCTTCAGATCGATTTGTTTTTCCCTTTATTTCTCAATTCACTTTTTGTCGTCCTTTCCCGATAAGCCTTGCGATTCTGTCTCCGATATTTCCTGTATCAAAATTATCCGTGTGATCTACTTTAGAGGGTCCTGGCATTGGTTCTTGTGTCAGGAAGCATTCCTCTATGTCTTCCCATGCCACTACTGGACCAGGGTTGATTAGCTCTTTCTCCATGCTTTTTTTGTTCAATTCCCTCATCAAATTCTCTTTGTTTCTTTGCTTCCTCCCCAACCCTTTCCTCTGTCTTTTCTCTCGTTTGCCCTATGCACTTCTTCATCACTGAGTCTTTGTATTCTTTTATCTCTTCATTTCTGTTCTTCCTCTTCTTCCCCTTTTACTTTCTAGCCTGTCTCGTTCTTCAATTGCTCTTTGCCTATTGTCATTTTTTATTTGCTCTTCTGCTTCCTCTTTTCTGAACTGTTCATCTTGATACAGTTCTTCCAGTCTTTGTCTACTCTTTCTTTTAGATTAATCTCCTTTCAATTGTTCGTCTCGTTCCGTGTCTTTTTTTTGTCTTGCTCGTCCTGATCTTCCCTTTGCCGTACCTCAATGTTCTTTATCAAGTTTGAGCAACATCGGATCGCCCATACATTCGTTCTGTACGAGCGCTATCTCGTCAGCTTTATCTTTCTCTCCTTTCCATATCTTTATTTTCCATTCTATACCTAAGGACATACTTGGTCGTTCACTTTTCTCCTTGTCCCGTGGGACTTTAGAGATCACATCTTTTTCTAGAATCTTCTCTGTACTCTCCTCACTGCTATAAGTAGGCGGCTCATATGTTGGATTACTGTACCCTGTCGCTGCCTTAAGCTCTCTTAATGGATACACTCCTTTATCTTTCATACTATCACCATTTACTTCAGGCGTGTTAAGGTGAGAAGAAGCCTCAACACCCCCCTCTTTAAATTGGTTAAGCATCCAGTCTTCAGGAGGCGGGTCTTCCCTTTCCTCCTGGTACATCTTCCAAAGCGCTAGGCTAGCTAACCTTTTGTCCAGCTTTTTTCCGCTGTGTACGCTGCGTGCAAGTATGTCGTCATGTGCTGTAAAACTGCTTTTGACAGTGATCCCCTTGCGGCCATGGCATTGACATTTTATCTGCCGTGCCCTTAAACCATTCTGTACTGTATTGCTTAAGCTTGGGTGTGTGTTTTGGCAGCTGTTTGCACAGGTGGATGAGCGGAGTAACATCTTCCATCATGACAAGTCACACTCGACTGTCAATTCTTACTGTTCTTACACAGAAAAGGTACTTTTCAGAAATATACAATATGAGCGTGCACCAATCATTTCAGCCCCAAACCTCTGTCTCACTTTACTTCAATCTACCTATTCAATGATCATCATCAGTCAACTAAATAATCAAATCTCAGCCTTTTACCACAATCTAAGTCACTTCTTCAATATTTAATCATTTCCTTGACACATACAATATACAAACAGACTGGCGGGCCCCACCATAATTCTCTGCCAACGCTCCTCGTGGCTATTCTCTCACCCCTAAAATGACTCTGATCGGAGTGCAAGTTATTTTCTTTAGCGACCCTTGTCTGTTCGTAGCCTAGGTATGTCCACTTGGACTTTAAAATAACTTCTTCTAGACGTTCCTTGATGTAGGATTAAACGGCTCATACTACAACGCTCCTCATACTTCTACCTTACTCGACGCTCTTTGTCATTAAACCAAGTACCCCACCAACCCTCTGTTACTTTTTCCCGTTATCACTTTCCCCACTTAACACTCATTGTTTGCCACCTCTCTCAATCTACTCACCATTTGCTTTTCAGCTACTGACCCTCGGGATTGTCTCCTCAACCAGCCACCTTAGCTGCCTGTAGAAACCGAGAGGGGAATTCTGTGAAAGAGGGACCCGGCCCACCTGCTTAGTTTCTCTTGCAAGATCTTGATTTTCAGCCGTTTAACCACAGGAAGCCTTGCGGTCCTCCATCGAAATGGCAGAGGACATCCCATCTCCCCAAGACCCTTAAAAGCCTACTGGGTCGACAGATCTTGCACCATCATCTCTCTGCTACCACGTGAACCCATAGACCTTGGGACCTTTAAGACGAGGTAGCAATACATGTGGATGCATATCATACTCAAACATCAATAATCAAACCGACTCAGGAAGATGGCTGTTTTATTTGCAATTATCTAAAACCGGGAGTTACAACGGACGTCAGCTCGATTTCGGGCTATGCATTTCATTAAAAAATGAAATATGGTAAAAACTTGTCATCAATGACATCATCCTATGTGGCAAACTATAAAAACCTAATGGGAAAGTGATAGGCTTAGAAAGAACATCCAAGTATATGTTCGATACTTGACAAGGATAGTGATTGGATCTCTAACATCAGGTGGGCAACTAAGCCCTCCTCTAGTACATGTCATCTACATCGTCACAAATTACACGACTTCCTATTGGTTATACAAACTATAGGGCTCTCCGATACGTGGCCCTCTATAATTGGTTGGCACGCTCGTACCCCTCTGGAATATTCCACATGCTAGCAGCACGCAGGTTGGTACCCCAGGTGCTCATGGGCTGGTCTTGACCATACCTTCCCACTTAGTCTGACATCCATCATCACTCTTGCAGTCTGCTAGTCAATTAAGGCTTTAAACTTGGCCTTGTGCAGGTTCTCTGTGCCCCTAGAATAAAAGGGAGTAAAGGCATAGTGTGTCTCCTGGTTTCGGCCTGGTTTCGGTGTAGCTGAACCTAACGTCTTTTCATCTGACCATGTGACTGGAGACATTTCCGAGCTTTTTGCTGCATTTAATACTACTAAATGATGAACCTCAAGTCTTCAGTGTTCTTCCAATCCACCTCAGACAGGGGTTTGTTCTTTTCTCACGTTTATATAACTACTGAATGGACAACCAGGCTCATGGTGGCCTCGACTTCTTGGTGCTGGGCCAGCCAAGCCTTTCTAGAGTTTTTCCTTCGCCATTAGCGGTTTTCCCACTGCACCACACTGAAAACCCCTTACCATTCACGGGTCCAAGCTCTGCTAATGTGTATTGTGTAACATCCATATTCCATACCTTCTGATACGTTGGTGCATCGCCGTAATCAATTCACTACATAACCAGCCTTATGATCACTTTGGCTGCTTGTGTTTCTGCGTCTGTAAAATTGTAAAATGACTTTGCATTTTCTTATGCATTTCTATAGCATGTGCATCTTCATCTCGAGTGCAAAATGTTGCTCATCTTCGACACCTTCTCTTCAAATCTCATAGAATGTGTATGTTGTTTCGCCCCTGATCTTTTCTGGGTATGTCAGTCCTGCTTCGCAAGACGTCGCCAGTCTTCTTTCTCACTCATCTTCACACTTCCTCCGGGATTTTATCCAAAATGCCATAATTTCTTCAATAATTCACATATGTTTCCTTAATGGTTCCTTGTTTCCATGATTTTCTGCGGTACATGCGCCTTTACTGGTACTGCACGTGTCACTCTCTAGCTCCCAACATATAGGCAACATTGGGGCGGAGCTTTTGGTGGGGGTATTTGGCTCCTTCTCTACAAAGGGCATAACACACCTGCTGCTGATGTCATGGAACAACAATTAGCACACACAAATGTGAAATTATGTCCTTCATGCCAACCGTAGCAAGCTGTGCAGAATTCAATGAAACCATGTTGAAAAAATAAATGCAACCAATAGTACAAATTAACTCTTCAGACAAACTGGCAGTGCACAGTATTACAATGATTATGTGTCAACAAGCCACAGCACGACTAAATAACTTGGAAAACTATCTCCAACGCAGCTGGTTTAGGTCTTTAAACTGTAGAGTAATACTAAAACATAACCTGGACGTGGAGCAAGGTTTAGTTAATGGTGCACTTGTTGGCTTCCGGACATGTCCACATAACAACTTTCAGTTTATCAACATCCAGTTTGACAAACTTTCAGAAGTTAAGGATAGAATGCTCCACAGCCGATTCCTTCTTTCCAAAGACATGCATGTACGCAGAGAACAGTTTTCTCTGCCTCTTTCATAGGCAGTCACTATTCATAAATCGCAACGTCTAACGCTAGATCAGGCATTAATTGACATTGGCAGCACAGTCTTTAAAGAAGGTATGAGTTACGTAGCACTATCACAGCTACATACACTTGAAGGACTATTTCTAGTCAATTTTGATACAAACAATGCCAAGGCTGACATTCCTTCCATCGTAGAGTACAGCAGACTAGACTATGTGCCCTCTACACACCCCATCTCGATATGCATCCTGTTCCTCAAAAAGCAAAACGGGTTAAGAAAATGAATGCAAACAGATTAAGAGCTCTCACAACAGTACCACCAAATAAATTAAAAACAGCTGCTACTCCATCAACTAGCACAACCATAAAAGGATGTAGTGAAAACGCAAATGCACATCCAACAGCACAAACAAAGACAAGTATGTTTTACAAAAAAAACAAGTAGAGCTCCAGCAAATGACTCAGACACAGAACTGTCGGGTCCATTCAAATTCCCCAACACAACTGGTGTAAATTGCTATGCAATCGTAGCAATCAATATCCTATTCCAATTGCCACCAATTGTTGAAAATATTTACTTGAACGGCGCAGACCAGTTGTGTTTGCAAATGCTACTCCTTCACAGAAATGCAACAAACAATCCTGACAACACACATTGTTTCAGGAATAAGGCAGGAATTGGACTACTGTGCGGGAATGGTGAAATTCACCATAAAACACACAAGAAGATCCACAAGAATTTCTAATGTACCTACTTCAAGTGCTCAAAACCAAAAACAATATAAATTAAATCTTCCAGATGTCATATCACAATAATAAGTTTATTCGGAAACAGATTATCCATAAACTACAAAAACATAATACAAAATCCAATTCTACATTTAAGAAAATCCATGATATAAACTTACAAACAGTACATATAAAAAGAGATTTAAAATGTGCATGTGTCAATTAATATCCACAAGAAACGTCCAGACAGTTCGATACATTTTCAGTGTTCAATCAGGTTTTGGGCGGTAAGTTTATTTCTCCGATGCCAGGCCCTTCTCAAATAGTCCACCGTTCCCCAGGTCACTGGCATCGTAGCAGCTGAGAGCAGATAAAGCAGGCCTAGCCTGAGACATGCCAGCGGACCCGAGTAACGGCAGGAGCGTTTTCCGTCTTAGGTCTATATAATGTGGGCAGAACACCACAAAGTGTAGAAGGTCCTCCACTGGTCACTGACAGCAGGGGCAGGCTGTGGGTTGCGCATTGCGAGTCCAGCTTTTTGTTTGTGCCCCTAAGCATAAGCAATCAAACCGGGCTCGAGTCAGGGCCCAACGATCTGCAGGATTATCCCTGTGAGCAGGTACGGCTGAATAGTGTCTGCAGTTAACACAATGTACCTTCTATTTGCAAAAAGGCCCAGGGCCGAGGACTCCCCATTTGCCACAAAGATGGATTTAAACATTGGCTTGTATGCCCTTACCGCACACAGGGTCAAGAAGGTTGGAGGGCAAATAAGATTAACACAATTTAACTGTCTGATACATTTCTGGTGATATATGAGCCATGGAATCTTTACAGCTGAGCTACTCACCAGGGCTCTTATACATTTTATGTGAGAGAATGGCTTTCTGGTTTGACCATAGTGACAACCAGTGCAAGACTGGGGCCAGTAACCACATCGGCAATGTGGGGACATCCCAATTCCAAATGTGTACCATAATCTGGAGCAGACTGCGATAGTCCAAGAAGATTTTTAAGAAAATAATTCTCCACGTTTTCAATTTTTTGTATCCTTTCCATACCCCACAGTGCGGCTCCGTAGTAAAGGCAGTTTTTGTTTGAGCCCTGTATACTTCAAGAATTAGTTTGATTGGGCACCCAACACAATTATGTTGAAAGCGGGACAAACCCCCCAAGGACCTGCCTCATCCTCATACATTGTTTATAAACATTACCAAACCCTTGCCAATTCTCCGTAAAACAGATTCCCAGGTATTCAAAACTAGTAACCCTAAGGATGGGTTTGCATCCACTCCATATCCTGCGCATTTTAAGATGTCTAACGCCCGAGCTCCTACATGCCATGATGGCTGATTTTTTAGAGTTCACCATCAACTTATGGGAAGCCATAAATTGAGTGTAAACATCCATCAGGCATTGTTCGGCTCTAGGGGTGTGAGCAATTATCACCATATCATCAGCATAGCCTAGTACTGGGAGGGGGAGACCCCCCACCCTGTTATAGTCAGTGTGGGTGTTGACCAATGCCTGATAGACACCATTTATGTACAGTGCAAACAATACCAGTGCCACAACACAACACTGGCGAACGCCCAGAAAGGTCTAAAAAAAAAAAAAAAGCTGTGCACTGTCCCCGATCGTCAAATCTGACACAAGCAGATGTATGTTCATGAATTATCTGTAGGACCTTGACCAAATCCTCCGGGCAGCCCATGGACCTGAGCACCGCCCAGAGCATAGCCCAGTCTTTGTCAAACGCGGTGCTCCAGTCCATGAATGCTAGGTACAGTGGCTCAACCCTCGCGTGTAGAGACGTAGCTCCCACCAAATACAAATTCAGAGCCTGGTCCCTTGTTCCCAGGCCCGGACAAAAGCCATATTGAGTCTCTGTGAGAACCCCAGAGTCAGAGATCCATTGTTCAAGCCTTGCCAAAACCGCACGGCCAAAGATTTTAAAAGAGATGTCAAGCAAAGAAATTGGTCTGTAAGAAAGGGGGGCTACCAGCGTCGTCGTCCTTAAAAATAAGGAAAATTATTGCCTGCCTCCATGTTGCCGGGTAGGTACCAAGCTCCAAAAATGTATTGAAATACTTAGTCAATATTGGGGCCCATAGGTCCACCTCATCACAGAAAATATCCACAGGGATGTCGTCTGGTCCAGGAGCCCGATTGGGTAGTTGCTAGTTAATCGCCATCTCTAACTCTTTTATGGTTAATCGGAGAGGGGAACCACTAGACCCACTATAACTAGTTGGGGGGGGGATCTGCTCTATACAGGGAGTTAAAGTGGTTAGACCAGGCCAATGCACTTGCATTGTTCACTTTGTATGCTTTTGTTCTTTTGTGGGAGGGCCCATTGGCCACAAATTCCGAAAATGAGTCCTCTGACTGTACAGCCTGAATGAAATCTTCCCACGCTTGCTCTTCTAACTGGATATTCCTTTTTCCTTTTAGCCAGGATGCGTTTGTAATGCACCCGGGCAGTAATTATCTTGCGTCGGTTACTGTCTTTTGCATCCAAAGTACCTTTAAGATCTTTCTGTACTGTCCGGCAAGGTGCATCAAACCAAGTTTCCAGGTTCTTATTCCCCATTTTAAATACCCTTTGAAAAATGGTAGACATAGTATTCCACATTTTTTGTGATGCTAAAATTATGGAGCGTGGGGGAGATCCATTTGACAAAATGGTAGAGAATTCCTCCATATTTAGTTTGCAAATGGACGATTGAGTGTCCGCGGGATTCAATCTGGCCCATTTAATTCTTCGCTTACACAGGGGATTGATGCCACACTGATCCAATTGGGGAAAATTAACAATTGGGACCACTGACGGATCTATTCCCCATGACTAACCGCAATGGTCACTCTGTAGGTTCTTAGGGCCCTCGACTCCTTGATCTAAGTGCCAATCCCTCATGTGGGCACAGAAGGAATCAATCGTAGACGATCCCCGTGTGCCCAAGAAAGTTGACCTCATATGCCGGTCCGCTCCCACACGGCCATTCAATGAGCAAATGCCCCACTCCAAAAACCACTCGCAGAACTGCAGGCCCCTTGCACACATTCTTTCATCCACCAATTGTGAGGGAGCTACACCATGCAAAACATCTTCACCAGGATCTTTATTCTCCGTTGAGATTCCTACCCCCAATTTCACATTTAAGTCACCTCCCATAATTAGTGATAAGGCCTGGCTCCGATTAGCAATGCCGTATTCTTCAATCAAGTCCCTCAGTGCCCCTTGCGACCCTTGGTTAGCGATATGTGGGCTATTGTAGAGATTAACCAAAAATAAGGGACGACCAATAGCAGGGTGTGCAATAACACATTGAATATTCAAATTTTTTGTTTCGCTCACCGTGAAAATTAGAGCTAAAGACGCCTTTACCAGGATTGCCAGGCCACCATAACATCTCCCACGTTTACCCTTTTCCGCTAAAACACACTCTGCAACATAACCATCAAAGAAAATTGGGGAGAGTGCGCAAGTTTCCAGGAGGAATACAATATATTCCCTCAGGATGACGGCTATCTCCCACTGGGAGAGCTTAAACTCAGAACCAGATATGTTCCAGCATAGAAAGGACAAGGAACAGAACACCTGTTCATTTGAAAGGGAGTTTTGACCGGGTTCCCCCCTCCTTTTCCCCGATATGTACTGGGTCTGGACTGCCACCCCTCGACAGTTGGTCAATCCAATTCTTCTATTTCCCCCAGGGCCTGAAAACGATTTGTCAAATCCACCGTAGCTACTGGTATCGTAGATACCAGCAGACTCCCTCCCCCAAAGCCCTCTGGAGCCACACGTGGGTTCGGAGGTTTAGTGGTGGTTCGGAGGTTTAGTGGTAGTCCGAGGTTCCGACAGAGGGGGATTTGCGGGATAAAAAGCTCCTAGGGGAAAAAAAGCACTGTTTGATGGAAGTAAAGTACGCGAACGCCACTCGGGATTAATAGAGGAAACCACATAATTAAGCATAGCTGGGGCAATCATGAACACCATCACACAATCCCCTTTGCCCATTTGCGTTGTTTCCCCCATATGTCATATGTGGAAACATGCATGCACTCTGCAGCCATATGGCACAGGAGCAAGTCCCTAATGAGTGCTTTGTGTATGTACCTATACCTAATTGTGAATCCATGCCATTTCAGCAGCTGCTGTTTAATGCAAAATCATAGCATATCATGGACCGTTTGCAATTTAGACAAACGTTCCACCTTACACAAACTCACATAGCCAACACGTAATAGTAATGCTTCTAAGACAACGCAGATGGTACCAAAAGCAACTGTAAGCTTGCTAGCTTCACACACAGGCAAGTATGCCTTGGCAAGAACACCTTCACAACAGTAGCCATAATCTACCACAACCGGTGCAGGTCACTATGCTGCATACATTAAAAAGAAATGTGGGTGGTTTTAATGCAATGATTATTCCATTATTCTAAAACAGAGATTACCAGCAAATCTAGAAAATGCCTACTTAATATTCCTGAAAACAAAATGTACTCACTGACCTATAAAAATAGCATAGCCTACAGCCCGATAACTGCAAACAGAAAATACCCTTCTAGCCTGTGAAACTGACAACTTACCATACACCAACTAGCCTGCGAGTACATTAGTTGCACTGGTGTACAGTTTCCCCCCCCCCCCCCAATGATTACAGAAACAACTGTGGAAAACACCCACTAATATTGTTTCACCCATAGCACAAGTACTGAGTATGAGGGTCTACAAACTGTCCTCGCTAACCTGAAAAACGACCAATTGTTAGAAAAAGCCAACTATCTAACTACATCCATAGCACTACAATGAACATGGGAACTGTCATTTAACTGACCCATAATACTGCAATGTCACTTGGCAACAATGGAAAACTTAAATCCGCCAACATAAATAAAGATGCTTCAAAACATACCCTGCAAGACTGAAACTGAACAGTTCGAATATGCCAACTGGTATTTAACTGCAACAATAATACTGGAATATTACTTCCCATTACTACAAAAGTTAAAATCCACCAGGAAAAACAAAAGTTCATCTAAAGATAACTTTCAAAACTCGTAAAGTATCAACAGACAGAATATGCCAACTAGTATCCGAGTACACCCACAGTACTACAAGGTTACTTCCAGCCGTCAAACTGCCATCATCCACCTTCAAGAATGAAACTAATTCATAAGATACCCTAGAGAACTGTGAAACTACCAACAGTTAGAATATGCCAACTGGTATCTAGCTGCAACCATACCTCCAGCACTTCCAAAAAGCAAAACACATGCACCATTTGAATTCCTTCTACTGCAACAGTGCTTGCAACAGCAAAACCACGTATATGTGCACCTTAAACATTCCTTTAAGTACTGCACACTTCCAATGGAACATAGTAGAACATGTAACATCAAATAAATGTAGTAGTTTTTTCATTTTATTTTTAATCCATGGATTTCTTTTTTCCCCCCACAGACCCAATGATTATGCATTCGAACACAGGAACTGAGCACACTGCACAGTAAACTTGTTCGAAGCATAGTATGTGTAACATACTAATTATGAGGGTCCACAAACTACATACATGTGAAATTGTGTACAATACAACATTATGAAGTACCTTCCCTAACATGTTATGCTATTTTTTTCACAGACAATGAAACAAACATTCCTCCTGCGCTTCCACATGCAAAAAAACAAATTTGTGCCCGAAATGGCACCAAATTCAGAAGTGCCATTTCCACTTCAATGGAATTCTGTCACTGTGTTCCAAAAAGTATGCAGTACCTGGACAGTCTTTCTCTCAAGTATACGCTTATTGCTATAATTCTTCTTTGTAATGGACAAATGGCATTTCTATACACATGTTTGTGAAATGCTTAAGCCACGGTCCACCCACAAATCTGGCCAGTGTATATCTATAACACACACACACACACACACACACCTTTGCAATTTGAACACCATCTACACATACTGCAGTAGCCCGCCAAGTCTATTTTTCACCAATGCCAATATAGCATGCAGACGCCACTCCCCTACTCTACTCTAAGAAGCCCTCTTGCAATCACCAAATAAGCCCAAACATGTTCCTCTAACTGCCCACCAAACACTACCTACTGCAATACTTGTGGATACATTCTTGGTGCTATACCCATTTGACAATGCAGTACTTTTGTCAGTGCCTAGATTATTTGGTACATGGCCCATCTATAACCTATGCAAACATCCTCATATCACCTACATTCCACTCACCTACCCTAATAAAGACCACCATGCTCCACACTGTCTTCTTCCATCCAAACCAATAGATCATATCAACCCTCGTCCCAACACCAAATGCCCCAAAACATGTTTCCCAGCCCTCTTCCACCCTCCCGCGTTATCCAGATGCAACATGGCGGGCGTTTTGGAAAAATGTGACACACATCACGCTTTCCTCCAGCCAATCAGCGGGCGCGTTGCTTACCCGTGGACATCACCAATCAGAGTCCTGGCCACGGAGCAAACAGGGAAACTGGTCCGCAAGGCAGAGCACGATAGCACTAATTTTTTAGACCTACATTTTGCCCGTTTTAAAAAAAAAAACTACTGGACTGATTTACACCAAATTTACAAAAGTACGCTTTCGGGACCAAGCCGCCGCTCCTACCACAACTTTGGTGAAAATCCGTCCAGCGGTTTGGAATGTAGGCGTGCACAATATTTTTTCCTTTACGTCTACTGGGGGAAAAAAAAAATTGGGACCCCCTACAACTTTGCCTCCCTTCACAAAACTTCACCAAACTTGCCCAAAAAAATTCAGGAGCGTGCCATATACTTTTTTTGCAAGGCTTGTTAAGGATTCATCCAGGGTGAGCAAAGTAAGAAACCACCCTAAAAATGTTACTCCTATGGTTGAGCAACTTAACCATATACCACAGGCACTGTAATATAGATATAAAGGTACGTGCCAGAGCTGCCCTCTTTCGCACTGCATTGAAACCTCTGGCATGTAACCTCAGTGCAAACACATATACAAGGGATCACTGTGGAGCTTTCTTCCCAGAAAACGGCCTTTGCCGATAATAGCCTCCTGTTACTGAGCCAATATGGAAAATTACGTCCCTCTACATTCAGTGAAACTTGAGTTTATGGTCATGCCTCTGGCTACACTATAAACTACAATACACCTTATGGGCTCAACATCTCTGAAGCACCAGACATGATCTGCTGATTGGAGGAAAAATTCTCCCTGAAGTTTTTGATCGAATCCCTAGAGTACCTGAAGGAAAACACCCCACACAGGAAAGCTCTCTTTAAAAACACATCTCGCCCCCCCCTGAAAGCTCTCATCAAGGGACCTAAACAGATGTCTTCCTTTGGATTAATTTTATCAAGATGCAACATACTTACAAAGTTCTTATACATTTTTAACAGTCTCTTGATCCAGCTAGCCAAAGCCGCTCTTCTAAAAATACAAAAACAATTTTCTGCTTTATGTGGGGAGGGAGTGAACTCTAGAATCTCCCAGAAAGTTGTATTTCAACCTGCAGCACTTACAGCCTAGCAGTCCCAAAAGTGAAACAATCTCTCCTGGCAGACCAATTTGCATAGTTGGGGAAATGGGATAAAGACTTTGTGCAGTCAGGCTGGCCTCAATTGGAGCAATCCTGTACTAGTTTCCCTTTTGCTTCTCTTCATGGACAGATGGAGGCATTCGCATGAAAGTGCCATCTTAGATTGGACACTGGCATCTATCTTTCTGGGACATGGCACATAGGCTCTGGGACATAAAACCAGGTCTGCCGCCCCGCCCCTCTTCTCCGGTCCTTGGAAACCCAGACCTCACGGCATAGTTCAGCAGTCTTCAATTGTTGGTTCGGAGACGGTATGGGTCTACCATGCGCCTTAATGCATTTCAAAGCAAAGTTCTTCCTGTCAGAAACCGAAAGGCTATGCTACAGTCAGTTGAGACATTGGATCTTGTCTGGGGAGGAATACTGGGTCGGCAGTAGGGAACCTACATCCCTGGCGTTGCATATCAGCAACCTGCTAGTCAGAAATTACCGGGAAGTACAGCAAAGTGCTGTTTGCTGGGAGGATACTCTGCTGGAGCCGAGTCTCGACTTCGCCGTGGTTGCCGAGGAGGATTTTTGCCAGACGCCGCGTCTGGAGGACGTCTTTGAACAGGGCACTCTTTGCCTGACTCGGAAGTGGAGACCGAGGGTGTTAACGTTTAAGCAGCCGGATCCAGCTGAATCTGAGGGCAGCGATATCCTGCCACACGGAGCAGATACTGAATGCGAAGAACAAACGGGTTCATAAGGGGGACTGGGAGTGCAGTGTTTATGTTGTTAAATGTGCTTAATCAAATTACCATACGTTCCACTGGTTGTTTGGTTTGAATAAAATAAAAAATTAAAAAAATTAAAAAAATTAAAAAAACGTAAGCAGCCCCTCCCCTTCATCTCCGTGATGTGGTCTAGGCTCCCATAGGACCCGGGGCACTAGCGCACCGGGAAGTACAGCAAAGTGCTGTTTGCTGTTCGCGGTGTGCGAGTGGGTGTGTGGTGCCGCTTCCATCGGTGGGGCAGCTTGGCTTGTAAGTAGAGGGGCTTTGCCCTAGTGTAATTTAGGAAGCTTGTCTTTAGATTTGGCAAGTTAAGTGTTCTACCCTCATAGGGAGTGAGAGTCTTGACTTTAGCGTGGCCCACAAGATATTGTTGATTGTGTGTTAGGGGTTACTACACACGAGTTATGGATTCCACATTGAGAAATGGGAAAAAGGAGGAAGGAGTGCCCTTCAAAATTTCTTCCCACGTTGGAATCCCCAAAAAACGCAAAAAAAAATATGCATTAGTCCCGCTCCTTCGTTGAATGGGAAGACATCATTCCTGTCGATGTCTCTTCACTCGGACGAATTGAGGGACATTCTGGGAATGAACCTGGCACCTGAAAGCCACTTGGTGGCATCGGACGTTAAAGAAGTCTGTTCCATAAAAGCAGCGAATGAAAACATCACTAATGATCCATTCGCGCATGAACAACACACAAGTGAAGTGCAAAAAATCATTGCTGACATCCATGATAACAAATACTTGCCTATTTCGGATATTTCTATGCAGGCGCCGGTGATTATGTCCGACCTCGATAAAAGAGTTAAGCTTTCCTTGGAACCCTCAACACCGGTGTCCACTCACGGGCCATGGAGAGCGCATGTACACTTTCACAAACCTAGTGAGTTGCCTGTTGGACTAATTAGTCCCAACAGGAGAAACATTGCTAATCTTGTTAGCCAAACTCCTGTAACCAGCTCGCCAACTAAGAACGTAGCAGACATTAGCAATATGCAGAAAAATACAATGGAACAGAGACCCTTTAACACGTCTATACCTATATTGAACATTTCAAATGTCCCCGATGTGCCCTTATCTCAAGACATAATTGATGAAGGTATAGAGCAAAAATTTAATGACTTACCTATCTTAACGAGAGTCCTAAACTTGCTCGATCGCGGCCATGAATATTCACATCTCCTATTACAAGAGATGAAAAAGGAGCTCGCAAATAATAAAGCTCAACTTTCAAAAATTGAGGGTTATATGTTAGCACAAGAAGCATGCCATGTATACCATTCAGAATGTCATATCAGAGCAGCCTCAATAGTAAACAAGGATTTGCTCCATTCCACTCATCCTGTGGAAAACAAAAATGCTGCTTCTCAGACTTCAGATCAGTTTCTGTCCAATGGAATTCCAATAACTTTCGCACAAATACTTCAGCGTAAAGATAACAGTGGAACAAAAAAAGCCAATATCGTAACTTGCGACAATCTGGACTATTTGGAAATTGCAAAACTACAACACGACAGACTGTCAAATCGAATGAATTCTGCTTCGAGCCAAAGAGAATGAAGCTAGAGAAAATGCTCTCAGAACATGGAGAAACTGCATTGAAGGTAAGCCTGCCTGTCAGCTCACCAGACAGTCCTTCGACTTTGATAAAGCTGATTGAAAAAGAAAATCTCAATTAAATTGCGCAGGATCACAGCAATGCTCAAGAAGAACAAGTTACTTTCTTACCTGGTAACGTTCTTTCGATGGGATGGTCCGACGACGTATTCCATATCTATGACAGGTAATCACCACAGCTGTGCTGCTTCGGAAACTTTTCCGGCGTCTGCGTCGATGACGTCGATGCGCCGACGTCGAGGACCTCCTCCGACGTCCGACGTCATCCGATGTGATAAGTAGGACGCACGACGCCCGTAGCCTCAGTTGTAGTTTTTCCCCCCAGAACGTGTGACATAAGTCAACTGCCAGTCAGACACAAAGCCTTGCGGAACGTAAGCTGCAATCGCAAAAGAAATTCTGCAGCGGGGAAGGCAGGGCGGGAGCGATATGGAATACGTCGTCGGACCATCCCATCGAAAGAACGTTACCAGGTAAGAAAGTAACTTGTTCTTCGAGGGGATTGGGTCCTCCGACGTATTCCATATCTATGACAGACTCCCAAAGCAGTACCAGAGCAAGGAGGAAGAGAAGAATTTATAAACAAAATTTAGAATAGCCAATCAAATAGCAGAGCAAAGGACCGCCTTGCCAAAGGCCAGATCCTGCCCTCGGATGGAAACGAGGGAATAATGCCATACAAATGTATGTACTGAAGCCCAGGTGGCTGCATCACAGATGTTGCGAATAGGAACACCCCTCTGCAGCGCAGTAGATGCAGCCACACCCCTGGTAGAATGGGCCCGCAAGCCAGCCGGTGGGTCCTTACCCGCCAAGCGGTAACACTCCGAGATGGCCAAAATAATCCAGCGGGACAAAGTCTGTTTCGTCACAGCTTGCCCCAAACGCTTACCAGCGTAACCAATAAAGAGTTGATCGTCCACTCTGACCCGGGACATGCGTGAAACATAAAAGCTTAAAGCTCTCCTAGGATCAAGCCTATGGAGCCTCTCCTCTTCCTTACCAGGATGCGGAGGAGGATAGAATGCCGGAAGAACAACCTTCTGGGCCAAATGAAATTCCGTCACTACCTTCGGAAGAAAAGAAGGACGAACACGAAGGACAACCCTGTCCTTGTGGAAAACAGTGAAGGGTGGCTTAACTGAAAGTGCCTGTAACTCACTCACTCTGCGAGCGGAAGTAACCGCAACTAAAAACACAGTTTTCAGAGTTAACAGCCTCAAAGGGCAAGAATGTAAAGGCTCAAACTGAGCACCCATAAGAAACCTAAGAACAAGGTTTAAATCCCAACCGGGCACCAGGAAAGGTGACGGAGGGAATACATTAGGGAGCCCTTTCAGAAACTGTGAAATTAAAGGGATCTTAAAGTAAGAACACTCATCAGACGAGCGCTTAAAGATGGACAGCGCCGCCAGGTAACCTTTAATGGTACCCACTTGCAAGCCCCTGTGGGCCAAAGAAAGCAAAAAGGACAGAACCAAGGGGATGGCACATGCAAAAGGATCCACATTCCGAACTCTGCACCAGTCGCAGAACTTACGCCAACGGCAACGGTACAGAGACTTAGTTGCTGGCCTTCGGGCCGAAAGCAATACCTCCATCATGTCTTCAGGGAGGTCCCAATCCCTATACCTCAACCTTTCAGAAGCCAAGCGTGAAGGTTGAGGGATCTGACCTCTGGATGGAGAACCAGACCCCCCTCCCGTGAGAGCAGATCGTCTCGGCAGGGAAGACGACGTGGAGGGCAGATGGACAAGTCGAGAAGGTCCGGGTACCACGTCCTCCGAGCCCACACCGGAGCAATGAGGATCATCCGGGAACCGAACTTCCGTAACCTCCGCAGCACCTGCGGGATGACGGGGACTGGAGGAAACGCGTACAGCAGCGGGAACGACCAATCCACCACGAACGCGTCTCCTAAGGCTCCTTTTGGAGGAAATTCCCGCGAGCAGAACCTCTCGCACTTCCAGTTGACACTGGAGGCGAAGAGATCCACTTGAGGGGTCCCCCAAAGGGCGAAGATCTCCAGGAGAATCTCCTGAGCCAACTCCCACTCGTGAGAGATCGCGCTCTGCCTGCTCAGAGCGTCCGCCGTCACGTTTTTGACTCCGGCCAGATGAACTGCCGAGACCGAAACTTCCTGCTGGATGGCCCAGAACTCGAGCTGCATCGCCTCCCTGCACAGAGGAAGTGACCCTGCCCCCCCCCCCTTTTTGTTGAGGTAGTGCATGGCCACCGTGTTGTCCGTCAGGATCAGGACATTCCTTCCTCGCACAGTCGGCAGAAAAGCCTTCAGGGCTAGCCTGACGGCCCTCAGCTCCAACAGATTGATATGGAGTCTGGACTCCGACGGAGACCAACGACCGCTGACTGTCAGCCCGTTGGCATGAGCTCCCCATCCCGTGAGGGATGCATCCGTCACGATCGTCACCTCCGGCCAGGGTAGCCAAAACGGAGCCCCCTTCATCAAGTTGCCTTCGACGGCCCACCACAGAAGGTCCTGGGCGACCGAGGGCGGCACCTGAATCGGGTCCGACATCCTGCCGGAGGACTGCGACCATTGCATCTTGAGTGCCCACTGCAAAGATCTCATGCGCAGGCGAGCCTCTGGCACCAGAAGAATGCAGGATGCCATGAGGCCGAGCAACCTCAAGAACTCGAACGCTGGGAGCGTCTGGGCATGCTGAAACTTGTGCACCATCTGCTGAATGTGAAGAGCCCTCACCTGGGGAGGAAAACACTGCCCCAGGGAAGTGTCGAGCACTGCTCCGATGTACTGGAGCCTCTGCGTTGGCGTCAAATGGGACTTCTTTAAATTGAGGGAGAAGCCCAGCCTGTGAAGGGAGTGGCAGGTGACGGACAGATGATCCAGGACTTGCTCGGGAGAGCTCCCCCTGATCAACCAATCGTCCAGGTAGGGGTAGACGTGAATCCCCCCCCTTGCCTGAGATGCGCTGCCACCACCACCATGAGCTTGGTGAAAACCCTCGGGGCGGAGGTCAATCCGAACGGCAGGACCCGAAACTGAAAGTGCGAGTCGCCAACCGCGAACCTCAGGTACTTCTTGTGCTTGGGATGGATCGGCACATGGAAGTAAGCATCCTTGAGGTCGAGTGACACCAACCAGTCCTGAAGCTGAAGGGCCTGGAGGACTTGAGAGAGAGTAACCATCTTGAACTTGTCCTTTCTGAGGAGTTTGTTCAAACCGCGCAAGTCCATGATGGGTCTCAATCCCCCGTCTTTCTTGGAAATCAAAAAATAAGGGGAATACCATCCCTTGTTCCTCTCCGCTACAGGCACCAGATCAATAGCGCCTTTCTCCAGCAGGGCTTGAATTTCCTGCGCAAGGAGCGGATCCGGACACTTCAAAGAGAGGTTCCCCGGCGGATTGTCGCGAGGCCTGTGCCGAAAGGGAAGACAGTAGCCGTGGGCTATGATCTCCAGAACCCACACATCTGAAGTAATGGCTTGCCACTCTACAAGATGCTGCGCCAGCCTTCCCCCAACCGGCGAACCATGGGACATGGCCTCATGACTGAGTAGGAGCAGCTGCGGCGTTACCTGAGGGCAAAGAGGCAACTGCCCGAGCGGCCTTGGCACCACGGGTACCCCGCCGTCCACCTCTGGTACCCCTGCGCTGGCCTCTTTGACTGCCAGCCCCTCTCGCTTTACTGAAGGACGAGTAACAGCGAAAGGAACCACCCCTCCACTGCTGTCCCCTAGGACGAAAAGGCAGAGGTTGGCGAACTGCAGCGCCCAATGACTTTGCTGCAGCTTTTGAGGTCTGCAACCTCTCAAGGCTCTCGTCAGCCTTGCTGCCAAAAAGGTGTTCACCGTCAAAGGGCATGTTGAGGAGCCGGGATTGCACATCAGGAGCAAACCCCGACTTCCGCAACCACGCAAACCTGCGTATCACGGTGCTCGCCGCCATGGACCTACTGACGCATTCAGCCAAGTCCAGACCCGACTGAACGGACTCACACATGGCATCCTTACCATCCTGGACCATAGCAAGGAAACCATCCCGTTCATCCCCTTCGGGAATATGTTCAGCCGCCAACGCAACACAGTACCACAGAGTGTGCGTGAAACGTGACAAGGCACAAACGGAGTTGGCCGCCTGAAGCGCCATACCACCAGAAGAAAACACTTTCTTCGCCCAGCCATCAAAACGCTTGTCGTCCCTATCAGGAGGGATGGTAGGGTACGACGCCTGCTTTGCCGGGGCCGTGGCCGCCTGCACCACCAAACTTTCCGGAGTGGGGTGCCTGGTCAAGTAGCAGGGGTCGCTACTGGCTGGACGGTATTTACCCGACAAGGACTTGCCCACCGCCGGGAGACTCTCCGGAGCAGTCCAAGCCGCCGCCACCCTTCTCTGTAAAGCCATATGGAACGGCAGTACCGGGTCAGTTGGGGGACCAACATCAAGGATGTCCGTCAGGTCATCCTGCACAAACTCCCCTGGGGGAGCCGACCATCCCAGATACTCAGAAACCCTAGCCATAAGGCGCCGGTAAGAGGAATCGGCATGGGAGCCAGGCTCAGGCCGACAAAATTCCACCTCCGGAGAGGTGTCCAGTCCACTGGCATCATGCAGAGACTGCCTCAAATCGTCAAACTGACTATGGCCCGAGACAATGTCATCTGGCACCTGACGAGGAACCAGGCCATCAGAATCCTCATCCGCCTCTGAAATATAATACAGGTGGCGAAAAGAAGGCACCCGAGAGTGCTTGCTCTTAGCCAGAGCCTTCCTAGGGGGTACACCCGAGACACGGGGCACCTCCGACACAAAAGGCGTCGATGGAGTCGAGCGAATCGGCGCCGCCGTCGAGAAAACCGGCAACGGCGCCGAGAGGATCGGCGTCGACGAAATCGGCGTCGACGTCAGATGCAGCGCCTCCAGTATCGGTGGCGTCGACACAGCCCTCGAAGCCGGAGCCCCGAGCGTGTCCCTCGACGACCTGATCGTCGACGACTTCCTCGGAGCCGGAGCCTCGAGAAAGCCCGTCGACGCCCTCGACGCCTCAGACGTCGATGTCTTCCTCGAAGACATCACAGGTGCACACAGTCTCGATCGCGTCGAGGACCGGGACCTGGAACGGGTACGGCGAGAACGAGCCTCCTTGTCCGAACGGGACCTCTCCCGTGACTCGCGCCGACCACTCTTGCGAGCGGTGGCTCTCAACCTCTCACGGCCGACCCCACTCGGGGGCGCGGACGGTTGAGTACCCTGCGACTCAAGAATCGCCAACATCTTCTTCCCGAAGGAAGCCCATTCCTCCGGCATCGCACGGCTAGTGGGGTAACCGACGGGCCGGGCAGAGTCCTCCGAAGAGGACCTGGAAGGCGACCGGTGTCGGCGCTTCCGAGAATGCCTCGAAGAGGCTGAGGAGTGGCGAGACCGACTCCTAGAAGAAGACCGACGAGACTTCCGACAATGACGCGGAGAGTCACCCCTCGAATCATCCGTCGAAAGCCCCGCCGACTTCGACTTCCGGGGCTTGGACACCCGACCTACTGACAATTTCTTCTTACGCTCGCGTAAGGCCTTGGACGTGAGCGACTGGCAGTCGATACAGTCATCCGTGTCGTGGGCCTCCCCGAGGCACCAGAGGCAGGCGTCGTGCGAGTCAGTCACCGACATCTTGGACCCACACTCCCCGCACTTCTTAAAGCCCGGACGCGGGGTTGAAGACGAAGTGGAAGACATCGTCGAAGAAATTCACAAACGAACAGGTTCGAAGAACCAGAAAGAACAGAACTCCAAAGAGTCGAGGCTTAGAACCGAGAAACACGAAGCAACACGTTCGCGGAAAAAACGGAACTGAGGCTACGGGCGTCGTGCGTCCTACTTATCACATCGGATGACGTCGGACGAGGTCCTCGACGTCGGCGCATCGACGCAGACGCCGGAAAAGTTTCCGAAGCAGCACAGCTGTGGTGATTACCTGTCATAGATATGGAATACGTCGGAGGACCCAATCCCCTCGAAAAACTATTTTGTATCTCGACGAGCCAAAAGAAATCATTTGAAAGCATTGAAAAAAAGACACAAAAATAAGGGGCACTCTAAGTGCTGAGAGAAAAATACGTGAATTAGCCTCTGAACTTGCAAATGATAACGTGGCAAAATCGTCATTGACCAAAACAATAACATCTCCAGAGCCGGTAGAACAAAATCTGAATTTAAATGAATTAAATGACGAAAGTAAGACTGCACTGCAAATTAGACCTACAAAGGTTCAGGTAATTAGCTCGCCAGTAAAGCCTAACTCACCTAAAAAAAAAAAAAAAGACTACGCTGAAGTCTCCTATTCAAAAGTGTGTAGTGGGAGAGAAATCAATGACAAAAGAAGTGGATCTACAGCCTATCAGCGAAAATATGATACAATCACAGGTAACAGCGTCCTTTAAAAACATGTCTTCGAAAAAATCTGATAGCCTGTTGCTGCGAAATGCCAAAAGCAAATGTAATAATGGCTGCACAGAATACTCAAAGTCAACGGAGATCGGCAAAGATTCTGAGAGAACGATTGCGCACGACTTTGACGTGAATGCAAAAGGCAACGCAACAGTGGAAGCAGCTATCAAAAATGGAGGAAACAAACTAGAGAGACAAATGCCACACGCCCAGAAGAATGAGCACGAGCAATTGCAATTTATACCATGTGTCTCATCGCTCGAGGAAGTTAAGCATCCACTGCAAAAGCCATGCAACGTGTATAACAACCCGGAACCATGTACCCTCTTGATAGGTCAGTCGCAGGGGGATGGGGGTACCTTCAAAGGGAAAGATAAGGAGGAGACTGAAAACAAAACACAAGAGCTATATAGAGAAGAGCAAGTCTCTCAGATCATTTTGCAATTTCACAACATACCAGGAGAAATGCAAAATATCATTGGCTGGAGAAGTGATCCTAAGATTAACGGCATGGTCCGCATCAATCGATCATTTCTCATGAACTTACTTTATAAAATTCCATCTTTAAGAAGTTTAGTGACAAATGATATAGAATGGATTTGTCTACCTGCATCGAATAACAACAGAATGTTATCAAATATGATATCACCAATTATTGCCAAACTGATCTGGGAGCATCGCAGCGACCTAGTGTTTCTAGGGCTAGAAATGGTGGGGTTTGATCACATAAAAACAGCTATGGAGTTCATGGAATTCCAACACCCACCACCGGTAGTGGCCTCTGAACCCAACGCCTCCAACCCGGGACAAAAGAACTCCCAAAATATCATGATGGAACAGCTCACCGCCCTCACAAATGCCCTTAACGGGCTGAAATGGCTAGAACCTTTCTTGAAAACAGTTCATACAATTCCACCTGTAAATACGTCTTAAAATGATGAGTTAGTCGTCATGTCGTGGAATTGTTGTGGCATAGGTAACCTTTTAAAATGGAGAGAAAATCTCCATTTAGAGCAGGCTCCAAACATTCTCCTTGTGCAGGAAACTATGGCGGTTAATAATGTGGAAATTGAGGGATTCACTGTAGGTTCTCATCATGCAAAGAAAGGCACAGAAGGTAGACCCTCTGGGGGCCTGATGATTTTGATCGATACCACTTTAAATTTTATTATTAACAACATCATACTGATCCATTTATTATATGCGATATTTGCTTGGATGTGAATCTACATGGTCACCTACTCTTGATCTCTCTTTATTGGAATCCCTCGCAACTTAGCATAGAAGAAGCATGTGAGCTTTTTGGTGAGACCCTCACCGATGCCATTTCTAAAGCACCTCTTGCGGAAATAGTTATTGGAGGAGACTTCAATGCAGTATGTGCTGCCTATAACAGTAACAGAAATGCTAACTCTCCTTACTTGCAGGGTTCTATTAGTAAAGGAGATACGTGGATCAAATTCTTTGAAGCTTGGAATATCTTTCTAGTTTCAGCATCTCATGGAAAATTTACGAGGAAAAGAGGTAATAGGCAGTCATGGATTGATCACATGTTTGCATCTAAAGAGTTGTTGAGCAGACTTGCCCCAGTTAAATCCTCCAAAATTGTATTTGGGGATCATTCCATTATTATATCATCAATAGCAAACTATTTTACACGTTATTTACCCTCACCTCAATTGGCTCTCATTCAACGTGACAGACCGATGCTCTCTATTAACTGGTCTTTGAAAACATGTAGGATGCTAACGGCCCTGGTAAATAGAGACCTCTGGAAAACCTACAGTGGAAATAATATTGATAACTCAATAATTATAAATTGGAACTGTAGGATGATTGCTGCACATCTAGCAAAGTTGTCTACATCCGGAGTCACGAAGAATGGGAGGGAGGGAGAAGGTAGACCGTTCTGTGCTGTCATTGCTGGTCTAAATAGAAAGAAAACTCTAGATATACGTAAAATAACGAAATCCAGGCTCAGCATGTCCCAGAGCGAATATCGCTTACAGAAATAAAAATAGTGTTGATTTACAAAAATGCTCTTAAAGAGCTACGGATCTTAAAGAAAATTTAACAAAATCAAAGAATTGTTAATCTGTTATGTAACAGGAAAAACAAAGAAATCTGGAAAACGATAAGATCTCTCGAAAAAGAGGTGCCTCGAGATTTCGAAACTTGCATCGACAGCTCAACATGGTATTCATTCTCTCTCGAAAAATTTGCGCTGCCCGTTGAATTCTTGGCATATGAACACCCTCCTGACTCTCAGTTAATTCCAGATTGCTGTCCTTGGAACAGGAATGATATATGTGCTGCAATTTATAGGCTCAAAAGCTTAATTAAGGATGATCCACTGTTTTGGTCTGCTATGTTTCACAGTGTCTATCAAGAGATATTTTGCTCTAAAGAAATTCCATGTTCTTGGCTCACGTCAATCATCATCCCTATTCATAAAAAAGGCAGAATCTCGGATCCCAATAACTTCAGACCAATAGCAATTATTGACGTGGCAGCCAAAATCTTTGCTGCACTAATTCTTCAAGAGCTTGAAAGCTTTGCTGCTAGCAATAACATTCTGTGTTCCTCTCAAGTTGGTTTCCGTAAAGGGATGGGAACGCTGCTTAATGCAAGCATCTTGGCCCATATTATTGCTCACGCTACAGGCTCTGATAATACACCTATCTTTGTGGCGTCCTTAGATCTAAAACCAGCGTTTGACTGCTTGATTAGAGGGAAGTTATGGGAAAAACTTCAAAGAGCTAAAATACCACAATATCTCATTATACTGATAGAAATGCTACACTACCAAACAAACTTTAAAGTAATAATAGATCGGTTGGGCTCTCTTACTCAGGCAATACCTTCTTGGATAGGGGTGAAACAAGGCTGTAATCTCGCAGCGATTCTTTTCAATTTATATCTTGCAGGAATCCATGAGATTTGGGACAAGGAGAAATCATTTCCGATTCGTATTGGATCGTTTTCTTTGTCAGTGCTTGCATATGCGGATGACATTTTGCTCTTCGACCGCACACAGGCTGGGCTTCAACAAAAACTAGAAAGCTTTTTGGGTTATTGTGGAACTCATAATTTGTGGGTGAATCCCCAAAAATCTAACAATTGATTTTGCGAACAAAAAAAAAAAGTGCGTCATTTCACATGGAGACTTGATGATGCCCCGATTACGACAGCAATGGAACTTCCCTATCTCAGACTTATTCTAACAAAAAACAGGTCTTTTAAAAAGAATTAAGGAAGTGCTTACCATTAAGGCAACTGCTTTGAAATGTCAAATGAAGGTGCTCCAATATAAGATCTGCAAATTCTCATCGATACCTCTGCTAGAATTTTATCTGAAAAAAGTAGAGGCAATATTGCTGTATGGTGTAGAGTTATATCTTTGCGATTTGGGCCCGATATTAGATCAACTGCAGGGGCAGATGTGGAAATACACCCTTGGTCTACCCTCATCCATGCCAAACGCGATCGTTAGACATGAATTGGGATTGAACTCCTTATCCGCCAAATACAATTGGAGACTACTTGTGAACTTTGCGAAAATTTTATATCCACCAAGAAATTCATTATACATAGATTTACATACTATGATGTTGAAAAATAATCCACTATCCATATTGCAATTCAAAAAACGCATGTTAGGGATTATGGAAAAGATCAATCTACCATGTGAGGATCTTGAACTCTTTCAGGAAAAGATTTAAAAAAAAATGTTTCAATCTGATTGGGTGGACACTTGCACGAAGATTGCTAGTTGCTCTTCTTTTGCAGAATACTATGAATTTGTGCACAAACAAGTACTACGCATGGCATATTTAACTCTATGTCCTTGCCCCAAGATTCGTCAAACTTTTATGTTGTTTAGATTTGATTTGTTACATACACAGGTTAGACAAAAGCATTGGTTTAAGCAAGCTGCAGATGATGCTTGTGAAAGATGTCGCTTTTGCAAGCAAACAGTAGAGTCCCTTAAACATCTCTTCCTTTACTGCATTTATTTTGAAAATGCGTGCTGTAGAATGATAGAAGCGTTTGTAGATGCAAATACGATTGAAGGGAGGGAATGGATTTGGATTAAAAGCATGTGGGGTACGACAAACGCCTCGATAATTCAAACTACACGACTAGTAAAGGCCATCGAATTTGAATTGACTCAATTCCACAGTCTAACACTTGATAGTTAAAAAAGTAATGCTAACGTATTGTTTGTCACACTTGTATGTAGATGTTCAGTCTTGGTTTAATGGACCATTGTTTTTAGTGGAGTTATTGTAGGTCTATGGAGCCTCTCATGACTTTTTGTAGCTGTATTGTCATGTTGATATCAAGCTTGTGTTGTTTGTAATAGGTGATTGAACTTAATTTTTCTTTTAGTTTGTGAATTGTAACGTGTCAATATTACAAAGGATCCGAGTGTAAACACAAAATATTTGTAAAGGTCTTGATGTCTTTTGGATCTTGACTAAAAACAAATAAACAACTTTTAAATAAAAACAATTTTAAAAAACCAAGATCTCTAGGATTTATAGCCTGCTGGACAGGTCCCACCCTGATGAAAAATGAGTATACATGGTGGCTTGGAAAAGGGGCCTTCAAAAAAGAACTCCCCTTATACTCCTCGTCACAGGCCAAAAATAAAAGCTGCAAATGTACTCTCAATACAGACAATTCTTCCAAGGTAATGCCACACTGGTACTTTCCCCCGAACCAGCTTCACAAGCTCTCCTGGGGGTACTCGTCATTGTGTTGGAGGAGTGGTGGCCAGATAGACACTTTGGAATCATTTCCTCACTCACAATTCTGTTCAAAGAAGATCCTTGTCCAGGGTTAAATGGTTTGGATTCAGTCCTCCCTGGAACAGCAAGAGGAATTCTATACTTTAAGTGTTCTATTTGCAGGAGGATGTGAACCAGCTAGAACATCGCACAGATACAGACCAATGGGATACTATCTGGTTTAACGGGGAAGAACTGGTGGCAAACCGTGAATACCATGATCACAGAATTGACAACTATAAAGGGTACTGTGGAGCGGCCGATCAAAGTCAGGAAAAATAGGTATTGTATTATCAGGTCGATTCTACAGAGCCCAGATGGTTGCAGTGAATGTGCAAGACAGGGAACGGGGACTGGCTGAGACCCATTCATGTGCTTTATACTGCATGCACTTAATCCAGAGTGATCTCGACATGGTGGACATTGTGCCATCAATTCCTTCCGAATGCTAGTTTTTCACAGTGCAGGAAAGTAGGCGCATTCTGCAGAAATCAAGCCCTCATGGGGTTCAGACCAGTTTTGGGTTTATGTGCACGCAGCTGGCAAATCAATTGAACAGGCAGACATTTAGAAAGGCCTGGAGTGTATTTTCCCCCCAAATGTAAACTGCATTGAGAACAAAGCAACAGGATTCCCAGACATAGGTAATGGAGCAGTTTTGAATCATATTCACTTTGACGGAGCAGAGGCTTAATACTAGGAGCAGCGATTTAGAAGCAGGGTGTACAAGGGGCAGGCACTCAAGGCTTTAGCACTGAGGTACTGGCTAGTAAGAACTACTAGATAGAAAGATACTCATAAAAATATATGTTTTTAGAATATATTTAATCATAATTCAAAGCTCAAATGGTCTCACCAGGTCAAGATTCCAGTTATCCCAATTGAAAGCTGCTAAACCATTCTCCGAAGAAATATTATTAAATGTGATATGCCGACCGACATATGTTCTGTTGTGCCATTTCCCTCAGTTTCAGGGTCATGACCCTGTCGAGGGCAGGAGGGGGGGGGTTTAAATAGACTTGGTTGTGTGTACCACACGGCCACACAATGCCTCATAGTACTTGTTCTGGACAGAGTTCTCGTCGTTTTCAGGACAGTAACTCCCGAAATGCAGCTGGGCGCAACCAGGAAAATCTGCACCAACACTAGGATGGAACGGAATCGAAAACAAATGCAATGATCTAAGGTTTTTCTTGCCAAACCGCGATAAGACACCAAACACCCGACCTACCAATCACAGATTGACCCCTGGTGAATGGCGAGGAAACCAAAAGCAAACAGAATAAGAAGAGACTACAGGGGAGCAGGAGACACAGAACTCTTCCCTAAACCAAAATCAAAGAAAAACTAACTAGCACATGAAGAAAGCCACAAGAAAAATCAGTAGAATACGCACCTTGCCGCTACCCTGCAAATTGAGATTGAAAAGCAAGCTAGCCAAGCCGGGATTTTAAAGCTTTACACTTGTGTAACAAAATCCCTGGGGAAAGTAAAGCCACAGAGTAGCCTATAGAGTCAAGCGAACGCCAGAATCAATGGTGAGGGGCAGAGTGAGGAGGGGCAGAGTGAGGAGAGGCGAGAGCAAGGGAGGATAGGGGAAATCTAAAAGGATGGGACTAAAGAGATTAGTGAAAATACTTGCATACAGCAAGAGTATCAACGGGGAAGGAATGCTGTTATTTGACAAGGTTGAAAGATTGAGGAAGGTGGGTGGGGGATGGGGGGGGTTCTCAGGGTATGAGGTTTAAATGGGGGCTCTTCTGTCGATACCAAAACATTTTGTTCAATGTTAAAATAATGAGGATGATAAAATTCCATATGTTGTATGAAATCATTTTGTAGTTTTCCATTTTTCAGACTTACAACAGAGATGGAGGATGCGTTCCGAATGACTTTTGGATTTTTAGGATATCGTTTTTGTTACTTAGTGGACTAATGAAAAACTCGGAAAATGGAATTTAAATAGGGGGAGGGGGAACGACTGGAAGACCAGTGAACAGACTGTGAGAGAGGTATACCATTGCGAGCAGGAGGTCTGTGTTACAGAGAAGACATGAAGTAAAAGGCTTGGTGAAGACTCAGGCCAGCGGAACAAAAGAGGAGAGTGCATCCCTCCGGATGCTGAGTTAGGGTGGGGGGCGGGAAGCCTACGATTAAACAAGACCCGAGAAGAGAAGCGGGTAGTGGGACTAATGCAAAGGGAAGAAGAGTGTGAAGGAGAGTAAGATTATGCTTCAAGCCACCTCTTACAGTTACCATTAGCCCACCTAACCCTCCATTTCAACTCCCCAACGTATTCCCTCGTGTGGTTCTTTGGGGAGTTGCACTTCTAGCATTTGGAGATAATGTACAACTCTGAAAAATTGGCTGGTGCGTGCTACACCTACAGCAATACGGGAATCTGTGTTACAGATGACCAGAGCACACCAACACTCCAAGACAGCTCAAGGGCTTTTATTAGAACTATCAAGGGGTTCCAACTAAGGGATGTCCCTCTTTCTAGCTGCCCTGGGGGCTTCCTCCACCCCATTTTTAAAGCAACAACCTATCTCTAGAGCAGTGGAGCGCTGTACAGGGTGTGGGTAGCCAGCGTTAGGGCTGGCATCTTTAAACAGTAGTGCAGTACTGTAAACTTCCCTAAACGCCAAGATGGTCACTAGAGATCGGTAACTATCTAAAATCTTACTGGCTAGAGGCGAGGGCCTAAAAAGGCAGAATTGTCCATCTTACTCCCTCTGGGTTCTTCTAGGTGGATGCTAGCCTGTTCTGTCACAATTATGGATGGTCTACAAAACAGTAAATGGTGCCTTCCAGCCACTCCGGTCTCTCCAACTCTCAGCCGAGGTTCCTTTCTTTCTTCATTCCTTCCGCTACCTTTTACTGCCACTGCTCCTCTCCCTCTCTAGTCTGTCCCCTCCAATGTTGATCCTTCTCACATCTACTCTGTACTCCTGCTCTTCACACCCATCTTCCCGTCCTCTCCTCTACCATTCAGCCCAACTTCACGCTCCTAGACACTTTTTTCACTCCATCTCCCTTACTCCCTGTCACAGGTGGCACAAAGATCATTCTCAATCTCAGAAGTGGTTCAAGGGTTTTTATTGAAATACCTATGGGTGCTATGGTCCACTCTCTCGCGCGCTGGCTCCTCTCCAATCACCACCTCATCCCAGTTGTCCTTAGCCCCAGGTTAGTATAGAACACTGGTTTCTCCCTCATTATACTAAATTGAAAAATGAACTGAGATATCAAACTAAAGGCCTTTGGCCTTATCCCAACTCCGAGTTCTTGGTAATGTTCCCTACTCTAGCTACCGCTTAGTGCTCTATAAGGATAGGGAATTGTGCATTTCAGATGTTCAGCTCAAGTCAGGATACTTGTATCTTGCTCACCCTCTCCTGGTCCCTTCTACTCTTCCCCCTTCAACTCCACCCGCCTCACTCTTTCCTCCAACATCTCTCCTTCTGGGCCTTGCCTTCACCCATTGATGTTACCACCCATACTCTCTGATCCTACTATGCCCTTCTCCCATACCAAAATCCCCGCCTGCTCACCAATACTAGTCAGACACCCTCCTTTCACACAGTACCATACACTTCAGTCACTCCTTACACAAACCCTTCTAACCATGCAAGCTCACATTACAATACAACCTTCACTCCCTTGCCAATACTAGAACTTCTAGAGAAAGCTCAGCCACATTACGCTGCTCCCTTCTTCCTCGTGCTGGTTTCTTTGTCTTCCACCTCCACAGACCTGCCCCAAATAACCAACTCTTCCTACTTCTCATTCTCATTTTAGACCCCTCCCCAGATTGGTTCTCTGTCCCTGGACAATCTGGCCACGTCCTCCCCAACAGGAACATATTGGCTTCAGCAAAGGTTACAAAGCAGTGGGCTAAGCCCTGCTCACTTCCTCTGCATGGGCCACATTGCGGACCAGGAGGTTTACTGTTCAAGTTCATGTTATGGAGCTTCATCCCTGTTGCAAAGGTAAGCCTCATTTGTGAAGGAGTTTGTGTCCCCTGAATTTTTCAATGGGTCATCTATGGCGTTTGCAGTTACACAGCAGCAACAAGCGGCTTCTCTGCCGTGTAGGATAGCGCTGCGGTACTCTTCCCTCTCCACTGGTCCGTCTCCACCTGTGGTAGATTGTAGAATCTGGAGAACTGGTGGCTTGTGGTCTGGTCCTGGTCTTCCTTTGTGGAAAGTTTTTTGAGGAACCTGTTGGGGGTGGGGGGAGGTTTCCTATAGTTGGACCTCAGCGCCCTTGTATGTACCTGATGATTTCCTTTTCAGAGTCGCATGGAAGAGTAACAACAAAGTATTTGGTTCCTCTACTCCATTAAATTTCAAAAACAAAGTCTTGCAGTTACATTGACTTAGTCTCATGCGCCCACGTTTTGCCGAAAAAAGAAGACAAATGACCTCTTTCCTCAGTGTTCCAATATGTTTTAGGTTTTTATTTTTCTGTTTTTTTCCTTTTTAAAAATTATTGTGCATTTGACAGTGCCCTTTGTGATAACACATGTTTCGACGATCTCATCGTCTTTTTCAAATCAGGGCCAATGATGCTTGTTCCAAAGTGTACTTTTTATGTCTTTGGTCTCAATTCATGGGTTAAATCCCAGACTTATCTTTAATGTAAGGTCTCGTGCAAAATAGTCCTCGTCTTGTCTTCCTTTGGCAAGCGTACACTGCTGGATCATTGCTCTCCTTCGAATGCTGCTTGCTCATTGGGATTGTTTGGTACTAGGTAAAAAAAGAGAAAGTACTGGCAAGCATCTTGTTGAGGAGGTATGGCATGAAACCAAAGCTGGGCTGCACCAAAATAGACTGTCAAGGGGCAGGAATTGGGGCCCGCTCAACTGCCACCATTCTCCTCAAGGGAAGGACTGGCTCTGGATTACTCCCTGGTAGGCCTCCCAGGATAAGAAAGGTTCTCATCGCCCCCTTGACCAGGCCCAATCATTTCCCTTGCCACATCATCTACTCTCTCACTTAGTGTCCCTTACTCATGTTACTCACCATACACATGCACTCACACCCAAGTACCACTTTCTTTTCCCAACCAAAACCTAACATTTGACACACACTGCTATTCTCCTCTACCTCTGCTTCGCTGTTCTTCCACCACCTGGTCTCTTGGTCTACTTCCACAACACTTGACCTTACGTGAACAACTCACACTCTGCCCATCACCTTCCTCCATGTTCTAGAAAAAAAGATTTCTAAAATGTATGTCTAAAAAACATTTTGCAGACTAGAGTGCCATTTCCACTGGCTTTTAATAGGCTTACTAACCGCCTCACTCCTCTTTTTAATAGTGGTTTTATCCATCGACATCTAGACCTGTAATACATGGGACAAAAAAAAAAATAGAAATTCATAGCCACTATCACTTTTTACAAGCAAGTCATCTTTGGCTTTTTGTCCCATGAAGCGTCTAGCCAAGATACGTGTCCCTACCTTTTTTTTTTTTAAAGCCCTTTTCATCTCATGACGTACTTCACTCGATAAAGCACCACATTTATTCCAGAGGTCAGCTAAATTTGTTTTAGTAGACCAACTAATCACAATACCTTTCTCTGGGATCATTTGCAATTGACCATAACATGTTAGGGAAATCTCTTCTATAGCATTAAAGAAAAAGGAGGGGGAAAATCGGTAGGTAAAATGCTTGGTTGCATATGTACTAGTTTGCCTAGTTTGACAGTGGCGTCAAAATGTTTTGTTCCACTACTTAAAGATTGGTCAAAGTAGCATAACCCCAAAGTTCTGCTCCATAGACTGCAGCGGCACATGCTATAGCCTTATAAACTTCCAGGGCAGGCTGAATAGCTTTACCAACCTTTTGAGAGGCAGATTAATATGTCAACCATAGCTTCTGCCCCTCCCCTGGCTAAATATTACACAGGATAGAAGCGTTACTCACTAAGGCAACGGTACCAACCTTACCCCACACAGGTGCAACAGGAGATGGACCCAATCTAAGCTGAAGATGGCAAGAGTAATCAAACTAATGTTGTTACAATAAATGTGCATGCATTAGACATGAAGCAAGTGTGCACTCAACATGAACACATACATTGGGTAATGTATGTGTTTATACGTGAAGAATATTAATGTTCCATGTCTCATGTTTGCTTTTTGTAGGTCGCCTAACAAAAAGACGTTTTTCCAGCCGACACTGCTTTTGGGTCCAGGCCAGCCTGTCCGCCACTGAGTGCACTCGTATGCGGCAGGTGCGTGACAGTTTGATTTGGGCACAGAGCGATCTTTCTAAATCAGCCTTTCATAAAACCATATTAACATAGCAACCACAAGACAAAGAATACTAACCTAAGCAACGTATAAGCTGAATGTAACATGAACACGCTAATACAGCGCACCAACATAGAAAGCAAGAGTCTAGTGGGCAGCCATCTTCAAAATGGAAGCCACAACATTCTTCCAATTAAACAAAAGGCTTCATAAGAACTCAAAATGCTGAATTCACAGAATGCAGATATGTGCAACACTCAGGCAGTAGCTGGCAACCAAAGCCAAGGTTACTGCAAGACAAGGTAGGGCAAGAATGTTTCAGCGACGACACAGAATATCGATTCCCAGGATGCAAGAAGTAAACTTCCCAGATTAATTAGGGTTTAGATGAGCACAACTGACCATTATTAGGCAGGTGCAAGCAAATTGCAAGTCAAAATGACTCCACCCAGAACAACTGAGTACTGTCCCCAGTGGTAAAAGAAACTACAACATTCACATGAAGAGTAGCTAAAACCCCCATTTAATGCAGGGTAAAAATAATTGCAAGCACAGTCCCATCACACGTGACCCACACTTGGCGAACACAGTCTATTCATTAGGAACCAACACAGAGAGGACACCTGCTGTACTCCCAACACATACACCCAGACACAAGACATCATACAAGGTCAAATACAAAAGGAATCACCCAGGCTCATTGCCAAGGAATAAAGGATGGTATCTTTTAATTGAAAGGAAAAGCAGTCCATGGACCTCTCCACCTACTCCGGTCTGGCTCATGCCTTGACCGGTCAAGTGTCCAAGGTTGGATACAAGAAAGGACAACAGATCAAAAACCCAGTGTTAGGCTGCTCATTACATATTAGGCCAACCAATAATTAATTGTAGAATTATATAGTTTTAACCTTAGCAATTTAGTGTTCCAGGTGGAGCCATCAGATTGTCACCAAATGGAATGGTTAACACCTACAGAGTGTATATGTAGCCAATTCCCTTAATCAATCCCCAGTCCCCATAACTTTTGTATCATGAGATTCTGTTCTAAAGTCAGTAACACACGGACGAGTACCGGTTTGAGTACTGCTTACCCGCTTTGTCAAGTGGCCGTCGGCCGATGGCCGTTGCCCATTAGAAGGGTTTAAAAGGTATGAGTGCTGTGTTGTGTTGTAGGATGTTTCTGTTTTCATCGATTTAATCTAATACAACTTTTAATTGTAATAAAATGACCGTGCAAGGACGACTGTATTCCTTAAAAACCAACATGCCGTTGGCGGGTGGGTTGCGTAATAATCTTGAGGAAAAACAAATGACGTCCTCAAAAAAAAAAATGGTTGTCACGCATAAATCAATTGTCCTTTTACCACGACCACATGTGACTGGCGGTGGGTGTGTTACAGCATTTAACCCCCAGGGTCTATCTACTCCAAAACAACTTAACAAGGGAAAAAGGCAATTTTCGAATATTTCCAGCTCATGCCTTGATATATTGCAACAAGATTTCAGTCTAATGTAGGGCGAGCAGAAGGAATAATGGTTCCAGAAGTCCTCTCTGATAAAACTTCTGATAAAACTATGTTGGACTCCCCTTGCCATATTCCTCCTTGATTTCATAAATTCCAATCTAATAGTGACATATCTATAGCATCGTCAGCCGAAGACACGGATAAACAAGAAGTATCCCTGTACGCGAGTCAGTGCGAATCTCCTATATCTATTCGCCACTCGCAGAACATTTCTAGAAATGCGTCAGATGGGGATATATCACTTGCTCAGTCAATATCTGCAGTTTCCTTTGTTCAGCCAACACTGCGCCGGACCACGACGAGACCTTTGCCTGCTAATACAGATGGCCAACCTTTGCTACTACAGACAGCATTGGTAGCCATTAATACAACCCCCCCCCCATGTCCATGTTTAAATTATTTGAAACCTTAGATGTTAAAATATCGAAACAAGAGTCAAAAAGGTAGATGAGTTGTTGCAATGGCTCCAAAATATGGGACAGTGTCATAAAAATTGCATACACAAGGTCTCTGGACAAGGGTGTGAAATCAAACATAGGCTCCGGAGCACCACAAGAGGCACTGGGCCTCATTACACGGATGGCGGTAGGGGATTACCGGCACCGGTGCCGGTAATCCCCTACCGCCATACTACGAGGTCCCTCAGCAGGTCCCGTCCTTAACATGTGGTCAGACCACACGTTAAGGAAGGGACCCACTGAGGGACTCCAAAGCAAATAACGGTACCGCTAATAGTGGTACCGTTATTTGCTCCTTCCCCCTTCCCATTGAACCCTAGGGGGGCTCAAATGGGAATGGGGAAGTGACATGGTGAATGGGGAATTACCGCCCCCTCCAACCTTGGAATGTGGCGGTAATTCAGCTATTCACCATGGCGGACTCGGTACGGTACCGGCGGCAACAATGGCACTAATAGCGCCATGGTTACCGCCTACCGTGTAATGAGGCCCACTATCTGTGGAGATGCCCCAGCCTGTGCTACCAGAGATCCCTCACATAATTACACGAGACAAGATGGCGTGAACCCTGTCCGCCTCCCCATGGTTAACACTTCTTGGATTAGTGTACAAGATTCTCTTACCGCCGACCCTACCCCAGTTGGTGACCAGGTTCAGCCATTAGGAGTTGTTGAGACAATACCCAAGGAACCTGTTATACCTATGAAAAAAAAGGAAGAGCGCTAGAATTTCAGCAATAAGAAAAACAAAGACTATGCCTCCTGCAAAATCTGTAAAAGCGTCATTAAATTCCTTTTTAAAAAAAAATACAACAGTTAATGTCAAGGTACCAATTGTCCAATCAAGTAACCAAGCTGTTCCACAGCTGAGCGCAAGTGTTCCATTGGTGTCTGATTGCTTACTTCCTTGTATTCAACCGACTGTCTATGAGCCGCTAGATAATCTAGTTAAAGAGACTGCACGCGTAGACGGTGCAAATATGCAGGAGCCCTCAATGCTCCAGTCTGTATTAACACCTGCAACTAGATCCTCAGAGACCACTTCCCTAAACAAATCTAATTTACAGAGAGCAACAATGCTGAGTGAAATGCGCAAAGCACTGGACTGTTATTTAGATGAACGTGCTCTTGGTAAGCTTGATCAATCAAATAAATGCTTACCAGATGCACTGGGGAAATCCGTATCTTGGTCTAGCTCAGTGACAGATCGAGCAAACATAACAGCCAGATCAGTTAACACCAATCAGAACATAATACCTCATACAGCTCGAAATAATGCTCCAAATCCTAAATATAGGTGGGAAGCTGATATTTCTTCTAATATCAAGGTTCCCAATTTGAGTACCAGTGTGTCCCGGACTGCCATTCTTTAATTCTAAAATGTCGAGAGGGACCTTCTGCCTCATACAATCTAAATAGACAAAGTGTGCTAAATATATTTAGCAATGTCGTAGAACTAGAAGATTTAGTGTCACATGACATCGCCAAAGTCGAGTACATTTCAGATGCTGGCACCTCGATTGTGAGACTATGGATCCCCTCGGGCATAGTTCTAAATGGGATTATGGATGGCGAAAATGGCTGTGTTTGAAATGGGGTTTCTACTTGCTCAGGATCCAGAACGTATAAATAAGCGAGGTGAAACCCTTAGTCATCAAAATCAGATATATACGAGCCTACGTGAAGAGATGCACAGTGGTAACAATTAACCATAAGTACTATCCAGACATTCTTTTAAGGTTGCAGGTTGGAATACCCAACGTCAATCATCTGCAGACCTCGATGGAATTACTTTCTGAACATTATGCAATAATTGCCTTGCAAGAGACCTGGTAAATCGAACCCCCAATATGGGATAATTTTGATATAGTTCTCTTACCAGCGAAAGTTGGAGTGGGCGGACGGCCTTCTTCGGGGTTGTGGTTGTTTATAGCGGTCAATAAGAAACATGGCCTTAAAATTGAAGCTTGGAGAAATATTAACATCTTTATCCAGCTGGTAAAAATTACTTGTTTAAATCACGTAATAGCATTCATAAACATTTATCGCAACCCGGCTGGCTTAACTGACGAAGCATTTTTCCAAGGTTTGACAGCGTTATTAGATCTGACAGTAGTAACTGATGATGTTACAGAAACTATCATAGCTGGAGGTTTACACTTAGATTGTCTATCCACTGGCATGAAAGGTAAGATAAAAGCTATCTCTAGTTGGTCGAATCTGATGAAGAATAGGAACTTCTGTATGGTATGGTGCAGTTGAGGGAGAATACCTCCAAACCATACTTGGCAGTGCGATCAAAGCCAAAGCATTATCAGCATCACCTTCTGTCCCTGCAGTTCAATTGGTCATCTGAAAGCTTAATCAATGAGTGGACGACACAACATCTAGAAGTTAGCACCTCTAAAAATCATCTGAAATGGTCCCAAAGAAATCAAGTAATAAATAGATCCAGCAACTCCGATAATTTGATCAACTATACTGACTTCCTGGAACCTTTTAAAAACACGATTGTTCCAAATTTGACCAATAAATTGCATAAGCATACTTTTGATCCGGAAATCAAATTGCGCAAATCTCAATATCATCAAGAGAGGAGACAGATAACTGAATTTCATCAACCCATGTCAAGCACTAAGAACTGCTAAATGTAGATATCTAAATTGGATACTTGGCCGTCTTGCTTTAGTCTTCCAACATGACAGTGAACATATTTTCAAAACCATCCACTCCAAACTCAGCAGAAGTCTGGAGACTACTTAACTATTGTATGACCGCGTTCCAAGCACATGTTCAAACTAGTGCAGTATCGGAGGAAGCTTGGGTGTCTCATTATCTAAATTTGTACGAAGATTCTAATTTCAGAGCTGAACAATACCAGATACAAGCAACTTCTGCTTGGAATATTCAATGGTCACCGATGTTACTGGAAGAGCTGATAAATCGAAGCTCTTCCAGAGCTGCTGGACCCGATGGTCTGCATAATGTAACCTTCAAAGAAAACCCGAAGTATTGGGCGGAGATTCTTCACACTATCTTTCAACAAGTTATGGCACAGCGTAAACTACTGACATCCTGGACAACATCAATAATAGTGCCTATATATAAGAATGGTGAGCGCTCCAAACCGCGAGATTACCGGCCTATTGCATTATTAGATGCTCCCGGTAAACTTTTTGCGAAATTGGTTGTTAAAAGAATTTAACGCATGGACGAAATCTTGTGGAATGAGAGACCAGCAACAAACCCGGCTTTGTTGCTGGTCTAGGTACTTGTGTTAATCTACTATCACTTAATACAATAAAAGCTCAATGCCAAATGTATAAACAATCTGTCTACTTTGCGTTTGTAGACCTACACACAGCATTTGACTCCGTCTCTCAGGGCCTTATGACGAAACTAAATAGAGACGGTTGTCCACCACTCCTCCAGGATATCATTCATGCATTCCTTGCCGATACATCCGTTTGTATACGACTAACTTTAGAAGGTTTACTAACAGCTCCCATCAAGACAGCTCGCGGTTTAAAGCAAGGCTGCTTACTAGCTGCAGCCATTTTCAAATACTTTATACAAGACCTCAGATACTCGTTCCTACACATATCATCTGATGCCCCGGCCCTTAATGGAATTAAAATTACTAATCTGAACTACGCAGATGACATTGTGCTCATCTCAAAGTCTCCAGTATGTCTGGAGTATGTCTGCAGAATTTACTTGGTGCATTTAATTCCTATTTTGTCACGAATCAGCTCGTGATTAACATCAACAAAACACAGATTGTAACATATGCTGCAAATTACAATCATAGGAATAAATGATAAGTGGACAATAAATCTAACGCCACTAGAAATTGTGAATAAATACATTTACCTTGGAATGGTATTTGAAGGCATACAATCTTCAAGTGGCCAAGTGGAGAACATGGAGGTAAAATTGACCACAGCCATATCGCAAGCAAAAATAATTTTACATCGGTATGGTAAATTCACGTTAAAACCAGCAATCATTTTCTGGAATATGAAAGCAATTCCAACCATTCTATATGTTATGTTACTTTGCATTTATATAGCGCCTTCTATACCATTGGTATGGTCTGAAGGCGCTGGTAGGTTGAACGCCCTTGGGAACCGAAGTTCGAGTCAGTAGAGAGAGTAGAGACAGTCAAAGGTGCGTGTGAGCACCGGATATGTGTGCAGCTGGTGTGGCATTCGTTTAATAGCTGCTTCTTAGCGGTAGGTGTGGTGGTTGAGAGGTCAATAGTATGTGTTCGTTCTGGCAGGAATTATCCAGACCGATCGTGGCTGCGTTAAGCCTGAGGAGAAAGCCTGGCTGGGGGAGGGGGGGAGGGGTGTAACCAGCAGTGTTTAGTTAGAGTGATGGGGAGTATGAGGCAGATGTTGGTATGAGAACAGCTATACCGAATGGTGTCATAGTATCGCTGTGTTCTATTTGAGTGGTGGTGTAAAGAAGAGTAAGCGTGGAGTGTGTCGGGTACACTTTTAAAATCAACTTTTCACAGAGAGGCTATTGGGCACACTTCTAAATTCATCTTCTAAACGCACTTCTAAATTCGACTTTCCACAGAGAAGTTATTGGGACACTTCTAAATTCAACTTTTCACAGAGAGGCTATTGGGCACACTTCTAAATTCATCTTTCTTAAAGAGGCTATTGGGGACACTTCTAAATTCTACTTTTCACAGAGAGGCTATTGGGTACACTTCTTAATTCATCTTCTAAACGCACTTCTAAATTCAACTTTTGACAGAGAGGTGATTGGGCACACTACTAAATTCATCTTCTAACCGCACTTCTAAATTCACTTTCACAAAGAGGCTATTGGGCACTTCACAGCGAGGCTGTTGGGTACACTTTTAAATTCTACTTTTCGCTTTTCACTTCCAAATTCAACTTCTAAGTGCACTTCTAAAGTTCAGAACTCCATACTAGTGTGGCAAATGCTAACAGTCACATTTCTATCTAGGTGTAACACGAACTAAAGTTCAGAATTCTAAGTGTGGCACATGCTAAGAGTCCCATTTCTGTCTAGATGCGACGCAAGCTAGGTTCAGAATTCTAAGTGTGGTGCGGCTAAGAATCACGTATGCTAGTGATCATATTTCTGAAATTCCATCTAAGTGTGGCATATGCTAACAATCACATTTCTATCTGGATGCGACGCAGGCTAAACTTTGTGGTTCTCTCGGGTATGGTACTAATTAAATTATACTGCAGGCAGTGATTGCTGTCCAGCACGCAATTAGGCGCACTTGTAAATTCAACCAGGGCACGCTATTAGGCACACTTCTAAATTCAACCAGGGCACGCTATTAGGCACACTTCTAAATTCAACCGGGGCTCGCTATTAGCGCAGACTAAACTTGAGAATTCCCTCTAAGTGTGGCATATGCTAACAACACATTTCTGTCTAGATGCGGCACGGGCTAAGCTTGAGAATTTCCGGCTAAGTGTGGTACATGCTAATATTGTTACACCCGTCTAAAGGAGATGCAGGCTAATCATGACATTTCTCTATTGCTATGGTGCTAATTAACATTGGCTAGTGTGTTAGTACGTAATGTATTACAACATTTACAGTCAGGCCAATAATGGAGTTAGGCAGAGATGACAAATCTCTCTAGGTATGCATGTTGTGATTCTATGGCAGTATGCATTCAGGAGAGGTAAGGTAGAATGACCAGGGCTTTCTGGAGTGGAGTAATTGCTCTACTCCCCACCCATGCCACACTTACAGTTTAGTTGGTGTCCGTTTGCTTCTTTTGCTCCCCCTGCGGACACCTGCAGACACTCCGTGTAGCCGTCTTTCGCCTTGGGGTCCTTAGCGTAGGGGCTGCCCTGGGAAGGTTGGCTTAGGAGCCTTGATGGACCAATAGGGGTGAGGGGGCGGGTTGGGAGGCGGGAGGGGGTGTACCAGGAAGCAGGTTGTAGACGAGCGTTGCGGGAGGGAAATCAGGGGCTGGGGCAGCGGTTTGGGGTTTTAAGAGCAGGGGCTCCAAAATATACAAATTAGGGCAGCAATGCAGGGGCACACTCACCCGTGGGCAGCAGCAGCACAAAGGGGGCCTCGGCAGTTGTGGCGGTGACCTAGGCCAAATGCTAACGTTCACTAGCCAATCAGGGCACATGAGGGCGGATCGGGAGGGGGTGTACCAGGAAGCGGGTTGCAGACGAGCGTTGCGGGAGGGAAATCCGGGCTGGGGGCAGCGGTTTGGGGTTTTAAGAGCAGGGGCTCCAAAATATACAAATTAGGGCAGCAATGCAGGGGCACACTCATCCGGGGGCAGCAGCAGCACAAAGGGGGCCTCGGCAGTTGTGGTGGTGACCTAGGCCAAATGCTAACGGTTCACTAGCCGAAGGGGCGTGGCTATCTGGCCATGGAATAGGACGTGCCGCGTGAGGAGCTCCTGATGATCCGACTTTAATTTTGCCAAAGTTACCCGTTGAAACTGCAACGAGCGCCTAGAACTTTGGGGATCAGGCGTCGGAAGCCACACGCCAGGTTTCGCTGGAGAAGTTCATAGTCCCGGGGAATCGCGAGATATACATGTTTTTGTTGGTACGGCTGTGTGGCCGCTTCGGCACCAAGATGGCGGCTAACAAAGGAAAGGCCTCCGAGGAGAAACAAAACCGATTCCCCGGAACTGCGGGACATGGCTGCGAAAATTGCCTGGAGGAATAGTACAATAGGGAAATATGGCAGAGTGTTCGAACTAGCACCATGAAAGCGCCCGGCCTGGCAGATGCTAATGGAACCTCGGCGATCTGACTGCAGGAGGAGATAACATTGGATGCTTGGGCGACAAGGCCTATGGAAGTTGAACGAAGAGTGTGAGGCCATAGCCCACCCGTAAGACAATTCGAAGTGCCATCTCGAATGTGAGTCAGGAGACCTGGGAGCCAGACCCAGGTCTCCAGACCATTGTCGGGCCAAGGACAGTTCAACAGCTGCACTAAGGTGGAGTCGAACAGGAGTGGAGGGCAGCGCCATGTCGGCGAAAGGGTTGAGAGTCAAGACTAAGCAACCCACGATGGAGGCTTTCACGAAAACGCAGCGGACCCCCTCATCATCGGTGCAGAGCATGGTCGTGACCCCTGCGGAAGACGCCCCCGAAGGGGACAAGCACCAAATCCTGGAGGCTATAACAGGACCGAGTGCTAAATGGGACTTGGCAATGGTGGACCTACGCACAGCTCTAGAGAATAAGATTGATGCTGTGGGTACGGAACTCACCCTGCTACGTCAAGATGTCAGGGCGCTTGCAGAAAGGACCAGTGGTCTGGAAAGTGGGGTGAAGATAAACACTGATGTTAGCACAAGCAATGTGAAAGAGATTCATGTCTTAAAACAGGTCGCCAACCTGGAAAATCGTGTGGAAGAGGCGGAAGGAAGGGCGAGGAGGAACAACATTCGCGTGGTTGGCCTTCCGGAGTGGGAAGAAGGCCAAGACCCCACAAACTATGCGGAAAACATGATCCTGCAAGGGATCGGAGCAGGGAATCTCGCAGGGATTTACGGTGGAGAGGGCGCACTGCGCCCTAATGAGGAAACCCCGGCCGGGGGCCCCACCAAGACAGATCATCGCGAGGATCCTGAATTACAGGGACAGAGAGAAGATCCTCGAATATTTTCATAAGGGCGGTACGATAGAGAGAGCATCCACCAACATCACAGCATACCCGGACTATACGATACTGGTGCAAAGGCAGAGGTATAGTTACGTCGCCGTCAAAAGAAGGCTGAGGGCGGCGGGAGTCAAATATATGCTGCTGTATCCGGCACGATTGAAGGTGCTACACAAGAACAAAGCACTATTTTTTGATACCCCGGAGGATGTCGTCACATGGCTGGACCTGCAGGGCTGCCCGGAACAAGAAGCGGATCGTGATCGGCAGGATCATACCGAAGGAAGATTTTGTGATACGGACATTGTGAGGGTGAGCGGGAGGAGGACCTCGATTGTACAGAGAAACTGTAACTGGCTGAACTTTGAACATAATCTGAGCCTGGTGCTCGACTTGGACTGGAATATAGTGAGTGTAACTGTAATTGGTAACTGTTTGGCATCTGTATGCGTAATGTTTTTTGAAAGGAGCAACAAAACGTGGACGACCTACCCCAATAGATTATTAGTTTCAGCGGCCATTAGGGCGGCTTTACCCTACTGAGCCCCGAGTAGAAGCTTGTGCTAGGCAGGGCTAGATGTGGGGGTGCCTGAGATCCAGGAATGGAGCTGGGCAACGGTTGGGGAGGGTATTGTTGGGGGAGGGGTGGGTGGGAAGAAGGTGGGGGGACGGGAAGTTGAGTGTGTGTGGTTTTGGGGAGTTTGAGTTTTGTTTCAAGCCTATTTGAAGGAATTAGCATGTTGTACTTGTGGTGCATGAAGGGGGGGAATTGGCGGAGGATCGGGAGGGTGCTTACTAACGACCTATGGGGGACCTCAGGATAATAACGTGGAACGTCAGGGGCCTTAACAGTTATCTGAAAAGAAACAAAATCATGATGTATCTGAAAAGGCAGAAAATAGATATCGCACTACTACAGGAGACGTACTTGACGCGAGAGAAGTTGGACCTGGTTAAGAGAAAGTGGAGAGGGACTGTAGTGGGCTCGCCATACTCTGCATACGCCCGGGGTGTGTTAATCTGGGTGCCACCGCATGTCCCGTTCAAATCGACTCAAGAGGTAGTTGAAACTGATGGAAGGATGGCTATATTGCGAGGGCTGGTGGAGAGCAGGGAGGTGTGCATAGTAAATACGTATGCCCCCAACCAAAACACAGCAGCATACTTCAGAGCCCTGTGTACCAATCTTAGTACGTGTATAGGGAGCAGGGTGATCTGGGGTGGGGACTTTAATTGTGTGTTGGATCCTGTGGTGGAGAGATCTGATGGCGGGGTGGGTAAGCCTAGCCCAGCGGCGAGAGCGTTGCAGACACTGCTAACTGATTTTGGCTTTACAGATGCGTGGAGGATGAAACATCCCACTGAGAGGCAATATTCGCACTATTCAGCCCCGCATCAACTGCACACTAGGCTCGATTACGTCTTTGCTACAGCAGATGTGATGTCTGAGATTACCCAAATCGAATATAGGGCCAGGGTCCTCTCGGATCACTCGCCCCTGATCCTCGGATGGCAATATTGCCCCCCGAGGGCAAAGATCCATACATGGCGCCTCCGAGCGGAAGCGCTTAAAGATCCGGTCTTTAGAGAAGATATAAGGGAAGAGATTACTAATTTCTGTGAGGAGAATACTGGGAGTGTTGATTCCGCGGGCACGTTATGGGAAGCTTTTAAAGTGGTGATGCGGGGTGCGGCCATTGCCAAGTCAAGAGGGTTACAGGGTGGGGTCTTGGCTGACCTGCAGAGGACGGAAACTGAGCTAGAAACAGCATTGAAGAGCGGTGATGTAGACACAGAGCTGGTACTCCCAACTACAGCAACAATGTGCAGGGCATTGGGAAAGACTCTGCAATCTCAATTATAGGAAATATGTCGAGAGGCAGCACGCGGGGGGAGATAAGACAGGCCGCCTTTTGGCCTGGCTATACAAAAGCGAGACCCCTAGGCCTCCGATTAGGACCATCATTAGGGAGGACGGGGATGAGGTGGCCACGCAAGAGGGGGTTAACAAAGAATTTGTGGAATATTACAGAGTACTGTACGGAGATGAGATGGGTGACCAACGCAAGATAATTGAAACGTTAGAAGACATAGGGCTGCCCAAGATAAGTGACGAAGAGAGGGAGGAGTTAGATGAGCCAATCACGTTGGAGGAGTTAGAGAAGGTTGTGAAGCAGTTGCCTACCTGTAAGACCCCGGGAGCAGATGGGTTCCCCAGCGAATTCTATAACGTATACAGAGAGGAAATCCTTCCCCCAATGCTAGACATGCTTAATGAAGCGTTTGAGATAGGACGGTTGCCCGAGTCACTGAGAGAGGCGATCATACCACCGCTGCCCAAGCCCAATAAGCCAGAGCATAGATGCGGTTCCTAGCAAATCGATTGCAGAAAGTGGTAGACTAATACATCCTGATCAAACGGGTTATGTCCCGAACAGGAACATAACACACAACCATAGGCGACTTCACCGGGTGGTCGAATGGGGTAGTAAGAATGAGGGTGAGATGGCGATAGTGTCTCTAGATGCAGTTAAAGCTTTTGATTCGGTCAAGTGGTCATGGCTATTGGCTGCTTTGGAAGGGTATGGAATGGGGCCGGGCTATATCAGGGGGGCTAGGATGTTATATAGTGAGCCACTTGCCAGGGTCCGAACTGGAGCGGTGGTATCCGAGAGATGGCAACTTGGTAGAGGCACCAGAAAAGGGTGCCCCTGGTCCCCGATGCTTTACATCTTAGCCCTGGAGCCTCTGGCAATATGCCTTAGGGCACAGTATGATGTGATAGGCATTGAGGTAGGAGGGGAACGACACTTGACATCCTTGTACGCAGATGATTTGTTACTGTACTTGCAATACCCAGAAGAAAATCTCTTATACATACTTGAAGTGATGGAAAGGTATGCAGAGCTGTCGGGTATATCGGAGAACCCCCAAAAGCCTGTCATATTCCCGCTAGGTAGCTATAAGGGGACCCCTGTAGATAGACTACCGGTGCTACAGGTACCATGGGCAACTAGCTCTTTTCGCTACTTGGGCGTAGAGGTATATCACACGATGGAAGAAGAACACAGACATAACACGGAAGTAGCCGTTGAGCAAATTAGGAACAGCATGCAGTTCTGGGCAAGATTGCCCTTGGCGATGATGGGGCGGGGGCTATGCTTAAGATGGTAGTTCTGCCCAGGCTCCTGCATTACTTTAGTAATATCCCATACATAAAGTTTTTCAGTAAATTGAACAGCATGTGTAGGGATTTCCTGTGGCATGGTACCCGAAATAGAGTTGGGTTTTGGAAACTGCAGAACTTTTATGAAAAAGGAGGTATTAGACTGCCTCATTTTGAGGTTTATTATTTAGCGGGACAGTTACAATATGTGGCTAAGTGGCTTTCTGATGAAGTGACCCCTGAGCACAGGGTGCTTGGACAGGACTGCGCCCCGTTTTATTTGAAAGAGATGATTTGGCTGTCTGAAACCGAAATGAGCGGGCGTCCTGCGATGTTGAGGCTTGGATGGAAAATTTGGCGTAGGGCTAGTCGTTTGATGAAAGTCCCATGCCAGTGCCTCCCGCAAATACCGCTGGTTGCTTTGACAGGAGGGGATAATCAATCGAGGGTGATTGTTAGAACCTACTGGGAATCGGTGGGGCTGGCAATGCTAGGCGATGTTTGCCAAGAGGTATCCATTAAGGAGTTCATAGAACTCAATGAAGAGGCGGGGCTACACACCGGCCAATATGTCACGTACATTAGGTTGGTGCGGATGATTAAGAACACCTGGCCAGAGACAGTTTTGATAGAAGAACCAGATGCAGTTTTGGGTGCAATATATGATATGTCCGAAGGAGGTCATGAGATCTCGAGACTGTATGAGATGGCGATGGCTAAGGCGGGGAAAGATTTGACACATCTGAGACTGGACTGGGAGGCGGAAGTGGGGGCCCCGATAGAGGATGGGGTGTGGGAGCGTGCCCTGTCTAGAAATGCCAGATTAAAACAAATACAGCTGTATGTAACGCATAGGGTATACATGACCCCCTTGAGGATATCTAAGTTCCGAAACGCTGGAAGACAAGTGTGTCCTAAATGTAACCTGGAGAACGCTGACATGACACATATGATTTGGTCGTGCCCGATCATTAGGTGTTTTTGGGGAGAAGTGGCACAGAAACTGGCTGATAAAGGGGTTACTCTTGTCACAGATACGGCCTGGGCTTGCTTACTGGGCGGGTTTCCTAGGCCACGGAAACTTAAGCATATTGAGAAACTGAGAAATCTGGCTTATGTGCTTGCGAAACGTAGGATCGCCATGGGGTGGAAGAAATGCCACAAACCCAGGGTGGATGTATGGTGGAAGGACATGCAGAAATGGGCAGAGGCTGAAACGGTGGCATGACAAAAAGCGAGTAGCCAGGCTGATGAGCGGGAGGCGGGCACCCTGTTGGCTTGGAAAACGCTAATAGCAGAATTGTTTGGAGTAATATCAGATCCAACTGACTCCGAAGAGAACGAAACCCAGCAGCATGTGCCAAAAATTGAATGAGATTGACAAATAGGCTCACGAGGGGGAGGGAGGAGTAGCGGGAGCAGTGATTAAGATAATTTGATTATGCTGCTTGTTTGGTTTTTGTCAAAAAAGGTTCACTAGCCAATCAGGGCACACGAGGGCGGGAGGGGGTGTCCCAGGAAGCGGGTTGCAGACGAGCGTTGCGGGAGGGAAATCAGGGGCTGGGGGCAGCGGTTTGGGGTTTTAAGAGCAGGGGCTCCAAAATATACAAATTAGGGCAGCAATGCAGGGGCACACTCACCCGGGGGCAGCAGCAGCACAAAGGGGGATTGGAGTGGAGTTGAAACATTGTGTTCCGATAGGGCATCGCAGAGAGATTGGGATTTTGGGAGAGGGGGTTGTTGAGCAGTCTGGTATCGTGAATTCTGTGATGAATTTGTGCCGTTCCTGGCTAGGTACAGTAATTGGTGATATGCATAATAGCCACACTCCCTCCTTTGTGAGAGGCATTTTCAATTTGTGGTAGTTTTGTAATTTCTCAACTATTACTTGCTCAGCAATTGTTAATTAAGATTCAATAGGACAATGTGAATTAATACTAGATCGCTTCTGAAGATCAAGATTCTCAAATAAATCACATTTTGTTTCTCAAGACACAGAAAAAGAATTGGGTAGTGCATGGTATTAGGATTTGTGACAATCACTAAATCATCAGGAGCAATAAAGTATTCTGATCTAATTTGTTTGCATTACATAATGACCATGCAGCATTTAAAGCTTCCTCAGCCATCATCGTCATCTCCTCCACATGGCCAAAATAGCTATACAAACCGCGGGGGGGCGAGGGTCATGCAACAAAAAAAGGTTTCTTCAATTTCAACATGCTTGTGAATTATGCCACATCAACCAAAGTTTGCACCTAATCAAAGGCTAAGAAGGGGGTAAGAGGACTCAATCCTTTACATAGCAGCTCGTTTTCAAAGTCACTTGCAGAGAAATATGAAATGTTCACTCCGATTCCCTGTATCACGTCTGCTCCTTATGTCTCAGTCTTGCTCAAGTTGCCATCCCTTCTTGTTCATGGATTGTTTCATTTCTTCTTTTCCTCCCAATCCTCTTTCTAGTGATTTTTCTCCATGTGTTCCTTTCCAATTGCTTTGATTTAGAATTTGTTCTGAAGTGGTCATTCTTTTGCTGCTAAAGCCAAGGACCTACAGTTTGTCTAAAAGTAAAAAGTTGAAATCTCTGGTCTTTTTTGATAATACAAGAAGTACTCCTCAGATTATGGCTCAGATTCTGCCGTTAAATCAATCAGTTCCTTAAATTGTCAATTATTCTGTGTTACTCACCACTCCGAATAGGCCGAAAATGCAGAGAAAATGACCTTGGAGATGTTGGTGGTATAAGATTCCGAATTCAGCCTTCCATCCCAGATCCCCTGAGTACAAGACTCAGGCTTCCTCAAAGAGGGGCTCTTTTCCACAATGTACCCCTTTGCTGTTTCAGTTAGAACAGACAGAGATGTCAATTGAGTAAAAGAGCGGGGAGAACACAAACCGCCAATACCAATGCTGCAAAAGAATACCAAGTTATTAGACAGTGTTATTATACAAGTGATTAGAATAGTTGAAATGATTGGACAACTACCTAGATAGATATTGGAGTGGAGTTGAGTTTCCCCGGGATGATCTACAAAGAATAACACAAATGAATGGAAATGAACTAAATCAGTATCGATTCCCACTATAGCTATAGAATTGATAACAACTGACCTGAATAAAGATAATGGAGTAAGAGGAGTCCAGGATACTGAAGACAACGACAGGAGAAAATAACAAACAGGAAAGTTAGTACAGGTAAGTAACCCCCAACGGCACGAGGGACGCACTAGTGCCGGGTTGGTGCAGTTCAGGAGGGCGTTCATATGCACTTAAGAGCAATCTCACAGGAAAGTCACTCAATGTCCCAGAATCCAACAGAAGACAATGTCCATGGAAGACAATAGGTATGTACCAGAGTACAGGAGTATAGTTGAGTAACTGTTGAGATGATCCGGATAGTAGTCAGCAAATTGATGTGCAGAGCGGCAACCAGGAAAGAACCGCAAGACACAGAAGAGAGCCGTATCCAGTAGCGTTCCGAGTCCAACAACCAGACGAGCACGACAGGAATAAAGGAGGAGACGAGGCAATCCAAAAGTCGGGCAAAAGGTCAAAACCAGGAGTTCAGATAAGGATTTGTGTAGGGAGACACGAAGAGGAAACGGACGAAACCGCGTGTAGCTGGTAACGCTAATTAGCAGCAACTAGCCTCTTGGAAGACGGTGGTTTTATAGTCGTAAGAGGGGCGTGGCTTGCTGTACGTCTTCCACGTACAAGACGTGTCAGGTGACCTGGAGTGCGTCGACGTTTGTACAGACGCCATGGTAGCTTGTACCTGGACCATAGAGGAGCCTGTAAAGAAGTAGTATTCTGCAAGGATGCCCGCAGGGAAGCCTGAAGTGTAACATTCTGCCTACCTTCACCATATTTCTTAACAAGCGTGTACATCTGCGTTCCAGTTTTATCTCACAGGAATGTATGTTGCTACCTTTTTATTTTCTTATTCTTCAAGATTACTCTCCAACAAGTCCTCTAATATGGAAGCTTCAATTTCAATGCTATATTTCCATATTCCTGCAGATATTACCAAAGCTCTGCAAAGGTCTGTTTGGGTAGTCCATTGTGCACCCTCTCCACTCCAATAGATCAGGATGCACGTAATCATAAAATGGAATATCACAATACATAACTTGAGACTTCCAAATAATGATTGAATGATATATATATATATATAGCTCGTTTCATAATTGGTGTATTTTTTGTTGCAAATTCTTCTCTGTAGGAAGGATTTCTGCGCCAACACCCCTGTGAGCCATAAGAACAGTCAGAAGATCGAATTTCTCAGCACATAAGGATGCTTGATCAGGTCCAATTTCATCACCTATGGCCTTAAATATGATTTTAACAAGGCTCTGGAACAAGAATATGTTTACACATATCCAATAATGGACTTGAACAAAGACCATCATCTATGGTAGAATAACCATATGCTTCTTCAAAGGAGATGTTTAAAAAAAAAAAAAAAATTTAAAAAACACACGGATAATGAAAGGTCTGTAAATAAATGCTTTAGAACATTTCAAGACAAACAAAAGGAGGTGAGGGCTGGAAGGTTTTGAATTAATCTGAAACCCTGGCATTGCTGTGGGCAACCCTCCAGACCACTGTTCTTCAGCTTGCCAAACCATTACAGAAAGGGGAAAGACCATATGCAAATCAGGCTTGATCTCACCCCAAAAGGCATAGTCCAGCCCAAACTGCTTGGTCACATCCCTGCTGCACAAGACCACAAGCAACCGCAGGCATGTTTCAACATCATCAGTGAGGTGTAGCTTGTGTCTCTAGGCCTAGAATCTTGTAACCTGCTTGTGTGTGAATAAAACCTCACAAGATGTGCCCTAGCTACATGTTTTCTGAGTGGACATCAATGATATTGAGCAAAGATGGGTAAGTCAGTAAATATTTAGTTCTATCAAGAACTGCCCATGTTCCGGATATTAACCAGAAGTTCATCGGAGGACGAGCACTGAAGCCCCTCACATGGGAAACATTAGGTCAGAAGAAAGATAAGAGACATAAGTGAGAACCTGCTACTCAAAGTTCCAACAAAATTACCAAGTATGTGGTGGACTATTCATCAATCTCTTTGCCAACTAAAAATATTTAGGAGTTACTGAGAAATCATATTTTCTTTCTAAAGGAAGCCGATCGCAGGTCCCGTTAAAGACTGTTACTAGGCATGCAAGACCTGTAAGCCAATTTTTCCCAAACACAAAATGTAAATGGCCCAATCTAGATAGTTGGATAACTAAATGCCGCTGCATAAATGTTCTTTCGACAAATCAAATAAACAAAAAACTTTCACACGTTAGTGTCATACGTAAAACTAAAGAGCAGCACAGGACAAACAAGTAGAGCAAAAGGACCCAATCACTTAATCGTTCCCTTTAAAAAGGTAGCTAGGGCTGGGTTAGAGGACGCACATCAAACCTTTTCAGTTTTTACAGGGAAGATCAAAGACAATGATTGTGCATGTCCTACTTCAGTAAAGTGCCAATCCAAGTAGATTATAGCTGAAAAGACCTCCAAGTAACATGGATGTAGGAGGATCCGATTGCAGGAAGGCAGTGCATTAACTGGGTTTTGGCACCTGCTTCAGAGAGACGTTAGGCCAGTTGTTGAGTTAAGTGTCTACTGGAAGTGAGACTGTGTGTGTCTCTCAATCCATGTCTCACTCTGTGTCTCGGTTTGTTCAGCAAGTCACAAGTTTCAGAGTATTTCATTGTTTTGTTGTCAATAAAAAGGAGATCGCAGCCTATACATAAGGCACAAAAAGTCAACTCTGAAGTGTACCATGCGAGTTAAGGGCCTGCTACTGGCGTTTGTGTAACCAGCAGGACAGCTTGGTTTCTGGGTCGAGACAGTTCAGCTGTTCGTCCTTAACAAAACGAATACCATGAAATTGGGCGTTTTGCCAGCTGTTAGCACATGTAAGTTATTACTGCCCTACTCCAAGCTAGCAATCGGACTGCATTCCATAACTACCGTTATGGACTGCAAGTCTGATCATTCCGATTTCAGAAGAAGCCCTCAAAGAAAGTACCTTTTTTCTATTGCATCTTTAACATGACAGGCAACATCCAATTGAACACACCACCTGAAAGCTAAACAGAAACATATTTCCACTTAAATATAGAGAAACAATGTTTTTCCCTTTACACACAAAGCCCGATTACGTTAAAACAATTTCATTTCTACCAGGCTCAACATGCATACAGCTAAATAAATCTACATTAAAAAATTTACTAATACGTTTTGCCCATTTACTTTGCTCACTATTAAACTAGTATTTGTCTTACTTAACCGCCATAATTCCAAAACATACATTGCTACCAACACTAGGTGCTAATCACACAATAGACCTCAGGAGGAGTCATTATCACTTGCCACTTTTACCCTTCCCCAACTTAAGGCCCTTAACCTTGCCTTGGCCATAAGATAAGGATGCATCATTTCCCTGTGACAATAACCTCTCCCTCAGCTGATGAGGCTATATTAACAAAAGCGTATAGAGAAAAATTAGCTATTCAAATTAAAACATGTGACCTATATAGTACACACGTCACTGACATTGGTATGTTGCCCTTCAGCTATTTAAATGGCTTTTTAGCTGAAAAGAAAAAAAAAAAAGTGTGTACATTTGTCCGAGTAGGTTAAACTGAAAATGTTGCAAACCCCGATACTGACACATATGCTCCAACTGTCACGTAAATAGTTCATTAAACTACCGAAAAGTGTGTAGTTTCACAATCACACGGTAAATCTGGCAGTTTGTGCGTTTGCAGAGATTGAGTCACCCAGTCATGCTTATGCCCACGACAAAGCAGATGCTGGGTGTAAAGCATTTCTAAAAATAATAAAAAAACACTGCACAATAACATTTGACTTAAGTTAAGCTTGCAGAGCGTGCATTTCATTTAAAAATGCCACTAAGTAGTACAGCCATATATTCTGTAATACTGTAAAGTACATGCCATTAATCTGAGCCATTCATTCCGATTATTGGACAAGAGCTAGTTGACATCACACCAAGACAAACATTTAAAATTGTTGATGATAAAAAACAGTTGTACCACTCGTTTGAAAGTCATTATCTGATATTTCTTGCGCAAAGTGTAGCAATATCAAGGTAACCTTAGTTCAGTGGATCCCAAAATGTGTATGCTGAATACTTACCACATTCCCTTTAGAATAAAATTATTTTTTTATTTCTGGGCCCACCAAATGGCAGAAATGCTTTTTTAATTTAATTTTTTTTTATATTATTAAGACCAGTCCCCCATACTTTCCTTTTTAAAAGACGTGCAACCGTCCCCCCGGCTCCCAATGGACCTCTGAGCACCCTGGGGCAAACGGAGTGGGTGAGGGCAGTGCAATAGTTTGAATACCTCCGCATTAGCATTAAGATGCCACTGATCATCAACGATTCTGCGTTAACTGAAATGCTGCCCTACAGAGTAATCTTAAAGGAATCCTATGAAAGTCTATGTATAAATAGCTTCGCATATAGCCAACATGAACTAACCTGATAATTGTGTTATTTTAGTACTGCAATTGATGGATGGCAATTCAACAAACGTAGAAGTGATACAGATGGTCGCTGTTCTTACTATACTCCATGCAGTGAGGTATGACTAAAGTGTCAATAAAACGGAATTTTCATGCTAACAAAGAAAAAGGGGACCTTACCTCCTTCGCTCAATGACAATCTCTTGACCACAGGCGACTGGACAATTGGAGACCGAAAGGCGATGTATTCAGACTTTGCAGCAGACAAGGAAAAGCTTGGACTTTTACAAGCGCTCTGATCTTCCGCAATGCAGCTCATCAGCTCTAAACTGGAGGTCGAACACGACTTTAAACCATAATTCAATCCACTAGTTTTGACAAGTGGCGTTGAACAGCTCTGTGTTCGACGGGACAGCCAGGGCTTGGAGGCTTTTTCTTTAGTTGTAACGATGATGGAGTAGGTTGTATTACCCATAGGCGAGTGATAGTCTGTCATCGGCATGAAACGTGGTGAAAACGTCTTTGTTTGAGATAACATGCAGTCACTGCCCGGACTTGAAAAAGCAACAGAATCTCTATCGCAACTTTTTACAGTTCGGTTCTTCAAAGCAACTTCAAGATTTTTCTTTTCACTATTCTGTGGGCTATCAAAATTCCGGGACTGAAATTTAGGAATCTGTAAAATTGGATTACATTCTTGGTCCCTCATTTGGATGGTCTTTATCTTCCGGCAGATGCTGTCCACCGGGTTATGGCGTTTACTGCTACTGCCTGGTCCACCTTCTGTAGTCATTTTGTTCCACTGCAAGTACAGAAAAATAAATATATATGTAAAAGGCATGCCTAGAATACCCAACAGTCATACAAAAAGTTGACTCGCATCCACACTTTCCTAAAAACCGTAAAGTCGGTATGGTAATCTGTTTACACAAACCTCCAGATTCTTTTAGCAGTTGTAAGTTAAATTTTGACTATTTCACTAGGTATACAACAATTGTGGAATGTATTTGCTGGGTATTAGAAAATATATAAAATGTTGAATTGGCACAAATGTATGATGCGTGGGCTGAAATGCCAACGAGGCTTCAATGTCAGTTGAAGCGAAAATGGTAGTGGGACGTTTACAGAATATTTAAAACTGCCTGTATGTTGTGTGGTGTGGTTGATGTTTGTATTTTATGCTCTTGGTTCTAATAACGAGGTATGGGCCTAGTAGTTTATGATGCCCATCTATCGAGCGATTTAGTGAGTGTGGACAGAACAAGCTCTCGTTACTCCCTTAATGAGATTATCACTTGATTTGATTTTAAAAATATTTACAACGCTGAAAAACACAGTAAGTAATCTCCATTTATCCAAGGCACTTTAAATTACAATAATGTTGAAATTGTTAGCCTAAAATTTTAAGTTATCCTATTCTTCATAACATATTCCAGTGTCACAAACATGACGATCATTGAAGTCACATCCAACTTTTCATGGCAAAATAAAAAAAATTGTTCCTCTAACTTGCTCATTCATGAAAGTTCACCAAATTTGGCAGATAACACTCATGTCCAGTTGCTAAAGGTCATCAACCATGCTTGAAAGAAAACCTATTTTTGGCATGTGGCTTTCCATAGAGGCTGAAAAATAAACTCTTTGGCCCACCATCTCTCAAAATGGGTTGCTTCATTTTTCGAGATTTTTAGAACACGCCCAACTCTTACACTTCAGTGCTTTAGTAGTGAACGCATTAAACAATATAAGAAGGAGAAAAAGGGGGGGGGGAGGAACAAAAACACACATCAGCCAAACTACATTCACTTCTTAAGGCAATTCAAAAATAATTAAATCCATATATACGTACATGTGCATACAGTGGGTGGGGAGGGACAAATTAAATAGACAACCAGCATTCCAAACATGGAAGGCATGCGCAGGAAGGTCGGAGAGAAAAGGAAGGCTGTCAGAGCTTACCCGTTGCACTATCAATGCAAATCCTCTAACCTGGTCTGACCTATGACAAAGGTCACCCCAAACAATTCGACAGTCCCACTCCACTTCTCTGACCTCCGAGGATAACCCTACTGGTATCCTTCACATGCTGAACAATGACCACACCAAAGTCATAGGCACAAGAGTGCTTGTGATTCTCAAACCTCTCAAGCCCCCTACTAAATCGAAGACCAGGTAGTCCGATGGCAAGCTTGCCCTCCTCAAAATATCTGACAGAAACTAGAAAGAAAATTGTCACAAAATCAATTCGGACAAGATAAAAATCAACTGCCTGCGTCACAAAAGAGGCAATCGCTACGCCATCATCAGAAAGAAAACTACTCTTTCCCAAAGCCATATTTTGCATGTCAACAAGTCAGCAGGGATCTACAAGATCACGAAAGGACTACAGGCTCCCACTGAATTTTATTCAGCCACCCTTCCATCACAACTCTTTGCTGACAAACCTGCTACCTTTTTCCTAGACAAGGTCTGTGGCATGGCAAACCTGATCACATCTCAGTCTAAAGGCTTTGCGAAACCTACTCGACCACTAGCATAGTGGAGTAGATTTTATGAAGGTAGAGTACGATTTGCATGCTACTCAACCTTTCAAGTTCAATGAACTTCTAGGATGCTTGAAACGTATTTGCCATTACATGCAAACAAACTCGTTGCAATAAATTTCAAATAAAGGTTTGAGTGTGCATAACTCGTCTCCGAGTGGCAGCAGTGCGCCAAGTATGAAGTGGGAATATGGTGATATGCACCATTTTACAGAAGCGCTGGTAACATTTCTGTCACCCGTCGCCATGGGTCAAGTGAATCTTTCTTAGGTGGAGTAGGTAAACTAAGTTACTCAAGCTGTAATGGTGAACCCCAGAAAATCATGTATATTTCCCGTAGGTAGCTATAAAGGGATACCGCGAGAAAAACTGCCGGTGTTACAAATACAATGGGAGACCGGGACGTTTAGATACCTAGGGATTGAGGTGTATCACAGCATTGAGGTTGAACACAAACTAAACACAGAAGGCGGTGAGGAACATTGAAAACAGTATGAGGATCTGGACCAAGCTCCCGTTGACCATGATGGGGAGGGTGGCAATGTTAAAGATGGTGGTGTTGCACTACTTTGCGAATATACAATACATGATATCCAAGCGACTATTTGTTAAAATCCAGAACATATGCAGGGGGTTCATAATGCATAATACCAGGAACAGAATAGCGCTATGGAAAATGCAAAATTCGTATGACCAAGAGGGCATCAAATTACCAAACTTCGAGATTTACTATCTGGCCAGCCAACTGCAGTTTGTGGCGAGGTAGTTATCGGAGGACTCCACACCAGAATCCAAGTTGTTGAGAGCTGAATGTGTCCCATTCTTCCTGAAAGAATGGATATGGTTGCCGAAACCACGGCAAGATGAAGGGACGGGACTGTTACACCTGGGATGGAGGATATGGCGACGGTCCTGCCGAGTTATGGAAAACCCGTCCCTGTGTTCCCCACAGATGCTACTAGTGGCGTTGAGGGGAGTGGATGAACAATTGAGGCAGATAGTCCGGAAGCATTGGAAGCCGTCAGTATAGCAACGCTAGGGGATTTGTGGCAGGATGGTAAAGCAGTGGTGTTCGACATATTGGTGGAAGACACTGGCCTACACCGGGGACAATATATCACCTATACTAGGTTGGCGCGAAAGATAAGACACTTGGCCAGAAACAGTGCTGGAAAGTCAGCCCGACACGGCCATTGAAACAATCTATGGTGTGTTAGACCGAGGCCATGAGGTTACCCGAATTTATGAACTGATATCTAGGGTGGGGAAAGAGGGGAGCCAGCTGAGAAGGGACTGGGAAGAGGAAGCCCGCTAACTCATGAGCGATGGGCTGTCGGCAAGGGTACATGGTTACCATAAAAGAGAATCCAGGAACGCAAAGCTGCAACAAATCCAGTTATATGTTACCCATAGAGCGTATATGACCCCTCAGCAGATTGCAAAGTTTAAAAATGCAGGAACACAAACATGTCCTAAATTTGGAGAGGCAATGTGGGACTAGTTCATATGTTCTGGGCATGCCGCGAAATAAGGAGATTCTGGGGGGAGGTGGCTCACCTTCTGGCCAAGAAGGTGATCCGTCTGGAGGTAGAATCTCTGTGGGCATGTATGGGGGTTGGGGGGTTCCTAGGCCACGTAAACTGAAGCATGTGAGCAAACTCAAAAACCTGGCTAGCATGCTTGCTAAACGCAGAATTGCCATGAGCTGGAAAGCCAGTAATAGCCCCAGGGTAGACGTGTGGTGGCAGGACCTTCAGAAATGGGCAGAGGCGGAAACGGTGGTGTGGGGTAAAGCAGTTCATAGGAGGAGGAGATGAAGAGGCGGAGACATTGGTTGCTTGGCGGCATCTAATAGCCACACTGTCCGGGTCAGACGATGAGACTTGTAATGTGCAATTGGTGTTCACTGTGTGCTTGTGCAATTGGTGTTCACTGTGTGCTTGTATATGGTTGTTTATATTCATTGAAATCAAAATAAAAAGTGTTTAAAAAGTTACTCAAGCTACAGGTCTAGCAGAATTTGAAAGAACTTGCTAGGCCTGGTCTAGATCCAATTGGGTAACCACTACATAAAAGATATGCAAATAGCTCCTTTGCCGTGGCAGTGAAGGAAAACATCCTCACCCTGGCCTGGCACTCACAATGCTTGACCGTAGTTCCCTTTCTCACTGGTGCAGGCGGGGTGGTGCCTACTGAGCACAAAACATCCAACATAACACTGTTGCTAATAAACACCCCTTAGCTGATCCCAATAGGTTGTTCCAACTACTAGCAGTTTACCAATACCCACTTTATGTCAAAGCAGCTAGAGAAAGTGGTAGCTTATCAACTCTAGGTGTACACCGAATCAAAAGGAATCCTATACTGTACCCAGCCTGGTTTCGGGCTTTGCCACAGAACTTCACCACACTGTTTAGCATGAAAGAAGTTTCCCTGTCCACTCTCGATGGCAACTCTCTGGCTGCTCTGACCTGTGCGACAGTGACCCCGCCAATGAGGGAGTGGGGAGGGGGGGAATACAGACCTCTTGACCTGGAGCAGGAGGCCTACGAGGGCGTTTGACAGAGCTAGTCCTGCCCCATAGGCGAGGATCAGGGAGTTAGGAGGACCTAGTCTCTGACCCCCTCTACATGTACCTGGTTGCAAATGTGGAGTGCCACTTGCAATTTCCCCCCGCCCATACCTACCGTACAACAGGTATACCAGTTTTTTCTCTCTTCCCTTATAGCAGACACCCATGCAATAGAGAGCACTGCAGGCAATAAAGCGAACAGAACATTGCTAGCAGAAAACCAGCCACCAGGACACTCATCTTGAACTGAGAACCAAAACGGAAATTGATATTTCCCAAAGCAGGCAGCCATTATGGGACACCAGCGAAACCGCATTCACAAAGGGGATGGGGCTTAAATGGAGTATTATGTTTTTCAATCTCTGTAACCTGGACTAATGGGGAAGGAAGGCAGCGATTGGCCCAGGGAACTGGAGCAAAAAGGACCAAGGGGAGGGGAAGGAGGAGGATAAAGGGCCATGGGAAGACCACAGGAGTGAGTGGTTTGGTTGAGGAAGGCGTACCGAGACCCCAGGTAGAGGAAGGACAGTGAAGCAGAGAGTGGAAGAGAAGGATAGAGCGTGCACAAGGTGAGGTATTGGTTGATTAGAGAAAGATGTTTGGGTGTGCAGGTGCATTTACGCTTAGTAAGGAGAGTGAAATTAGGGAGCGTAGGGGAGTAAGCTGAGTGAAGAAAGTGGCAAAGTGAAAGAAGGGTCACTGAGTGGGAGGGATGGAGAGAAGGAGTGGAGAGTAGAGGAGATTAGTGGGAGTAGAGAGTAGTAGAGTGAAGGAGCATAGAGGTAGGCGCAAAACAGAACACCAGAGTGAGATAAGGACCAGAGTGGGAAGAAGAGAAGGAGGGTGAGTAGAAGGAAAAGAAAGGTGCGAAGATCAGTGTGAGGAGTAGAAGGGCTTGATATGAAAGGTTAGGTGTTGAGATGGATTTCTAAACTCTGGCCTGGTGGACAGAGTTTAGGAGGCCACCCTAGTTATAGTGAACAGTGTAAACTCTGGGAGCTTAGCCAAACCAATCAAGGTAGCATGGCGAGTGGCCAAGGCTTACTCTCAAGAAAGGCAAGTGGGGTTAGGGGTCCACAGTGAGTTTACACAATGATTTAAGGTTACTAATGCACAGCAACAGCAGGCGTCACAGCAGAGGGGATCACAGATGTTGCAGTCGAAGAAAGCCCATCTCAGGATCTGTTGATGTTGGGAAGCAGAAATTCTGCAGGAAGACTACTTGCAGGACAGGCTGAAGACCCCCTGAAGATCTAAGTAAAAATGTGAAATGGCGACGCTTCTACCACGGTAGCCCAAACTGGAGTTGGTCAGTCGACTGAAGGCCCAGGGACACTTCTGAAGGGCCACGAGGAGACATTGAAGATGGTTGTTCCCACCAGTCCCACAAGGTTGAAGCACCAACAAGTGTCTTCTGGGATCAGTAGCCAGACAGGGCTACACCAGGACAGCAGCAAGATTTGGTCACCAGGCCTCTTTGGGACTGGTCCACGTGTCTTCCTTTTCTGCACAGAATACTTGGCTCCTCTTCAGATCCTAGAACGGATGCAGGAATACCTTATCCTAAACTGAAGTAAGCATAGAAACTCAGCCAAACCAATAGATCTGCCCCACACACCCCCCAGCAGCGATCCAATCAGGGACCACTGTTGGTGAAACACGTGCATACAATCCGGACTTACAGAAACCAGTTGGTGGATTGGGACCCGCCAGGCCCAATCCACTTCCTGGCTTGCAAAATACATGCCCTGCACTAGCCCGTGAAAAGCAAGGCTTTCCCAGGCAACTGCATGGCCAAAAAGGACATTCCTGACCTGGCAAACACAGGAAGAAGGCCAAAAACAAGTGAAATGTGGTACGGCCATGTAAGGACACTAGCCACAGTTAGTAGCCAAAAGCTAGAGAGCTAAATAAAAATGCAGTAAAAATGTAACTGTCACCAGCTTAAAAGTAACCCTTTGATCATTTGAACTTAGGTCTAGGGTGATACAAAAGAATCCCAATTGCACTGCAAGATTCATTGTGCAATACGGAAAAAGTTACCCAAAATAGTTAACATGTAAAAAGAAAAAGGGAAACTGTTTCCCAGGATTGACAGTCTGAAGGACCAATCAGTTTCCCCCATAACAAAAGAGGAAAAGGCCAGTGGAGTGAAGCAGAAGACTTCACTGTAAAGTAAAAAGTCACAAGCAGGTGTAAAACTAAATGTTTGGGGGGGCCCATAGGATATGAAGGAAAGGTTTCTCCAAGAGAAAACGTTCCTAACAATCGGGTGTGACCTGGGTATTTGGAAGGCACAGGTTCCTTTGATAATTATTCTTGTGGGACCCACAGTTGAAAGCCACCTAGGAGTCCCCAGAAACAGTAAGTCAGTCAACCAGATTCTAGACAGTAGGGGTTACCAATCTCTAGTGACCAACTTGGGATGTATTGAGGTCTGGGCTCGGTGAGAAAAGAGAAAGTTAGGCGAGCAAGAAAGAAAAGAAAGGAAAGCAAGAAAGAAAAAGGCGAGCGCGAGAAAGAAAGGCAAGAAAGGAGAGCGAGTGAAAGGAAGGAAGGAGAGTGAGTGAAAGAAAAGGAAAGCGAGTGAAAAAGAAAGGAAGGAGAGGGAGAGGGAAGGAGAGCGAGAAAAAAGAAGAGAAAACAGACCCTCAGTTGGACTTCAATAAAAACCCTTGAACCGTCTTGAGAGTTGGTGTTTTCTTGAGGCCATTTGTGACATCCATCAGTGGGTTTCAACATTGTCCTTCACCAAGGTCTGCTACAGAGACTTAATATTTGGCATTGCAGGTACAACTTTGACATTGATCCCCCTCCTTCCTAGATTTGGCCCTTTGCGCTCCCTACCATTCAAATTCAGATTTGGGGTCCCTCAATGTTCACTCATATCGCTTTGGCCGTTTGTGAAACCCTTTGGCCGATATCCTTGAATCCATCTCCCTGCTCAGGTCGCCAAACACTCCAAAAAAAGTCCAGATAATCTCCATCCTGCCTTAAGACCTTGCAAGACCAGATGACCGATAATCACGTTTGCTTGAATGCCACAAAGCTAGACATTCTGTTCCAAGGACAAATTAGCCAGCCCTTCATGGGTCCACCAACTGCTCCTGAAGGCAAGACCTTGGAGTTTGTTGACTTCTCACATCAATGTCCGTAATTGGCCCCATCAGTTACTCTTCCCACACCCCCAGCAAACGGGGAACACGCAGTGCTCCATACTCTTTATAGAACTCAGATACTAAACAGTCACCTCCCAGATAACCTGGTACATGAGGAGCGATGCAGTCGCAGCCATTAACTCTTGGGACTTAAGAGAATTCAGTTCCCCCACTGCTGAGACATAGATCATTTTAATAGGATCTCGTTAAAGTAGTTTGCAAAGGTAGCGGGCGCCCCTCGTTAAAGTAGGCCTCTACATCAATGTCTTAGACAGTGTCATGCTGCATATACAGCTTCGCATAAAACAGCTTTAACACTTCCAGACTATTTGACAGAAGTATGAAAAACACCATGTGAATGTCAAAATGCCATAATAGAAGGCATTCCTGATCACCTATGTTAAGACAAGCCAAGGCAGGGTCTCAGCATAATTATTCGCAGATTCATGCAGTGCCTCCTCTGTGCAAGAGAGCTCACATTGAATGGTTTCCAATAGCCCCCCCATCCACGGCTCTAGACCTATCCTTCCAATGTAAACTTTAGGGTCTCCCAGAAAGTACATGACAATGGGACGGAGCTCAGATTAATTAGCTCTTTTATTTTTAAGTTATACTATGCCAAAGCCCCCCCCCCTTTAAATATTGAGGGCATTTGCCATCTGCAAGCGTAAAGGAATCTCCGAGAGGGGAGTGATCAGAAAGAGTCCTCTGCAGCATGATGCACTCCAAAGAAGCATGAAGAATGGTTGGCAATACCAAACTCAAATCAATACTGCAGAGTAGGCCATGTACCGAGGAGTTCATCTAGTAGTCCCTTAACACAAGGAGCCTCTTGCGCCAAATGCCAAAAATAAGCGATACATCTTAGGATTTCTTTCATGGCTTGAGACAATGGTTGGGCCTGGGGGGCGACATAAGCCGTCTCTAGTGATGTCAGGCAGTGATGTCTTTATGGGAGGGCAAACTGGGCTTGTTCCCCGAGCAACCTTCGTGGGATTCTTGGAAGGGAGCCCCCATCACTTTGGAAGGGGGTATTACTGTGTTCAGACATTAGTATCAATGATCATTGGGGCTGCTGCACAGTGCACACATGTGTTGAGCCGTAGAGACTAGCGTGAGACATGTGCGTGCCTGCAAGCACAGGCTCCGCTCTGCAAGAAGAAAAAAGAAAAGCTTCAATAATATTGAAGTTGAGCAGGTAAGTCTCTGGTTAGATCTGCTACCTGCTCCCTGCAATCCCCCCGACCCCCACCCCATCGCCATTTCAATCTTCAATCACAGCTTGTAATTACAGGCCAAGTGATCACTCCTAGTGCCAGAGTGGCTGGAGGAGCTTGGAAAGATTGACAAGAAAAAAAAACAATTTTGATTAATGAGACTACCGAGTCATGTTATCAGTGCTGGCTCTGCCCCATTAACACATCAATCAGGAACCAAATACCTGTTGCAAGTAAGCCAATGGTATCAGCTTCTGACTTGTTCTGGGCTGGGCGTGTCTTCGAGGCTCTTTCCGTCGTTCCACTACGTGCAACAGAGTCAGGCTGCACGAGCCCCATGTGTTCTTCTAGTCCTCTCCCAACAGTTCAACTAACATACTCTGGGCTGCCTAACCACCCCCGGGGCCCTAGCCTAGCCGAGGTAGTACTGAACCCAGAGCTCTGCTGCCAGTGACGGCCGCCCCAGGTGGCCAGTAAGTCAATGCTGCTGCAGGGAGCATGCGTGCGAGCAGCTGCATCATTCATGATGTGTGCGTTTAGCTTTGAATTGGTCAAATGGAGCCGCCGCCGTGCGGAAATCGCTGTGTTTTATAAACTGTGGATTAATTGGTACAAAAACAAAATATAGGAAACTGTAAGCTGTCAAAGAGTGTGCATTGTGAAGTGGCTTACAAGTGTAGGGCATACTAAGGGCTATATGACTTGCCATATGTGTGGATCCACTGACCATTTGTTAGGATCCCAAAGCACAGGGTCATTATGGGATATCACCCCTAACTGCCCACTATCGCCGATGTTTCTGAACCAGTTCCCTCATGTCGAGCCGCTTTACTAGACGACCACACACAATATGTTAGGAGCACAGCACCCAGTCTCAGTCTTTCACATTGCGCATGTAATCCGATTGCAACGGCTCAGGGGTGGGGTGTGGACGGGCCACGTGTTTTAGAGCTCTGATAAACTGGAGCTGAACAGGAGCCCAGCTCGTAGGAGATAAGGGGGAGGGAGATGCAGGTATCAGTGTCACTCATCACTCATATGCGTTTAGTTTATTGATATTAAGCAGTCATCCAGCCGTGGAGCAGGAGCCACACTCACTGTAGACATTTATGCATAATGCTTACGCCAATAGCACAGTGAGAAATCTGTGGGCTTCAAGTATTGGCTAAAGATGGGACCCTCCATAACTAGACAAAGCATGGACTGGTGAGGAACGGGTTGGGGGATAATTGTGATGTCATGTGAATTGGGTAAGGCCCGGCCGGTTTAAAAAGAGATGCAACACAGGATGGAAATAAGCAGAGCGCACTGTGGGTTCATCTTATGAAGGTCTTGAGGGAGACACCCGGGCTGGGGTGTGGATGTTCCACTCAGAGCTCCGATAAGCTGGAGACAAACAGGAGCCCAGCTCGTGGTAGATAATGAGATAAGGTATCTGCAGACTATCCACGCTAGTAATCATTATGGGGCGGTAAACTCATCTTTGCACCCCAACTACAGCCCGCCCAGCACAGCTGGGAGCAGCTGGAAATGTGATAACGGGCCCCAGGTAGGAGAATTATATAGTCTCCCTCACATAAGGCAGACATCTTTTCTATGTGTGCATGAATTAATGGTATTGAAGAATGTATTTATTCCATTGCATGTGCAGTGATACGGTAAATTGGGGTCAAGTGTAATCGATAGCCAATGCAGATTTCATTGAGTCAGAGATGTGTAATGTTTATATTTTATTAACGAGTAGATAATCCATTTAAAGCTTAGACAAGCATCTGTTGAATTTGATTCCAGGTATGTAATCCCTTCATTTTTCAGATTGGGAGAGGGGACATGGGTTTCAGGGAAGCGGGGAGGGCAAGGCTGACTGTGCCCCGGACCCCAGAAACTGTTCAGATGGCCATGAAGTCAGGAAAAGCGTTCAGGTCCCCAGCCCATATGAAGTGGTTATCTGCAAATGTCTGGCACCTAGAGCAAAAACGAAGAAGGAACTGGGGGGGCAGAGGGACAGGAGGGTCACCAAATGTAGGGTTACATGTTCACTAAGGTGAGAGGGGACCTTAACAAGTCAGACAATTACATACATCTCGCCTCCGAATAAATCTTGTGACATTCAGTTTAAATGTAAGAGTCTTGCCCATCAGAGTAATAAGGTTTCTGGAAATGGAGGAGTATGAAGTGTGGGAATGTATGGGACCAAAGACATGTGCTAATGATTCATTCTGCAATCCCTTCAAATGAAATTCCTAGAGGACTATCTTAACCCCGGTCTTTCAGATAAGCATGAACCTTCCGGACCTTGATCACATTATGGCGGCCACAGACTTTTCAACTGGGATGTTGGAGGCTATTTGTCACAGAAATACACCTGGGGTTTACCATGCTTGGTCCCTAATAACCCAGAGAGTTGTACTATGCCAGCCATACGGATGTAGTTTTACACTAGGAACAGAGAAACATCATCAACATTCCTCTCCCACACCAACTGCCAACCCTCAAACCCCCAGCAGAAATATGCCCTTCTATACCACAACCGGCAGTACAAAGCTCACCTGAACTATGCTGTCTACCAGGTCACCAAGGGGGAGTGCCAGTCAAAGCTGGTAAAGCACATGCTACCATGAAGGCTCAGACACCAAGTCTTCATCAAATGTCATAACTAAACCAAATTGATTTTTCGGCTACTTTTTCAAACAAAAGGAACATATCCCCATTTCTTTAACTTATCAGACATCGCGCTGGGCCAGGCTTAGTCCAAGTGACCAATGGCCCCCTCTTCTAGGTATTGTGACAAGATACTCAATGAACCTCATGAAAACTGCTCATAGGTTTCAATTTATTATAAAAGAAAAATAAGTTTGAAAGGCAATAGTGGTTTCCAAACTAGGGGTTTCCCTGCACCCCTTCAACCACTTTAAAGTGGGTTCACATCTTCCTAGCCCAGGACTCCAGTACCGCCATGATGGGGTTGGTGCAAATGGGCTCATAGAAGAGAAATAGAACCAGTGGGCGCCAAGGTGTGGAAATGTATGCACTGGACAATAGTTCTCTCCATCTCCTACACCCAAGGTCATCCATGGAATATGAATGCACCCAGCCCCTCACAACCCACGCATTTAAAGTGCCCTGCTCATCCCCATTTCACAAGACCCCAAAGCACTAGCAGTGCAGCTCACGAGGGTGAGAAAGCCCTAGCTTTTTTACTTATAATCTGAGAAAGGGTGATCTGCTAACCAAAACCCTTTTCCACTTAACTCCATGCCTAAACCCAAGTGTACACCTGTGACCTGCTGCATCAGTATTCTAATACGCAGCTCCTGCTCTTCAGTCGCACAGAGCAGGTTCAAAGACCACGGGTGTACTGTTTGGCAGCTGCTGTGACAACAAAGTCCCACTGTATTTGTAGCATACCTGTATCAAGCATTTGAGCTCAAACAAAACAAAACATGAAAATGCATATAAATTCTTTTTTTTTTAAAAGCACTTAACCTTGTAAGTCCATTTCTAGAAGATGAGATATGAGGGGCTATGTGGATTCTGCATTCAAAAGAATGGGACAAAATACAGGAGATGCCTGCCTCTGTTGACTCTCTTGGAGGAAGGTGAACTCCTCCCTGCTAGACCGAGTATTTCTCACCCACACCTTCCAGGGAACCGCAGTTAAAGAGGCACTTCCATATCAGAGGCCTGCCTCACACTAAAGGGTTGCACTGCAAAGAGCCTTTGAAGCTGCAGGCTACGAGAAGGGCGGAGTTAGGGCAGTTGGAAAGCACAAGCAGGCTTGAGGAAAGGTTTCTCCATCCTGCATTACTGTGGGTTTTTCCCTCCATCCTGTCCCCTCCACTTCCTGTGGAACAAGGCATTGTGGATAGGACATCAGAAGCAAGGTTCACTTGTCTCGGAACAGGGATTGGACCCTTTAAAGCAGGCTTGCTTTCGTCTAATCCCGTGGTCTTCTACCTATAAAAAGTGTAGCCTCACACTCCTTGTTGGGTGCACTTTTGGACCTTAAGAATATTTGGAAGAACTAATTTAGACAGTGTCCTTAAAGGAGTCCGTTCCAACTCCCACGGCCAGAGGTGAAGGGCATTTCATGGCTTAAGAAAACTCTGCTCCCTACACATCGCCAGCACACAATGGGGGTGGTTTTGCTAGGGATCAAGGCTTACCATTCTGCTAGCCAACCTCCATAGGCCAGGAGAGCAGAGACTGAAAAGGGACTAACCAAGATCACCCTTTGTAGGACTCAGCATCCAGAGAGTTATATCAGCCAGGTCTCCCGTTTTCACTGCTTGAACAACTTCGAATCATGTTTGCCGCTTGTGAACCACCGGGACGTGAGGTGCTGCCTTTGGCACTCACCTTCAAATTGCTGTCACTGCATCATCAAACCAGCTCAACACTGCATCACCCCAGCAGGGCCTCTTCACCTGTCCGGCTCCAGCACCAGCGCACCGTGCAAACAACTTCGAACCATTGGGTCATCGAACCAAGAACTGAATTGCCAGCACTTGCATCACAGCTCAATGAGAACGGCTGGATCATCTTGCGACTCATCAACCCGAACCAGCAGAAATCACTTTGAGCCACACACGGACGTCAAACCTCTGCTGGTGATTCAGTGAATTTCATCGATGTGGAGTTCAAACTGCTCGCATCGAACCAGACTTGATGAGGACTCGCCACCTGGGATCAATGCGACTCACAGCTTTCGAACACAAATCGACACACACGCACAGCTTCTCAAAGCCAGATTCGACCCAGCCGAACCTAAGAACTGAAATTGGTGCTATTGAGAGCCTCTGTGCCCCTGGGCTCTTTTTGAGTCCCTAGAGACTTGTTAAGGCCCTTCTTTCCAAAAAAAGTGCAACAAGATATCCTTTTGAGAGATGTTATTGAATTCTTGCCTTTTTCCTCTCTGCTAAATTATCCTTAGTGCTTACACATTTTCTGCATTTCCTGTCTTCTTTTAGTGACGAGTTTTTATAGCGTTTTGAAAATATATATATATTAATTACATGGCCTGCGGTAGCGGCCATGTAATTATGGTTAAGTTGCTAAACCCATAGGAAAAGCACTTTTTGGGTGGCTTATAACTTCGCTCCCCCTGGACGAATCCTCATCAAACTTTGCAAAATAAGTATATGGCCTGTTTTTTGTTGTGGTCTATGGTCAGGTGTTTCCTTGAATGGGTGTGTTATGCTGTGGTGTTTGTGAGTCCATTCATTATATACTTACGGTTTGACTTTTTGTGGTTGTACGCAGTTTTTTTTTTTTTAATGACATGGGTAATTGGAGCAGACATTCTTTTTTAATCTCTGTGATAAAAGAAAAGATGTTAGTGTAGCTAGTTTATGAGTATTGCATTTTTTTATTATTTGATTTAGTTGACAGTTCAACTTTACAAATATTTTAGAAAATAGAAAAAAACAAGAATTTCAATTGACAATATGATACATCGTTTTCTTACAAATCAATTGTGAAACAATCTTCGCAGTTGCATTCACAGTAAAAGGAGCAATATATGTTTTCTTTTATCTTCATTCTGCATCCTATTACTCTAGATACTTCCTTAAAAGAGGAGGAGAGAACAAGCTTGTAAACATGTGATACCATTTAGCAATTGGTTTCATGATGATTTTATGCTTATTACGTACATTCCAATTGCCAAATGCTATCCAGATTCATTATCTCGTTTTAAATTTGTGAAACTTAAAACCTTTCTGCTCATATAGAAAGGCAGCATCCAAAATGTGAATCGTTGCAATTCTAACAGATATTTTGGCAGAGCCAAAAATTTCAGCCCAGATTTCAGCATCAGTGCGCTCACAGTATTGTGGGGTCATGCATTTGACAAGTGTGGTACGTTGAGACACGAAAGCTTTACAATTCAAAATAAAAGCAACGTTTCTGTGACAGATGTATCATTGCAAAATCGACACTAGTTTAGTTCTTTTTTTGACAATGGCTAGTCTTACCAAGATTTCATTAACCAGCCACAAATTCGGACGTAGTCTTAACATTTTTGTTCTCAAACTTGGGGATGGGCATTTGGCAAGATAATCAGCCATCGTACGTAATTGCTTATGTCGAAAAAGATCCCTATTGAAATCTTTAAGCCCCATACATTTTTCTTGAGTCATTAGCCAATCTAGTTGGTAAGTTTTGACCTTTGCACGATTCGGATTTGTTAGCAACAACTCAATTGAAATGTCTGCATCTGCAAGAGCATTTATAATGTGTGTTCTCCATTTCAAAAGGGAATGGGTGATTAGAAGTTAACAAATACTCAGCTAAAATATCTCTTTTCGAGATACTTGCAAGATAGACATTTCTGTATTGTGTCCACCCTCATAGTAAGTGCTTTAGAAGTACTATAGTTTAAACCAGTGGACTGTGCAATTTGCTCAGCTCCTGTGTTTGTTCTTTAACTAATTGGGTCTGTGGGAAAAAAAATCCATGCTGGATTAAAAAAAATAAAAACATTTTTAAAAAAGTTCTACATTGTGGTACAATAGATTTCAATAGGAGGAATTGAATAGGTGTATGGTTTTTGATTTGGAAGTGGTGGTAGTATTGTTGCAATTAGATACCTGTTGGTGTATTCTAACTGTTTATTTTGGTTTCATTTTAGTGGTATTCATTTATCTGTTTGCTTGTTGCAGAATCTTGGGGCAGTTAGATACTTGTTGGTGTATTCTAACTGTTCATAGTTTTGAGGTTTTGTTGATGTTCATACATATTAGTTATTAAATTTTGGTTTTAAGAATATTAAGTAAGCGTTTATAAGATTTGCTGGTAATCTCTGTTTTACAGTAATGGTACTAATTACATTCGAACCATTCACAATTCTTTTTTATATATGCAGTGTAGTGACCTGCATTGGTTGTGGCTCCTGCGTGGTAGATTATACCTATTGTTGTAAAGACTTTCTTGCCAAGTGATACTTGTCCATGTGTGAATCCGGTCAGCATGCAGTTGTTTTTGGTACCATCTGCGTTGTAACTTAAAAGCATTACTATTATGTATTTACTATGTGTCTGTATTTGTAAGGTGGAGCAATTATCTGAATTGCAGGTAGTACATAATCTGCCATGGTTTGCATTTTGTACAGGTTGCTGAAATGGAATGGATTCACAATTAGGTATGGAAACATACACAAAGCGTTCAGTAGGGACTTCTTGTGCGACATGGCTGCAAAGAGTGCATGTATGTTTCCACATGTATGAAATCTGGAAGGTATGTTTTGGTTTTCCAGTATTTGTATCAAGTACATCAGAAGTTCTTGTGGATCTTCTTGTGTTTATAATGAATTTGACCATTCCAGCACAGTAGTCCAATTCCTGCTTTATTCCAGAAACACTGCAAGTGTTGTCAGGATTGTTGGTTGCATGTCTCTGAAGTACTAACATTTGCAAACACAACTGGTCTGTCCCGTGTAAGTAAATGTCAATAATTGGAATAGTATATTTATTGCTACATTTGCATAGCAATTTACATTTGTATTTGAAAATGTGAATGGACCCGACAGTTCTGTGTCAAAGTCATTTGATCGGAGTGCGTGTTGTTTCTTTGAAGAGGTAGTTGACTGTTTGTGCACTAGATCCTTCTTTGGATGTGGTCCTTGATGAAGTATTAGCTTCATTCCAATGCTACACTTCATACTTTCTTTGGAGGAATTGCTGTGAGATCCTCCATAATTTGAGTCTGAAGTAGTTTTCTTTTACAAAGTTTTGCTTTTTGGGGAACAGGATAGGTTTTTAGAGGGGGCATAGAGTGAACGCAGTCTATTGTATTCTAGAATGCAAGGAATATCAGCATTTACTTTACTTGCATCAAAGTTGATTAGAAACAGTCCATCAAGTTTACTAAGTGTGATAGGGCTACATAGCTCATGCCTTCTTTAAACACTGTGCTACCAATATCCATCAATGCTTTATCTAGGGTAAGACCTTGTGATTTGTGAATGGTGACTGCGTATGCCAGAGTTAGAGAAAATTGTTCTCTGCGTACATACAGGTCTTATATACAGGTCTTTGAAAAGAAGGAAGCGGGCTGTTGAGCGTCCTATCCTTTTAACTTCCGATAGTTTGTCAAAGAGAATATTAACAAACTGAATGTTCTCATCATGTGGGTATGTTTGAAAGCCAACAACTGTACCAAGTGCTCCATTAACTAGTCCTTAGTCCATGCCGAGATTACGTTTAAGCATTACTCTACAGTTTCAAGATTTTCATATTTTCTCCAAACCAGCTGTGTTAAAGTACCAAGTACGTGCAGTTTGTCTGTAGATGAAATTTTAAGTATTGGTTGCATTTCTTTTAACATGGTTTCATTGAATTCTGAACAACTTGCAAAAGTTGGCATCAAGGACATACAGTTTACATTTTTGTGTGCCAATTGTTCTATGACATCAGTAGCATATGACTTATGGCCATAGAGTGCATCGATGTGCCCGGTTTTTAATGTGGTTTGTGCTTCTTGAGATAGTACACCAACTCTAATACTTTTTTAAATGTTGGCGTGTGCGAGGCCTGCAGACTGACACTTTTTCAGTTAATTCTTTGTATTGGAAATGTTGCCAAAGGTTGACATTTCCTATGCTGCCAAGAGTTTTACGGCATAGTTTGTGCCCTAAGGTTTTTAAAATAGGTCCACCTTTAACTGGTGTTAATTGAAGAAGATCTCTGAAAACTATAGTGTTGTCTTCCAAAGAGTTTTTCATAGTCGGCTTTTAGGACCTCTTGTAATCTGAGGTGAATGAAGGCTAACATTAGATTGGAAACCATGCTTACCTCATCTATTAGCAGCATTTTCATCTGTTTGAAAACTCTGCATAGTTCCATTGCGACTTCTGGAGAAAGTTTGTAATAGTCTAATTTGTTTTGGTGGACTACTGGAAGGCATACTAATCGGTGTAAAGTGACACCACTTATGTTGTAGGCAGCTAAACCGTTGGGGGCAGTTACAACAGCTGACAGTTTGTGGTTTGTCAATTGTTGGAGGAACTTGCTGATGATTTTGATTAATAGCGTTTTACCTGGACCAGCTTGACCACTCACGTATAGCAGTATAGGTTTGAGTCTTGGCAGGTACAATTTTTAGTTTCATGCTGCACACCATGTTCAATTTGTTTTGTTATTTCTAGGAAAATGCTATGCTGCTCATTGTTTAGTTGTGATTTTAGTAAAGCAAAGTCTTCTGTAGATTTCTCATACTGGCACATGGTGTTTTCTACTTCAGTCATGGCTAATTCTGCCTCATTTGCTATTACTGGCTGTCCAAGTGGTTCTTGGCTTCCTGTTACAGAAGGTTGACTACTGTCAGGAGGGTCTACATCTAGTTGCGCCTGGAGTAGTTCTTGTTGCTGTTCATTGTGCAACATTGCTTTGTACTGTATAAAGTTTACCTCTGTTATAGTGCTTTCATTTGCTTTGAAAGCGTCTTCATAGGAGTCATATGTATCTAGTAAATCTTCTTTTCTCCATGGTTTAAAATGTAGCAGGGACATGTAATACAGTTCTTTATGTTGTGTTTTAATGACAATTTGATATGATTTATTAAGCTTCGTTTGGTAAGTTTCACTAAGCTGCACTCACAATGTTCCAATCTATCTACCTTTCTTCTTATCTGGTCTAATATTATTTTAGTATGTGAGGTTTGGGACTATGTGGTATAGGCACATGGTTTCCAAAGTGGTACTCCTGTTTGGGTAGTATTTGTCTAGTAAGTTGTTTTTCAAAATGTCTTGGCTGTTGGGATAATTTGTGGCTATTGTTTTTATGTCTTCATATAATTTGAGAACTCTTGCTAGATTTAGCAGGACCAAGGCTTAGCCATACAATATTTTCAGATTTTCCATACAAGGCAGTAACAGTTAAACAGTCTGCAGCTTCATGGCAGCCACATTATCTATGGGAGAGCATATTTATGCCCAAGCTGTACAATTTCTGTGATAGTGTTGTCAGATCATCCCAGAGGTCTTTGAGCTCCGTTTATTCTGCGTTGGTTATGTAGGCTGTGATATATCGTACAACTTCAGTGGAATTGTCTGCAATGTACTGCAGATCTATATTTGCATTCCATAGGAGGGCAATGATTGCATTGTAATCATCGATGCATTTTGATCCTTCGGTTCTTTTTATGCAATGTGTGTTCTTAGAAATAGTGTCAAAGGTAAATCAACTAACTAAAGATATGAAGTGGTTTACTTGACCTGTTGTTGAAACTGGTCTAGGGAAACCAAAGCGGCATTTGGTATTTCCCTTTGTTTTTATATTTGCGACGACAATACTTCCCACATTTGGGTCTTTGAAATTGTAAAACTTGTGCATGAAGGTCACTATGTGTCGTTTGTGAAGGGATTTCACAAGTGACAGATTTTTGGATTAACTGCAAAACAGTGGCATGACTGTCCTGACCAAATTTAGGAGCATCTTTAATCCACAAAAGCATGTGGATGTGTGGTGCTCCTCTAGCTTGGTATTCTTTTCTCCAAAAGAAGTGTTGTACTTCTCAGAGAGGAGGAACAGTTTTATTACAAATGAAGTGTAGCATTGGAATGAAGCGCGATGGAAATATCTTGATACATTTACAGGATCTAGAGGGCAGAGTTTTCCTGGTGTTTGTGTATCTATACTTGTTTTGTTTTTGTTTGCTATGCGTAAGAAATCGTGTAAATCTTCCATGCGTATTCTGCACAACTTAATGTCACAAACCAAGTGGATGGGCCAAGGTTTCTTATCATACAGCGTACATCTGCGTTACGTCGGAACCAGTATTCTTTTGTACCACGCATGTGCTAGAAGATTTTAACTGTAAAACTTCATCTTTTTCTTGCACTTTTTGTAGTAATGGCATGGCGGACATATTTTGAAAATTGGTACCTGATTTTAATGTGTGTGCGCAACTCCGTAGCATAGAGTGCTAGTTCACTTTCAAAGAGAAGATGGAATATGTATTTCAGGTTTTGTCTGTATCTGGGGTCTTCAGAATACATTCGTAAAGAGCGGCATTCTGATGCTGTTATTTGTGTGGGTCATACCTTCCTCCTTTTCCAGTAGGAAAGAGTAGAGGAAAGGCTTGTGCTTCCATACTTTTTTCCCCACATGCTGATTGGAGATCCTTGGCTTGTTGCATGCTTGTTGCATTTGGTAAGTTTCCAGTGCATCATCTATGGTGTCTTTAGAGTGTAATGGGTGAATTGTATAATGGTCTAAAATATTGCATTCTGTAACAGGACTAGAAGTTGAAATTGACCAGTTCCTGACAAATCTTGAATTATTTCGGTGGTTTCCCTCAGGTTTTCTTCAATATTTATTTCTTTGTAGTATTCATTGTTGTCTTTTAGATATTGCAGGGATTCTCTAACTTCATTTAAGTCCACAAGTTGTTGCCAAATTTCTTTGTCTTTTGTAGGTACGCCATTTACTAAGATATTAGACATTGATCTATTGGACGTTGCACTCCCAGAGTGTGTACATTTTCTTTGAGATATAATGGCAAATAAACTAATTTGCCACAAATGCCTTTCAGCAATTCAGAGGTAGGTAGTTTTGCTGTTTTTGGTTGAAGGCGTATTATTGCTTGAAATAGGTGTACTGTTTGAATTATGACGCTCTCGTACAAGTTAAGTTTTTGCAGGGATTTTGGTAGTCGGAATCATTCTAAGTTACTTGTGATAGCATGTGAAGGTATTTGGTTGTTGTCAGGTTTTGCAGTGCAGTAACTGCAAAGTACTAAGGGGTCAGTAATTTCATATTTGTTTTCTGCTATGAGATGGAGAGCTAATTGGAACCACTTGTAATCTTCATTGTCTTCTATTTTGTACATTATGTCTACAGTTTTTGTGCTCGTTTTATAAAAATTCCTGAGGCAACAGACACACAGACACACATGGTTTGGTACTTCAGCAGATGTGCTTTTAAACTTTAGTATTTCTGTTTTGTATGTGTGCAGTGGAAGGTTGCGATCTGTAAAGTTGTTGCAAGTCTGTTGTAAAGTTATTGCATTTTGTAAGTGGCTTTCACTTCCAAAATATTTCTCTGGATATGCTCTATTTCTTAGAGTAGTTCTTTGGCTGTACCATGTAGAAGATTGTTATTTAAATTGGCTAGTGCTAAAGCAGGACTTTTAGCATAGTAAAGTTTATGAACCAGATTTCTTTAGTTGAATGGTGTGTTGATATAATTTTGATATGGCGGAAGGTGCTTTTGCAAAGAGGTCCAGAAATGCAGGCTAATGAAAGTCCTTGTAGAACTGTGCATTTTCGCACTGGAAAGGAGTCCATACTTTATAGTTTTATTTTCAATTTGTCTTTGCCTTTCACATACTGATGAGGAACTGGCGTAAAGATGTGAAAGATTTTTTGAGTATGTTACACATTAATGTGCACACCCATTTGTAGACTGGACATATTGGCTCAGTGGAATGGAGAGTTGATATTAAGTTTTCTGGGGATATATTTGTGAGAAGCATTTCTTGTTCTATAATGGTATTAAGTTGTTCATACACTCGTCCACTGCTATGTATGGCAATTGGATTGCTTTGCTTTTGTTTTTGTGCTTCTTCATTGAAATATGGTTCTGTGCTGGTGGTGCGACTCCATTCACCTCCACAGATGTGTGCGAAGCTATCTTTATTGATATTCCGTTTATTGAGAAGTCTTTTATAGTTCAGTAGTAAGTTGTGTTAGTGGTTTCATTCTGTTTAAAACTAAAACAAATAATGTCCTTTTGAGCAGGATTACACTAGGAGAGCTTCCAGGATTACTTCTCTATGGTGGGTTTTAAGGGTTGTGCTCGATTTCTCTACTGTTTTTATAAGGTTCTGAAGGACTCTGTGACGGAACATTTTTTGTAAAATAATCTTTTTGGTATGCTTACTTGTGGCTGCATCGAGATTTATAGGTGCAGTGTTAGTACTAGTGGTAGCTGCAGTCTTTTTAATAACTGTTTAGTTTTACATTTTGAAAAAGGAGGCCTTGCTGCTTGTGTTTCGCTTAGTGACTGTATTAGCCGTTTTGTTTGAACTTTTTGTATACATTCTGCTAGAGGTACTTGCTTATTTTGAACTAGTTTTGATTTGCTCTACTTCTGCCCCTTTCTACGGAGTTGCTTTTTGGTAGGCATTCTTTGGGGTCTGTTGGAGAAAAAAAGAAAGTGTGGCTTGGGACGTTGTGCAATGTATGTGTACATTGTGCATTAGTGTCTGAGTATGATGGTAGGTATGTATTTAGAGGTGTGTGATTGTGCAATGGGCTGTTACTTCAGGTTGGAAAGGCTACTGTCATATTTGTGTGTTACTATATTGGTGTTCAGAAGACTATACAAAGTGTACATCTGCTGAGGGGCAATTAGTAATACTGATTCTAATGCTGCAGGGTTAATACAATTGTTTGTTCTACAATACTATAATTCTACAGTGTTTGAGTAACAACATTATGACAGTATTGCACTTACTTTTTTGGATGCAAAGAATAGGTTTCTTCTGAGTTCTGGTTCGTACTTCAGACGCTGCTGGTTTTCAGGAGAGTGGTTTTCACTGCAATTGTGAAATAAAGAAGTTAGTAAATATGTGGGTTAATAGCACTGTTAATGTAGACATGTATTGGATTGTTTTTGCAGTAGTAGTGCTTTCTGATAACTGTGCATAGCATGTAGATGCACTTTCCTTTGTCTCTGTGCATTCTGTATATTTTATCTGTGCTAGAAGAAGGCCTCTTCTACGAGCATAAGGTTGCGTTATTACGGCGGGTGCTGGGTGTTACAGAGCAGGCGCTCTCTAACACCCAGCACCCATACCTGCCTACGTTTGAAAATCAAAATTCCTGAGATTTATGCCCTGCCCACAGCGAGTCACACAAAACCGCACTCTGCCCACATGTCAAAAAGGTAAACTCTGTTGTAATGTGATGTGACGTCAGAAATTTGCGGTTCAAATTGAAATATGCATATTTCATTAAATTGCCTTTTTACAACCACCCAAATTGCATTAGACAAAAGGCATTAGCATGTAAACTCCAAGAACCAATACAAAGTTTTCCCTGAATTTTGCAGTACCGAAATTGGACATTTGACCTTAGTTGTTTTTTATCAGGTTAGGTAGGGGGCACAAGGGACACTGCCCCCCCCACCTAGCTACGCCACTTGTCATACAGTGAAGGTCATTAAATAATATATAGAACCGTGGAGGGGACTCTGATGTGTGCCCACCGGCCTCCCCACTGCTGATGGTGGAAACAGTGGGGCAGGGTCGGACTGGGGCATACAATTGTCTCAGGAACTATTGGGCCAGTTTGAGGAGTTACTGGACTCCAGTAACTCATCAAACTGGCCCACATTGGCCAAAAAGGTGGCTCACTTTGACCCAATAAATATGGGCCCACACAAGCATTTTGTGTTCTTGGTTAAGCCATGGGTCTATTGCCCTATATAGGCTAGTCCGAGCAGCCTGCAGTGGTGCATGGAGGTTAGCTGCCTTATTTATCACGAGGCAAGCAGCCAGAGCCAGTAGGAAGCTTTACACTGGCCAGTTTGTAGACTGGAACCATGGGGGCAGTTGCTGGACCTCCTCCCCGCCCCCCCCCCAAGCGGCTTGAGGCCTCACTTGTTTGTAAAGGCGAAAGGCCCCAACGCTGTCCCCGATTGCTGGACTGGGTGTTGGCAAGTGGCTGCGCTGGCATTTCTTCAGCTGTCGATTCTCGAGGCCCCCCTCCAGAGTGAGTGTGCATTGTTGTTGGTAGCCGGTAAATGAGTTGCTTTTTGCCTATTTTGTAGAAATTGGTCTGCAGTGTAAAGGAAGATTAGGCAGAGAGGACCTTCCCACTTGATAAGAATGGCCCTGAGAGGTAAGCCTAGCCCAACGTTTTATTCTAAAAATATCTTGCAGCGAACATTTACATTTTACAGACATTGCACTGATGTTATACATCAGGAGGTACATATAAATCATTTCTACATTCTTGCTAATTCTATATCTTGGGGTACAACTAATTCTGGTGACATTCAATATTAGTACAAAATTGCTAATCAAAAAAAATTTTATTAGCAAAATCTGCTAATCCATTCTTGAAAACTAATTTATGCCTTATAGTTGAATGCTGTTGTAAATTCTAGAACGGATGGGCAAGCAGCTGGAATGGAAGAGTTGTGTAGATTGGAAGAACAGTTGTAGAGGCAGTGGTGATGTTTCAGATGGGAGCCCCCATCTGTGTGTACGAATAAAGATGCGTGTACTCATCCTGGCTGCGTCTCACCTTATAACACCCCAAAAAGCTTTCTCACACAATCATACTGTTATTTCTCCCATCTTTTAACATGAAATGACACTTTGTTAGACAGCTGTGTGTGTTGTGTCTAAAGGAAATTCAAACGATAGTAAATATCCAGAATGCATAGAAAGGAAATTGTATGTACATCCTAAGCACTAGAATGCATGAAATGCTATTATGGTTGAAATGTGGATACATACGTGGCAGTGGTTACACAAATAACAGAATGGACGAAGAGAAGAACAGTTTGCACATTAGAGTTAGTAATATGGGTAAATACAAAGTTGGAGAGCACACAGCTTTGCAAGTAACACTTCATCATACCAGATGGGAGAAATTACAGTAAGCTTTTACTCCAGGTTATACAGGGTAAGTGGCAGTTACCCTGTTTATATGCATTTATACAAGAGCTGTACATCTACTTTGCAGAACATATTCATACCTGTAGTTTGTGTTAATGCATGTGGATGTGCATGAAGCTGCAAGCAGAAATCCTGGAGTTTTATAGTAGTTGTTGCTGTAGATGCTTTGCAATCACAGCAGAATTGTATTCAGAGTGATCAACAGTACATCTAAAGTGCTGAACTGTGATGATGGAGTTAGATGTAGAGTTCTTGGATGTGATTGGTGGATGGTTGTGCGACTGCTTAACAGTAGCCAATGAGGGAATGGTGCAGTGATTGAAGTGGAAAGGGAAGAAGGGCTGCCCCAGTGTTAAGCAATCCGCGGACACTGTGGCTGTTCGCGGACAGGGTGTGCCCCATCCGGGGCTACTGAGCATGAAATGGGAGTGCATTTTGGGGATTAGCCAATCAGTTGTTGAGGTTCTGCTTTGTATTGAGAGAGGCTGTGTGTAGTGAAGATGACTGATTTGGAGAAAGTCAGGGTGTTGGTGGTTGGAGATGGATGTGTGATTGGTTTGGAGAAGTATGCTAAATCTGGGAATGTGGCTAACAATTTTGATATAAAAAGGAGTGGAGGTGGTGTGGTGCACTATGCCTGGTTTTAATTTGCAGGGAGTGCTGGAAGTTTGTCAGGATATGGCTAGGTTCAATAGTCCAGATATAGTTGTCCTGCAATGTGGTGCTGTGCATTTGGGCTATGTCAGTGCCCCTACTTTGTTGCAAGAGCTACAAAACTTGGTTCAGGCAGTCATGAAAGCCCTTCCAAATGCCAAGGTTATTTTTTCTACTTTGTTACCTAGGGCAGTATGGGACAATAGTTAAGTTTGTGGTCCTCATCAAAATGGCGCTAGGTGTTTAGTTAACCAAGGAATGTTGGCTTTTATGATTAGAGCTGGGATGTTGTTTTGCAATAATGACAACATTGAATCTGGTAATGTTGTTTACTTTAAAGCAGGTGGCATGTTTTTATCTTTCATGGGAAATGCAATGCTGTTTTGGAATAGAAGGATTGCTTTGGAGAAGCTAATGTGAAGATATTTGGAGGAAAATAAGAAAAACAAAAGTATAAAATAAAAGTGTGTCTGAAGCATCTTTAACAAAAAAAAAAAAGCAAAAAGCTCTTTTCAGAGCCAACCTCAAGGGGGAAGTGGGGCACACTATTTAAATTTTGATTCCCTACGCTCAGATTTTACGATTTTCAACAGATCCAGCAGTTGTCCGCGGACAGCGCGTATTACATACAGGGATTTTGAGGCTGAGAGTCATGCAAATGAGACTTAGCAGGGCAAGGGATTGGTTTACTGGGTGCGATGTGTCAGAAAGTCTGTTTCTTGAGAGGAGAGCAGATAGCTATGGCTGTGTCTTTCAGAAGGCAGATTGTCTGGATTTTGGGAGACTCTTGGATAAATTGGTTGGAGGTGCATGCAGATGACTGATGTGGCGGCACATCTTGGATTCCCTCATGTGGAAGTGCACTGTCATAGAGTGCGTGGAATGAAGTGGCTGGATTTGGTACCTCTTTCTGCTACTTTGGTGAACCAGCGTTATCCAGACATAATTATTAATCATTGTGGAGGGAACAGTTTAGGACATGTCTCTGAAATCTCTTTACAATTTGCAATGAAATAAGGACTTGGGAAAGTCATGGACATGTTTCCAAACTACAGAGTAATTTTTTCTCGTATTGCGCATAGACAAATGTGGCTGCGTTCTTCTTCATTTGGTCCACAAATGGAGAAAGCGAGGCGCAATGTCAACAAGGCTGTTTGTAACGCTCACCTGATTCTCGCAGAGGCGCCGGTCTTGACTGGGCGACTACCGTATCTTCAAAGGTGATGTGTAGCACCCGGTTGGCTCTTTGGGCTGGACCTCTGTGCACTGTATGCCTGACGTGAAGAGTAAGATGTCTGCAGATAGAAAATATGGGGTTAATGAACTGGGGTGTCCCTATCTCTTTCCTCTTCTCCTCTCCTGTAGACCCCCAAAGGTTAACGCTCTCACCTTAGGTAAGTGAATGCCGAGCTCTCCATCTGCCTCGGGGCAGGGTGCTGTAACCAGTTTCTTCACTGGATAGGTAGCGCAGGCCTCTTGACTTCAGAGGACTGCTGTCCGTCGTTTACTGCACGAACGGTAAGTTTCGAGTAATTCAAATGTCTTTAAAAGTCTTTAATAATGATGTCTCTTGTTTTGCAGGGTTCCGGCGATGGCGGATGACGGGCTGAAGTGAGTTGAAGATGAAGCCCGTGTGATGAATAGAAGCGCCTGGAAGCACGTAAGTAAGCGCTTGTTGCCGGCTTCATGATGCGCTCTAACTGTCTTTTTATTTTGCAGGTACAAGTTCGGAGCGGCTGCAGGGTGCCGGAATACCCACTGGGTTAGATGTGGAAAGGAGTAATGGCACTTGAGTATTAAAGTTCCCCAATGTCTTTAAACGCACCTTGTTTTGTCTTTCAGATGCGGGATGCAGCGCCGACGGCCTCCGGAGCGTGCGAAGAGTTGGTAAGCTTTTGTCTTTCAGATGCCGGAATGCAGTGTGAAGACCTCCGGAGCGCACGAAGAGTAGGTAAGCCTTTGCCTTTCAGATGCCGGAATGCTAACCTGTTCTTTCTTGTCTTTATAGGTGTTGCTGAAGACTGGACTCAGGATGGTAAGCCTTTTTCCTTAGGCCCAGGACCGGATGCAGAAGACACGATGAGCGTTCTGCTGCAGAGGGTGCAGAATAACGCAAAGCAAGATTCATCCACCGGGTGTGGTTTAAATATCCTCCTGTAGTGCTTCGGTATCTCCTTCCACAGCCACGCCTAGGTAAGAAAAGAGTTCCTGCTTTCCAGAAGAGTTCCAGTGTTCTGAATCTAGGGAGTGGCTCCAGCCCCACCCAACAGGAAAAGTAGTTCCAAACAGAAGGGGATCAGAGGCTCAACTGGCAGGCAAGTAAGCAGCATGGTCTGCTGCAGGTAAGTCCACCCAAGCATTATGAGCCCGGCGCTTCCAGCGCTGGGACTGGGCATATTTATGAGCCTGGTGCCACTGGCGCCAGGACTGGGTCCAAAAGGTCCCAATTGGGACTGGTTGGCACTCGGAACCTGGGTTATGGATCTGCTTCCAAGGGAGTTGGGAAAACCCTGACCTTTTGGAAGCAGAGATCATGACACTGTTTGTGCCTTTTTGAGAGATGTTGGCATTTCCTCTTTTCAAAATGAAAATATGTTTCGTAGTACACACATTTTTCACAGAGATGGAGTACATCTAACTTATGATGGCAATCATATTTTTCTGCGAAATATACAATATGCATTGCAACCCTTTTTGGAATTATAGCAATCCTTTTTCCAGTAGGTGTTGACCATTTGAAGTTTTTGAAACACAAAAAAAAAAAAAAAACACAAAAGGGCTCTTTTCAGAGCCACCACTTCCTCCCGGAGAAGAGTGCAATGGTTTTGACAGTGCAGCACCCCAAAAATGTTAAAATGTCCGGACCGCTAAAAAAATGCACAGAGTCCTGCAGCATTTCAATGGCACTTCTATTTTTGAACTGTGAAAGGCGGCACTGAAAAGAGCCTTTTTTTGTGGGGGGCAGGGTGTTTGTTGTTTTGTCTTTTTTTTTTGTTTTTCAGAGCTGACAAGGAAAGGAAGGGAGGGTAAGGAAGGGGCACCAACCACAGGGATAAGAAAGGGCAGGTGGAGAGAGGAAGGTGTAGGGTGGGCCTTAATCGGGTAGTGGGCAGTCCTTCTCATGCTCCCGGACCGCAGTCTTGAAAGTACTTTGAAGGGTCTCCCTCCTGCAAAGTACTGCGTCGCAGTACATACACAATACTGTGACCCTCGAAAGGTAAGGGTCTACAGCATCACGTATGGCCTGAGAGGCAGCTGGAGGGATGCGCTGCCCCACAGGAGTACCTCTTGTGGTGGCAGGTGCAGAAACAGAGGATGCTGCAGGGGAACTCAACCTACTCATTTATCGCAAGGTACAACCTTACGAATAGCCCCGCAGTGGAACGACCTTAGGTGTCGCTTCATTGAGGCAGTACCGTAGCTGTACAAACCTGGTTTGCCACGACTCAGCACCAACTGGCACTGAGTGCAGTACACTTTGTTTGCACAAGCTTTCGGTACTCCATCAGGAGTGGCAAACAACCTACACACCCGAGATTCATGGCGAGTGCTAGTAGTAGAGACTTCCTCTACCTCATCCCTGTTCCTCTCTGCAGGCCCGTGGGGAGATGGTGGAGCGGGGGCTGGGGGTTGTGCTGATGTTGAGGCAGCACAAGCAGGACTCGCCATGGTTGCCATCTTCTCCATACGTAAAAGAGCACAGCACAGCAAAAGCAATTTCTGATTACCAGCAATCTGGAACAATGCTCAGTTCTGGAAATCCAAAATCAGAATGAGGGTTCAAAAAGTACACAGATCGCTAGGGACATGCGCAAGGGGGAAGTTCACAGGAAAATATCTTGGATTGCTCAAAAAGCACTTTGTGTGTGCCCGGGGGTCTGGACTGTGTTCGCGAACAAGGACCCATGCTTAGCGTGGGTGCGGTCACATGATGACGTTGCGGACACGTTCGCAAATGGGACGGGTATACACATGCGTGGCGGGAGTTGGGTTTGGGGCAGACACAGTAAAATGGCCCTATTGCAGGATTGCCTTATGGTTGTATCAAAGCAGAGACTATTTACCAGGGGTCAAGTTTTCAAATGTTAAATCAGCATAGGACACGGATCAGGGACAACAACCTCTCCAGTCAAGTATCCCCTCTTCCTACATCCCTGGGCCTGACAAATCATCACCCACCTGCCCTCCCCTCATCCCCATTTTTGGCTTCCAACAATGCACTGCTTTGTAGAGGGGACTTGAAAAGTACGCAGCTTAATAAACCACTGTGGCAAATATATAAATTCGTTAAGATATACGTTAAGAAAAACCAACACGATTGTATTGTTATTTTAACCCTGCTAGAATGAAAGAATACAAAAACCAGAAAACAAATCGGCGATGAAAAAAAAAAAAACTTCTAGTTTTGTAAATGTACTTTGAAGTCTCATAACAAAAGATGTGTGGAACGGTAACCTGAACAACAAAAAAATATGCAGACATAAAATAAGGCAAATATTTTAACTCAATTAAAATGTCACATTAAGTCATAGATTGGGGTAGTTAAGTAGCGAGTTCTGTGTGTTTTTAGACTAAACTGCTGTAGCACCTAAACCTTCAAACTATTTAGAAAACAATTTATAAGTTGGTACTGACATGGGCGGCTGGCAGGCAATGTCCTCGGGCCGCCATGAGCGACGGCACAGACCCTATAATCACCAACCTCATATTGCGACAGAAACCCGGTTTAACGGCAGCACCCCGATCAAAACAGTATAGTGGAATAGTCGTCATCCCACCATTTACTCGCTCATACTAGTAAGAAGCCAGCGCTTCATTTTACGTTTCTGCAACAGCACAATTTACTTTACAACAGGTTTATAAACAGTTGCAAACGGAGCAACAATATATGGTTACAGAAAGGACGATACAAAGTGAGCGGCAAAAACGTTACAAGAAAAAACGCGAGTGTTTACTTTGACACAACATTTGCCGTTGCTGAATCAAGACTACAAAACACCGATTTCCTCGCTTGAAAAGGGGAGGGCCTTATTCACGAAATGTTCACACACAAAAAAAAAGTGTCGTTACTACAAATAACTGCAAGAAAAACTCAGTATTAAAAACGGGCAATAGAACAACGTCATCTGAAAAACAAGATAACTGTTCACAGAGTATAGGGAAGTAAATGATATAAACAACGTGTGTGCCGACATCCGATTCCTCAATTACTTTCTTCGCGCCTGCTTAAAACTCAGTACTTTCTGCCCACGCTTCACAGACAATTCAAATACGAACTCTGGGTTAGAAACCGACCACTTCTGGGGTTTCTCCGTACGTAAAAATGAATAAAGACGGTAGGGTCTGCTACTACACCTGGAGGCGAAAGATTACTCGAGAAGCAATCGCCTATGGCCTAAATTTGTAGATTCGTCACGTATGCGATCGAAATCGTGGAATAATCGAGTCGTATTTTTTTTTCGGGGTCATGCAGTTCTCGGGTTTCCAACAGAACAAAGGTAATAAGAAAACCACACGAAGTGCCTTTGAAATATCGCTCACTGAACTGCCCAACAACTAACCTGCCAGCCTCTAAGCACCACCACACCACCTGCAGTCCGTTCCTCCACCCTTCTACGATTTCCTTAAGCCGCGCCCAAAACACAACACGTGCACATGACCGCCGGGTGCCTGCAGAAATCGCTGTTCCAAAGTAGGTGGCGCTACTACGTCTGGAGGTATCGCAATACGCGCATAATAGAACGGAGCAAACTGTGCGTCGTGTCATGTATCAAAAAGAACGGCAGTTTCACCTAGAAAGGGTCCAAACGTTCACTCTTCTGGATAGAGAGAATTCAACTCTGCGCACACTCGACTCCAGTTAAAGCTGCCTCGGTTTAGACAAGCCTAACACCATTTACTCTTATTTATTTACAAGAGCCATCATTCAAACTTTCAAAATTAAGGGGCTGGTATGCCAACACGGCCCATTCCAGACGGGTGATGTGTGTCCAGTCCTGGTTTTAACTTTACATTCTTTTTTTAAATTTTTTTATTTTTTATTGAATATTTAAACAAACAATACAAACCAAACTTGTAGTGTGTACAATAACATTTCGGTTATACATTTTCAATCCTGTTCACTGCCTCCCTTTACCCACCCCCTGTTACCAGCCTGCTTTCACTAATGTTCTATTTCTGTATCTTGTGATGGGGTATTCCTTTCCGTGGGATCCACCGGGTCGTGCATTGACCCAAATAGTTCTGCTATCAATAGTTTCCAGGCCATCAGGGTCTCAGTTTCCTCACCCCCCCCCAACACTTCTAGCTTCTAGCCATACCATGGTTTCCGGTTCTGCCCATTTCTGCAGGTCTTTCCACCATACTTCCAATCGTGGTTTGTGGAACGGCTGAAAACTCCTCCCACTACTCTTACCAGCTCTCATGGCTAGCTCCAGTGAATCCAACCCAAGCGCGTTAGTTGAGTCATTCAACAACTCTACGGCCAAAGCTCTGGACATGATTGCCCCTATCAAACTTCGTAAAAGTAAACGAGAAGCTCACCTCAGTTCATGGTTCACCCCCCAACTCAAAGAACTACGCATCCAAAAACGCAATCTCCAAGCTATCTGGAGGCACTCTCCTACAGCTGAGAATAAAACTTCACTCGCCAACTTTGCCAAAAAATACAAGAAGGAAATAATTCAAACTAAAAAAGACACATTTAACGAAAGAATTAGTAAAGCCAACTCTAATTCTAAAGAACTCTTTTCCATTCTCCGGGAAATGGAAAACCCAATTGCTCCTACAGATAATGTCCCCAAGGACAAATCATGGTGTACCAGCATCCAGAATGCCATAGCAAATAAAATCACAACCCTTCAATCTAAAATTGCCAAGAAAAAAGCTTCCCTGAGCTCTAGGGGAACCCATACCACTCCACTGACAGAGACACCCAGCACAGCTACTCAAAGTAATTGCAAACCCTTCAGGTTTACCAACATTTCCATATTGGAAACTGAAAAGGTTATTTTATCCCTTAAACCCTCGAACTGTCAAGGCGACAGTTGCCCTGCGCAAGTCATCAAGGACGCAGCCAGAGATTTAGCACCCTTTATTTCGAAACTAATCAATGCTTTCTTTAGTTGTAGCACTGTACCCACAAACCTTAAAGAATCTTGGGTATTGCCTCTACTTAAAAAACAGACCCTTGACCCAGCGATCCGTACTAACTATAGGACTATTACCACAGTCCCATTTCTCCTTAAAATCATTGATAGAGTAGCCTACCTCCAGATCCAAAACTATCTGGAGTCACACCAACTATTAGGATCGCGGCAATCTGGTTTCAGACCACTTCATGATACTGAAACAGTGTAACGCTCACCTGATTCCCGTAGAGGCGCCGGTCTTGACTGGGCGTATACCGTACCTTCAAAGGTGATGTGTAACACACGGCTGGCTCTTTGGGCTGGACCTCTGTGCACTGTATGTCTGACTCGAAGGGTAAGATGTCTGCAGATAGGAAATATGGGATTAATGAATTGGGTTATTGAATGTCTCTCTCTTCTTCCCTTTCTCTTCTCCTGTAGAACCCCAAAGGTTAACGCTCTCACCTTAGGTAAGTGAACGCCATGCTCTCCATCTGCCTCGGGGCAGGGTGCTGTAACCAGTTTCTTCACTGGATAAGGGGAGCAGGCCTCTTGACTTCAGAGGACTGCTGTCCGTCGTTTACTGCACGAACGGTAAGTTTCGAGTAATTCTAATGTCTTTAAAGTCTTTAGTAATGATGTCTCTTGTTTTGCAGGGTTCCGGCGATGGCGGATGACGGGCTGAAGTGAGTTGACGATGGAGCCCGTGTGATGAATAGAAGCGCCTGGAAGCACGTAAGTAAGCGCTTGTTGCCTGCTTCACGATGCGCTCTAACTGTCTTTTTATTTTGCAGGTACAAGTTCGGAGCGGCTGCAGGGTGCCGGAATACCCACTGGGTTAGATGTGGAAAGGAGTAATGGCACGTGAGTATTAAAGTTCCCCAATGTCTTTAAACGCACCTTGTTTTGTCTTTCAGATGCGGGATGCAGCGCCGAAGGCCTCCGGAGCGTGCAAAGAGTTGGTAAGCTTTTGTCTTTCAGATGCCGGAATGCAGTGTGAAGACCTCCGGAGCGCACGAAGAGTAGGTAAGCCTTTGTCTTTCAGATGCCGGAATGCAGCGCGAGGCGTTGGTGACAGCCGATGGACCAGGTAAGTGAAGAGCTGTCACTGAAGACCGTAATGCTAACCTGTTCTTTCTTGTCTTTATAGGTGTTGCTGAAGACTGGATTCAGGATGGTAAGCCTTTTTCCTTAGGCCCAGGATCAGATGCAGAAGACACGATGAGCGTTCTGCTGCAGAGGATGCAGAATAACGCAAAGCAAGATTCATCCATCGGGTGTGGTTTAAATAGCCTCCTGTAGTGCTTAGGTGTCTCCTTCCACAGCCACGCCTAGGTAAGAAAAGAGTTCCTGCTTTCCAGAAGAGTTCCAGTGTTCTGAGCCTAGGGAGTGGCTCCTGCCCCACCCAACAGGAAAAGTAGTTCCAAACAGAAGAAGATCAGAGGCTCAACTGGCAGGCAAGTAAGCAGCATGGTCTGCTGCAGGTAAGTCCACCCAAGCATTATGAGCCCGGCGCTTCCAGCGCTGGGACTGGGCATATTTATGAGCCTGGTGCCACTGGCGCCAGGACTGGGTCCAAAAGGTCCCAATTGGGACTGGTTGGCACTCGGAACCTGGGTTATGGATCTGCTTCCAAGGGAGTTGGGCAAACCCTGACCTTTTGGAAGCAGAGATCATGACAGTACCCCCCCTCAAGGCCCCTCCCAAACCGGGCTTCTCCGGGGGTTTTGGCTTGTCAGGAAATGTTCGGTGAAATCTTTTGATTAGGCGAGGAGCGTGGACATATTCAGCAGGTTCCCAGGATCTCTCTTGGGGGCTGTAGCCTTTCCAGTCAATTAGGTAAAATAGTTTAGATTTGGAGATCTTGGAGTCCAGAATGCTTTTGACTTCAAACTCGAGTTCCCCATCAACTAGGATAGGTTTTGGAGATTTAGTTAGTCGGGTTTGAGGTTGCACGGGTTTTAATAGAGAGACGTGGAAGACCGGATGTATCTTCATGTGCGGGGGCAAGTCCAACTTGACCGCTACTGGGTTTACTATGGTAGTGATGGAATAGGGACCAAGGTATCTTGGGTTGAATGTGCGTGGCCCTTTTAGAGGTAGATATTTGGTGGATAACCAGACTTGATCCCCTACTTGATATTGAGGGGCTTCCTTCTGATGTTGATCTGCTCCTTTCTTGTATTGTTCTTTATCCCTTTGAAGGTGAGAAACAGCTTCCTTAAAGGCTTGGGTGATAGTAGAATGCAGGTAGTCTACTGCTGGTGTTTCAAGATCTTGGAGGGGATCCAACTCCGAGGTTCGAGGGTGACTGCCGTACAAAAGAAAAAACAGGGTTTTCCCAGTTCCCGAATGGACAGAGTTATTGTAGGCATATTCGGCTATCCAAAGGATGTCTTTCCAAGTTTTTTCAGTTTGTTGCAGCATGCAGCGTAAATACTGTTCCAGAGTTTGATTGGTCCTCTCGGTTTGTCCGTCGGTCTGAGGGTGGTGACTGGTCGATAGTCTCACATCAATTTGAGCCGACCGACAGCAACTTCGCCAAAAATGAGAAATAAATTGACTACCTCGATCCGAAATTAGAACCGAAGGAAAACCGTGCAGTCGGACGATGTTTTCGAGAAATTCTCGGGCCAGAGTTGCTGCTGTTGGCAAGCCTTTGAGCGGAATGAAATGCGCCATCTTGGAGAATAAGTCCACGATTACTAGAATCGTATTGTATCCGGAGCATGGAGGTAGATCGGTGATGAAGTCCATAGAAAGCGTATGCCAAGGGCGAGGTGGGATGTCAATAGGGCGTAAGAGGCCTGCTGGTCTTTCCTTTTGACTCTTGTTTTGGGCACATACTCCACAGGACATTATAAAGTCTCTGATATCTTTTTTCCAAGACGGCCACCAGAAGTAGCGCTTGATCTTTTCTGAGGTCTTGGCCATACCGGGATGTCCTTCCATTAAAGAATCGTGATAACAAGAGATTACTTTTTTCTGTAAATCTGTGCTGGGCAGGTATAATCGTTCTTGGAAATACAATAAGTTGTCCTTTACTGCAAAGTCCTTTCCCTGCAGATGCCAATTCTGTATGTCTGCTGGAGTTACAAGTTGCCTGGCTTTATCCTTAACTTCCTCTATGGATTGTGGGGCGATTACACCCAGAATTCTTTGTTCGGGAATGATTGGTACAGGTTTAGGGTTGATCAAGTGTTCTTCCACTCCCATCCGAGAAAGGGCATCAGCTTTACCGTTTTTTGTACCAGGTCGATAGGTAATTATGAAGTCAAACTCGGCAAAGAATAATGCCCAACGGAGTTGTCTAGAGGATTGGGCTTTTGCGGTTTTCAAATATTGCAGGTTTCGGTGATCCGTAATCACAGTAACGGTGTGTCGGGCCCCCAGTAGATAATGCCGCCAAGCCTTAAAGGCAGACTTGATAGCCAGAAGTTCCTTGTCAGTAATCGTGTAATTGATTTCAGGAGGCGAGAATTTGCGGGACCAAAAAGCCACGGGATGCAACTGATTGGTTACCGGGTCCTTTTGTGATAGAACTGCCCCCATGGCAAGGCTTGAAGCATCAGTTTCCACGATCTAGGGGAGTTCGGGGCGAGGGTGTTTTAAGATTGGTGCAGAGATAAATTTAGTCTTCAAATCCTGGAAAGCTTGTTCCGCCTCGGTAGACCATTCAAAACGTTTGTTTTTCTTTAACAAGGCAGTGATGGGCTGGACTATTCGAGAGAATTCGGGGATAAACCTGCGGTAAAAGTTAGCGAAGCCTAACATGCTTTGCACACCTTTTACGGAGGATGGTGATGGCCATTTGAGAACTGCATCGACCTTCTTTGAATCCATACGCACTCCGCCAGGTGATAATATGAATCCCAAGAATTCAACTTCAGTCACGTTGAAAACACATTTTTCCAACTTAGCGAAAAGTTTGTGTTGTCGCAATCTTTCGAGGACCATTTTCACGTGTTTCCGATGTTCAGATTCCGATGAAGAATAAACGAGGATGTCGTCAATGTAAACAACAACACACACATCTATGAGCTCTCTGAGGACATCGTTCATAAAATATTGAAAGGCGGCCGGGGCATTGCAAAGTCCGAAGGGCATGACCTGATATTCAAATAGCCCATATTTGGTGCGGAAGGCCGTCTTCCATTCATCGCCCTCTTTTACTCGTACCAAGTGGTAAGCTCCTCTAAGATCCAGCTTTGTATATATGCATGCTTTTCTGACTTGGTCCAGGAGTTCAGGGATCAAAGGTAACGGATATCTATTCTTAACGGTGATCTGGTTCAGGGAGCGATAATCTATACAAGTTCTAAGGTCTCCTTCCTTTTTTGGAACAAAGAACAAAGCTGAAGAAGCAGGGGACTTGGAAGGATGAATAAACCCATTTGCCAGGTATTGATCCAGGTATTGTCGAAGGTGAAGGTTCTCAGGCTCGGTGAGGGCATAAATTCTACTACAAGGAGGAGTAGATCCAGGTATCAGGTCTATCTGGCAGTCATAAGACCTATGAGGAGGTAGAGAGTTAGCCTGATCCTTCCAGAAAACATCTTGGTATTCTAGGTATTCGGGAGGTAACTGGGGAGTCTCTGAAGAAATTGCTGCCAGTGCAACACCAGGTGGAGGGTGACAAGTAGAGACACATTCTGGAAACTGGACCGTTCTTGCTCGCCAATCGATCAGAGGATTGTGTTTCTCTAACCAAGGTATTCCTAGAATAATCTGAAACTGAGGGGCCTTGATCACATCGAACACAATCTTTTCATGGTGTCCATCTTGACTTACTAGCGTCACTTCTTGAGTGGTATGCGTTACTGGCCCGGAGGCTATCTCCGTACCATCCACCGTAGTAATGACGTCCTTTACAGCCTTGGGACAAAGAGGTAGATTCATCCTCAAAACCATTTCATGATCCACATAATTGCCGATGGCACCGCTGTCGACGTAAGCTTCAATTGCATGTAATCGATCCGGATTATCAGGGCTAATGAGGACCATAGGTATCACGAAATGCGAGGTCACGGAACTGGTTTTCACGCTCGGCAAGAGGACCTCTATTCTTGTCGGGCAAGGTCGTTTCCCTGCTCAGAGTTTGTAACTTTGGTAACTGCGGCTCCTACTGCCTTCTTGGCAGGCTTCACCGGACAGTCTCGAAGAAAGTGCCCTGAGTTTCCGCAATAGAGGCATAATTGCAACTGTTTTCTCCTTTCCCGCTCCTTTTGTGTTAGAGGACCTTTCAGACCCCCTATTTGCATGGGTTCCCCGGAGTCTACTCCTTTGGAAGGAGTTGGCGGTTTGGAAAATACTCGAGCATCAAACTTGGAACTATCGCCTTCCTGTTCTGCAGTCTGTGATCTATTTGAACGACTAAGTCTATATAGTCCGAACAATCTTGTGGGGGATTCACTACTTGGGCTAACACATCTTTGAGCTCTCCACGTAGACCTCTATACAACAGCGTAATCCTTTTGTCCTCAGGCCATTGAGTTTCCACTATCAGTCTGTTGAAAGACGCAATATAAGCCAAAAGGTCTTGATTACCTTGTCGCAACGAAAGAAGCTCATTGTCCAAGGCCTGCCCCTGTGAATGTCTTGCGAACAGTTTTTCCATACTGAGCTGAAAAGCTTGAAAATCATAGAGGACCGGATCATCTTGATTTACTAGAGGGATCGACCAGTCTGCCGCATTGCCACTAAGGTACGAAAGCACGAAAGCTACTTTAGCTTGATCAGTTGGAAAGGCTGCTGGCCGGCATAAGAAATGCAACCGGCACTGATTGATAAATACTGCAAACCTCTTTGGGTCACCCGAAAATCGTTCGGGCGGAGCCAGAGGTACATTCCCAGGTAGGTTGATCTGCACTGGATTCATAGAGGATGTAGAAGGAAGATTTCCCCCAGATGCGGGTAACGGGGTCTGTCCAGCTTGTGACTGTAGCAATTGTCTAGCGAGATCATCTGTTCGCTCCTTGGAAATAATCAGTTCCCTTCTTAGAGCGTTCGTTTCCTGACGGGCTGCATGCACTTCTGCCCTTAGTTCCCCAAGTAACTGGGCTAGCTGGTCGGTATCCGAGGTTTCCATAGCGCCTGGACGGGAGTTTTGTGGTAGGCTTTGCGTTCTGTAACGCTCACCTGATTCCCGTAGAGGCGCCGGTCTTGACTGGGCGTATGCCGTATCTTCAAAGGTGATGTGTAACACACGGCTGGCTCTTTGGGCTGGACCTCTGTGCACTGTATGTCTGACTCGAAGGGTAAGATGTCTGCAGATAGGAAATATGGGATTAATGAATTGGGTTATTGAATGTCTCTCTCTTCTTCCCTTTCTCTTCTCCTGTAGAACCCCAAAGGTTAACGCTCTCACCTTAGGTAAGTGAACGCCGTGCTCTCCATCTGCCTCGGGGCAGGGTGCTGTAACCAGTTTCTTCACTGGATAAGGGGAGCAGGCCTCTTGACTTCAGAGGACTGCTGTCCGTCGTTTACTGCACGAACGGTAAGTTTCGAGTAATTCTAATGTCTTTAAAGTCTTTAGTACTGATGTCTCTTGTTTTGCAGGGTTCCGGCGATGGCGGATGACGGGCTGAAGTGAGTTGACGATGGAGCCCGTGTGATGAATAGAAGCGCCTGGAAGCACGTAAGTAAGCGCTTGTTGCCTGCTTCACGATGCGCTCTAACTGTCTTTTTATTTTGCAGGTACAAGTTCGGAGCGGCTGCAGGGTGCCGGAATACCCACTGGGTTAGATGTGGAAAGGAGTAATGGCACGTGAGTATTAAAGTTCCCCAATGTCTTTAAACGCACCTTGTTTTGTCTTTCAGATGCGGGATGCAGCGCCGAAGGCCTCCGGAGCGTGCGAAGAGTTGGTAAGCTTTTGTCTTTCAGATGCCGGAATGCAGTGTGAAGACCTCCGGAGCGCACGAAGAGTAGGTAAGCCTTTGTCTTTCAGATGCCGGAATGCAGCGCAAGGCGTTGGTGACAGCCGATGGACCAGGTAAGTGAAGAGCTGTCACTGAAGACCGTAATGCTAACCTGTTCTTTCTTGTCTTTATAGGTGTTGCTGAAGACTGGATTCAGGATGGTAAGCCTTTTTCCTTAGGCCCAGGATCAGATGCAGAAGACACGATGAGCGTTCTGCTGCAGAGGATGCAGAATAACGCAAAGCAAGATTCATCCATCGGGTGTGGTTTAAATAGCCTCCTGTAGTGCTTAGGTGTCTCCTTCCACAGCCACGCCTAGGTAAGAAAAGAGTTCCTGCTTTCCAGAAGAGTTCCAGTGTTCTGAGCCTAGGGAGTGGCTCCTGCCCCACCCAACAGGAAAAGTAGTTCCAAACAGAAGAGGATCAGAGGCTCAACTGGCAGGCAAGTAAGCAGCATGGTCTGCTGCAGGTAAGTCCACCCAAGCATTATGAGCCCGGCGCTTCCAGCGCTGGGACTGGGCATATTTATGAGCCTGGTGCCACTGGCGCCAGGGCTGGGTCCAAAAGGTCTCAATTGGGACTGGTTGGCACTCGGAACCTGGGTTATGGATCTGCTTCCAAGGGAGTTGGGCAAACCCTGACCTTTTGGAAGCAGAGATCATGACAAACAGCCCTAATCGACCTCAAGACACAAATCGATGAGTTGAAGGATAAATCTAAAACAGCTATGCTCCTCCTCTTTGACCTATCGGCGGCCTTTGACCTGGTGGATCATGCAGTGTTATGCAACCACTTAGCGTCTGCCGCCCATTTCTCAAGTGAAGCTATAGCATGGGTACAATCCTTCCTAGCTAACCGTACGATGAGAGTGTTCTCCCCTGTAGCTGCAGCGGACCCAATTCACATCACTTGTGGTGTCCCACAAGGCTCATGTGTCTCCCCGACAATGTATAATATCTTTACTAAGTTAAACAAAGAAAAGAACCTAGGCTACCCCACCTGTTTCACAATGGCCGGTTATGGGTCCAGCACACAATTAGCAGATCTCTGTTGGTTAATCTGCACATATGAGAACACCCGAACTGTATGCAAAACAATTACATTTATTTGTATTTGAATTTAAAACAAGTTGCATCACACTGCTATTGACAAAAGCCCTTTTTGCTTAACATAAATAATTGTGGATACTTTCAACATTTGAGGCTTAGTAAAGAACCTGATACATTGGTTCTTTACTTTCACTTTTTCATAGTGTGAGTTAGTAACGGTTGTGACTTAAAATGTGGTCTGGTTGACTACACATCTATCTAGTCGACACATGAATGGTGTTTCTGGCATTCAGCTGTTATTGTTGTATCTGGTGCCGTCTTCAGGACAAATTCAGTGGGCTTGGTCTGTCGCATTGATTGGGACATCTAAAATATAAGCAAGTAAAATAGGAGGTCAGTGATGGGTGTATCTCTACAGGGAGAAACCTGTGCTGGTGTGCTTGGACACACTGTATCGGAAACCCACGGACATGAACACATTACTTAACTTCTCAAGCTTCCATCTGCAATCTCTCAAAGAAAATCTGCCATACGGGCAGTTCCTAAGAATAAGAAGGAACTGCTCCTCCATATCCGAATACGACCACCATGGGAAAGACCTGGAAAACCGCCTGAAAACAAGAGGGTACTCTCTGGCCATTATCAGGAAAGCTCGGAAAACTGCAAGAAACAGAAATAGGACGGATTGCCTAACGAAACAACCTAGAATAGAATACAATGACCAAATGACATGTGTCACCACCTTCTCACCTGTAAGCAACGCCCTCAGAAAAACAATTCTCGCCAACTGGCATCTGCTACAGATGGATAGTTTCATACCAACGACGGCACGTTTCGCCTTTAAAAGAAATAGAAACATCAAAGATCGACTCATACACACGTACCCAACAGAAAAATCCACAACCAATGCCCAAAATACCCTATGGCATCTACCTCCCGTGGTAGGACATTACCGCTGTGGTAAATGTTCAGTATGCCACCTAACTCAAGACCAAAAAGAAAAATCGCTCAATGGCACGGTATGGAAATACAAGACCTTCTCCAATTGCCTTACAAAATGGAGCGTCTACTTAATCAGATGCCTGTGCAACCTATATTATATAGGTAAAAGCAAGCATGAAATCCGACAAAGGATATGTGAGCACAGGTCCTGACTGAAAAACAAAATAGAGGACAAACCAATGGTAGCCCATTTTGTCAAAAAACAACATAAACACACAGAACTGAGATGGTGTGTTATCCAAACCATTGAAGCCAAAGCAAGAGGAGGTGACAGAGATCTAGCACTAAGGCAACTAGAGCAGAAATGGATACACCGCTTGGATATGGTGAAGAATGGGTTGAATGTGGCCATAGAGTGGAACCTCTTTTTCTGAGACACCCCATTTTTGTCAGAAAATGACCAAAAAATACCTCTATAGAACTCCCGTGTTTCTATAAAACACTCCAAGTTAGCCAAAAAATTGTTGAAAAATTTGCACAGCATGTGATGTATCTGTTTGAAAATTGTAGACATGCGTGGCAGCTTATGTTTGATGTATCACAACATATGATGTAAATGATAAATGACAATACAACAAATGTATGATGATGTGGAAATATAACAGCAGTGGTGAAAAAATGTAAGAAGCTTATGTAGGATAGCGTGATACCACACTGGGATGTTACCGTCTTTCACGCGACAATTCAGCGCACAGACAGTACTCAAATATAAAAGAAGACACACCATGCCATCCCGTACAGCAGGCTTCACACATCAACCATGCCCGCGATAGAGACACTACTCCTAAATGACAGTGAGTAAACACACTACCCACCCACGCATGCACGGCGTAAGCAAGGCGCGCAAAAACAAGTGAAATAGTTCCTACGCATGCGCGTAACTGTGGATGCCGCCGACGTTGCAGCGACCCACAGCTACGATATGCGAAGGTAAGGAAACACAGCGGCTTTAGAGCAGTCCCGCCGCCCGCACTGACCGAGTGCATTTGAAAAGGAGCACTTTTCAATAGTAATAAAGGTCCCTCACGGTGAGCACACAGCCAGCATTATGTGTAATATCTACCCACTTGATGTCAAGTTCAGACACGTAATAGGCACTAAGCCCGAGCATGATACAGAAGTATAAGAATCAACATGCCGGCACTGTAAATTACATCACAGCCTTTGGCTTCATGAAACACAAATAACATAAGCGCAGTCCAGCGCTGTATTCACCAGATGAACAAGTTACTTACCAACTGTAACATTCTTCCGACTGGATATTCCTCCCACGTATTCTTCATCTTCTGATAACTCGTTGTCCCCAGCTTAGCTGCTTCGGAAAAATGTTTTCTCTCGGCAGAGGGCGCTGTGCTCGAGGTCGTGGCGTCGATTGTCCCTCGACGGACTCCGTACTCTGTCGACGTCACCGATGGTATAAATAGCTCGAGCCGCGCCCGTTGCTTCAGTTCTGTTTTTTCGATGAAACATATAGGAGGAACACCCAGGCGTGCCCCATAACTGATGCACTCATCGTGAGAGGAAAGTGTAAGAAAACGTAAACTGTACTGTGGGGTAGGATGGGAGGGTCGATGAGGAATACGTGGGAGGAACATCCAGTCGAAAGAACGTTACAGTTGGTAAGTAACTTGTTCTTCGAATGGATTGTGTCCTCCCACGTATTCCTCATCTTATGATAGACTCCCATAGCAGTGACAATTTTGGAGGCGGGAGTACTAGTTTCAGTTTTCGTGAACAGAATGCAGAACTGCCTTGGCAAATAATCCCTCATTGGAGGAGGCAGTATCCAAGCAGTAATGCTTGACAAAAGTATGCATTGTTTTCCAAGTTGCAGCTGCACAAATATCTGCTGCCGGGACTCCTCTCTTTAGAGCCGCAGAAGTAGCAATTCCCCTTGTAGAATGGGCACAAAGCCCATCTGGTGGGTCTTTTCCCGATAATCTGTAGCATTCAATTATGGCTAAAATGATCCAGCGGGATATGGTCTGTTTTGTTACAGATAAGCCTAGTTTATGACCAGTATAACCCACAAATAGTTGGTCATCTTGTCTCAATTTAGACATCCTTGAGATGTAAAAACTAAGAGCCCTCTTGGGATCTAGTCTGTGCAGGCTCTCCTCTTCCTTGCCCAAATGAGGAGGAGGATAAAAAGTTGGTAGTACTATTTTTTGTGACAAATGGAAGTCCGAAACTACCTTTGGTAAGAATGAAGGTTTAACTTTAAGGACTACCTTATCCTTATAAAAAATAGTATATGGTGGTTTGCATGAGAGAGCCTGAAGTTCACTAACCCTGCGGGCTGATGGTAGGGCCACAAGAAGGACAGTTTTTAGCGTTAAAAGCCTCAATGGACATGAGTGCAGAGGCTCAAAAGGTATGCAAGTCAAGAATTTTAATACTAAATTTAAGTCCCAAGTTGGGACATGAAAAGGTATTGGAGGGCATACGTTAGTAAGTCCTTTTAAGAATTGAATTATTAGTGGTATTTTGAAATATGAAACCTCTTCCGAGGTGCGCTTGAAAATGGACAGCGCAGCAAGGTATCCTTTGATTGTTCCTATCTGGAGCCCCAGATCGGCTAGATGTAATAGAAAATAGATCACTACTGGAGTCCCACATTGAAAAGGGTCCACATCCTTATCTTTGCACCAGTTACTAAACCTGTTCCAGGGACATCGATACAAAGATTTTGTTGCTGGCCTTCTGGCCGAAAGCAAGACTTCCATTACCTCATCCGGAAGATCCCAATCCTTGTATCTCAACCTCTCAGAAACCATGCGTGAAGGTTGAGTGTCTTGACCTCTGGATGGAGAACCCGACCTTCCTCTTGCGAGAGAAGATCCTCTCTTTGCGGAAGACGTACTGGAGGGCAGATGGACATGTCTAGAAGGTCCGGGTACCACGTCCTCCTGGCCCAATCCGGGGCAATTAGGATCATGGTTTTCCTGAACTTTCTCAACCTCCTGATTACTTGAGGAATAACAGGGACTGGGGGAAACGCGTACAGCAGTGGAAACTTCCACTCCACTATGAATGCGTCTCCCAGAGCTCCTCTTTGAGGAAATTCCCTTGAGCAGTAATGATCGCACTTCCGGTTGATCGTGGTGGCGAACAGATCCACTTGAGGGGTTCCCCAAAGGGCAAAGATCTCCAGAAGGACTTCCTGAGACAGCTCCCACTCGTGAGAGACCGTGCTCTGCCTGCTCAGAGCGTCTGCCGCCGTGTTCTTCTCTCAGGCTAGGTGAATTGCCGATAGAGAGATTCCTTCTCGTATTGCCCAGAAGCATAGCTGCATCGTCTCTCTGCACAGTGGTAGTGACCCTACTCCTCCTCTTTTGTTGTGGTAGTATATGGCCACCGTGTTGTCCGTCATCATCAGGACATTCTTTCCCTGTACAGAGGGCAGAAAGGCCTTCAGCGCTAGTCTGATTGCCCTCAACTCCAAAAGGTTGATGTGTAGTTGGACTCCGATGGAGACCAATGACCGCTGATTGTCAGATCGTTGGTGTGTGCTCTCCACCCTGTGAGTGAGGAGTCCGTCACTACTGTTATCTCTGGCCATGGTTGCCAAAAAGACTCTCCCTTGAGAATGTTGTCGTTGCAAGCCCACCATAGAAGATCCTGAGCAACTGCGCTCGGGACTTGCAGAAGATCCGACATATTCCCTGAGAACTGGGACCACTGAGTTCTGAGTGCCCATTGAAGGGATCTCATTCTCAACCTGGCCTCTGGTACTAGGAAAATGCAGGATGCCATGAGGCCGAGCAACCTGAGAAAATCGATGGCCGGTAGACTTTGGGCATTCTGGAATTTTGTTACCATCTGCTGGATGTGGAGAACTCTCACTTTGGGAGGCGAGGCTTTTCCCGAGGAAGTGTCCAAGACTGCTCCGATAAACTGGAGCTTCTGGGATGGTATCATGTGGGACTTCTTGAAATTGAGGGAGAAGCCCAATTTGTGGAGGAAGTGGCAGGTGATCGAAAGATGTTCCTGAGCTTGTTCTGGAGAACTTGCTCTGATCAACCAGTCGTCCAGGTAGGGATACATGTGAATACCTCCTCTCCTGAGACTCGCTGCCACAACCGCCAACAGTTTGGTGAAAACCCTCGGGGCGGAGGTCAACCCGAATGGCAGAACTCAAAACTGATAATGAGATTTGAGAACCTCAGGTACTTTCTGTGCTTTAGATGGATTGGCACATGAAAGTAAGCATCCTGAAGGTCCAATGATACCAACCAATCTTGGAGTTGGAGAGCCTGAAGGATCTGAGAAAGAGTGACCATCTTGAACTTGTCCGTCCTGAGGAACTTGTTCAAGTTTCTCAAGTCCAAGATGGGTCTCAGTCCTCTGTCCTTTTTTGGAATGAGAAAATATGGGGAGTACGAACCCCTGTTCCTCTCCGCTACAGCTACCAGTTCTAAGGCAACCTTTCTCTAGCAGGGTTAAAATTTCCTGCAACAGGAGCAGATCTGGAATTTTGACGGATGATTCTGAGGTCTTTTTAGAAATGGGAGACAGTAACCTTGGGCTACTGTTTCCAGTGCCCAAGCATCTGAGGTAATGCCCCGCCATTCCTTCAGATGCTGAGAGATCCTGCCTCCCACTAGTGTTTTGTGCAACACGGTCTCAGAGGGATTTGGAGGCGGCTGCAGGAGTGGCTGAGGGTACAGATGCCGCGCCAGAGGCTGATTTTGCCCCTCTTCCTCGTGCTCCACGAGGGAAAATTCTTTTGCCCCTCTGAGAAGCCTGTCCTCTTCCTCTACCAAAAGAGTAGTATCGAAAAGAACGACCCCTCCAGGAAGATGAGCCGGAATAGGGTTTTGGAGGCTGGCGCATAGAGGCGCTAAGCGATTTAGCTGCCGCTTGCTTTCGAGGTCTGAAGTTTTTCTAGGCTTTCATCAGCCTTGCTGCCAAACAGCCTCGAGCCATCAAAGGGCATGTTAAGGAGTCTGGCTTGCACATCTGGTGCAAAACCCGACTTCCTCAACCACGCAAATCTGCGTAGCACAACGCTTTCAGCCATGGACCTGCTGATACTATCAGCAGTATCCAATCCAGACTGGAGACATTCCCCCATTGCCTCCTTCCCGTCTTTGACTATATTCAGGAAGCCTTCCCTTTCCTCGCCTTCTGGAATATGATCAGCCGCCGTCGAAATACAGTCCCACAGGGTATGGGTAAACCTGGCCAGGGTACAGGTGACATTTGTCGATTTAAGGGCCATACTGCCAGACGTGAAAACTTTACGTGCCCATGCCTCAACTTTTTTATCCTCTCTATCTGGAGGAATAGTGGGATATGCAGTTTGTTTTGATGTAGATGCTGCCTGAATGACTAGACTTTCTGGAGTCGGATGCTTATTTAAGTATTCAGGATCCGTTCCAGCTGGTCTATATTTTTTGGGGAAAGTGCTATCTGCAGCAGTAATACTCTCTGCTTTATCGCAGTTTTTCTCCACCGTCCTTTGAAGGGCCCTGTGAAAGGGGAGAACTGGATCTTTTTGAGGCCTACTGACAATTATATCCGTCATGTCATCCTGTTCAAAAACGGGTGAAGTGTTACCCCAACCCATATATTCTATTACTCTGGTCATAAGACCCCTGTACCCAGCATCTGCATGCTCTGCAGGATCAGGTCTGGCAAACTCTAATTCTGGGGAGGTGTCAATTCCACTGGCAGAATGTAGAGTATCACTCAGGTCTCTCATTCTAGATTCCTGGTCAATAAGTTCCTCAGGAAAAGGAGTACCTTCGTCTTCTTCTGAGCCAGATTCCTCATAAATTGAGGACATGGACTTAAAAAAGTCTGACCTGGGCAAAAGAGTGAATCTCCTTTCTTCTTCTACCATACGCGTCGAAGGGATTGATAAATCCTTCGAAATTGTCGAAGGAGTCTTCGATGACTTTGAAGATGACTTTGACACGGGCATTGAGGATGTTTTTGGTTTTGGTGCCAAAATGGTCGACGCCGACGGCGTCGATGAAGTCGTCGAAGCCTTTGAAGACTTGTGTTTTTTGTATGGCACTGGAGAAGTGCTCGACTCTCGAAGAGTCTTCGACGGCTTGGTGTCGACTCAAGATTTTTATTATCCTCAACACTACTGGTCTTTACCATGGTAGTCTTGGACTTCCCTTTGTCGTCCAATGGAGCGACCTTAGGGGTATGGCTTTTTCGAGGTTCTTTCGAGGGGGTCGGGCCGCGTTCTCAAAAACTTCCATCATCTTTTTATGGAATTCTTCCAATTTACTGGGAGAATCTGATTTTGTCGGACATCGAATTTCTTCGGTCGACTCTGAAGAAGGAGATGATGAGGGAGATCTATGTCTCCTCTTCATTTTTTTAGATGATGACGAAGAGTGTCTCGATCCACTCCTAGATCTCTTGGAGTGCCTTTGGTGATCCGATTCCTTTGAATTAGTCGCTTTCTTATGTTTTTTAGATGTAGCCTTCTTAGAGGCTTCCCTCCCCACCGACAGTTTACCTCTCCTCTCACAAAGAGTTTTCTCAGTCATGGATTGGCAGGAACTGCAGTCGTCGGTTCGGTGACTGGAACCGAGACACCAGAGACAAACCCGGTGGTGATTTGTGATCGACATTTTTGATCCACACTCTACACACTTCTTGACCCAATCTTGGGTGTCGAAGGAGTTGAAGATGGTGACATTTTCTTCACAGAAAATCTGAAGCGCACCGTTCTCGATAGCGAAGCGATCGGAAAAACGAACTGATGCAACGGGCGCGGCTCAAGCTATTTATACCATCGGTGACGTCGACAGATTACAGAGTCCGTCGAGGGATAATCGACGTCACGACCTCGAGCACAGCGCCCTCTGCCGAGAGAATTTATTTTTCCGAAGCAGCGAAACTGGGGACAACGAGTTATCATAAAATGAGGAATACGTGGGAGGACACAATCCATTCGAAATTTATTTATCTATCCTTTTTTCAGCCACTGAGCTGACTAGCACATCCTAGAAGCACAGGATTCAGCAAATCCAGCACACAGACGGCGCTGCAAGCAATGAACTCTCATCAGTTTCAACGCTTACCTGTCACACCGAACCACTACGGCGCAGGTAGGACAATGTCCAAGCACACCAGCACAGGATTCTCCCTGTAGAGATACACCCATCACTGACCTCCTATTTTACTTACTTATATTTTAGATGTCCCAATCAATGTGACAGACCAAGCCCACTGAATTTGTCCTGAAGACGGCACCAGATACAACAATAACAGCTGAATGCCAGAAACACCATTCATGTGTCGACTAGATAGATGTGTAGTCAACCAGACCACATTTTAAGTCACAACCATTACTAACTCACACTATGAAAAAGTGAAAGTAAAGAACCAATGTATCAGGTTGTTTACAAAGCCTCAAATGTTGAAAGTATCCACGATTATTTATGTTAAGCAAAAAGGGCTTTTGTCAATAGCAGTGTGATGCAACTTGTTTTAAATTCAAATACAAATAAATGTAATTGTTTTCCATACAGTTCGGGTGTTCTCATATGTGCAGATTAACCAACAGAGATCTGCTAATTGTGTGCTGGACCCATAACCGGCCAGTGTGAAACAGGTGGGGTAGCCTAGGTTCTTTTCTTTGTTTAACTGCCATACCCCTCATAGCTTAGGCCCCCCTGATCAAACAGAGGGACATATTACCCTCTTATTTACAATAATATCTTTACTAAGCCACTCTTCGACAAATTTGACAGATTGGGGGTAACCTATACTAATTATGCGGACGACACACAGATCCTCATACCACTATCGGGCAACTTTGTCGAAGACACAGCTCTAGTAAACAAGATTTACCTCCTCATTCAGGCATGGATGGCCTCCCACGGCCTCTGCCTAAATGTTGATAAAACAGAGATACTGATCTTGGGTTCCGACTCCAACCTAAAAAAACTTAGCCCCAACTATCACAATTTCAACATAGATGGGAATATAATTAAGGTGGCAACTGAGGTAAAAACACTAGGTTTCTACCTTGATTCCACTCTATCTCTCAAAAAACAAATTAACATCCTGGCTTCCTCCACAGCATACACCTGTAAATTAATCAGGACCTGTAGACCCTACCTCTCCAAAACCAATTGCATCACACTAGCTAACACACTAGTAATGTCGAAGCTGGACTATTGTAACGCCCTTTATGCAGGTGCCAATAAAACTATTATAAATAAAATGCAAATACTACAAAACAATGCTCTTAGAGCAGCCTTGGACATACCCCGTAGAGCACATATCTCCAATATCAGGAAAGACCACCATTGGTTAAAAATCAGCGGCAGAGTCCTTCTCAAGACGCTATCTCTTACCCACAAAGGGCTTAACAACACAGCACCTTCTTACATCTCGGCCAGACTTACCAGAAAATCGTCCAGTCACCATACTAGGGCCACTAACCATTTCCTGCTAGAAACTCCCAGATTTAGATGAACTAAAGCGGGCGCAGTAAGCTTCCCTGTTAGAGCTGCCCATGCCTGGAACGCACTGCCCATTGCATTGAGAGCTAACCTACCCTACTCTAGATTTAGATGCAAGGTAAAAAATGGGCTCTAGACCGACGACAACTAATCTGAACCATTGCACCAGCCCCTGGTTCACTGCACTTAACTGCTGTGATACTCCTGAAATCTGGATTATAGACCATCTCATTGCCCTTAGTGGGCCGAGAGACACCTTCACCCTCTACCTCTTTGTATATATGTATTCTAACATCGTAACATGACATGTATTGCTTCAGCTGTTTGTATTGACATGTACTGCATTCTATTGACGTGTATAGTATGAACTGTATGTAACTTAAGCCTAAGTAATCTTGTACCCGCTGCGCCCGGCTACCCCTGGGTTTGGAGCGCATTATCAAATAATAAACATTAACATAAACAAACATAAACGTCTTCCACCCCATAGCAATTCTCCTCTTTGCAAGTGCATATGCCAGATCTTTCAGTTTGCTTACATGCCTACGTTTCCGTCGCCTAGGGAACCCCCCTAACAGGCAGGCCCACACAGTATCCACCACGATCTTGATACCTTTTTCTGCTAGTTTGCGTGCAACCTCGCCCCAGAAGCGCTCAATAACCGGGCATGACCAAAACATATGTACCATGCCCGCGTTCTCCTCATCACACTTAGGGCATGCCTGTCGTCCTGCATTCTTGAACTTGGCTATCCTCTGGGGTGTCAGATACGCCCTATGTGTAATATATAATTGCATCTCCTTAAGTCTTGCGTTCCTCAACACCTTATTGTGATAGCCTTGGGCACGTTCCCACATCCCATCCTCCATCGGGGTTCCTACTTCCTCCTCCCATTCTAGTCTCAATTGCACCGCCTCCTTTCCCACCTTGGCCATCATCATCTTGTATATTCTGGATATCTCGTGTCCCCCCTCTGCTATGTCGTATATTATGTCTATGGTAGCATGTGGTTCTTCCTCAAGCACCAGTTCGGACCACATACTCTTAATCTTCTGCACCAGTCTATGGTACGTGATATACTGGCCAGTGTGTAACCCAGTTTCCGCCTCCAACTCCCCAAAATTCGTTATGGTCACCTCCTGCCAAATATCCCCCATTGTCGCTATACCGCCCGGCTCCCAATGGTTTCTAATTATTATCCTCTGTTTCTCTTCTCCACCCACCAATGCAACCAGTGGTACCTGAGGGGAGCACGGCCATGGGTTCCCCATCAGTTGACACGCCCTTCGCCACATCTTCCATCCTAGTACCATCATCTTTGGGCGCCCATCCATTACTGCCTGGGTCAACCACATAATCTCCTTCAGATAGAATGGGGCACAGTCCTGCCTGAACAGCCTGGTTTCGGAGGTCACCTCCTCTGAGAGCCATTTTGCCACATATTGCAGCTGACTTGCAGCATAATAAACTTCATAATTAGGCAGCTTTATACCCCCTTCTCATAAAAGTTCTGTAGCTTCCAGAGGGCCACTCTGTTCCTTGTACCCTGCCACAGGAAGTCCCTGCACATGCTGGCCAGTCTGCTAAAGAACTTTTTGGTATCAAATACAGGATATTCCCGAAGTAGTGCAGGAGCCTGGGCAAGACCACCATCTTTAACATTGCACCACGTCCCATCATTGCTAAGGGCAGCTTTACCCAGAACCAATTCTCAATTTTCGTGATCGCTACTTCTGTATTGTGCTTATGCTCTTCTTCCACAGCATGATATATATCTATTCCCAGATAGGGAAATGTTCTAGCTGCCCATGGCACTTGCAACACTGGTAATTGTTTCAGGGGGATCCCTTTATATCCACCCAACGGGAACATGCTAGACCTCTGAAGGTTCACCGCTATACCGGACATTCCCGCATATCTCCTCATCACCTCCAAGATATATTGGAAGTTTTCCTCTGGATATCGCAAATACAATAGTATGTCATCTGCATATAATGATATCAGGTGTCGTTCACCTCCCACAGGGATGCCTATCATGTCATATTGTTACCTTAAGTAGATAGCTAGGGGTTCCAGGGCCATTATATAGAGCATAGGGGACCATTGCCTGGTTCCCCTACGGAGCTGCCACCTTTCCGATACCACTGACCCTGTTTTAACTCTGACCAGAGGTTCACTATATAACATTTTTGCCCACTGTAGATATCCTGGACCCATCCCATAGCCAGCCAGGGATGCCAACAACCATGGCCATTTGACCGAGTCGAAGGCCTTTATTGCATCCAACGATACAATTGCCAATTCGTCCTTGCTTTCGTTTCCATATTCAATGACTCTATGGAGCCTTCTAAGATTATTGGATATGTTCCTATTTGGGACATAGCCCGTCTGGTCAGGGTGTATCAGTTTGCCTATGACTTTCCTTAATCTGTTTGCCAAAACGGCCGTCAGAATTTTACTATGATTCAACATCGACAGGGGTCTATAAGAGCTGCAGCTAGGTTTTAACTTTACATTCTAGGACTTATAGGGCCTCATTACGGGTCCGGGGGGGTTGCTGCTGGACCCGTAAAAAATTACTGGTGCCTGACTTCCCGGTGCCAACGAGCTATTCCAAATCCGGCAGCCAGGAAGGCAGGCGCTGGCAATTTTGTTAGTCCTCATTCGCATGGAGTCCCACAGGACTCAGTGGAAATGGGGACACAGGAGCACCAGCACTGTTGCAAAAAAGTGCCAGTGCTCCCATGAAAACTCTGCGGGCCAGTGTCGTCCCGCCCGGCAGGTCTGACCCTGGTGGGCGGGACGGCACCCACCCACAGAGTTGTAGTGTTCCGGTTCAAAAATAACTGTGCCGATAAGCTTACCAGCACCATTGTTTCTGGCCCGGCACAGTTATAATGAGGCCCATAGTCCTGAATTTCTCTATTATAAATGGAGTACTACACTACCAGAATGCAAAATTAAAACAGCGCAATGGGGTATGTTGGCGTATATGCGTTGAATGTATAAGGTGGGTTAAGGCCAGAGCACAAGCTGAGGTACACCCTGGGAAGGAATCTACCCACTTTTTGGTTTTGAAGAATTTTTGTTGCAGAGACCATTGTAAGAGAAGAGAGGGAAGGAATAAGTGTTCTGAAATGAGAAAAGGTGAAGGGAGACTGGAGTTTTGCGATTGGATGCACTGGAATGAGATTTTAATCAGCCACTGTTCCCAGGAGGACACATTTTGAGGTGGCACACCTTCCTTGAAAACCCTGCGCCTGCAGTGCCACCAGTGGAGAAGTGAGACTGGAGGCACTGGAGTGAGATTTCATTCAGCCATTGTTCATAGGAGGACACATTTTGGAGCAGCACACCTTCCTTGAAAACACCTGGGCCAGAAGCGTAGTGGTGCAAAAGGAGATTAGAATTTGGAGACACTGGGCCTCATTCCGAGTTTGGCGGTAAGTATTGGTTTTTACCGGCATGGCGGAAAGACCGAGTCCGATCTGGTACCATGCCGCTATTTACAGGCTATTCCGACTTCGCGGGCACGAGCTTTCCGCCATGCCGGTAAATCCCCTAGCGGCATACCGCTAAAGGGCCTGTCAAACCCCTTAGCGGCATGAAGCCAGACGTTCTTTACAACACCGCCATCGAAGCTCCGCCGTCCGTAATTAGCGGTGACCGTAATTTACAGATACCGTAAATTACGGTCACCGCTAATTAACGGATACGGAAATCACGTCATCGCACAGGAACAGGAAGGAGCGCGGCGGCCATCTTCAAAAACACAATCCATTGCCATCCTCTTCATACAGGACCCGGAGGTATATTTGGACCAGGAAAATAGCCATTAGAGACCAGCATCATGCCGAAAGCACTGAAAAAAGGTGCCGCTCGCATAAGGAAGGAGCGCTTTACGCAGGACGAGCTCCAGGTCCTGGTGGACACTCTGCACGAACATGCTGAGATAGTGTTCAGCAGTGACATGCGTAGGCCCACCGTTGTCAGGAAGAAGGAGATCTGGGACTTGGTTGCACAGAGGGTGAGCGCCGTAGGAAACACCCCCCGCACCACGAAGGACTGCAGGAAACGGTGGGATGACCTCCGTCTCAGGGTGCGGGCCATCCTATCGGCCAACCGAACCCAGGCCATGGAGACAGGAGGAGGCCCAGCTTCTCCCATCAAGATGATGCCCTGGGAGCAAACGTGTGCGGACATGATGGGCACAGAAGCCATAGAAGGGGTTGGCGAAATGGAGTGCGGTGCTCTGTCATCTGCTGATGGAGGTGAGTGTCATGAGTCAAGACAGTAAATGCATTCCCAATGTAAGGCACCGCCAATGGCTGGGCAAGCTGTCACATCACGTATGGGAACCCCCCCACCCCAATGAAATCATGCCGTAACAAGTGGGACCCAGGCTGATGTCAGGTGCAAGGCTCCAACCCATATTGGCCATAGCACACAAGGAGGCAGTCAATGTGAGTCAGCACAGTACTCCGCCAACATGAGTGACCCAGACATCTGCATGCATTTTCCATCCAAGCCCAGATCACTGTCCCACTCACCACCCAAATGTCAACAAAACGCTGCAATCCCATTGTTATACCATAGGCTTGAAGAAATGCTGACCCCCAAATCATTGCTCATGCCATCTCTCTCTTCCCCCCCACAGGCAGCGGGCATGAAAGTGAGGACCAGGAAGCCACCCAGCCCTGTACCTCCAGGGGCACAGCCAGGGGACACCGTATACCTGCAAGAAGGAAGAAAACACAGGCAACACCACCTGCTCCAGCAACCCCCATAGAGGGTGCACAACCCCCACCCGCACCCCTACCCATGCCTGCAGCGCCACCGCAGACATGCCCCACGGTGCACTCTGAGGAGTCCAGTGTGGCAGGGGAGAATGCTGCCATGTGCCTACTTGGTGTGCCAGATAACCCCACATTAATTTCCGTTTCCAACGTGGAGGACCCCAATGACATTGGACATAGCCCATACACCCCATACTACAGCCAGGTGGCACACAGCGACTCCGGGGAGAGTGACACCCCAGGGCTCACAGGCCAAGGAGTACCACCTCCCTGTCCTGGATCCACCTCCCCTGCAGAAAGTCCTGAAAGGGCTGCAGGCTCTACACCAAGCCTGCCAAGCACATCGGCCACACCGGCCATGGATGCAGTGCGCTCCCAGCACCTCACGGGCCTGATTGAGGACTTTATCCGGGACAACCGCGAATCTCGGTCGGAGTGGCACAATGACCTTCAGGCTCTGGGTGAGGTGATCACTGCCAGCACAAACCGGCTCTGTGAGGTGCTGGGCCGGACCGTAGATGCCCTGGAGGCAGCACCCCCCAGACCACAGCCCCAGTGGGAGTACCCACCCTCCCAAAGCTCCTCCACGCAGACCAGCCCTGTCCGTCGGTCACTGCGTACATTGCGCCGCCACAACATGGATCCCCCTGGCTCTGGAAGTACACATTGACCATGCTGCCACACACATGTGGCCTATGTTGCACTGATGGGACTATTGTGGGGTTGTTGTGGGGGGAGGTGAAGGGGGGTGAGGGTGTGTGTGGGAGTTGGGGGTGAGGGGGGTGAGGGTGTGTGTGGGAGTTGGGTGGGAGGGGGGGAGGGTGTGTGTGGGAGTTGGGGGGGAGGGTGTGTGTGGGAGTTGGGGGGGAGGGGGGTGAGGGTGTGTGTGGGAGTTGGGGGGTAGGGGGGTGAGGGTGTGTGTGGGAGTTGGGGGGGAGGGGGGTGAGGGTGTGTGTGGGAGTTGGGGGGGAGGGTGTGTGTGGGAGTTGGGGGGGAGGGGGGTGGGGGTGTGTGTGGGAGTTGGGGGGGAGGGGGAGGGGGGTGAGGGTGGAGGTTTTGTCATACACGTTTCTACATTATTGTTAAATACACTGGTTGATTATCCCTAAAAAACAGAGTGGACATTGATCATTGTGCATGTGTCTTTTAATGTCGCACAGTGCATGGTGTACATGTATCCCCACACCCAGTGCCCAATGTCCTGTCATCCTCACACCCTCAGCTGACTTGTGAGTCAGAAATATTGTTCAATCAATGCCTGCCGCACGGCACGTCCCTCCTGTGCATCGGCACCGTGATGCTGTCCTGCTATTCCTTCCTCCTCCCCCTCATCATCATCTGGTGGTAGCAGTTCCACGTCAGGGGGCAGTGGCACGTTCCGACGGATGCACATGTTGTGCAGCATTACACATGCCATGGTGATCTTGGACACCTTTGCGTGGCTGTAGATGAGTGCCCCACCCGACCGGCTGAGGCAACGAAATCGTGCCTTCAACAGGCCGAAGGTCTGCTCTATCACCACCCGTGTACGGGTATGGGATCTATTGTAGTCCTCCTCGTGCCTGTTCTGTGGGTTGCGGACCGGGGTCATGAGCCACGGCTTCAAAGGGTAGCCAGCATCACCTGCATGAGAGTGGAATGAAGGTAAGTGTTTGTGCATTGATGGTGGAGAATTGTACTAGTCTTACATGGCCGCAGGTGATTACTGGGCATACACACATGTCCCAGGATACAGTCACCCCATTACTGGACCGGCTATGTGTCATGTGCAATGGAATGATGGAGGGGGTACCTTCTCACTGATGGTTCATGGTGTGCACTCACGTCGTGTTGCATGTGCATCGTATATGCATGCAGCAGTGTTGGACTGCATTCATTGATGTCTTGCGCGAGACTTGGTGAAAGGGGGTGTTGGCTGTATTTGGTAGCATACTCGTCACTCTGCACGGATCCCTACCATGGTGACTTGCAGCAATCCTATGGGGGTGCAGGACCAGTGACACGCTGTAGGATCCCTGTTAGACTCACTTCTATGCACTCCCAGGGATGACTGTCCTGTGTGTTGAGATGCAGGAGTCAGCGACATTGTACTGCATGGTGCAGGATGCCACTACGGTGTGTAAGATCCGCCGATGAGTGGTGCATGTGTTGTGGTATCTGGCCAGGTTTCCTGTTACTCATGTAGTGTTAGGTGTCGGCTCTAATTCATCACTGGGTGGTTATGTGGTCATGTGCCGTGTCACTTGCCTTGGGGCACAGTGTGCTGTGAGGTGAACATCGTGCACTGGCGTGGACATTTCCACCCAGGTGGAGTATGCACCCCCCCCCCTTTCCCACCCAGGTGGAGTATGCATCCCCCCCCCTTTCCCACCCAGGTGGATTATGCATCCCCCCCCTTTCCCACCCAGGTGGATTATGCAGGCAACCTACTCACAGCCCCAATGCACTGCCATGGCCCATTCAGGTTACTCACCAAGCAGCCAGGCACGTCGTCCAGCATGTCGCTCCATGTAGCGGGGTAGTGTTGAGTTCCGCAGGACCAAGGAGTCATGAGTTGATCCGGGGTATCGGGCATTGCAATGTGTGATGGCTTTACTGGCATTACACACCATCTGGACGTTGATGGAGTGGTATTGCTTGCGGTTGCGATACGACACCTCCTTGGCATGCGGGACCACCAATTCAACGTGGGTGTAGTCGAGGGCACCTATGCAATTTGGCATGCCTGCCAGTGCATGGAAGACAACTTTGGTGTCATATATCTCCTGGGGAGTCTGGGGTAGGGATATGTTATCCCTTGTGTGGGTGAGGAGGGCATCCAGCACTTGGTTGAGTATCCGGGAAAAGATGGGCTGTGAAATGCCATGCATGTGCCCCACTGTATGCTGGTAGGTGCCTGTGGCAAGGAAGTGGAGCACAGACACTACCTTCAGTAGAGGGGGGATGGCAGTGCTGATTTCTATGCGGCTCACTATATCAACATGTATCAGGTCCACTATGGTGGTAATGGTGTCCCAGTGAAGACGGTACAGGGTGTGGATCTGCTCTGGTGTGAGGTTGAAGGGGGTGGTTCTGATGCGGGGGATTGGGGGCTGCCGGCGTGGTAATGGTGGCTGCACCGGTAGGGCATGCTGGGCCTGTCTCACCCTCCTTCTCCTCCTGTGTATCCTCTGTGGTGGGGGCTGTGGTTGTTGTTGTTGCTGTTGTTGTAGTTGCTGCCTTGCAAGCAGGGCCTCCAGCTCCAGGAATGCTGCTACAATTGGTATCATCTTGGTGTGGGAGGGGGTGTGGTGTGTGGGTGTGCTCCTTTTGTGCTGTGCCAGACTCCATTGACTCCACCTGTGCTGATTGAGTGCACCTGTTCCTCTTGGAAACTGCTCTGGGTTCTTTACACCTTCTCGGCGATGCCGGTATTTACTCCATGGCGGTAAGGTACTTTGCGGTCTTGTGGAGGCCGTTTTTTCCATGTCCGCTTTACTTGGGATCAGCTCCGGTTTACGCCATGCCGCTAATTCCGGCATGGCGTGTCGGGCCCGCGCCACTAAACCGCTATTTACGGCGTCGTAAAGTACGACGGCGTAAATAACGGTCTGGTGGGTCAGAATGGGCCGTAACGGGAAACGATGCCGGTAGTCCTTTACCGGCATCGTTTTTCCCTTACCACCCAACTTGGAATGACCCCCACTGTAACAAGATTTGAATCAGTCACTGTTCCCAAAGGGCACATTTTGGAGCAGCACACCTTCCTTGAAAACCCCTTCAATGGAGCAGTGTGACGGGAGGCTGGAGTTTGGAGACTGGAGACAATGGAAAGAGATTTCATTCAGTCGATGTTCCCAGGAGGACATTTTGGATTGGCAAACCTTTCTTGAACCCTCTTACCCCCCTCCTTGCCCCCTCAGCGCCTGCCACAGAGTGTTGCAAAGTCAGACTGGAGTTTGGAGATTGTAAACACTGGAACACGATTTCAATCAGCAACTGTGAGTGCTTCTATGAAAGACCTGGCAGGAGAGTATACCAAGCAGTTGCAAGTGGGTGCATCTAAGAAAGCCCTGGCAGTAGAGTATATCAGGCAGTTGCAAGTGAATGCATCTAGGAAAGCCCGGGCAGAAAAGTATACCAGGCAGTTGCAAATGTGTGCATCTAAAAAAAGCCCTGGCAGGAGCGTATACCTGGGGGTGTTCCTGGCAGTTGCAAGTGTGTGTAAGAGGAAGCCCCGGTAGGGAAATAAAGCCAGGCAAGGACAAATTGAACATTGTATAGGGAATACATACATTAAAGAGGTCCTGAGAAAAGCAAAGGAAACGGCTCTCCTGAACATCCGTGAGGACCTGCTCTCTAACCTTGACTCTAACACCCCTTGTGTTCTCATTTTGCTTGACCTCTCTTCTGCCTTTGACACTGTCAACGAACCATCCTGCTCAACCGTCTCCGTGATAACCTGGGTATCACTGGTCAGGCTCTGGTGTGGCTGACCTCCTTCCTCTCCAATCGACCCTCCCGGGTCCAACTGGGTTCTTTCCTCTCTGACATCTTTTTCTCTACCTGTGGTGTCCCCCAGGGATCTAACCTCTCCCCCTGGCTGTTCAACCAGTATCTGGCTCTTCTTGCTCACCGCATCGCTGCTCTCTGTCCCAACTTTCAGTGCTACGCGGATGATACCCAGCTCATTTTCAGGCTACCCTACGCCTCCTCTTCCCCTTCCCTCATCTCTGACTGTCTCTCTGCTATCCAGGAATGGTGTGCCGCCAACGACCTCTGCCTTAATGCCAGTAAGACTGAGATTCTACTTATCGGCACACCCACTCCCTCCTTCCCCGCAGCTCTCTGGCCGGCCTCCCTTGGCCCTCTTCCTGCGCCTACCTGCAAGGCAAAAAACCTTGGGGTCATCTTCAACTCCACACTCTCTTTCTCTCCTCACATATCCGACGTCTCTAAAAAGTCACACTACCAGCTACACCTCCTCAGAGGTATCCTTCCTTTCCTCTCCTTCCCCCAGAAGCTCACTGTCTCCAGAGCCCTGGTTCTCTCGAAGCTGGACTATTGTAACAGCGTCTATCTAAATCTTCCTGCCTCTACTCTCCGCCCTTTGCAACTCATCCAGAACAGGACTGCGAGACTTGTCCTTGGCCTCAAGCCCATGGACTGTATCTCTCCAGGACTGAAATCACTACACTGGCTCCCAGTGGCTGTGAGGATTAAGTTCAAAACCCTCTGCATTGTCCACAAGGCCTTCTGGGGCCTTGGGCCAAAATACCTTCAACTCTCTCTTCCGAAATATCTTCCTTCTCGAGCTCTTCGCTCATCCACCTCCAACTTCCTCGGGGTCAGTCGCTTCTCCAAGCAACGAGCTGGGGGTAGATCTCTCTCCGCAGCAGGGGCCTCCCTCTGGAACAGCCTTCCTGCCTCCCTGAAATTTGAGGAGAACCATCTCCGGTTCCGGAAGCACCTCAAAACCTTCCTCTTTGCCTCCGCTTTCTCTCCCTCTCTCCCCTGCTAAAATCACTGAACCTGCACTGAATCTGCTACTGGGCCACTCACCGATCTCGGTCCTTGGCCCAGCCACTCTTCCCTGCACTGCCTACCTGCACTACGGGACTGTCTCTGTATCCTACAGCCCCTTCTCCCGGCACTTACCTTGCACTTGCCACCAGCTGGCCCTATTATTTATCTTGTATTCTACTAACCATGTACTGCACTTTCCTTGCACTTGCCACCAGCTGGCCCTATTATTTATCTTGTATTCTACTAACCATGTACAGCACTTTTCCCCCTCTCCCCTTCCCCTTGCACTTTTTCCAGTCCCCTCTACCCTTGCACTTGCGCGATCTGAATGACACCTGGCCTAGTAGGATCGCTGTCTGTCTCCCCTTGTTCCCCCCCCTGCCTCGTCGCGCCTTGAAACACTTGTGTATAGGCGCGTTACAAATGCCATATCATATCATATCATATGATTAGAAAAAAGGCTGTGCTGATCACGAGAGTGAAAACCTGGCAGGAGAGTAGGCAAGGTCTCCTAACAAGACAAAGAAAGAGAGCCAATTTGTTTGGTACACTAATTGTGTTATTATTCAAGAGAAAACCCAAGTAACTGACATTGATAAACAAGCAATCAAGGAAGGAGAAATCTAGGGGAAGGGAATCACCCTCTGGAATGAGGAACTCTATCCTGTTGGAGCTTTGTGTTGCAGTTATGCCTTTTCCTTTTTGAACATTTGCGAACCGCATAAGGCAAAGGACATTACCCTTTTCAGTTTAGGATTTTGTTGGTTAATATGCGAGGGGCAGAATAGTACTTTGGGCACGGGATGGTTTTGCTTTGGACATCCTGACCTTGACAGACCCTTAGTTTTGGTTTTAGGTAGGGAAACGCCTCTTAGAGCAGTGACAGAGAGGCCTTTCCCCACCCTCTTTTCTTTTAGTAAATGTTAATGGCCAAAACACATAAGTCTCTATATCCGTGTCTCATTCCTGGTTCCTCACACACACCTTCCTTGAAAACTCCCACGCCTGCAGCGGAAGGGAGACTGGAGTTTGGAGATTGGAGACACTGGAACAAGATTTCAATCAGCCACTGTTCCCAGGAGGACACTTTTTTGAGCGGCACACCTTCCTTGAAAACCTCTGCACCTGCAGCAGTGCGCAGTGGACAGAGTGGTTTTGCAGTTAGTGGCAGTTGGTGACAATGAGGCTCCCGGCTGCGCAGCTCATTCCCTATCATTGTCTGTGATCATTCGAGGTAAGTTCACCATCTCCTAAATTGATTTTACTAATAAAAACTCTCTAGGATGTATAACCTACGCAGTAAACCTGCAATGGGTGAAGGCTCCCCTACGCTGAATAAATATTGAGCGAAGCGGTACTGGAAGATCAGCTACCTTGCATTACTGATTCCAACCTGGCGGTTGTTGCAGTTATATCTCCTGTTCCCACCCAATTGTTGGTGCCTCAGTGTCTGAATGCACTTGAGGAATCTGCCCTTTGATTAAATATAATTGATGTGTCTGGACCATCAAGTGAAACTGCTATAGAAGTAATTAAAAATAAAAAAAGTGGCTGCTAAATGTCCGACAACAAGAACCCAGACCTCTGGGAAAACTTGCAGTGTGATAAAATACTTTTTTCCTAAAGTGGGCACCAGTACCAACAACAGGCCTGTAACGTCTGGGGAAAGGTTTGCTTTTGTTTAAATATAATTGATGTGTCTGGACCATCAAGTGAAACTGCTATAGAAGTAATTAAAAATAAAAAAAGTGGCTGCTAAATGTCCGACAACAAGAACCCAGACCTCTGGGAAAACTTGCAGTGTGATAAAATACTTTTTTCCTAAGGTGGGCACCAGTACCAACAACAGGCCTGTAACGTCTGGGGAAAGGTTTGCTTTTGTACAAGAATAAAGCGACTTCGTAGCAGATGGCAGCTTACTCGAATTGGTGCAGGGTACATAGAATGAGTGGCTGCAATACCTAATCCCCACACTAGCTAGCGTGAGATGGGGGTTTAGATTCTATAAAAGACAAGGAGGCGAGTATTATGCATTACAATCTTTACTCTGAACCACAGCAGCAAAGAATGAAAAACTTTGTAAAAACGATTTTTTTTCCAATAAACACAACATTATGAACAATACAAAGGGAAACATCCCATTCCAACATGGCGAGCAGGTCATGCCCCGGAGGTAGCCAATGGGCTGCGAGCCAGTACCATAAAGGTCCATTCCTCTATCAACTCCTCCTCTTTCTGTCGCTGATGTTTTTCCACACGACCATCGGACAATTTCTCCATGTGGAACGAAGAAAAAACTCCCATGAGAACGTCAGAACGAAATCCTTCTGCAACTTGGAGCTCAACCCTCCGCTCCTGTTTGAGCCGCAGCCATCAACCGAAAGCTGAAACAACAATCAAACACCAGTAAGGGTGGTTGGTTGTTATAATACTCGCCTCCTTGTCTTTTATAGAATCTAAACCCCCATCTCACGCTAGTGTGGGGGATTAGGTATTCTATGGCAAGACAGGAGGCTCATATTATGCAAGTTCAAAGCCCTTGCATTACATTCACAGCTACATGAGCAATACGTTTATGGTAAAACGTCTTAAAAGTTGATTCCCTTGACCTGTCAGCTGCTTTTAAAATCTGTTCCAAACTACCCCTCAGAAAGGCTGCTTTAGAGGCCATAGCGCCTCGGACTGAGTGGGGACCAAAAAAGGATGTCTCAACCCCCGCCTCCCGCATAACCCATTTGATCCATCTGGCTAAAGTAGAAGGGGACACTGGCTTATGGGGTTTCCTGTAGGAAATCAACAGCTGAGAAGTATTGGGAGGCCTAAAAGCTTCAGTTTTTATCTCAAAACACTTCAAACAGCTGACCACACATAATTTACCATCTTCAGGAAAAGCAGGATAGGATATTGAGGAAGTCATGCATTTAGTCCTTCGTGAGATAAAGAAAGTAACCCCTTGAGGGGTGAACATCTTATTATCCACATCCAGAGCTCTGATATCAGAGACCCTTTTAATAGACACCAGACATAGTAACATAGCAAGTTTGGCAAATAACTGCTGCAGGGACAACTCGTCATTAGGAGGCCAGGACCTGAAGAGCTGCAGTACCAAATTAACGTCCCAAAGAAGCGAATACTTCGGTTTTGGTGGAACCCAAATAGATTTGAGGGCCCTTCGCACCAAAAAGTGCCTACCCACTGGCTCCCCTTTAACCAAAAGGTGCCCGGCTGAAATAGCTGAACGAAAACCATTAACAGTCCTGTAGGCTTTCCCTTCCTTAAACAACTCTACTAGAAAATTAACTACTTCTACAGGAGGGGCAGAAACGGGATTGAGGTGCCTAGCCACACACCAGCTAACCCAGCAGTTCCATGCTGAGGAATACCCAGATTTAGTAGAGGGCGCCCAGGAGTCCCTGATGACCGACATAGAGTCTTGCAAAAGTCCTCTGAAGCACCAGGAAGAGCTGAAATCTTCCAAGCCATAAGGGCAAGGTGTCCCTGCAGGACTAACTCGTGAGGGAGACCCCCTGGATCCACCAGCAACTGGGGATCGAACGGGAGAAGACGGGGAAAATCTATTGCCAATTCCAGAAGGGCCGGGAACCAAACCCGAGAGGGCCAAAAGGGGGTAACCAGAACCAGAGACACCGTTTGTCTGCGAACTTGGACCAGAACCCGAGCTATCATGGCAAAGGGAGGAAAGGCATACCCCAACTGACCCGACCAATCCTGTAGGAAAGCGTCGGTGGCTAGAGCTAACGGATCCGGTCTCCAACTGTAAAACCTGGGAACTTGACAATTTAGCCTCAAGGCAAACAAGTCTATCTTCAGGGGACCCCAGAGGGAAGCTATGCGGGCAAAAAGAGATCTGTTCAACATCCAATCGCTCCTGTCTTGCAGGTGCCTGGAGTTCCAATCTGCAATCTCGTTGCTGACTCCTGGGAGGTATTCTGCTTTCAATAGAATATCCCTGTCGAGGCAAAAATGCCAAAACTCTCTTGCCAGATCCGCTAGGACCTTGGACCTGGTACCCCCCAGGTGACTGATGTACCTTACCGCAGATATGTTGTCCATGCGGAGGAGAACACAACAATTCCCTTGATCCTTGAGGAGAATCCGAAAAGCAAAGGACCCTGCTAACAACAATTGATATGTAGTTGTTTCTCTGACTCCGACCATTTCCCTTCTGTGGAAATTTGACCCAATCTGGCTCCCCAACCCGCTCTGCAGGGGCCACCACAGGAGCTCCAATCTGGCCTCTGGAGGCAGGTCCACCATCTGGGAGTAAGAGAGACACTTGCGCAAATGTTTGGCTTTTAGGCGCTGAAGCGCTCTGTAATGTAAGGGAGCAGGGAAAATAGCTTGAATGGATGCTGACAGCATCCCCACAACCCTGGCTAACTGTCTGAGCGAGATCCTCCCTCTCCTGAGGAGTAGACGAATCTCCTTCTTTATTTTGGAAAGTCTGTTGACTGGCAGAAGAAGGATGCAAAGCTTTGAATCTATATTGAAGCCCAGAAATTGGATACATTTCGTAGGCTTCAATATGGATTTTTTGACATCTATCACAAAACCTAGATCTTGTAAAAGGGTCACAGTGAACTTCAGATGGGAACACAGAGTTTGATAATTTTGGGCCAGCAAAAACATGTTGTCTAGATAAATTATGATCCGAATCCCCCTGGATCTGAGGAGAGCCATCACAGGCCGCATGAACTTGGTGAAACACCATGGGGCCGAGGACAGACCAAACGAAAGGAATGCAAACTGCCACCTCCGACCCCCCCATTAAAACTGAAGAAACTCTTGATGTGGGGGGAAAGACGGGAACCACTAGGTAAGCGTCTTTGAGGTCTAATTTGACCATCCAGTCTCCCGGGAGAAGGGTGTCTCTGAGCAAATGAATTCCTTCCATCTTGAAGTGGTGATATACCACAAAAGAGTTGAGGGCTTTCAGATTTATTACTGGGCGAAACCCCTGGTCCGGTTTCAGGACTAGGAAAATGGTACTCAGAAACTGAGAGGCCCGGTAAGAGGCTGGGACTACCGCCCCTTTGGAGATGAGATCCCTTACTTCCACATCTATGAGGGATTGTTTGACTTCGTCGAACACCAAAGGAAGGGGAAAGGACAACTGGCAAGGAGGGGCATAAAATTCTATCTGATAACCTTGAACAGTCTGCAACACCCAAGGATCCGAAGTTAGGGACTCCACTGTGGAAGAAACCTGGCTAGCCTGCCACCTAGACTTTCGAGGGAAAAAACTTTTAACACCTGAGAAAGTACCTGATGGCCCTCTTGATCTTCCGGCGCCTCTGACGGCACGTCCTCTCCAACTCGAGTTTTGCTGAGGGTAGAACTGGGCATGTGCTCCTCGAGCAGAGGAAGGATTGTATGTGCCACGGGGCGCAAACTGGCGGGGACGGGAGGAGCCCTGGGTAAAGCGGCCAGAGGAGCGGGCTCCACCTCGTCCAGCCTTGTTAAAAACCTTTGGGGCAAAAACCTTTTTTATATTAGCCTGCGCCTTGTCCAGCGCCGTAAAAGTGTGAACATATGCTGACAAATCTTTCAAGAAAGAGTCCCCAAACAAATTGCCTTGAGCCGAAGGGCCCGCTTCCCTCTCTCACATGTCCGCCAGTTTGGAATCCAACCTCATTAATAATGATTTCCTCTGCTCTCTACATATGGAGGCATTAGCGTTGCCGAGCAGGCACACCGTTCGTTGGATCCACCCCCTTAATGCGTTAACATCCACCGGGGTATTAGAGAACGCCGCCTCTTCTGCCATTTCAAAAATCTGCGTGACTGGACCCAGGATATCCAACAGCCTGTCTTGGCAACTACGCCACGCTTTATCGACCCCCTTCTTGGGGTCTTTCCCTTTCTGGGATACAAAAGCCACCATAGATTGGTCTATTTCTGGCGCTAGAACCACCTTGTCGGCAAGCATAGGTCTGGGACATTCTGACCGTAACTTATTACGTTCCTCTTTGGGCAAAGATCCAGAACTTGAGAAAACCTCCTCAGAGGGCTGCCACTCAGCTGACCTGGGGTGTAGAATCAGGGCCGGATCAAAGAACGAAACTCTGTTAACATCAAGCAGGGGCGCCTCCTGAGGGGCCACTGAGGTCACCTTCCTTTTCCGCCTCTTAGGGGGCGAATCAGAATCATCTGAACTCTCTGAGGATGAGACATCAATAGGGGGCGCCACCGGCACGAAAGGCGCTGGGGCAGGCCAGGGGGTGGAAGAGAAAGGTTGACAGGACTCTTCCCAACCGCGCTTCAGCGCTCTCTTAGGGGAAGCTATAGGCGAAATGGCCAGGGGGGGACTGAGTTGTCCCTGTATATGCTTAGTTTTGGCCGTACACTTTTTAGGGGCCTGGGCTGCAACAGATGGGGTAGCATCTTGGGAGGAATGGAAATCCGCAATGCGGGTAATTAGCCTGTCAAAGGCCGACGCCAAGGTGTTATTCAAACCAGTTAAGGCTGAGTCCAGAGAGGACTGAATAGCATGAGCCACTGAAGGCTGGGCATGCCCGGCTTGATCCCCCATGTTTTCTCCCAACTTGCCACTTTTTTTGGCAGTGCGCACTTGAGTGCTGGCATCTGCAGATGAGGGAAGCACCCCCTTATCCATGACAGCACGTCACAATTTATCTTAGTAAAATATATATATACACTTGTATCAACCAACAGCAGGTTCAATGCTGTAACAACTGTAGCCGAGCAGGCAGAACCTCTCAATTCCCGAGAGTACAAAACCCTTTAGGGAAAGCCTTCTAGGCAGTTAACAGGCAGCACCTGTAGTTCAATAGACAATCACGCGAGCAGCGTGTGAGGGCAATAAAAGAGCACAGCAATTTTAAAATAAACACTCAGTAAACATATTATAATTGCGGATAAATTAATGGCAAAATTATGACATAAATGAAAGGCGGAGAGAAGGCTCGAACCGCCAACCTTGTGTAAAGGAAACAGCACGTGTAGAGCGTGTGCTAGAAAAGCCTTCAAAACCCGCAGCCCTGTACAGGGCGCGTATCAAAGAACGTAGAAATGTTCGCAGAAATAACAATGTAACAAATTCAGTAAGAAAGAAAGGAGCGCGACGCCTTCAGGCTGTACGCGACCACTGCAACCTAAAGAGCGAACGCCACATTCTTGAGTAAAACACTTCATAAAACACCAACACCTCAGGAGGCGAACGCAGGCTAAATTAAACAAACGCTCCGCTTGACTGCCTGAACAACAGTGAAACGCAGTCACACTTAGACTATAATATAAAGAAAACACGTTCCCCTCGAACGCTGTTTCTTGCAAACTAGTAACCAAAGATTACAAAGTAACACTACCAAACACAGGCTAAGAAAAAAACGGAGGTGTGACTTAGCTGTGGGTCAGCATCAAAGAAAGAGGAGGAGTTGATAGAGGAATGGACCTTTATGGGACTGGCTCGCAGCCCATTGGCTACCTCCGGGGCATGACCTGCCCACCATGTTGGAATGGGATGTTTCCCTTTGTATTGTTCATAATGTTGTGTTTATTGGAAAAAATTTCGTTTTTACAAAGTTTTTCATTCTTTGCTGCTGTGGTTCAGAGTAAAGATTGTAATGCATAATATGAGCCTCCTGTCTTGCCATAGAATTGGTTAATGGAGTGCTTCCGCTTACAAACCAGGAATGTAGTGCAATAAAATGAGAATTAATCTAATTCGCTTCTTACCTAACACGATCATGAGATTGAGTTAGATGTTCTCTCCTCAATTAGCCCAGACTCTCCATATATCATGCATCATACTCTGAGAGAAATTGACAATATTAATAGGCTAACTCCACCTTCAATATCTGCTATAAATGTTGTCCTCAGCTCATTTGTGGAGCTATATGATAACATAAAAATCTAACTGCAGTCCCACACATTACCACTGAGTAAAATAAAAATGTTATTGGAAATGATGGATGCTGAAAGGATGGGTATGTCATGGTGTGCAGGACTTCTCAGTCCCCAGCACGTAAACCACAAAGAAACTACTGTTTCTATTGGCGTCCCTGGCGGTTGCCATGGCTTCTCTCGCAACGCCAGATAGCCAGATGGCAATTGTAATGCGACGCTCGGGAGCGTTCCAGTCCCCATGGCAACGACGTAGGATCACGACGTTACGTTCCCTAATCGGCTATATAATTACAGGCTTACTAACCATCCAGTGCTTCTGATTGAAGTTGGTACGCGGTGCGATACCGTCTTGTTCGCATTTGGAGTTTGATCTACTACTCGTGCTTTGATCTACTGCTCGTGCTTTGTTGTCTGCTCGCAACCTTTTGACTTCGGCTTGTTTCACGGATTGTTCTTGGTCTACCCCTATACCTGCTTCCTGTTTGAATGCTGCCAGACCACAGTTTGTTTTATGGGCTGCCTTACAGACATTTCTTGTACCTTTGTGCTCGCATTTTAAACGACCATGGCTTGTTTCACAGACTGCAACTGGGGATAGATTTTTACCGTCCTACAACAGCACCTTACTTGATTCTACTGTTTTTTTTCTGAGATCTATCAGCTTGGACTGGGGACTGGATATTTGCTAAACAATTGGACTTGCTGTATGGACTGTTGGACGATATGCAGTGATTCACCAAGTGCTCCACTTTCTTGCGCTAGTGAGTCCTTGTTCCACCCGGGGGCAGGTCCTACTTATCAACTTACACCCCCCTCCTTTCGGTTGTTTCTTTTGTCCTTTCTTATTCCTGCCTTACATACCTTCTTGGATTAAGAGTCTTGGTCCAATTCCACTTCCAAAACCTTTCAGAAAATAGAGCCCAGATAACTAATATCAAGATTAGTGTGGTTTCCTTTTTACATTTATGTTTTCCGTGTTAGAATCTTTTTGTAACACTGGTCTCTCCTTTTTTCCTCCAGCTTGGCGTGTACTGGTAGTACCTTGCTATTTTATTTGAATTGCGGTGGTGCCAGTTTATTTGACGGCCAGCACAGTTTCTCAAGAGTAAGGTCACCCTCTATTGAGGAGACCCTTATTGGGTTCAAGTTGTGATTGTGGAATTAACAACCCAGACAAATCTCAACTAGTACCAGTATCCAGGCTGCCTGATCCCAGGTACGTGGAAATCCAACCCCTCTGCAGGAGCCATGGCAGCCTATAAAGGAGCTGCCAAGCGATATAAATTCGCAATTTTTGATGCAAAAAAACCTCCTTAAATTCTAGAATCTTGAATGCACAATCTGAAGTCAAGGAGCTTTTCAAGATACTAAAGGAACAAGAAACCACCAGCTCCCCTGATAGCCAATTGGTTAAGGATGCACCCTGGTTTCAGGAAATCCAGGAAGCCATGCAAAACAAGTTGAATGACATTAGAGCGGATATGGTTTGCAAAAAAGATTGTCTCAAAGTCCCCCGTGAGGTTAGGAAGGAGATGTTCGAAAGATGCCCTACTATTCCCCAATTCAACTTTGTTTCTATTATGGTTGCCGAACTGTCTATTGTTGTGGAAAATCTCAAGGCCACCAAATACAAAGACGATCCTGCCTCGGCCATGATAATTAAAACTTGCCCACCGACCTTGCTGAATGCCATTTGCAAGTTCGTGAATTCCTCCGTTACAGAAGGGCAGAAGGGTTAGTACCGGCGGATTAAAAAAAGGCATGGGTCACCCCTATCCTAAAAAAAATGTGCGCCCACCGAGGTGCCGCTCAACTATAGGCCCATTACCAACACTCCATTTTTGTTGAACATTCTGGATTGTGTTGCGTATGGGCAGATTGCAGAACACTTGAATAAATATCCTATTCTCAATTGTCGTCAGTCGGGGTTCAGACAGGGATACGGAACAGAGACCGCGTTACTGGAACTGAAGTCCAGGCTTCTGGATCGTGTGGACAAGGGAAAATCCTCTATCTTGATGCTACTTGACTTATTGGCCGCCTTCAACCTGGTCGACCATTCAATTTCGGTCACCAGGTTGGAGGAAGTGGTTAATTTCTCTCCAATAGCTGTTCGTTGGATTGCCCCTTTCCTTGATAATAGAGAGAGCAGAGTTTTCCTTGATGAGGCAGTAGCCCTACTGGTCTCTGTCAAATTTGGTGTCCCGCAGGGTGCATGTATGTCACCCTGACTATAAAATATATTATTGGCACCCTTTTTTGCCCTTCTAGAACAAGAAGGAGTTGTGTTCATAAACTATACGGATAACACGCAGTGTGTCATCCCTGTAGTTGGAACCCATGCACAGGATGAAGCCGAGCTGAATAGAATGTATGCCTCCATTGAGAACTGGATAGTGTGGAACAATCTGGTGCTGAACAGGGAAAAGACTGAGTTGCTGATTATTGGTACTCAGTATATGCTAGCTAAGCTCGATCCTGCCTATAAATATTTTCAACTTGGAGATGTTAAGATGACCCCCCAAAAGAAGGTAAAAACCATGGGTGTTATTTTTGATCAACGGCTGAACATGAAGGGCCATGTCAGGAGTCTTGTGTCTGCGTTGGTCTATTACATTAAAGTTCTGGCGCATCGCAGACCATTCATTACACAGACCAACGCAGAGACAATTGCAAGAGCAATAATAGCGTCTAAAATAGACTATTGCTGTAGCCTCCTTGTTGGGCTCAGTAAAACAGAGGGTAACAGACTACAGGTGGTCAAAAATGGAGCAGTGAGGGTGGTCATGGGTCTATCCCATCGAGACCATGTATCGTCTGCTAGACGAGCATTGCACTGGGTCACCCGTAGAGGCTTGTGTTCTTTTTTGCTTATTAGTTATTACTTTTAAATGTAAACAGGGCTTAATGCCCTCTTATATGCAAGATCTTATTATTGAAAAAGCTCATAGGAGATCGCTTAGATCTAGCAACCAGGAATACTTGATGCTTCCCAGATGTAGGACCACGAAGGCCTAAAAAGGAGCTTTCTACATCACAGCTCCAAAAGCCTGGAACAATCTTCCTTTAGATCTTAGATGTCAGAAAACTATTGATCCATTCAAGAAAAAGCAGAAAACAATGATGTTTGTTTGATTCTTTCACTGGATATTTTGGCTGATTAGTATACTTTTGTCTTGTTTTTCTTCTTTTTCGTGTCTGTCTGCGCCCTAATGCCCACGGGTCCATGGATTGCGCACTACAAATGTATTAAAGTAAAAGTAAAAGTGACAGAATCAGAAGGCATGGACATTTCTGACACACTGGGCAGTTTGTTTCAATTGGTGGCTGATCTGAGAACTGACATGACAGCTGCTCATACGGCTCTCCGTCATAGGATGGATGCCTTGTATGACGCTGCACACCAACCTCAAGGTGCAGACAGTGAGGGGACGGCTGCTGCTTCCACACCAGACTACCCCGTTCCTGCACAAAACCCAGTTCCTGTGTTCATGTCAACCCAATTCCTGTTGGCTCCACCTTAGCGATTCCGGGGTGATCCAAATAATTATAGTACGTTTATTGATCAATGTAAACTGCACTTTTTGTGTCATCCTTCTTCTTTCCCTGACTCGACTACGTAGGTAGCTTTTGTCCCTTCCTAACCCAGGGGGCCCGCAGCCACCTGGGCTAACCCGTTGCTGGAGACCAACAGCTATCTTTTATATGATTGCAATGCCCTTATTACCTCCATGAATCGAGTTTTCAATACCCGTTATAAAACCCGTTATAAAACTGAGGCTACAGACCTTGAATTCCTGGGGTTAAAACAAGGTAGCACCCTGCTTCTGCCATATCTTGCTAAATGTAACAAATTGGCCCCAGAGACTGGTTGGCCTGAGGAAAAGAAGGCAGCAGACTTTTATAAAGGGCTATCTGAAGACTTAAAGGATGTGTTATCCAATGTACCTATCTCGTAGGGTTCCCAGAACTGCTTGATTTGTTTCTTCAAATCGATGCCTGTAGGGCTGAAAGAAGGGGCGAATAAAGAACAACTCTGCCCCTGGACCATACAATCGAACCCTTAAAGACCTCTATCAATGGTACAGAACCAATGCAAATAGGTGTTTTCAGAGGTCCTTTGTCAAGCACAGAGGGAGAACATAGGCGCACATCTAACCTGTGTATGTATTGCACTTCTCCTGACCATTTTCTTTGGGATTGCCCAAAGAAACCTGTGAGGAAACAGGCAAATGCCAAGACTCAGCCGTAGAGGGAGTCCCTCAGTCGAGTGGTGATCCATTGGACTCCTCTCCTCCAACACATCATGTTCTGGTTCATTTATCTGTCTCTCTTCTCTTATCCAAACATAACATGATGCGAACACAAGCGGTTATTGATTCGGGGGCCACAGGAAATAATATCGACATAACCTATGCTCGACAGATAGCCGCCCCTACAGTAGCTAAACAACAGCCCGAAGTGGTCAGTGCTGATGACGGCGTGACTTTGCGTTCAGGTCTCATCACAGAACAGACGATGTCCATTGGTTCAGGACATATGGAAAACATATCATTTGATCTCATCTCTGCCCCCAGTTATAAGTTAATATCGGGTATACCCTGGTTAAAAGCACACAATCCTCACATAGATTGGGAACCACAGGAAGTCACGTTTATGTCACAATAATGTAATAATAATTGTTTTGATCCCAGTGTTAATACGCCCAACACGCCTAGTCTTGCCATCCTTGAATCTGTTTCCATGATAGGTGCTATTACCAAATCTTCTGCTGAGGTCCCTAAATAATACCAGGAGTTCTCGGATGTATTCGACAACGGGAAGGCTTAACAATTGCCCCTGCATTGTGATTATGATTGCCCTATTGGTCTGCTTCCAGGTTCTAAGAATGCTACTGGTCGAATATATTCCCTTACTGTGAAGGAAGATCAAGTCCTGAAAGAATACTTGGACAAGTCATTGGCTGATGGGTTTATACAGCCTTCTAAATCCCCAGCATCTGCACCTTTGTTTTTTGTGCCGAAGAAGCAAGGGGATTTGAGGGCTTCTATTGACTACAGAGTCCTTAATGCCGTGACTGTAAAAAAACAATACCCCTTGCCACACATCTCTGTATTACTGGATCAATTGGGTTTCTCCGTCATGGTTACCAAATTGGATCTGAGGGGGGCCTACAATTTGGTACGGATACGTGGGGGTGATGAGTAGTTAACTGCTTTCAAAACTCGTTATGGGTTATTTGAACATATGGGGCCTCATTACAACCCAGGCGTTAAGGTTTAACGGCGCCGTCGGCGCCTTTAACCCTTAACGCCTGATTACCATTTTAACGCCTGCTTTTAGCAGGCGTTAAAATGCAAGGCGCTAACCCGCCTTGGTGCTAATTACGGCACCGTAATTTACGGTGCCGTAATTAGCGCCTTCCCCACTCCCATTATGCCCTATTGGGCAAAAATGGGAATGGGGAAGGGTAAATGGGGATTTACCGCCCCACTCACCTTGGAATGGGGCGGTAAATCCGCCATCCACCATGGTGTAAACAGAGTTTACACCATGGTGGTAAAGTAGGAAACTTACCGCCTGGGTTGTAATGAGGCCCATGGTCATGCCCTTTGGGCTTTGTAATGGCCCTGCTATGTTTCAGCATTTTATGAATGACGTGTTCCAGGATTTCCAGGATTTGCTGGATCGCTATGTCGTATATTTAGACGACATACTGATCTACTCAGACTCCTACAACCACCATGTAGGTGGTTCGTCCCATGGAGGTTGCGAGAGCACCGTCATTTTGCAAAAACAGAAAAATGCGTTCTTCACCCCTCTACGGTCAAGTTTGTACAGATAAATCATTACAAGGTAAAGGCCGTCTTTCCTTCCTCAGTAAAAGCACTACAGTTATTCATTGGATTCGCACATTTTTACAGAAGATTTATTCATTCCTTCTCGGCTATTGTTACACCTTTATCTGCTCTTATTAGTCCAAAGGGGCCCTTCGAATCGAATGATGCTGCTCAAAAGGCATTTGACGCCCTGAAACTGGCCTTTACCACCTCCCTGGTTTTTCAACATCCTGACTCCCAACAACCTTTTCTTGTGGAAGCCGATTCTTCCAGAATTGCCTGGGGAGCTGTTCTATCACAGAAATCTCCTGACATGGGGGAGACTCACCCTTTAACATATTATTCCCGTAAACTGACTCTCGCTGAAAGGAATTATTCTGTGACAGACTCCGAGCTCCTGGCTATTAAAGACACCTTTACGGAGTGGAGGCATCATTTGATGGGGGCCCGTCACACAGTGTCTGTATACACGGACCACCGCAATCTCTTGGCCCTCAAGTCTTTAAAGTGTGTCAACACCAGACAGGCTCGATGGCACTCTTTCTTTTCATTATTTGATTTCACTATTACTTATAGGCCGGCTGTATCGCATACCAAGGCTGATGCTCTGTGCATGTTGAGCGAAGTACTTCCATCCCATACAGGGGATATTAATGTCCTAATAACACAACATGTGATTTGTGGCTTTACACCACGAATCACACTCTGGTAAAAGTTGCAAGACTGGGTTCATCAGAACACTACCCTTTTGGAGTAACTGGACATAACCATATATGCCAAATGAGGAGACACAGTTTTCTGCTCGTCAATAGTGTCATGGCTCCCTCCTCGCAGTGCATCCAGGTAGACAAAAAACTTTGGAACTGCTGCAGAGATGGTATTGGTCACCTACCATGTCGCAGGATGTCATCGATTATCTGAAGACATGTTCGATATGTGCTCAATGCAAAGGCCAAACTAGCAAACCTATGGGTCTTTTACACCCTCTTCCTATTCCATATAAACCCTGATACATGATTTCAATGGACTTTATTGTGGAACTCCCATCTATACAGAATCATGATACCATTTGGGTAGTGATAGACTACTTCACCATGCTAGCTATATTTGTTCCATGTATGGGCATCCCTACTGCTCCTGTATTGGCTGACCTGTATGTCAAACACGTTTTCGTTTCTTCGGCCTGCCATCTGTTATTGTCTCAGATAGGGGCTCTCAGTTTACCTCACATTTTTGGAAATCACTGACATCCTGCTTTGGCATTGAGGATAGATATTCCAGTGCTTACCATCCACAAACAGATGGGAAGACCGAGAGATTAAATCCTACTCGATATCTTCGATGTCTATGTCTACAATATCTAGACAGTTGGCTTTTTTTGTTATCTACTGCCGAGCTCGCATATAATAACTCTCATCATTCCTCGACCAGTTAATCTCCCTTTTCTGCTCTCTACGGGCAACATCCCAGATCTATTCTGTTGGATCCATCCCTTCCCCACAAGTCTTTAAAGTGTGTCAACAACAGACAGGCTTGATGGCACTCTTTCTTTTCGTTATTTGATTTCACTATTACTTATAGGCCGGCTGCATTGCATACCAAGGCCGACGCTCCATGCCGGTTGAGCGAAGTACTTCCATTCCACACAGGGGATACTAATGTCCTAATAACACAACATGTGATTTTTGGTTGTACACCACGAATCACACTCTGGGAATAGATGCTAGTCTGGGATCATAAGAACACTACCCTTTTGGAGGAACTGGACCTAACCATCATCAATGGTCTTCCCTATGTCCAAGCAACGGCTATATATGCCAAATGAGGCGATACAGTTTTAAAAAAAAAAACAATTTTATTGATTTATTTAAACAAAAAACAATACAAACCAAACACGCAGTGTATATTTCAACAACTCAATTGTTCATTGCTTAATTTCGGTCACTGCTCCCCTTATCCCACCCCCCTTTACGAGCCTATTTATTCCACACACTCTGTATCTGCCTCGCGTGGTGGGGTCTCACTTTCCGTGGATTCTGTCAGATCTTGTATCGTTCCAAACAATTCCCCTATTAATGATTTCCATGCCATCAGGGTTCCCGCCTCCTCCTCTCCCCCTACATTGCTCGTCTCTTTCCATACCATGGTTTCTGCCTCCGCCCATTTCTGCAAATCTTTCCACCACACCTCCACCCATGGCCTGTGACATGTCTTCCACCCCATGGAACTCCTTCTTTTTGCGTGCACATATGCTAGATCTTTCAGTTTACTAACATGCTTAAGTTTCTGCGCTCTGGGGAACCCCCCCAGCAAGCAAGCCCAAGCTGTATCTATAATAATTGTGATCACCTTCTCTGCTAGTTTCTGTGCTACTTCACCCCAGAAACGCTCAATTACTGGGCATGACCAAAACATATGTACCATGCCAGCCTTTTCTTCGTCGCATTTGGGACATGCTTGTCGTCCAGCCTTTTCAAACCTAGATATCCTCTGGGGCGTCATATATGCCCTGTGCGTAATATATATTTGTATCTGTTTTAGTCTTGCATTCCTTGACACCTTCTTGTGGTACCCCAGGGCACATTCCCACATCCCATCCTCTATCGGGGCTCCTACTTCCATTTCCCAGTCTAGTCTTAATTGTGTTAATTCCTTCCCGACCTTAAACATCATCATTTCGTACAGTCTAAAGATCTCTTGCCCCCCCTCCGTTATATCATATATTGTATCTATTATAGCATCTGGTTCTTCTTCCAGTACCATTTCGGGCCATGTCTTCCTAATTCTCTGCACCATTCTGTGATATGTGATATACTGGCCCATGTGTAACCCCATTTCCTCCTCCAGCACTTCAAAATGTATGATAGTCCCCTCTCGCCAGATATCTCCCATCGTTACTAACCCCACCGATTCCCAATGGTTCCTGATTATCATCCTCAGCTGCTTATCTCCCCCTGCCAGTGCAACTAGTGGTATCTGCGGGGAACATGGGAATGGGTTCTCCATCATCTGGCATGCCCAGCACCACATCTTCCACCCAAGTATCATCATTTTAGGGCGCTCTTTCATTTCTGTCTTGGGCAGCCAGATCATTACTCTTAAATAAAATTGGGCACAATCATGTCCAAACAACCTTGACATCCTGGGGTCACTTCATCTGAGAGCCATTTAGCGATATATTGCAGTTGGCTCGCTGCATAATAAACCTCATAATTAGGCAGTTTTATCCCCCCTTTTTCATAAAAGTTCTGCAGCTTCCATAGTGCCACCCTATTCCGGGTACCATGCCACAGAAAATCTCTACACATGCTGTTCAATTTAGTGAAAAACTTCTTGGGTATCAGGTATGGAATATTCCCAAAATAATGCAGGAGCCTAGGTAGGACCACCATCTTAAGCATTGCCCCTCGTCCCATCATTGCTAGGGGCAACTTCCCCCAGAATTTCATACACTTCTCGATTTTCTCAATGGCTACCTCGGTATTGTGCCTGTGCTCCTTTTCCACCGTATGGTACACGTCTATCCCAAGATACCGGAAAGTACTAACCGCCCATGGTATTTGTAACAACGGTAACCGTCCCACAGGGATTGCCTTATAACTGCCTACCGGGAAAATACTAGATTTTTGGGGATTCACCGCTATACCAGACAGCCCCGCATATCTCTCCATCACCTCCAGAATATACTGGAGATTTTCCTCCGGGTGCCTCAAGTACAGCAGCAAGTGGTCCGCATATAAGGAGATCAAGTGTCGTTTCAGTCCCACCTTGAGGAGATACAGTTGTCTGCTTGTCAATAGTGTCATAACTCCCTCCTCGCAGTACATCCAGGTAGACAAAAAACGTTGGAACTGCTGCAGAGATAGTATTGGTGGCTTACCATTTCGTGGGATGTCATCGATTATCTGAAGACATGTTCGATATGTGCTCAATGCAAAGGCCAAACTAGCAAACCTATGGGTCTTTTATGCCCTCTTCCTATTCCATATAAACCCTGGTACATGATTTCAATGGACTTTATCGTGGAATTCCCGTCTTTACAGAATCATGATACCATTAGGGTAGTGATAGACTACTTCAGTATGTTAGCTATATTTGTCGCATGTATGTGTTACGCTTATCAGTGAATATATAAATTTGTTTTCCAAATTTCACAACAAATGTTAACGTGCTTGACACTAACCTGGGCAGTCAGTAGAGTCCGAGGTGGCACCACTGCGGAAATGAAAGGTCTCCCGGAAAACTCTGCCCCCTCCTCACCAACGAGTGCAACTCGGTGAAAGAGGGAGCACAACCTCCAGGGAAAACCCTCCGGGGAAGAAAAACCCTGCGTTGGGGCGGAGGAGGAGTTGGTCTGTTGGTTGCTTCCTGGGATCAGTCTAGCATGACTCTGGAATACTTGAAGATGGTGCGAATCATCCTAAGCAGGAGACAGGAGAGGTGAGTACTCCGTGGAGTGAGAGAAAGCAAGGTACTCTAGATTGAGGGGAAGAAAAGAATAAACTTACTCCTAAGACGGAGATGATTGGCTATTTCGCTTAGTGCTGAGCTGTTTTCAAAAGGAGCCAATCTCTAGATCTAATATGGAAACAGAACACAGAAAGGATGCCACAGGCAGAGGTTAGTAATGTGCTAGAAGGGGAACGGATAGGAATGGGAATGACTGGGTGCAAAACTCAGGAGACTCACTTCCCAGCAGTAGCAGGGGATTCTGCAATATGAAGCGGTGAAGGAATGAGATGATCGGTCGGCAATCTAAGGAGTAGACAAGGTCTGCAAAGGAAGTGGTAAAGGAAAGGAGGGTTGTAGAGATAGTCAGACAAAAGGAGAAGTCACAAGTGGATACCATATGTCATTATTCCTAGGAACGAATTTACGAAGCGCCGTGCAGGAGAGTAGCGACGCATTTACTTGACTTCCTGTATTCTGTATATGGAGTCACGTGACCGTGTCGGTTCGTAATCAGGAAACGTGCGTCAGCAGCAGCACCGTTGCTCGCAGTACAGTCAACTGTGCCATCGGCCATGTTAGGTGAGTAACGTAGAATAGCATTGCACGACCGCCGGTGCTGCCACACTGACCATCGGCGGAAAGGTGTAACAGTATGCCCCCTCCTTAGGGGGGGAGACGCCGGTTTCCCTGGGTGAAGCCGGAAGAATTTCCAAACCAAAGAGAAAAGATCCCAAGTTGAGACTGCGCCCAGTTTTTTCAACAAGTGTTTTATTATATTGATGCCCTTTGTGATGACACGTGTTTCGGTCCCTCTTGGACCTTTCTCAAATCAGGGCTAATTTTATATATCAATCAAAAGAAAAGGTCACAAAGTTATACCGATATTTACAAAACAATATGAAAGCCAAATTCAAAAATATAATAGAAGTGTTCATTCACATGTTTAACCAATTATTACAGTATTTGATGGGTTAAAGCATCCCATAATAAATAACAACAGTTATTAAATCAAAGTAAGCCAAAATGCCAGACAAAAAATGGAGTGGGGAATAGGGAGGAATGCCGGGGGTCAAGAGGCAGACAAAACTACATTTTTGTTAGTCAATGCTACATGTAGTGTCACATCGAAAATCAATGATAGTTGGATTCAGGTTGTCTCTTTTACCTTATTTTCATCTACTGCCCCTTATGGGTTAAAGCAAATAGTAGTTTCTCTTTGAGTCTCGGGTTAGATCCCTTCGAAAAAATACAAATCAAAGATGTCACCTCCAATTGTGTGTGCTGGCTCACCATAGTTATCATCTAATATTGCAAGATAGTAATTCTGTAACTCCCCAAGGTAAATGTCTTTCTTTTAACTCTTAAGCGTTAAAATATTGTGAATCCTGTGCGTTATCCATCAAATTCATACATACATTTTCGAGAAAATAATGCCCTTTCATTGCCTTTCCATATCTTATTCCTTCTATAGAAGTATTAATTGAGGTTTACAAATCATTCTTAACTGACTATGTATTCTGGCTTTTATAAATGCTCTGATAGTAAAACCTGTGCGCGCGATAACGCCGCGCACAGCAAGACAATAGTAGTGCTGCCGAGCGTTTATAACTTAGTCCCGAAGAGACGGCAGGCATTTATATCAAGCGCAGCGTGAGCTGGACTTTCAGGACGGTCTCTTTTCTGACAGCCTTATTCTCACGTCTAATCGCGTGCCGTAGATTCTCCTGAGGGGGCAGCGACCAGCGCTTAATCCATCAACTTAAGGAAGGAAGGGGACAAGAGTGAACATCGGGCACATTGAACTCTTTGAACTTGATACTTACCAATCCCGCCTGGGACTTCAGAGTCAATGCTTACCGGAACTCTCCCAACGCCTTCAAACCAGTGAAGTAACTGGTATCTACGCGCCCCTGCAAGACACGCAGGATGGAGAGCTCATCTTTTACAAACATAAGGTGAGGTTACTAAGGGGATATCGGAGGTGATTAGTGGGGGAGAGCGAGAACAGTTGATAGCCATCACTAAAACCCACAGGTGGCTAATCCCTGTCTCCACTTGCAGGAAAATACTTCTTCGGGTCCAGCAGACAAGACTAGGCGGGCCAGTCCAGACAGTCATCTCTGCACTACGCACCACGTTGACGGAGACCGCAGCTGTCCGGGTCCGATCGACACCCCTGTGGGGTCCAGGTGAGCGTAACAACTATCCTTGATTTTCGATGTGACACTGCATGTAGCATTGACTAACAAAAATGTGGTTTTGTCTACCTCTTGACCCCCGACATTCCTCCCTATTCCCCACTCCATTTTTCGTCTGGCATTTTGGTTTACTTTGATTTAATAACTGTTGTTATTTATTATGGTTTGCTTTAACCCATCAAATACTGTAATAATTGGTTAAACATGTGAATGAACACTTCTATTATATTTTTTAATTTGGCTTTCATATTATTTTGTAAATATCTGTATAACTTTGTGACCTTTTCTTTTGATTGATATATAAAATTAGCCCTGATTTGAGAAAGGTCCAAGAGGGACCGAAACCCGTGTCATCACAAAGGGCATCAATATAATAAAACACTTGTTGAAAAAACTGGGCGCAGTCTCAACTTGGGATCTTTTCTCTTTACTTAACCATTTATATGTGGTTTTCACTTGGCTAAACCACCACCCAAGGGGACGCGACCGCAGGGAATCTGTTGTAGAGAAAAGAACATTTTTTAGTCATTAAAGATGTCGCCATGTTAGACCTGACCAACATAGCCAAGCTCTTCTAAAACTGAATTTCCAAACCAGACAAGGAGCATGGACTCCTGAATTCAACTCCCATGTCCTCTCGGCGGGGGAGTATCCTTTCCAATTAACTAGGTACTGTAAGCGACCCCGATAATACCTAGAGTCACAAATGCCAGCCACCTCGTATTCAGGTCCGGTATCGGTCATCACCGGTGGAGGATGAGTAGTAGGGGTGCGTTGAAAACGATCTTTCACAGACATCTTGATCTGCGAGAGGTGAAAGACCGGATGAATACAAGACCAAGAGGAAGGTAAAGCCAATCGAACTGCGACAGGTCCAACCAATGACACCACTTTAAAAGGTCCAAAGAATTTGGGGGATAACTTGGACGGAACCAAGTGTCTAGGAAGGAAGCAGGCAGATAACCAGACTGCATCACCTGCTTTAATGGATGGTAAATCTCAGCTATGACGGTCAGCTATTAGTTTAGCCCGGTCTTGGGCAGCTTGCAGAGATAGTCGAGTGAGTTGATGTCTCTTCTGAATATTATCGATAAGACTGTCCACTCCAGGACAGTTGGTGGAAGACGTAGAAACAGAAGGTTCAAATGACGGATGGAATCCATAGGAACAGAAAAAGGGACTGGTCTTCAAAGCCGAATGTCTAGCATTGTTGTAAGCGTATTCTGCCAAAGGCAATAGATCCACCCAGTTGTCTTGTACAGCTGAAACAAAGCAACATAAGTAGCCCTCTAACGTTTGACTGAGACGCTCCGTTTGGCCATTGGTTTGGGGATGGTAACCCGAACTGAGAGCTCTCTTAATACCCAGAATATGGCATATCGCTTTCCAGAAAAGTGAGGTATATTGGGAACCTCGGTCAGACACAATAGTGTTTGGGAGGCCATGCCGGGAGAAAATTTCGGTGATAAAGATCTTTGACATTTGAGCTGCTCCAGAGAGTTTGACTAATGGGGTAAAATGAGCCATCTTTGTAAAATAATCGATAGTAACCATGATGGTGGTGTGACCAGAAGAAGGAGGGAGATCTACTATAAAGTCAGTAGAGATGACTTGCCATGGTTTGTCCGAAATGGGTATACGTGTAAGCAATCCAAAAGGTGTGTTTCGTGGAGTTTTGGATTGCAGGCAAATGATGCATGCTGATACATAGTCTCGAACGTCCGTAATCAGAGTAGGCCACCACAAGTGTTGTGAAATTAAATCAGGGGTGGTTTGATAACCTCGATTGCCCCCCGCCTTTGAGTCATGGCACATGAAGAGCACTTCCTTTTGAAGGGCAGGGTTTGGGATGAACACCTGATTTCTAAAGAAGTAATATTTTCTGTCCTTTGTAAGCTGATGAGTATTAGACAGATACTTACAGAACTGTTCGAGACGTGTCGTTTCCTGTCTGAGTACTTGTAGGAAATCAGTAATTGTAGCCAGAAATTTTGCTCTTGGAAAGAGCAACTCCGGATGAAACTTCTTAATCGGTGGGTCCTTTCGAGAAAGAGCATCTGCTCGTAGATTTTGGTTTCCTGGAAGGAAGGTAAACTCCATCCGGAATGGTAAGAAAAAATGGGCCCACCGAGCCTGTCGGCTATTTGTTGTATGAGCCTGTTGCAGCACTTTGAGGTTACGGTGATCGGTACGGACCTCAACCGGATGTACTGAACACAACAAGAGATGTCTCCATTCTTCGAATGCTCTTTTAACTGCTAATAATTCCTTCTCAAGAACCAAATAATTTTCCTCTGAAGAAGAGAAGGTTTTGGATAGGTAAGCAATTGGTCTTTCTTCTCCTAGATCGTCTTGTTGTAAAAGGACTGCTCCTAGTGCATGGTGGGATGCGTCGGTCTCCACAATAAAGGGACGTGACTGATCAGGGGTTACCAAAATGAAAGCTGAAGTGAAGAGATATTAGAGTACAGTAAACGCCTTTTGAGCTAAATCGTCCCATGAGAAAGTCTTTCCCTTCTTAAGAAGTCTGGTGATAGGAAGAATAATTTTCGAAAAACCTGTATGAACTTCTGGTAGAAATTAGTGAAAATCAAGAACCGTTGGATTTCTTTGATATTTGTGGGAGGAGGCCAGTCCAAGATTGCCGATATCTTTTTTGGGTCCATGGAAATCCCTTTGGCTGATAGGACGAACCCTAAGTAAGTAACTTGTTCTTTGTGAAATTCGCATTTTGCCGCTTTACAATATAGTTGGTTGGCTTTGAGACAGTCCAGTACAAGGTTGACATGTTGGACGTGTTCTTCCATATTTGGGGAAAAAAACGAGAATGTCATCCAGGTAGATAATAACAAAATGAAGGAGAACGTCAGCAAATAAGTGATCCATAAATCGCTGGAAGACGGCAGGTGCATTTACTAGCCCAAATGGCATGACTCGATACTCGTAATGACTGAATGGGGTCCTAAACGCTGTCTTCCACTCATCCCCAGGGCAATTCGAATCATATGATATGCCCCACGCAAATCCAGCTTGGTGTAGAGAGAAGCACCCTGAACAGCTTCTAGAATATCTGGGATTAACGGCATTGGATATTTATCTGCTATAGTGATCTTATTGAGTCCTCGATAATCTATGCACGATCTGAGTTCCTCCGAGTCCTTCTTGGGGATGAAAAACAGAGAGGCTCCCGCTGGAGATTTAGATTCTGCTATAAGACCGTTCTGCAGATTTGTCTGAAGATATTCTTTGAGGGCCTTCTTTTCTTGCTGAGACAAGATGTACATGCGACCAAAGGGTACGGGTTGATCCGGGAGTAGTTCGATGTGAGAATCATCCCTTCGATGAGGAGGTAATTTAGGGAAGTCTGGTTGTAAAAATACTGATCAAAATTTGTTGGTGACATATCGGGATATTGCCTAACAACCCAATAGAAGGGACTACCGCGGGTTCTACCACCATAGAGGGAATCTGAATACCTACTGAGGCTTGTGAAAGACAGTGGGAAACACAGTATTCAGAGCCCAAGAATAGAGTACTGGCAGTCCAATTTATGAAGGGGTTGTGAGTCCGTAACCACGGTAGCCCTAAAATGATGGGAAAATTAGCTGTCTTGATTAGTTCGAATACCACTGTCTCCTTGTGGGAGGCGATTAAGCACGTTATGGGTGTTGTCTGTTCTCTGATGGGTCCGGAGCTCAATGGCCATCCATCTACACCCTGAATGGGAGTGATACAGGATTTGGCTGATCTGGTTACTCCGTGTTTAGCAGCCCACATATCATCCAAAAAGTTACCAGCCGCTCCGTTATCTATTAATGCAGGAACTCCTTGTAACACCTGGTCAGGTAGGGTAATGACCAGGGAGAGTACCAACATAGGTTGTGCAGTCGTGTTAGCTTCCAAGGATAGACCCACTCTCTTTGGGGAACACTGTTTAGTAACTCCTGTCGTGGTTCCCCTTACGGCAGGGTTTTGGCGTTTCCCTGCATTGGGGTTTGTGTCCGACGAGAGGGAACTATAGGGCAATCTCGTAGAACATGAGAGGAAGCCCTGCAAACATGCATAATCCCTGACTCAATCGCCTTTCTCTTTCACTAGCAGACAAGGGACCTCTGGCTAGACCTATCTGCATAGGTTCTTCTGCTACCTGAGGCTTGTTTACAGCAGCCTGAGATTCGCAAACGGGCCTACTGCTCTTCCCCTTCTTCCTCTCTTGAGAGCGTTCATAAAGACGATAATCAATCTGCATAGTAAGAGTAATCATATTGGCCAAATTGGCTGGACAGGGAACTTTCGAAACTTCATCCTTAAGTTTCTCGGAAACTCCCCTTCGGAATAAGGTGAGGAGACCATAATCCGGCCAACCGGTTTCAGAAGATAATTGTTTAAATTGAGTTATATTAGACATAAGGGCCCTCATTACGACCCTGGCGGAAAGTAACTGACATGACCGCCATAGCGCAAACAGCGTTTCCGCCACTGCACGAAGGAGCAAAGTGCGGCTGATTCCGACCCATCGGGCACGAGCATTACGCCATGGCGGAAGTGCAAAGTCCGCGACGGCGGAAATGACCCCAAAACGCCCCTTACCGCCATCGTACGCCGCCCTAGGTGCAATACCGCCACCCATCTCAGCGGTCACCGGAATGAGCGGCCGGCGCAAACTACGGCCACCGTAAATATACGGAAACGGAAGCAAATACATGGGGCCGGAACGGGAAACAGCACACCGTACACCCATAAAACAGAACCCCCACACAACCATCAAAACTCCGACCCCGAGACACATCCCAACCCGTCAGCCAGCCCAGATTAAAAAACTAAAATGGGAAAAGTAGCCAAAAAAGCGTGCGACCGCAAGCGGCAGGTCCACTTCTCCCATGAGGAACTCACCGTGCTCACGGAGACCCTCCAGGAGCATGCTGCCGTCGTCTTCTCTACGCAAATGACGAGGACGGCCCTTGCGAACAAGAAGGCCATATGGGCCCTGGTGGCACAGCGGGTAAGTGCGGTGGGGACCGCGCCCCGCAACCCACAGCAATGCAGAAAGCGATGGGACGACCTACGGATACGCGTCCGGAGCATACTCTCTGCCAACCGGAACATCGCCACAGCCACCGGGGGAGGATCGGAATCACCCATCAAGTTGACCCCCTGGGAAGAAATCTGTGCCTCCACCATTGGAATGGAGAGCATAGAGGGAGTCGGAGGGATGGAGAAAGGAGTGCAGACATCCGAAGAATCAGGTAGGTGGCCCAATTGAAACTATGCCAAATCCACTATTACCAACCATGTGAAGTACCTGTGTCCCCATAGTGCAATAGGAACACATGTCCAGGAGAACGACCACATACATCGCCATGACAGCGCCCTTTAAAAGTCAGAATAAATACATAAATAATTAAAAACCCCAAAAACACACCCTACATGTGCAGCATGCACACCCTAACTGCAGACTGCAAAATAACTGCATCCCCAATCCACACTAAAATGAGACCACCTCCAAGGCCCTGACCCAAATCACCCACAGGTACCACCCCAATGCATGTGATACAATGCCATTACAATTACCACAGACCCATGAATAACGCTCGCCCTCCTCTACTCCACCACAGGGTCCGATTCAAACGACGAGCTCCAGGATACCCCTACCAGCACACCTGCAAAGAGGGCCAAGACCAACGGCCAAAGACCCTCCACCTCAGCTGCACGGATCAAGACACGGCAGCAGCACAAATCAAGCGGCAGCACACTGGAGGGGACTCCAACAGGCACCACAGCAGCCACCACGTCCACAACAGCAGCACCACAGGTCCCCCCAACGGATGCCACAGAAGGCACTGCCTCTGGTGGCAGCAGCACCATGGGTGACACTGCATTCATGCCAGCATGCTCCGACACAGAAAACGGTGCTGTCGACGTAGGACCCATCCATGACCTGTCACAATCCCCCTGTTTGCATCATCCCGTACACCATGAGGAAACCACGCAGGGGCACCCACAAGACGACGACTGGCCAACCCCCCCAAGTCCTGTGGCAAGGCAACATGAGGCGTCCAGCCCCTCTGTGACACCACCGCAAATGGGCATGGCCCAGCAGAGGCAACAGTCCCTCGAGCACATGATCGTGCAACAGCAGCAACTGGCCACGCTCCTCAAGGAGCATGCTGCTGAATGTGGGGGTTCTAAGGCAGCCATTGAAACATCTACTGAGACACTCAGGGCAGAAATGGAGCGAAGTACCGAGGGCCTGAGGGAACAGATGGAGAGAAGCACCGAGAGCCTGAGGGAACAGATGGAGAGAAGCACCGAGAGCCTGAGGGGGGAACTGCATGCGACGTCCAAAGACGTATGTGGTGAACTTGCCGCTGTGCGCCGTGTGCTCACTGAGCTCTCACAAACCCTTAGGGACATGCATGGACGTGAGCAGGCAGAGACATCATCCGTTGCAAGTTCCGTCCAGGGCAGCCCCCAACGTAGATCTGGGAGGACCCGGCGCTCTACAGGCAGGGGTGCCCCTGACACCCGGAGAGGGGGCTTGCAATAGCGTCTGCCCACTGACAATGAGCATCTCTGGACACTGGTGTCCGGGGGGGAGGTGGGAGGGTGTAGGGGGTGTGTTGGGCTACATTGGGTGGCGGGTCGATTGGGTGTGTAATGTCATTTCACAAATGCAATACAATCCTACACAATCATCCTATGAGATGTGTGGACATTAATCTTTGTGTACGAGGCCTATCTATGCGTACAGTCCACAATGTGCATGTCCCAGACACACACAGTGCCACAAGTCCCGTGTCCATGTAACAGCCACCAGGCGTGAGTGCTAGAAGCATGCATCTATGATACTCTGACGAATCTCACGGGCCTCCTGTGCCTCGCGGCCTCCTTGAGGTGCTGCCACATCCCCGCCCTCATCATGACCATCATCAGGTGCCTGCAGTTCTGCGTCGGGGGGCATGGCCACATTCCTACGTACGCACATGTTGTGTAGCATGACACATGCCATGACCATCTTTGCAACCTTCTCATGGCGGTACAGGAGTGCCCCGCCAGACCTGCTGAGGCAGCGGAAACGAGCCTTCAGTAGGCCGAATGCCTGTTCTATGACCACACGGGTACGTGAGTGGGCATGGTTGTAGTCCTCCTCATGCTGGTTCTGTGGGTTCCGGACTGGTGTAAGGAGCCATCTCTTCAGTGGATACCCGGCATCACCTGTATGTGGACAACAAAGGATGTTTGTGGAATGTCATTGCTACGCACGCATCCCCCCCCCCTTCCTGCCAGGTCATTCACGCATCACCTACCCCACATACTCATGCATGAAATCAGACTCACCGAGTAGCCAGGATCGGTGCCCTGCGTGTCGCTCCATGTAGCGTGGTATCCTAGAGTTCCGCAAGACCATAGAATCATGGGTTGATCCTGGAAATCGTGCACAACAATGTGTAAAGATCCTGTTTGAGTCACACACCATTTGTACATTGATAGAATGATATTGTTTCCGGTTGCGGTACTTGGCCTCCATGGCATGTGGGACAACCAATTCCACATGGGTGCAGTCGATGGCACCAATGCAACCCGGTATGCCGCCAAGTGCATGGAATCCCACTTTGGCGTTTGTAATCTCCTGCTCCGAGCGTGGTAAAGTGATGTAGTCGTCTGAGTGCTTCAGGAGGGCATCAAGCACTTGGAATAGTGTCTGTGAGAATAGTGGCTGTGAGATGCAATGCAACTGTCCGACTGTGTGCTGGTAGGTGCCTGTGGCCAGGAAGTGGAGTACAGACACCACCTTCAGTAGGGGTGGGATGGCGGTTGGGCTATCTATCATGCTGACAAGGTCGGCGTGTGTCATGTTGACAATGGCGGCTATGGTGTCCCGGTCCAAGTGGTAGAGGGTGTGGATCTGCTCAGCTGTGAGGTTGAACGGATTAGCTCGGAGGCGTGGGATTGCGGGCTGCCTGCGTGGTGCTGGTGGGGCTTGCTGGCCCTGCCTTGCCCTCCTCCGCCTCCTCCTCCTCCTGCGTCTCCTCTGTGCGGCCGGTTGTTGGAGTAGTTGGCGTTCGTCTTCTTCCTGCAGTTGGAGTACTTGCAGTGCAATCAGGTCCCCCAGGCCCAACATCGCTAGTCCTGCCGGTAGCATTCTGGAGTGGGTGTGGTTGGGGGAGGGGGTTGGGCGTGCAATTTATGTGTGTTCAGGCTGTATGGCCTTCACCTGTGGTGATTCATTCCACCTGTGTCAGCTGCGATGCCTTTCGTGCGAGCACGTCCTGCACACAACGCTGCAATCCGACGCATGGCATCTTGCATTTACATTCATGTTTTCAATCCGGATGGCAGTGGCATATTGGTTTATTTGTTGATTCTGCTATGGCCCCATTGTTCCACATACTATATTAGCATTCGCGAGCAGACTTGTGAAGGGTCAGTGGAATGTAGTACTCGATCAACGGTGGACCCTCATGCAGCACTGTACCGACGTGCACCGACGGGAGGGGAGTACCATTACTGATTGGGTGCAGTTGCCATTTTCACACACAGCCGCACTGCATAGATGAATTTGTGGATTTAAGCGTACACAGGTGCCTTATCGACGTGATGTTGCAAATTAGGAATTCGAAGGACAGCGCTTTCGGGTCTCAACTAGCGGCGTGGAGACGCCCACAGGTCTGACTGGAAATATAACGTTCTATTGTTGAATGTCCTTGGGACAGGGCCCATGACGGGTATGCAATGATTGATATGAATTGTATGGGATGCGCAATAGCGTAGTGGACGATTAGGCAGGACGTTCCCAAATACATGTTACTTCACTACACTGGGAATCCGGGCAGGAGCACAGTGGATTGTGCAGGCTGCATTACGCACAGACTCAATTGAAATTTCTAATGTCATGTGAGTGGATATTCTGGCGTTTTCATACCGGGATGAGGGAATGATGGATGGATGGATGCATGGACAGATGATTTAATTGGGGGTCTGCCATGTACATGGCTATTTGGAATCTGTCCCCTTCCCCTGCGCTATGTGATGCAATGCTGCCATAGTGGGACCAGCGTCTGTCTGCCCTTGTTGAACCCTCCCTGTCTCGACGCGCCTTCATTCACTTGTGTCTATGCACGTTGATAATCCCATCTGATGGATCCTGTACTGACAGGCGCATGCACACAGACACTCGTTTGTGATAGTGTATCCACCTCGATTAATGTCGTTGTATTTCGCAGGTGATTTTCGGGTGGAATTGGTCCGTTTGGGTGGGCTAGCATGCATATGGTTGTATGTTTAGTGTGTTGCACGTAGTGAGTTATTCGTATGGAGTTCGGATGCCCATGCCATTTTCTTTTTCATTCGGGTGACAGGTATCTCCTCCCCTTCTGCCGCTGCCATCTGTACGCCACTCCTGCAGATGGCTTCTTCAGTCGACACCTGCAGCTTCGGGTTAATCAGTGGAGCTCCATTACGGTCTTATGGGACGATCGCCAATGGGCCACATGTCCTTACGCAGTACTAGTGGCTAGGAGCAGCATACCTACCTTCCAGCTGGACTAGTGCCTACTTCATGGGACGGCCCTGCGGTCCTGGCCGCTTCCATGTTGCCTTTTTGGACGTTGATGTAGCCCCTGTGTGCCATGGGGGTACAGGGCGTCACACAAGGGGCAGCTGGTCATTTCTTGCGGATGCAGCCCACAGTGATGATGATCAGTTGGTAGTTTATGTTCGTGTGGCTGTATGGGCTTGGTGATTTTGATGTGCATTAAATTTGTATTCAGATATTGCCCGTGTGGCGTTATTCTTTGCTGGTAATGTGGCATATCCCGATTTGTGGCGCGATGTGTTGTGAGGTGATCTGCATTGGGTTCCGGCTTCTGGGTACAGTTGTGTGGTACGTGCTTGTGCTGATGGTTGGTTTGGCAACTGGCATGTGTACAGGGCTGTGCGGTCTCCCTCAGGTTGCTGCTTTGCATGTTTTACACTGGTGGCATGCGATGGGGGACTTGTTAATTCCACTGGTTGCATGGTGTGACTACATTGCGCCTACGGGGAGTTGTGCTATGTGGCCAGGTAGTGGAGTACAGGCACTCAGCAGGGCCATTTACGGTTGGTTCGCGATGCCGTAGTTCTCGCCATGGCGGAATGGTACTTTCCGCCATGCTTGATGGCGTTATGTGGATGTCCGCTGGGGTCGGCATTCGCGTACCGTTGCGCCATGGCGGAATTTACGGTTTTGCAGGGCGCGCGTGCGCGTACTTGGTGCAGTTGGCGTTGGCGTTCACTACGGTGTCACTGATGGCATCGTACTTTACGGTGACGGGTCATAATCGCAACGGGCGGTATTCGATGGTGGTATTCCATTTCCGCCATCGTTTTTCGGATTCCGCCAGGGTCGTAATGAGGGCCAAGGTCTTTAGAGCCCTGTCTTAAATCTAAAAGTTTCTCTTGAGTCGCAACCGATATCTCATGTCGGCCAAACATAGATCTTAGGCTATTGGTAAAGGCTGGATACGAATCTAAGATCGCATTCCCTGAAGTCACTAAAGGAGTAACCCAGGCCAGACCTGTTAAATGTGAGATCAAAAATCCCACTTTATCCTTATCGGTAGAGAAAAAACGGGCCTTAAACGTGAATTGGACCGTACAGCTGTCAAGGAATTCCTTCAGTCTGTGAGGGTCTCCATCATATTTGCCAGTATGTAAGGTTGAAGGAGGGGTATCAGAAAATGCTCGGGCAACTTGTTGTCGCAGCTCAGCATTGTCCTGTTTAAGAGATTGCATCTCCAAAGACATCAACTGCATGGCAGCCATAAGTTGTTGCATCTGCTGCTCCATCGGAACACTGCTGTCAGCCCAGTAGGATTCCAAAATGTTATTTTATTTTTTGTAATTTTTGTTTTACAGGCGTCGCTAACTGTTACGCTTATCAGTGAATATATAAATTTGTTTTCCAAATTTCACAACAAATGTTAACGTGCTTGACACTAACCTGGGCAGTCAGTAGAGTCTGAGGGTGGCAACACTGCGGAAATGAAAGGTCTCCCAGAAAACTCTGCCCCCTCCTCACTAACGAGTGCAACTCGGTGAAAGAGGGAGCACAACCTCCAGGGAAAACCCTCTGGGGAAGAAAAACCCTGCGTTGGAGCGGAGGAGGAGTTGGTCTGTTGGTTGCTTCCTGGGATCAGTCTAGCAGGAGTCTGGAATACTTGAAGATGGTGCGGATCGTCCTAAGCAGGACACAGGAGAGGTGAGTACACAGTGGATTGAGAGAAAGCAAGGTACTGTAGATTGAGGGGAAAAAAAGAATAAACGTACTCCTAAAACGGAGATGATTGGCTATTTTGCTTAGTGCAGAGCTGTTTTCAAAAGGAGCCGATCTCTAAATCTAATATGGAAACAGAACACGGAAAGGATGCCACAGGCAGAGGTTAGTAACGTGCTAGAAGGGGAACGGATAGTAATGGGAATGACTGGGTGCAAAACTCAGGAGACTCACTTCCCAGCAGTAGCAGGGGATTCTGCAATATGAAGCGGTGAAGGAATGAGATGATCGGTCGGCAATCTAATGAGTAGACAAGGTCTGCAAAGGAAGTGGTAAAGGAAAGGAGGGTTGTAGAGATAGTCAGACAAAGGGAGAAGTCACAAGTGGATACCACATATCATTATTCCTAGGAACGAACTTACGAAGCACCGTGCAGGAGAGTAGCGACGCATTTGCTTGACTTCCTGGATTCGGTATATGGAGTCACGTGACCGTGTCGGTGCATAATCAGGAAACGTGCGTTGGCAGCACCATTGCTCGCAGTACAGTCAACTGTGCCGTCAGCCATGTTAGGTGAGTAACGTAGAATAGCATTGCACGACCGCGGGCGCTGCCACACTGACCATTGGCGGAAAGGTGTAACAGTATGGGCATCCCTACTATTCCTGTATTGGCTGACTTGTATGTCAAACACGTTTTCGTTTCTTCGGCCTGCCATCTGTTATTGTCTCAGATGGGGGCTCTCATTTTACCTCACATTTTTGGAAATCACTGACATCCTGCTTATGCATTGAGGATAGATATTCCAGTGCTTACCATCCACAAACAGATGGGCAGACCGAGAGATTAAATTCTACTCTTGAGCAATATCTTCGATGTCTATGTCTACAATATCTAGACAGTTGGCTTTCTTTGTTATCTACTGCTAAGCTTGCATATAATAACTCTCATCATTCCTCGACCAGTTAATCTCCCTTTTTTGCTCTCTATGGATAACATCCCAGATCTATTCCATTGGATCCATCCCTTCCCTTTGAGAATCCAGCAGCAAGTGCCTGTATTCGTGATCTGACGCTTGTACATGCGGACGTCAGGAGTCATTTGCAACAGGCACATGCTGGCACAAAGAAGTATGCAGATGCTCATTGCCTCTGTGCTCCAGTCTATCAGGTTGGTTCCAGGGTTTGGTTAGCTACCAAAAATCTGCATTTACCAGTAAAGAGCAAACTACTTCCTCGGTACGTTGGTTCTTATTCTGTCCTCTGCGTGTTGAATCCTGCTGCCGTTCATTTGGAATTGCTTGCACACTGGCGGATTCATCTAGTGTTTCATGTTTCTTTGTTGAAACCTTGCCCTCTTAATACTAGATTGCCTTTATGCCCGGTCCCAATAGATTTCCAGGGATCCGACAAATATGAGGTACGGGCAATTTTAGACACCAGAATGCAGAGGGGCAAACAATATTATTCTGTTGACTGGAAAGGTAAGGTGCGCCCTCTGCTGAAGAAGCCAACACTAGATCCCTCAATCCCCAGCAATTACTGCCCTATCACCACTGTACCATTCCTATTGAAAATCCTGGATAGAGCAGCCTATGACCAAATCCAGTCATTCCTATAAACAAACCATATCCTAGACTTACGCCAATCAGGTTTCCGGCCAGGACACGGTACTGAATCCGCTCTACTAGACCTAAAAGATCTGCTCAATCCCTCCAGAGATGAAGGCAAAGCAGCCCTTCTTCTCCTCCTAGATCTCTCTGCCACCTGCGATCTGGTTAAACACTCAACCCTCTGCAAGCACCTCACTGAGTCTGCTAATTTCTCCCACAAAGCCTCAACCTGGGTAGCCTCCTTCTTCGAGGGCAGATCCATGAGAGTCTTCTCAGAAACAGCATGCATTCCCCCATTCCCATCCCCTGCCGAGTGCCTGAAGGATCCTGCGTACCCCCTTCCCTTTACAACATTTTCATGAAACCCTTATTCGACCTCCTGGACTCCCTGAGCATAACAAATACAAACTATGCAGATGAGACCAAAATCCTTCTCCCACTGTCTGGCTGCTACAACACTGACTCAACCATGATCAACAATATTTACTCAACCATCCAGACCTGGATGACCACCAATCTCTAATGCCCCAATGTTGTCAAAACCGAGTTCCTGATAGCTGGCTCCCCAGCCATGCTAGAAAAGCTCAATCTAAATTCAAAGAATTCTCTATAGATGGCACTCGAATACCTGTGCTAATAACCACAGTAAAAACTTTAGGGATTCACTTGGCTGCATCCCTCTCCCTATCCAGACAAGTGAGCGCAATCGCGTCATCCGCTGCATAAACCACCTCCTCAACGCAGCAAGACACTCCTCATGCCAGCCAACTGCCTCACCATCGCCCGAACCCTCGTAGGGGCAAGACTAGATTAGTATAATGGGCTCTTCGCAGGGGCATCACAATGGACCATCCAAAAACTACAAAGGGATCCAAAATAATGCCCTACAAACAGCCTTGAACATCCCAAGAAAAGAGCATATCTCAGCAGCAAGAAAAAAGGTGCACTGGTTCCCTATTAAAGAGAGAATCATCTTCAAAACCCTATCCATTACACATAGATGCTTAGCTAAGGTGGCTGCAGAGTACCTATGGCAGAATTTCATGTGGACCAATGTGATGCTGGAAATGCATTGGAGGGACAGGGCCTCCATGTTCTTGTCCTGTACTCCTTTTATCATCTGTGTTCTGTGTTATTTTCCGCACAGAGGTCCATGTGGGACTCCTGGCAGTGCAGCTCTTCCTCTTTTTGGTTTGGTGAACAGACCCTTGGGTTACCCTTATAGCACCCATGGGTGGGGTACAACCCTATACCCCTAGTGTATGTTTTTGAGCACCTGTGTGTGGCCCACAGAGCAGGGTAAGGGCTGATGGCAGCTCCATGCTGAATTTGACAGGTGCTCTGAGTATCCTCCATTGGGGGATACCCAGGCCCTGCCATTGGAATCAGTTGATTCCTGATAGGAGACAAGATGGCCCCTGTGGCCTCTTGCTTTCTATTGCTTGTTACCTTGTTTTCCCAATTTCCTGGGAAGCCCTGACTCTGTCCCTTCCCAATGACTGTCTGTTGTGGGTACACCCTTGGGGTGGGACCTGGGTGAATGGAGTGTGTGACCAATATACATTTCATGTTATGGGTGTCTAGTTTCTGGTGTGTGACACAATGAATGAGACAGTCCTGCCCAAAACTGGTATGAGTGCAGTGTAGAGTGCTGAATGGCTGTGTGCTTGTCCCAATCCACATCCCTTGTTATGAGTTTATGGATTGAGAAGAATGGCCTGAATGCACTGTGAGACTGATTGGCTGCCTGCTGAATGCCCTTCTGAATGATTGGCTGCCTGAGCCTGGCTCAGCAGTGTGAATGAGAGACAGAACAGTATATCTTAGGACCTCTCACCTACTGGAATTGTTCAGAAGCTGAAGTCAAAACTTGATGCATGATCTTGAAGCCAAGCCAGAAGAAGAAGGTTAACTGCTGTTTCCCTTCGACGCAATCTGAAAGCTGCTGTGCCTTCAAGGAACTGATCCAAGAGAGGACCTGGCTAAGAGACCTATTCATGAGCTACGAGGGAACATCGTGCACAAACTAACCTTCGCCAAGGCTCCCTGGAAGTCAGTCCTCGAAAGGCTGCCGACCGGGGACGGGGTCCGCTGAGGAACCTCAAAGCGCAGCACCCGGACATTGAAGTCCATAGCCGTCGACGACCTACATCGTCAACTGGAGCTGCAACGCTCCATTGCCTAAGAACACTTTGAATCAAGGACTCCCTTGCTCAGCACCGTCGACCGCTTTGTCCCACTGGAGAGTGTCATGGTCGCTGATGAACCAAGGAGAATCCGCCGGTGGGTTTCCCGCCACCCGAAGTCCTCAAAGACGCTGATAAAGGTCTGAAAGCCAGCCGTGGTCGAGTCCTGATCGGCGACGCCAGACGCTGACAACCTGATGCCCTTGCTGGGCCTACGTTCTTCATTGACTCTTTGCGGCAACAAACTATAATCGTCGAGGTGCACTGCATGCCTCATCTTCGCAGGACTTCTACGACCGATCGTCGACGAGCACCGCCAGGACCTAAGCTGCTGCCTCAATGCCATTGTTCACCCTTTTTTCGAGGGATCTCGACGATTCGTGGCCCCTGCCTTAAAGGGAGTTCACTCAAGAAGGATCCGTCGACGACCCAAAGTTGAACTCTGCTAAACCAGGTACATTGGGGTAGTCGAATATTTATAGAAGGAAATATGACTCTGCTGAACACTATATGGACTAGGCTTGTTTAATATTATTTATAGGTTGCCCAGGTGGGGGATCCTCACACAGAAGTGTGCCTGGAGGTAGGGGCCCAGTATTGTGCCAATTGTTTAACTATTTGTTTTCCTTCCAAAGTCTATGGTTGATACCTCTTGCTATTAATTTGCATGCCATTTGAAACTGTAAGCAGTTGGTGCATTTTAATGGAATCAAATAGTAATTGTGGTACCACCTAGAGATTGTATATATTTATCATTATAGAATTGCCTGAGCACAAACTGTGTTATTGTATGTGTAAATAATGAAAACCTTATTTACATAAAGAACTGTGTTTTCACTAACATTGGCCCTCATTACAAGTTATGCCGGTAGCCATGCCGCAATTTGCGGCATGGCTGCCGGCAAAACCGCATCCGTGTCCGTGTCCTCGGAATGAGGACTTACTGGACCATTCTGAGTTCGGATGGCCTGGTAATTCCTCACTCGAGGACACGGACACGGTTCATCCCCATTCCCATTTCAGCCCCCATAGGGCTGAATGGGAATGGGAGAGGGAGTAAACAACGGGCCATTACGAGATGGCCCGTTGTTTGCTCCCTCTTCCCCTCGCGGGACCCGGTATGCACGCCTGGTTTTCCCAGGCGTACTTAACGTGTCCCGCGAGGGGACCTCGTAATGTGGCGGAACGGGTTGAACGGCGCCGCAGCCTTTTACGGCGCCGTTTAACCCATTCCGCCAGGGTCATAATGAGGCCCATAGTGTGTACAGTCCTTTGAGGGTGCTTGGGGACTACACTGTACTTACGTACCAGCCTGCATCACCTCCTGAGAGCTTAAGCCTTGATCTCTCATCCAACGTTACCAAATAGAGAATCTTGGCTGGGGTTCTCTGTGTGTCATGATGCCTACCCCCGGGGAACCAGACCAGGTCCAGCAACCCCGGAAGCAGGCATCAAGTTATTTTGAGAAAGCCCAAAAACCCCTGCTAGGGGCTGTTTGGGTGCGGTCCTGGCGCCTATGGCGCCAGGCTCATATGGAGAGTCAGTCCTGGTGCCATAGGCACCAGGCTCATAGAGTACAACTTACCTGATGCAGATCACGCTGCAGGTTTACCTGATGCAGACCATGCTGCAGAGCTCCAAGCCAAATGAGGCTTGGAAGGGACTATTTTACCTAGGGACTATTTTTTACTTGGGTGGGGCTGGGGAGGAATACTTACCTGGGACTACTTTGGTGGCTATTTAAACCACGCCCGAAGAGCAGCACACGCTTTGCGTTATTCTGCATCCAGCAGCGTAACGCTCACTGTGTCTGCAAGCCTGCATCCAGTCTTCTGCCACGCCCGCCTCGAGTCTGCAGCTCCTAGAAAAAGGGAGGAACAGAAGGAGAAGAGGTTAGGATAAGAGCAAAACCTTCGATCCTTACCTGAATTCCAGATCCACCGCGCCTTCGAGCTGGAAGAAAGAAGCATTTTACACGCGCCGCCTCGCCTGCTGCAGCGCCGCGCTGAACTCACCGGCCTTCGCAGCATCCTCACGATCCACCGCATCCTTCTGCACGTTCCTGCCGCACTCTGGCACCTAAGGGGAACACAAGAACAGCAAAGGTGAGCCAAGGGAATAAACAGAGGCAATAGTAACTACCCCATAGACTTACCCGATTACCGCTGGGGGTACTATTCCTCTTCACGGGTCAGCGCAGTCTCCATTGCATCCTCGCCGTACCCCAGCCCCTAAGGGGAACAAAAGGACAACAAGGTGAGACTAAGGGACAAACAAGGGGAACTCTTCTCACCTCAATAGACTTACCTAATTTTACCGCCGGAGGCATTATTCCCCCGAACTTCATATGTTCTCTCCACACCTGAATAAGGGAGCAAGCCACAGGTTACATTCTGGCGTTATTTTATTGAACTGTGTAGGATAAGCCAAATCCTTACCTGAACTTTGTCAGCTACCACAAGGAACTCTTCGCTGGGGTCAAGCTGCAAACTGCAAGGAATCGGACAAGAGTGAAAGTCAGACATGTGAACTCTTACGAACTACATACTTTTTGGAGTCAATATTGTTCTGGAACTCACCAATTCCTTCGAGCCAGTGAAGCAACTGGTTATCAACGTGCCCCTACGCTCAATGGAGAGCTCATCTTTTCAAACCATCAGGTGAGACTATAAGAGGGGACATCAAAGGTGATCTGTGGGGAGAACAGCGGGGGTGGGGGGATTTACGCTCAACCCCACGGGTGGTTAATTACCTTTCTCCATTTACAGAAGAATATTCCTACGGGCCAAGCAAACGAAGCTAGGTGGGCCAGTCCAGTCCGTCATCTCGGCCGTACGCGTCACATTGGTGGAGACCGCAGCTGTCCAGTCCAGACCGACGCCTCTGTGGGAGCCAGGTGGGCGTAACAGAACGCGAAGCCTACCCACAAATTCCTACCCGGGCGTTATGGATACCTCAGAGACTGACCAATTGGCCCAATTACTAGGGGAACTGAGGGCTGAAGTGCATTCCGCCCGTCAAGAAACCAATGCTCTTAAGAGAGAACTGATTTTGTCAAAGGAGCGAACTGATGACCTTGCTAGGCAACTATTTCAAAGCCAGACTGGACAAGCACCCCTACCTGGTTCCGGGGGAAATCCAGCTCCTGTGTTATCGAGTAACCCTGTGCAAATAAACCTACCAGGAAATATTCCATTAGCCCCACCCGAACGCTTTGCTGGAGATCCCAAAAGGTTTGCCTTGTTTATGAACAAATGCCGCTTGCACTTTTTATGCAGACCTGGAGCCTTCCCAAACGATCAAGCCAAGGTAGCCTTTGTATTGTCATATCTCAGCGGCAGTGCAGCTGATTGGTCAATTCCACTAGTTACTCAGGATGACCCAATTCTTCAGGATTTTCAGGGCTTTCAAACTAGCATGGAAAGACTATTTGCCCGGCACTCCCAAGGACAGGCCCTGGATAACGAACATTTGTCCCTACGACAGGGTAACCAGGACCTTCTAGCCTACATCGCTACCTTTAATAGGTTAATAGTGGAAAGTGGGTGGCCTGAGGTAAAACGAATCACGTTATTTCATCGAGGGCTTTGAGGAGAACTCAAGGATGTCTTGGCTCAAGTCGTGAACCCACCTCAAGACTGCACTGAATATATAGACTTAGTGGTCCAGTTAGATCACAGACTTCAGAACAGAAAGGCTGATCGAGCCAAGTTTGAGAATCGGGTGTTGGTCAAAACCCACGCTAACCCCAAAGGAGCAGATGCTTCAGAACCCATGCAAATCGGAGGGGTTAAAGGACCTTTAACCCAGAAGGAAAGAGAGAGGAAACGGCAAATGCAATTGTGTCTATATTGTGGAACTTCTGGACATTTTCTACGGGATTGCCCTGTAAAACCACCCAAGAAGGTGGTAGGAGCTGCTGATAAAAGCCATATGGAGTCAGACTCGGGAAACGACCACGCCTGACAAGCGTCGAGGTCCGCTTGCCGAGCTTGAAAAAGGATACTCAGACCTCACATTTCATCATACCAATGGTCCTCGTAGATCCAGGGCAGCGATCGCGTATGCACGCAGTAAGGGCATACATTGATAGCGGGACCATAGGAAACTATGTGGACTATGAATTGGCTTCCAGGATGAATCTACCTCTCTGCCGAAAAACCACCTCAGATGTCATCACCACAGTCGATGTAACTCATTCCACCGCAGAGATGACACTATTGGGTCAGGATGGGCACCGAGAGACTATTGTGTTTGATCTAATCAAAGCCCCACAGTTCCAAATAATACTGGGGATACCTTGGTTGGAAACACATAAACCTTGTATTGATTGGCGAGAGAAGAGAATAACCTTCCCGGATTGTGCACAAACCTGTTACCCAAAGAAAAATCAGAACGCAGGCCTGGCCACAGTAACCACAGCAGTCATGCAACTACCTCCAGAATACGAAGAATTCCAGGATGTCTTCCAAAAGGAACAGGCAAACACCTTACCTCCTCACAGATCGTATGATTGTCAAATCGATCTCATACACGGTGCACAACCCCCTTGTAGCAGGATCTATGCACTTACGTAACCTGAGAACCTTCACCTACGACAATACTTAGACCAGTACCTTGCCAATGGCTTTATTCGCCCATCCAAGTCCCCTGCATCTTCAGCTTTGTTCTTCGTACCCAAAAAGGAAGGTGACCTCAGAACGTGCATAGACTACCGCGCATTGAACCAGATAACTGTTAAGAACCGATACCCGTTGCCTCTGATCCCTGAACTACTAGACCAAGTGAAGGACGCTTGTATATACACTAAATTAGATCTCCGGGGGGCATACCATCTGGTACGTGTAAAAGAGGGCGACGAATGGAAGACTGCTTTCTGCACTAAGTATGGTTTATTCGAATACCAGGTGATGCCTTTCGGGTTGTGCAATGCACCAGCAGCCTTCCAATACTTCATGAACGATGTCCTTCGTGAACTCATTGACGTTTGTGTTGTTGTGTATATCGATGATATTCTAGTATACTCCTCTTCAGAATCTGACCATGTGAAGCACGTCCGAGCAGTCCTTGAGAAATTGCGCCAGCACAAACTATATGCAAACTAGAAATATACGTTTTTCATGCCACAGAAGTTGAATTCCTTGGGTTTATCCTGACCCCAAAGGGAGTCCTTAAGTGGCCATCACCAAGTTCAGTTAAAGGAGTACAAAGCATGCTCCGCTTTGCCAATTTCTACCGCAGATTCATCCCAGATTTTTCATAAGTCGTACATCCCATCACAGCACTCTTGCGAAAAAATAAACGCTTTATGTGGACTGAAGAAGCTGAAAATGCCTTCCAAGAGCTGAAAGCGAAATTCACGTCTGCTCCTGTGTTAAAGCACCCGCGCCCTGAACTTCCATACATAGTGGAAACTGATGCATCCAGTCTAGCCATGGGAGCTGTCCTGTCTCAAAAGGACCCTGAAACTGGCCAGCTTCACCCAGTAGCATTTTGATCCAGAAAGTTCTCGGCACCCGAGTTAAACTATGCGGTTATTGACAAGGAGTTATTAGCCATTAAATCCGCCTTCAAGGCTTGGCGGCACTATCTTCTCGGTGCCAGGCATACCATTCTGTGATCACCGATCACCGGAACTTACAGTATTTAAAAACAGCCAAGGCCCAATCGTCACGTCAACTCCGATGGGCATTGTTCTTTGCCGAGTTCGATTTCGTGATAACCTATCGACCAGGTTGTAAGAATGGTAAAGCAGACGCCTTATCCCGAATAGGGATGGGAGAGACAGAAGTGAACCCAGAACCAGTACCTATAATTTCCAAACAAAGGATTCTTGGCATGACTACTCTACAGACACTAGAGGGCATTCAGGTAAAGATCCAGCAACTCTTTGATCCTACAGCCCTGCAGGACTGGGTAAAGAAAGACCCGGACTACTCTGTCACCAATGATCTGCCTTATTACCAAGGGCGGCTATTTCTGCGACACAAGGAACTACAAGAGCTAGTCATTTCCCGTTATCATGATACCCTAATGGAGGGGCACCCAGGTATTGCAAAAACTGAAGCTAAAATTAAAAGACAATTCTGGTGGCCCACCTGGCGAAAGCATATTAAATCATTTGTGATGTCTTGAGGCATTTGCGCCCAAAACAAAAGTCAAATAGAAAAAACCAGCTGGACTCTTACAACCTTTAGACATTCCGCCTACACCATGGCACACCTTATCGTTAGACTTTATTACCGATCTACCTCCTTGTAATGGGTTTAACACCATTCTAGTTATTGTGGATCTTTTTTCCAAGATGGCCCACTTTATTCCTTTAAAAGGACTACCTTCAGCCTCAATCCTGGCCAAAGAATTCCTCGAAAACATTGTTCGCATACATGGATTTCCGTCCGTGTTGGTCTCTGACCGGGGCAGTCAATTCATTTCACATTTCTGGAAGAAATGTTGTCAATTGGCGCAAATCGACGTGAGATTAGCGACCAGTCACCACCCCCAGACCGATGGTCAAACGGAGAGGACCAACCAGACTCTTGAACAATACCTGCGTTGTATGTTACATCAGACTGAGAGTAATTGGAAGGACATTCTTTGGATCGCCGAATATGCATACAATAATTCAGTACATTCTGGAACTGGACAAAGCCCCTTTTATACCCTATATGGGCACCACCCTCGAACCTCAGACCTTGACTCACCCCAACACTTAGAAATGCCCACAGTGGACCATCTACACGCTACGATTACACAAGCCTTTAAGGAGGCAACTGCACATTTAAAACAGGCGAAGGAGAAATATAAGAAAGATGCTGATCGGCATAGAAGTGATACTCCACAGTACCAGATAGGGGACCAAGTATGGTTGGCCACAAAACACATACCTCTCAAGGGAACACAGACCTTTAACCCTAGATATTTGGGACCTTACTCTATTAAGGCCATTATCAACCCGGTGGCCTTCAAGTTGGACTTACCTGCTAATATGCGAATTCACCCCGTCTTTCATGTGTCACTTTTGAAGCCAGTGCAACCAGGGACAAGACTAACCAAGCCACCAGACCCCATCCTTATAGACGGGGAACCCGAATTTGAAGTTAAGAACATCCTAGACTCCAAGATGGTGAAGTCAAAACATTTTTATTTAATCGACTGGAAGGGTTACGGACCACAGGAAAGGTCTTGGGAACCTAGTGACCACGTGTATGCATCTCGATTGGTGAAAAGATTCCACCGAAATTTCCCAGACAAACCAAAACCACAGGGAAGAACGACTTTAGGAGAGGCCTTGGGGGGGAGTGCTGTCATGATGCCTACCCCCGGGGAACCAGACCAGGTCCAGCAACCCCGGAAGCAGGCATCAAGTTATTTTGAGCAAGCCCAAAAACCCCTGCTAGGGGCTGTTTGGGTGCAGTCCTGGCGCCTATGGTGCCAGGCTCATATGGAGAGTCAGTCCTGGCGCCATAGGCGCCAGGCTCATAGAGTAGAACTTATCTGATGCAGACCATGCTGCAAGCTTACTTGATGCAGACCATGCTGCAGAGCTCCAAGCCAAATGAGGCTTGGAAGGGACTATTTTACCTAGGGACTATTTTTTACTTGGGTGGGGCTGGGGAGGAATACTTACCTGGGACTACTTTGGAGGCTATTTAAACCACGCCCGAAGAGCAGCACACGCTTCCAGCAGCGTAACGCTCACTGTGTCTGCAAGCCTGCATCCAGTCTTCTGCCACGCCCGCCTCGAGTCTGCAGCTCCTAGAAAAAGGGAGGAACAGAAAGAGAAGAGGTTAGGCTAAGAGCAAAACCTTCGCTCCTTACCTGAATTCCAGATCCACCGTGCCTTCGAGCTGGAAGAAAGAAGCATTTTACGCGCGGCGCCTCGCCTGCTGCAGCTCCGCGCTGAACTCACCGGCCTTCGCAGCATCCTCACGATCCACTGCATCCTTCTGCACGTTCCCGCCGTACTGTGGCTCCTAAGGGGAACACAAGAACAGCAAAGGTGAGCCAAGGGAATAAACAGAGGCAATAGTAACTACCCCATAGACTTACCCGATTACCGCCGGGGGTACTATTCCTCTTCACGGGTCGGCGCAGTCTCCATTGCATCCTCTCCGTACCCCGGCCCCTAAGGGAAACAAAAGGACAAGAAGGTGAGACTAAGGGACAAACAAGGGGAACTCTTCTCACCTCAATAGACTTACCTAATGTTTCCGCCGGAGGCATTATTCCCCGAACTTCATATGTTGTCTCCACACCTGAATAAGGGAGCAAGCCACAGGTTACATTCTGGCCTTATTTTATTGAACTGTGTAGGATAAGCCAAATCCTTACCTGAACTTCGTCAGCTACCACGAGGAACTCTTCGCTGGGGTCAAGCTGCAAACTGCAAGGAATCGGACAAGAGTGAAAGTCAGACATGTGAACTCTTACGAACTACATACTTTTCGGAGTCAATATTGTTCTGGAACTCACCAATTCCTTCGAGCCAGTGAAGCAACTGGTTATCAACGCGCCCCTACGCTCAATGCAGGATGGAGAGCTCATCTTTTCAAACCATCAGGTGAGACTATAAGAGGGGACATCAAAGGTGATCTGTGGGGAGAACAGTGGGGGTGGGGGGATTTACGCTCAACCCCATGGGTGGTTATTCCCTTTCTCCATTTACAGAAGAATATTCCTATGGGCCAAGCAAACGAAGCTAGGTGGGCCAGTCCAGTCCGTCATCTAGGCCCTACGCGTCACATTGGTGGAGACCGCACCTGTCCAGTCCAGACCGACGCCACTGTGGGAGCCAGGTGAGCGTAACACTGTGCTTCTACTCTTCCATATAGAGAGCAGGAGTACAGATACCCCCCTTCAGTCTTTACACTGGTGGCAGGGGTGGGATGCTTATGGTTTTAAGAATCAATGTGTAACCTTGCCACTTACAAAATATCCACACTTTGTTGATTTTGAGGTTTAGTTGTATACTAGATAACTACATTACAAGCATTGGAATCTATTGCAAATGGTAAATTGACTAGGATGAGCTTAGAGGCTCTCCAGAGTGCTTGTGAAGCCAGGGAGTTAGACTTTGAAGATAAGTCTGGGCTGAGCTGATAACTGCCCTGGTGGACTACCAGACTGATGGTGATACTCTTGATGAAGGGGGGATGCAACCATTGAGGCCAATGCCCCTGGGGCTGTTACTGAATCTGTTTCTGGGAGTGCCACCACTCCTGCTGCCTCTATTCCAAAACCCAGCAATGTTTCTTCAGGAAATGCCTTGGAACTTGAATTATTGAGGATGAAATTGGCTTTGTTTCCATATAAAAAGTTAGAAACTGAAGCTGAACTTAAGAAAGAGGAGTTGGCACAGCAACTGATACTCAAAGATAGGGACACTGAATGTTAAACCAGTGGAGAGTGCCAGGTTCCCTGCCACCAAGTTTATGAAACATTTGGTTGGTGTGTATGTGGAGGGTTCTGATATCCTCCAATAGATTGAAGCGTTTGCAATGGCTTGTGGAATTCATGATGTTGATAAAAGAGACTGAGCTAAGTGTTTATTAAGTAGAGTGCCTCAGACTGGTTATGACTGTATTCTGAAACTGAGTGTGGAAGAAAGGAGTCAGTATGAGTGCATGACGTCTGCTTTGATTACCAACCTTAAAAGGTTCAGGGAATAGAAGAAAAGAGAGAATGTGTCTTGGATTGACTGGGTGAGTGCTGCACATATGAACATGATGGGGTGGATTGATGGTTACAAAGTGGAAACGTTTGCTGAATTCTTTATGTTAATGTTAAAGGTATTTATATAGCGCACCGTCACCAGAGGGCATCTGAAATTGAGAGGTGGTGTACTGTTGGCAGCTTCAGTTCGGTTTTCACCATGCGCTGAGCTTGGGTGTGCATATAGAATCGAAGCGGGTCCTCGGGGGTTGTTGATGCGATCTATGTGTTGATTGTTTGTTGTTGCGGTGTGGTGAAGTCTGTGCGGTTTGCTGTGAGAGAGGTGGTTGTGTGGGTTTTTTTGTGAATGAAGTATGCAGAAATTTGAGGTTTTGGTTAGTGGGTTGTAAGTCTCATAATCCTTGTAGTTTAGTTTTATGTATCAGGTTGTCATCCTGGGTAGGTATATTCTTCCTCTTGATTTACTGACTGTCTAGTTTCTGGGCGATATCGTGGCTGGTTTCTAGCAAATTTATTGGGCTTAGTACCCCCGGTTCGGCAAGCATTATCCCCTAGTTATACAGTGGTGTTATATTATCATTCACCAGCTGCTTTCTATCTATTTACTGTTGGTAGTTCATTGGGTGGTATATTCTTCTCTTCTCTTTCCTGACTGACTAGTTTCAGATCAGTGGTGAGGCTGGCCTCCAGCTAAGTTATTGAGCTTAGTACACCAAGCAGGGCGGGCATTATCCCTGCTTAGGTAGTGGTATTATATTATCATTCCCCGCTCCTTCATATCTATTTACTGTCGGTGGTCCATTGTTGCCCGTGTTTACGAGGTGGGCCAGGTGTTATTGCTGGGTCATGCCTTGCTCTCCTTTCCGAATTGATCAGTGGGTGTTCTTTGGTATGATTCGATGTTTGTCTTTTAATTGATAAGTGGATAAGTTGCAGATCTGTGTATCCTTACTTTATAAGGGTTGATGACTTAGGGAATCAGGATAGGTTCTTCTCTCGGCCTAGTTCCTCTGTGTGTGTCCGTATGGGCATTCTTTCTGGTTATGGGGTGAAGAGCCATAGTTTGAGGATTTTCCTGAATTGTAGGTGATCTCTTGTGTTCCTTATGTTCTTTGGTAGTTCGTTCCAGGTTTTTTGGGGCGAGGTGGGAAAAAGAGGATCCTCAGAGTTTTCTCTTGTTGTATGATTTGGGTTCCAAACGGATGTCGCTGCTAGATCTGAGTGGCCTTGTAGTGTGTTGTACGTTTAGTTTTCTTCTGTGGAACTCTGCACCTTGGTCGTGGATTGCTCTGTGCATTATGCACATTGATTTGAACTTGATCCGCTGTTTGATGAGTAGCCAGTGTAGTGTTTTCAGCGCTGGTGTGATCTGTTCTCTTTGAGATAGTTTAAGGAGCAGTCTGGCTGCCGCATTTTGTATGTGTTGGTGTTAATTTAGGGGTCATTCAGGCATGCCTAGATATAGGCTGTTGGCGTAGTCTAATCTGGACATGATGAGGGCGATGACGGTAGTTGTTTTGTTGGTGAATGAGAGGAATAGTAGGGTCCTTTTAACTGATCGCAGGAGAAGCATTTCTTGATTAGGGCATTTACTTGTGGCTCTAGAGAGAGTTTGTTGTCCATCAGGACTCTGAGGTTTTTTACGATCAATGATGGGGCTAGGGTTTCACTGAGTTCAGTTGCTCATGGGATGTAGAGGTTGTCTTCTTGTTTTTTTGTGATGATCAATATTTCTGTTTTGCCTGGGTTGAGTTTAAGGTAGTTTAAGTTCATCCAGTTGTATATTTCATGAAGGCAGTTCTCTAGTGTTGAATTGTCTTCTTGTAGTTTGTAGATTATTTGTGTGTCGTAATTAGCTGTGACAGGTAGATGTTAAATAGTAGTGGCGAGAAGGATGATCCTTGTGGGACTCCGCATGACGATTCTTGTGGGCTTGATTTGTAAGGTTTCATCTATATTGTTTCTGTTCTGTTTGTTAGGAAGGATCTGATCCAAAGTAAGACGTTGTCTGTGATTCCGTATTTTTACACTCTCATGACGAGGAGGTCGTGATTAACTGTGTCCAATGCCGCAGAGAGGTCTAAAAGTATCAGAGCAGTGCTGTTGTTTGAGTCTGCGTTTGCCTTTAGATCATCTCAGATTGAAATGAGTGCTGTTTCTGTTCCTCTCATCGGTCTGAAGCCTACTTGTGCCTGGTTTAATAGGAGGTGTTCTTCTGGGAATTCTTGGGTTGTTCTATATATGTGTGTTTCCAGGGGTTTAGCTGGGTAGGGAATGTTGGAGATGGGTCTATAGTTGGAGAGGTCTTCTACGTTTCCTGTTGTGTCCTTCAGGAGTGGTTTGATGTATGCTGATTTGAAGGCTTGAGGCACTCTTCCTGTTGAGATTGATTGGTTGAGGACGTTCCTGTAGTATTCCATTGGTGTTCCTTTTGCGAGGATTGATTTGTAGATGTCAGGGCGGCAGGGATCCGCAGGGAAGCCCGATCTGTTGCTTTGATTTACGAGTTTGATGAAAGTCTCCACTGATATGTGCGGGATGTTTCGGAGTTTGAACTGGTGTTCCTTGCATCGGTGAATGTGTCTTAAGTGTTGTGGCAGCATGGTCTGTTTTATATGGTCTGTTGGATGGTCATGATTTTATTTTTGAAGTGGTCTGCAAGGTCACTCCATTATTTCTTCAATGGTATTGGAGCGTTGTTGCAGCCGGATGGGTTTTTTATTTCGTTTATGATTTTAAATAGTTTTTTTTGGGTGTTTGGTGCTGTGAGGATTCTGTTGTCGTAGTATTTCCTTTTTCGCTTTTTGTATTTCCTTTTTGTATGAACGGGTATGTTGTTGAAGTTTGATTTTTTTTCCTCAGTCTTTATTGATCCTCCATTCTAGTTCTAGTTTTCGTTTTTTCCTTTTCATGGCGCCTAATAGTGGGGTGAACCATTTTGCCGTTGCTCTTTTGCGGGATGGATTGAAAGATTTTTCTTTTGTGATCTCGTCGATTGTTGTGGTGATCCAGTTGTGAAGTATATCTATTTCAGTGTCTAGGTCAGATTTGCCCACGGTTGTTCTTTTTTGGTTTGGTGATCTCCAGTCGTTCCGTTAAGTTGGAGTATTTTTTTTTTTAACTTTGGTTTTATTTGCATTTTCTTAATATAACAAACGGGCTCCATGCATGTTCAAAAGAAGTACATATGACAGGCCCAATGAACCCGCCCCTCTTTCATCCCCCCACCCCAAAACACGCCCACCCTCCTAACCCCTTAATCAAACATGAACCGTAATTTTGGGAGTCTTAAACTGTTCATTTGTGTCCGGAGCTTGGTAAAGAGTGTGACAGTCGGCAATCATCTATGGCTGTGATTCGACCGCCTACCCCCGGGCTGTGGGCGCCCGTTCCGTCTTTGGTTCCTCAAAGTTCCGTCTCACCGGGCCCCGCCCCGGGCCCCTACCGGGCATCAATGGACGTCCCATCCAGAGGTCTGCTGCACCCCATACCAGTTCTCTTGGAATGCACCAGAGTCATTGTTCATCATTGCCGTTAGCTTGTCCATTAAGAACATATTTTTCAATTTTTTTAGCCAGTCCTCCTTTGAGGGGGTCTCCGGGCTCTTCCATTTCTGAGCCAGGGCCACCCTTCCTGCCCTCAGCATTGTTTCCCACATTCTGGGGTACCTGTAAATGTCCGTGGCCTCCGGGGGAGACCCAACAACACCGTCAGAGGGTTCTGGGGGAGCAATTCCTCTGTGACTTCAGCAATCCAGCCCCTGACCCTATCCCAATACGCCTGTACTTTTGGGCAGTGCCACCACATGTGGCCCCTCGATCCTGTCTGGCCGCACCCCCTTGGACACATGGGGGACACTCCCGTGAACATTTTTGATAACTTTACGGGGTCTCTGTGCCACCGCTGTAAGATCTTGAAGTTGTGTTCCATGTCGGCTGTGAATAAATTCCCATGGAATGCTATTTTAAATATCCGTGACCAGGCGTCCTCCGAGATCACCTCTCCTGCCAGGTCATTCCAAAATGCGCAGAAACCCTGTCTCTCCAGTAAATTAGCAGTTTTCAGGATCCTGTACATCCCTGACACCGTTCCCTTCCTGGAGGTCGCTGTGTCAAGTAGTTTCTCAAAGGGGGTTAGCTGTCTCTTCAGGTTCTGACCCCATGATTGGTCACAAAGAATGCCCTTCAGGCGGAGATATTCGAATATGGAGAGGGACCCCTGCCCAATAGCGTCCCTCAGATCCTCGTATGGTAGGAATTGCCCCTCCTGGAAAAACTGCCCCGCCCATTCCAGTCCCGAGTCGGACCAGGCCTGTGCCTTGCGGAAACCTCTACTACCCATATTTAGTGGGTGTCCCAAGAGTGAGGACATCGGAGATGGCCACGACGTTAGGTGCGCTGTCTGGGGGCCCTCCCTCCAGATTGCCCAGAGAACTCCCAGGGTAGGATGGGTTTTAAGTCTGTTCGGGATGAACCTGCTCAGGGCCCAGAGGCGATCTCGAACTTTAGGAGGGTGGCCATCCATATCCTCCAAGTAGGACCCATTCATTCCCTCATGTGCTCCAGGAGGACGCGCAGTTGGGCGGTGCGGAAATAAAGTTGGAAGTCTGGTAAGCCAAACCCTCCCTCTTCTCTCGGCAGGGTCAGGACCGCCTTTGCGGTCCTCGGGGTCCTGCCCTGCCAAATAAACTCGTGGACCGCATTCTGCAGAGTCCTAAAGGTTTGGTCAGGGACGCTGGTTGGGAGGGAGGTGAAGAGATACAGCAAACGCGGCAGTACATTTATCTTCACTGCCGTCATGCGGCCGTACCAGGACAGAATCATTGAGCCCCACCTCCTAAAGTCTGCTGTAATACCTGCTAAAATTGGGTCATAGTTGGTCGTGACGGTTTTGATAAAACCCTTGTGAGGAGGACGCCCAGGTATCGGATAGAGACCTTTCCCACTGCTATCCCGTTAAGTACGCCACAGAGTCTAAGCCCGGGTCCCGTGTTCTCATGGGGAGCAGAACTGATTTAGACGCATTAATCGCCAGCCCCGAGAAGCGCCCAAATGCGGCCACCAAAGATAGGAGGGGGGAGGGAGGAGCTGGGGTCCACCAGGTAAGCCAAGATGTCGTCCGCGAACAGGGAAAGCTTAAATTCCACTTCGCCCCTCTTAACCCCTTTGATATCCGGGTGTGATCTAACTGCTATGTCCAGGGGCTCCATTGTAAGGACATATATCAGGGGGGACAGCGGACATCCCTGTCTTGTGCCCCGTGAGAGGGGGAAGGGATCCGATAACCTGCCATTCACTTGTACCCTTGCCATCGGAGCTCTGTATAATGCAGCCACCCATCCCCTGAAATGTGCACCAAATCCCATTTTCTGGAGGAGGAGTTCCGTGTATCTCCACTCGACCCTATCGAATGCCTTTTCCGAGTCCAGGGAGAGGACGCTCGCGTCAAGGTCCGACTCCTGGGCGTGGTGGAACAAGTCTATGATTTTACAGATGTTGTCTGAGCCCTGTCTTCCCCTTATAAATCCTACCTGGTCCCCATGGATCAGTTTCGGTAGTATCTCCTCCATCCGCCTCCCGATTACCTTGGCTAGTATCTTAACATCGATGTTCAACAGGGATATCGGGCGGTAGGAGGAGCACTCCGTGGGGTCCTTCCCTTCCTTGGGCAATACCACAATTATGGCCTCCATCATGGAGTCTGGGAGGGTCCCCCCCTCTAGTACTGCATTGAAGACCTTCACTAAGTGCGGGGCTAAGGTCGAGCGAAACCTTTTATAAAAGTAGACTGTGAAGCCATCCTCACCCGGGGAAGTGCCCACCTTCATCCTGCTGATTGCGTGTTCTACCTCGTCCTCGGTCACCAGGCCCTCCAACCCCTCTGCCATTTCCCTAGTTAGGGCCGGCATTTGTATTGAGTTCAGAAACCCTTCCATCTCCGCGTCACCCCCGTTATATTCTGACGAGTATAGTTTTTCGTAGTATCGGCAGAATGCCTCTCCTATGTGGGGAGTGTCGTGGCCTATTAACCCCTCTTCGTTCTTTACTGCTTTAACCATTCTACTTCTCTTGACCTCCCTCAGTTTCCAGGCCAGGATCCTATCCGCCCTGTCCCCCTTTTCGTAGTACTTTTGCTTAACGAGTTGGAGACTCTGTTCCGTTTTGTGCAGGAGGAGATCTTTCAACTGGAGCCTATAGTCGGCCAGAGTGGTGAGCTGATCTCGATCCAATGGCTCTGCAGGGGGACCCCCCGGTTGGAGTTGAGCTATTTTCTCTCTCAGTGATTTTTCCTGGGCCTCCCTTACTCTTTTATTTTGGGCACTCATTTTGATAAGGAGTCCCCTTAGGGTCGCCTTGAAGGCGTCCCATAGGGTGTGCGGACCTACCTCCCCATTGTCGTTAAACTCGAAGAATTCTGATATTCCGTCTAGCATCGCCTGCGCGCGGACCTCATCCTTCAACAGAGAGTCGTTGCATTTCCATCGTCCCCTACGGTCGCTTAGCCAGCCCCTTGCAATGGTGGTTCGCACCATGTCGTGGTCCAACAAGGGGACGGGGTCGACTTTGTGGCCAGTGACGAATGGGTGCAGGGTCTCGTCCACTAAAATGTAATCTATTCTGGAATAAAATGAGTGAATGGTTGAATAGTATGTGAAGGAGGGGGCTCCCGTTCTGGGAGTCGGGACCGTTTCCAACAGACCCAGCCCTGAGTTAACCCTTTGGAAGGTCCGAGCCATGGACTCATCCATTGCCCTGGACGACTGGGGACCAACGCGTTTCCTGTCCTGGGTTGGATCCAGGACCATGTTGATATCTCCCCCCACCACCAACACACCCCGGACAAAAAGCTTAAGTTTCTCCCCCACCTCCTCCCAAAATTGGGCTTGACCTTCATTTGGGCCGTATACCACCGCTAGGGTAAGTGGGGCGCCCTCCAGGGACCCTCGTACCAACAAGTAACGGCCCTCAGGGTCTTTCAGTATGTCCTCTTTTTTTAAACCAACGTTCCTCGCCAGGAGGATGGCTACCCCTCTTGTTTTACCCTTGTGGGATGCGCAAAAAACCTCCCCTATTCCTCCCCCCGCATCTTGGGCTCCTCCCCCCGTGCCCAGTGAGTTTCTTGTAAGAAGAGAAGGTCAAGGTTAGCCCTCCTAAATTCCCTACAGACCAAGGACCTCTTTGTGGGGGTGTTTAGGCCCCGCACGTTAAGGGAACCCACTCCCAGGGCTTGCGGGCTTTCAGCCATTATCTAACATCGCTCCTCTCCCTGTCGACATATTCTCAGCACCCTTTCCTGCGTGCTCCCTTGAATTCAAATTGTGCTCCCCCATTCCTCCTTCCCCGCCCCCCTGGGTGGGCCTGAAACTTTTCCCCAACTGCCCCCCAATCCCTGTCCCGAACGGAACAACCCCAACTGTCGGCATCCAGCCAATTAGTTCTGCCATCGCTGGCTTTGGCCGAACCACCAGCCTGCCCACCTCGGCCAGACCATCTGTGCAAAGCTCATCGTCTTGAGCCCCCCCTACCCGCTAATTGCAGCGACCCCTCCCTGGCCCCCTTATACTTGCTGTTCGTGGGGCCGCTGTGAGTAATTGAACTTCCGAGACACCACTACACCATTTTGGAGCCTGATGGGATGCCCCCGTCCTCAGTCCTCAGAGTCGTTCCGCTCTCCGTCCTTCGCTGGCGATGGTGTATTCATTTTTCTGAATTTTCTTGCGCCCGTTTTCCTTCTCCTGTCTCCCGATGGGCCAGAGCCGCTTGGTCTGCCCATCTCCGGGCCCGATGGGCCCCTCCGGGGGTTTGAGTCCACTACGTAGTCCTGGATGGCTCCCCTTATGTCGTCTTCCGTGATCAGGGTTGACCTTTGACCCATATATTCGAAGGTCAGGGAGAAGGGGTAGCCCCATCTGTATCGCACCCCTTTCTCCTTAAGCAGTTGCGTTAGGGGGCGGCACATTCTGTGTTTGGCCAATGTGTAGGCCGAAAGATCCTGGTATATTGAGATCTGAGTGTTATTATAAGTGATCTCCCGGGCTTTTCTGGCCTCCTCCAACACTTTTGTCTTTTCTGAGTAGTAATGGAACTGGAGCAGGATCGACCTAGGGGCCCCCGCTCTGCCCCCCGCCCTGTGCACTCTATCAAATGTGAGTTCCGTCATCATCTCCTCCGCGAACAGGAGGGTGATGATGTCTCTCACCGTGCGGGTGATGTCTCTCTCCGTTTCTCCTTCTGATTCCGGGACCCCAAAGATCCTGAGGTTGTTCCTCCGTTCCCTATTTTCAAAGTTGTCCATCTGCCTGGTCCGCTCTTCGTCTCTCTTCTCCAGGGCCGCTAGCCTCAATTCTATTTGTATTTCTTGGGACGCAGATGAGGATTGGTTGGTCTCCACCTGTAGTAGTCTGTCCTCGACCTTATCCACCCTCTGGTCAATTTTTTCAAATTTCTGGGTGATGTCTGAGCGCATGTCCCTGATCTCCTGCAGGATCGAGGCAAAACCCTTTTCCATTGCCGCTGTGGAGGGTGCCGGGGCCTCCGGGCTGGGCCATTTCACTCCTGAGGGTCGTACCTTGGATGCTACTCACAGCCTCCTGAAAGCGAAATTCCTGCAATGTTTTCCGCCACTTCATCTGGTCACCCCCAGTCCCCCACCGTCGAGAGGCAGTCTGTGATTTTCCTTCTGGGGAGCCCCGGGGGGCCAGCGAGAGAGAGGGGGGGGCGGGGCCGGGTCTCTCCCCACCCACCCATAGTGTGGTTCTGCTGCTGCGGGGGGTACCGGTGTTGGGCGGGCACACGCCCCGCCGTCGCCGGGCAGGGGCCTCACACCCTCTCAAGTTTCACTGTGGCAGTCGGGGGTTCTTGGCGGCGCAGGCAACTGGGTCCGTCTGGCCAGGACCAGAGGGGGTCTACAGGTGGGCACACGCCCCACCGATGGCGAGTGGGGGCCGCGCACCCGGGCCTCCTCGGTGTCTCCCGCGGGCGAGGGAATGGTCAATGGGCCTGGCTACTCCACCTCGCCGTCCTCACTTAGTGCCTGTGGATCCCTCCACGACTGAAGTCGGCGTGTTCGCGCTCCCTCCGCTCGCTCTTCTGGTGGGAGCGGCACCTCCCGGCCCGCCTTAACTTTTTCAGGCTGTCCAGAGCTCAGCGACGACCCGTCCCCATGAGTGGGGGCTCCACCACTCCTGTCCCCCAATCCCCCACCTCCCGACGGCCTCAGGGTAGGGGGGGCGAGGGTTCACCTCACGCTCCGGGTCCATGCTCTCGGTCCGCGCCTCCTCGCGGCCTCGTTGAAACGCTTATGTTCCTTTGGAGCTGCGGCCGCCCCGACCTCGCTTCCCTTCTCCCCTCGTGTGCGTCAGGGCCTGTTCTGAGGCTCCACGGGGTTCTCGGGGGTCGCTCTTTCGAGCCTAGGGTGCCCGGGGGGGTCACCATGCCGAGTTGCCAGGTTGAGTTCGCCTGGAGGAGTTCAGGGGGGCTCAATCCTCCAAAACGGCCAGGCCTCAGCGGGAGCTGTACGCTCAGGCAGCCATTGCCTGTGCGCCCGCTGGTGGCCTCCGTTGGAGTTTTTTAGGGTTCTCCAGTTTCTTTTCATGATGATTGATGTTGGTGATTCCTTGTATGAAGTTGTCTACGAAGGCCGCATGGTACGTTGGTGGTCTGTATATCAATATGAATTTCAGGTTTGTTCTGGGATTCGTTGATAGACGTATGATTAGGGATTCGCATTTGTTGATGTTTAATGGGTCTTGCGCTTTAATTTCTAGGTGTTCGTTGTGGATGATTGCTAGTCCACCACCTCTTTTGGTTTTCCTGTTTATTTGGATGCACTTGAAGGTATCGGGTAGGCGATTATTGAGTGTGATCTTGTAGTTGTCATCTAGCCATGTTTCGGTTACGAAAAGGATGTTGATGCCACTGTCACTTAGGAGGTTGTAGATTTTGGTGGCGTATTTGGACATTGATCTTGCGTTAATTAGATTGCTGTGGATTCTTTTGGTGTCATTTGGTTTATTTTTTGTTCCCGATTTTGGTTTGTGGGTGTTCAGTTGCAGTGCTTTTATGTTGCCTCTGAGCGGTAGAGGTTCTGTGAAGGCGGCTTCATCGTTGAATCGGTCTGTGAGATTGATAATTCGGTTGCTGACTTCTATGTCAGGGCCTGAATACACCCTCTTACCTGGGAGGGAAGCCGGAGACACACTAGGAATGGACCTTGTGGGCCTTAGGACTCCACGGAGGGAGAACCAATCAAGGGAGGGGGTGGGAGGGAGGGAGGGACCAGGCTTGGAAGGGACAGAAGGGGATTAATGGCACGAGGTGCGGTTTACTATTTTTAAACAAAATAAAAGCCTAATTGACTAAGGGCAAATTAAATTTATGTCAGGGCCTAAATACACCCTCTTACCTGGGAGGGAAGCCGGAGACACACTGGGCCTTTGATAAGGAAGAGGATGAAGACACAGGACAAAGACAAAGAGGGCACAGTCAAGGGCCCAGAATGAGGAGGAGGACGATGACCTGGGACAGAGAGGAAAACCTACGACAAAGGCAAAGGTGAATCGGTTCAAAGAGGAAGATAACCTGGGATGCGACCCTGGGATAAAAGGGAAGAGTATCTGGTACGAGTGCCTGAGACACAGAGGAAGAGGAAAACTTTCTGGGTTGTGGAGGAAGAGGAAGACTATCTGAGGCCTGGAGAACGACGAGGGACAGTGACACAGAGGAGGAGGAGGAGGACCTGGGACTCGGAGGAGCATTTGGACCTGGGATGCGGAAGACTAGGACCTGGGACGTGGAGGACGACAAACACTACCTTTGATGAGCGCATGGGGAAAGACGGAAGAGTGTGAGGATGAGGCGGAACAGAATGTGTACCTGGGACAAGAATGAAGAGGAAGATGACATGTGATGAGGTCACAGGTAAGGTAGAAGACTTGGACCTCGGATGATGCAGGGGACCTGGGATCTTAGAAGAGGACCAGGGAGCTTGGAAGAGGAAGAGAACCTTGCACCCTTAAAGAGAGAGAGGACCTGGCACCTTCGAAGAGGACCTTGGAATAAGAAGAAGACTTGGGAATTCGGAAGAGTAAGGGGACCATCCACCTTAGAAGAGAAAATTGGCATGCGACCTTGGAAAAGGACGAGGATGATGACACGTGACGAGGATAAGAGGGAACAGACGGAGACCCAGAATGAGGACAAAGTGGAAGACATGTGACAAAGAGGAAGACCTTGGATAAAGGGGAAGAGGGCCCAGATCGAAGAGAACCCGGGACAAAGAGGAAGAGAACCCGGGATGAGGACCTGTGATAAAAAGGAAGAGTAACAAGTGCGAGTGCCTGAGACACAGAAGAAGAGGAAGACTATCTGGTATCAGAAGGAAGAGGAAGACTTTCTGGGATGAGGTGGAAGAGGAACACTTTTTGGTACCCAGAGTAAGAAGAAGGTTATCTGAGACCTGGAGAAGGACGATGGACTCCAATGCCTAGGAGGATGAGGACTTGGGACTCAGAGGAGGACAAGAACTTTGGACATGGAGGACGAAGACCACCTGTGATGATGGGATAAGATGGAAGAGGATGAGGATGAGGTGGAAAAGAATGAGAATCTGGGAATTTGGAAGATGAAGAGGACCTTGGATTAGGAAGAGGACCTGGGAACTTGGTAGAGATAGAGGACCTAGGAAATTAGTAGAGGAAATTGACATCGGACCTTGGAAAACCATATTGATGTGTGACCTTCGAAAAAGAAGATGACGAAGACACGGGACAAGGACAAAAGAGGGCACAGTCAAGAACCCATAATGAGGATGAAGACCGGGGACAGAGAGGAAAACCTGGGATAAAGGGGAAGATGATCTGGGTCCTACCATCCCCAGACCAATGGTCTGGTTGAAAGATATAACAAAACTTTCAAGGGCATGCTGGGTGCTTTGGAAGAGCCCCTAAGGAGGAAATTGGATCTCCTACTGCCATGCCTTCTGTTCGCTTACAGAGAGGTACCTTGTTAGGGAGAATTCTCAAAAAGTGCTAATTCCTCTCTACCTTTGAGACCCCCAGGTCTTTGGCTAAACTTTGGGGCTTTGAACTTTTTAATTCTGTTGTTTTCTGTGTTTATTTCTCTTAGTTATGGAGTTTTAGACAACTCCATAGGCATCATCATTTTCACTTGTGTCACACAGCACCCTCAGTGCATTGACACAGGGATGTCTTGTTAGACTTCAAAAAGGTTTAAATACCTTCTCTGGGATAAACTACTGTTTCCCAGAGAATGTAAAGTTAAATTGGCTTTACTAGTCTTTTTAAATTCCTAGACCCAGCACACACTATCTTCCTATAGAGTGCTGGAGGGGTTACCTAGTATCCCCTGTGTCTAGAAACTGTAGTCAAATGCTACCCTTTCCTATCGAAATGGCTGGTGGCAGTGGTTTACAATGAACTACCATGATTTTTCCCGACTGCGAACACTGGTAGCTAAAAATCGCGGGAGCCATGTTTTTCAAGATGGCGACTTAAGCCCCTTTGTTTAAACAGGTCCAGTCTTCATTTTTCACCATTTCATTTTGGAAATATCCTTCTAGTGTTTGTCTCTGCGCGCCAAACCAGGTTTGGTCCCTTTGTTTCTATGCCTTTGGCGGGCTTCAGGACTGAAGTGTCTGGGGTGGGCAGGAAGTGAGGGAGGTGCCCAAAACTCCCTGTGCCTAGTCTCCTAGGAGACCCAAATGCACTCTGGCGTGATTGGTTGGCTGACTGTCCGTCAAGGACAGCCACCCTTCGGGATGAGTGGCAGATAGGCTGGAATGAAAGGGAGAAAACTGTTTAAAAGGCGAGTCTCTTGGACTGGAAAGCAGAGTCGACCAATGGAACGAAAGAACTGAAGACGAGCTGGAAGAGGATGGCTCCTGCAACTCCTGGACTGTTGGTTTGCCCTGTGAAGCCCTGCTGCAGGTCCGAATTGCCAAGTTCATCTCGACAGAGAAGCCCCTTCAAGGACAACTTCTTCCTTTGAGTTGGTGGGACCAATCAACTCGTAAGCCACCTGGATACCATTCTCAGAGCTGGTTAGGATTAACCAGGGGGAAGGACACCAGCTTCCTATAGGATGAGGGGAAGCAGCACAAAGGAGAGAATACAGATATTTCTAATTCCACCAACCAGAAGAGGCCCCCAAACCACAAAAGGGTAGATCCCATGGAAAACCTGGTAGGTCTAGTGAATCATCTGGTGTCCAACCAGAGGGAGGTCAGCAGAAATCCCCATTCCAGAGAGCATTTGGTAAAGGCTATGTCTGTGGGTCTGTAGACCACTTGAAAGGAGATCCCAGATGCCAGGGCACCTGCAGGGGTCAGCAATGCCTCCTTAGCCTTCTCCCCAGAGGAAGAAGTACAAATGGCTAGTGTTCACTTTCACCTATTGGCTGAAGAGCCCTTGGGCATTCAAGCCAATGTATCCTTAGAGCCCCTGGGTCTGGGTAAGAAACAGAATATGAATGTGTATAACTCCATTCCAGAGAACTCTAGAGGGTATTATATGGACAGCGTTCTTGTGAATGGCCAGGACACCCCTGCCAAGAGAGGCGGTTGTATACTAATTGACCTTTTCACAATTGACCTCGGGAGAATTGACCTAATTTAGAAGACCAATTAGGACATATAAATGCAGGGGGAAACCCCCTGCTGCCCCCCAACCAATCCAAAACCCCCTGTAACCCCCACCCAAACCCCTTATATTATTTATAATCCAGAACCAACCCAATACAAATATATAATATAAGTAAAATAATATAAAGGTCAATTGTGCAGAAGGTCAATTAGGACCACTATAATTAGGTCAATTGTGCAAAAGGTCAATTGTAAAAGGTCAATTTGGGTAATACCTGAGAGACACTAGGGCCAGCAGAACAGTTGTGGATGAAAGCTTTTTCAAGCCTGAGGATGTTGCTAAGGCACCCAAAGGTCCCACTAGATTTGCTGGAGGCCCTGTCCAATTGGTTCCAATTCTACCAGCTCTCATTCAGTGTAACAATATGACAGTAAGGATTCCTGTCAGTATTCAGAGGGAGGTGCCTGGGAGAGTCCTGTTGGGGAATGACTTAAAGACTCTAGAGGCCTCATTACGACTTTTGCGTAATGGGTTAACAGGCTCCGCTAATGGAGGCAGACCCGTTAAACCCATTACTGTCATGAACCGCCATCTGCGTCCCTTCTGGACTTCGTGGTCCCTGACACATATGGGATTGAACTCAGTAATCCTTCCAACATGGCCGCTTGATGCGGAACGCTGCTTGCCACTCTCTGCGCTACACGCTCTACGTTCTAGAAAACAGACACGTCCCCGCGGCTCTGCACGGCTCAACGCTACTGCTCGCCGTAGCTGGACGTGTGCTGCCGGAGTTCGCTCGGGGCTATTTTCCTGATCTCTCTATTCCCGGTTCCTTGATTCCTCCTCCTTTCCTTTCATCCCTCAAACTTACCAAACTTTCCTGGATTTTCGCCCGCGCTCGGGCCGCAGTTTCCGTGCCTCTGCGCGCCAACATTGTTCCTTCCTGGTTCCATCCTGGACAATCTGACCGAAGCACGCTGGAATCCAAAGACCCACGCGCGGGCTTATATAAATATCGGAGTGTGCTGAGGAAGTCACAAAAGAAGGTCTCAAGCAAACAGGAAAGAGAGGTGAGAAGGGGAGAGACTTGTGACAATTACGCAAAATTACGAGGTCCCCTCGCGGGACCCGGTAAGGATGCCTGGTAAAACCAGGCATCCTTACCGGGTCCCGCGAGGGGACCAGGGAGCTAACAACGGGCCGGTCGTAATCGGCCCGTTGTTAGTTCCCTCTCCCATTCCCATTGAGCCCTATTTAGTATTTATTTATTTATATTGCGCACCTAACCCGGGGGTAGCCAGGTGCAGAGGCATCAAGAGAATTGCAAAGCTTAGTTACATACAAAGGAATGAGGTCCAGCTGTGGTTACAGTGCTAGGAACGTCAAAAAGAAACACATCACTCTGAAGATGCATAAGTTACAGAAATATACATTATAAGCAATACTATATGCACGATGCCGGTTGTCTCATGAAAGGTATCTACACCGAACAGTAGACAACCTAAGTGTACATATTTACAGTCGTTGTGGTGTGGAGCATCAGGGCAGCAAGAGGTCGTTATATATCGTGCGCCTTTAGCCAATGGATTTGACCCCTAGAAGTAGTCTCCTAAAGACGGGGAAAGGGAATTAGCCACCTCTGGATTTGAGTAGTAACACCTCACTGCGTCCCCACTTATCACTTCTGACATTCCCTTTCACAAAGCTCACCTTATAGTTTTGTATGATGAGCTCTTCATCCCGCGAAGAATGCAGGGGCGCGTTGATGGCCAGTTACTTCACTGGCTTGAGGGTATTGGAAGAGTTCTAGACAAATCTTGGCTCCAAACCTCCGGGAGAAAGGCCGTAAGTATATAGTTCTAAAGAGTTCAAAATGTCCGAATAATCACTCTTGTCCAATTCCTTGTTTCTTTTGCAGCTTAGACCCAAAAGATGATCGTCTTGTGGCAGCTGAAAGCGTTCAGGTAAGAGTCTGTGTTTTGTAACACTGTCCGGTAAATGATGCCAAGGTTTAACTTGCTGCTTTCTCTTTTCTTGCAGGTGCAGCGTAGGAAGATTTGGCGTGCAGGTGGATAATACCTCCTGCGGTAAAATCAGGTAAGCATATGGTGGCAAGAGATTGTCCTTGTTTGTTCCCTTGGCTCACCTTGTTGTTTTCTTGTCCCCCTTAGGTGCTGGAATGCTGCAACATGGTGATGGAGACACCACCGGATCGAAGAGATGCTGCGAGGAACGGTGAGTATTGCGCGGCGCTGCTGCTGGCGATGCGACGCGTTTAAAATGAAGTCTGTTTCTGGTTCGAAGATGCGCTGAATCCGAAATCAGGTAAGAAATCCAGTAAAGTTCTTGTTCTAACCTTTCTTCTTCTTTCCCTTCTTTCTAGGCGCTCTGGACTCGAGGCAGGCGTGGCAGGATGCTGGATGCTGACTACAGACACGGTGAGCGTTACGCTGATGGATGCAGAATAACGCGAAGCATGTACTGCTCTTCGGGCGTGGTTTAAATAGCCTTCAAAGTAGTCCCAGGTAAGTATTCCTCCACAACCACACCCGAGTAACAAAATAGTTCCTAGGATAAAATAGTCCCTTCAAGCCTCACATGGGCTTGGATGCTTGGATCCCTTGCAGCATGGTCTGCATCAGGTAAGTTTTAACATATGAGCCTGGCGCCTATGGCGCCAGGACTGATGTCCCATATGAGCCTGGCGCCATAGGTGCCAAGACTGTACCCAGATAGCCCCTAACAGGGGTTGCTGGGTTTGCTCCAGGTAACATGATGCCTGCTTCCGGGGTTGATGGACTTGGTCTGGATGCCCGGGGGTAGGCATCATGACAGCACTCCCCCCCAAGGCCCCTCCTAAAGTCGTCCCTCCCCTTGGCCTTGGATTGTCTGGGAAATTCTGGTGGAATCTTCTCACCACAGCAATACAATAGATGGGTACCCCCTACATCGCTGGCAAGAGGGGAAACAACCAGAAACAAGGCACAGAAATCAAGCCAGCGGATATAAACAAGTCCACTATAAACAACACAATCCCACCAGTATTCGGGGCGGTCCCTCAATCAACCCCTCAGATCACTACACGTAATACATAGACAAGTTTTTTTTGAAAAATGTATTTATTTTTCTTTATTTAATTAGAAACATTAAAATGATTATTAAATAGATCAGAGCTCATATAAGAGTAAGTATAAATATAGGACATACAGTTATACAACATAAATAAAGTGCAAAATGTGAAGAAAAATGCTAATATCACAATAGAGCTGCTGGGAACTTGCTGCCCAATTACAAGCTGGGTAATAATCACCATCGTCCAAAATAAGTCCAAGTCAATGTCGAAGGATAAAATCCACTCGAGAGAAGGGAATCCCTCGGGTGGAAAAAATCCTAGTCAACCGAATATAGTCAGGATGGTTTCGAAATGAATTCGAAGATGGATTAAATCCTGATAGTGGCAGCAAAAAAAGTCGTTAGTTCCGAATCTAGCAGTTTGAACATTGCAATAGACAAGAAACTGAAAGGTCTTCACAAAAATGATATTCATAAACCCATACTCTAAAAAGTCTAACATGGGATGCTATACGTCAACTACTAAGGTGACATGCGAAATAAACCACAAATACGTAAAACAGTATCGTGAGCATGGCGCATTAAACCAGGTAGTTTCGATGGAAAACACATCTAGCTGGATTACAGATGATGTCCATCTTCGTCAGGACGTAGCATTCCCGTATAAACATTCATGAAGATTCATCTGTGTCTTGAAATTACCTACACAAATGTTATAAATTAAAAAGAGACACTAAAAATGTATGTTCTCACCAACCTAGGTGCATGAACGTGGTCACTAGGTTCCCATGACCGTTCTTGTGGTCCGTAACCTTTCCAGTCGATTAAATAAAAATGTCTTGACTTAACCATTTTGGAGTCCAGGATACTTTTCACTTCAAATTCGGGTTCCCCGTCTATAAGGACGTGGTCAGGTGGCTTGGTTAGTCTTGTCCCAGGTTGTACTGGCTTCAGAAGTGACACATGGAAGATGGGGTGAATTCTTATACTAGCAGGTAATTCCAATTTGACGGCCACCGGGTTGATAATGGCCTTAATAAGGTAAGGTCCCAAATATCTAGGGTTAAAGGTCCACTTTCCCTTTAGAGGTATGTGTTTTGTGGCCAACCAAACTTGATACCCAATTTGGTATTGTGGAGCATCACTTCGATGCTGATCAGCATTTTTCTTGTACTTTTCTTTCGCATGTTTCAAATGTTCAGTTGCTTCCTTAAAGGCTTGTGTAATAGTAACGTGCAGATGGTTCACTGCGGGCATTTCTAAGTGTTGAGGCGAGTCAAGTTCTGAGGTTCGAGGGTGGTGCCCGTCAGTGGTCGAAGTGTATGAATAGAAGTAGTGGAGCTATATTCCCTGCTGGCCTGTCCCTGCTCCCCACAAACCACATTGCCACAACCCCTTCCACACACAATACACCCCTCCAAACACTTGCACCTGATGTTTAAGGGAACTTTCAGTGCAGTGCACTGAAAGTGAAGGTTTCAACTTCTTTCTACACTTTTATTTTAAAAGAAAACCATTCCGGAACGGTTTATTTTTAAAATAAAAGTATAGGAGCTGTACAAGGGAATTAAAAAAAGTATAGGAGCACCGCTCCCGACCGCTCCCGCTCGCTTCGACCACTGGTGCCCGTATACGGTATAAAAGGGGCTTTGTCCAGTTCCAGAATGTACAGAGATATTGTATGCATATTCGGAAATCCATAGAGTGTCCTTCCAATTACTTTCACATACGACGCAGGTACTGTTCAATAGTCTGGTTGGTCCTCTCCGTTTGACCATCGGTCTGGGGATGGTGACTGGTCGATAACCTCACGTCGATTTGCGCCAATTGACAACATTTCTTCCAGAAATGTGAAATGAATTGACTACCTCGGTCAGAGACCAATACGGAGGGAAATCTGTGTATTCAAACAATGTTTTCGAGAAATTCCTTGGCCAGAATTGAAGCAGAAGGTAATCCATTTAAAGGAAAAAAGTGGGCCATTTTGGAAAAAAGATCCACAATAACGAGAATGGTGTTAAATCCATTACATGGAGGTAGGTCTGTAATAAAGTCTAACGATAAGGTGTGCCATGGTGTAGGTGGAATATCCAAGGGTTGTAAAAGGCCAGCTGTTTTTTTCTTCTGACTTTTGTTTTGGGCGCAAATGCCACAGGACATTACAAATGACTTTATGTCTTTTCGCCAGGTGGGCCACCAGAATTGTCTCTTAATTTTAGCTTCAGTTTTTGCGATACCTGGGTGCCCTTCCATCAGGGTGTCATGATAATTGGAGATGACTAGTTCTTGTAGTTCCTTATGTGGTAGAAATAGACACCCTTGATAATAAGGTAGGTCATTGATGACAGAGTAGTCTGAGCCTTTCTTTACCCAGTCCTGCAGGGCTGTTGGATCGAAGAGTTGTTGGATCTTTACCTGAATATCTTCTAGGGTGTGTAAAGGAGTTATGCCAAGAATTATTTGTTCTGAAATTATAGGCACCGGCTCCGGGTTCGCATATGCTTCTTCCATTCAGATTCGGGATAAGGCATCTGCCTTGCCATTTTTACAGCCTGGTCGATAAGTGATCACGAAATCGAACTCGGCAAAGAACAATGCCCATCGATGTTGGCGTGATGATTGGGCTTTGGCTGTCTTTAAATACTGCAAGTTCCGTTGATCGGTGATTACAGTACTGGTATGCCTGGCACCGAGAAGATAATGCTGCCAAGCCTTGAAGGCGGATTTGATAGCTAATAGCTCCTTATCGGTAACCGCATAGTTTAACTCGGGTGCCGAGAACTTTCTGGACCAAAATGCAACTGGGTGAAGTTGACCGGTTTCAGGATCCTTCTGGGACAGGACAGCTCCCACGGCTAAACTGGATGCGTCAGTTTCAACTATGTATGGGAGTTCAGGACGCGGATGCTTTAATACAGGTGCAGATGTGAATTTCGCTCTCAGTTCTTGGAAGGCATTCTCAGCTTCTTCAGTCCACAAGAAGCGTTTGTTTTTTTGCAAGAGCGCTGTGATAGGGTGTACAACGTGTGAGAAATCCGGAATGAATCTGCGATAGAAATTAGCAAATCCGAGCATGCTTTGTACTCCTTTGACTGAATTGGGTGATGACCATTTGAGAATTGCGTCCACCTTTCGAGGGTCCATTCGAACTCCTTTTGGAGTCAGGATAAATCCAAGAAATTCAACTTCTGTAGTATGGAAAACGCATTTTCCCAATTTTGCATATAACTTGTGCTGGCGTAGTTTCTCAGGGACTGCACGAACGTGCTTCACATGGTCTGATTCTGAAGAGGAGTACACTAGAATATCTTCTATGTATACGACAACGCAAACGTCAATGAGTTCACGAAGGACATTGTTCATAAAAAACTGGAAAGCTGCTGGTGCATTGCACAACCCGAAGGGCATCACCTGGTATTCGAATAACCCGTACTTAGTGCGAAAAGCAGTCTTCCATTCGTCACCTTTCTTAACACATACCAGATGGTATGCCCCTCGGAGATCTAATTTAGTGTAGATGCAAGCGTCCTTTACTTGGTCTAGTAATTCTGGGATCAGAGGCAATGGGTATCGGTTCTTAACTGTGATATGATTTAAGGCGCGGTAGTCTATGCACGTTCTGAGGTCACCTTCCTTTTTTGGCACGAAGAACAAAGCTGAAGATGCAGGGGACTTGGATGGACGAATGAAGCCATTGGCAAGGTATTGGTCCAAGTATTGTCATAGGTGAAGGTTCTCGGGTTCCGTAAGTGCGTAGATCCTACTACATGGAGGTTGTGCACCAGGTATGAGATGAATTTGACAATCGTATGATCTGTGAGGTGGTAAGGTGTTTTCCTGTTCTTTTTGGAAAACATCCTGGAATTCTTGATATTCGTGCGGTAACTGCACAACTGGAGTAGCAACTGTGGCCAGGTCCTTGTTCAAGGGTTTTATTGGGTAACAAGTATGTGCACAATCCGGGAAGGTTATTCTCTTCTCTCGCCAATCAATACAGGGATTATGTGTTTCCAACCAAGGTATCCCCAGTATTATTTGGAACTGCGGGGCTTTGATTAAATCAAACACAATAGTCTCTCGATGCCCATCCTGACCCAATAATGTCATCTCAGCGGTAGAATGAGTTACAGGCCCATAGGCAATTGCAGTTCCATCGACTGTGGTGATGACATCCGAAGTGGTCTTTCTGCAGAGAGGTAGATTCATCCTAGAAGCCAATTCGTGGTCCACATAGTTTCCTATGGCCCCGCTATCAATGTATGCCCTAACTGCGTGCAAACGTGATGGCTGCCTTGGATCTATAAGGACCATTGGTGTGATGAAATGTGAGGTCTGAGTATCCTTCTTCAAGCTCGGCAAGCGGACCTCTACGCTTGTCGGGCGTGGTCGTTTCCTGAGTCAGGCTCCATATGGCTTTTATCAGCAGCTCCTACCACCTTCTTGGATGGTTTTACAGGGCAATCCCATAGAAAATGTCCCGAAGTTCCACAGTATAGACATAATTGCATTTGCCGCCTCTTTTTTCTTTCCTTCTGTGTCAAGGGTCCTTTAACTCCTACGATTTGCATGGGTTCTGAGGCATCTGTTCCTTTGGGGGTAGCGTTGGGTTTAACCACCACTCGGTTCTCGAACTTGGCTCGATCAGCCTTTCGATTCTGAAGTCTGTGATCTAACTGGACCACTAAATCTATATATTCAGCACAGTCTTGAGGTGGGTTCACAACTTGAGCCAAAACATATTTGAGTTCTCCTCAAAGTCCCCGATGAAACAACGTAACCCGTTTTTCCTCGGGCCATCCAGTTTCCACCACCAATCTATTAAAGGTTGCTATGTAAGTTAGAAGGTCTTGGTTACCCTGTCGTAGGGACAAAAGTTTGTTATCCAGGGCCTGCCCTTGAGAGTGCCGGGCAAATAGTCTTTCCATGCTCATTTGGAAACCCTGAAAATCCCGAAGAATAGGGTCATCCTGATTGACTAGTGGGATTGACCAATCCGCTGCACTGCTGCTGAGATGGGATAATACGAATGCTACTTTGACTCGATCGTTTGGAAAGGCTCCAGGTCTGCATAAAAAGTGCAAACGGCATTGGTTCATGAACATGGCGAATCTTTTCGGGTCCCCCGCAAAGCATTCTGGCGGGGCTAAAGGGATATTGCCTGGTAAAATCACTTGCACAGGGTTGCTTGGTGAAACAGGGTTTGGAATCCCCCCGAGTCCCGGTAGGGGTGTTTGCCCCGCTTGGTTTTGCAGTAATTGTCTAGCAAGGTCATCAGTGCGTTCCTTCGAAACAATCAACTCTCTCCTGAGTGTATTAGTTTCTTGGCGAGTGGCATATACTTCAGCCCTAAGTTCCCCTAATACGTGGGCCAGTTGGTCAGTTTCTGAGGTCTCCATGACACCCGGGTGAGAATTTGTAGGAAGGCTTTGCGTTCTGTTACGCTCAGCTGGCTCCCACAGGGGTGTCGAGCGGAACTGGACAGCTACGGTCTCCACCAACGTGATGCGTAGTGCAGAGATGACTAACTGGACTGGCCCATCTAGCTTCGTCTGCTTGACCCATAGAAGTAGTCTCCTAAAGACGGGGAAAGGGAATTAGCCACCTGTGGATTTGAGTAGTAACACCTCACTGCGTCCCCACTTATCACTTCTGACATTCCCTTTCACAAAGCTCACCTTATAGTTTTGTATGATGAGCTCTCCATCCTGCGAAGAATGCAGGGGCGCGTTGATGGCCAGTTACTTCACTGGCTTGAGGGTATTGGAAGAGTTCTGGACAAATCTTGGCTCCTAACCTCCGGGCGAAAGGCCGTAAGTATATAGTTCTAAAGAGTTCAAAATGTCCGAATAATCACTCTTGTCCAATTCCTTGTTTCTTTTGCAGCTTAGACCCAAAAGATGATCGTCTTGTGGCAGCTGAAAGCGTTCAGGTAAGAGTCTGTGTTTTGTAACACTGTCCGGTAAATGATGCCAAGGTTTAACTCGCTGCTTTCTCTTTTCTTGCAGGTGCAGCGTAGGAAGATTTGGCGTGCTGGTGGATAATACCTCCTGCGGTAAAATCAGGTAAGCATATGGTGGCAAGAGATTGTCCTTGTTTGTTCCCTTGTCTCACCTTGTTGTTTTCTTGTCCCCCTTAGGTGCTGGAATGCGGCAACCTGGTGATGGAGACAGCACCGGATCGTAGAGATGCTGCGATGAACGGTGAGTATGGCGCGGCGCTGCTGCTGGGGATGCGACGCATTTAAAATGAAGTCTGTTTCTGGTTTGAAGATGCGCTGAATCCGAAATCAGGTAAGAAATCCAGTAAAGTTCTTGTTCTAACCTTTCTTCTTCTTTCCCTTCTTTCTAGGCGCTCTGGACTCCAGGCGGGCGTGGCAGGATGCTGGATGCTGACTACAGACACGGTGAGCGTTACGCTGCTGGATGCAGAATAACGCGAAGCATGTGCTGCTCTTCAGGCGTTGTTTAAATAGCCTTCAAAGTAGTCCCAGGTAAGTATTCCTCCACAACCACACCCGAGTAACAAAATAGTTCCTAAGATAAAATAGTCTCTTAAAGCCTCACATGGACTTGGATGCTTGGATCCCTTGCAGCATGGTCTGCATCAGGTAAGTTTTAACATATGAGCCTGGCGCCATAGGACTGTTGTCCCATATGAGCCTGGCGCCATAGGCGCCAGGACTGTACCCAGATAGCCCCTAACAGGGGTTGCTGGGTTTGCTCCAGGTAACATGATGCCTGCTTCCGGGGTTGATGGACTTGGTCTGGATGCCCGGGGGTAGGCATCATGACACCAAGCTCCACCATTGCTCATCCAATTGTAAAGTCTTTGACCCCCCCTGCTTCTGTGAAAGCGGTGAATAGACAAATTGGAACCCTCTCTAGGCCTGTGAGAACTAGTAATTCTCAAAGCTGGTGGAAAACCAGGAAGAACAGGTCTAAAGCTAAACACCTTAAGACTGTTGGATCTTCTACTGAAGACTCCAGTGTAAATCCTAGTGCTAGTAGGGAAACTTCTAAGCCAGGTAAAACCAGATCTCTGAGGAAGTGGAAGCATGTACTTTGCGTGACCACAGCCCCTCCAACCAAGATACCTGAGACCCAACCTGCTCTTGTGAGAGAGGTGGTGGGGAACCATGGAGGTCCCTTTAGGTGTAAGGGATTGCTTTCTAGGGACTCCTTGAAAAAGGCTATTGTAGGTTCAGAAGTTGTTACAACTTCTGAGGGACTGTTAGATCAGATCCCCTGTACCTTAAATAAGAAAGATTTACCAAACAAGGTTTCTAGGTCATGTAGCTTGCAAATGAAAACACCTGATAGAAATTGTCATAACAAGGGTTACAAAAGGTTGCTGGTGTACTCAGCAGGCCATTTAACCGACTTGCAACAGGAGATCCATCCTGGTGGGGATTAAATTCTCCTGTCCCTTAATCTGGGGGGAACGAGTGTTAGGGAGAATTCTCAAAATGTGCTAATTCCTCTCTACCTTAGAGACCCTCAGCTCTTTTGCTAAACTTTGGGGCTTTGATCTTTTTAATTCTGTTGTTTTCTGTGTTTATTTCTCTTAGTTATAGAGTTTTAGACAACTCCATAGACATCATCTTTTTCATTGGTGTCATACAGCACCCTCAGTGCAGTGACACAGGGATGTCTTTTTAGACTTCAAAAAGGTTTAAATACCTTCTCTGGGATAAACTACTGTTTCCCAGAGAATGTAAAATTAAATTGACTTTACTAGTCTTTTTAAATTCCTAGACCCAGCACACACTATCTTCTTAAAGAGTGCTGGAGGGGTTACCTAGTATCCTCTGTGTCTAGAAACGCATGTAGCAGTTAAATGCTACCCTTTCCTATCGAAATGGCTGGTGGCAGTGGTTTTACAATGAACTACCATGATTTTTCCTGACCGCGAACACTGGTAGCTAAAAATCGTGGGAGCCATGTTTTTCAGGATGGCTCCTTACGCCCCTTTGTTTAAACAGATCCTGGTCTTCTTTTTTCGTCATTTCTTTTTGGAAAGGTCCTTCTAGTGTTTGTCTCTGCGTGCCAAACCAGGTTTGGTCCCTTAGTTTCTATGCCTTTGGCGAGCTTCAGGACTCAAGACCGCCTCTGGCGTCTGAGTGTCTGGGGTGGGCAGGAAGTGAGCAAGGTGCCTGAAACTCCCTCTGCTTATTCTCCTAGGAGACCCAAATGCACTATGGCGTGATTGGCTGACTGACTGTCCGACAAGGACAGCCACCCTGCTGGGTGAGTGGCATCTAGGCTGGAATGAAAGGGAGAAAACTGTTTAAAAAGTGAGTCTCTTAGACTGGAAAGCAGAGCGACCACTGGAACGAATGAACTGAAGACGAGCTGGAACAGTATGGCTGCTGCAACTCCTGGACCATTGGTTTGCCTGGTGAAGCCCTGCTGCATGTCCGAATTACCAAGTTCATCTTGACAGAGAAGGCCCTTCAACAACGCCTTCTTCCTTTCAGTTGGTGGGACCAATCAACTTGCAAGCCACCTGGATACCATTCTCGGAGCTGGTTAGGATTAACCAGGGGGAAGGACACCAGCTTGTGTGCTTGACGACAGCTACTGGAACAGAAGATCTTCCATTTTGCCAGCTTGTTTGACTCGTTCCCGTGCAGTGCAGGAGTCCCCCGACGTCATCCCTCTTGTCCCCGCGACTGAGGCTCAGGAACAGCGAGATCTGCAGGAACTGCCAGGAACCAGCATCTTCAGCTGCACTTTTTTCTTCATAGTAAGGTACTGTGCCAACCCGATTGAGAGAACTTACCTCTCGTGGTGAAAGTTCGTGGAACTTTCCCAACTTGCCGGCCTAATCAGCTTGAGACCCAACATATGATTCCTTTTCATACAAACAACTTCTGAGAACTTTACCAAAGACTTTACTTTGTATTACAAGAACTGCTCTTTCCTATCCAAGACACTAACCCATTGACTTTGGCCTAGGCCTATTGAACGGAATCAAGTCCTCTAGTGAACTGAAACTATTTGCACTGCCTAAGAAACTATTTGCGATCTATTCTATTAACTTGTGTCTTTGTCCTCCTATTTTAAGTGACTAAAATGCCATTTTGCTCCTATTTCAGGGAAGCCTAACTTACTTAGAAACGTATTAGTTGGGTACTGAAGTGTATTTGGTTATAATATTAAGTTGCGTCCTTCTAGGGAATGTTTTATAAATGATTGTGTAATAAATTAATAAGTGTTTTACCAAGAAACCTTGAGTGTAAGTGTCTACTTGAACCATTGTGAATGTAAGACCTCTGTGTAACGTCCTTTTACTGCTCACATTCCCTCTTGAGATAAGCCTAGCTGCTCAGCTCGCTACCACAAACTGTGTAGTACAGACTTATACCAAAGGTTGGTTTTGCTTATACCTGTAGTCCTAATTGTATGTGGTGATCCAAGAGGGTACTGCATGCAATTCTGCCTAACATACCTCAAGAGAGTGTTGGTTTCAGCCCCTTTGAGTTACTCTTTGGACATCCCATGAGGGGGCCACTTGCCTTTATCAGAGAAGGTTTGGAAGCCACCCCTCCAGGTCCTGCCAAGCAAGTGGGGGACTATGTGTTAGGCCTCAGACGGAGGATGACACCGATGATGGGTCAGTCGACAGCTAACCTTAGGGCAAGCCACGAATTGAACAAATACTGGTATGACCTTAAAGCCTTGCAAGTGGATTGGACTCCAGGTCAGGAGATTCTTGTGATGGAGCCTACCAAGTTTCGAGCTTTGGCTGATAAATGGACTGGACCCTTCAGGATAATCTCCAAGATGTGCAAAGTCAATTATCTGGTTGACATGGGAGTCCCTGGGGTAGCCCCTCAGGTTTTCCACGTCAACAGGCTCAAGCCTTTCCATAGACGAGCAAAAGTCTCATGTCTCTTGCTAGCTTCAGAGCAAGAAGAGGATGAGAGTGAGCCCCTTCCTCATTTGCTGCATAGCAACCCTCAGGATGAGTCAGTGGAGGGAGTGCATCTCTCTCCAGATCTGACTCCAGAGCAGCAGAGGGCCTAGAGGGCTTTGCTCCCACAGTATGCCCCTCAGTTCTCGCTGATTCCAGGCCTCACCCCATGATGCAGGCACGAAATTGATACTGGTGACAGTGTACCTGTAAAAAGCAGATGCTACAAGATGTCAGACACTGTGAAGAACCACATCCAGGCTGAGGTCGCCAAGATGTTGGATCTGGGTGTTATTGAACCCTCAACCAGTCCCTGGTCCGGTACAGTGGTTCTTGTTCCCAAGGCAAGTTCCCAGGTAGGTACCAAAAATTGGCGGTTCTGTGTGGACTACAGAGGGGTCAATGCCATCACCAAAACCGACGCGCACCCATTGCCCAGGGCTGATGAGCTTGTGGACACCATAGGTGCTGCCAAATTTGTGAGCACCTTTTACCTTACCTCAGGCTATTGGCAAATAGCTCTGACGAACCATGCCAAGGAAAAGACTGTATTCTCAACACCCGAGAGGCTCTGCCAGTTTAGAGTCATGCCTTTTGGGTTGAAAAATGCACCTGGCTCCTTCCAAAGATTAGTCAACCATGCACTCAGTGGGCTGGAGGCCTTTTGTGTGGCCTACTTAGACGAGATTGCTGTCTACAGTTCCACCTGGGAAGAGCATTTGACTCATTTGGATAAGGTGTTGCAGGCCTTGAAAAGGGCTAACCTCACCCTCAAGGCCACCAAGTGCCAGATAGCTCAGGGGAAGTCACGTATCTTGGTCATGAGGTAGGAGGGGGTTGAATCCAACCTCTCTCCAGTAAAGTACAGGATGTACATGACTGGGAGACTCCCACTACTGAAACTCAGGTGAGAGCTTATTTGGGCCTCACTGGGTATTACCGCAACTTCATGGCGGACTATGGAACCATAGCCACCCCTCTGACAGCTCTGACTTCGCCCAAGAAACGGAGGAAGGTTAATTGTCAGAAGGCCTTTAATGGCTTAAAGGAAAGTCTGTGTAGCGCACCTGTGTTGTGTGCGCCTGATTTCAGCAAACCCTTTATCATTCAGACTGATGCCTGCGACACAGGAATTGGAGCTGTCTTGCCCCAGTTAGATGACAAAGGGAGGGAACATCCTATCATATTCATCAGTAGACAACTCAAGGGTAGAGAACGTAGGTGGGCTAATGTTGAAAAGGAATGTTTCAGCATATTTTGGAGCCTTAGACGTTTTAGGCCCTACCTTACGGGGTCCACCTTCAAGATCCAAACAGGCCATAAGCCCTTAAAATGGCTTATGCAGATGAAGTCGAAAACCCGGAACTGCTCAGGTGGTCCATTAGCCTGCAAGGGCTAGACTTCACCATTGAGCATAGGCCAGGGAAGAGTCATGATAATGCGGATGTGGATGGCCCTTCCAGAAGGTATGTTGACCGTCTGGATGAGGGTGTCAATCTCGTGGGAGATTAGACCACCATAACCTCAGTCTGGGGTGGGGGTGACTGTGATGCTGGAAATGCATTGGAGGGACAGGGCCTCCATGTCCTTGTCCTGTACTCCTTTTATCATGTGTGTTCTGTGTTATGTGGGACTCCTGGCAGTGCAGCTCTTCCTCTTTTTGGTTTAGTGAACAGACCCTTGGAATACCCTTATGGCACCCATGGGTGGGGGTACAACCCTGTACCCCTTGTGTATGTTTTTGGGACCTTCTGTGTGGCCCACAGAGCAGGGTATGAGCTGGTGGCAGCTCCATGCTGAATTCGACAGGTGCTCTGAGTATCGTCCATTTGGGGATACCCAGGTCCTGCCATTGGAATCAGTTGATTCCTGGTAGGAGACAAGATGGCCCCTGAGGCCTCTTGCTTTCTATTGCCTGTTACCTTGTTTTCCCAAAGTCCTGGGAAGCCCTGACTCTGTCCCTTGCCCTGACTGGCTGTTGGGTGGAAGTTTCATATATGGTATTGTGGGGGAAGTCCAGGCCAGACTGGCTGGAGCCTTCCCAATGACTGTATGTTGTGGGTACACCCTTGGGGTCGGTGTCTGGTTCCTGGTGTGTGACACAATGAATGAGACAGCCCTGGCCAAAACTGGTATGAATGCAGTGTGGAGTGCTGAATGACTGGGTACTTGTCCCAATCCGCATTCCTTGTTGTGAGTGTCTGGGTGGAGAAGAATGGCATGAATGCACTGTGAGCCTGATTGGCTGCCTGACTGCTGAATGCCCTTCTGAATGATTGGCCGCCTCAGACTGTCTCAGCAGTGTGAATGAGAGACAGAACAGTATATATGGAGATCTCTCACTTACTGGAATTGTTCAGAAGCTGAAGTCGAAACTTGATGCTTGATCTCGAAGCCAAAACGGAAGAAGAAGGTTAACTGCTGTTTCCCTTTGATGCAATCTGAAAGCTGCTGCACCTTCAAGAAACTGATCCAAGAGAGGACCTGGCTAGGAAACCTCTTCTAAAGCTACGAGGGAACATCGTGCACCAGGTAACCTTTGCCAAGGTTCCCTGGAAGTCAGTCCTCAAAAGGCTGCTGACTGGAGATGGGGACCGCCGAGGAATCTCGAAGCACAGCACCCGGACATTGAAGTACATCGCCGTCGAAGACCATCAAGGTCGACCGGAGCTGCAACGCTGCATTGCCCAAGAACACTTTGAATCAAGAACTCCCTTGCTCAGCACTGTCGACCGCTTTGTCCCGCCAGAGAAAGTCAGGGTTGCAGACGAACCGAGGAGAATCCGCCGGTGTGTTTCCCGCCACCCGAAGTCCTTAAAGACGCCTACGAAGATCCGAAAGCCAGCCGTGGTCGAGTTCCGATCGCCGACGCCAGGCGCTGACGACCTGATGCCCTTGTTGGGCCTACGTTCTTCATTGACTTCATTTGCAGCAACAAACTATCATCGTCGAGGTGCAGCGCATGCCTCATCTTCGCAGGACGTCCACGACCGATCGTCGACGAGCACCGCCAGGACCAAAGTTGCTGCCTCGATGCCATTGTTCACCCTTTTCTTCAAGGGATCTAGACGATCCATGGCTCCTGCCTTAAAGGGAGTTTGCTGAAGAAGGACCCGACATCGAACTCTGTGGGGTAGTAGAACATTTATAGAAGGAAATAAGACTCTGCTGAACAATATATGGACTGGGCTTGTTTAATATTATTTGCAGGTTGCCCAGGTGGGGGATCCTCACACAGAACTGTGCTTGGTGGTAGGGGCCCAGTATTCTGCCAATTGTTTAACCATTTGTTTTCCTTCCAAAGTCTACGGTTGATACCTCTTGCTATTCATTTGTATGCCATTTGAAACTGTCAGCAGTTGGTGCATTTTAATGGAATCAAAGAGTAATTGTGGTACCACCTAGAGATTGTATATATTTATCATTATAGAATTTCCTGAGCACAAAGTTTGTTATTTTATTTATTTGTATTTGTAAAGCGCACTAACAGCCCACAGGCATCGAGGCGCTGTTGCAAGAAAGTGTCTTAGCTACAGGAACAGTTTATTGGGTTACAGTGAGCATAAGGTCTAACATAGTCGGACATAGGTGGTTACAGGTTGAAGTATCATACCTATACAGTGAATGCTCACCTCAGATTGGTAACGTTATACAAACAGCAGGGTTTTTATTGCTTTCCGAAAAGCTAGGAGTGAGTCAATGCTTCTGAGGTTGGGAGATAGGGAGTTCCAGTGTGTCGCCGCCATGACCGGGAAGCTGGAGCCTCCTGCCCGAACCCTGAGTGACTTGGGAATGGTGATCCAGTTGGTGTATGCAGTTGTGATAGGTCTGTCTGAGATGGGTTTGGAGATTCTCTGAGATGGGTAGAGGGGGGCTGTGTTGTGGATGCATTTGTGCATGAGGGGGGAGAGTTTTAAAGATGATCTGCTCTTTAATGGGGAGCCAGTGGACTTTTTACCTGGCCGCTGAGATGTGCTCCCTTTTGTAGATGCCAGTGGCTGCCCTGAGGGCATTGTTTTGAACAGTCTGGAGTTTACTGATATTTTTAGAGGAGGTGCCTGCTAGGAGGGTGTTACAATAATCAAGCCGGGAGCCGATAATTGCTCTCGCTATGGTGAGGCAGTTAGGCTCGGAGAGGAAAGGCCTTGCTGCATTGATCAGTTTAGAGTGGTAGGCCGGAGGAGAGGCTATAGCGTTCACATGTCTAGTCATTGAGAGGTTGGAGTCTAAGTAAACTCCCAGGGTTTCGACCGATTGGGAGACAGGGATGGTAGTGTTGTCAATTGTGAACGACCAATACTGTTGTTCAAGCTTCTGCAGGGTAGCAGGAGATCCAATTAGCACTCATTCTGTTTTTTCCCCGTTAAGGCACAGCCAATTTTCTGCCATCCATGTTTGAATGGTGGAGTAGATGGAATTGATGGTTTTCATGTCAGAATCATAGTAGTCGCTGGAAAGGATTTATATAAAGAACTGTGTTTTCACTAACATAGTGTGTGGACATTCCTTTGTGGGTGCTTGGGGACTACACTGTACTTAAGAACCAGCCTGCATCGCCTCCTGAGAGCTTAAGCCTTGATTGCTCTTCCATCGTTACCAAATAGAGAATCTTGGCTGGGATGCTCTGTGCTTCTACTCTGCCATATAGAGAGCAGGAGTACAGATACCCCCCTCCAGTCTTTACAACCAAATCCTCCAGGCCCGTAAGATCCTGCCATGCTAAGCGTCTAGTGCCTCCTACCTTCAAGAAACTCACTGGAGGAGGTTCAAGCTTCCCATCACTGGCCGTGCATCACTGGAACGCACTCCCCCCAGCTTTAAGGGCAGAAGAATCAAACTGGACTTTCAGGAAGGCACTAAAGACGTAGCTATTTGCCTAACATTCACCCTATTGGACTCTCCAACTCTTTTCCATGACTATGTTTCACCCTACATGTAACTGGTTTCACAACAGCGCCCTGATGCCTGAGACGCTTTAGAAATGCAACAATTAAATAAATAAATAAAATAAACTATAATTAAAAACATTTTATAATTAAAAATATTTTATGGCTATGGTTGTGATACACCATTGCCGAATAACTTTCGAAAACCTAACGGGTGCGCGCATTTTGTGCAGACTAATTGACAACGGTATACATGCAGTGTCAGAAAAAGAAAACCAGCATGGCCCGATAACATGAAACAGAAAGTAGTATCAGGGAGGCGAAGGAAAAACTGATGCTAGAAAGGAAGGAGGAGGTATATATTAAATCATTATTTCATTTTATTTTGATTTAAATATAAAAATATCAAAATCACAGAACATTTTTAATTAATTCTTTCTTAAAAAAGACATCCTAACATCATGCATACAATCATTCATTCACAACTAGTATAATTTCATAAAACATTACATTATTTAATACAAAAATCAATTTCATTCCACTGTAATTAAAACAGTAGTTCACTCCAAACAAAATATCCTATCGAACCTATTACGCAGATGGCAACGGACCGCATGCACAGCCTGATTTAATATATTTATGGCTGGGATGGAAAGGCAATCCTGTGGCAACAGCTGCTGCGCAGCTGCAAACATGTTTGCTGAAGGAGGGGCTTGGTATTCCAGGACAGATCTTCTGATTGCATAACAGTTTCATCCCCTCTTAGACTTGACGGAAAGTCGCTTCTCTGTGCATCCCCCCCCCCCCACCCGCTGATGCACTTGGGCTACCAGTTGGCGGGGTTTCACTGGTGCCACGCAAGGCTGCCGGACGTCTTTCAAGGCACAGTGCAACGTGTCCTGGATTGGAGCGCTGCGGTCTGGAACTCCAGTAGCCCGAAGCATCCACTTACGACGGACTACAGAGGCTCACCCCTTCCACGCGTGGAAGAAAGAAAACAACAGAGCTAGCGTGTCCAGCCCACTGCTGATCGTGCCGTCCAGAGTGCTACCAGCAGCATGAAGGTAAATCCTGCCCCAACCCCGCACGTGGCCCTGTGTCGCTGGGACATTGCGAACGCAGAGAGGGGCAGACATTGTATGAGCAGAGACCGTTGCGAGAGCGGGACAGGGGTTGCAAGACCGGAAAGCCTTTGTAATACAGACTTTGCCAATGCACGACGAACTGTGTGCAATACATGTTTATTGAATTATTGAATTGCTGGCGCTGTATGAACAGATGGGCAGGCATGCAAGAACGGGGTCACCTCCCCACCCTTGCAAGGACTATACCTGTTGCAAGAACAGGGTCAGACTTTGAAATTGCGAGAACCCGGGCATGCCGAACCGAGGGAGACTTATTGCAATTACGCAGACCGCGGGGCATTCATTACAACAGGGGCCAGTGACATTAGCATATGGCATGCCATGCATTGCAGGGAGGTGGACATGGCTAACTTGCCAAGCTTCTGTAGTGAACACACCTTCACCGAGGCTAGCTGTGATGGAGTCAAGGGAAGGCAACCGTGGTGCGCATAACTGGTCTGGAGTTCTTTTTAGCAAGACTGTTTTCAAGCCGCTGATAATCTGAATAGCATTGTTTTATTCCCTTGTCACCAGACGTCCCTTTGCGTGAACTTGCATGTTTTGCAATGTGAAGGGGGGGCGGGGGAGTGCAGTGGGTATGAAACCGGCTTCAAGAACAAAGCGGGGGAAGGGTGGCTGATGGCTGGCTCTTAGACCGCCGCTCATTGGCCAAGGAGTATCTGGCTTGAAACAGCCCGAGGCTACTCGTGCGCATATGTTGTTGGGCTGGCAATATCCATTTCTAGCAGAGCGACCTCCCAGGCCCGCGCTGTACCATTCATTGCACGGGTCGCTGGGCTGAAAATAGAAGCCAGCGTGGTCTCTTGAGTTTTGACACTGCCCTCACTCGACTTGGATCGTCTCACACTTGTACTAGAAAGTTCGCAATGAACTGTTATCATTTTTTTGAACTCCATAATTTAGCAAATTATATCACCCCCTCCTGTCTAGTGCGGCCAACTTGATTCATGGAATTATTTGCACGCCATTCTTCCCGAAAATCCCCATACCTCAAACATGGATTTTCGGGCAGAATGGCGCGCAAATGTGCGTTTTACTCGCAAATAATTCCATGAATCAGGGAGTTAGACGCTGAGCCGCATCAGGAGTCCTGCTTTCATAAGTGTTTCTCCTCCACTCTTTTTGTAACTGGCAAAATGCAATTTACACATGCATAGCACAACAATAACACACCCGTAGGGCCGTTATGCACAGGGCACTGTCTGCCACTGACATCTCTTAAAGGCCTTTCCTAGAATTTCTGATTACATATGAGGCAAAAGTGGCGCAGACCCCCCTATCTTACATAGTATTGACATCATCAAACGTGACATCACAGAAACTAACATTTATTACCATTAGTCTCATCGTGGTGGGGCACTTATTGTCCCAGACTTACTTTCATTTTGAAGTGGTGATAGGCAGAATAATGTGGTGCGCATAGTGAAGGGCCTGAGCAGAGCTGACCATTTCTCTTCAGCCAGAAGAGCTCTGCATTGGCTTCCTGTGAGCAGCCGCATACTGTTCAGTGTACATTGCATCTCACACCACTGCCTTTATGGCCAAAGCCCAGAGTATCTGACCAAATGTCTCTCCTGCCTGCTGGCTCGTAGATCACTCTGGTCAAACAACACCTCCCTCCTGGTCACTCTACGGACCAAGCGTGCTTGTGTGGCAGAGGGTTCCTTTCCACATGCAGGCTCTAGAACGCGCTGCCACTCGATCTGCGAGCATGTACATCACTCGCTGTTTTCAACAAGTGACTGAAAACAACTCTGCTGCGTTGATTCGCTTCCTGACGACCCGACCCGTTTCAGTTGCTGTCTACTGCCTTGACCTACTTGAGCTATTTTTGGCTTACTGCACAAAAACCCAGACTCATTTAAAAGTGGAAAAGGTCGCTTTAATGTGACAGGCCAAAGCTTACAATCAAAACGCTTAACTGGCTCCATGGCCTAACAAACTAAAGAAATATTTTAACAACCAATTAAATAAATTAAACCTTTTCATTTTCATTTCCCCCCAACAAATAAATAATTAAATAACCCATTTCCTCCCTAATTATCCCTTGAACCCTACCGTCTCCTTGCCCCTTTTCCAGGCGTCCCGCTTTCTCCCAGGGGCCATGCCCCTCCAGGCTCAATACCTGTTCCCCCGGGGTGACCTGCTTGTGCAAACAGCGCCACCCCATCCTTTCCCGTGTCATTCCCCCATTGTGCTTCCCTCCCGCCACATCAAAAGGGGCCATGCCCCCGGCACCAGAAAAACCCTCCCCCGAGGAGTTCTTTCTGCCCCACCCCCCCCCCCCCCCCAATTTTTTCTACCTCCAACTCTTTACCCACTCTCCCAGCCAAGAACCCAATTCCGCCATGTAGTGATTATTCCCATACACGGACAAGTGTACCCCATCCTCTCTAAAGATAAGGAGACCCTCATATGTTATCTCCTTATGGTCCATGACATGCACCGCCACCGAGGCACAAAATTGACAATTTCTCTGTGTATTCCCTTCCTGGCCCGCTCTATTGCTCCCTCACTTCTCACTCCCCTCCAAACTCTTCTCTGCTACCATTTAGTCCACACCACCCCTGCTTGAGGCCACATTTCCCTCACCCACACTAAGTCCCTCTTCATTTTCTTTAGCAGAGCCACCCCCGTATCTCTCACCAGGTCATTCTCCCCTGTATGCATTATCACCACCTCTGGAACCCCATAGCGTTCCCTCATCCCTGCCAATATAGGAAGCAGCTGATCCCACCGCAGGCCCCCCAACTCGTGCCATCTCACCACCACTTCCTTGTAACTGCACCCCAGTTTCCTTCCAAAACACCCTTTTCTCCTCCTCTTTCCCAGCCCACTTAACAATTGAATGGCCAACAATCCAAACTTGCACCAACTCCCCCTTCTTTCGCGCAGCATCTGAAAAAGTCCTACTCCACCTTTCTTCAACATTCCCCTTTATCAAACTCCCTGACGTACCCCTTGTATTTCCCAGACCTCCAACGCCCCAATCTTTTCCCTTGTCTTTTGAAAAACCCAGCCTGGTACCCTCAGATGCTGCCCCCATCCTAAAGGAATGAGTCCCAAAATCCTCTGCCTTTTCTCCCACTGCCACCAGCGCCTTCCGCAATACCCCTAGCACCTGGCCTGGGCATAAGACCTTGCTCCCTCGACCCAGCCGAACCCAAGAGCCCCTTCCCTTCTGATCCGTCTTAGACCTTTTAATCTTGATGTCTAAACCTTCTGTAATTTGACCATCTTCCCATTGCAGTCCCCCTACCCCCCCTTTTCCCGCGACCAACTCAGAAACCCTAAAAGCCCCTTTTTCTTCCTTACTCCACTCCACCGCTGCACCAGGGGCCAAACCTGCGCCCCCGTCCATGCCGTTCCTTCCATATCACAATCTTCAAGCTACTTGCGTCCATTACCACCTGTTTCCCACCTGCACCAGGGGGCCTAGTGCACCCCCGTCCATGCAGGCCCTTTAGTTTATTACTCCTCTCGCCACTGCACCAGGGGCCAAACCTGCACCCCCGTCCATGCTGTCCCTTCCATATAACTAATCCTCAAGCTCCTTGCATCCATTACCACCTGTTTCCCACCTGCACCAGGGGCCCTAGTGCACCCCCGTCCATGCAGGCCCCTTCTCTGCCTTACTCCTCTCCACCGCTGCACCAGGGGCCAAACCTGCGCCCCCGTCCATGCAGTCCATTCCACATAAATTCCTCTTCCAGCACCTTGCTTCGTTGCTCCACTTTTTTCCCCCAGCTGCACCAGGGGCCCTAGTGCACCCCCGTCCATGCAGGCCCCTTTTCTTCCTTACTCCTCTCCACTGCTGCACCAGGGGCCAAACCCGCGCCCCCGTCCATGCAGCCCATTCCACATAACTTCCTCTTCCAGCACCTTGCTTCGTTGCTCCACTTTTTTCCCCCAGCTGCACCAGGGGCCTTAGTGCACCCCCCGTCCATGCAGACCCATCTCATCACTTCCCCTTGCTGCACCAGAGGCGCTCCCGTACCTCCGTCCATGCAGCCTGAAACCTACTCACCTTGTCGTGCGGCAAGCGTGAGGGCTTCACCACCGTCGTCCATGCCCTCCAAACGACAGCTACCACCCCTTAACAATTTCCACCGTTACATCCCCCTTGCGGCCCTCCCCTACCTACACGTCTTCCTCCTCACCCTTCTCCTACCCCCTTTAAGTTGCCCCCAAAACCTTTCATCAAACCTTGCGCCCCCCCCTCCTTTTACGATAAACTGACCCCGACCTACCAGCACACCCCAATTTACCTGGCATGCAGTCCTTCCCCCCCACCTGCTTGCCCCACTCCTCGCCCTGACCCACTGTCCCCTGCCTGAAAACAATCTGTAACCGGATGCTGACCCGCACACCTGCTGCACTCGTGTTTAAATTTGCACATCCACCTCGTGCAGCTTTCTTTATTGAACGCCCAACATGCTGTCGAGGGCTGCCCTCTACCTCCTCCCCCCGCTCCCTCATGGGCGGGGCGACCAAGAAAGGGCCGGAAAGGCACGGGCAGCCCACTTGCTGTGTGCAATGTCGGGGCAGGCCTCGTTGGGGCCATCCATTGCAGTCAGAGATCCATGTCTATCTCCCCCCAGACCGCCTGACTGTCCTCTGCCATTCTCGCTCTGAATTCCTCATCATACCTTACCCAGGCAAAGCCCCCAAAACTCGTGAAAGCCTTCCTTATTACATCCATATATTTAAGCAGGGCCACGCAGCGCTCCGGGAATTTTTCACAATACACACTGGCATAAATGATAAACGCCGACGTCCAATTCTCAATAGTCACCGGGACCCTTGGGCGTGAAGCCAGTTCCCTCTCTTCCTCCTTAGACCCCTCCTTTGCTCTCACTTCCCTATGGAGCAATTTAAAGACATCCACAAATTCCCCCGCATGAATCTTCCCCCTGGTCGCTGCCATCAAGTGCGCCCCTAATGGTTTTGTTATCCCCATGTATGGAAATTTTTTCTATTTTCCTTTCACTTCAACCTCCTTATCTTTCCCAGCTTGCACTTCGAGCACCAATGGCTCCACCACCTTGTCCGTTTGGACCTCCACTGAGCAAATGCTCTTCCCGGCCCCTGCGGCTCCAATGGCCTGCACACCAACTTCTTTCCTTACACCTTGCAGTCCAGACCCTTCATCCCCTGTCACCCTTCTTGTGACCCCTCTCTGCCCTGCAGATGGCCATTCCCTTTCCCGCTCACCTCTTTCCACACCTGCTGCCCGTGGTCTGGCGTCCACACCGATGCTCCTCCTCTCCTTTCTTAGAGGGCTCCTACTGCGGGGACAAAACATGTCAGCACTCTCACCCAGCCAATAGTTCCCCTGACCCCTTCCCCCCCGTCCACCCTGCACTTCCCTTTCCATATCCCACCTCAAACTTCTACTCTCCTCCCCCCTTTCCCTTTCCGCCCTATAATCTTCCACTTCCCATTGCCCCACATATTCCTCCCATCCAACTTCATCACCCCTTAAATAGCATTGCGGATGCAAGCTCATGCCCGAGTTGAGTTGATGATCTTCTTGCGAGCCCGGGGCGTCCGCCCGCCACTCCTTTGACGTCTTCTCAGCGGGGTTGTGGGAACCCCTGCCTGGTCCTCTTCTCTCGGGCGAGGCGTTCCGACCTCCACCCTGGAATCCTCATTGCTAGGGGCAGTGCTGCACCCTCTAGGCTTTCCTTGCGCTGACCGAGGAGGGGCCGTTGTAAAACCCTCTACCTCCACCTGACCAGCGGGGGCTGCGCAGCGACCTCCGCCCTCACTCCTCCTACCCGGGGGGGCCGTTCCGCACCCCACTCTAACCTCCTCAATTGATGGGGACCTCTCCCTCCTTCTTCCACCTGCACTCTTCCGCAGGTATTTGCCCCCTTTGCCCCTCTGTCCAGTTGCCCCACTCTGCGCCCCATCACCCCCACTGACATGACTCTCCTGACCTGCCCCATTTTGGACACTCCTGATATCCCCCACCTCCTCCTGGTCATTATTGACCCCAACCCTAACTGGTTCCCCACCCAACTGCATTTCTCCCCTGTATGCCCTCCTGTCAATCTCCCTCCTCAACTTCCTGCCTCTGGATTCCCATGCCTCCCCTCTACCGGCCGCAGGGGTGCAAGCCACCACTGCCGCGAGAGCCCCATCCGCCGCTGCTCTACGCTGCGGCCTGCCCCCCCCCTCTACCTCCCCTTCTCCCGAAACCTCCACTACCGCCCCTTCAAGCTGGGCCTTGGATGCCCTGTTAATAAATTCTAGGGACTCCCTCAGCACCCTGGCATCCACCCAGCCCTTCTTACTAGCTCCCTGTCCCACCATAGTGCCCAGATAATATGACAGTGCACTGAATATGCCCTTTAATCTTTCACCTAGCCACTAAACCCCCGAGCCAGCCCTACCCGTGGACAGCTACCCAGTGCAAAGGAAAGCCCCGAAAGGGGAACTGAGCTAAGAAAATAAGGTATCCCTGAATGTTAATTAAAACCTAATTCCACTGAATAATACCCCAAAGATACAATTGTATGTACCCCCCAAATATGCGGAGTCCGCAGACACCACCCCTTTTCCCTTTTTTTTTTTTAACTAAACGCCCGCCGACACACCTCCACCCTCCCCTGCTAAACCTAGCCCCGCCACTAAACCCCTGCTATCCCCTACCTCCTCTCCTACCGCGACCCTAGGCCCAGCTACAGGGAAGGCTCGGGAGCAGGCGACAATCACCAAGTCCTAACCGTCGCCTGCCTCCCGAACCTTCCCTGAGCCCTTAAATACCCCAGGGAGGCGCTCTGCCCCCCACGGCCACTCGCTGGCCTTGTGCAGCGCCAAAAACTCCCCGGGGGGAAACGCTTCGCGTTCCCCCCGGGCCCCCCCTTGTTCCTGTTGTTCGTTTTGTCTAGCGCCTCCATGCCTGCTGGCTCTTGTCGCGTGTTATATAAATAAAATAAATAAATAGATTTGGCCTGTCCACCCCTCTCATTTCCCCTCCTCCCCGCAAAGCGCACAGCACAAAATCCTTTTTTTCTGTTTTCGTTTTCAGTCACACCCATAAATATACATGCAGAATATGGCCGGGCAACATGACACTCCTGCACCCGTGGTCCAAGGAGGACAAGGTCAAGTGCTCCCTCTGCACCTGTGTACTCGACGCCTATGGCTGCCATAAATAAATCAAAAGACAAATAACTTTGTGGTGTGCAATATAAGAATGTTCTCTATTATATATGGATCAGCGCCATATTGTAGTAAATCGTGTGAGAGGCATTTTTGTTACCAAAAATTGCAAACTTGGTTAGGTAAGGAAATCAAGATTTGGGCCCAGTTTGTGATTTAAACACTTGACGTGGTTTGGGGTTGTAAGAGCTTAAACAATTTTGTGTTTTATATAGTGGTAGAAGTGTACCAAAAAAGTAGTGGATCTGTGACTCAGGCAGTGGACACGGTAGGAAGGAAGGGAGCAACTTGCAAAACCTTTTTCAATGGGTGCAGTCATGCTGGTTGACAGCCAATTGAGTTGAAACAGATTTCACTTTAGCTGTAACTGCTATTTGGTGGTAAAGTGGAGAAGTGTGCTTTAACTTTACAAAGAACAGTTCCGGAATGGTGAAAATGGTTGCAAAAAGTAGTGGAGCTGTTAACAGTAAACAATACAAGTAGTGGAACACCGCTCCCGACCATTCCCGCTCACTTCGATCACTCAGATGCCGTGAAACGTGCACACATCACGTTATAAACCAACTGGACAATGTATAAAGCATTATAGAAACACGGCATGTAAAGAGAGTATGATTATAGGTTTGTGTTTCCCATTCTGAAAAGGAAGATTACATTAGCAGCATGCAGTCAAGTGAACCTAAACAAATGTCCCTTGGAATTTAAAATGATCTTAGCAAGACAAAGCAGTTAGTGAAAGAAAGTGCAGTGAGTTAGGTCATCTGACTGCAGATATTTCAATTAGCATAAGGAGAGGGGGCAGATTTTTAATTTTTTTTTTTTATTTTGTAAAATATATTTTTATTGGCAATTATTTAAACAAGAGCATCGGGACTCAACAGTGTCCCTAATCCACTGCGTTCCCAGGGTGTTTCAATCCTAGCCTGTGAACATGTCCAGGATGCGAATGTTGTGTGGGCACCATTGCATCATATAGTCACTCTGCAGGAAGTCTATGGCGTCTCCCCAGTCTGTAGCGAAGCTCTGTCTTTCTCCTTGGAGATTATATGTGATTCTTTCCATTGCCAGATAGTTCCATATCCTGTGTAGCCATTCTTGCGTTGTTGGAGGAGATTTTTGTTTCCATTTTTGTGCTATGGCTATCCATGCTGCAATGAGGAACCCCATGAAGTTTCGCTTTTGCGTCTTTGTGAGCGACCTGTCTCGGGGGGCCCACATGCGGCACATCCATATTTCTTCTCCCAGGTCGGCAGCTCCCTTGAATATCTCTTGCATCTGTGTTTTCACTTCCACCCAGAATTTTTGTATCTCTCTGCAGTCCCACCAAATGTGCCTCCAAGTTCCCTTGGTGTCGCATCCCCTCCAGCATTTCCCCGTCGTTATCGGGAACATTTTGTGTAGTCTCTCCGGAGTGTAATGCCATTGGATCATCACTTTGGTCCATGCTTCCCTTGTCTGTATTGCCCGTGTCCATTTGGGAATTATTTGCCATAGGTATATCCATTGATCCCTCGCGATTTGTTTTCCTATCGTGGTTTCCCATTTTTTCATGTACTGCCAAGTTATGTTTTCGTTCTGGGCGTTCATAAATTTGTAGAGGGTTGAGACAAATTTTTTTTCTCCTGTGTGGGTCATCATGTAGGTCTCGAATGGTGTGGGATCCCTTGTCATGGCCTTTGTTATTCTTGGAGTCGTGAGCCAATGGTGAATCTGTTCGTACTGGAATCTATCCTTTTCCGTGAGACCCAGCAGATCTTGGCATTCTGTGAAGGTTCTGATTTGCAGGCTCTCGAACATATCTCCCACTTTTGTGCAGTCGGCGTCTCGCCATTTCTGAAATGCCCCTTTTTCCATTCCCGGGGGGAAGTCTGGGTTGTCGAAGATTGGAATGAATGGGGCTGGATCTATCGTGAGGGTTTCTTTCTTAGTTGCTTTGTCCCATATTTCCATGGTTGTACACATGACTTCGCTTATTTTGATGTTTTGATGTCTGTGCTCTGGTTTCCTCCACAGGAGGTGGCGGAGGTTTGATCTTGCGACGGCTCTGTCCTGAGCCTCCCACCATTTTTCTGATGTGTTCGTGATCCATTCGTTAAGAACCCACAGCTGTGCCGCCTCGTAGTACTTTCTGAAGTGGGGGAGCGCCATTCCTCCGTCTATTTTATGTGCTGTGAGTGCCTGTTGTGATAGTCTCGGAGTTTTATTCTGCCATATATATTTTGTGATTGTTTTACTGAGTGTCTTGAAGAATGATGCGGGAATCCGAATGGGGAGTGCTTGGAAGTAATAGAGCAATCTGGGTAGAATCGACATCTTGATGACCGTTATTCTGCCCCACCAGGAGATGGTCAGTGGGTTCCACCTGTTCAGGTCACTTTTTACGTCTTCTAAGAGTTTTGTAAAGTTCCCCAAGTACAAGTCTTTTATCCTTGGGGTCAGTGTCACTCCAAGGTATTTCACTCCCTCTTCTGCCGTTTGCAGATGTAGGTCTTTCGTTTTCTTGTGGATTTCGTCTATGTCTCCCGCCAGTGCCATTACTGATGATTTCTGCTTATTTATTTTCAGCCCCGAGATTGTCCCATAGTCATCTATCTGCTGGATGAGTCGCGGGAGTGTTTTACTTGGTTCCGTTATTGTCATCAGCATATCATCGGCGTATGCAGCCGTCTTATGCATGTGTCCCCCCATCTCTATGCCTTTTATATCTGGTGATGCTCTGATTTTGGCCAGGAGGGGTTCTAGGAAGATTGCATAGAGTAGGGGTGACAAGGGGCATCCCTGTTTTGTGCCTCTTCCTATTCTGATGGGTTCCGACAGTTCCCCGTTTACCGCGATCCTGGCCGTAGGGGAGTTGTAGTTCGCCCTGATCATTTGTATGAACTCTTTCCCCATTCCCATTTTCTGTAGTGTCGCGAAAAGCATGGTCCATTCTACCCGATCGAACGCTTTCTCGGCGTCTAGCGATATTATTGCTGATGGGAGTTTCATCATTCCGGCCTTCTCTATTAGATGTACTATGCGTCTGATGTTGTCGTGGGTTTTCCTATTGGGAATGAATCCTGCTTGTTCTTGATGGATCAGCTTAGGGAGCAGGGGTGCCAGCCTATTCGCGAGTACCTTCGTGTAGAGCTTGGCATCCACGTTGATTAGGGCTATTGGGCGGTATGAGCTCGGGCTTTCTGGATCTTTCCCTTTTTTGTGGAAAACTAGTATCTTCGCTTCATTCATGGAGGTGGTGATGTTGTTCGTGGTCTTGAAGGTGTTGAACATGGTGGTCAGATATGGTGTTAGTTGGTCGGCGTATGTTTTGTAGAAGGCCGCCGTGAAGCCATCCGGGCCTGGAGCTTTGTTCTTGGGGAGGTCTTTTATTGCTTTTGTTACCTCTCCTGGTGTTATTGGCTCATCCAGCGCCGCTTTTTCTGCTGGGGTAACCGTTGGAAGAGTAATATGTTTCAGGAATGACGCCTGTTCCCCCTCTCTCGGGCGTTGTGAGGAGTATAGGTTCTGGTAGAAGTCCCAGAATATTTCCTTGATGTCTTTCGTTTGTGCTTTCTTCGCTCCCTGTCCATCCAGCAGGGATTGTACCATTTGCTCTTGTTGCTTGCCCTTTAATTGTCTTGCTAGTAGCTTGTCTGCTTTATTCGATTTCATCGCGTACCAATGTTTTGTGTGCAGTAGTTGCGTCTCCGCTCTCTTGGTCCTTATCAGATCTATCTGGCTCTGGATGTGTCGGTATGCCCTCTTTATTTTCCTGGAAGAGTTCTTTGTCATTTCTTCTCTTATTTCCTCCAATTTTTTCCCCAGTTCGTCTTCCCATTCATGTGCGAGCTTATCTTTTTGTGCTTTCATTGCTATTAGTTGTCCCCTTATCACTGCCTTGAAGGAGTCCCATGTCGTGCTTGGGGAGACCTCCGGGGTGACATTGTCCCCAAAGTATTCCTCTATCTTTTCTCTGATAGATTCCCTTGCCACTGGATCTTGTATGATGTCTCTGGGGAGCGTCCATCGCCATAGCCCGGATCTTTTTCTTAATTTGGGGAGTGTTATCCATAGCGGAGCGTGATCCGACAGTGAGATCTGGCCTTTTTCGATGTCGCGGATTTCTCCAACTAGGGTCCCTGTCGCCCATATATAGTCGATTCTGGACCTGGTATCATGAACTTGTGAGTGGAATGTGTAGCCTTTCGTTGTTCCTTTGAGTCTTCGCCACACGTCCTCTATTGCCATATTTTGCATTGCCTGTTTAAGCGCTTGAGTGGGGGACCCCTGTGGGCTATTTTTAGGGTTTGTTGGGTCTTCCTTCTGGTTCCATGCTAGATTGAAGTCACCTGTCAGGATCACCTCTCCCTCTGCAAAGTTCTCTAATTTATTGATCGTATCTTTGATAAATCCTTCCTGGCCTGTATTTGGAGCATATAGGGTAGCTATTGTTATTTGGCAGTTGTCTATCTGAGCCTTCGCAAAAACATATCTGCCATTTTTGTCCGTTTGTGTCGCTTTGATGTGGACCTGCAGTTGGCTAGCGAATGCTATAAGAACTCCCTTTTTTTTCTCTTCGTCATTGGATTGGAGGATTTGCTTGTAGCCTCTTATCCGAGTTAGGCCTCTCCTTTTTTTCTGTATGTGGGTTTCTTGGAGAGTAATTATGTCAAATTTCTCTCTGTGCAGGAAGTGTTCCATTTTTTTCCTTTTAACTGGCGTGTTCAGCCCTCTGATATTATATGTTAAAATTTTTAGCCCCATTCTTTTGTGTTTGTTTGAGAGTTCTTATTTGGTTCCCCTTGTGGATTGCAGTGGTGCGCATTAGTACCGGTGTTAGTGTCTTTTCCCCTCCGAACTTCCCCTTTAACTTTCCCCCCTCCCCCCACCCCCCTTTCCCCCCTAACTTTGTCCCTGAGGAGGGCTCTGGGCCCTATGGTTGCACCAGCGTTGTGCCTTTGCTCCATGCCCTCTAACATCTCAGGATTAACAGTTCGCAGGGATTCCTAAACCCTGCTTGTGGTATGGATTTCATGGCCGTCCCTTGGCTCTGCCGCGCCTTCATGTGGGCACCTGCCCTGGCTTGCTTGGCTGCGGATTAATTGCCTCTCCCTCCATTCGTTCGTGCATGCCTGTTTCGTTTCCAGGGGCTCTCAGTTTTCCTCCGGTTTGCGGGATCTGGGTCTAGTTTTCCGTTTCTCTGTCTGCCATCCCCTCGGTTGTCTCTTTTCTCTCCGGGGTTCGCTGGTATTTGAGGGGTCTGGGTCAAGTTTCTGATTTCCCACTATCTTGAGGCCTTCCTCGCAGGTAGTGATTCGATGTTGTCTTTCTTCCCATGTGAATAGAAGGCCGAATGGGAATGTTCATTTGTATCTGATTTCATTTTCGGTTAGGAGTTTGGTGAGCTGGCTCATTTCTCTTCTCTTTCTGAGCGTGGATTGAGCTAGGTCTTGGAACAACTGTATTTCCTTCCCTTTCATCCTTATTTGTTCTAAGGTCCTGGCTTTCCTTAGGATTTGTTCCTTTTGTGCGTATCGAGTCATGGCCACTAGTACGTCTCTCGGGCGGGATCCGGGCTCCCCTGTTCTTCGTGGGCCCACTCTGTGTATTCTGTCGAAGTGGATGTCCTCCCCAGTGTCGTCGTTTAGTATATCCTGGAATACATGTTGTGTCGCTGAGCGGAGGTCCTTTTCTTCTACGGATTCCGGCATGTTTTTAATTCTTATGTTCGATCTTCTGGACCTGTTTTCTAAATCTTCGCATTGGGATTCCAGTTCCAGCGCCAATCGTGCGAGGCGGTCTTGCGCCTCTGCTTGTTGAAGTGCTTCCTCATCCATATTCTGGACCGTCCTTTCCAAGCTGTCTGTTCTCTCCTCTAGGTTCTCTATGTCCTTCTTCAGTTCATGGACAGCTTGTTTCAGTTCGCCCTTCATGTTATCAAACTGTGCCTGCGTGGAGGTGAGGAACTGATCCTGAAATTCCTTAAACCAGGCTTTCATGTCGTCCCTCGTGGCCATGTTTGTGTCCGGGTGCTGCTCTATTGGGTCTGCCTCTGAGTTCTTCTGCTTGTTTATTCGCTTCGACCCTTCGTTTCCCGTTCCCCAGATTTGGGTCAGATCCTGGCCCTGTCTGGATCTGCTTTTGTTCGCCGCCGTTGCCTGTGATCCCAACCTCGTCCTGGCTTTTGACATGTGTGTATTTTCCCACCAATGTGTTTCTTTATCGTGTATCTCTCTCCTGGTCGTGCGATTTCGGTAGATGCTTGTGTTTGGGTCTAGTTTGTACTTTGCTTCTCGTGCATGCGGATGAGCTAATTAGGGAGGAGGGTGTCCCCTTTTCTGGAGTCCCATAGATTTATCTCCCCGGTTTGGCACCTTCTTTTGGGGGTTCGTTAGGTTTTTCTTGGGAGTTCCTTTGCGGGTCCTCTGTGGGCCTTCTCTTTGTTTCACGCGGGCCCTGCATTTCTTCGTGGCCTTTTTCTTTTTCTGAACCTCCACTATGCCCCCTTGTAGTGGTCTCCCCTCTCTGTGGGTTCAAACTTCCTTGGCCTGTCGAGGGGGTGCGAGGCCTAGTCTTTCTGCCGTCTCGGGTGTGGAGCGTTGGGGGGGTTTGAAGTGCTCTCTCGTTTGGTTTGGGGGCGGACGCTCCTATGTCGCTCCCTTCACCCCTTTCCCCTGCGCTTAGGCCCGTTTTCTTCCCCGTTTAATTTCGGGGGGGGGGCTGTGCCGTCTATGTCGGGGGGGTGGTTCTCTCCCAGCTGGTTCCCGGTTCTCTCCCCCGCCTCGTACCTGTGTTTTGTCGGCTGCGCATGGCTCCTCTGGGCTACGTAGTCCGCTGCCTCCGTCTCTTACTGGTCCCGACCGTTGCCTGGGGGGTGAGCGTCTTCTCCCGCGTCTTCTTCCGTTGGGCCGCTTCCTTCTCTCTGCGGATTCCCCCTCGTCCTTTTCCTTCCCCGCCGGGGCCCGACCTGCTCGTCTTGTGCTCAAACCGTCTGGGTGGCGATCTCCTCCCGGCCCTTTCTCACTCCGGGTGGATCTGCGTGGTCGATTAGCCCTCCTCGATCTCTCTGGCTCCTCTTCTTGGATCGAGGGTTCCTCCGATGATTGGCCTGAATCAGCCGCCGCTTGCGGGTCTGGGGGCTCGGCGCTTTCCGGGGTTTCGCGCTTTCTGGATCTTCCGAACTGGTCCTGGGCACCGATTTCTGCGTTGGCTGCTCCGCCGCTCGACTCACTGCAGGGGCCCGATTCCACTTCTTCTCCTTCCGAGGGAGGGAAGCGCTTCTTGGTTGGCACGGTGTTTCTTATTGCAGTTGCTTATTTATTGCGGCCCGAGCTGGGGGACGGAGCTGTGCTCACGCACGTCTGCCCGGCTCGGCCGCCATCTTGGAATTCGGCAGATTTATTTTTAATAGTAGTTTTACCTTGTGTCACCTGATAGGCTTTGATTCATAATTTATGCCTGCTTTTATTTTAAAATTGGTTTTTTAAAGCTTTTTCATTTTAGTAATGTAGGTGGACTGAATCCTAATTATTGACTTATAGTTGTATTCTGTGTCGTAGTTGCCATTCATTTTCTTTACGCATCTATTTTCAATGCGTAATCAGAACATGGACGCTGCTGAGTAAGCCTATCTTGTAAAGGTAACCCTGAGGGGGTCACGTTATATGAATTGGCAAGGACTGAGGGCTTGTGTAGAAACATACTGAAAATTACCAGCACATGTTATTAGAAAGATGGTGATCCTGGTCTCTATTCAGCAGGAGTTTGCCAGAAGTATTCAGGCCATGTAATCAATATGTAAGAGACATCTGCATTGACACCTTTATGTTATCTTGTGTTGATTTATCCCATGCACACTGCCATTTTCACGGTCTTTAGGCGCTATGAAATGGATATTGTAGTTAGGCCTCCTCCCTACACCTAATGGTTACATTTAATTTCTGGAAGAATCTTAGATAGTTTTGTTTGTGTCACGAGGGTTTGACCTATAAAGCTGGAGGTCTGTTGGGTGGTTCAGCTTGTTGTAGAATTCTTCTGGGAGAGAAAACATGTACTTCTGTTGGGGTCGGAAGCTGAAACGCGCTCTGGTAGATTTAGTCAAAAGAGTCATTTCAACATCCAAATTACAGTATTCCAGAACAAGTATTTCCAAAGAAATAGGATGTTTATTCTCAGTATTGGACAGCCGACACGTGTTTAGACCAACGGGTCGTTTTCAAGGCTGTATTAATCCCACATAACAATTCATGAATATGCAAGATTGGTAATATATAATATACACCATCGCATTAACACAAATATTAAGTACATCCAAATCAGCGGTTTCAATAAAATAGAAGAATTGAAAATCACGAATAGTAGTAATAAAAATCAAATGTTGCCAATTACATTGAAAGGTGAAAATCAATAATAATCAAAACAAAACATACCACATTTTCGGTTGCTGAAGAGGAGGTCAAGCAAGTGATGCATAATGTAGACAGAGCAAAATTAGGAAAAAATATATAGGGGGGAAAAACCAGAAAGGATAAGGAAAATTAACAAACCAAATATGGTTATCTATAAATCATAGATGCATCCTATTCTAATTTCAAAACCGTTGTGTCCACTGATTGTGAAAAATGATATTATGGGTATAATTGGCAGTTTCACTCGTGTATTAAAGTTGGTAATCATCAAATATCAATACTGGTGTGGTCCTCTAGGTGAATCAGTGGAGGAATGTGTAATATATTATTTGCCTGATATTGACTCATCGCTGAACCTATTGAAGGGTTTTATTGACAAACCCACACATCTTTTTTCACGCATTTGTGCGGACCATAGCAATTAACTTCAAGAGGGATTTCCTCATGGATTAGCTTCCATCCACAGGTATGCATTGCTCATTCTGTATTCTATTTCTCAATGTTAATTATAAACACAAGTCGAGTTTTCATGATTTCTCTTATACATAACCACATTTGTTCTATCTTTTCAGAAACTGGTTACATTTAAAACAAGATTTAGGGTAAGAATTATTACACATTCCTCCACTGATCCACCTAGAGGACCACACCAGTATTGATATTTGATGATTACCCACTTTATCACACAGGTGAAACTGCCAGGGGAGTGGATCTTGGGGTTCTGCTGGGTTTTGACATGATCAGTGGATCCCCTCATCGATTATTGGCTTTCTTGCATTTGGAGGACGGTCCGCGCACTCTGCGACGGCTCTCCACTCGGGACCATGATTTCAGGGGATCCCGCCGTGCACCATCGGAGGTAGGCACCTCTCCATCTGACTCTTCCCCTCCGGCCTCCAGGTTCATAACATTTTCTGCCTCTCTTGGGGAGAGGATATGCCGGGGCTTTCCTTCCCAGGTGAAGGCCAGGGCTGTGGGGAAGCTCCAGCGGTATGTGATTTTCTTTTCACAGAGCCATTCTGTCATTGGTTTCAGGGCTTTCCTTTTTGCCAAAGTTATTGTTGCCAGGCCCTGGTACAGGGATATTGCGGGGTCTCTGAAGTGTATTCGGGCTGAGCTCCTGGATTCTCGCATTATTTCCTCTTTGACTCGGTAAAAGTGCACCCGGGCCAGGACGTCCGGAAGAGATGAGGTATTTAGCCTTGCTCGGGTTCTGTGCACCCTGTCGAGTTCCAGGGGGGCGTCGTCCGGGAGGGTTATGATGAAGCGGAACAGGTTGTTCACGTAGGACCCCAGATCATCGTCAGAGATTGATGTCGGGATACCCCTTAAGCGATGTTATTGCGCATAGATCTGTTTTCGGTGTCCTCCTGTTTGGCTTCGAGGGCCTCGCACCTGGCCTCGAGTGCTGCGATCCTGTCAGTCCCTGCCCCAGTTTCAAAGTTTTGTTTGCAGATTGTGTTCTCAATTTCTTCTGTTCTAGCTTTGACTTCCCCCACTCTTTTGTCCAGGGATGAGATTTTGCTTTTCACTTCGTCTGTCCCCCTTTTTGGTATTCCTTGGTGATGGCCGTCAGGAGATCTTGCAGGTCAGTTTTTGTGACTGTTTGGGTAATCGGATCTGGGGCCATTTCTGGGTGGGAACCTGATGTTGTGCTTTCGTTGCGCTCCCCCTTTTTAGGCTTCTCAGCCATTGGAGTTGTCAGTAAGGCTGCAAGGTCTGTCTGTTTCGTTGGTTTGATGTTCCTGCACATTTTGCTGCCCCTGCTCTGGTTTTTGCAGTGCGGGTCCAGGTCCGGGGGAGCCCTGGGAGGTTCGTTTTGCATTTCCGTTTGCTCTGTGCACCCTGTGAGAGCCGGTTGCGGGATGGGTAGATAGCGACAGATCGTGGGTGAAGGACGCGCCTCGGGTCCTTGTTTACTAATGTGCTGCTGGGCCAATGTCCACCCTGGCTCAACTTTGGGATGGATTGATGCGAATTATAGGCTGTGGCCTCAGCGGAACGACGCAACTTGACTGATTGGTCAGACCGCTCCGCACTATGTGTGGGTGGAAGCGCTTCGTTCAGGGATCCCCTTAGATCTGTTCCCGGGTGGGGAGGGTTACTTTGCCCAGTATTGAGTCTTGTGTTCTTTGGGCTTTCCACCCAGTTGCTCATCACGCTTTCCTGTGGGTAACGTGAGGGACCTCAGCTAGGCCCGCTTTATAGTGCCTCAGAGGGCGCTTGGCTGGGTCCACCCCAGTCTTGTGTGGCTGGGATTGCCACAGCAGGTGGGTGGCTGCTTCCTCCCCCTAGTGCAGCAGGTGCCGCCTTACCTTCCGCCAAGTTGCTGGCCCCGAACTTCAGATGTTGTGGGGGCGGCTTACTGGAGGATGCTTCAGTCCCCCGGCTTTCCTGCAGACTTCCTTTCGGGACCAATGGTATTCGGGAGGAGGGAGGGTTCCGCTCGCAGAGATGAGCCGGGCCTCCACCGCCGCGGGCATCTCAGCACCAGCAGGCTCGGCCGCTCAAGTGGGTTCAGTTGGCCAGGGGGCGCCGGCTTCAGAGCCTGCTTCGATGAGTGCGGCGGGGGAGGGCGGGTTCTAGTTGGGGGATGCATTGCTTCTGGTGCATTGCGGAACCACTAGGCCTCTTCCGCAGCTGTGGGAGCTGCAACGTCAGCTCCTGCCCAGGTCGTTGCCGGGACGAGAAGGCCCTCTTCCGCTAGTGGGGTAGCCGAGCTTCCCGCCGCGTCCCCTGCTGCGGTCCGCTCAAGAGTGGTGGCTACGGTGTGGGGAGCGGGCTCCTCTGGGCTCTCTCTGGTGCATTTGGTCCTCCAGAATGGATGCCAGTAGTGTGAAGTGGTGGGGGGGCGCTAGGCTCGCGCCCCCCCACTGCCGGGAATGATAGGCCGGGGGGCCTACCCCGAGCTGGGATCACCGAAGTGCTTATTAGGGCAAAGCTGGGTGAAGGTTGTTGGTCGCTGTGCTTCTCACTGTGTTCAGCTTCGGAGACTCTCAAGGGGGGATGGATCGCAGCCTCCGGCAGCCTGCCTTGCCTTGTTGGGTGAATCGGTTAGATTCCAGGGGCTCAGGGAGACGGAGCCCGCGCTGGGTCCTGCATTAGTTGCTGAATTTCCAGCAGGTTGGGGGCTGGAGTTCACGGGTTACGGCTCCGTTTGCTGGTAGGTGCTCTGGACTGCTGGGTGCCTGCCTTCTTGGTAGTGCTCACTCACAGGCAGTTTCTTCCTACTGTGACGCCCTGCAGAGGCACTCGAGCCCGAACATACATCTCTCGACCGGCCCCGGCGAATATTCCAAAGCGTGGAACCCGGATGAGAGACAAGCATAGACGGACTCAGATCACCCCAAGCCGATTATGCCAAGCTGCAGGCACCCAGCGGTCCAAATCAAGACTGGTTTTGGCAACTTGCACCAATTTGAGGCAGCTGCCGTGTATCTCTGGCCCTTCCGGACCACACAACAGGAGCACCCGAAGATGCGGGACCATCTCCAGCTCCCCTAGATGCTCATTTCCTGTAGAGGATTTCATGACTGAGGCCCTGATGAAGGCAGAACTCTTCACTTTCCATATTTTGGCCTTTCCCCGCCGAAACGCAACATTTGTGAGGGGCTTGTAGGTTTTTCCCTCCATCCAGTTCCCCCACTGCGTTGGCAGATTTGGCCTCGGGAAACAAAGTAGTCCCCGAGACACATTGTTTTTGTATGTTTTGAACCTATGTTCACATTACAATCAGGATTGACAAGTGACAACCGAGACTATGAGCTACATATTGAGTGCTTAGATCAGCATTTTGTTTATTAGACATGGAAATGACGTATTTATTTTGTCTTCCTTCATTGTCATGTTCTTTTCAGGTTTTCTATATATTTGCTAATTTCATTTTCTCTAAATGTCTGTTCCCCCTTCCTTCCCCTTTCCTCTTTCTGTTTCGGGTTAATATTTCATGATTTTTGAATATAGGTATCTAGATTTTTCTAACAAATCGTTAATCTCTGCACTGGCACACATTATTTGAATGTTTGTTTTTTATTGTATTTGTCTAACAACCACCTGCCTGTTTGTCTAACTGAATAATTCAGAGTTCTTGGCCACCAGGTGTTTTTTTCTTGTCAAATGGTTGAATGCGATTTGCATCCATTTTTTGGTTATGTAGAGGTTTGGCATAAAGAGGTTACCAAATTAATTAACCCATCTGCTCCAAACCTCGGCGTAGCAATATTCTTTTCCTTGGTTCAATACTCCTGATCACCCCTGACATCTTGCTACCAACATTGTAAACACAAGCCCTTGTAGGGATTTTTTATCAGAATGATGTGATGTCATCCGCGATGTCATCAATAACATTTGTGAAGTCATCTTTGATGTCCTGGGTTTTAGTCTTAGCAGTGCACGGTGGTGGCGTGAGTTATGGTTGCTTAGCTTACCATAGTTGACACATTTCTGGGGTTTTTCGATTTTACTTGTAACCATAACATCCCTTTAACAACGTTTTTTTACTGAATTATATATACATATATGATTTGCCCACCAGTCAAAGGTTCATGTGAGTTTATAACCAAATATACAGGGTTAAAGGATTCAACGTATGGACAAATACGATGCATTCCAATTCATTTAGCATCCCGTTCAGTTCAACTGGATTGTACTCTCCATCCTCGAACTTCATTCTGGTTGAGTGATCATGGCCTGCAAACTTTCTCATGCTAGTGCCTTTCGTTAAATCTAAAATACTATTCCGAACGAAACAAAGTGTTCTTGTTCTGTAAGATTTCCTCCAGGATTAGAGCCCAACACACAGTATATTATGCAATCACGTTGCACAGAGAAAAGCCAAGATAAGTAAATATAGAGTCAACAGAACACAGTGATAACAGCCTGCCGTGATTGAGTACAGCGCCATAATCCGGTTGCCTTACTGATAAGGCCAAGGTCAAGACTCTGTCGCAATATGGGTCTGGCCCCACAGTCTTTATAATCGCAATGTTTATCTGGCTTTCTGCTGAAAGAAAACATGTTGGAATGCTTGGTACAGCCGTGTTAATAAACTTTTTTCCCTGCCATACATTAAAAGGGTAATATCTATTAAGAAAAGTAAAAAATGAAAAATGCAAGATAGTTATGTTACAAGTGAATGGATAAATGCTCCTGCCTTGTTGCCACCTCTTCTCCCACTTTAATATTGTGCGGTCCCCTGCGAGAAGTGATGTCTTCTCATATCCTTAAGTGTCACCCTCAAGCCATTACTGGATGGGTTGCGTTCCTGCAAGTTCTACATAGTCAGTTACCACAAGGTCACTGCCAGATGATCCAAGTGGGGGGGATTCATGGCGATATGACTAAAGAGGGCGGTAGAGAGTCTGTGTCATACTGAGGCATAGGGTACCTTGTGGCGGGCTGACGAATTGGCAGACTATTTTGACTGGTGTGGCTCAAGTGGGGCACTGACTTATGCAGGGATAGCATGAAGTATGAGTACACACACACATAATGATCATAGTTTAGGATAATGGGGTGGCACAAAGGGTGGCCAATCAGAATCCACGGGTAGCTCCACTCACTGCCTGGACACACCACTGCTGCGTGGCAGCTTGTGGAATCTGGATCACTATGGCAATTCAGGCCCTGGTTTCAGCATGCTGGCTCGGTTTGTATGGCCCAGCATGGCTGCAGGGAATTCGGGACCAGGCTGGTTGCGCAAGGCGTGTAGTTCAGCATAATAAGCTTGTCTGTTGCTGGTGGTATTTTGGGTTCGCTTTTTTGGTTGGTCCCTGTGTGGGGACCTGGAACGCACTTTTGGATTTTGTATTAAAGAAAGAGGAAACTTTGTCAAGATTATTGCAGTCCTCAGCTCGTTCACACCGTTCTATGAGGACTGGCAATGAGTGCACTAACCTTTTTTGATATTTTGCTCAATGCGGGCACACCCTCTTCATGACACATGATTTCAGTATATATTCGTTCGGTGACCACACAGAGTCTTGCCACTGTTCTGTAATATTTGGTATCCCATACCGATCCGGTATCCCCTGGTCTTCGGCTGTCTTCGGCTCATTGCTGATTGGCTGCATTAAGCCTGAGCAGTGGCCTCTCTTACGAGCTGTCACAGACATAAGCAGCAGAGCACCGTGCGAGCGGCCTCCGTTGCTGTAATAGATAAAACACTGTTCATTCTGAGAGAAAGCTTTGCATTAAAACGCGAGGCTGTCTTTGAGGAAGCCGCTGATGTAAAGCTTTCTCTCAGAATAATGACAGTGATTAATCTATACCCACAACGGAACGAAGCTCGGCATTACAGAAAACTTTAATTTTTCATTAAAATAGGAGGCTTCGACTGAAGCCATTAATGACTCGTTGCAGTTCATGAAATGTCGAGCTGCGCTTCGTGGTAATAACAAGACAGTTACATCTTATGAAAAGCCTCCCTATATTGTCCTGTCAGTGGAGTATCCAACATTGCAAGATGTGGTGGGGGGACAGCCATGGTGAAACTCCTGCTACTTTCCCCTCAAATGCACGCAATTCCAGGTTGTCTCATTCGCGCCCACAAACCGTCCACCCTTGCCCCAGTCTATTTTTTTGGTAACATTACTAGTGGCATCGCGCATTTTAACACAACAGCAACAAAAAAAAACGGCAGAATCATTAGAGATGCAGGGAACTCATCTATTAGAGCTCTGTCCAGGCTCTCTGGGGCAAAATACATGCACATCTCCTAATTTGCACATGGATTGCACCATCAGACATTACTTCACAGAAAGCACACCGCAAGGAGCATCATCAGTCTTTGATACTTGGAGGCGCCATGCAACTGACTTTAGAATAAGTTGTCATAAGTAAGCCAAGTGGCAAATAATTTTGTGGTACAAAACACCTAAATTGCACTGTTATATAATGGAGTAAGTCAGGCTTTTAAAGAAAAAATAGCAGCATGATATATTAAGGCTTTGAAGTGAATCACTTACAGAGCTGCAGATAAGACACAGTCTGATTACATGATCTGCCCAGGATCACACACTTTGGTTAATGGTGAAACTGGGATGTTGACAATTTAAGCAACTAAACAGTTTTAGTTTATATAGATGTTTATTAATGTTTCCCTTTGCATTTCATATGCTTAAATAATACTTTATTTATAGCAATGCCTTGGAAGCAAAGCACATTACATTAAAAATACCCTTTCATTATTAACTTTAACTATACATCATTATAGAAATATGTTGAGCAATAAGAGGATGGATTTAGTTTTATTGTCCCTTCCTGCATGCAAAGTCATAATAGCATCATGCAGATTAATGTGAGCCTAACAAATCCCCCTTGGGTAAAGCCATACTCATTTCATAAAAGCTGCAGCATTATGCAACCGTCTCACACCTGATCACTCCCTCCCATGCACATTTCTAAAGGGACAAAAGTCCCTGCTAATAGTAACTCCCCTCACTCCCATCAGTTCCTAATGGCTCACATTGAAATGCTCTGTTGACACAGAGCAACTTGCAAGCCCCTCTGCTGCTGCTTGGAGCTCCTTGGGACATTGTCCTGGCAGAGGTTTCAGAAAGGGTAAGGTGTCCTGCTGCCAGGATAATTACTGTTCTGAGTAGGAATTACTCAGCACACATTGTCCTGCCAGGGGGATACCTTTCCTGTTGGGCACCCTCATTGAGATGCCGAACAGGAGAGGTGGCCCACTGACGAAAGTCCTGGTCAGGCTCCCAAAAGAGCCTGTGGGGTGGCACCGTGCCCCCCAACCCCCGCTCGGTAAGACACTGTGTCCAGGTGTTCTCCAGCCAATCAGGATATGAAGCTTTACAGTCCCTGGTGCCACATCTATGAGTTCATGAACCACCCTTGTGCATTTCACCCATCCTCCTGATTGAAGGGCTTTAACACACCACATCAGACTTCCTCCATTAGGGTCTACACTTTTTTGTCAAAATGTTATATTCAAGAAGCAGCGTGAACAATAATTTCAACAAAGTGATACATCCTCATCATATACCGCCACAGATTCCTTACATAAATCAAGAAATGCAACCTTTCAAATACAATTTTCCATCAAAGAGGCACTAATAAAAACAACTACAAACAGCAATACATAAGGAAAGTCAGTGGGTACACGGTGTGTCTGTGACAGACAGCAACAGGAACATCGACAAGACGGAGCACACTGATACAACAAGCATTAGCAATGCGAACAGTTTGGGCTTTTTTGTAGGCATGGCAAAGGCACTTGTCAGAGGCACAGTCATATTGGTATTAACTGCCCATTGGTAGTTGCAGGTACAAAATGGTGGCATTACCTGGGCATCTAAGCAGTGCCCGGCAAGTTTTCTAATATTATACACAAGCCAAAACTGTTGGCTTTGCCAATGCTTGTGCTTAACAGGACTTCAATGAAATAAGTACAGAGTGCTTATAAATCAAGTGGCTGAATGCAGACCTGGCTTCAGCATTTTTATTATACTAGTAGCGTGTTAGCAATTAAGTCTGCAAGCTGTGCGTCAAACAACATCTACAAGCTGTGTGGCCCTCCTCATATGCTGACACCTGAAGGGTTCCTGTCAAAGAGGCTAATACCTTAAAAGTAGGTACTGGGACAAGGAAGAGGAACATGGAGGTAATATACCTGAGAGATATGTGTAGAAATGAGCATTTCTACACATAAAGTTGATTTACGACTGTGCCGGCCCGGTAACAGCAGTGCCGGTAAGCCTACCAGCACTGTTGTTACCGGACCGGCACAGTACGACTCTGCGGGCAGGTGCCGTCTCACCCGCAGAGTTTCACGGAAGCACCAAAACTGTTATTAACTGTGACGTTGCTTCCGTCCTATTGGACTCAATGGGAATGGGGACAAACAGAATTACCGGCGCCTGACTTCCCGGCCACCGGGGTTGTAATACCTTGGTGTTAACGGGAAATCAGGTGCTGGTAATTTTTGTCGGGTCTGGCGGCAACCCGACGGTTTTACCGGCAGGGTTACTGCCAGACCCGTAATGAGGCCCATAGTCTTTTTATTGTTAACAAGATACAGTATTATTCTTCATAAAGTACCTATGCTCTATTACAGCCCCATGGGAGCAAGCTCTCTGCCTGCCGTTCTGTGCTTTTCTGTGCAGCGCCCTGCGACACCCTCACACGCCTCCTCGACCACGAGCGGCGTGCCCTTGTGGCGTGGGTCAGAGCGATGCGGGCAACACAGTATGCTGTGCAGAAACATCAACACAGTAGGCATACATGTTGTGCTTCTCACCCCTTACATCATCTACAGGTTAGAAGCCCTCAATTCCGAACACAAGTGGGATACTGCTTTGGTGCATGAGTGCAGCAGGCACGCATTATGTTGCCTCCCTTTTAGAATGGCCTGGGCTCAGACCCTGAGTCAGGAGATAAGTGAGATGTTGTGCTGTTGCAAAGTGCCACCTCTTCTCTCCTGCATGTCCTTTGGCCTTACGTCCTTAGTTCAGAAGATGTGCATGAGTGGAGTACTGTACTGATGTATTCCTCTTTTGTGCAGATCAATAAAGAAGCCCTGGCGGATTATTTGTCAGTGAGTAGGATTGATACAGCCTTCCCTTTCAAACCCCACTGCCACAAGCTAGTTAAAGCATGTTCGCTGCTTCTAGTGCAGTTCTTGGTGTAATCCCAAGAATTTTTTAGAAAAGTCTGCCATACCAGATGATACTCTTAGAAAGTGGAACTGTTCCTATTTCATCAACCTTGCGGCCGTGGAAGCTGCCAATGTTGTCAACGCTGTGAGGCCTCATTAGAATATGTTTCACCATGAAAATATTTGAAATAAATCAAATAAAAATTGTACCTACTCCTGCTCACATGGAGATCACGGTAGAAAGTGTATTAATCTTCTCCAAAGCAATATTATCTTATAGGCTGTGTATATCATACATGTGTTATCATACATTTGTTAACTAGGAGATGCATACAGCAGGCTCAGGCAGTATGTAAAAACAGATTAATTGGCATGCATATTAAAGCTGTTCAAGGGTGCCCTAGCGATTGTTTGTGTTTCACAGGTGGGGATTATATTTATAACATGTGTTTATCCCTTCCATGATGATTTTCAGGATGCCATATTGGGTGCTGGAATGGTAAGTGTTTGTCTTTATCTCTCTCTACCTGTCTCTCTCACACAATCTTTGACAAAACACCCTCCATAAACTAAATGTACTCTTGCCACTTCAATAATACACCTTGACCATTAACCTCATATAATTTCAAGGTCTTTGATAGACCCTGAAAGTATAAAAGGTGCAGTCTAGAGGTGATCCTCAGATCTCTGTGGTGGGGACTCAACCCACAGAACAACCTTACTGGCTCAACAGATGGCTATAGTCGGCCATGGTCCACAATCGCTGGCCATGATCGGCAAGACTTGACCAATGATCAGGTTTCATTTTGGAAACGCTTTCAAATTGCGTCCCGATCCAAGATGGCGCCCAAACGCTCTTGCCACGCAGTGACATCATCGGGTTCACATGCTCGGCAACATCTGATACCCGGAAATAAATAGAGGTAATTCAGAAGGCTTCTCGCATTGCAATTGTTTTGTATTGCGGAACGCTAGTTTACCTTGCGACCTCGTGTTTTCTACTTGTTCCTGGTTCCTGTAAAGAAAAATTCCCGGAATAACAAACTTACCTGGAACGTCTTCTCAGCACCTTGTTTTCTTTTCCACCTCAAGGTTCTTTTCCCCCTGGGACCTGGCTCTCGGGGTAGCCGTAGTGCTAACCCGTTCTCCTGTAATCGGGTTGCATGGTGGCTATCTGAAAGGACAGGAAAGAAGTCCTCTTCCCAGCAAAGGAGTCCAGAAGCAAAGAGGTAAGGATTGAACCTGGCACCTTATCTCCTAGTCATCATTTAGGGCATTCATTTTGGCTCACATGCAGAGGGGAACTAAACCACCACCCCATGGAGCCAAAACTTAAAAATTCAAATGCAATCAGTACTCAAATAATTCTACTAAAATAAAAAGTAAAATAAGAGATAAAAGTAAGTTTGAGTCCCTGTAATATAGCCAGGGGTGTTAATGTCTCTGTTGCAGAGATATACTTGTATCCTATGTGTCCGAATTTCCCATTCCCAGTTAGATTGCACAAAGGGTTAATATGCCTGCTCTGTCTGGTACATGCACTGCACATACCTACAATTCTAAACAATGGAAGAGCTGTGGCCCCTGCAGCCCACCCCTGCTAAATAAAATATATTAGGATTTGCTCCTCATAAAAACAAATTTCCCTTCTTCTGGGTGCTCCAGCACGGGAGCAGGACTTTTTTCATTTGAATAGGGCACTGGTGCTACACCAGAATGGGACAGCCTTTGAAAGACTGCCCATGCTGGTGTGGCAGTGGCGCACTATTTAAGTGATAAGCGCTCCGCTCCTACACTTGGAACTTTTCATTTAAATAGGACGTTGCTGCTACACCAGTACAAGGTAGCTTCTGGAAGGCTTCCCTGAGCTGGTGTGGCAGCGGTGCGCTATCACTCACCATACACAGAGGGACGTCCTGCGGCAGACCAGGCTTACAGCCGCCCATCTGCCTCATGGGGTAGAGCTTGCTGAGGTGGGACGTAGCAAGGTTCTGGACCGAACTGGGACTTGCCTGTACTTCAGAGTCTTATTCTAAAATCAGAAGACGTTGTTCTAGTATTTTTGTGAGTGGGTGGGGGCTGTGCATGGGGGATGTAGCCGCTTCACTCATATGCTGAGGAGGGACACATTGAAACAATCAGCGAGGGATCCTAGCATTCTCAGTGTCCCAAAAACGAGTCTGTTTGGGTTGTAGCTGAAGACTGTGATGGGAGGCAGAACTAGTTCTCAGCTGTCAAACCCTCAGAGGAAGCCACTCCCCATGGTTATGATCAAGCTCAGTGGGACAACTTGTCAACTAACTGCCAACTCACCCTAGTTTTGGCAGAGCCTCCATTGTTTGTGATTGCCCAGAGACAATTCCCTTTCACACTTTCCCTTCAACATAAAAAACATACAGTAGACACTCAGTGGCCGATTAAAGCTTGCACCCTACGCCTGTTTACCCGCTGTGAGAAACCTGAAGGTGTCACCCTGGCTAAATCCTGGGGATCTGTCGTCCAGGTGGCCAGGACATGGCCATCGCTATTGGATCCAGTTCCTGTGGGTGGACTAGTGAGGGAGGATCCCCTGGATGGGGTGTCCTCGGGGAGTGGGAGTGAGACACTGACGGGTGAGACGTGGTATCCCCCCTCCTTCAACACCTTTTCCCCATCCTCTTCCGCAGGACATTCAAAAACACACACCCCCGCTTTCCAACATGAACACTTTCGCACAACATGAAAGACAATTGGACTAACACCAGAGCCGTTTACCTGACTTGTCCCAATACCAGGGTCAGGCAAAAGTCAGGCAATTTATCAGAATCACACACACCTGAAGGTCCTTTCCCTTCCCCAGAGGGATAAAAAGGGGAGCAAGAGAGCACAGAGAGCACAGTACCAGCGAGTCAGACCACAAAATGAGACAGCTATCAAGACCAGGCAGTTCAAGAGGAGGAGAAAGGTGACAAATATCAAGAGGCAGACAAGGAGAAACACGACCTTGCCCTTCTTGACAAAACCCAGTGAAACCTCTGCAAAAGGAATCGTAAGACCGAGGACAATAGCCCAAGTGTCCTGCAGCAGATGTCAAAGGTACACCAAGCGTATTGACGCTGATAAGCTGGATCGAGGGAGACTCCTGCTACCATGGTACCAGCCTTGACTCCAGTTGCGAAGAAAACCAAGCGGTTCATCACAGCCAGTGAGTCGAAGGGAAAACCGCTAAGAACCAGGCTGTGGGGAATGAAAGTTGCAAAGTGGCAAAGTAAAAGAAGTTCAAAGAATAATTGTAAAGGGGAGACCAGCTGCAGAAGGGGACCAGCACCACGTGGGTGCTGCTTCGAGAAACTCTGGTCGACTCTGATTGATCCCCGTCTGAGTGAAACTACAGATACCAGAAGGCCGTAGGAGAGCCGTCGAGATAGCTCAAAGTGGTCATACAGGAGGTCAAGCAAAATCCCTGTACAGTCAAAAGCCTTTGACCCAAGAACTATAGGAAAGCAAGGGAAGTAAGGAACAAGTTACTTACCTGTAACTGTTGTTCTCCAGCATGGGTCTGGCATGGATTCACATGCTCATGAATATTCCCCGTCGTCAGGCTGGGAATCCTCGGTAAAGAAAAAATCAGTTTCAGTTTTGTTTCTGAACTGTCTTTCTACTACTAACCAATCACTGGTTTCTGGGTTATGCTGCCCCCAACCAATGACTGCCCTCTCCCTAAGCCCCTCCTCTGGCAGCCATCTTCAGATTTGGTAGCACGTAAAGTGGCAGTAGGACCAAGAGAAGAGCTGCAGAAGGGTTGGAGGGAGGGTTTGCATGTGAATCCATGCCAGACCCATGCTGGAGAACAACAGTTACAGGTAAGTAACTTGTTCCTTCTCCAGCATGGGGTCTGGCATGGATTCACATGCTCATGAATACAAGAATACATAGCAGTACACACATGCACAATCATGGGAGGTGGCAAGGCTCAACATTAAGCATTTCAACAACTCAGCATTAAGCATCTCTTACATCCTCACCAGGCTCTCCTTCAGGTGAACAGGTTGTGCAGCACTGCCTGGCTGACTCTGGACTCCTCCCTGGAATCCCGGTCAACGCAGTAGAAATCTCGTGAAGGTGTACGTCGACCTGCATGTAGCAGCCCGGCAGATGTCCAGCAGGGGCACACCAGACAGGAACGCTGTGGTAGCAGCGATCGCTCTGGTTGAATGGGCTCTCGGATGGCCGGGCAACGATCGGTTTGCCAACCGGTGACAGTGCATGATGCAGCCGGAGAGCCATCTCGAAATGGAAGCTTTCGAGACGGCCTTTCTTTGGTTCACAGGTCCAAAGTTCACAAACAGCTGTGATGTCTTCCGAAGACTCTTCGTGCGGTCCACGTAGAACTTCAGCGCTCTAGCCACATCGAGCGAGTGCAAAGTCCTCTCAGCCGGCGACGAATGCGACGGGAAGAAAACAGGTAACACCAAAGGTTTGTTGAGATGGAAGTCCGACGGCACCTTGGGCATGATGGAGGGGTGCGTCCTCAGCACTACCCTCGTCTCGTGGAATGTCAGTTATGGAGGTTTACAGGAGAGGGCCTGGATCTCTCCCACTCGTCGTGCGCAGGTGATGGCCACAAGAAACGCTGTCTTCCATGAAAGGAACTTCAACGGTGCCGAATGCAGAGGCTCGAATGGCAGCCCCATGAGCCTGGTCAGCACCACGTTGAGCTCCTGGGCCTTCACCGGCGGGAACGACCGAAACAGTCATTTCATTAACTCCTTCACCAGGCGATGAGACCACAGAGATGACCGCCCCGGACTTCTGGTGTAGCGGGAGATAGCCGCCAGATGGATCTTGATGGAGGCATGTGCCAGCCCCGCCTTGGCCAGCGATAGCAAGTACGGCAGCACTTGAGGGGCCGTAATCCGCAGAGGGTTAATCTTCTGTGCACGGCACCAGTCAGAGAACCTCTTCCATTTGTGTCCATAGCACTTGAGAGCCGAGGACGCCCTGGCCTTTGCAAGCACCTCCTTGCAGTCCACGGGGATATCATACCCTCCACACTCTAGTGCTGCAGGAGCCAGGCCTGAAGGTTCAGCGATCCTGGGTCGTGATGGAGGATGGCGCCTCCTTCCCTGGCGAGAAGATCCGCATCCGTCGGTAGTTTGACCGGGGGGGGCGCTGACATGTCCAGAAGGTCTGGGAACCAGATCTGCCTCGGCCACACCGGTGCGACGAGGATCATCCTGCACCGGGACCATCTGAGTTGACTGATGAGTCGCAGCAGCAACGGCAACGGAGGGAACGCATACAGGAACAGGCCCTCCCAGGGGAATGCGAAGGCATCGCCCATGCTCCCCGGCTGGGGAAACCTGCTGGCAAACCTCCGGCACTTGGCATTTGTCGCCGTCGCGAACAGGTCGATCTGGGGATTGCCCCATCGTCGGAATAGGAGATCCACTTGATCCTGCCGAAGCTCCCACTCGTGGCACAAGCGCAGCTCCCTGCTGAGTGAGTCGGCGATGGTGTTCTTTATTCCTGCCAGATGGAAGGGTACCAGGAACATCCCTTGGGCAACGGCCCAGTGCCACAGATCCTGCGCTTCCTTGGATAGGGCTGGGGATCTGGTGCCCCCCTGCTTCCTGATGTAGAACATTGTGGTGGTGTTGTCAGTGAAGACCCTTACCACCTTGCCCTTGAGGGACGGAAGGAACGACCTGAGGGCTCAGAACACGGGTCGGAGCTCCAGGGCGTTAATGTGTAGTGACCTCTCCTCCGGGAGCCAAAGGCCTCTTGCATGGAGATCTCCGGTGTGCGCTCCCCATCCTTCCAGGGAGGCGTCTGTCGTCACCGTTTACTGATGTGCCGGGGTCTGGAAGTCCATGCCGGCCGCTAGATGCACGTGGGTGCCCCTCCACCGGATCGCTTGTCGGAAAGTCTCGCTGAGTGAGATCCTGTCTTCGAAGCTGCCCGCCGCTTGCATCCAACGGGCGCCGAGGAACTCCTGCAGTGGTTGCATCCACAACCTGCATAGGCGCACAAGGTAGATGCACGATGACATCATGCCGAGTAGGGACATGATGGACCTCACCCTGGCCACGTCCATGGTCAACAGCCGTTGTACCTTGCCCAGGATGGCCTTCGCCCTTTCCTCCGACGGCAAAGCCAATCACGCCTCTGCGTCGAGTCTGGCTCCCAGGAACAGGGCGTCTTTTGACGGTACCAAGTGGGATTTCGCAAAGTTGATTGAGAATCCCAGATCCGTGAGCAGTTGGACGGTCTTCGCTGTGTGATCGACAGCGAGTTCCCTTGACTTTGCTCGGATGAGCCAATCGTCCAGGTAGGGGTAAACGTGGATCCCCTGCAGGCGCAGCCGCGCCGCCACCGGTGTCAGGCACTTGGTGAAGACCCTGGGCGCCGACTTCAATCCGAAGGGAAGGGCCTTGAACTGATAGTGTCGTCCTTGGACCACGAATCGTAGGAACTTTCGATGTCCTTTTAGAATGGGGATGTGGAAGTAGGCATCCGCCAAGTCCAGTGATGATAGGAAGTCGCCTTCCTCCAGCTGTCCCAGCACGTGCTGGAGGGTGACCATCCGGAATTTCTGGGACTTGATCTATTTGTTTAGACGACAAAGGTCCAGGATGGGTCGCCAACCGCCGGTCTTCTTTCGGACGAGGAAGTACCGCGAGTACACTCCAGAGCCCCGTAGCCTCTTCGGGACAAGTTCTATCGCGCCCTTTTTCAGCATTGCTCGTACCTCCAGAAGTAGCTGTGGGATGTGGTTTTCCTTCCTGGTCACAGGTGGTAGACGGGGACACTTTCTTTGGAATTCCAGAGTGTGCCGTGGGCCAGCATGTCTAGCACCCAACGGTCGGTGGAGATAAACTCCCACACGCTGACGGATTTTGCCTGCCGTCCTCCCACCGGGGTGCTTCGGTGGGGGACCGATGCCGCAGCCGGTTCAATCCTGCTTCACCGAGGCCTTGGCGCCTTGGCCTCCCTGGCAACAACGGCGTCCTCCAGCCTTGCTGAGGCCTCTGTAGGCCTCGTGCGACGATGCACGGGCCGCTTGGCGGTACGACGAGCAACGGTCACCAAATCCTTTGGAGGCACCTTGAGACTTGCCTCCGGAGGTCCGAAAGGCGGGCCGTCGTTGTTGGAGAGAACCCAAGGCCCGGGCTGTCTTGGTGTCTGCCTTGATGGCCTGCAGTGACTCGTCCACTGCCATGCCGAACAGGTTGTTCCCGTAGAAGGGCATATCCAGTACCCTGGTCTGCACGCCCTCACGGAAATCGGTGGCCTTATGCCAACCTCGCCAACAAGGGCAAACGCTATTGCCCATCTGGCGAAAGTCGGTGTCGGCGATGTCCGTGGCCACCGTGATGGCGTGGTCCGAAGCCACCTCACCTTCCTGCAGGATTTCAAGGGCTTCTGCCCTCTTGTCGTCTGGGAGGAAGTCCAGGAGGGGAGCGATCTTGAACCACAGCTCCCTGTCGTAGCACGCCATGATTGCGAGGGTGTTGGCCGCTTTGCTGGTTGTCGCCGCGGATGAGATGATTCATCGCCCTATGGCATCCAGCTTCTTCCCCTTGCCGTCCGGTGGGGAAGTGGAAGTTGATCCCGTCGCCCCTGCCGATTTCTTCTTGGCTGCTGCGGAGACCACCGAATCCAGGGATGGCTGAGCTCTGAGGCACATCGGGGTGGAATCTGGGACCCGGTAATTCTTCTCATACTGGTCTCTCTTCGCAGGAGCCATGGACGGGTTCGTGAGTAGCGACAGTCCTTCGTCCCAGATGTCGTCTAGTAACGGTACTGAGAGGACGGTCTTCCTCTTGGCTTCCCATCGCTGGTAGAGGAAGCCCTCCTTCTTCTGTTCTTCGGGACAAAGTTGGAAGAGCTCTGAAGCCATGGCGATCATGGCGTGGAAAGAGCCAATTTCGTCGGGAGGGGAGTTCTGGGCAGGAGGTGATGGGAGAGTAGTCCCGTCGTCACCACCGTCGTCGCCTGTCCCCGTCATCGCTGTCTCCGTTCCCGTCTCATCCCTCGGTGGAGGGGAAGGAGGTGAAGGCTGGAAAGGAGGGGGAGGATGGATTCGCCTCCGCTTTTTCGGTGGGCTACCTGATGGTCCAGGCACCACTGGATCGTCCGCTGGGGTTAAGGGCAATCTTGTCCTTATCTCCATACACAGGGCCTGGATAGCCATCAAGATTGCTCCTGAGTTGTCCTGTGGCATAGGTAAAGGTTGTGACGGGAGCGACGGCTGGGTAGGAGGGTCCTCCGTCTCCTCCACGGTGCGCGTCGCTTTCTACGTCCGCCTCGTCGGGGTCCCTCCCGTAGGACCAGACTTCCTCGAACCTCTTGTCCGGGATCTTTGCGACGCCATCCAGCTCATCTTCAGAGGTGGTATCTGTGTCCGTTATGGCTACCGTGCCCCCCCTCTTTCTCCACCCGGGGTTTCACGGGGGTCTTATCGATAGGCTGAAAAGAGGATTCCCTCTGGGGTGGCAGGGAAACTCTAGGCCCGGAAGTCGTCTCCAGTGGGGTAGCCTCACAGGCTTCGCCAGTGCCACCACGACTCCTTCGATCGAGGCCTTAGCCGGGTGAATCAGGGCCTTCGCGACTTTGAGCGCGCCTGAGGCCTTCATCTTGAGGGAAGGGTCGCTGCCTCGCTCCCCCTGGGCTGTCGCCATCGGGATCGACCAGGGCTTTCCCCTGCAGCCAGTTGGCGAATCGGGTACAACGATCCCTCATTGTCCGTTCGGACATGTTCTTACAAAACGCACAGTCCTTCTCCACGTGCGATTTGTCGTCGTGAAGGCAGTAGAGGCACCGGGAGTAATCATCTTCCTTGAAGACATTCTGTAGTCCGCATCCAGGGCAGCTTCTGAACAGCTTGGGTCCTGGAGTCGTGTTTCCCTTTACCTGGGCCATGACCACGCGGTGTAGGCCTCAAAGGTCTTCTGGAATCCTCAGAGAAGTGAAAACATGACGAAAATTCGCCCTTGAGGGGCGTAGAAAATTCTGAAACGGGTCCCTGTTGACCGGAAGTAGAATCGGTGGAGCTTGAGGTTTGAATGACCGAAAAAATAAGAGTAAACTCTTTGAAAAATCACAAAACGCAGTAAAAGCTCGAGAGCTATAGCACGAGGACTCCCAACACTTGAACGTGCGGTATAAATCTGAAGATGGCTGCCATAGGAGGGGCTTAGGTAGAGGGCAGTCATTGGTTGGGGGCAGTATGACCCAGAGACCAGTGATTGGTTACTAGTAGAAAGACAGTTCAGAAATTAAACTGAAATTGATTTTTTCTTTACCGAGGATTCCCAGCCTGACGACGGGGAATATTCATGAGCATGTGAATCCATGCCAGACCCCATGCTGGAGAAATCCTGCAAACATTGAAAGTAAATGTGAATGTCAAGTTGGCCAGAGTGAACCTGGAAGAGTGATGCTGACTAAGAGGGGACAAAGTCTAAAGTCCCAAGAAACAGTGCTTTGACAAACGTGAACCTGGTAGAGGGATGTCCACTATGAACTCTTAGAAAAGACATTAAGATTTGGGAACCAAGAGAAAGCCATAGTGAACCCGGTGGAGGGAAGCTGAAAGCAAAGAGGGGTCTGCGCCCGGAAGAGCGGGACCCAGGGGTGAAGCCATCACCCGAAAAATAAACCATAGTGAACCCAGTGGAGGGAGACTGAAAGCAATGAGGGGTCTGCGCCCAGAAGAGGGGGACCCAGGGGTGAAGCCATCCCCCGAGGAATACATAGAGCAGAACTTTGCGTTTGTTAGTCATTTTTGTAAACCTATTAGGCCCTCGGAAACAGGAGACTCAACCACTGAAGGCCTTGATATCAATAGGAACTGTTTTAGGATCCAGACCCAGAAGAGGGGGTTCCCGGGGTGGAAGTCATCACCCAAGACCCACTGAAAGGGGACTGTATATATGATTTGTGGAAAGCGATTGGTACCTGAAAAGGAACTTTGTGTTTGTTATTTTACTCATCCTAGAAGGCAAGAGACTTTTTGAAGATAAAAGAGACTTGGCCATCGATGCTCCTGATAAGCTAAAACAGAACTGTCGTCTCATGCTGGGAGAGCTCGAGACTGTGCTGTGCTCCAAGATCCCACCTTACCTCGTGCTCAAAACGTGGGGAAGGAAGACCCAGGCTACTATATCCTGACATATTATTTGTGAACACTTCTTTCTTTTTTTGAAAACTATCCCACACCCTTTTTCTATTAGTTGGAAGGCTTGGCAATAGGTTTCTTATTATAGGCCCTTTTTCATTTGAGACAATGCCACTACGACTGCCTTATTTTCATTTGATGGTCAACGCTTGCTCCTATCTTAGATTTAGGTTTAGATTAGGCGTTTTTCCAACCTGCATACAGTTTAATAAACACCCTTGAACTGTGATCACTTGTGTCTGTCTTTACTGTTGCCACCATGAGTTCCTTACGTCACCCTCCCACTTTTTCTATCTGCTCCCTTATCCACAGAACTTCCTGACAAGAGTTCATATCTGCCAACTAGATATGTACCACCACACGTAGTGCTATGGGTCTATAGGAGGCACAATTAGTGGGGTCTATCCTGGGCTTTATGATTAGCATAATCATGGCTTCACCATAGAAGGAGGGAGGGAGGCTTGCTGGAAAGCTTCTTGCCAGACTTTCAACAAGTGCATAGACACTTTAGGACTAAATTCGTTAAAGAATACAGCAGTTAGACCATACGATACCAGGACTTTTGAGGTGGGTAGTGCTGCAATGGCATTCATTATATCATTTTCCGTGATTGGGGCATTTAAGAGTATAATGTGCTATGATTTAACTTGCGCATTGGTATATCGCATAGGTTTGCTTTGAGTTCCATAGGGAATTGTGTATTCTTCCTAGCATACAGTGTCTTGCTAGAAGTATGAAACATATACACTAAGTCACTCAGATCTGACATAAGTGTCCCTTCATCGTTCAATATGGTCTCGCTATGTTGGTAGGTCCCCGTTCAGAATGCAAAACAAAAGAGGTGATGGCTGGAAGGTTTAGAATTAATCTTAACTACTGGCATTGCTCTGGGCAACCCTCCAGGTCATTGTTCTTTTCCTGCCAAGCCATTACAAAAGGGGAAAGACCATATGCAAATCAGGCTTCGTCCCACCCCAAAAGGGTCAGTCTAGCCTGAACTACTAGGTCACATCCCTTCTACACAAGACCACAAGCATCCACAAACATGTTTTGGTCTTGTTAGGTCTCATCAGTGAGGAGTAGCTTGGGTCTCTCGGCCCAGCAGTCACGGCACCCACGTCTGGGCATACCAGTTCCACTTGGGGTGACTGCAGCAAAATAAAAGAGGTGATGGCTCTTTCAGAACACAACAGTAAGGCTAGTAAGCGGCAGGTCTTCCGTCCTCTCCATATTTCAGGTCTGTATCTGGGCAGAAACTAATTTCACCTCCTGATCTGCCAGTGAGTGGAATTGGTCCAGTTGAACTTCTATGGATGGAAGCAGGATGTTATTGCTGGACCTGATCCATTTCAATCTCAAGTTGGCTGATGGCTACCTCGAATTCCGTCAAACTCCTCCTTATGGCTTTATGGACTCCATTCTCCATGCCTATGCAGCATGAAGATAAACCTTGACTGTGTCCCATATAGTAGATATTCAGGGGGACCAAGCCGATATTAGTTTAAAAAAAGGTGTTAATGACCACGTTGAGGTCACTTTTAAATGCTACATCCGACAGTGCATGCATTTAAAATGCCAGAAAAGTTGCTCAATCACATTCTCCTCAAGAAGAAATGTCCACAATAAGCGGGGGTGTTCTGATAGAGTCCCAAGGAGCAGAATACACTCCCGAGACCTATGTAACAGTCCCGTCCCGATTAAGATACATTCAATCCGTGACTGCATTTCATGGACTGAAGAGTAATATGAATATTCCCTATCACTTGGATGGAGTGTCCTCCAAAGGTCTAAAAGCTCAAAATCATACATGCCCTTGTGAATTTCCTGTGCAGACAATGAAAGAGCTCTTGCAACTCTGCTTGATCTATCTAGTGAGGTGCTTAAAATGGTGTTGAAATCTCCAGCCTTTATAAACTGGGTATGAAGATGATTAGCACATTCACTGCTGTTTTTGCTGCCTATGCTCACGTGAGGTGGAGGAGGAGGAGCATTTAACCCTAACACAAGCCCGGAGCGTGGCGCGGAGGTGAAGTCGAGGCACAAGTGATTATTGGTGGGGAACTGCCAGCCTTTCCAGTCTGTTTTTGCTGCCTATGATCATGTGAGGTGGAGGAGGAGGAGCATTTAACCCTAACAAGAGCACCGAGTGCTGCACAGAGGTGAAGTGGAGGCACAAGTGGTTATTGGTGGTTCGTGGTGGAGCGGCATGGAGGGGGTTACTCCAGTCACCAAGGTCTGCAAATAAGTCATTGGCCGACCTCTGTTGGTAAACCGGGTTTCCTCACCCCTCTGCACTTTGGTACTTCCGCATGATAGTGGAGTGCGGAAAACCTGTAACCCGAAAGCGGGAAAGTGAAAGCTGGACTGTTGAAAAACTGTACGTGAATATATTTGCACTACCCTCCACTTTTGCCTGCTACTCTACGTCCAGCCAAATGAGTTGCTATTTACTGATTCCGGCAATTGGATAAGGAGGAGTGTGCCAAGCTAGAATCCCTCCTGAGAGCCATGCTACTGGTTGACTATTGATTTGCCGCCGAAATCTATTGCTCTCCAATGCCTCTGACCGTTTCAAGTTTTGTGTTTATGAGAGTGGGGTTAGGGGGAGACAGACAGACTATGGCTGCTCCTTGAGCCATTGGGCGTTCCCTGTCCCCCCTCTCTGGGTCTTGGGAGGTTTTTCCTGAGGACTGGCTGCCGGTGGCCATCTGTGACCGTGGGTGTTGTGGCTGCCTTTGGAGCCGAACAGTCCTTACTAAGCTATCATTCCAGGGTAGCGGGTGGCTGTATTTGTCCCGCGGATGGTTGTGGTCCTCTGTGGCCAACAACCCATTGCCATTTGTTTCTTATGCACTGGCGCATGCCGGAAGGTCCCACTCTATAGTCACCATTTAGACATTGACGTTTTAGCGGTCTGTTTACTCTTTTTAACCAATTTTATAATGGCTCAATTTTACCGTTCTTAGGTGCATTTCCACCATGGTGAAAAGAAAAGCAAGGGATGATCGGAGACCGGGGGCGCTGACAGAAAGGGCAAAAAAACGAAACAAATTAAAACGGCCCAGGAGGTTGCCAAGGTTAAGGCCCATCTTTTGCAACGCTCTCTTAATTCGTATTTGGAAGACATGGCCAGCAAAATAGTGAATCGCATTACTGTTACTGGAAAAGCCACATAGGATGCTATTTCAGGTTCAGGAGGGAATCCCAAAGGTAGCACCACTGAAAAAGATTGCTGTATTGAGAGGATGGGGGCCTTAGGGGGCACAGTGGTTCAGGCAATGGCTCCACAGGAGCAGTTGCTTGGGGTGTGTATGCCTCAGGATCCTATGCACCCTGGTACGGAGGCAGATCAGGAAGTAGAAGTGGAAGGGGAGGGGGTGAGACTAGGGATGCGGGACCGGATGGTGAGTGTTAGAGGTTACAGTTTATCATATTAGAAGTTATTATATTTAAATGTCTATGTATTGATGGGCTTGTGTGTTCAATACATCTCATCCATAACTTGATTACTGTTGTCATAATATGTTCACTGACATCACCTCCTGGAATGTGGAGTCTCAGCATCTGGTGGACTCCACATTCCACTAGGTCAGTTGAGAAGATTTCCCCTGGCTGGGGGACGTTGCTGTTACTCATGAGGAATCTTACTAGAAAAGGTGTGTTGTTTGATTGGGATGAGAAGTGTATGAAGGAGTTTACAGACATTAAACAGGCTGTGGTAAATGCTCCCGTGTTGAGCAGTTTTGTAGAGTCAAGGAACACTTTGTTATTTGTGGATACGAGCAACTATGGCTTGGGTGGTGTTCTCATGCAGCAGTATGGCTCGGAGATTTATACTGTGGCGTTTGCCTCGAGAACTCTTACCGAAGTTAAACGTAGGTACTCTGTTGTTGAGAAAGAGGTGTTGGCGTCTGTCTGGGGTGTAGAGAAATTTAAAAGAAACTTATGGGGATGAGAGTTTACTATTTGCACTGACCACAAACCATTGGTTAGTACATTTTCTAAGGGTGGTCTGGAAGGTGTGTCCAGACGCATCATGAAGTGGGTGAGCAGTTTACAAGGTTTACAATTTGTTATGATGCATGTGCAAGGAGAAAATAATGTGGTTGCAGATGCGTTGTCGAGGTCTGTGATGAAAACAGTAGAGATTGGGGAAGGTGCTGTCCATGAGGAGGAAGAATCTGGTGAAATTTTTCAAGTGCATACCAGTTTGAAGAAATCGCAGTGGGATCTAGCATGTGCGAAAGACACTTTGTATCAAGATGTGATAGCGTTTATAACGGGTGTTGCTATCACTGGTAGAGAAAGAAAATAGGAAGGGTTTGACAAAGTAAAGAATGAACTGTGTGTCAGGGGTGATTATTTATATAGAGGCCACACACGTGTAGTTCCGAAGTCAATGAGAAGTAGTGTAGTGGAGTTGGCAAATGTGGGTCATTTGAGCTTAGCAAGGACCAAAGGGTTGGTTAGGGCTGATTTTTGGTGGCCGGTTGTGGACAGAGAAGTAGAGGAGCAAGTGAAGGCGTGTGCAGAGTTTATTGAAGGTGACAAGGGGCTTAGAGTACAAAAGACTCCCATCATTGTGAGGAAGAGCCCTAATGTGCCTTGGGATGTAGTGGCAATAGATTTGTTGGGTCCTTTCAATATCAGCGGCTCGAGGGACTCGTATCTTTTAGTCATAATGGATGTATTGTCAAAATGGCCAGTAGTGTGTGTGCTTAAAGACACCACCAACAGTAGTATAATAAATATTTTGGAACAGTTGTTCTGGAGAAAGGGTTTCCCCAGAAAATGCCTTTCTGACAAAGGATCGCAATTGGCGTCCAGGGAATTTAGAGATTTTCTGGAGAAGTATGGCGTTGAGCAAATCACCACAGCGTTGTATCATCCCCAAGGAAATGGGTGTGTGGAGCGGTTTAATAGGACGTTAATGGAGGCCATCAGAATTGCGGTTGCAGCGGGTGGTGACTGGGTACGTACTGTAATGGAGAGGACATTTCAGTACAGATTGTCTCCCCATAGTGTCACAGGTGTTTCACCTTTTGAAGTATTGTGAGGCAGGAATCCAAATTCTCACTTATGTCCAAGTTGAATGGAGAGGTCGCGTTGTATGGATGTGGATGTTGGGGTGGCAAGAGAGAAGTTAATGGCCAGTGGTTAGCTTTCTAAGGCACGCTATGATGAGAAAAATTGCTGCAGAGAGTTAGAGGTAAAGCCGGGTGAATGGATCAAGGTGAAACTGCCTACCAAGGTCAAGAAGGGGTGTTCTTTATATTCAGATCCCAAGGAAGTAATTAAGGATCTTGGTTCATCTATACTGGTCAGAGGTGGAGCTGTGTGGAATAAAGAGAGAGTTGCTATATTGAGAAGGTATAATGTGTTGTGTGATGAGTATGAGAAGGAAGGGAGGTGTTAGAGGTTAGAATTTACCATATTAGAAGTTATTATATTTAAATGTCTATGTATTGATGGGCTTGTGTGTGCAATACATCTCATTCATAACTTGGTTACTGTTGTCATAATATGTTCACTGACATCACCTCCTAGAATTTGGAGTCTCAGCATCGGAGGGACTCCACATACCACTAGGTCAGTTGAGAAGATTTCCCCTGGCTGGGGGTTGTTGCTGTTACTAACTCAATAAAGAGTTAATTATAACTTTGTGCAGTGTGGACCCATCATTATGTGTCTTAACAGTGAGGGCGTGTAGTAACGGATCAATTGGTGAATAGCCATGTGGGTGGGAGCCCGGAGAGGGAACTGAGTCAGGGTCTAAATTCCTCCTCCGGGGGGGGGAGGATAAGCTCTGGCTGGAATCACTTCTAGATGTAAAGCTCAAGCCCCTTTAGACCATCCTAGAGTCATTGCAAATGTTTAAGTCTGGGGTAATGAACACACTGGCTATCCTAGGTGACTCAGAATTCTAACAAAAAGAGTGGCAGAAATAAGTACGGTTGGGGTTGGGGCAAAGCCAAATGGTAAGATACTATCAGGGAGGGTTTGCAAGGCATAAATTCGTTTTCAAAAATGTATTAGCAGAGTTTGCTAATTAAATGTTTTTTGATTAGCAAACAGACCCATTTGATTAGCAATTTTCTACTAATATTGTTAATGTCACAAGACGCTATTTGTACCCAAGACATGAAATGGGCAACAATAGAGCAGTTATGTGTACCGCTGAAATAAGTAATTAGTGAGAGAAGCCAGGCCTTGCCAATTCTTTAAATTTCAGCTAGACCTACAGGTCGGGTAAATTAGTTTACCTATTCAGCCCAAGAGAAATGCACTCGACCCATAAGAACGGAGGACAACAATTAAATGCGATTTCTGTAAAATGGTGCATGCTACTACAAACCCACTTTATGTTTGGCACACTGATGCCCCCCAGAGGCCAGCCATGCACAGTGAAACTTTTATTTGATATTTACTACAAACAAGTGGGCGAAAAGGCTTTGCAAGCCATAGATGAGTCTGTACAATGTAAATGGTTAGCTGCCCAAATAGCTATGATAAAAAAGGCTCTGAAAACACTTTGGCCAGTTGTTTCCTACAAGTGGTAATATATAATACAATCCTAAGCATAAAGCAACGCGAGATCTCTGGAGGCTAACTGCAGTGTTTGGTATTGCAGTAGACCTGTAGATGTACAGACTGGATGAACATACTGATCACTACTTTGCATAAGCATCTAGTTTGCTTTGTGTATTCATTATGTAAGAGGTAAGAAAGAGACTAAGCAGAGTGGATTGCATAGCAGGCAGAGAACTGGGCAAACTAGGTGGAATATTGTAGTTTGTGTCATCACACTTTTAAGGTGCCTTGTATAAAGCAACAGAGTGATAATATAGACTGATATTTTATTTCTATCGCACTCGTACACAAGTGTTTCAGAGCGCGAATGAGCGAACGCATACTCCTTGACAATCAATCAAAAAGCACCAGTTGCAAGGTTGGTCATCAAAAGCATTTCATCATGTACATTTTCATAAGTTTTCAAAAGTGTTCACTTGTCAATATGATGCATCTTTCCCAACAAAATGAAATATAGTTGGCACTATGATATTTAGATACACTAACCTAAACATTACTGTAAAGCATGGAGATGATGCAGTTTTACAGTTTCAATACTGTAATTATGCATTATCTAACAACTTATATTTTAGGAATGGCATTGCACGACTATCTTTTAAAAAAATATAAAGTTGACACATACATCTTTTTGCCAGACAGGATATAGAAAGCCTAATAAAAGTATCATCCTGATTACCTCTGGATTGCAATTATTTGAAAAAGAAAATCCTGCCTAGCACTTCCACACATGCCTTTGGCACTTGTGGAGCAGATGATTACTGCTGCACTTTCTCTCCATTAGCCCTTGAAGTGAACAGAGAAAAGAGGGTCAAAAGAGCACCAAGGGTAAGAGGAATGTAGAGCGAGCTGTGCCTTCATTGAAGAGGGCAACTTAAATAGCTAACTTTGCTACACAAGTGTCCATTTGATTAGCAAACATACAGAATTGAATAGCAAGTTGCTATGCAACACTGCTTATTTTATGCCTTGGTTTGAGTGGTGAGCGTCCTGGCCCAGTCACTGACGTTGGCGTGCTGGTGATGCCGGCAAAGGATAAGGCAGTAACCACACAGTTAAGCTCAGTAACTGTTAATTCAAATTTTACGGGTACTGGGAGGTCCGACTTAAGCTTTAGGACTTTCATAGGGACACTGGGGCTAACATGCATATAGGAGGACTGAAGAAGAGCATTTTTAATTTACTGCCTGCAGCATCCCCTCTTATGGGGATTATCATGGGTGTACCGGGGCTCCCTAAGTGTGGATTTGAATCAACTATTTCACAAATGAATAAAACGACCCATTGGATCAACACCAACCTGATTGGACCGAGTATTGACCCAAGCCTTATATTAATAGCAAGAAGAGTAGGAAGGGTAGGCCAAAAACCCAAATGTATGAAGGGGGACTGCATAGTGGTTTCCTTCTCGGATGCAACAATGGTTTATTTGGTCAACTCTAATTTATCCAGAGGCCTAAAACCAAACAGCTACAGTCTCCATAGTAGGCTGATCTCTCAGGATTTCTTTTACGGTTGTACAGGGAGGGTGGCTGATTCAGGGAACCGCTTGAGCAAATTTGTTAGGAGGAGGGAAGCACCGAGTTACCCCACACACACAGAGGCCTTTGTATCCACCTCTTGGCTACAGATTACCCTTGGGTTGGAGGTCCAACCTTAATTTAGAAAGATTGACCCTACAGAAGGGAGGGGCGCATACTATTGGAGTTCAGCTAGCTAACCGGTATGAGGCCCTAACCTACTGTGAAGATCTGGACTGATATACGGCTGACCAGCCCAGCCGACCGGGAGCTTTGTGAGGGGGCGGTTCCTGAGATTGGGGGGTACACATGTTATCTAAAGCAGCCCCTTTGGTAGCTAGCTTGTTATCCTGGAATATAGCCAGGCCAGGGGAAAATTCTAAGGGGAAGCCACTGTGGAGATTTAAAAAACCCGCAATTAGAAGACCCTAGAGTGGAACAGGGTACCCCGCAGGCTCCATCGTGGCCCAGAGGCCTTGCACGGACCATCAGAGGTGCACGTAGCCCGGTGCCTGGAGGAGAAGTCAACCACGAGAGCGAGACCCAACCGCAGGAGAAACAGAGTTCCCCCTGAACAGAGGCGAATGTGCCCCCCCACGCTTCGTTGGTGAGAGAGGCCTTCCCGGGGGACCCCTTGGAGCCGTGGGGCAGAGAGAGGGCTTGGAACCAGCTCATTGCAGAGTGGGGAGACAGACGACGGGTGGGGGGCCTCAAAGCACACGGGGGCCTCGCAGCACACGGCCCAATGCCGCCTCGCCTCGGAAGGATCCAGAAGAAGAGTGAGGAGGTTGCGGGGGGATGAGGAGGCCCAGAGGAAGCCAAATCACGAGCCAGGCTCCCCCCCACACCTGGCATATGTAAACGCTCCGAGACACGCGGGTGGGAGCGGGCCTCAAGAACTCTCCCAGACCCTCTTTTTCGGTGTGCACGGGCCCCAACATTGGAGGGGAGGGCGGCTCATGGACTCTGGGGGCATGGAGGGGGATGAAACAGCAGCCCTCGGGGGCTTCCACAATGAACCCTGGGGTGCCAATAAACGGGACCCCGACCCGTTCCAGCGCAGAGCCCGGGAACCCCTCTGGAGACCGAAGCAGGCACATAAAATAAGCAGGCAGCAGGTGCCCCTCCATCCAGCCCGCCATCCAGCCCACCCACGCCAGGGAGAGACACCCCTCTTTGAAGGGGATGCCAAATATTACAGCTAATATAGTGTTGTAATATTTGGTATCCCCTTGATTTTGAGGGGTAACATTTAACAACGCATTGCTTGAACTATCCCTTGCATTGGGGAGGGCAGTACATCATAAGTCTACACCGTGACAGCTTCTGGAAGCCATCTCATCCTTTTTTTTGAAGGGGATACCCAATATAATTGTTAATATAGGGTTGTAATATTTGGTATCCCCTTGATGTTGAGGGGTAACATTTAACAACGCACTGCTTGAACTATCCCTTGCATTGGGGAGGGGAGTACATCACAAGCCTTCACTGTGACAGCTTCTGGAAGCCATCCCATCCTTTTTCCAAAGGGGATACCAAATATAATGGCTAATATAGGGTTGTAATATTTGGTATCCCATTGATGTTGAGGGGTAACATTTAACAAAGCACTTCTTGAACTATCCCTTGCATTGGGGAGGGGAGTACATCATAAGCCTACACTGCAACAGCTTCTGGAAGCCATCTCCTCCTTTTTTTGAAGGGGATACCAAATATTACAGCTAATATAGTGTTGTAATATTTGGTATCCCCTTGATTTTGAGGGATAACATTTAACAACGCACTGCTTGAACTATATCTTGCATTAGGGAGGGGAGTAAATCATAAACCTTCACTGTGACAGCTTCTGGAAGCCATCCCATCCTTTTTTTGAAGAGGATAGATACCAAATATAATGGCTAATATAGGTTTGTAATATTTGGTATCCTCTTGATGTTGAGGGGTAACATGTATCAAAGCACTGCTTGAACTATCCCTTGCATTGGGGAGGGGAGTGCATCATAAGCCTACACTGTGATAGTTTCTGGAAGCCTTCTCATCCTTGTTTTTGTAGAGGATACCAAATATTACAGCTAATATAGTGTTGTAATATTTGGTATCCCCTTGATTTTGAGGGGTAACACTTAACAAGGCACTGCTTGAACTATCCCTTGCATTGGGGAGGGGAGTACATCATAAGCCTTGTGACAGCTTCTGGAAGCCATCCCATCCTTTTTTTGAAGGGGATACCATATATTACAGCTACTATATTGTTGTAAAATTTGGTATCCCCTTGATGTTGAGGGGTAACATTTAACAAAGCACTGATTGAACTATCCCTTGCATTTGGGAGGGGAGTACAAAATAAGCCTACACTGTGACAGCTTCTGGAATCCATCCCATCCTTTTTTTAAATAGATACCAAATATAATGGCTAATATAGGGTTGTACTATTTGGTATCCACCTGATGTTGATGGGTAACATTTAACAAAGCACTGCTTGAGCTATCCTTTGCATTGGGGAGGGGATTACATCATACGCCTACACTGTGACAGCTTCTGGAAGCCATCTCATCCTTTTTTGAAGGGGATACCAAATATAATAGCTAATATAGGGTTGTAATATTTGGTATCCCCTTGTTTTTGAGGGGTATCATTTAACAACGCTCTGCTTGAACTATCCATTGCATTGGGGAGGGGAGTACATCATAATCCTTCACTGTGACGGCTGCTTCTGGAAGCCATCCCATCCTTTTTTTGAAGGAGGATACCAAATATAATGGCTAATATAGGGTTTTAATATTTGGTATCCCCTTGTTTTGAGGGGTAACATTTAACAACGCTCTGCTTGAACTATCCCTTTAATTGGGGAGGGGAGTACATCATTTCTGTGCACTGTGACTCTGGGCCAGCCCAACGGGTGCTCGGGACACCAACACACAATTAATGTGGCAGGGATCACCCTGATCGTCATGGTCACATGACAAGACTGCAGCTGCTGTGGGCTCCCGGACAAGCAGCTGCTCTGCGATCACACAGAGGGCCAGTGGCCTCGAGGCACCCTGTTACACATGCTGGTCTGGGGCACCCAGACCGCACCCAGACTAGCAGGGCTGCAGGCCTGTGATCACAAGGGGTAGGCCTGCAGGCCCTACACAATGAGACACAGAGACAGAGTGCCATTACATTCAGTCTACCACTGTGGTATTGCACGTGCGTGCAGAGGCTCCTTCTTCCAGTCAGGTATGAGGCTGTCATGACACATCCTTAGAGGGGCAATACATGTTCTTAAAAGGGAAACACCACAAATACTCCCACTATGCTATGAGATGTGTAATATATATATTGTCATTCTCATTTATTGTGTGATTTATCTGCATTTCATGTCAACTCTGTAAAATGAAATATTATTTGTATGTGTTTTACGTGCCTGCCATGATGACTGCACCGCTACACCACACCCTCTACAGTGAACCCATCTATCGGGTCAATTTCCCTAAGGAGGTAGTATTCCGGAGTATTTTTTCAATTTCCAAGCCTAGTTTGTGTACCCATTTCCATCACTGTTGGCAGCTGTGATTTATTAAGCTACTAATAACCATATAACCCACCAAGTATTGGCAGCTGTGATTTTTTAAAGCTACAAATAAACATATAACCAACTAAGTTTCATTTAACTCAATGCAGTTCAGCTGACTGATCAAGTAACAGTGGCGTACTGAGCCAGGGGACGGCGGGGGGGAACGCTGCCACCCCACAGGCTCTTTTTAGAGCCTGACCGGAACTTTCGTCAGTGGGCACCCCTCCCGTTCGGCACCTCAATGAGGGTGTCCAACGAGAAAGGTGTCCCGCTGGCAGGACAATGTGTGCTCAGTAATTCATGCTCAGCACAGTAATTGTCCTGGCAGCAGGACACCTTACCCTTTCTGAAATCTCTGGCAGGACAATGTCCCAAGGAGCTTAGGGCAGCAGCAGAGGGGCTCTCAAGTTGCTCTGTGTCAACAGAGCATTTCAATGTGAGCCATTAGGCACTGATGGGAGGGAGGGGGACTATTAGCAGGGACTTTTGTCTCTTTAGAAATGTGCATGGCAGGGAGTGATCAGGTGTGAGAAGGTCGCATAATGCTGCATGCTTTACGAATTAATGACTATGGCTTTAGCCAAGGGGGATTTGTTAGCCTCACATTAATCTGCATGATGCTATTGTGACTTTGCATGCAAGATGGGGAGAATAAAACCAAATCCATCCTCTTATTGCTCAACGTATTTCTATAATGATGTATAGTGTAAAGTTAATAAAGAAAGGGAAGTTTGTTAAGTAATGTGCTTTGCTTCCAAGGCATTGATATAAATAAAGTATTATATAAGCACATGAAATGCAAAGGGAAACCTTAATAAATATCTATATGAACTAAAACTGTGAGGATGTGCTCAGTTGCTTAAATTGTCCACATCCTGGTTTCACTATTTAACCAAAGTGTGTGGTCCTGGGCAGATCATGAAATCAGACTGTCTTATCTGTAGCTCTGTAAGTGATTCACTTCAAAGGTTATGTGTTAATATATGATGCTGTTATTTTTTTTTTAAACGCCTGACTTGCTCCATATATAACAGTGCAATTTAGGTATTTTGCACCACAAAATTATTTGACACTTGGCATACTTATGACAACTTATTCTAAAGTCACTTGCATGGCGCCTCCAAGTATCAAAGACTGATGATGCTCCTTGCGATGTGCTTTCTGTGAAGTAATGTCTGTTGGTGCAATCCATTTGCAAATTCGGACATGTGCATGTATTTTGCCCCAGAGCTCCCGGACAGAGGTCTAATAAATGAGTTTCCTGCATCTGTAATGATTCTGCCGTTTTTTCTTTGTTGTGTTAAAATGCGAGATGCCACTAGTAATATTAACAAAAACATAGATTGGGGCAGGGGTGGGCGGTTTGTGGCGCGAATTAGACAACCTGGAATTGCGTGCACTGCATTCGAGGGGAAAGTAGCAGGAGTTTCACTGTGGAGGGGAAAATAGCAGGAGTTTCACCGTGGCTGTCCCCCCAGCCCCTCTTGCAATGCGGAATACTCCCCTGACTGGACAATATGGAACTCGGGCGTTATGCCGTGTTGTGCAACATTTGGTACCCCATACCAAGGCTCAGAACTCTCCTACTTTAGTCTGCGACCTACGAAGACAACCGAAGACAAGGGGATACCGGATCGGTATGGGATACCAAATATTATTTTCTCATGGCTGCTGCTAGACTCCTCCCAAGTCGTTCCTGATCTTCAGCTGCACTGAACTAGGCGTTCTTTTCGTGATTCCGTTTTTTTCTCGAACGGCTTTTTTCCTTCAGATGTGTTTGCTGCCCAATTGTGATGAAGTGTACCCTTACCAAACCCTTCGAAAGTGAAATTAACTGCAGGTCATAGAGTACTGGTGTGTGGAAGAGGTTTTGTTTTAAGCGTTCGTATGTATGTAAATATGTGCTGTGTTTTATACAGCCCAAATATTTTTTTGAAGCAACAGAATACTGTATTAAAAGGGGACATAGTTATTTTAGGTACAATAATATGGATATAATTGAAAGGATGGAATATTTAAGATGCACCGGGAAAACAATGGAGGTAGTGGATGCATAGAATTATAGGCATGGTATTCAGGTGATGCAGGGAAAGGCAAACAGAGTCTTGATACATGTTTTGGTGTATCTGCAACTGTGCTCCCCTTGAAATATATTCCTGTGCATTTCACACAATAGGACTGCTTTGTTGTGGTCCCTGGCATTTTACTGCTATCAGGGAAAAATCGGTGTATGTTCTCGTTTAATCCTCAAGAAGACCTGAAAGGCGTGAAGTTGTTAAGCAGCGTGACCCTTATTTCCCGACTTTTTTGTATACCAATCTTTGACAGGTTTTAGAAAGCACCTCAGAATTTAATTTAGTATTTTTCTCATCAGAATTTCACAATTCAGCATAGTCACTTTGACTTTCAGTATATTTTACTTAAGCAATACGCCAAAGGCCTTTACTGGCAGATAACAGCCCAGGCCCAAAGTTACAAGCCTGAGTAAAGCCGTATTCATCACAAAATGGGCTGCTGATTTTTCCTATTCCCTTCCTATCGGCTTCGGGACTCAACAAGGTTAGGTCCCTTACTTTTTCCATCGTCCTCATAACTCCTTCGTGACCTCTGAATGAATTGAGCTTTGTGCCGGATCCCCTATGTTTTTACATAAGTTTATTATGTATGAGTGGCTCTGAGTGGCAGTCATTGCGGGAGATACTTGCTGTAAGTCTGTTTCCGTGGTTTATTGTGTGGAGGAGGAGTATCCTGCTAAAAACCCCTACGATCCGCAGAGCGGCACTGAGTGCCTATTAGTGGTAGTCATTCACGTGGCTGTGTGGTGGGTAATATTCTATTCATCTGCCTAGTGTGATTACTTGGCTGGTGCTGATAACTTCGCACATTGGATTAACCGCACCATTTACGTTTGACTGAAACAAACCAAGCAAATCCCACATGTGATAATTACTCTGTTTTTAAAGAAGGATACTGGAGTAATTGACTGTGGGGATAGTGCAATTGGTATAAATCCTGCCGAATTGGTTAAGCGGCACGACCTGAGGAGTGGGAAGTCAGCAATGCTTAAACAACAGAAACTGTTTTACATCTCTGACTGCAGAGATAGTAATTGCCATAAATCTTCCCCTTCTGGCGTCTCCTCACCATGCCTCTCCGCTGGAACCGCAACTGGAATCTGAAAATAACCTGGACAATGTTAAAGACATTTCGCTATCGGTACCTCAAATAGCAGTGCTCAGGTAGCACACAAGGCAAAAACTTTGTCTACGCAGATTACGTCCTTTGTTCAACCGAAGCCCAAGTCGATATTAAAGTCAGCCAGGGAAAAGGTTTCATGTGGGGACATTATTACATGGAAGGTGCGGGTGACACCCCTGCAGTCCCTAAAACCTTTTTTTTCTTTCAAGGGAAGCGGGGGACACCCCCGCAACCTCCGCTCCCCCTGTCCCTATATATATATGGTCACCTATATAATGTCGCCACAAACATTTCCAGGCGACATTATGTACGGCGAACAAATATATAGGGACATTATTACCTGATACCAAATAAATCAGGTACTCTGTATTTAAGTCTCATTATATGAGAACGTGCAAACAGAGTTTAAATCAAATTCAGTTCTCCTAGAATCACTGCTATTTAAGTTTGGTAATGTAAAACTTCATGTGACTGCTGAAGAGTTTCTTTTTAATCAGACTGTAAAGGACACAGTTGTACAGAATCAACCACAACCGCAGATTAATTATGCAATGTTTGATAGCGTGACTCTAAAAAAGGAAGGATCTATGCAAAAGTCTGTTTACTCTAACCCTGTTTTAAATCTTGAGCTTAACAAAGGGGAGATAATTCTGGTTGATATGAATCCTGCAAATGTAGGTGTGAATCTCATTAATAAAGTAACCACTGAACAGGATCCTATTAGTGGGGTCCTGGATCAGGAAGCCATGGAACAACGTGTAGGCTTAGAGGTTATTCATGATGAGGAAAAAGCTCCTCAGAGTGTGAACATTGGGTTGCCTGCCATGGGGGAAAAAAAGAGGTGCACAGATCAAAAAAACGAAGAAACGTCAGGTTCCAAAAAAAAAAATAGTTTCTAAAAGCTTTTTGAGGAACCTGTTTTTGCAGCCGAATGTTTAAGCCCCTCTTTTGAAACCCACTGCAGGAGTTTCCATTGCAGGACTATCTAATGTTGTGGTGGCAGACTCACATAGGCCGGTTAATGTATTGACTGTCCTTTATGCAGTGAGAGATCTTCAGCCTCTGGAGTGCCCTGTAATGAAGGGGTCCTGGGAAAATCGCTTGAATTGATGCCGCTAGGCGGCCCACCAATCTCGCGATGTCCCTCAACGACAGTTCTCTCTTCGCTAGAGTATGTCTCAGCTGTTTCTTGATATCGTTCACCTTGTGGATGGGTAAACTGAGAGTTCCCTGTATCGAATCCACTATGAAACCCAGAAAGTCTATAGATTGAACAGGCACTATGCTGGATTTCTCCCAATTTATTAGGAACCCCAGACTCTCCAGCAAATCTACCGTTACTTTTACCTGCTCTATCAACGTTTCCTTCTCCTGACACATCAGACATATATCGTCTAGATAAATTATAAGCCTTATCCTTTGAGCTCTGTGATGAGATACTACAGGTTTCATCATCTTGGTGAAACACCATGGTGCCGATGCCAGGCCGAAAAGGCAGACATCGGAATTCCCATATCGTTCTCTCCCAAAAGAATCTCAGAAATCTGCAGTGTTCCTCTGTTATGGGAATAGTGAGGTAAGCATCTTTCAGTTCTATTCTGGCTAGCCAATCCCCCTGAATTAGGGTATCTGTTAACAGATGTATCCCTTCCATTTTGAAGTGCCTGTACACTACATACACGTTTAGGCTTCTCAGATTTATGATTGTTCTCGTCTTGTGTCTCCCTTTTACTAGGAACATATTGCTTATGTAACCTTCTACCTGACTTGATGCGGGTCGAATGGCTCTTTTGCTTTCTAAACCCCGCAATTCTCTTTCCATTAAGACTTTGTCTTCCCTGTTCATTTCTAAACTCTTTGGCGGTTTTCCCTGGTAAGGTGTTTCTATAAAATCTATATAAAAACCTTGAGCGGTCTGAATTACCCAGGGATCCCCCGATATATTCAACCAATTTTGCAAAAATTGAGCAGTCCTCCCCGCTACCTCTGGGGTATTTGAATGTGGGTATGTTATTCTCACCTGGGTTATTCTGTTGACGTTCCCCTCGCCAGATTCTGCCTCTTCCCCTACTCCTCGATGGGAAGAAAGGCATTTGTCTGTGCTCTTCCTGCTCCCGCCATTGAGCTCTGTCCTGAAAGGAATTGATTGTACTGGAACCGGCCAGCGGAGCCACCCCTGCCGGTGCTGGCCCGTCCAAAAATGTGTCTCCCGAATACTTTTTTCAGAGAGGCCTGAGCCTTGTCCAAGGCTGCATATGAATTGACAAATTTGGTTAATTCCTTAATAAAGGAATCCCCAAATAATTTTCCTTTCACCGATGAGGCTGATTCTGAGGAAGCCAATTCACTCAATTTAGGGTCGATCTTTACTAACAAAGATCTCCTCCTTTCTGTGGTTATGGCATGATTATCATTCCCCAACATGCATATCGCCCTTTGGGCACATCCAATTAAAATAGCCGGGTCTATCGGCTCTCCTTTGACCTTAGCTTCTTCTCCCATCTGGAGAATTTTTGTGAGGGGCCCCGTCATATCTAGCATTTTATCCTGGCATGACCGCCAGGATCTATCCAGACCCTTCCTCACATCTTTAGTGAATTTGCTCATGAAAGTTATCATTTTTTCGTCTATGATGGGTGTATCGGCAGCACCTTGAGGGAGGTGTGGTCTGGGGCATTCCGCCCTCATCTTGCTCCTAGCTTCTTTGGCTAGTGGCGCTCTCAGGCGTTTCTTTAAATATGCCGCTATTCTTTTGGGCGGCTCCCATTCAGAAGATCTGGGATGTATCAGTGCCTCTGGATCAAAATCATCGTACTCTGCACCACCTTCTTCAGCTTCCTCCCTCTTCCTTTTTATTTGATGCCTCGTGGCTTTCTTCCTCAGAGGAGGATTTAGATAGTACTTCCTCTTCTTTGGGATATTCCTCCTCCCAATCATCCTCTCCCTCATCTGAGGTGTTAGTTAGAGGATGAGTCTCGTCCCCTGCTAGGCACCGCTTTACCTTTCCTCTTCATTTTACCACCCTTCTTTTTCGGTGGTGTGCCCCGGGGGGTATGGGCTTCCTCCGCCCTGCGGGCTGCTTTTCTGCCCCCTTTAGATTTCATCTGTGCCTTAAGGCCCTTGATTTCCTCCAGGCCCTGCGAGAATCGGAGCCAGTCCTCCATCAGCGCTCTTTGCTGAGGATCGTGTCCCAGCGAAGCCCCCAGGGCTTTGTGGAGGACATCAGTCATATCCGAGTGGCTCCTCTTTTGGCTAACACTAGCCTTCCCCTCATCACTGGAGGAGCTCATGATTCCCAGGCCCTGGGGAATGCAAGTATCTTTATGGTATGTATATATATATATACACCAGGGATCTGACTCTTCAAACTCTCTCAGTACAGAGAGACAATATCTGTAAATATATTGAAAATATATCTCCCCTGGTTCTGATTATATATAAATATATATAATAATATCAAATCACAGGTTTTACCTGGGACTGTGCCCGTATCAAGTGCGGTATCTTCAGATAGCCTGCAGGGGCGCTGTTGGACTCCTGAACAGGACGCTACATTCTCTCGAACGATGCGTGCTGCTTCGGAATCAAAATAAGCAATAAAGATCCTTTACTGAAGCATACACCGTCACTCGCGTAACACACGTGAAAATCCGAATTCGGAACTGAAGAAGAAGAGAGCGCCGGAACTACGCGGTCCCGTCGTGCTCCTTCCGTGTCGTAGAGCCCTCTCTGACGGATCCCCGGAGCTGCGGCCGCCGGAGCACCAGCCCCGTCGCGGCTGCAAGTCCCGAGAGCCGCCTAATCAGTAGCGGATATGCTCCGCCAGTAAAAGGCACCCGCGCGTGTCAAACAAAAGCTGTTATACTGTAAACACACACACAACATCCATATCTAATAAAGAGAAAAAAGTACTTAACTCGCTGCCGAGCAGCAAAGAAAGAGGAGGAATAGAAAGAGGACAAGTGGTTTTGTTCATTGAGGACTTGGTTTTGATTGGTTATTGGAATATTACATGGTCAGTCTGTAAACCAATGGAGATGGACTACAAAACTCAAAAACGTTCATGGTTATTGTAGTTTTTTATTAGTTTTGTATGTTATTCATGATATTTGTTTTTTCTTTGCTGCTGAACAGTAAAGTTGTGGAGAAAGCATAATCCGAGCCTCCGGTCTTGAAATAGAATCCTGCCGAATTGGTTAAGCGGCACGGCCTGAGGAGTGGGAAGTCAGCAATGCTTAAATAACAGAAACTGTTTTACATCTCTGACGCAGAGATAGTAATTGCCATAAATCTTCCCCTTCTGGCGTCTCCTGACCATGCCTCTCCCCTGGAACCGCAACTGGAATCTGAAAGTAACCTGGACAATGTTAAAGACATTTCGCTATCGGTACCTCAAATAGCAGTGCTCAGGTAGCACACAAGGCAAAAACTTTGTCTACGCAGATTACGTCCTTTTTTCAACCGAAGCCCAAGTCGATATTAAAGTCAGCCAGAGAAAAGTTTTCATGTGGGGACATTATTACATGGAAGGTGCGGGTGACACCCCTGCAGCCCCTAAAACCTTTTTTTTCTTTCAAGGGAAGCGGGGGACACCCCCGCAACCTCCACTCCCCCTGTCCCTATATATATATGGTCACCCAAATATGGTCGCCACAAACATTTCCAGGCGACATTATGTACGGCGACCATATATATAGGACATTATTACCTGATACCAAATAAATCAGGTCCTCTGTATTTAAGTCTCATTATATGAGAACTTGCAAACAGAGTTTAAATCAAATTCAGTTCTCCTAGAATCACTGCTATTTAAGTTTGGTAATGTAAAACTTCATGTGACTGCTGAAGAGTTTCTTTTTAATCAGACTGTAAAGGACACAGTTGTACAGAATCAACCACAACCGCAGATTAATTATGCAATGTTTGATAGCGTGACTCTAAAAAAGGAAGGATCTATGCAAAAGTCTGTTTACTTTAACCCTGTTTTAAATCTTGAGCTTAACAAAGGGGAGAGAACTCTGGTTGATATGAATCCTGCAAATGTAGGTGTGAATCTCATTAATAAAGTAACCACTGAACAGGATCCCATTAGTGGGGTCCTGGATCAGGAAGCAATGGAACAACGTGTAGGCTTAGAGGTTATTCATGATGAGGAAAAAGCTCCTCAGAGTGTGAACATTGGGTTGCCTGCCATGGGGGAAAAAAAGAGGTGCACAGATCAAAAAAACGAAGAAACGTCAGGTTCCAAAAAAAAAATAGTTTCTAAAAGCTTTTTGAGGAACCTGTTTTTGCAGCCGAATGTTCAAGCCCCTCTTTTGAAACCCACTGCAGGAGTTTCCATTGCAGGACTATCTAATGTTGTGGTGGCAGACTCACATAGGCCGGTTAATGTATTGACTGTCCCTTATGCAGACAACCTTCAACAAATTATAGATTTGACTACCATTCGTCCAGTAGAATGCCCTATTAGTCACATGCAGACCTCAATTCAGGGAGTTTCTTCCAGTAATCCTGAAATATTTGTGAGTGGAGGATAACATTTTTTGGAGTCTGTATCAGTGACAACGAGAATGGACGGATTGGCAAACACCAGTAATGGAGACCACATTGCTGCAGTTCACCAAAAGAGGTCTCGGGTAATCAAAGATATATATTGCAGGGAGCAGGTTATTTGACAATTTCAGGTATAAACAGTGGAAATCGACTGGACACTTGTCAGAGCAATCAATCGAATCAGAGGGGCCAAAGTGATCAATTGTACTCCGGATTGCGCCAGGGCACATGCAAACAGACAAGTGGTGAATCGTCTGATCATTGGCCAAAGGGGCCCCGGTTAGCTGTGGAAACAAGTGGTAATATCATTAAGCCAAGTTATGGCCCTGATGCCTTTGCTAAAACTGTCTATCGGGAAGGAAACTGTGGTGAGCTTCCCTATGTAATTTTGTTGGAAAGCGTTCTCTCTTAAAATAAGTCATTGATACTTAGACGTACATCAATTGTGCACCTTCTTGTAGGGATACTCAGTCTAGCGGGAATTACATCAGTAGACCTGGGACGGGTCGACTTTATAGATCGGTATGGAACCGCCCGTTCAATTGTTTATTTTCATTCCCAATTAGTCTTTAATGCAATTATGAACGAGAGAGAGAGCCTTAGGGTGTGTGGGTTTGATCTTACTCATTACAGGGGAACACCTAGTAAAGAAACTTTAACAAAAACATCAGAAACAGATCAATTATATGGAGAAGAGATCTATCGTCTAAAACAAAGAGTGAACGTTTCGGAAGAAACAGCAGATTGGTCATGGTTGCTGAATTCAATGCAACATTAATGGAGACAATTCAGTAAAAGTCCTTGGTACCTAGGATGAGCAACTTTCACTAATGTCTTGGAATACACAGGACATGTATGTCTGTTTACTAATCCAGTAATAGGCATGAAACATAAGTTATTTATCATCATCTCTTTGTTCATGGTTGCTGAATTCAATGCAACATTAATGCAGACAATTCAGTAAAAGTGCTAGGTACCCAAGATTAGCAACTTTCACTAATGTCTTGAAATACACTTGGACATGTACGTCTATTTACTAATCCAGTAATAGGCATGAAACACACATTATTATTGATCTCTTTGCAAGAAACATGGTTATGAAATCCTACAGCTTTTGACGGTTATGACATGTCCTTCCAGTCGGCTAAGAAGGGCTTGTTGGGTCGCCCATATCGAGGTCTGATTATCTTGGTTAACTCTTGTAGTAATATAAAAGTTAAGGAGAGTATAGACATGGCCTTTGGTATTTTGGCCACTCATATTGGAATGACATGTGAAATCGGTCACAATCTCTTAATAGTACATATCTATTGGAATTCTGGTATTAAGGATTTGAATGAAGCCATCAAGATCCTTACTAATTACGTGAATTCCTGGATTGATCTATTCCCAAGGGGTCGTATTGGGATTCTGAGTGATTTCAATTCTGATTGTGCTAATAGTGGCATATGGGAAGATATTTTAGTAGCCAAGGTAGGGAGTAATGGTAAGCATGGAAATGGAAGACGTTGGTTGACAGGACTTGATGGACTTTGGTTGTCTACGTTGAATACAATACCCAGTGATTGGTCGTCTCCTGTCCCTACATGGTCTAGTGGCTGTTTTTGTTGATAGTTGGTTGTTAACGAAGTGTCTCAAATTTGAAGTTATTCCCTCCAGTGACAGTGATCATTCAACTCTTGAAGCCTGATTTGATATTTCCTTGGGGCCACGTGATTTGGAAGTAATTTACCTTAGAGGTTTCAGAACTAACGCAACATGGAAACAAATCACCTGAAACTCTTTTAGGGCCACAAGGGTCAATGATCGACTTTCACATTTGTTGGAGTGCATTTCAAATCATTGGAGACTGCATACTTTTAGCCCACAAAACTTCGGTGACTTTGCGAACTCACTTTTGGAATCTTCTAAGACTTGTGGAAGACAGGAACCAAAATTTGAGGGAAGCATTACCATGTTTATAACGTGGAACTGGCTATAAGAAAAAGGGAACTGAGGCAAGACGTTAGGAGACTGATGAATCTGAAGGGTATTTCAATGGGACAGAAGATTGCCCGATCAAAATGAATTCGGCAAACCTATAAGAACTGGCTCCATCAAACACATGCAAATAGGCTTACGTAAGATGCAAAGACCATGTTGTACACTGTAAAAAACAAAAGCTCTCAGGCTTTTTGGCAACATATTAACGGGGGAGACTTAACTGATACTAGTATGCAGACTTATGCAGTTCATGAAGCCAGATGGGTGTCTCATTTCACTTCTGTATGTGCACATCTGAATTTAGCTTCAACAAAGTTTGTTGAGAGTATGGGTAAGGGTGATATCCTTAATCATTCTGAGTTTGGTTTTCAAGAGGTGAGAGATTAATAAAATGAGTACATTGCGTGGCCCTGGCCCTAATGGGCTATCAAATTTCTGTTTATAAAAGATCTGGAATCTTGGGCACAAACGTTATCACAATTATTTCAAACCGTAATTGAAATTAACACTTTTTCATTTAGTTGGTCGACTGCATATAGAGTACCCTTATTTAAAAGAGGGGAGAGGGCAGGGCCTTTGAATTACAGACCTATATCTATCCTCGATGCTGATAGCAAGGCTTTTGTATCATTGCTGCTGATACATTTAGAACAATGAGCAAAGGATACATATAGGCTGGAGAAGTAGCAAATTGGGTTTAGGCGAAATATGTGTACTTCCTTAAATGGTCTAATACTGAATTGCATTCAACATTTGGCATGGGGGGACATATAAATCTATATATGTAGCATCCGTCGATATTCCAGCTGCGTTTGATGCTGTTGATCGCAATTTACTATGGAAGAAACTGCATCGATGGGATATTCCTTTGGGCCTTTTCAGGCTAATTGTTGGACTCGACACAAATTCCAACCGTCAAGTTCATTTGAATCGCTCTGGCCAATTGTCCCATATGATTCAAACTTTTCGTGGCTTTAGGCAGGGATGCGTATTGGCTCCCTGCCTATTCAATTTATACATGGCAGATATTGGAAATGTTCTGAAGTCGGCTACGTTGGTTACCCCAAAGTTGCAAAATCTGAAACCATATTGTTTATCTTACGCAGATGATTTTTGGGTGTTTGATTGCACCCTCCTTGGTCTACAGCGCCTAATCAACGCCTTCTCCGCCTATCCAGATATTCATTCCCTGAAGTTGAACATTTCTATAACAAAGGTTATTCAATTGACCACGGGAAAAAGGGGGACTATATTTTGCTGTAGGATTGGTAAAGAACCTCTGGTTGAAGTGCATTCCCTAATTTACCTCGGTCTTTTGGTTACGTCTACTCCTAGCTTGACTACAGCCTACTAATCAGAGTTGGTAAGAGTAGACGCAAGATATGGGAAACTTTCCTTATGGCAGTAATAAGCTATTATTAGGGAAAGATATTTCCTAAATTATTATATGGATTAGAATATTATGCATCAGTAATTATTGATCATTTAACTGTTATAGAGGCTGCAATCTGGCGAAGAGTCTTGGTACTATCCAACTCCATTCCGATTCGTGCCATTGGATACGAATTAAGATTGGTATCCTTAAAAGCTCAAGCCTAATGGCAAATAATGTCACTTTTTTCTGAAAATGTAGTGTCCAGTTGAGAAGATTTATGAAATGAATGAATTGCCCCAAAATCTTCTTGTTAAAATAGGCTTTACTGCTGTAGAACTGGTGGGAAATCCGACTAATGTTAAAAAGCTTTTGTTTTATTATGACTGGTCGATTACTATGGAGACTATGCATCACTATGCTTCCCTCACTCATCCACAAAAGGCCTATAAGAAGTTAGGTATTGTTGCTCCTTATTCAGCCATTTATCCAGATAAATCCACCCGATCACTTTTTCTGTGGTTTCGTTTGAATATTATTCTCACAAAACAGCTCTTGGTAAGATATGGCATGCTTTTACCGGAGCAGATGACCTGTCGTTTTTGTAGAGATGTGGAACAAAGCGAGACTCTTAGACATTTGATGCTGAGCTGTTTTGCGATTAAGGGAATTAGAGAGAATTTTAAGAACAAATGTGTTGGACTGTTACTTGAAGAAGCGAAAGTAAGCTTAGCCGGTTGAACAACTTCAACTGTAATTGCTGTTTTTTTTTAAATCATTGAATTTGGATCTTATGATGAACTGATTCTTATTTTATATTTGTATGATTAATTTTAGGAACAATGTTATTTTATTGTTTTAATGATTTCTTACCATTACTCATATTATTCCCAAATTTTCATTAAATATATGCAATTGATTTTTAAATGTGAAGATTCTGCATTGTAGATAAAACTAAAATGTAAATTCATATGTTAAATGTTGATGATTTCTTTTCCAACCAAACAACAATAACAAAATACATTTGGTACTCTCATTATAATCACTCTGTGCCTCATTATGAGTTTGGCCGTGCGGTAAACAAGTGGCGTTAATTCTGTTACCGCCACTGTTTTTGGCAGAGCAAGAGGGTGCTCAGAACCATCCCAGGGAGGAACAATCAGGTCCCAAAATCTTACTGAGTGGAAGCCAAGTGGAAGCAGCTTGGCAGTATACTCTTGCAGCACACTTCTATGTTTGCTTTTGCTGGTGATAGAATGACTTTTTTCTAAGCAGTGCATCTGGTGCTGCTAATTCAGCCTGGGAGCAGCATGGTGCTCAGCTTTTGGCAGCTTTCACTTTTTTGCATAAAAAACTCAGTTTGGCGTGATAGCGTGCGTGAAGGCAAGGCCAGCCAAGTGGAAGCAGTTTGGCAGTTCAGCTGTCGGTGACAGGAAGGAAGGTGTGTGGAGTAAGTGCCCTATTTTCATTGTCTTGTGCAACTATATATTTTTCGCGTAGTTTGGCCAAGCCCACAGACTCCACTATTGCTGAACAGATGTTTGAAATGGCAAGGAATCTGCCTTTACCCTCCTCCCCTGGTGAAAGTGGGGAAGCTGCTTGCATACTGGACCCTCGGCAGGTGGGGGGAAATAGGGTAACCCAGCTCTTCGAAATGTAGTCCTAATTGTGAATCCCCTGTAATTGTCCTTGGTGGGGAAGTTGCAAACACCTTTGTAGTTGACGAGGAACTGGTGAACCTAATGGATAAACAAGTGACCAACCAAGGGATTGAGGCAATACAATCTCCTCTAATATACACCAGCACAGAGGGAGAAGACAGTGTCATGGATACCTCTGCCACCTCATAAGCTTCCACGGCCCATCATCGTCTCTCAACTTCCCTGATTACTATTAATGTGGAAAATACACTGAGTGCAGAGAAAGCACATATTGCATTAAATTGTGTTCTTTCGTCCTTTTTATCCATATACGAAGGAACAAAACAGGAGGCGCAAATGCATACAATGTCTTTGGGGGCTATACAGAGGAAATTGGACTCTACCTTAAATGAAACTGAATTTATGCAGTTGATGTTTCACAAAATCAACCTGAAATAGTAAGTAACTGAATAACCGCTTTGCCAATGCTGACGACTAGATTTTCTCCATCGGTTCCTGTAGTTGAAGTGACTCTGGCTCCTGCTCAACGCACAAAAAGGCAAAACAAAAGCAAAATAACATTGAACATTGGATGGGAAAAGAAATCAAAGAACTGTAAGGCCCAAAATAATAACAAAAAGTCTGCCCAAAAATGTTTGCGCAACTTACCGATCCAGGACGCTTTCGCAAAAATGAAATCAAACACCTCTAAGGTGCATGCTGAGGCAAAGAAAACAACAGCAACGTTGCTAATTGATAGGATGAGGACGACATTGAAAATGACCTGATTGGGGGTCTGAAAGCAAAGGCTCCACATCAGGGGTTGCAACCAAAGGTAATAACGACAACTGCCGCTACTTAAATTGATCAATCCTTTCGACCCTTGTGGTTGTCACAAGAATCGAAGATATTAATCTGGCTCGCAGAGTCTGAGTCTTGATGCAAACAGATGTTGTGGTTCCAGTAACCGTATTGGCTTCTTAATCTCTTAACTCACAGATCCTGTCTGTACATTCAAATGGCATTCACCAAATCAAAGAGGGTAGTTTACTCACCAATAGGGTTGAGAGCTATCCCTCAGAGCTTGGTTTGTAGCCGGGGACTTCGATGAACACCTATAAGAAACCTGGCCCTGGAAGAACTGAATGTTCAGTGTTTAACGGTTTTAGCACAGCCAGATATAAATTCTGCTTAAGATTTCAAGGCAGATCATATGTACGCTAATCTGTGTGCAATTAGAGCAACTCAGCTGCCTGAACAAAAAGACACAGTGCGTGTAAAAAAAATATATATGGGTCTTGGGTGAGGCATGACCCTGCTCGGGGCACGGGGCAGATGCCTTAGTGGCAAGCCATGCCGCCAGTCTGCTGTGCCTGTCCTTCGTCGTCTTCTTGGAGAAACCAAAGCATATCTCGCATTCCACCTCCTTATGGTCCGGATGCAGGCAGTAGAGGCATTGTAGGTGCTTATCTTCCACAAACACATTCTGTAGCCCGCACCTGGCGCAGGGCTTGAAGAGCAACCTTCCTTCCTTCTTCTCCTCCGTCATGGTCGGATGGCGTGAAGTAGGCCTGATGGCCTTCTGGAAACTTGGATGATCTTCACCCTTGAGGGTTGCTGAAATTCAATCAATCAATCAATCAAACAAGTTTATTCGGATGTGAAATACACGTTAAAACACATATCCAAATTACAATTTCATAAAAAGATAAAAATCAGTAGACAATTCAAAAGACAGCATACCAGTAAAATTAGCTAGCAAAAGAATTCCTAAACAGTGGCTACATTAAAAGTTAGATAGTAGGATAATGCAGAAAGCAATACTCAAACATTTGTCCCGTTACCCATAGTATTAAGCTTCATAACACTAGCTTTCACCACCTTGCAGTTTCAGTAAACTATTTCTGAAGTACATCGCTCTTTTCAGGAACGTCAAAAGAGCCCAAGCTGTAAAAACTGTTTCGGCACTCAGAAGAAACACAAGGGCAGCCCTGTGTGAACGAATCGCTGTCTTCTTGAGGGCTGGAATCAAGGTCATTTTGCGTATGCCAACATACCCTAGACAGAAGAACAGCAGATGAGGGAGGTCCTCTCGATACTGGCCACAAAAAGGGCAACCCGCTGAATCAGGAAAACCCTTTCACTTGTAAGTGTTTCCTTGCAACCAAAGGCAATCAAACCGTGCCCTCGTAATCAACCACCTATCCTTTTTAAACGGGCTCCATATCAGATATGGTTGTATTCGAGTTAGCCTGCTAATGCTCGTGTGAAATTGGCCAGATTTGTGGCCATACTCTAACAAGATTCTTTTCCTTACTGCAATATCTCCCAGTATTGCTTTGTATACTGCCCCCTCGCTCTTAGTTATGAGTGAGGCAGGCGGAAAGAGGGCACCTAAGTTAAGTTCACCCAAAGTTGAAGAGGCATAAGCAAGCCAGGGGATTTTTTTCCAGCCAACTTTACCCAGCATAGTGCGTATAATAAAATGACAAAGGGAAGCTTGCTTGTTGGCCCACAACCGAACCCAGAGTAAAAGAGGGGCCAGCGCCCACTGGTCCTCCCAAAACTCCACGCCCAGTTCTCTGTGGTTGGCTATTCCAGAGACACTGGTCGGGAGCCCTAGCAGGTTTTTGAAGAATTTGCTCTCTTTACTCTGGATTTCTGCCACATTCTGGAAGCCCCAGATTGCTGCGCCAGATTGCTGCGCCATACATAGTAGAGGCCACAGTTTGAGTGCCGTAGATCTCCCCGCTGTCAGAAGATGGAAAAAAGAGCACACAGGCTCTTTTGGAGCAAAAATAGAACCTTTTTCTGTCGAAAACATGAAAAAACATAGAAGTAGTTTGCAGAGAAAAACTCGAGGACTCACAAGACTGAAGCGTGTGGTAAAAATCTGAAGAGGGCTGCCAGGGGAGGGGCTTATGGAGAGGAATGTCATTGGATGGAAGCAGTATGACCCAGAGGACAGTGATTGGTTTAAAGCAGGGGTCAAGTCCTAAAAATTAAAGTGGGGGGACTCATCAACAAATGCAATGGGGTGTGACGTCGCCAGAAATTAGCATTTCAAGGTGAACTATGCACATTTCATTAAATTGGCTATGCATACCCACACAAATTGCACAGGACGAATGACATTTGCCTTTCATAAAATTAACACACACGCAAAACCAAGAGAGGATATTTTCTTCTAATAGTGTTTTTGAAAACGTTAAATGGTTTGCAAGTTTTAAACTCTAAGAACCAATACAAATGTTTTTCATGGAACTTGCAGTACTGGAATGGGACATTTCACTTTTAGTTGTTTGTTATTTTTCATCAGGTTATATAGTGCAGTGGTGAAGTGTCCGGCCTGCAAACCTGATTACTGTGGTTCGAACTTTAATTCATAAATTCAAAGAGGACATTTAATGTTTCTCATTTTAGCTGGAGGGGGGGGCTGAGTCCACCCTCTGAAAAAAGTGTGCCCTGGTTTAAAGGAGAAATACAGTTTATAAGTGAAAATGAAACTGTTTTTCTTTTACCGAGGACTCCCAGCCTGACGAAGGAGAAAATTCATGAGCATTTGAATCCATGCCAGACTCATGCTGGAAAACAATAGTTACAGGTAAGTAACTTGGTCCATGTTGGATTTTTCAGATTATCAACATAAAATAGGCACGTTTGAAGTAGATAATATCGACCAAGTGCTGTCCTCGAATTTGGCAGAGGCTCTGGGTAAACAATGTGTGAAGAAAAAGCCCTTACGTAAGGAGAAATTAAATTCAGTTCATAGGCTTTATTTCAACATAAGGTCATAAAGCAGCAATGAATAAAACAATGACATAAAACATGCTTAACATCAATACAATTTAAAACATCAATTCATCAGATCATCAATTCATCAGATCATCAATTCATCATAAAAAAGGCTAAAGTATGATACATGCCTCCTTCACAAACCAAAGCAACACAATGGCCCTCAGTAGGACCTTGGCGGAGGACCATGGCGCTATTAGCACCATGGTCCATGGCGCTAAGTTGCCAACTCCGCCATGGTGGTTGGCGGACTTACCGCCCCATTCCGACCTTGGCAGGGCGGTAAGTCCCCAATCCCCATTTTACCCTTCCCCATTCCCATTTTTGCCCCATAGGGCATAATGGGAGTGGGGAAGGCGTTAATTACGCCACCGTAAATTACGGTGGCGTAATTAACAACAAGGTCCCTTAGCGCCATGGATTTTAACGCCTGCAAAAAGCAGGCGTTAAACTCACCATGGCGCAAAGGGAACTCGTACTCAGGCGGTAAGGGTCGGCGATGTTTACGCCGGCGTAAACCCCTTACCGCCTGGGTCGTAATGAGGGCCAATGTCTTCCCAACAGAGGTGTGGGGGGTCTCTCTGTCTCTTCGCGCGAACCCTCCATACCAACTTAAGGTAGCTACAAGTTGCAAAGACAACAGGAACCTCAGCTTAGTCTAAGCACAATGTCATGGCTTCAGTAGTAGTCCTACAGCCACGACTTACAAAGAGCGGCTTCAGGAAACCTTTCCTCAATGGCTTTGTGACAGGGCATAAGAACATTAAAAGGCAGAGGTCTTCATCAGATTCATTACATAAAATACACTTTAAATTCCCATGTACTGTAGTACTGAAACAACGATCCAGATTGCAAAGATTACCTTAAAATATAGGAACTGGATGAAGGGGCAAAGAGCAAAATTACAACAGCAGGATGCTTGAAAGTTTCAGAACCAAAAATGTAGTTCATCTTTGGAAACTGGTTAACTCCTCGAAGCATATGAGCAAGGGTGTTCAGGTAAATGCGGTCCAAGTGTCTTTATCGGTGGCCCATTTTGAATCTTTATATACAACTGATAAAGCGGATATGTTTACCTTGAACCCCATAGACCAAGGGGATGGCAATCAATATTGAATCGATTGTTGTCGGCAGACTATTCTGGAGATTACTGATGGGGCGAGTCAACCGAGAGCACTCGGTACCAATATGTTATCCAATAAACTTTTTAAGGGAAATCCTCTTCGTTGGGCAACCATCTTGCCTTTACTTTTTTTGGACATAGAAAAAGTGGGTTGCTATCCTCCTACATGGAAAATTTCCTATATTAAACCCATATATAAACGTGGCCCACGCGCAGACCCAAACAATTACCGCCTGATATCCACCCTTGACGCGGATAGTAAAAGCTATGCAGCGGCCCTCTAAAATCATCTTGAGTTATGGGCTGTAAATACTGGGCAAATGGCGAATAGGGTTTAGGAAGTGACACAGGACTACTCTTAATGGCTACAAATTAAAGTATTGACAAGAACTTGTACAAAGTGGAAGCTACAAATGAATTCCTGTGGCAGCTATTGATCTTAACTCTGCTTTCGATCTCATTAGTAGAAATCTTCTTTGGTGGAAGTTGTGTAATAGGGGCATTCCAACTGGCCTCTTAAAACTCATAATATGGTTACACGACTCAACCATGGTACAGGTGAGATTAAACACAGCTGGCGACATGTTTTAGGAAATCCTGGTGGGGAATAGCTTGAGACGGGGTGCATTTTAGCCCTCTATCTGATATAACATGATGTTTTATTTGTATCACGCTCATACACACGTCAGAGCGCAACGAGGCAAGGGAGGGGAACAAGGGAGAACAAAACAGCGATCTTACTAGGCCCAGTGACATTGAGAACGCGCAAGTGCAGGGTAGAGGGAAGGGAGAAAGTGCACGGGAGAGGGGAGAGGTGGAAAGTGCAGAGCAAGAGATAAAAACAATAACTGGTAGTGCAGCCAGCTAGGTGGCAAGTGCAAGGTTTGAAGCGCAGGCAAGGGGTGTCTGATAAGTGCAGGTAAGAGACTGTAGGGTTACAGATACAGACCCAACTGCAAGGGTTGCCAGGAGGCAGTGCGGTTGTGTGGCTGGGTGGGCAGGGACCTGGGCCTGAAATCAGAGGATAGCCAGGTGCACGGAGCCGAAACAGACAGATCAGCAGGGGAGAGGAAGAGCAAAGGCAGAAGCAAAGAGGAAGGTCTTGAGGTGCTTCCGGAACCGGATATGGTTCTCCTGAAGTTTCAGAGTGGCAGGGAGGCTGTTCCAGAGGGAGGCCCCAGCCAAGGAAAGAGATCTACCCTCAACTCGTTGCTTGGAAAAGCTACTGACCCTGAGGGAGTTGGAGGGGGAGGAGCGAAGAGCTCGAGTTGGAAGGTATTTACGGAGGGAGAGTTGAAGGTATTTTGGACCCAGGCCCCAGAAAGCCTTGTGGACAATACAGATGGTCTTGAATGTAACCCTTGTAGTCACTGGGAGCCAATGAAGCGATTTTAGGGCTGGAGAGATACAATACCAGGGCTTAAGGACAAGGAAAAGTCTCGCAGTCCTGTTCTGGATGGATTGCAGAGGGCGGAGAGTAGAGGCAGGCAGATTTAGAAAGAGGCTATTGCAGTAGTCTAGCCTACAGAGAACCAGAGCTCTAGAGGCAGTAAGCTTCTGGGGAAGGGAAATGAAATCTATATGTCTTAGATGTGGGAGAGCAAAAACAAAGAGGTGATGGCTGGAAGGTTTAGAAGGAATCTTAACCACTGGTGTTGCTCTGGGCAACCCTCCAGACCACTGTTCTTCGCCTGCCAAGCCATTACAGAAGGGGAAAGACCATATGCAAATCAGGCTTAGCCCCACTCCAAAAGGGTCCGTCCAGCCCGAACTGCTAGGTCACATCCCTTCTGCACGAGACCACAAGCATCCCCAAACATGTTTCGCCCTTGTTGGGGCCCATCAGTGAGGAGTAGCTTGGGTCTCTAGGCCCCGCAGGCACGGGACCCACGTCTGGGCATACCCGTCCCACTCGGGGTGACAAAGCAAAAACAAAGAGGTGATGGCTGGAAGGCTTAGAATGAATCTTAACCACTGGCGTTGCTCTGGGCAACCCTCCAGACCACTGTTCTTTGCCTGCCAAGCCATTACAGAAGGGGAAAGACCATATGCAAATCAGGCTTAGCGCCACCCCAAAAGGGGCAGTCCAGCCCGAACTGCTAGGTCACATCCCTGCTGCATGAGACCACAAGCATCCCCAAACATGTTTCGCCCTTGTTGGGGCTCATCAGTGAGGAGTAGCTTGGGTCTCTAGGCCCAGCAGGCAAGGGACCCACGTCTGGGCATACTCGTCCCACTCGGGGTGACAAAGCAAAAACAAAGAGGTGATGGCTGGAAGGTTTAGAATGAATCTTAACCACTGGCATTGCTCTGGGCAACCCTCCAGACCACCGTTCTTTGCCTGCCAAGCCTTTACAGAAGGGGAAAGACCATATGCAAATCAGGCTTAGCCCCACCCCAAAAGGGGCAGTCCAGCCCGAACTGCTAGGTCACATCCCTTCTGCACGAGACCACAAGCATCCACCCATCACTTTTTTGGTTTCAGTTTGTCTCCCTATGTGAGAGAGGGTATGCCCAGACGTGGGTCCCTTGCTCGCTGCGCCATAGGGAACCAAGCTGCACTTCACTGAGGAGGCCCAACAAGGCCGAAACATGTCTGGGGTTGCTTGTGTTTCCGTGCAGAGGGGACCTGGCCTAGCAGTTCGGGCAGGGCTGCTCCAATTGGTGGCAGTACCTGACTGATTTGCATATGGCTGGACCCTTTTTGCAATGGCGCAGACGGGCTAAAAAACGATGGTGTGGAAGGTCGCCCAGAGCAATGCCAGTGGTCCAGATTAATTGAAAACCTTCCACCCATCACTTTTTTGGTTTTAGATGTGGGAGAGGCAATCGAGCAGGCTGCCTTTAGCGCGCCTAAAATTGGTCATTTAAGAGCATTGTGGTTGGCTTATGCCGACAATTTCTTGCTGTTGGACGGCACGGCCGTAGGTTTGCAGAGTCTGCTGACTGCTTTTGATAGCTATGCCAATTTAAATTTCTTAAAAATCTACGTTAACAAAACAAAGGTACTTGCCTTCACAGCAAAGAAAATGATAACTAGAGGAAATTGGGAGATGAGCGTCTCTCTTTGGGAAAAGTCACAGACTTGATATATCTGGGCTTTTATTTCACAGGCGCCCCAAACAAGGTGAATACACCTGACTACCTTATATCAAAAATAGGCTCTGTAAGTACTCCCTGCTTCCGCCTATCAAATATTATGTTAGCACAGTTCTACTAAAATTGACCTACAGAACTGAGATCTATCCTGTTTGGGTTCTTCAAATTTTGGAAAGAATGGAAAGCAGAATTTGGAGAAGGGTTCTGGGTATCTCTAATTCTGTGCCTATGGAAGTAATTGTGTTTGATTTGGGCCTGTCCGGTGTAAACGCTTCAGTTAGGTGGAAGATTGTGTCGTTTTATAAATAAATTGTTGGTGCCTTGTCCGAATTCGCTCTTTCCAGAGTGGAATTGGAGAGGTTCCTAATAAAGTAAAGAACGCTTAACTGAAATTTGACTGGTGCTGCATAACAGATAGATTACATAATCAGAAAAGTATGCAGCATTTATCTCATTAACACAAACTCTTGGGGTCTCTTGTTCCACACTGGAGAATGTTCCCTTGCCCAAAATGTAGATGAGATTTTGTCAGGGATGTCTGCCCTCTGTGTAAAGCAGTGCCTGTGGATGTTGCTGTGTGATCCCCTGGCCTATAGTGACATGCACTAGTTGAACGCTTTTAAACGAAGACCCCAGCATAGGTAAACCATATTTATTCCCCTGCATGCCTTTTATGCTTTTCGTTCCGTTGTACCTCAGAGATGCTCATAAGGGATTAGCGGGTCACCCAACTCCCAAGGTATGTTCTTGTCGTACAGGTAAAATTATGGATTCAGTTTGCATAATTCTGTATTCCTGTGTGTATTATTGCCTTATTGCTACATTAAAACCTTTAAGTGGCAAATATTCCAACGGGAGTGCGCCGTCCTGAAGAAGATGGGCATCAACCGTGAAACAGTCTAGATGCTCCGCACCATCGAAACTACTTCCTGTGTATATGTCAGACCTAGTGTATATAGTAGGTCATGACAGTACAGTAGTCGACGTATGGCACCCCTTTTTCTAATTAGGAACTACTATTGCCGTGTCCATATATTTTTGGGGTTTTCTCTACATTGTTAAATGCGGCCATAGCCTCTGACCACCAGCCGGGTGACCCTCTTCAGCCGACTTGAGGTTCAGACAGCTTGGCAACATGAAGTTAGTACTGACTGAATTTTCAGTCTGGTTTCATATTGGCACTTCGTTTCACTATGCACTTTATTCTACAACAATATGCTGCTATTTAGAGATGAGCTCGTAACAAAATTTAAAATTTAATATGTATGTTTTAAACAAATGGAATTTAAATAAAATATTCATGTTTTTCAATTATTGTTTGGTTTATATGGCCTGATCTGTGATTCCGAATTTCGGGGGCCCCCTCTCTCCCCAACCCATTGCCGGTCGCCACTTTAACTTGAATTTTGTTTCCGCTGACACACTTTCTGTTCACTACATTTGTTACTTCCTCTTTGTCAGCGAAGTAGAGGTTTACCCATCTTTTGTTTTGCATGTTCTTGTCGTACAAACATAACTCCTTGCATGGTAACATTAAGGACGCTAGGGAAGGTCAGGGTTTCAAAATTCGGCACACAATGATAGAAGGATTTCAGAAGCACTGGAGCTAGGGTAATACATGACCGGCTGCAGAAATACTGAAGTAATCTTGTACTATTCATTCAGTATCCTTCAGTTTACTGAACCACATATGCAGACAAAAGTTAGTGTGTGGGTCTGTGCGCTGCTACAGCAACCTCAAATTGTAAAATGGTGGATGTTTAGGAATATTTACATTTTTGTACTTTTAAATAATAGGTTCCAGTTAGCAAAACACACCATCCAGTATCCAGAATATTCAGTTTATACAATCATACTCCACAAGTCTGGGCAATAAAATGGACAGCGTGATTCTCAAAACGCGACATTTATTAAAAAAAAATATTCAAATTCACACAATAGTGGGCCCCAGCTTTACTGTGGAAATCACCACAATGTTATAGGCTTAATTACAATTTGTCATTCAAACTACGTTTACCTGCCTGTAAGAATCTTGCTACTGGTTTCCCACAAGCATTGAAAGCAACTTCATATGGATAAAGATATATTTTAAATGATAATAGGCTCTCTAAACATTTCTATTTCTTCTACCTAAGCAATACAATATATTTTAATGATAACATTAGCGCTTTTTGGCCAGCGTATGCATTTGTTGATTAGAACAATTTACAGACACTTACTTTTCTCCAGTAGCTACACAATATGATACCAGAGAAAGTTACTTAAATGAATGACATGTATCAAAATATATATTTTCTACCTTGCTCCACTGTATGAGTCTGAGGTATTTAATGTATTGGCTAAGTGGATTGGCTAAAAGCTTGCATTCGGCTTCTGCAGGTTTGAATTTGAAAAGTAATATTCTCAGGGATTTGTTTACTCTGCTCTGAGCACAAATATGGTGTCTTCTCAGAATGTTTATGTGCAGCTTTCAATTAACATGAGTGTGCAGCATTGACTAAACATGAGTGTACTACTTTCAATCTATATGTGTATGTGTTTGGGAATACAGCTGACTGCAGTTTTAAGTGCACGTATGCATGCCCTGCTTTTAATCTGTTCCTATTGAGTTTTCTGTTCATCTCAACAAGTTTGGGCTGGAGATGTAATCTTCCCCAGTAAAATTTACAATATTAAAACAACGTTTGCCTGTCACATTACGCATAGATATGTTAAGCATTCGAAGATAAGGGACTGCAAGGGGTTAGCACTCTGCGCTATTTTCTAAGAATAGGATGATCTCTGCTAATTTTGGGTTTTCACCAACGTCTCATTTATGGCTAGGCTTCCTCTAGAGACAAGCATGATATCATCTCAGACAAAAAGTGTGTCATGGCCACACAATGAGCCACATGATTCTACACCGGCTTATGCCATGGAGTCTATTTTAAATGGTGCATAAGTTCACAAAAACAGTCTGCATTTAGCTGCACCAATGTTACATTCAGTTTTACGTCTCGTCTCTCAATACAAAACATATTGTGCTTTAATGAATTAACATGTCATTTGGCACTCAATATAAATAGGAGACACCGGGCACAATATTTAAAATTGGACCTGTAACTTTCATATTCCACTTAGCTCCTCTACCCTCTATTCCCCAGGTTTTTACCCTGGACGGTCTATAGAGACAATGCAGAGTTATATTTGGGGTTTGTCCTACTTACTGTTTAAAAGTGCATTCCTGTTTTTTGGGAATCATCAGGTACTCCCTCTGTCTGGAATTACTGCCTCAGCAAGGGCAGCTGGTTGTCTTGAACACAATTTTCAATATGTTCTTCTGCTACAGTCTGCCTGCCTTGTTTCCAAGATCCTTCCAGCTTCACCTCCCCATATTCCATAATAATCATTCTATGAGCAGGAAATTATATATTGTTTAACTCCTCCCAGATCTTGTGGCAGATGTGTTGTTTCTACCAGTCTTATGACCACGAAAGGAGGGGTAAAATCACTCCTACTGAAAAAATACCAATTTCGGTTTTGGGGCCTTACTCTGGATGTGATCATACAGCCAAGGTGTTTCCAGGCACTACAAGGTGGGGTAGGGGACAAGGAGAGAAAAAACAATAACGGTTCTGCTAGGTCTAGTGACATTTGGATTGTGTATGTGCAGAACAGGGAGTGCTACTGGGGGAGGGGCAGGGAGGAGGAAGGATAGGGAGAGGAAAGGGAGAAGTGCAGGGGGAGGGGGCCCCAGGGACTAGGGAAATGCTAAGGGAGCCAAAAGGCGAGTGCAGTGGGCTCAGTGTCTCAGAGGTGGTAAGGGAACCAGAGGACAAGGGCCAGGGGAGGTGCAGGGGTAGACTAGTGCGAGTAGGGTGGACAAGACTCAGTAGGCTAGTCGGGGAAGGGTGCCCGACAGCAAGTACTGGTTGAAGAAGGGATAGGGCGGGGACTGGTCAAGGAGGGGCTGGCCCCCGAAGATTCAGGGACCTGGAACCCATCGCAATGGAAGGGGAAATTAGCAAGGGAGGGGGAGGTGGAAGGAGGAGGAGAAAAGGAAGGTCTTGAGGAGCATCTGGAACTTAAGGAGATCCAGCTCAAGTCTGAGAGGGGGAGGGGGGCCGTTCCAGAGGGAGGCCCCTGCTGAAGAGAGAGATCTACCCCCCACTCTCTGCTTGGAGAGACGACTGACCTGCAGAGGGTTGGAGCTAGAGGACCAAAGAACTGTAGCAGGGAGCTACTTAGGCAGAAAAACCTGGATGTAGTGGGGTCCCAGGCCTCAGAAGCCTTGTGGGCGAGGCAGAGGTTCTTGAATTTGATCAAAACAAGGGGGTGTCTGGGAATCCCTCTACCAGCAGGAACACAGCCCAATGACCTGTTCTTGGGTGAGTAACCCCTGGGAGAGACTTTAGCTCACTGTCCCTTTCACAGAGGCAGTCTTTGGCCTGCCCAGCTAAAGACTAGGGCTTGGTGCCACACCTTGCTCTAGACCGCTGCAGCTTTTCATACAAGTTATTCACAGGCAAAGTAGTTCAAACCCTGGTAGAGCCCCTCTCTGGTGGGCTTAGACATGCATTAGGCTCTGGGACTGAAGACATGCCCTTAGGATGGTCTACCAGAGGCTCTATGGCTGAAGAGTGACGTGCTGCATGAGTCGCTGTAGCTGAAGACAGGCATGCCATAGGGGACTCTGAGGCTGAAGACATGTATGCTGGAGGTATCTCTGCAGCTGAAGAAAAGCATGTAAAGTTCTCTGGAGCTGACCACTTGCATGGTGGGGGGTCTTGAGTAAATGGCAGACATGACATAGGTTCTGTGCTTGAAGACACTTGTGCCAAAGATGACTGCAGAGTTGGGTACCGGAACACAGAACAGTCAAAGGCAGACAGACTGAAGACTCAGAAGTCGACAGACACATTGTTAGCTCAGAAACAGAAGGCACCTCTAGGGCAATAGATTCCTTGGTATCAGTAACCAATGACAGAGCTGTACTTTTCCAGTCCCTTTTAGTGGATGACACAGTCTCTTTCTTTGTGGAAGTCAAAATCAACCAGAGGAATCACCATAGTAACGTTTCTCTTAATCAAGATTTCGTCGATTGTCCACATATCTCTCGTAGTCCCTGATAGTAGCAGATTAACAACCAACAGTTCATGAATCACTTGTAAGTTTTCTGGTTCTGTAGACTGTTGATTGAATACATCAGAGCATGGAATCTGTACTTTCTCTTGACTGTTTGTTGTGACCCAATTTGGTAGAAGGAAGAGTGAACACAGAGTTAGCATCGCGTTCCATATCAGCTAGATCATTTACTTCAGTCTCAGCAGCTGGATCAAGAGCAGAGCCTAAACCTACTGTAGGGCCTGAATTTATGTAGGTCACTCCTGTGGATTGTGTTTGGAAATCAGAGGTTTGTGTGTGGGCTAGTTCAGGGTTCTAGCAAGCTGCTACACGAAAAGTCTTGGGTGAGGGAGTACATAATGTGGGATCTATGCGATTACTGCGACCCACGACGGCCAAAAAAACGCCGACTTTTTTTTTCTTCTTTTTTCCCCAACCCACTTTGCCCCAATGCCCCCATACTTGTATTATATCCCATACCCCCCCGCCCCACATATATATGTGTTGTAAGGGGGGAGGTTTGAAGAAAATAAATCAGAATTTTCGGCAGTCGGAATTCTGGAGGAAACAAAAAATACAGTTGAATAGGTCCAAAGACAATATGCTCAAAAAATACTCCTACTTTTTGTCACCCTCTGCATGCATAAAGAAAGAATCACTCTTCCATACTCTGTTTGTGAAACAAATCTTGTTTTTTTATATATCTAGAATTGTGTAAATCAACCTAAAAATGGACATTTAAGAGATATGACATCAACCGGTGTTTGACCGGAAATACAGACAGCAATATTTACAACACACAGGACCAAACATTTTTTGGCGAAAACAGCCAATTTGTGTGTGTAAGACAAACTCAACCTATATTGTGGTTTGCCACGGAATTCACATATTATAGTATACACATAAAAATCAACATTGTAACATCACATAGAAATATAAAAGACAACAAACAATTTTCTTTGTGTTAGCAGCGTCAATGTACTGCAGTTGGGGGTAGTGTGCAGTGTTTCAGCCGTTTTTAGGTGGGCTTGATGTGCCTCATCTTGTGCACGGCCTTCATCAGGACGGGGATCTGTACAGAATGACGTCTGTGCTGCAGGGGAAGGGAGACTATTGTCAAGGAGGTATATAAGCACATGTTATTTTAAACTGACTAAATCACGTGCTGTGTTGTTTTTGGTAAAGATAAAAAAAAACACACAGCTTACCTATGAGTGAATTAATTCCACAGGCACTGTTTATGGAGATCCAATTGCCTCGCAGGCTGATCTCTATGTAATCCTGTTATGAAGAAACAGAATGGTATATGGGGTTGCTGACTAATTGTGGTGTCCCCCTAATGCTGCCACAGTAAAGCAAAAAAGCACACACGTGGGTGCATGAATGAAAAAGATCTTACCTCACACTGGAGGGTAATATCTCTGTAAATTCAGCCTGTTCTAATTTGTTTCTTATTTTCTTTTTAGGGCCCCGCAGGAAAAACCTAAAGTGAATGAGGGCATCTTATTAGTGCTAAAGAGGGATTCACATTCCCTAAAGAAGTCCAGAGCGGGAGCGGGCTGCGCAGCATTACCTGTACTGCTGCAGTATAAGCAGACCGTCTGCCGCTGGAGCGTGCAAAGTGTCCTCTAACTACTGAGTCACAGAGGAGTCGGCGGGGGCATGGCTGCAAAGCGTTAGTGATGCTGTTGCTAGGTCCCCGTGGCCATTTATATGGCGGCCATCTTAGGTGGGGATCACGAACCGTCAGGTGGAAAAGAGCAATGAAAAATGCTCAGTCCTGGATTGAAAATAAAAACAAATCTATTTGTGTTGTAATCCACGGCTGTACGCATCCGAAAATATAATTTAGGGACTAATGTTTATGAATTGTTGCCATGGCAACCAATCGCGTTGTTCTTAATAGAGAGGGGACCAATTACATTGTGATCCACGCTCTAAGGGATCTCAAGAATTAAGATCCAGAATGTATGTTTCATATGCGAGGCAACATTAGTGTGGGTGGCAACTCCCGGGTGCAAGTAGTTAATCAACAAACTGCCCTGGTCATATAGTTAGTTAAAAGGCTGAAGAGACACATGGGGCGGAACGGAAGGTTCTTGTGTACCTGGTCCACAACATCTTAGGTGTCTAGATTTTGTTGTGAATGTAAATCAATGACAAATAGGGGTGCCTTATTTAACGTGTCAAAGGACATAGTAGCAGTTCATTGTACACACACAGTTTAGACCAACGGGATATGGTTGTATCTCATAAACAAGTGAAGTCAGGGTTGTACAACGTTATACATATAGATCAATATGGCTTTTGCATATATATAGGCCAATGAACATTCAGTACTCAAGAAACCCCCCCCAGACAAATCCAAAACAGGGTTGTAACATCACTATACAAATGGAATGGCTTTATGGTACTGCCATCAATGTACATTCAGTTGTCGTTAACATCGTTCAGTACATTTTTATTTTTAAAAAGACCCAGTTTGTTAGCTTTCACATAGCCGATATACTAGGATAATCTATGCACCGAGTTTAGTGAAAAAAGTTATATATAAGATAACTCAACAGGTGCTTTTAGTTGGTATCACAGGAAAGACTTCCACTCTACTGAAATGTTCAGCCCAGCTTGTACAGTGTTAAGTTTATGGACCCAGCGTGGTTCTAGTTGTGTTAGTGTTTTGTTCAAATCACCACCACGATTTGCTGGTTTCACCTTTTGAAGAACAAACCATCTTAGGTCAGTGTCTCTATGGTTCTTACTGGTGAAGTGTTCTACTAAGGGCTTGTCTGCTACCTTGTTCCTGATGCAGGAACAGTGTTCTGAAATACGCATTTAATGGCACGTATCGTTTTTACCACATAAATGAGATCGCCGGGGCATTGTATTACATATATAACACCCTTTGTGTTACAGTTGGTAAAGTCCTTCATTGTCCATTTTACTTTATCATGTTCAAAAGATTTTTTCTGTAGGATCAGAGGGCATGCCACACAATGGCCACATTTGTGGTGTCCAACTATTGGGCGTAAATCCCATAGTGTGTTAGGTACTTGTGGAGATGGCTCTATGAACGTGTGTACCAGTGCATCCTTTAAATTTGTGTTCTTTTTGAAGGCGAAGCATGGCACATTGTTTAATGTGCCCAGATGTTTTACAAGGTGCCAATTCTTCTTGATGGTTTTCTGAATCAATTGGCCTAGAGGTCCAAAGGTAGTGACACAAACTATCCTCCCCAGGTCTTTCTTGGGTTTGTTTTCCAGACAAATTTCTCTTGGTGTATGTCTGGCCCTCTTTTTAGCTTGGCTGATTGATTTTTGAGGGTAGCCTCTCTCCATTAGTCGTGTAGTCAATCCGTCTGCATGTTGTTGGGTTTATCCAAATCTGTACAATTTCGTCGTGTACGCAGAAACTGCCCATAGGGTAAATTGTACTTTAAACCCATCAGGTGATAACTTTGAAAATGAAATAGACTGTTGCGGTCAGTAGGTTTTCGGAATAGCTCAATCTTGAGCCGATCGCCTGTCTTGTAGATATGGAGATCCAAGAAGTTTATTTGGTGGTGATCCCAATGCATTGTGAACTTGATATGCGTGTTCCTTGAATTAATCCAGCTGTGGACATTTTGTAGTTCAAGAGGTGTGCCTTTCCATACGATGATGATATTTTCAATGAACCGCTTCCACAATGAAATGTTTTTCAGGAAAGGATTTTCTGCTGTGAAAACATTGTTTTTTTCGTAACTAGACATATATAGATTAGCAATGTCCGGCGCAAAAGTGGCCCCCATGCTCACACCGTTGGTTTGCTTGTAGATCTGGTTCTGAAACAAGAAGACATTTTCAGACATCGCCAATCTCGTACACTCAAGAATGAAATTAGTTGGAGTGGAGTTTATGTCTTCCCTGGTGTTCAAAATATCTCGTATGGCCTCTAACCCTTCTTGTTGCGGTATCGATATATATAGCACTTCTACATCCATTGTTGCAAGGAGGCTGTCGGTGGTGAGGGTAATGCCGCCAAGCATATTTATTGTACTAGTAGTATCCTTTATGAAAGATGGTATTTTGATTACAAAAGTTTTAAAAAATGGTCTGTGTAAAGGGATAGTGGTTCAAAAGGGATTCACATGCCGATACTATCGGTCTGCTCGGTGGTTTTTCTGAGTTTTTATGCATCTTTGGAAGAATATAAAAGGCCGGATGCGTGGGTTGGTTTTGTTTAAGAACATCTTTTCCTCATCACATATCCACCCTTATGTTAGGGCATGTTGGGTGAGGCTTGCAATTTCTTCTTGGAGGTCCTTTGTGGGGTTGTGGTCCGGGGTAGATATGCTTCCTGATCACTCAGTAGTCGGAGACACTCTGTGTTGTAGTCAGAGGTGTCCCAGACAACTATCCCACCCCCTTTGTCCGCAGGCTTTATTGTTATTGATCTGTTGGTTTCCAAACTTCTCATAGCGGTCCGTTCTTCTCGGTCTAAGTTGTCCCTATAGAATTTATCCTTTTTAAAGCCAGCCATTATGGTCTTAGTAACCACTTTCTCGAAAGTTATGATCTCACCAGGGGTGGAGCACGGTGGGGGATAAAAATTTTCGCGTTGTCCGATTTCTTCCGTGGTTGTTGTTGTTCGTTCTTTTTACACGAAGGTAAGTATATTTAAAAAAAATGCTTCAATCGTATGTTCCGGAAGAACTTTCGTAGCTCCAACTCGATTTCAAAAGGTCGTGCCCTTTGTGCAGGGACGAAAGACAGCCCCTTTGCGAGGAGTCTTAGTTCTGGTGGTCCCTAGGAGTTGTTTATCGACTCCTAGAGACCACCTCCACGCTTCGCAACGAGGAGGGTGTGATCACCAGAGGCTTAACCGAGGACCAATTGGAGATACTAAATCAGAAGAAAAAAAGAATAATACGAACAGAGTTACATGGCAAGTTCATGCTCGAGTACTTGAGGGCCGGTATAATACCAGAAGGCCTACAAGTACGGAACATCCCCAGGGTTTTTTACGGATAACCCGAAGTTTACTAAAAACTTCAGTGGGGTAGGCAATAAATGCAGCCGTGATTGGCTGATTCTAGTTATTGACACGGCCAAAGAGGAGTGTGACAAGCAAGGCGCAGAATTACTGGACTAGGAAAAAAAGTTTCTCGAAGACAAGTCCATCCAGGACGCCAAGGATAAGTTAGACAAATTGGAAATTGAGATCACCAAGTTTAAAAATCTGACACTGAATAGAAAGGTAGATAAGTTCAAAAAAGACCTGGCCAACTATTCAGAGCAGAGAACTTACCCCTTTTTAAGACCCACTTACTATACAGATCTACAAGCAAGCCAAAACTTTAACCGCAGAAATAGATCAGTAAATTTCGCAAGGACCTCTTCGAGTGGAAGCGGAAGCACATCAAGTCTACCTGTAGCTACTGGACAACATTTACCACAACCTTTTTTTCCCAGGGGCGGCCAAAGAGGAAGACCCAGGAGACTCCCTGCGCCATCGGGACAGCGAATGAGAACACGCCAATGGTATCAGAATCAAGGACCGAACCAGGGATGCCCGTCTTCGTCCTATCCACCCGTGTGATGACTCCACCAGAACTAAGACTCCTCGGAAAGGGGAGGTCTTTCGCCCTGCACAAAGGGCACGACCTTTTGAAATCGAGTTGGAGCTACGAAAATACTTCCGGAACATACGATTGAAGCATTTTTTTAAAAATATACTTACCTTTGTGTAAAGAGAACGAACAACAACAACCACGGAAGAAATCGGACAACGCCACAGGACTTAAAGAAAAATCCAATTTTTATCCCCCACCGTGCTCCACCCCTGGTGAGATCATAACTTTCGAGAAAGTGGTTACTAAGACCATAATGGCTGGCTTTAAAAAGGATAACTTTTATAGGGACAACTTAAACCGAGAAGAACGGGCCGCAATGAGAAGTTTGGAAACCGACAGATCAATAACAATAAAGCCCGTGGACAAAGGGGGTGGGATAGTTGTCTGGGACACCTCTGACTACAACACAGAGTGTCTCCGACTACTGAGTGATCGGGAAGCATATCTACCCCTGGACCACAACCCCACGAAGGACCTCCAAGAAGAAATTTCAAGCCTCACCCAACATTCCCTAACACAAGGGTGGATATGTGATGAGGAAAAGATGTTCTTAAACAAAACCAACCCACGCATCCCGGCCTTTTATATTCTTCCAAAGATGCATAAAAACTCAGAAAAACCACCGGGCAGACCGATAGTATCGGCATGTGAATCCCTTTTGGAACCACTATCCCTTTACACAGACCATTTTTTAAAACCTTTTGTAATCAAAATGCCATCTTACTTAAAGGATACAACTAGTACAATAAATTTACTTGACGGCATTACCCTCACCACCGACAGCCTCCTTGCAACAATGGATGTAGAAGCGCTATATATATCGATACCGCAACAAGAAGGGCTAGAGGCCATACAAGATATTTTAAACACCAGGGAAGACATAAACTCCACTCCAACTAATTTCATTCTTGAGTGTACGAGATTGGCGATGTCTGAAAATTTCTTCTTGTTTCAGAACCAGATCTACAAGCAAACTAAGGGTGTGAGCATGGGGGCCACCTTTGCGCCGGACATTGCTAATCTATGTATGTCTAGTTACGAAAAAAACAATGTTTGCACGGCAGAAAACCTTTCCTGAAAAACATTTGATTGTGGAAGCGGTTCACTGACGATATCATCATCGTATGGAAAGGCACACCTCTTGAACTACAAAATTTCCACAGCTGGATTTACTCAAGGAACACGCATATCAAGTTCACAATGCATTGGGATCACCACCAAATAGACTTCTTGGATCTCCATATCTACAAGACAGGCAATCGACTCAAGACTGAGCGATTCCGAAATCCTACTGACCGCAACAGTCTATTGCATTTTCAAAGTTATCACCCGATGGGTTTAAAGTACAATTTACCCTGTGGGCAGTTTCTGCATACATGAAGAAATTGTACAGATTTGGATAAATTCCAACAACATGCAGACAGATTGACTATTCGACTAATGGAGAGAGGCTACCCTACAAAATCAATCAGCCAAGCTAAAAAGAGGGCCAGACATACACCAAGAGAAATTTGTCTGGAAAACAAACCCAAGAAAGACCTGGGGAGGATAGTTTGTGTCACTACCTTTGGACCTCTAAGCCAATTGATTCAGAAAACCATCAAGAAGAATTGGCACCTTGTAAAACATCTGGGCACATTAAACAATGTGCCATGCTTCGCCTTCAAAAAGAACACAAATTTAAAGGATGCACTTGTACACATGTTCATAGAGCCATCTCCACAAGTACCGAACACACTATGGGATTTACCCCCAATAGTTGGACACCACAAATGTGGCCATTGTGTGGCATGCCCTCTGACCCTATAGAAAAAATCTTTTGAACATGATAAAGTAAAATGGACAATGAAGGACTTTACCAACTGTAACACAAAGGGTGTTATATATGTAATACAATGCCCCTGCGATCTCATTTATGTGGGAAAAACAATACGTGCCATTAAATGCGTATTTCAGAACACCGTTCCTGCATCAGGAACAAGGTAGCAGACAAGCCCTTAGTAGAACACTTCACCAGTAAGAACCATAGAGACACTGACCTAAGATGGTTTGTTCTTCAAAAGGTGAAACCAGCAAAACGTGGTGGTGATTTGAACAAAACACTAACACAACTAGAACAACGCTCGGTCCATAAACTTAACACTGTACAAGCTGGGCTGAACATTTCAGTAGAGTGGAAGTCTTTCCTGTGATACCAACTAAAAGCACCTGTTGAGTTATCTTATATATAACTTTTTTCACTAAACTCGGTACATAGATTATCCTAGTATATCGGCTATGTGAAAGCTAACAAACTGGGTCTTTTTAAAAATAAAAATGTACTGAACGATGTTAACGACAACTGAATGTACATTGATGGCAGTACCATAAAGCCATTCCATTTGTATAGTGATGTTACAACCCTGTTTTGGATTTGTCTGCGGAGTTTCTTGAGTACTGAATGTTCATTGGCCTATATACATGCAAAAGCCATATTGATCTATATGTATAACGTTGTACAACCCTGACTTCACTTGTTTATGAGATACAACCATATCCCGTTGGTCTAAACTGTGTGTGTACAATGAACTGCTACTATGTCCTTTGAAACGTTAAATAAGGCACCCCTGTTTGTCATTGATTTACATTCACAACACAATCTAGACACCTGAGATGTTGTGGACCAGGTACACAAGAATCTTCCGTTCCTCCCCATGTGTCTCTTCAGCCTTTTAACTATATGACCAGGGCAGTTTGTTGATTAACTACTTGCACCCGGGAGTTGGCACCCACACTAATGTTGCCTTGCATATGAAACATACGTTCTGGATCTTAATTCTTGAGATCCCTTAGAGCGTGTATCACAATCCAATTGGTCCAATCTCTTTTAAGAACAACGCGATTGGTTGCCATGGCAACAATTCATAAACATTAGTCCCTAAATTATATTTTCGGATGCGTACAGCCGTGGATTACAACACAAATAGATTTGTTTTTATTTTCAATCCAGGACTGAGCATATATCATTGCTCTTTTCCACCTGACGGCTTGTGATCCCCACCTAAGATGGCCGCCATATAAATGGCCATGGGGACCTAGCAACAGCGTCACTAACGCTTTGCAGCCAGGCCCCCGCCGACTCCTCTGTGACTCAGTAGTTAGAGGACACTTTGCACGCTCCAGCGGCAGACGGTCTGCTTATACTGCAGCAGTACAGGTAATGCTGCGCAGCCCGCTCCCGCTCTGGACTTCTTTAGGGAATGTGAATCCCTCTTTAGCACTAATAAGATGCCCTCATTCACTTTAGGTTTTTCCTGCGGGGCCCTAAAAAGAAAATAAGAAACAAATTCGAACAGGCTGAATTTACAGAGATATTACCCTCCAGTGTGAGGTAAGATCTTTTTCATTCATGCACCCACGTGTGTGCTCTTTTTGCTTTACTGTGACAGCATTAGGGGACACCACAATTAATCAGCAACCCCATATACCTTTCTGTTTCTTCATAACAGGATTACATAGAGATCAGCCCGCGAGGCAATTGGATCTCCATAAACAGTGCCTGTGGCATTAATTCGCCCATAGGTAAGCGGTGTGCTTTTTTGATCTTTACCAAAAACAACACAGCACGTGATTTAGTCAGTTTAAAATAACATGTGCTCATTTACCTCCTTCACAATAGTCTCCCTTCCCCTGCAGCACAGACGTCATTCTGTACAGATCCCCGTCCTGATGAAGGCTGTGCACAAGATGAGGCACATCAAGCCCACCTAAAAACGGCTGAAACACCGTGGTGTAGACGCACTACCCCCAACTGCAGTACATTGACGCTGCTAACACAAAGAAAATTATTTGTTGTCTTTTATATTTCTATGTGATGTTACAATGTTGATTTTTATGTGTATACTATAATATGTGAATTCCGTGGCAAACCACAATATAGGTTGAGTTTGTCTTACACACACAAATTGGCTGTTTTCGCCCAAAAATGTTTGGTCCTGTGTGTTGTAAATATTGCTGTCTGTATTTCCGGTCAAACACCGTTTGATGTCATATCTCTTAAATGTCCATTTTTAGGTTGATTTACACAATTCTAGATATATAAAAAAAACGAGATTTGTTTCACAAACAGAGTATGGAAGAGTGATTCTTTCTTTATGCATGCAGAGGGTGACAAAAAGTAGGAGTATTTTTTGAGCATATTGTCTTTGGACCTATTCAACTGTATTTTTTGTTTCCTAAGCAATCCTCCTGGGTAGAATAGGCTCCACACCAGGAGCCCAATTGTTGAATCTCACGGAATTCTGGAGGTGACATTTTGGTATATTTCCCATAATGTGTCATCAGCTAACTGGAATCCCTGACACACAGGAGGATAACTGTCAGAAATGGTACCCTGGTTAAGAGCTGCACTAGAAAAAACACTCAGTCCCAGTTGATCTTACATACTCACAAATATCAGGGTCTACTAAAGCCTCTGTGCTCAGGGACTGAACAGTGTTCACGTCAACAAGGGACAAGGCCTGAAGTGTATTCATTAAAGACTGTAAGGTTTTATTCTCCTCTTGTAAAGAAACACATTCTTATCTTAACTCCTGAAGCTTAGCTTTAAGCATATCCTGATTAACTACATCACTATCGGCAGGCACAGTGGGAGGCTTGGTAGTATCAGATATGGGCCCGCAATAGCAATCTGGATGTGACCTTCATTGCACATTGTCGTTTACTGCACGCAGGTCTGTGATTTCTTCTTTCTTTTATCATCTTTGTCTCTGTTTCACTTAAGCAACATAGGACTACCTTACATTAGGCACTACACTATGTTCTTGTACAGAAGGGTATGCTACAGACTGAGGGTAGAAAACAGAAATGATGCAAGGAACTCCCCCGCCCCCATTCTTTATGTTTGTATCATTAAACCATTTAATCTGAGGAGAAGTGTAATTGGAAACCTGGGGTTCTCTTGTGTAGTAGGCCTAGCAGTGGGTTATTTTCTGCTGCTAGGGCGTGTGCAAACATAGAATCAGGTTTGGAATAACAGAATGAAATAGGATCTGGCAATGTAGGATGTGCCATCCGGTGGGAAAAATACTCTGCATGTAAATGCCCATTGGTGACAAGGAATTCACTTGTGTCAGAACTGGTGATTTAATTGTTGCAGGTAAAGGTAGGGGAAACATTCTGTACAAACTTGTTAGAGGCTTTGCTGCCTTTCTCTCTTAAAGTTACCATTTTCATACAAACAAATGAGAGTGCACAAGTGAATACTAGGTATCTGAATGCTAAGAATACTTAGGCAGAGTGTGGAAATAGGAGGCTGGTCATTCTGTCATGAGAGGACAAAGGCAGTGGATATGGCAAAGGACATGTACACAAGAACACACAGTCAATAGGTTTGTGTCAAACAACAGGCACTTAGGAATCAAGATACCTGTACACTAAAACCCAGCATGTGCAAGTAGAGTGTGATACGAATACAACTATATGAAAAGGGATATGGGGTAAGCACTTAGAAGCTCCTTATGCGTACAAAGAAAGTCAGCAAGCTTCTAACCCACAATTGCTGTTACCGTCACTGTCAGCGCTAAACCCCCATGCAGGACAAGCAATGACAGGATCTGGGAGTGAATACCCTTAATGGTATTGTATGAGGTAACTTAAAGACACTACTCACGAGGACAAGAAACACCACAGGAATGTCAGCAAAACCCACAAATCCCGCTGATCAAACAGAGATTAGAAAGCTATAACAGCAAACAGATGATAACGTAATACATAAGACTCCTGACGAGGGACAAGAAGGAATAGTTCTTACAGAATAGTGAGGAACACATAGGAGCTGGATACAACAGCACACTACACTTGTAATCAATAGGGAAGAAAGAGAGAAGTGCAAGGGAAACGTAGGAACAGGCTCCAAGAGAAAGTAAATGAACAGGAGCAGGAGCAGGGAAAACTAAATTACAAGCGCAAAACGTGCCCCCTGCCCATCCAGAGAAGGAAGGAAATTGGTACAAAATAGTACAGCTTTAAATGATGGGGTGTCTAAAGGATTAAGGTTACACTGCAGAATATGGCTAGGTCAAAGGAATAAAGAACAGACACGAACTGGGCTGCACAGAAAAAGGAAAGCACTGGAAAGTGCTGATGCAAAACAGAGGAAGAGGGAAAGGAATCTAGGAAGCAGGAAATACTGGTAAACCCACTAAATTTGAAATCCAGGAACAAGAAATAAGAAACTAGGAGCTAAACACTATGTGTAAGAACCAGGAACAAGGGACCGTTCACAAAAGGTAACACTGCAACAATGATCAGCACTGGACTGAAGCATGCTGAAGCTTTTAAAGCTGGCTAACGATCAGATGGCTCAGCTGTGATGCTTGCTAGCACTTGCAGCCACTGGTGTTCCATATACTCCACCCAACCTTGTCCTGCAAGGGTAGAGATGAATCAGTGAGCAGGGAATACTGGGAAGTGTAGTATTTGGACTAAAAATGCATACTGGCTGTCAAAAGCTCAAAATAGATCTGGAAGGTAAGTGAAATGGAAAATATGGCTTTTGAGCTCCCAATTCTGCACATTACTGTGTTATAGGGGTCAGACGGTAAGTCCAATATGAAACAGTTCCGAAATCATGCCACCAAGTGGCGGGAATGAGAGGAAAGGGAGCGAATAGTGACAGAAGGAGGCTGAAGAGAGGAAGCCAGAAGTTGCAGATGGCGAAGAGTAAGGATGAGGAAGAGAGTAAAGAGTTGTTGAAGATCAAAAAGTGGATGAGAAGGCATGGAGCGAGGGGGAGAAGAGTAGGACACCAGAAGGGGTGAGGAGGCAGGAGGGAGTATTAAATGAATAGAGGAAGAGGAAAGAAATATAAAAGAGATTGGATTTGTCAGTAACAAAGGATACAAATAGTGTGCTCTTGAGGAGGTCATAAGAGACATCAGGGGAGAGGATGTGGACAGTTCAAATAAAGGGGGTTGAGAGAAACATTTGGAGGTCTATGTTTGCATTAGTAGGAAGTAGGGCTGGGCGATATATAGAGTTTTGGAGATATATCGATATATTTCCAATATCGAAATAGGATGAAACAATATCGTTAACATTGAGATATATACATATATATACATTATTACCTATATATCACAATTTTGTATTTATTTTTTGATATTTACACGGCTGCGTGTATTCTCAAACAGGAAAAAGAACCCTGTATTTTCACTTTATTTTGATCAATGTCTTATAAATAAAGGTGTTAATGACATCTCGCATGTAGTTGTTGGCTTACAACTGAGCACTTAACCCACATAAACAATATTGAGATATATATTGCATATCGAACTTTGGTCAATATCGCCCAGCACTAGTAGGAAGCGATGACACCTCTTGGGAAAGGACCCCCCCGGAATAAGGGTTTCAAGAACTAAGAGGCTTGTTGCTTAAACCTAAGGAGAGGCCATCTTGAATTTGGAACACAGAGTCTGTTTTACATAAGAGAAACCATTCTGTTGCTTACCCTTCGTAGGTATTGAGAGAAAGTTCTAGGATCTGGCAAATATTTATGGGGCATTTTATTTGTGTTGGGATTAGCACTGTAACTACCCGGAATACACTTTACTCAATTTCCCTCTTTTGTGCCTGTTTCGTGTTGACCCCACTCACATTTGTGATAATAAAAGGAATCACGGCGTCTGGAAGCCCTTTCTAGACCTGCATTATGTGCATCTTGCAGAGAATATCATGTGCATTTACACATTTTCATTCATTTATCTCACAGGGATTATTAGCTCAGGTGTGCTTGGTGATCATATTCCCAGTTCAGCACTCATATGTTCGGCCTCACGTCTGCTGTAGGATTTCTAAGCGAATGTAGTCCCCAATGGTGCACCTCATGGTCTCTTTTGGCAGTAACAACCCCATGGACTGACTGTGCATGCTTTCCGATTGATTTGACCCTTGTTGCCTCAAGGTCAAATATATGCAACTGCCCTATGATTGTGGACGGCTGACGGCCTGATTAGGATAGAAGGCAAGGATAAACATTCCATTCCCGTGGAAAAGAATTGCTTGAATGGCTAAGGATTACTTGTTTCCAGATTGGGGGGTCATACACCATATTACATTGGTGTTTTAAATTGGCCTCATACGTTTCTAGAGTACAACGTGTCCTGTCTCATTGTTGTCCCAGACCCACCACCTAAATTGTCTCACCGTTAACAGACAGCATGTCCCTCTCCTTGTGGCTGAAGTTGAACACTCTAATGCAGAAAGTGTATCAGTTAACCCACTTCCACGTGCGATGGTGAAAAAAGATAACCTGGGATTAGGTTGAGAGAGGCAATCCTTCAGCATTCAGTGGGAAGTCTGCGAAGTGCTCCTTATGAGAAGTGGCGGCTTTACCAGATAGCCCTTATTCCTTTCTTAGGGAGCGTTTCCTTCATCATGCCGTGCATGGGGATATACTACACCTGCCTATATTTGATATAACCCAGGAAGGGGTACGGTCTGCCTTTCATTTTGGGTGCAGGTGCAATGGAGCTGTGTACATCTTCCCTGGACGTTGGCATCATCCACATAGCATTATGGCTTTTAGGGCTGTCGGATCAACAGGTAGACCAGCTGTGTGGGCACCTTTTATACTCTCACAGATGTGAATTAAAGCATTGCATAACGGCATACCTATTCGAGAAATAGATAGTTCTGACAATGGACCATTTTGCAATTTGGTGAATTTTGCATATACAAGCAAATGGAAGAGACAGGTTTTTTTTTGATTGAGGGCATGTTATAAAAGATAATTGGTTGTGTTAATAGCTGTCGGCCTGTCCATCTTGCTTTAAGCACAAAGTAGTGAAGTTGTTCTCCCAGAGTCTGAGAAAGTCCATGATCTTGATGTCCTTCTATTGGTTGGATCAGACTTGCCTCTCTGGTGTACAGGAACTGTCCTATGAACATCATATTGCCCTGCTTCATTAGAAGAGTCGCTGAATACAGATACGTGGCTAGGCATTCCCTCAGCTTTTCTTTTCATCCATGAACTTAATATCTATGAGAAGTCATTACTGAATTAGTACAGATTGCAGGAAAGCATTGCTATATGATTCTATGTTCTTTAATCCATTTTTAACCCAGTAAAAAGAACATAATGTAATATAAAATCAACCAGCATTATGTAAAGAAAAAAGATCTTCCAATTTGCAGAGAAGTATAATTACAGACTCCATCAAATGGTTACATAAAGAAAATATGAAGGAGAATAAGGGAGAAAAAGGGGGGTACTGAGTCAGAAGAAAAGGGAAAACATGAGGGATGGAGGAAAGGTAAGAGACAGTCAGAGGAGCCACTTCAAAACATGATAAATATTCAGCAATATTATCCTGAATGCGTAGACATAATAATGCCCTCGGCACCCCCACCTTGGAAGTCAAACTACTGCAAGCGGGCTACATCCCTCAAACTGTAACACTAGGGATGCATAGGATAGGATAAAGGGAATGAGACACAAAAACATATCACCAAGTTCAAGTGTGGCTCGGGGGACAGGTGTGTCCCCAGACCCAACTTTCTGATCTGTCTCAACCTTTGGGGGGGGTGGCTCTTGTTGCATCTTGCTCTTCAAACATAAATCTCTTCCCTCTATAAGGAACTTAATGTTTCTCCAGATACCACACTGAGGCGTGCACTATCCAATCCGTTAAGGACCTTTAAGGACCTACTGATCTCTAACGTGCTATGCTGCTTACATCCAAGAAAAGGTAAACACTTTTCCCCTCATCAGTAGGGTTTTGAATTTCAACATGTTCTTTAACAGCTCCTCTGTGGCAATTGAGTCCTGTAGAACCAACACCACTGTACGTCCGCCCTTCGCAGCAGGTTCCACTCAGGTTCTCGATGGGAGTTGATAGGCTTTCTAGGTAAGAAATACTTCACCATTGTCTTGAGTTTCCTCTGTTAAGTCCAGAAAGGATAGCATAGTAGTACATAGGTCAGAGGAGTCTTGCCTATCCCAAGTATGAGCCTCAGATGCAAGCTGCTTCTCCAATTGTACCCACGGATGTAACCCCCTCGATGTGTGTTCTGTATCGGTCATAAACCCCTCCCGGGTTGCCAGCTTTGATTCCATGGGAGTGACTGAAAGTTTCACTTTCTCCACAGTTTTTTGGGAGAGCCAAGGTAGCCACCATGACATCACGGAAATCTCTCACAGCATAGCTCCACCTAAATAGTGCTAATGTCAATGCTGTAGAAACAGTGAAGAAGGATCCAGCAGACGCTGCATGCTGTTATCTTTAGTAGGGCAGCAGGTACAGAATTGCCTGTCTTTCAATAACTATCACTCACTTGTCATCTGTTCATTGATGTTGGCTCCATTCTGTGTTAAGTAATTGATTTGTTCCAAAGGAACAACAATATGTGAGCATTTCTCAGTAGTTCTGAAGAGTTTGTCTTTTGGTACCTGCCAATCGCTCCTATAAGTTTATTGACAATTATCACAATTCCCTGTCACACTAAGTTGATCCATTGAACAGGAACACAGTTGTCTCTGCATCTCCTATTGGTCAGTACTGGTGCATCGCTGAGTAGTGCAATTGCATTATGTGCACCGGTTATTCTAGACACAATAGACTGCCTGAAATTACAATTGGATTTAAAATGTAAATGTACTTACTGTGCTGGATTATCCAGTTACTATTTTGTGTCACTATCAATGAACAGTTTCCCTTTTCACAGCCAAATGTCTTCTCAAGAATCGCAAGAAAAAGCATTTAGCAACCTGGGTGTTGCACAGATCATGTGTCACAATGGTACGATTACACCACAGAAATAAGATGTTTTTAATTATTTAAAAAGGGCTCGTCAGTAAAAGATAGATTTGGAAGCAAAATGTGCATGTATGCAGAATGTTGTGAGCTGAGTTGCATGCTGTGCAGACTAATTTATGTTTCTTTGTTTTTATTGTTTGTACATTCGATCACCATGATCTTTATACTATACATAAGAAAAATACATTACTAACAAAATTGCACTCCCAACATTTTCATTATTTCATTATCTCACCCTCTTCATTAATGTATACCATAAACCACTTAATACATCAGAATTCATCACGTCCTACTTCCCCATGAATTGACATCTCAGCCAAACCAGCACTGTGCAGTTTGTATTAGATGTTTAATAGTTTCCACAGTATCCTTAGCCTTACAAACTCTACAGATCTCTTACTGACAAGTGCAGACAAGATTTTACATTTTAGTAGTAGGTAATCACGTCTTACAATCGGGCAAGGTCATTGTGTAACATGTTTAGGGATCATCCCCAATTGGGCCACACACATTTGGTAACTCCAAGCTTGAGATTTGGTTCTTAAATCAGTTATGTTTTGTTTGTTGTCAAGGTCAAGTTATTTAGACCTCAGCAGGCCTTTTACTGAGTCAAGAGTATTCATATATATTCGCTGGATGCAAGGTCAAAGGTGTATTATTTATGGTGCAGTATATACCCGGAGTAGGAGAAAACATGTTATAGTACGAAGGTGTGAATAGTTCAGTAGTATGATTTCTCAGTGTATCATTGAGGGCATACTTATACTTAGTATACGAAGAAGGAAGTTGCTGCAACACTCTAGCTCTCATCGCTCTCAGCTGTATCTCAGCTCTCATGTATTCCACACTGCGGGGCCTATCGAGCAGTATTTTATAGACATTTCCCTTCTAGTCTGTTGCGGGCCTACAAGTGATTTGATGTCCACATCTCACAGCCATATCGAATGACTGCAGTTCATTTAACATTGTACATTTTGATAAGTGTCCGCAGGCTGTAACCTCCATATTATCCGAGTTGAATTTTTAACACTGTCCGTAATTGCATACATTTACTTTTTAATGATTGATAGTGAGGTTTCCAAGTTAATAAATGATCACTAATGATTTCAAGCTATGAATACTGGGTAACGTTTTAACATTATAATACCTGTTTGATCATATGCTATATCGCTTAATTGAGAAATCCTCCAATTCTTTAAGAGTGCATTTATTCACAGTGTTTTGAAAAGCATTACATGCTGCGTAGACTTATTTATTTTTCTGTAATCAACAATGCATGTCTCGTTTTTTATGTCTGGCAAATAGCAGGAGGATCTCTGCGAATTTGATGGCAAAAGTGTCAGGTGGTGTTCAGTACTGTCATATGATTTTAATTCTTATTAAATTATGCAATTAGTTGGCTATCAGAAGGTAAAACCTGGCCTAAGGTGTGAGGACCGAGGCACAATATGGCAAAACCTGGCAAATAATGTAAATACCTGGCCAATTACACAAATTGCTGGCAATGGTGTGAATAACTGGCCATAATGATGCCAATATCTTGCAAATTAAGGGAGTTATGTAGTATATGTTGGTAATACCTAGAAAATAGTGTACTGGTGCATATGATGACAATAGGTAGCACATGTAGAGTCAGTCTGAGTTTATGGCGCCAAAACATATACATACTTTAATTAAACACCCCAATGTTTAAGATAACCAATTACAAAAACAGTAGCAAAAACCCACCTCTTTGGAAAGAGCACAGATTATTATGTTAATGTGATTTTTACCACGCACCGCTGCTATATTCATGGTCTCCAGGCGGATCTGAAAAGAAAGAGGGGGTGGATTTGTTAATTGGAGGAGAGGGAGAGTGTAAGAGTGCTTTTGCTGTTCTCTTGGTAGTTTCACTTTGGAAAAAAAGGTCACTGTGTGTTGGGTTTGCTTCTAGGTGGTATGGGTTGGTAGGCGTTCACGTACAGAAAGTGCAGAACATAAAGATGAAAACACTATCTGTAATGTAGCAGGGAAGAAGAGCAACATATTGCAATTATGTCACTTTTTCAAAGAGTATGTCTTTTTGAGAAGAAGGTGCAAAAGGGTGGCTGATCAGTCTCCAGGGTCCCATGGTAGTAGACTGTTGGGGCTGGACCACCTTAATCTTTTCTTGGTAGTTCGAAAGTGTCGCACCGCGTTCAAATGCTGCAAGTTGTGTTGAGTCAGTGTCAAGTCCAGTTCGATGCAATGCTCCATGCAGTTCCCTGCAGCACCAGAATGGGGCAGTTCGAAGTGTCCCCCTGGTTAGATGAGCCAGATCAATACAATGGTTACTGCAGAGTCGATGGGTCGGGTGAAACGATGCATCCAGCAGTGTGAGTCGAGGTCTGCGTCAGTTTGATGTGAAAATTATAGCGGTTTGAGGTGGTGTTTGCCGACATGGTGGTTTGAAGACTTCCACAGCTGGGAGCTTCTTGTTTGACATGGGAAGTTAAAGTGCTCTACTGGTACGATTCAGTGGAGAACAGGTGCAATGCAGTATCTGCGATGCAGAAACACAGAGGTTCAGAGAGAGTGCTAAAGCTAGCATCATGGGTCCCGAATGGTTCAAAGCCATTCAAACATGGTATAATCTGGCTTGAGGACTGTTCAAAGCTGCCGAGCACAATCATTCAGCTGCTTCGGCTTCTCTGGTAAAATCCTGTTCCTCTTTACTCCCAGTCCAGGGAGGATAGGTACCGGTGCAGCTGCAGGTCTTGATCCAACAGCAGTCAGCAGTCACCCTCAAAGTTCACTGGGGATGGTTAGTGGACAGAGCTTGCCTCTGCCTTGGAACACCTGCCTTCACCTCACAACTGGGAGACTTTGGAAAGGACAGCTCTATCAACAGCATCCAAATGAATTCTGGTCTTGATTCTCCAAAAGGAATCAAAGAAGGAGCATGTAAAAGGTCACAGCGGATTAGATAAAAGCAAACCTGCTTTAAGGGGTACAATCCTTGTAAAGGTGACAAGCAACCTTTACCTTCTTCCATCATACCCAAAGTGCTCTGCACTGCAGGAAGTGGAGGAGACAGAAAGAAAAGAGAAGCCCACAGAAAAACAAGATAGAGGAACCATTTCTGCATTCTGTTCTGCTCTGTCTGACTATTCTAACTCCACCCCCTTGGAAAGCATGCAGTTTCAAAGGCCTCATGGTAGGCAAAACTCTGGTGTGAGGCTGGCCCCTTTGTTATGGGTGTGCCTCTTTAAGCATGGTTCCCAGGAGCTCTCATGCTAAGCATGTCCTGGCCTAGAAAGAGATTTTAAATGAACACAGACAGTTCTCAGTCTCACTGCGCTGAACAGTGCAATAGTGACAGGTGTTCCAAGTAATTCAAAGAAGGAGGGATTTCTCATGAGTCCAATGAGTTTAATAACGAAGTAGCCTGACACGTGTTTCGAATCATCACCGACTCTTCATCTGAGGCTGAAAGTTTCAAGAGCTAGCCTAATGCACTCTCTCACTGCTTCGCAATTGCGGAACTCTGTGCAATGCCCTGGGCTTACTTTCTTTTCATTCAGTTCAGCAGCATTGCACAGAGTTTCCATACTAGTTGTAGGGCCAGTGCAACCAATGCAGAGAGTAAGAGTTAATATTCAGCACCTGTGAGAGACTGCCGAGAAATCAAATGGGCAAAGGTGCATGCGATAGAGAGGCATAACTGCACATGGGATTGGGTCTGGTAAATGGGTGTCACTGCATTAGTCTGTGCATAGTCATGCATTGGCCTGAATTTGTGTGTCTGTGTGTGAGGGGGTAAGAATTAAATTACTTTGACAGGCCCAGCAACGCAGCCCTGTGAAGGGGGGCCTCCCCCCAACTGTCTACGGGTGCCTGGGACCAGGCAGACCCCCTCCCACCGCTCCTTACAGCCAGTGACGGCGGCCTCTGAAGAGGAAGCGGGACGTCTTGAAGTAGTCCAGCAGCAGAGCCATGGCAACAATCCTGTTATGTGGTCCTGTGAAAGGCACAACACCAGCTGCTTGACACAGCAATATAGATGCAGCACCAAAGGGGTGTTACGTCCTTCACAACACCAGCAGACTGCAGCAGATTCTGTCTTCTGGAATCTGCAGCCAAAAGGAAGCCACCATTAGCCCACACAGGATTTTTAATTAATAAATAAAGGCCCCATGAATGCTTTAACCCTAGCCCACCAGGGATGATATTAATATTGTTATTTTGAAAAGGCATGCAGGTCTTCACCGTTCCAGCGTTCCAGGACCCCAGCAGGGTCCATGTTGTAAACGGGGTGGGGCTAACAAGCCCTTTTAAGCCCTCCCTGTGGCCTTCCCCTGTCACCCCCCTTGGAAGCAGGTAAGTGATTGGACACGGTAAGTAGCCAATCATGGGTGAGGGTGGGGTATTTTATGGAGGTGTGTGTGAGTGTGTAGGGTTGGCTTAGTTGTGTGAGTACAGGAGGCGGTGGAGGACATCCAAGAAACCAGTAGGGGAGAGAGCCATTGGATTATAGAGGCTATTGTTAAGGAGGGGGTATGTGGAGTGTTTGTGTGTGAGAGAGGGTGAGTATTAGAGGTAGAGTAGGAGTAGTGGCGGACTGAAGTAGTGGTAGAGGTGGTGGTAGTAACTCGAAGTAAGTAAAGTAGGTGGTCGGAGTAGCAAGTCAAGGAGATAGTAGTGGGTAGTAGAGGGGTGTGCAGAGCACCATATCCCTGGGTGCTCCTGGGGTCTAACCAGGGCCAAGCGAGAGAGGTGAGCAGGGCATAATATTCCTGGAGGTCCAGTGAGAGAAAGACAGTGGTAATAGAGAGATAGTGATAGAAGCGGAATAGGAACAGTAGTAAAGCGGGAAGAGCAACAGTGAGTGGGAGAGAAGGAGTGGCTATTGGCATTAAGTAAGATAAAAATTATAACAAGGGGAATAGCAAGAGGTGGGGACGAACAGTAAGAGGGAAAAGGAAACAAAAGAGGTAGAGGGACAGTTGGAGGTTCAAGTGGGAGTAAGAAAAAGATTGGGAAAGGAAGTAAGATCGAAGGGTGGAGGTGGAAAGGCAGAGTGAGAGATTGGAGGGACAGTAATGTGGTGGCGCAAGAGCTTAAGAGATGAATATAGAGAATGGTCAGGTACGAGAGGGTGTAAAAGGTGTGAGCGTGACGCTGCTCGAAAGAAGGCCCCATTCCCTATTCCCTGAGTTCTAACCAATGACAGGAGAGGGAAAGTTAGAAGTTCCCCAGGGAGTCAGGTTGCCATCCTCTCAGGGCAAACACCTAAAGTGTAGAGAAGAAGAAAGGTGGGACCCAGGCCCGGGGAAGTCGACAGAGGAAAGGGCTAGCCCTAGCACCAATATTCCCATCCCATTAGGCCCTGAAGAACCAGAAGAGAAAAACAGCCATTCTGACAATGAAGTTCAATAAACACCATTGCACTTTTTGAAAGAGTCAGCGTGCTTATTTGTGGCGGGCTACCCGATCAAACTACACAGAGACGGTATGTGTCATAGGACTGTAAGTGCACAACTATTGTGTTTCTTGGGAATATTTCCATATGTGTGTTTGTAAAATGTGTATAGCTCCTTACATCTGTGTATGCTTTAAGATCATTGACAAATATTTAATGCATGTGCTGGGCAATTAGACAAGATATTTTAAAGCTTCACTTGGCACAGACTTGAGATCAGTGGGCTGCAATACCATGGTGAGTGTTCAAATACATTGGAGAAAATAATTAGGATATGGTCTGAAGGCAAATTATACTGAATGTTTAAAAAGAGCTAATAGTTACAAAAGAACTCAAGCAGGAATTTCTACGTAACAGCACTTCATTCGGTGCTGGCTCCTGTCCGAATGAGGGGGCTGCAAAGTAAGCAGAATAGTGCCTGTGGAAGGTCTTATCTCCCTAAGGAATGTAATTTATATTTCATGGCAGCATTGGGGTCCATTAATGCATTGCAATACAATGTGCTGGGCATCACATTCTCACAAGCTGCACCTTGTGTTACATACACAGCACGTTAAATCTCAAGACAGCGGCCATTTTGGGAGCGAAGGCTTTTAATTTGCAGCAGCTGGATATAAAGTTAAAGCTTTGAACCTGTGGGATGCCCATTTTCAACAGTGCCTATTCCAACATAGTGACGGCTCAAGCCATTAGCCGATATTTAGAATTTACCGGCATTTTACCCATACTTGATTTTACCTATACTTGATTTGTAAAAAGACCTTTAATGCATGTGTTGGACTTAAGGATAAGATATTTTAAAGGTTGAATTGGTAAGGACTTAAGATTTGTAGGCTGCAATTCAACAGCTAGGCTTTGACTATATTGGAGAAAAAAACTGGGTTATGATTTGAAGGCAAATTATACTGAATGTTTAAATAATAGCTAATAGCTAGAATAGAACACAGCACATTGACTAGAAAGGGACGTCTACAGGTTTATTTAAGTTGTTTGTATTGTATAGTTGTACATGTTGCATTGCATGCCCTTTAAAAGTGCTTCTCTGCGGGCCACAGTAGCGCATAGGATATGGGAGGATTCCTCGGGTAACCTGCTTTCTGATGATGTGTAGGAATACTGCTGTGTGCAAATCAAGAGAGTGGCCCTCAACAGTATTTACAAACTGATTCATTTTAAATTCCTGCCTCAATTTTATTACACCCGAGTCGTACTAGGTAGGTTTGTCTTGGAGTCCTCGGAGGAATGTTTGAGAGGGCGCGTACTCTCCAGTGACCTTATTGCATTTGGCCGAGAAGAGCCCACAAGTGTTTTGAGTTCTGGTCGAGAGTTGTTTGATATTCAGAGTGATATTGCGGGGGAACGGAAATCTCTCTGCCCGTTGGTTGCACTACTGGGATACACCAAGGACTTATCTAGTCATGTAAGATGTTTGGCAGGGCTGTTATTATTATTAGCGAAGAGGATGGTAGCTCTGGTCTGGGGTCGAGGCAGGCCTCCAACACTAGTACAATGGAAAGCGGATACCCTCTACTGTTATGACATCGAAACGGAGTATTGCACCACCATGCATCCCAGTGCCAGGCCCCTTAATATTTGGGACCCATTTACATCATACCTGCCGAACAGGGCACGGAAGGAATCTGAAATGTCAGATGTAATGTCTATGACCTGAATGTAGTAATCCCGGTCAATGTATAAGATTGAATAATGTTTGGATTCCTCTCATGAGTGCAATGCTGTCATGTTCTGTTTTTGTGAAACTAGTAAAGAGAATACAAAAAAAAGTGCTTCTGTGCATTGTGGGTGGTGTCATGGTGCGATTGCCAATGGGTTATTTCATCTGGAGCTTGAAAGAGGGAGAATGGGTGGCATGAGTGAACCATACCCTACCAGGAAGAATTGGCATTTGGGCCAGTGGACCTTTTGGATGCAAAATGTATTACACCTAATCCTATTTTGAATTTGGATATTCAATCCAAATAGGGAACTTGCGATCTAAAAGCTCTTTCTGCGGGTTGACTATATCCTTCCTTTCCAGACGAGCAAGGAATCTTGTGCACTCATCCCATTTTTCCTTTGGTGTTTCTGGATGATCATTTGAACTGCACGATTGTTTTATTTGACAATTAGCAGAAGCTTATCTTTTTAAGCTTTATACAGATCCTACTAGATAATGATTGAACATGGAATCTGCTTAAAATTGATGTGTTTGACCAATAGAGTGTACTATTTAAAGTGCCCTAAATACTTAGCTATCCGGGTACTGTGACAAAATATATGACTGACTCTTGGGGTTAGTGGGGTGGCTATGTGGGCAGGCTGCCTCCCACATCTAACAGCTGATGGACCTGACGGCTCTATTGAGAGGATTCCTTGGTCACCCGTACCTAGACCCCACCGTAGAGCAGGGAACGGTCACAGGCAACTTTGCCAGAACACTGGCCCTCCAAAGCCCATCAAATGTTTACTTTGCCTAAGGAAAGTTACTGATCCACTCAGAACGAACAAAACTGGTTTCTCCCGGGAAAAATGTCATTTAATAGACCATAAAAAACGACATTGTCCCTTTAAGAAATCAGGCCTCGAGCAGCAACAGAACAACCAAAGCTTACGTTATAGAGTAGATCGCTGTCATGGGTACAAATCCGCTCACAGATCAGTTGCTTGTAAAAATTCCCTTCCCAAATTTGCCTCAGCCTGAAATCTCCCACTTGGATGGCAGAGTAAGTTAACATAGGAATGATAATTCAGACACTGCTTCTTTCTCGAGTTTACCAAACAAAGGGGGAGCAGGAGAAGAACATCTGCTTAATCTTTGCTTACCACTAGTTCCCATGGCTTCGAAGCATGAGAAAACACACCAGAGATTCAGCAGGGTTGTGCAGAACACATGAAAGGGACTGACACATCAATGATGGTGGAGCAGCCCTATAAAGGGTTGGTCCACCCACATAGTCTCTCCGTGCTTGGTCCGCCCCCACCGTCTCTCAGTAAGCCCAGATGCGGTTATTACCACCAGCCAAATCCCAGTCCCCAACCAATTCTCATTCACAACTGCAGACCCATTAAGGGAGCCAAGCCAAGCCTGAGTTATTAATGGGCTATTTAAGTTGTGTCTCAGACACAGTGGGGGTTTGGAGTAGGAGCTGGCAGTGAACGTTTGGAGGTGGTTGATTGATATTGATATTTTATTTCTATCACGCTCATACACAATTCTTTTAGAGCGCGACAAGGCAAGGGAAGGGGAACAGGGGAGAAACAAAAACAACTATCTTACTAGGCCCATTGACACTGAGAACGTGCAAGTGCATGGTAGAGGGGGAGAGGGAGAAGTGCATGGAAGGGGGAACAAAAGGAGAGTGCGGAGAAAGGTGGAAAAAAAACCCATAAATAATACATTGATACATAAAAAGGCAACAAACAGAGGGTGTGCAGCCAGCAAGTGGCAAGTGCTGGGTTTAAGGCAGCAGACTGGGTAGGTCTGATAAGTGCAGGAAGAAAAAAAGGGGTGGGGGCTGTATGGGTACAGATACAGACCCCAGTGCAAGGGGTGGCCCGGAGGCAGTGCGTGCGGGTTTCAAGAGGAGCAGGTACCTGGGCCCGGAGGAAAGAGGGTGGCCAGGTGCATGGTGCCGAGTGAGAGTAGAATCAGCAGGGGAGAGGAGGCGCAAAGGCAGAATCAAAGAGGAAGGTCTTAAGGTGCTTCCGGAACCAGAGATGGTTCTCCTCAAGTTTAAAAATGTTGGACATATGAAGGAGCGGAGAGAGTAAAAGGAGCTTCTAGAGACTTGGCAGATGAGGTTGAAGACCAGGAGGAAGAAGGAGGTGGTAGGAGTTAAGCAGGATGTTTGAAAATATCAGTCCATTATTCAGCCTTCGGGCCATCAAAGCAAATCCTAGCATTACATTTCTTAAGAATTATTACAATAATTGAAAGAGAAAACAAAACAAAGGAGAAAACTGCACCCTCCTTCAGTGGCAAAAAACAAATCTCTATCTCGGGAGGATAGCTCAGAGGCAATGTGCTCGCCTTGGAAGCAAGACGACACAGAGCACCACAGGTTCGATTCCCAGGTCCGCGCTTAGAAACCTCTGCATATTAAGCTATAACCTAAGGGTATTATAAATAACCTATCATATCATATCAAAGATTCGGTACCACCAACCCCAAGCCCCTTTTAACTCCCAAGCCGCCGGGGCCCAAAGGGGTAAGGTTCACCCCAGTAAGAGATCTATAGCTAGTGGAATCACAAGGGAGGGCGACAAGACCAGAGTTGGGGTAAGGGACCGGCTACAATCCTGCTTCTTCGGGTCCGCCCATGCCAATTGCATTTCCTCAAGGCATCCCTTGCAATATGATCATCCCTAAAGACCAATTTGACGAATCGGCGGGCATTTCATTAGTCAATCTAGTGCACTCAACCGAAGTGTCCTTATCACAGAAGCACCGTCCCTTACAGAGTGCAACCAATTAAGGCATTAATTCAGAAGGGCATCCCTTGGTTCTCTTCTGTCAAGAGGCAATTTTGGTACCCCACGTAGAAACACAGTGGCTCTTCTAAGCCCTTCATGGACGCTATGCCTGAGCACAGACGTCCCAGGGCAAAGTGTTGTGCTTCGGTAGCCCTCCCAGCTGGACGCTTGATGCCTGGGTTCCTCGGGGCATGGTTCTCCAAAGGTGAGGGCTAAAACCCCGGAATCGGGGCTTTTGGGTTCTCTGCGGGTACATTTGGATTTGGAGATTTGTCAGTCTCTGGATGCCTCTTCATGGTTGGAACATTCGGGGCACCAGAAGCAAAAGGAGGACGAGGACACAGGGGATACGACCCTGCGTAAGCAGTTGGACCTAAGCCTGTCCCCTGAAAGACCCCCCTCCAACCCTCCACGCCCCTCCCTCCCCCTAGGCCTCTGTTACGCCCTTAATCAAAGCCAATGGTAATTTTTTTTATGTCAGTTCAGAAAGCACACAGTCACAGGAGCAGCCCGGGGTAGTCTTTAGTTCTGTGGGTGATGAGGCTAGCAGGGACCAATTCCCTTGGGTAGGGGGCTTGGATACCCAAAGTGGAATTAAGCGTAGAAAGCAGCTAGCCCCCGAGAGTGCAGCTGACATAGACTTGCTCCAAGTGCAGAGTAGACTGAGAGGCTGCTTTCCCTCACAAGATCATTCCGAACCCAGGTCCATTGGATCCACTGCCAGGGGGATGGAAGAAGACGGGGGCGTGGACAACCTCAATAGTCAGCGCTATCCATGTATCAGGGACCAAACAAGTAGTACCAAGGGTGGGCCTTAGTGATAGCCCAGAAGATGAAAAGGACGCAACCGGCGCACTAGGAGCGGCCAATGGATCACAGCCCCCAGTGGGTTTAATCATGCCCAGGTGATCCTCTCGCAGCCATTGCCCAGGATATCCGGTAAAGACTCCCTCCAGGGGTTAACAGATTAGCAATGGGCACATGTTCATCTAGTTTTGTGCTTGGATGGGTAATGTAATGTCAGGCAAAGGGTTCAGGGCAGTGCCTTGGATAGTCCCATGTCGTTGTGGGAAAAACTCCCCATTGAGGCTGTGGGTGCTAAAGTTCTCAGATGCTGAGACTTCCACCCCCCTCAATCCCCCGGTCACAAATAGTCTCTGGGATAGGTGCTTTGTCCGCAGTGGGGCCCACAGAGTGAACGAGGTAACAGCACCACGATGCCCTCGGGCCAATGGGCGCTTTATAAATCCAAAATAAATAAACGAGTAAACTCCACTTCCCTGGCACTTCCCCGGTACACTTTAAAGTCTGAGGGGCCTCGCAGATTGGACAGAAGAACAGATTTGGAGAGAAAGAGGACAGGAAAAGGGGAAAGGAGTTCCTCCACTTATGCAGCTCCGGCCATTTCTACAGCAGTGTCCAGACCAAACCTCTGATACAAGGGAACCAAGGGGCTCAGCTCAACTCCCAAATGCTTGTCTCACCTCACCACAGTCCAAGTCCATGGGACACCATGGGATCTGCTGTGCTTTTACTGTTGAAGCTCTACTGACGGATCGTGAACACGCAGGCAGGAGCAAACACCCACGCCCTTGCTATCCGCGGGATTACACCCTCGTGGATGAAGCCTGCTGTATTTGTCCTGATGGGAACGGGGCTTCAGCCGGCAGCAGGAGGAGGGCAAACAAAACAAGCAAACAAAAAAAGACTTCCAGGGCTCCCAGGCGGGAGCAAACACCCGTGCCCTTGCTTCCCGCTGGCTTACCCATCAGCGGGAGGTTGTGAAAGAGGACATTAGAAGACGTTAGAAGGTTAAAAGACATTAAGAGGTGGTAGGAGCAGAAGAGGAGGAGGATGTTGGAAGCATCACAAGAAGGAGAGGGTAGTAGGTAGCAAAGACAAAGTGGAGAACATTGGAAGGAGGTAGTAGAAGGAGACAGGAGGAGGTAATAGAAGGAGATAAAGAGGCGGTTGGAGAACATCAGAATGAGATGGTAGATGGGGATATGGATGAAGCTGAAGAACCTCAGTAGGAGGTGTGTTACACTTCGGGCTTCCTTTCAGAATACGACTCCTTTACAAGCTCCTCTGTGGAGCAGATACAGGTTGCCATGGCGCCTGTACAAACTGCGACGGAGTCCGTGTCAGCTGACACGTCCTGTATGTGGAAGACGTACGGCAAGACACGCCCCCATACGGCTTTAAAACCACCGTCTTTCAAGGGGCTCGTTGCTGCTAATTAGCGTTACAAGCTACAGCGTTTACGTCTGTTTACTCCTTCGTGTTTTCTCCGCACAAATTCCAAATCTGTTTACCTGGTTTTGACCCTTGCCTGGCTTCTGGATCGGCTTGCCTCCTCTTTTAATCCTGTCGTGCTCGTCTGGCTTTTTTGACCCGGAACGTTATTGGATTATTCTTCCTGCTTCCTGCTGTATCTTGCAGTACCTTATTCCAGCTAGCTGCTACTAGACGCGGAACGACTTTGCCTTCCTCGCAGGTGACTTGCTATCAACCATCCAGAACTCTTCTACGCCTTATCTGGATGTGTGTGTGCTCAGGTACATACTTGTAATTGGCAATTCCACCCCTGCTATAAATCATTTCTCCACGGCCTTGATTATCTTTGCCTTTTGTTGGATTCTAGGACATTGAGTGACTGTCATGTGAACTTGTCTTCAAGTGCATATAAATGCTTTGCTGATACTGCACCAACCCGGCACTAGTGCGACCCTCGTGCCGCTCGGGTCTATTTCCCTATACTAACATTCCTGTTTCTTATTTTCTCCTATCGTTGCCTTCTGTTTCATGGACTATTTTCCATCCTCAAAATATCCATATTCAGGTTAGTTGTCATTGGTTCGATACTTTAGGAAGTCTCTTTAGAATTATTTCCACTGATTGTGCTTATTCATATTTTTGTAGATTCACCCCGAGGAAGCTCCACTCCAATACTTACCTAGGTATTTTCCTGTAATATACTGCTGTTCTGATCGATTACTTGGTTTATTTTCAACACTGTATATCATCTTTGTATTCCTTTGCAGCATTGGTATTGGCGGTGTGTGTTCTCCCCGCTCTTTTATTCAATTGACACCTCTGTCTGTCCCAATCGAAACAGCGGAGAGGTACATTGTAGAAAAGAGCCCCTCTTTGAGGAAGCCTGAGTCTTGTACTCAGGGGAGCTGGGATGGAAGGCTGAATATCGATTTTTGTGCAACCATCATCCCCAAGGTCACTCATCCACATCTTGGGCCTACTTCGGAGTGGTGAGTAACAGAATTAGCAGCCACAAACAATGTCCACGGAAGCCAGTGATGCTTTGACTGAAATCGTGCAAATGGTCACGGATCTACAAACCGACTTGACTAATGCACAAGAGGCACTGCGCCAACGTATGGACGCCATTCAGGCCTTGGTTACCACACCAGCGCCACAGATGGCCGGTGCTGGTGCTGCAGCTTCAGGATCAGGATTTCCACCTCCACAGCAGGAATCAAACCCTATTATGCTTACAACCCAGTTCCCTCTAGCTCCTCCTGAACGCTTCCTAGGCGATCCTAAACAATACCGAACCTTCATCAACCAATGCAAACTGCATTTTTTGTGCCGTCCCGCTTCATTCCCTACTTCTACTTCTAAAGCGGCTTTTGTTTTGTTACATTTAGGAGGCACTGCAGCCGCATGGGCTAACCAATTGTTAGAATCCAACAGTCATGTTCTCTACAATTGTGATGCCCTTCTTCCTATGATGAGTAAAGTGTTTGATACACATTATACAACTCAAGCTACTGACCTGGAACTCTTAAAGCATCGACAAGGGAACAACTCCCTATTGGTTTATTTGGCCCGTTTCAATCATTTGGTAGCAGAAACTGATTTGCCTGAAGAAAAGAAAACTGCAGTCTTCTATCAAGGCCTCTGAGATGAGTTAAAGGACATCCTCTCCACTGTTCCGGTAGTCCCCACGGCATTTGGGGAACTGCTAGATCTTGTTCTTCAGATTGATGCCCGTGAATCCGAAAGATGTGGCGTAAAGAAACCTGCTTTGTTCAGCACGGTTCCAGCGGAGACATCGTCCTCTTCGCTTCCTGCGCCAGAACCTATGCAGATTGGGGTGGTTAGGGGTCCACTCACCCCTGCTCAACGAGAATATCGTAGATCGCACAATCTCTGCATGTATTGTGGGGACTCTGACCATTTACTGCCCGAATGTCCCAAAAAACCCAAAAGAAAGGCGGGAAATTCCAAATCCCGACAGTAGACGGAGTCCCTACGTCGGGAAGTTCATCTTTGGACTCTACAGCACAGAACCCGAGCCATCTAGTTCGCCTACCTGTTACGTTTTCCCTGAGTCATGGTGTTTCATTCCATCCAGACAACAGCAGTGATTGATTCAGGAGCAACGGGTAATTATGTTGATCAATGCTTTGCCTCTATGTCAGGGATACCACTGATTCGCAAAGCTATACCTGAAACAGTGAATGCAGTGGACGGTTCAATCCTTTTATCCGGAATGGTAACACATCAGACGGTTCCATTACATATGAGTACCGACGAAGGCCATACTGAAGAGATATCATCCGATATCATCAAACCGCCTGCCTACAGAGTCATTCTGGGTATTCCATGGCTGAAGCTTCATAACCCTCCCATCGATTGGTCGACATCTCAGATTCAGTTCCCTTCCAACATATGCAATACCCGATGCACTACATTGCTTGGAATTAGGCAGGATAGTCCTGTCAGGGCACTGGTTTCTCCTACTATGCATATTGGAGCCGTTTCTAACAACGCTGTCTCTATGGTACCTTCTCAATATGCAGACTATGCGGATGTCTTCAACAAAGGGATGGCAGAGACTCTACCTCCACATAGGGTCTATGATTGCCCAATAGACCTAGTACCGGGGTAAAGATACCATCCGGCAGGGTGTATTCACTCATTCTCAAAGAAGACAAAGTACTTAAAGAGTACATAGACAAGGCCTTGGCCATGGGATTTATTCGTCCATCCAAATCACCAATTGCATCACCGCTTTTCTTTGTTCCTAAGAAGGAAGGGGATTTACGTCCCTGTATTGACTATCGTGCATTGAATGCAGCTACCATAAAAAACCAGTACCCCCTCCCCCTGATCTCTGTTCTCCTTGATCAGTTGGGATCCTCCAAAGTATTTACTAAGCTCGATCTCAGAGGAGCTTATAATCTGGTCCGTATGAGAAAGGGGGACGAATGGAAGACCGCTTTTAAAACACATTATGGTCTATTTGAATACCTTGTGATGCCCTTTGGGCTATGTAATGCCCCGGCCACCTTTCAGGCATTCATGAACGATTTGTTTTATGACATCCTTGACCAGTTTGTTGTAGTCAACCTGGATGACATTTTGATCTATTCACGAAACCAGGTAGACCACAAAATACATGTCAAAACAGTGCTCCAACGTCTCAGGGATCACAAATTGTTTGTAAAAGCCGAAAAGTGCATATTTCACGCCTCAGCGGTGGAATTTTTTGGGGTATGACCTTACTAACAACAGGGTGCGCATGAGCCAGTCAAAAATTAGTGCTATCCTGGAATGGCCTGTGCCCAATTCAGTCACATCTTTGCAATCATTCCTGGGATTTGCAAATTTCTATAGACGCTTCATCAGCGGCTTTTCTGAAATCTTTGCACCTCTTACCTCCCTGACAAGTGCCAAGGTGCCATTTGTATGGTCTTCTGAAGCTCAGAAGGCTTTTGATCAATAAAATCTGCCTTCAATCCGCCCCTGTCCTCAAACATCCCGATCCCGATCTTCCTTTTTTTGTTGAGGCTGACACCTCGGGTTATGCTCTTGGGGCGGTGTTGTCACAAACCTGTCCTCACTCCGGCGAGATTCATCCTGTTGCCTACTTCTCTCGTAAATTGACACCTTACGAAAGGAACTACTCCATTACGGAACGCAAACTCTTAGCCATCAGAGACGCATTCTTGGAATGGAGACATCACCTTCTGGGGGCCAAACACCTTGTAACGGTATACTCGGATCACCGTAGTCTGTTAGCCTTCAAATCTATGAAATGTCTTACAGCTAGAAAGGCGCGGTGGCATTTATTCTTTTCACAGTACCAATTTGTTATCACATACCGTCCTGCTAAAGCTCAAGTTTCGGCTGACACTCTCTCACGCCTACATGCGGGTGGCCAGTCCCAACAGGTCAAAGCACTTCCTCTCCTACCGAACAAAGTTGTGTGCGGGTGTTCGGTTCAGCCCTCTTTGCGTTCGATCATCCTTGATTGGGTCTCAACCCATCCAAAAGAAATCGCTGATTTCAACCTAGAAGTAATTCAGGGTATGCCATCTATCCAAGGGCGCGTCTATGTACCCTCAGGTCAAGCTAGAACCTTAGCTCTCCACTGGTCCCACGATTCTTTGGTTGCAGCACATCCAGGAAGTCAAAAAACTCTTGAGGCCTTACGGCGTTGGGCTTGGTGGCCGTCCAAGGCTCGCGATGTAAAGGACTACATTTTGACCTGTTCCATATGCACTCAATGTAAGACCTAGAGCGAAACCAGTAGGCTTATTACAACCTCTGCCTGTTCCGTACAAACCTTGGCAGATGGTGTCAATGGATTTCATTGTGGAACTCCCCGACGTCCAGGGTCATGACACCATTTGGGTGATTGTGGATTATTTCACAAAATACGCACTGTTCATACCTTGTTCCAGCTTGCCTTCGGCTCCGGAATTGGCGAGACTGTTCATGACGAATGTGTTTCGTTTCTTTGTCTTACGCTCGGTCATTGTTTCCGACCGTAGTACCCAATTTACTTCACGATTTTGGAAGGCTCTTACAGCTTCCCTGGGCATCGAGGACAGGTATTCCTCGGCATACCATCCTCAGACGGATGGGCAGACTGAGAGAACCAACGCTACTATCGGACAGTACCTACGCTGTTTATGCTTTCAGTTCCAACAGTCCTGGTTTACTTCTCTGCCTTACGCAGAGTTTGCATATAACAACTCTATGCATAAGTCAACAGGGGTTTCTGCCTTTTTTGCCCTGTATGGTGGTCATCCTAGGGCACTCCCACTTGATCCGGTACTGCCGGCTGTCAACCCAGCTGCAAGAGACTGCGTGAGAGATCTCGATAAGATTCATCGGGATGTACGCTGTCATTTGCTCCGAGCTCAAGACCGTGCCAAAAAATATGCTGATGTGCATCGATCCCCGGCACCGGTCTATCGGAGCGGCAAGAAGGTGTGGTTGTCGTCCCGTAATTTACGAATTGCGGGCAAACGTTCGCTTTTGCCTAAATACGTTGGACCCTATGCCATTACTGATGTTATAAATCCTGTGGCGGTCAAGCTCTCCCTGCCGCGCTCATGGCGTATACATCCAGTTTTTCACGTCTCCCTGATCAAGCCTTTCATCCAGGGAATTCGCCTACCTACACGTCCCTCGCTGATCTTGGTGGATGGAGAGGAGGAGTATGAGGTTTTGCGCATCCTGGACTGCAGGGTGTCTCGGGGTACATTTTTCTACCTAGTGGATTGGAAAGGTTATGGGCCTGAGGACCGTACCGGAGCCTTTGTCCAACTTACATTGTCCAGAGCTTCTGAGGAGTTTCCATTCCGCCAGGGGGTTGCCAGTGTCTTTGGGGGAGGGTGCTGTTACACTTCGGGCTTCCTTGCAGAATAGGACTCCTTTACAAGCTCCTCTGTGGAGCAGATACAGGTTGCCATGGCGCCTGTACAAACTACGACGGAATCCGTGTCAGCTGACACGTCCTGTACGTGGAAGATGTACGGCAAGACACGCCCCCATACGGCTTTAAAACCACCGTCTTTCAAGGGGCTCGTTGCTGCTAATTAGCGTTACAAGCTACAGCGGTTACGTCTGTTTACTCCTTCGTGTTTTCTCTGCACGGATTCCTAATCTGCTTACCTGGTTTTGACCCTTGCCTGGCTTCTGGATTGGCTTGCCTCCTCCTTTAATCCTGTCGTGCTCGCCTGGCTTTTTTGACCCGGAACGTTATTGGATTATTCTTCCTGCTTCCTGCTGTCTCTTGCGGTACCTTATTCCAGCTAGCTGCTACTAGACGCGGAACGATTTTGCCTTCCTCGCAGGTGACTTGCTATCAACCATCCGGAACTCTTCTATGCTTTATCTGGATGCGTGTGTGCTCAGGTACATACTTGTAATTGGCAATTCCACCCCTGCTATTAATCATTTCTCCACGGCCTTGATTGGATCTTTGCCTTTTGTTGGATTCTGGAACATTGAGTGACTGTCTTGTGAACTTGTCTTCAAGTGCATATAAACGCTTTTCTGATACTGCACCAACCCGGCACTAGTGCGACCCTCGTGCCGCTCGGTTCTATTTCCCTATACTAACATTCCTGTTTGTTATTTTCTCCTATCGTTGCCTTCTGTTTCATGGACTATTTTCCATCCTCAAAATATCCATATTCAGGTTAGTTGTCATTTGTTCGATACTTTAGGAAGTCTCTTTAGAATTATTTCCACTTATTGTGCTTATTCATATTTTTGTAGATTCACTCCGGGGAAGCTCCACTCCAATACTTACCTAGGTATTTTCCTGTAATATACTGCTGTTCTGATTACTTGGTTTATTTTCAACACTGTATAATATCTTTGTATTCCTTTGCAGCATTGGTATTGGCGGTGTGTGTTCTCCCCGCTCTTTTATTCAATTGACACCTCTATCTGTCCCAATCGAAACAGCGGAGAGGTACATTGTAGAAAAGAGCCCCTCTTTGAGGAAGCCTGAGTCTTGTACTCAGGGGAGCTGGGATGAAAGGCTGAATATCGATTCTTGTACAACCATCATCTCCAAGGTCTTGGGCCTACTTCGGAGTGGTGAATAACAAGGTGGTAGAAGGAGATGAAAAGGCTGAAGTGCATGAGGTTGAGGTTGAAGAAGTTATGTAGAGGTTGGGGAATAGCAAGAAGCCTAGGAAAGGTTGAGGGACAGTGGAAGGTAGTAGTGAAAGAACCCCTGGGTTGGACACACAGGGGGAGGATGAAAGAACATGTGTGCCATTGTGGGATATATTTACCCACTCAGCAGTACTCCCATCCATAACCAGGCTGCATTTCAGCAGAAACAGCAAAATGGCTGCGCTGGCTCCTTTGACATCCACTGCCTCACACCAAAACTGAGTTTTGCAGCAACAAAAAGATGGCTGCACCATCTTGCCAAGCACATATTGGGCAGGATGGAACAAGGGGGCACACTGAAAAAGCCTGCCAGTGTGTTCTGGGATGTATCAAAGAAGCAGAGTGAAAAAGCAGCGCTGCTTTGCTGCAAGCCCAAAGTTCCGATTCAAAAAGGGAAATATTTACATTTAAAAATGATGCCGCTCTGATGCTCTTTTCCTCTGATTTCTCATCACAATACTTTTATTAATGAGACCCTGCCATGCCCATTCAAATTCACATTTTGCTCCAGCAGATCAGAGCAGTATCCCTGAATAACAGGCTGTTGTTCAGTTCTGAAGGAATCAAAAGAAGCTTTACTTCAGCTACACGGGGAAACGCTTCACTTTTGGGCTACAAATTAGCAAAGATCAATGCATCAAAGAGGCACTGGCTCTGGGCCTATGTCAATTTCAGTGCATCTGTGTTTAAACATATTGCTGCATACAAGAAACTAACTATGGCTACAAAACAATGGGAACATGCAGAGGGAAGAAACAAACCGAATTTGCAAGAAAAATGCCAGCAGTTATCACATGTTTAAATGTACTTTTGCAAATAAGGAAAAATACTTGCTTAAAAGTGTATGTTGGACAAAGCCCTGCCATTACCTAGCAATGTGGAGGGGTTTGTGATGTGCAATATATATGAGAGATCTTATTCAACAGGCTTTATTCTGATTTATAACAAAAATAAATAAAATAAGGAATTAAATTGCTTTGGCTACATGGGGGAAGTCAGCCCCAAACAGGTTTCTGCTTGGGGGTGCCAGCAACAGAAGGCCCCTACAGTAGATGCTAGAACACACAAGTGCTAATTGCTACCTTGGCAGACTTTCGTCTGGGCTGAGGCCTCTTACAATGGAAGTTCTGGGACACTAACCTGTGAAGTGGAAGTGGCCATAAAATCTTCAATCAGACTGGGAAACCCCCATCCCCACTGGGCTGAAGTGACAGTTGCTGGTAGCTGAAGAGAAAAAAATGGTCCAGTGGAGGACAAAGGCCAGACTGACACACTGAGAGGTAGGGGGAACAGGGTATTTAGACTGCTCCACCAAACAAGCCCCCTGACTTAGGAAAAACCTATAAATACTAAACTAAGGGTTTGGTGGACAGTGAAGTGCCACAAGTGGGACAACCACTTCACGCTAGATCGATCGTTCAAACCAAGGGGTTACAACGGCCCTAAGGTAAAGAACCGACCAGCCATGTCATCGCTGCACAATACAAAGTTTAGCAAAAATTCCAAAAATATCTTTTATTAAATATGTTTAGCAATGATTAAAACACATTCACAAGGCTGTTAATGTTCAGCAACACAATACAATACAAAATGTGAAAAGTAAACAGGGAAAACTCCGAAACCAAAATACAAAAATACACAAGGACAGTGAAAATAAGGGAACCACCTTAATTTAGGTTCCACATTCAAGATAGGTGAGGAATCACTAACAAAAAGATCACACCAAAGAACTAAATTAACCTAAATCAAATTCTACTATACTTAATTATACATTTAGACTCTCACTGCATCATACCCAATCAGCCCGACATGTTTCATTCCTCATACAGTCACACAACACAAAGTAAAGGGAAATTCATCAGGGGCATGTATTTAAGATAAAAACAGCAATTCACATTAAAAAATTGTTTATGCAGTTATGAATGTTATAAGAAAGCGGCAGGAACCGTTTTGTAAGTGCAGGGTTTCCCGGTCATTACTGGATCCAACCAAACCACAAACTATTAATGTGCTGTGGGGGTTAGACACTGGAAAAGATTAATAGAAAAGGCTAGATTAATGTTTTAGTCGTCAACTTGGCCTCTGAATGTTATCAATTATCCTATACGAATTATGCAACTATTATAGTCTAGGAGCACGTTAGAAACAAAAGAGCTTTTACAGTAGCAACTCAAATACAACCAAAATAAAAATCACTGACCTGTTCTTCAGTATGCTAAGGTGAATGGAAAGCTAACCTGAGGCTCCCTCGCTATGCCTATAATGATCGGCACAGGGAGAAAGACCCAAGGAAACCCTTGTGGGGAAGAAAACCCTGTGAAGCTAGAGAGCGCTGTTGCTGGTATCCAGATGAGACTGGAGTGAAGATGGAGCATGGTAGAACGCAGGGATGGCAGGAGGCTGTTGAAGAGATACGACAGTTAGAGCAATAAATGAAATGGGAAAGAAGAGTCTTTAGGTCAGAAGGCTTACCTCTTAAAGAACCTTGAAGATTGATAGAAGGAGTTGTAGACCCACTCCGTCTGCTAAGTAAGTGGCCTTTTGTGGAGAGATAGAATGATATAAAATAAGTTAGAGTAGGGTAGAAAGCAGAAGGAAAATGGATTTGTTTCTGCCCCAAACGTACTGGAACGAAACGGTGATTGACGATTTCTCTAGGAAGTTGTGGGAGACTCTTTATGGATTCCGCAGGGCAAGTTGGGAACTGTAGTTCCGTGGGAAAAGGTTCATAGATTGACTGTTGAAAGAGCCAAAGGTTAATCTCTGTATGACGCTGCCCAAAGCTAAAAGAAAGGATCTTTAAGAAAGAAAACCTACATGAGCACAGAACCTTTGAAAGCCCCAACTGACTTGTTTGGAGGAACCCGCCACGGAGAATCCGAGAGGCAAGAGAGAAATCCTGAAGCAGTCAAGAGAAGTTGAAAAGGAAGGTAAGGCATACAATGCTATCAATTTGGGTAAATGAAAACCTATGGATCGAATTTACGGAGCGCAGCTGCAATAAACAGTAGCAACGCACAGAGCTGCCGGAGACAGAGGCTGAAATACTTCTTCCGGGAAGGTAGGAGGAGTGTTAACCTTGGGATCAGCCTGGATACCTAGAACGGTGCCTTTCACTATGGGCACCATCTTGAGAGAGGATAAACCCACAGTAGAGCGACGCCTTCAACGTTGCCATCGCGACCAGGCCTGCGGCGCATATCCACGACCGCTCGTAGCATTGATCCAGCGGGAAGTAGGAGAACCACACCTGTGGACAACAGGGGATAATGAACAGAAGGCTAATCAATAATCCTTTTACAATCACAGAATGTTGAATTACAGTTCTGGGGAGGACCAAAACATTTTTTTGGGGTGCCTCCAAAACCCCGTAGCACATTGTTTATCTATTCCTGTGACACGTGTTGAATCATAAAGAGGAAACTTTTTTTTACGTTTGTTAGCATAAGTGGTTGAAATCACATTCAACCACTTCTGCCAGGGATTCTACCCTTCAGGGAGACTCAAGAAACTGTGGTAACCTGTCCATCACTAACAAAAGTGGTCAAAGGTGAACATTAAACTGCCCCATATTGACGCTCACTCAACAGTGCATATCAGGCATTATGAGTAATTAACTCATAAATTGTAAAAACTGCCACCCTCGAAATATATAGGTGTTCTTCCCGCCCCGTGGGCAAATGGGGTCCCTTGTACAGAAGATGTAAACTAATCGGGGACGGCCTGCATCGTAAATTAACCATGGTCTTACGTTTCATCACAAACAACTCTCAGTCCATACCTTACTTATGGCTGTCAGACCCGGGCTGGAGAAGGTTCTTCACAGAGAGACACCTTCAGTCTTTTAAGTTGGAAAGTGACACCAATCCTGCTCGGAATACCGCTGGGGAAGTAGTGTCAGATGTAATGAATACAAAATAAACAGGGACTTTAAGCCACGCATAATTTCAAACAGGATGTGGTGGCAGCTAAGTACCTGTGCAGTCAACCTAACTGAGCCTGCAGCCAGTTACACCGAAAGGTTCACAGTGTGTACTCCCAGAGCCACGTCATAATCAGTTATTATTCCCAAAAAATCAGCCAGTCTGGGCGTCATCAAATCGATGAGTCTATCGAGAAAATGAAAAGGTAAGGATACTGAAGTTAGAGTGAATACCGAGACAATATCCCAGCGTGCATCGTAAAATGGTTGTGTCATACTGCCATAAAGCCATCTAGTCACAGTATCAACAGTGTACCAGGACCGTTATCGTGTTCTACACATGACAGCTCATGTAAACAAAACCGTTGTTTGCTACAACTAAGAAAAATGAGCACCGGCACTCAGTCTACTGGAAGACTAGAAAAACATAAAGCTTACCTACACTGCAGCCGATGTGGATGTAGAGCGGGGGTTCAAAATGCCTCCTTTCAGCGAATGGAACTCTGCAGGCATCCACTGTGTGTTTCCAGAGTAAATCAAGGAAACCTGAGTCTCGCTCGCCGATACTAAGCTAATATAGGCTGCAAGGCTCTAAGGCACAGCTGCGCGGGGTGCCACCCATCATTAAGTAGCTGAAACTAGCTTCATATGTGTACATGCACGATAGTGGTTCTGGTAAATCGAGTCCACAGGCATTGACTTTCACTACGGACTCGAAAAGGCTGTACTCGTAATATATTGTGTAATAAATGAACCAGGTTCTCATCCGGTACATCTACTACAAAAAATGCTAGGAAAACCACCAGACATAAAAATACACGTTTAAGAGACGGCAATTCTACAAAACTGCCAAACAAAAACCTGAGGATGTCACACCGTAAAATGCAGTGCACAACAACAGAAGGCTGTTGTCTAATATAAACATCTATGTAGAATCTCGTGCTCAACAGAGTGCACCAAAGTTATATCTGTACCCACGCATCAAATTGTCAAGTAGTGGCATTACACCCATTCAATTGCACTAGACAATTTGATAGAGATATTCATAAATTCTGAAAAAGCCACAGAGATAGCAACATTGGTGCTCTATTTAGTGAGTTGGTAATGCAATTCCACTAACCCCTCATATAGTGATGTTCTACAGGGATAAAATTACTCAAAAAATCTGGGTGGAGGTGAAGGGGATATGGCAAAAACTCCCAAGTAGAATGTACATAAATGTAGATTCAGGAGTAAAAACAACCATGGGTAGTATACTGCTTCGACAGCGCAACTTAGCACGCTCAAAATGAGCACCAGAACATGTCTGTCTAATGCCAAGTTTACGCCCCCCACTCGATTTTATCATTCAATCCTGTATCAGCACTGCGGGTTAGGAATATTATGCATTGTTCCTTCCGGAGTAGCGTAATCTTATCTCGATTACTGTCCCCTGTGGGGTTAATTTTCAAGATGACGCTCCAATGCAAATCTTCCACTTTGTGGACGAATTCCACCCAATGCTCAACCAATGGGGCATTCAATGTCCTGTTCCGGATGCAGCTCTTGTGTTCGCCAATCCTTATTTTAATCAAACGTTACGTTTTACCGACATAAAGTAGATCACAAGGACACCAAATTCCATAAATCACCATCTTGGAATTACAATTACTGAATTGGTGTTGGTGCCACAATGTCTTTAAACCCAAATTAAGTTCTGTGCTTCTGGAGGTAGAATTACAGCACAAACAATGTCCACACGCAGAGTGGCCCGTCAATTTGGGAAATCCCCATTTTTCAGGCAATGTACTCTGTTTGGTGGGTTTCAAGCTGACGTCATTGCGTGAAATAGGTTCCTTTAAGTTGCGACTTCTTTTAAACGCAACAATGGGTTTGGCAAGTGGTTTAGGGCCTTGTTGTAGGATATTCCAATTTTTGAGCATCATGGTTTTAATTTTGTTTGAAATATGACTAAAAGTGTTGACAAATACCAATTTGTCGTCCTCATCAGTCTTGCGGTGGGTAGAGTATTCAAAAAGGGCCTGTCTGTTATTATTCTGGGCTTGTTTCTTTGCCAGGTGTGTCAACCTTGTAGGATAGCCCCTCTCAAGCAGTCTAGTGCTTAGAGCATCTGCCTCTTTCCTTAAGTCTTGTGTTGAGGTGCTATTTCTTTTCAAGAGTAGGAATTGGCCCAAAGGTAAATTGTCTCTGCTGTGTCTGGGATGAAAACTCTCGTAGTGTAACAGAGAGTTTTTATCTGTGCTCTTGTGAAAAGGCTTCACACTGAGCATTTTGTTGGTAATACCAGACACGATTGTGATGTCCAAAAAATTAAATTCAAGATTGCTCTGAGTGTAGGTGAATTTGAGGTAACGATCTTGCAAATTCAACCATTCCAAAAAATGATTACATTCTTGTAAGTTACCCGACTATATGACGAAACTATCGTTGATGTATCGTTTCCATATTCTGATGTTCTGTTTATATGGATTCAGTACCGATAGGATTCGGTTCACTTCATATTGCTCCATGTATAGATCAGCCACGCTGGGTGCTAAAGTAGCACCCATCGCGGTACCCTGTATTTGTTTAAAATACTCACTGTTAAAATGGAAATAACTCTCTGTAAGTGCCATTTCGGCGCACCAGAGTACAAACGAGATGGGAGTTGTAGAGCTTGGGTATTCAAGAAGTAAATGCTCTTCAAGCATGTCAAGAGAAGCCCTTTGCGGTATACTGGTATAGCGGGCAACAACATCAAACCCCACCAAAAGTTCAACTTTCTGATCAAAAGTCATCCCTTCAACCTCATTGATCATCTGAATCGTATCTTGCACATAAGATTTCATTTTGCGCACTAGGGGTTGAAGGAAGAAATCAGTAAATCTAGACGGGTTCCAACACGGAATTAACCGCCAACACAATTGGTCACTGGAGGATTTTCAATGCTCTTATGAATCTTGGGGAGAGTGTAGAACTGTTGGATTTGTGGTTTAGAGGATCACTTGATAGCAGTGTGTAAAACGCGAGGTCAAGGAGTTGTCTGTTACATTCAAGACAATTCATCGGCTTTGCGAATATTAATGGATTTGTTATCTAGTAGGCCCCAATTGCTGCTTTCTCACGATTACTAGTGTTATGAAAGACAGATTTGTTAGTACCTTGGGACTCTAACTTCCTCAAGTCTTGGAGTACTCTTCTTTCGAATACTTGTGCTTCTGCTGTTCTTTCCCTAGCTGGTACACAAAAGGTGGACTTATTGTGTAACCCTGTATCTGTGTCGACCGTCTCGAGTTCCTTATCTTGAAAGAATTGTTTTAAATGAACCTTTCTCATAAAGGCATGAAATTCCTGGCGGAAAAGAAATTAATTGTGCAAATTGGTGGAAACAAAACCCATTCCCTTCTCCAAAACTGTAATCTCATCATTAGTCAGACTATGGGAGGACAGGTTCACCACAAGGCTTGCATGCTCCTTGTCACTCGTGCCTCGGGTTCCCATCCAATTTGGCTCTGGTCTAAAAAAGGTTGCGGTGGATTGGCACCTCTATTGCCGCGTGTCCCTCGATTGCCGGCATTCCTCCCACGGTAATTGTTACATCTATTGCCTTGGCCTCATTTCGGGCCACCTCAGCTAGTACTGGTATCACCGTAATTACTACCATTGCTTGAGCTAAATGAAGTATCACGGAACATAACCCGTTTCTTGTTGTTCGGTGCACCCAGATTTAAAGGATCATCGGGTTTATAGTCATCGCAGGTATAGCAAAATGCTTTTTCGCGGGTAAAGTTCTGGATGTCCTTATTCAGCCTTCTTGGTCGATCCTTCAAGGTATCATCCTTGAAAGCGTTCATGTCTGCAAGTAGAGATTCAGCTTGTTTCTTGTAAAGGTTGAGGGGGATAACGTTTTTTATTTCTTCCTCCAATGCTAGGAGCTCTATTAGAATTTTCTCAGACATCTTGTTGGCAGTATCTATAATAAGGATCATCCAGTCTCTCCCGCATTTCGTAGCAACATAGCTCCACTGGAGTACGACATTCGTATTATCAAGGAACAGGCAGGGTTAATTCCGTACTACGAGTCCTTGGGGCAAGATGCCCTTCCTAAGATATTCTAGCATAATAGACCCGTGTAGCTCTGTACGGATAAGCCTCTTTTTGATTTGAGATAACTTGTCCCATTTCGTGATATTGGCTGCAACTTCAGCTGTACCTCCCAGTAGCGAAGCTTTGTTGAGTAATTCTGTGACGTAATCGTCATTATAACTTCTACAGCGTTCAAGTGCTTTAGTCCTGACTATAAGTCGGTGAAAAAAATTAAACCACGCCCTGTATTCAACAGGCAAGGGCCAATAAGGGACAATATTCAACTAACGTGTTCAGCGAAACAGACAAACCAATGTGGTACAAAACTACCCCTCACAGCCAATCGGCTGTACTAGAACAAACTGACACACGGAGAGGTAGGGGAACAGGGTATTTATACTGCTCCACCAAACAAGCCCCCTGACTTAGGAAAAACCTATAAATACTAAACTAAGGGTTTGTGTTACTCACCAAGGTGGGAGGTATTCTTGATCCCAACCCCGGAGGTAAAGAATGGCGTAGAGTATCTAGCAACCAGGTCCCCTGCTTTCAAGGAATCAGGCTTCCTCTTAGTGAGGGGCTCTTCACGATGTACCCCTCTGCTGGTTCAGTAAGAACAGACAAAGCTGTCTATCGCGCAGAAGAGCGGGAAGTGAGTGCACCGCTAGACCCAATGCTGCAAGAAAATACAGAAATGGTTAAGAAGGTGTCTTATGGGTTTTTTAAGTATTCCGTTAAGAAAAGAGGAACAAAGGAACAACTGCTACCTGATGTGGTTGAAGTTTTAAGGGTAAAACGGTGGAAACTTGAAGAAGTAGAAGATCCAAAGGAATTGAAAACAACGACAGGAGAAAATAATAAAATGGGAAGGTTAGTATAGAAATGTCAACCCTGATCAGCACGAGGGTCACACTAGGGCCGGGTTGCTGCATAATCTGGAGAGCGTATGATAATGCACTTCAATCAACAGTGGAAAACAGTCAGTAGTTTTCAGGTAGATAGTACAGTTCTCAGAATGATGCAAAGGGTATCAGGTGAGTGATGTGGAGGCAATAGAGCACCAGATCATGCAGGACTGAAAAGGAGAGACTGGTGCTTCTTACAGTACATACAGGATAAAGACGTGAAGAGAAAGCAACTCACGCTAGGTAGTGGAAAAAGACACCCCGAGATGTTGCACTGCTCCTAGAATGTATTTGTCTCAGCTTGAAGCACTTCTGGTTCTGTGTGTTCCGTCTGGAGAAATCCTACGAGCGTAAGGCAGTGGTGCCCGTAGGGGTCCAGGCGGAGAATGAGCGCCGCCTAGCCGGGAGTACCTCTGGGTTGAGCGGAGGGGCTCCTACGAGCGTGCGGAAGCCAGATGACTGCTCGTATGGAAAGGAAAACACATGTAAAGCAAGTCCGTAGGGAAATCCGAGTGCAATCCGGTAAACAGAGTCAGGTTCTGGTAACGTGGAATCAAAACAAAGGCGGAAGTCCGCAGAGGGTAATCCGAGGAAAAAAAGCCAGAGGCAGGCCACGAGAAAGGACATTGTAACGTTCAATTAGCAGCAGTGAGGTACCTGCGGCTGTGGGATTTAATGAACACGGGGGCGTGGCTTCACCGTAAGCGAAGCACGTCCGCATCCGATCAGCTGAGAGGAACGTGGGTGTAGCTTCAGTAGTTTCCAAGGCAACTTGTAGCGTTGCCAGAACAAAGTCCATGATCCTAATGTTTTTTGTAAGAACACCCCTCGATGCCGTATCGTAACAGTTTGGTGGACAGTGAAGTGCCACAAGTGGGACAACCACCTCACGCTAGATCGATCGTTCAAACCAAGGGGTTACAACGGCCCTAAGGTAAAGAACCGACCAGCCATGTCATCGCTGCACAATACAAAGTTAAGCAAAAATTCCATAAATATCTTTTATTAAATATGTTTAGCAATGATTAAAACACATTCACAAGGCTGTTAATGTTCAGCAACACAATACAATACAAAATTTGAAAAGTAAACAGGGAAAACTCCGAAACCAAAATACAAAAATACACAAGGACAGTGAAAATAAGGGAACCACCTTAATTTAGGTTCCACATTCAAGATAGGTGAGAAATGAGGAGCGTGGCCAGCAGCGCGATGAGACAGACATGAGTCTCTGTCGCTCCCGCGACCGCAGTTTACATCCTGGCAAAATCGCCTGTTTTTTAATCTCTGCAGGGTCCACAATACCCCTCCCAGGTGACCGACATCCTGTGGCATGAACTGACCGAAGTACGGCAAGAATCGGCCAGCCGGAGACATACTGGGAGCGTGTGAAGGCCGGCGCGAAGATCGATCCGAGCGTCCCCAAGATGGGCGCCCGGCCTGCGGACTGAGCACAGTGAGCGGTGCAGCACAGTGGAGGGGCTGGACACCTGCAGTGAGGGGGGGACAGCTGCCCTACGACTGATCCAGGTGGTCACGGAGCGAGAAGCCCCTGACGGAAGGAAGGAAATACCAGCTGGGCGGTGCGTGCCCCTCCTGTGGATTTGTGGCGCCCGCTGTCCGGGAGGCTGGACTGGTATGCCTCGTGGCAAGAGCCCCTGAGGGATGAGCCGAGCCCGGGAGACGCTGTACAAGAGGAGGCTAGGTACGATCCAGCATTGCAGCGCCCGCACTGCCCCCGCCCTGCTGCGGCTCCCCGAGAGTGGACGCCCAAGTAATATATCTACCGAAGGAGGATCGGCGAAGAAGGTGGGCCGCAATCACGCTGCCTCCCCGGTTAGTGCCCCCTAGAAACCCGTGCAGCATCCCCCACCCACCATCCAACATACTACCAAGAGGGAGAGGACTGAGGGGCCTGCGGCGCGTATTATGCGCGGAGCCGACGAGCTCCTACCCACCTATACCCAGCGCACCCGGGGGCAAGCATACAGCCGCGCAGCCCCTCATCTAACAAAGGCAAATGCTACCCGATTCAGAGTCTGGAGGGCCCGCGGGGTAACTCAGCAAAGGCGTATATTACATCTGGAGACAGAGTCCCCTTCCCAACCAAGTGCCTATCTGGGAGACCCCAGCACAACCAGAGCACACACCTCCACCTGAGGGAATCAAAGTAAGCACAGGACCGCCTGGGCGATAACAGCACCCACACCACCGTGAGCCACAGACGGCTGACCCAGCAGTGCCACGTGGATGGTCATGATGATACACGAACCGGGAAACAAAGTGCTGGCTTAGCCCAGTCCCGAAATCTCACACCAGCACAGAGATCCACGGCCCAGGCTCTAACGAGTGGGCGAGGGCAAAACAGTGGGTCCTAGGAAAGATCCACCATCCTGAACAAGGCCCTGTACACCTGCCAAGTAACCGATCGAGGGCAAAAGGGCGTAGCCCCACCGTTGTAGCCAGTGAAGCAGATCACGACCGAGCTGGCCCCCCCTTTCCTCCTCGCCGGGGGTACATGATCACGGCGCATCCCCCAGCAGAACAAGAATACTGCCAGTAGATCAACGTGCAGGCAGTGCATCAAACGCCAAGAGACCTGAGACCAGACCACACGGCCCTCCAAACAGCAAGATCAGGGAGCTATACATCAGAAACGCTCCTGTCGACCGGCGAGACCTAGCAGTGAAGATGGGCAAAGACAGACTAAAGAAACCCGCAATACAAAACAGAATAGACCAATACACCATACCCCCAACACAATCCCAGGAGCCTCAACCAGTGGATCACATGGAAATGGAGCCAGAACAAATGTTCTCCTTGAAGGACGTCATGGCCGCAATAGCGGACTCCTGCACCTCAATGGAGCAAAAGATGGATGGGATAAGTCTAGATGTCTCCCTCCTCAGGCACGATCTACAAAAATTGTCAGCACGCACCAGTGAGGCCGAACAGCGCATCTCAAACGCGGAGGACAGCTTAACAAATGTACAACAGCAGCTTCAAGCAGTCACAGCCAAGCTCAAATCCCTGGAAGACTGAATTGATGAAGGAGAAGGGAGATCCAGGCGCAACAATGTCCGTATACTCGGCATACCCGAAAAAATAGAAGGCCCTTGCATGGAACTCTTTCTTGAACAATGGCTAACAGATCTGTTCGAACCAGACTCCTTTTCCAAGTTTTTTTCCATTGAAAGGGCACACCGCATGGCCTCAGGAAGGCCAGTGCTAGGTGCTCCTCCATGAACAGTCATAGCGAGATTTTTAAACTACAGAGACCGAGATGCATTGCTACAGCGGGCTCGAGCCAAGGGCAAGATCACCTTCAATGGCTCAAAAATTGCCTTTTTCCCAGACTACACGCGAGAAGTACAAAAAGCCAGACAATCTTTTGACCAACTGAAAAGGCAACTTCAAACATTGGGAGTAAAATACGGTCTGCTCTTCCCCGCCCAGCTCAAAATTTACCATAGAGGAACAACAGTCCACTTCAACGACCCCAAGGAAGCATGGCGCTGGGCCGAGCAACATATAGACGGGGACTGGGCCACACTTCAAAACAACAGAGGCAGAAACCCCAGGCCGCCGGCCGGGCAGCGAATGGCCCCACTGCAGCCGCCAGCACAAGATCCACCAGAAGACATGGGTGGCTGACCCCCACCTTGATCCCGATTGAGTAGTGAGTAGAAAACGATATTGCATAATGTCCCGCAGAAGAACCCTGACACCTCACACAGAGCATGACATGCTTACACGATGCGGTTACTCAGAGGCCACCCCACCTCTCTCCACCTCCCCTTCCCCGCCCGTTTGCTTTGTTCTGGCCATGCTTCTCCTTTTCTTACAGCACGAATGGTAGTACCCCCAACCACATGTAGCAGGGGTGAGCTATTGTTTACTTCAGTATATGTAAGTTGTCCAGTTGACAGCTGAAAGTTTTGATGTTCGGGCGACCGATGCTTCTGGTTGGGAGGAGTATAGGGTGGGGATTAGGGGTTTGTGTAATTTAGTTAAGATTCAGATTCATCAAGCACAGTACACAGCAAAGACAGACAAGAGCGCAATAACACCCAAACAAAATCTAGTGACACCTGCTGGGCCACCTCCCGCAGCACACACTTTCCACATCACAAGTGATCGTGACAGCTCGTAGTCCACCCGCTAGTACCTCCAGGATCCTCAAGTTCATGACATGGAATGTTAATGGCCTTGGCAACGGAATCAAACGTCGACTTGTCATGCAATACCTAAAGAGGCACGCCCCGGATATAGTCTTTTTGACTGAAACCCACCTGGCCGGTACTAACTGCACCCTATTTAAACGAACAAATTACAGGCTCGCACTGCATTCCGGCTTCACCATGGGCTCCCGAGGTGTCATGATACTAGTACATAAGAGGCTTCCCTTCCATCTCAATACCATCGATCCAAGACACGGACGGTAGATATGTATACGCGACGGGCACACTTTGGGAACAATCTATCGCATTGCTGGCAGTTTACGCGCCACCCACCCTATTATCCCCTCTACTCGCCGACATCTCCTCACTAGTCACCGAAGACATGTCCAACATTATGGTTATAGGAGGAGACTTTAATGAAGTCATGGACACTGTACTAGATTGCTCACACCTGCGTGGTAGGAACCCCAGCACGCCCACCAAGCTCGCTACATTTGCAAATGCCCTCGGTATACGGGATTCCTGGAGGGACCTCCACCCCAATGACAGAGAATACTCCTATCACTCTGGGGCACATGCCTTGCTGTCTAGACTAGACTATTTCTTCATTCCCTCGATTGACGTACATAAGGCACACGAGGCAAACCTACTTACCAGATGAATCTCTGACCACTCCCCACTGATACTAGCCCTCAACACATCCAGGCCAACCCCCCCTCCTTGCTGGCGCCTTAACAACTACTATCTAGGCATTCCAGACCTGGTGGATAAGCTTGAGAAAATGACCAAAACATACTTTGAGTTAAATGCACCATCCGCATCAGCCCCTGAGGTACTGTTGGAGGCGTATAAAGCAGTGCTCAGAGGGGAGGTCATCTCATGGACCACTGCATACAAAAAGAGACATCTTCTAAAGATACAAGAGAGAGAACAGCAGGTAAAGCAGGCAGAAGAGGCACACATAGCCCAAGACACCCCCGACACAAACCGTGCCCTACTGCTAGCACAGAAACGCCTACAGAACGTAGCTCTAGATAATGTGCGGCAATCGCATAGCACGATGAGGGCGAGGATATAGAAAACGTGGGACAAAGCCAGCAAAATGCTGGCGTGGCTAGAACGCAGAGAACAGGGCCACAGCCAAGTCAGGAAGCTGGAAACAGGGGTGCCAAATCCACTAGTGTCAGACCAAGACATAGCGGGGGGATTTGCTACGTATCATGCCGAACTATATAAATCACCCAGCGCCCCCATAGACAATTCGATTCTGGAGGATATTGCCCTTCCCACGTTGGCCACAGCACAACGTGATCTCCTGGAGAGGGACATTACTGAGGAGGAGATACTGAGCGCTATGCCTGGGCTCCAATCTGGCAAGGCCCCGGGACCCAACGGTTTCCCGGTTGAGCTGTGGCGTAAGGGGGGAATGAATGTGATTGCCCCACACCTATTGCGTATTATCAGCATGCAAAGAACCAGGGCACCCTGTCTCCGGACTTAAGAGAAGCGACAATAATAGTAATACCCAAGGCAGACAAGCCCCCCCGAACGTTGCAGTTCATACAGGCCTATCTCACTTATAAACAGTGAAACCAAAATATTAGCTAAAGTGCTGGCGGACCGACTGCAGCAGGTCATCCCTGCATTGGTCCACCCGTTTCAATGCGGCTTCATGCCCCAGAGATCGACCCGTATGAACATATATAGGCTACACTCAGCCCTGGAAAGGGCAGACAAGCTCCGGGGTCCCCATGCCCTACTGGCAATCGACTTCGAAAAGGCCTTCGACCCGGTGCGCTGGGGAGCCATCTGGGAAATAATGACCTGCATGGGACTCGGCCAAAATTTCATGAGTTGGGTGCAATTACTCTACAGCTGCCCTCGGGCCATGACCAAAGTAAATGGCTGGCAGTCAGATCCCTTCCTGCTGGGCAGAGGCACGCGGCAGGGCTGCCCTCTGTCCGCCATGATCTTTGCAATTGCTATAGAACCTCTAGCTATACTCCTGGGAAGGCTTCCAATGGTCGGACACTTGGGAGGACAGGGTCTCGCTCTACGCGGATGACCTGCTAATTTATCTGAAAGACCTGAGTAACTCCTGCCACAAAGTCACACACTTGCTCAAAAAGTATGAGGGCTACTGCGGACTTAGCGTCAACTGGTCCAAATCAACGCTATCTCCTGTAGAATACGCAATTGCCCTGACACCAACAAACTGTCCTTTCTGCATTGTACCTGAACAATTCAAATACCTCGGGGTACAAATTACAAAAAACCTCACAGATTACATACCCAACAACCTATACCCCTTTGCGACTAGGTTTGCGGAAGACACCTGCCACTGGATCTCCCTACCACTGACGCTACTGGGCAGAGCGGCCCTGTTCAAAAGGATTGTCCTCCCTAGATTCTTATACATCCTGCAAAACGCACCACTCCACATCCCAAAGCACGAATTTCTTAAAATTGATCGTACCATCCGGAAACTACTATGGTGCGGGGGTCACCCACGGATAGCGCTCTCCACACTACAGAGGTCTGTCTGGGAGGGGGGAATTGGACTGCCTAGATTACAAACATACTACTGGGCGGGCCAGATGGCGGTAGTGAATGATATGCTCCATGGGGACGCAACTCTGCCACACATTAGAGGAATCAATGCTGATAGCACGATATCCCCCCTGGAACTTTTGTATCGCAGCCTGGACAATGCGATACCCCCTCGAAGTCAACGCAAATCACTAGAATCTGGGCAGAAACACACCAGTTCATGGGGTGGGACCAGCACCTGACAACGGCACAACCCCTCTGGAACAATAGATTCCTCCCCGTAACCAGCAAACTACCTAAATGGCCTGTCTGTAACCAGCAAAGGGTAGCAAGGATCGGGGATATAGTACGAGAGAACAGGATAGTCCCGTTTGAGGTACTACAGACTGACCTCTCCCTTCCACACACGGAAGTATATTATTACAACCAAATGAAACACGCCCTGCAATCCAATATACAAAACTTGACAGACATGCCAGAATACACCCCGATGGAACGCAACTTTGTTCAGGAACAAATTAAACACAAAATCACCTCTACCATGTACAATGCGATCACATCCTTCGCCACACAGGAATTAGCTAGCCTTTAAGCCAAATGGGAGAGGGATGTAGGGGCACTACAGCCAGAGGACTGTGTGGAGGCGCTGATGTATCCCCGTGAAGTAACCATATCGTCTAGACTAAGACTGGTGCAGCTGAAAATCCTACACCGCACATACTATCCAAGAATAGCCTTGTTTCGGTGGGGAAGAGCCCCAGACCTGCGATGCCTGCGGTGCAAGAGGGAAGAAGGGACCTTCTTTCATATACTATGGGAATGTGACAACGTACAGCAGCTGTGGCGGAAATGCTGCGATAAATTGACAAGAATCACAGGCAAACCGGTTCCGAGGGAACCAAAACATTTGCTATTATGTGTCTCTGATGAAAGTGACTTGTCCCGTTATGAGAAGTTGCTCTGGTCGACAGCTATGGCGGTACTTAGAAGGAACATTGCTCAATTGTGGGGGTCAGAGCGGACTCCAAGCTAAGAACAATGGGTTATGGATGTTGGCGCATGTGCAGCAATGGAGCACAGGGTATACACAACGAGAGGGTGCCCGCAGAAGGCGCACAAAATATGACAAAGGTGGGAGGAGGCCCGGTAGGTCAACCAAGGAGCAACAGAGATTGTGGTCCTGCAGGTGACTGCGCAAATCAAATCAGAAACACTGGACATGCGCTGAATAGCTTACAAAACCCTCATTTTGTGCTTGATGATTCCAGGGGCTGTGCCCCCCCCTGTTTTGTTGTCCCTTTACCCTTTTCCCTAAAGTGAATGCATGTATGTAAAATCAATAAAAAGTGTGTGATTAAAAAAAGATAGGTGAGAAATCAGTATCAAAAAGATCACACCAAAGAACTAAATTAACCTAAATCACACAGTAAAGGGAAATTCATCAGGGGCGTGTATAAAAACAGCAATTCACATAAAAAAATTGTTTATGCAGTTATGAATGTTATAAGAAAGCGGCAGGAACCGTTTTATAAGTGCAGGGTTTCCCGGTCACTACCGGATCCAACCAAACCACAAACTATTAATGTGCTGTGGGGGTTAGACAGTGGAAAAGATGAATAACAACAGCTAGATTAATGTTTTAGCCGTCAACTTGGCTTCTGATCCAGCGGAAAGTAGGTGCACCATACCTGTGGACAACAGAAAGAGGGGATAACGAACAGAAGGCTAATCAATAACCCTTCTACAATCACAGAATGTTGAATTACAGTTCTGAGGAGTACCAAAACATTTTTTTGGGGTGTCTCCAAAACCCTGAAGCACATTGGTTATCTATTCCTGTGACACGTGTTGAATTATAAAGAGGAAAACATTTTTTTAACGTTTGTTAGCATAAGTGGTTGAAATCACATTTAGGGTAGTGTGGATTGTAGAATGAAAGGATGTATGAATGACATAAGTGTGAATGAGTAGAGCACGATTTTTATGGGGAAGTTAGAGTACCCAGTGAAGAAAGGAGAAGATATAAAAAATAAATGAAAAACTGAAAAATGTGTCTTCTACTGATGAACTATCTAATAACAGAGATATGTATTAGAAAATAGAATGTAGTGTAGAAGTTGTCTGTGGTCAATGATACCAAAAATAGTGGCAAATGTGTAATAATTGAACTTAGACAAAAGTGCAAGATGCTGTCTTTGTTGAGATAATTGTGAATGTATTTTTTAGTGGTGTTTTTACTGAGAGTAAATAAATTGATATTTTTGATTAAAAAAACTGGAATAAGTATGTTGTAATTTAATGAGTTAAACAACATGCAGGACTGAGTTAGAAGAAGGTACTGGAGAAGCAAGGGACCCTTTAAGCATTAGTGTGGTATGTTTAGTGGTTTTGACGTTTTGAGGGTTGTCTTTAAGAGGTCCAGATAAATATTCCCTCTAGTCTCTTAAAGTTTTTTCAAGTGAAATCACATTCAACCACCTCCGCCAGGGATACTACCCTTCAGTGAGACTCAAGAAACTGTGGTAACCTGTCCATCACTAACAAAAGCTGTCAAAGGTGAACATTAAACGGCCCTATATTGACACTCACTCAACAGTGCATATCTGTAATGCTCACCTGGTATCCACGGGGACGTCACTCAGCCTGTTCTGACCTCTACGACCTCGAACCCGTCCTGGAGTCTACTCGACCGGAGACTGGGCCTGTAACACAGGATTGGTAGGGTTTAACACACTATTGTCTCTGAATGCCGAACCCCTTCTTCCCCGGGGTCCAACCCTTACCCTTGGTCCACACCTCACCTTGTTTTCTTGTATAGTCTGCTCTCCGTCCTGCTTTCTGCGCAGGGGTGCGTTGATTTATGCGGGCTTGTTGCTGCCTACTTACTTCACTGGCGAGAGTCCGATGGGTAAGTATTAAGAGTCTCTATGAACAGTTCTCTAATTCTTGTTATTTTCCTTCCCCAGGTGATGGCCGGCTGTTTGAGGTGAGTAACACCAAAGGTTAGTGAGGGCACAATGCGCGATGCAACCTCTTCGTACTTGTATTGAACAGAGTTTGTTCTTTCTGTATCTTTAGGTGCCGCAATGTTTCCAGCGTGGGCGCCAGTTAAGAAGAAGAAACGCGGTGAGTAGCGCAATTTGTGGCGCTTCTGAATGCCTACCCACGCTAACCTGGTGTTTCTTTTCCCACTTGCAGATGGATGAGAAGCTCCGGAGATTAAGTTTCCCCAGAACGGCTTGGATTCAGGTAAGCGTTTGAATCTAGTACAGTCTTAAAGTAAGCAATGGTTTGCAGAATGCTTACTGATGCCTTCTTTCTGTCCTTTTCCCTTTTTCTTAGGAAGCGGCATGCTGGGAAGAAAATGACACCGCCGAAGGAGCCTGCAGAACTAAAGGAGCTACGGAAGATGGGCGAATGCTCCGCAAGGCAAGTCAATTCCTAATGTTGTTCTTGTTCTTGCAGGTGCTGAGCGCAGATGAAAGATGCAGGCCCACTGGAGACCGAGCTGAACACGGTGAGTGTCACGCTGCAGGTGCAGAGAAATGCAAAGCGTGCTTCTCGGCCTGGGCCTGGCTTAAATAGTCTCTGGGTCTCCCAGGTGTCTCTGAGCTGAACCACACCCAAAAAGCTAGACTGCATATGCAGTTCTAGGAACCGGAACAAGTGGTGGCATCCATCTTGTCCCACCTATGCACTACAAGTCCAATGCTCACTGCCATCCTAAGGTGGTGTGTGTGTCCGGTGCCACAAGCACCAAGTCTGACTCCAAGTGGGTCTTTGGAGGGATAGAGAGGCCCTTAAGGGCCATGTTAGATGAACGTGGCCTGATTCTAGCCTGGCTTCTTGGAGGGCTGGAGACATGAGGGGCAGGAATCATGACAATATCAGGCATTATGAGTAATTAACTCCTAAATTGTAAAAACAGCCACCCTCGAAATATATAGTTGTGCTTCCCGCCCCGTGGGTTAATGGGGTCCCTTCTACAAAAGATGTAAACTAATCGGGGACGGCCTGCATCGTAAATTAACCATGGTCTTACGTTTCATCACAAACAATTCTCAGTCCATACCTTACTTATGGCTGTCAGACCCGGGCTGGAGAAGTTTCTTCACAGAGAAACACCTTTGGTCTTTAAGCTGGAAAGTGATGCCAATCCTGCTCGGACAAAGGCCAGCCCATTTGTTCCAAAAGACTAGTTTATTAAAAAACTTTGAAGACAGTTATTTTCTGCGACAGAAATTCGCAGGAATATAAAAAAGTTAACAGTTTTAAAGTGATTTTGTGGGTTGTAATTTAAGACGTTATAGCTTTCACTGCCATATAGGAAACAGAAATGGCAGAGAATTGTGTATTCAAAGGTAAGTGTACATAACACCAATGTAAAATTCAGCACTGACATGCCTAATGACAATCCATACACACGTGAAAAGTTATTGAATTTTAGGCCGAATATTTCACACTAAAAATGAGAAAAAAGTATTCGAAGGGTGAAACAATGTCTTACACATTGTAGCGTTGGACTGGCATGTTCTGCATAAAATATGTAACCTGCTTATGTAATTTGTTAAAATGGCCCAACTGTACAAATGTGCCATTTATGGCAAAACTGGATTTTAGCTAAAGTAGCCGTCAGAGGTTCTGGACATTGTAAAACTCACATCATAAATCGGACATCATGCTCTTGAAACCCAACCAGCGGATAGGAAGGTGGTAACTATCACCCCTGACCAATCCAGTTGTTTAGAGACGTGCTTAGCTAGGCCTGCCCCACCGTATAGTTCTATGATGTCACCATGTTCTATAAAAAGGGTGGATGATAGAACTCTAGACAGACTCTTTCCTGAATGTCCTGCGCCTGCGTTCCTGATCTTCTACATTCATCTTGCCAGATTCCAGACCCCCTGCAAAGCCAAAGTATAGCTGATTCCAGATCGCACTGCAAAGCCAAAGCTTAGCGGATTCCACTGCAAGGCCAAAGCATTGCTGATCCTATCCCAGCAAGGCCCTCATCAAGAAAATCCCATTAACCAAGGGTAAAAGCTGTGGTATTCTTCGGGAAGCATCCTGAAACCAGACTGGCTTTTTGCCCACTAACTGCATGCCCGCTGCAGCCCTGCCATCCAGCTGTGCTTGTTATCCGGTGACCAGACAGGCCCAGCTGTTGTTCTGCTGGGAGAGTCCGCCGTTACCCGGTGACCCGAGCCCTGGAGTCCAGAACCCGGTTGACTGTTCCTAATCCCAAATTTAAGAGCGGACTGTGAGTATCCCACATCCCATAACACATAGTCTACCCCATCTTGACTTGTGTCTTTGTGCCACTCTCTAAGCAACCCTATCCATACCCTGATAACTTGTCCAGACTTTTATAATTCTCTGTGCACCCTGTTCTTGTTTTCTAGTGTCAGCGCCATTCTTAATTCAATGGAATAATTTGAATTAATTCCCACATAGATCTGAACACGGTGGGAAAAGATTGACGTGGCGAATCAATCTTTGTACGTACCGTGGCTTTCTTTAACAATATAGTATAAATAATTTAGTTGAAGTAAAATTTGCCTTTCATTTTTAAAACCGATTTTCTCTTTTTAACTGCTCTATTTTCCTAAAAACAAACCTCCTTCTTTCTACCTTCCAGATCTCTCTCAATTCTTCAGCTATAGCCCTCCTTTCATTTCTCTATTGTCCCTGTGCTGTGCATCTACCCCCCTTCCCAAAAACCGCATTCCATTTCAGTGTTTTTCACCTGTTTTTTGAAAAAAAGGTTTTTACATTTAAAGCTGAAAAAAGTGGAAATGCAACTTTTCCATGTGTGAATTCGGCTGCACTGTTTCAATTTCATCTTGCTTTGTGAACTGTATGTTTGTGTGATAACTTACCTCATGGCTGATAGTGATATAACATCCGTAATACTGTGAGAAAACATATGCATATAATTAATTAAACATACATATCATTATTTATTTATCAAAATCCAAGTGTCTTTTTAGGCCTTTGCAAAGGGTTTTATTTTGTACGGGAAGGTCGAATTTTGATTATGTTTGCTGCCTCTTATCCCTGACTACCTGCTGCTTCTTTATATGCACTCAGAATTCGATTATTTGTGGGTTTAGGGAACATTGCAGGGGGGAACCTTAACTTGAGTGCTATCTCTCCTAATTCAAAAAGTGCTCCTATTCAATTATGCTATGGATATGGTCTACTAGAAGGTTAACCAAGTGCATTGCTTCCTTTTCCATTGTCATTAGCACCCCATTGGTGATTGCTGCCCAATATTAAAATGTGTGTGATTTTTCTGAATTTTAAAATAAATAATATTGTATTTTCACCAACCGGCCTGGTTCATGGTCCATTGTGACCCAGGGTTTTTGTAAAAGGGAGTGTGAAACGGGTCGGGTACCGGCTCAATTTTAATTCATTGAAATTAAAGAAAAAGCATTCCTATTGAGCGCCACATTCCAGGATAAGACCAAGTGTCCTGGTCCGGTGTGTGACGCCCGATTGGAATCCTTAACACCATCTAGGAGGGTCAGGACAAAAATAGAGAGTCCAGGATGGGAGAAACACTGAGCCTGTAAGTGGGGGCATGTAAAACCATTCATAAGCCAATTGGGAAGCTGAGGCTAGGCCAAGTTCCCTGACTTTTTCTAAGCAGCTCCTCCACTTTCCACAAAGATTATAGGTGACTATAGCATCACATATGAGAAGGCCTGAGAAGCAAGGAAGATAACCACTAAGAGACTGAGCATCAAAGAGGAAGAGAACACAGAGATAATAGTGCAGAACGGAACAGACATTCCTTAACCCTAAGACTGAGCATTATCGAGAAAGAGAATCTCAAGGGGTGAAAGTGTAAAAGGGAACAATCAGAAAAAGTAAAAGTAAAGAAGGGTGTGGGAAACGCTAAGGCCCAAGACTAGAATGAAAAGACTAAACTAAAGACCCTAGCAAGAACAGGATGCAGAAAGGATTCCGGGGAGGAAGCAGGACAGAGGAGCAGAGACCCATTTAACCTAGGCTCAGAGTAACTAACTATACTCGGTCCAAGAACATGAAGCTCTTAAATTTTAATTGAAACCCTCCACAATGTGCCCTCCTGCACCAATTTCCTAAATAAAATTCAGTTGATCTATTATTCCTGTCTTAGTCTGATTTCTGTCCCTGTCAATGTGGCAGCGCACATTGAAAACCGGATCATCCAATCTCAACTAAGGTTAAAATTTGATCCATGGCCAAACTTAGAACACCATTCCTGAACATTTTCTATATCACCAAACAAATATTTCTGGGGTGTGAGGTCCGCTGGAATCTGCGTCATTTCCTCAAGTATCTCGGCCACCTCCCTCCAGAAACCAGCAATCAACGGGCAGGCCCAGTACAGATGGAACAAATCAGCTATAGGGTTTCCACATTTCTGACACCCACCAGATACAGTGTTTGTGTAGGCCATCCTGGCCGGTGTGTAATGCAATGTATTCAATACTTTAAAATGTATTAAACGAAGACCAGCATTTAACAACACTTTTTTTGACATCAAACAATATCTTTTGCATTTTTAATTATCAATGACCACACCCATATCTGTTTCCCGGGAGGCTTTAACCGTGTTTAGGGATGGCGTGTGCGCTTGTGTTATGGTGTAAAGCTTAGAGACACCGGTCCCGGTTTGTGAATATAGGGATTGAAACCATTTGTGTGAGGTAGGCTCATCCGGGAACAATGGCCATGTTGCTCTGAATGCAGACTTCATACGGTGGTATTGCAATATTGCGAGCTGCCTGCCCCCCACTGCGGTTGCAAAGTCTTCTAGTGTAACAAATTTCCCATTTGGGAACATGTCCCTCATCTTAATCTCACGATTAGGATCCCATACCTTCGGTATGCCTTCGTCGAATGTGGGCTTGATCCCTGGGAAGTCATAAGGTGTGTCTATTTTTAACCTTCTACAGATCATGGCCCATGCATTAACCGTGGTGCTCACAGGGTCAAACCTGCATGTATCTTTGTGACGTGTTGCAAATACTATGAAGCGTAGGTCTGTTGAACTTACTGAGTGGCGCTCTACGGGGATGTGTGGCGCAGGGTCTGCTGATCTTGCCAGTACTTGGCATACTGTGCTTGTGCTGCTAAATAATATAACTTGAAATCTGGCGCTGCCATGCTTCCCATCTCAAAAGGCTCTACTAATTTCTCCCACTTCATACTAGTTGACCCCCGTCCCATATGAACGTCGTCACCATGGAACGTAGATTATCGAAGAATGGTCTGCCCGGCCAGATCGGAACATTACTAAAAACATACAAAAGTTTGGGGAGAATCACCATTTTGAGCACTGCGACCCAGCCAATCAATGAGATGGGGAGCTTGGCCCATAGCTGGAGTTTGGCTGTCACCGTGTGTAGGAGTTGTTCATAATTATCAATATATAGGGACATTCTATCCGTGGATACAAGGATCCCCAGGTATCTTATGCTTGTATGTGACCGCCGGAGGCCATAAGTATTGGTTGGGCAGTTGGTAGTGGGTGTTAGTGGGAAGATTCCGGACTTAGAAGTATTTATCTTAGATCCCGAGTATTCTGCAAATTCATGCATGACTTGTAGTAAGGGGCTGAGGTTTTTATCGGGCTCACGGATGTACAGCAGCGTATCATCCGCGTATAAAGATATGGACTGGGTGATTCCGGCCATTCTGATCCCCCTCTGTTCCTGTCTTTGTCTAACAGCTGCAGCTACCGGTTCTACCATCAAGGCAAACAGAATGGGAGAGAATGGGCAGCCCTGCCTTGTGCCTCTGCCCAGTTCAAATGTGTTGGAAACCCTGTGATTGGTAAGAACACTAGCCTCAGGGAAAGCATACAGTAGTCTGAAACACCGAACAAAATATGGTCCCATCCCAAATTTTTCAAGTACTGCAAATAGATATGACCAGGATACAGAGTCGAACGCCTTTTCGGCATCGAGTGATATAACCACGGCCTGTGCCTCTGGCTTGATCTGGGCCATGACTCCAAACAATCTGCGTAAGTTCAGCGCAGTGGATCTGGTCGGAATAAAGCCACAATGGTCCGGATGGACCAACATGGTCCTATTGGGTAGCAGTCTGGTGGCAAGTACTTTAGCATATATTTTCGCATCCAAATTAATCAAGGAGAGCGGCCGGTAGGAGGACATCTCATGGGAGGAGCGTCTTGGTTTCAATAATACTGTAATAATTCCTTCCCTCATTGTTTCAGCCAGCGATCCACATATCATTGCTTCTTCCCACACAAGAGTTAATATTGGGGCCAGTTCAGAACAGTATTCTTTTTATAATTCTGCGTCTAATCCATACAACCCTGGGCTCTGCCAGATGTTAGTGATTTAATCGCTTTGGTGATCTCTTCACTTGTTATTGGTTGATCAAGGACTAGAGCATTTTCTATTGAAAGTGATGGAAGTGTGTTAGGCAGAAACCTGTGCACTTCCCTCTGGGACCACTGCAAAAGATTTAAGACTACAGGTGTTTGGCAGTAAACCCACTTGGTAGCAGTCTGTACCACACAGATTCACTTGGTAGCTGTGGCTGAGCAGTCAGACTTCCCTCAAGAAGAGTTAGGCAGTATACAGAGTATTCACAATAGGTCAAAAGAACACGGTAGGACAAGCAAACACTGACCAGAGCTTGGTGTAAAAGAGATATAATTATTTATTTAAAAACCACATCTAATAAAACACACAGGCACTAATATTAAGCAGTTCAAAAACACGGTCACTAAAAGATATACACTCCCTTAAAAGAATATTAGACAAGTCTTAAGTAAAGCCCCACTTATTTTCAGACAGCGGTGAGCGCTTAACGCAGATGGCACTCTAATAATTCGGTTTAAAAGGGAGAGAAAGGCAGAGTATACATTGAAACAGATCCCAACACTTTCACAAGGACATAGCAAGAGAGGAAGGCAGAATCAAACCGTGAAGTTAGAGTTCAGAAAGCCGGATCCACTTTAAGAGGATCAGAACGAAATGTGTCCAAGGTCACACGGTTGAAAAGTGCACAAAAGTCTCGAAAAGGTTCAGAAAGAGTTGGACCAAAAGAAAGGGACCAGTTAGATGGTCAAGGCAGCCAGCCCAGTCCAGAAGGTTAAGGGATTATTATTACCTTGTAGCAATCTTTAGAAAGGGAGGTCTGGCGGACACGGTACCTTAAAGTGGTGAGAATACTCCAGCTGGGGCAGTTGTTCCTGGCAGTGGATGCAAGTCGGTGCTTCGTCCGGGGGAAGAGAGGATCTCGTCGGGGAGTAAGACAGGCGTCCGTTGCACTGCCAGGGAAGAAACCAGCCGCGGAGTTCTCAGTTAAAAGGAGCGGTCCTTTTATTCGCGCTCCAGTGGTAAGTGGCTATCCGGTTGCCGGGGTGCTTGGCACGGGCAATTCGACCACACGTCATGGGATGCGAGGAAAATAAGGTAAACTGGTTGTGCCCACCAGTCAGGGGAAGAAGACTCTCCAGCCGGGAGATCTTCTCTGTCGTCGGGAAGTGGTGAGTCGGTTCCGCAGGGCTCCACCGGTGGTGTCGTCGTAGCAGGTCGGCGCAGCTTCTCCCTCGTCGGATTCTCAGGTCCTGTGGCGACTTCTGAAGTTCCAGTCCCCAAAGCCCTGCTTTTATGCAGCACACCCCCATTCACTCAGCCTAGCTGTCAATCAAACATGCTAAGTGGTGAGCCGGCCGGCTCACCACTTGGGCCAATCACACCAGAGTGCGACTTGAGTTACCAAGGTAACTCAGTCCAGGATGCCTAAACCCACTCCCACCCCCCCTGTGGTACCCAGACAGAGTGGCACCACTTTTGGAGGCTTCTGTGGAGAAGCCCGCCAAAAGTGGAACAAAGGGCTCGACTTGGGTTGGAGTCACAGAAGAGAACACAAACGCCATTTTAGAATCGAGTCCTGGCAAAAAATACCAACCGGTGAATTAATCTTAAATAAATAAACCGGCGGTATGTTCGAGGCTATGAGAATTAAATAATTAAAGTTGGGAGCCTCGAACAATGGGAAAATCCCATAGGGATATATTCGCGGTCGAATATAAAAAGTAGTATCCACTGCCACCAGCCAAAACTCGATCAGGGGGGACAGAGACGTGCCCCCTCGACTAACAGACCCCGGGGCAATCGAATTGCCCCGACCAGTACGTCCACAATATGATGGTTTGTACTGGTTTCTGTTCATAATTTGGGACTAGTAAAGCCAATGGTGACTTTACATGCCCTGGGAGACAGTAGTCAGTCCCAGGGTATGGAGTCTATGGTGGGGTGTCACTATGACACCCCTGTGTCACTGCACGGAGGGTGCTGTGTAACACACATAGTAAAAACACATGAGACCCTATGGAGTAAAGGACCCCGTAGCCCATAAAACACATTAACAGTCAAAGGAACACCATAAATCATGTCCAAGAGTGGGAGAAAAAGAGTCTCACTCTTGGCAGGAGAAAAAAAACAAACTCCAGAAATCCAGCAAAGCTGCTGGGGGACTCACTAGGTTAGGAAATTCAGCCTAAACAGATAATCCTCCCTAACACTCTCCCCCCCCCCAGACTAAGGGACAGGAGGATTTAATCCACTCCTGGATGAATCTCATACCTCTAGTCGATGACATGCATCCTAGAGAGACCATCAGCATTTTGGTGGTGACACCCTGACCTGTGCTCAATGGTGAAATCAAACCCTTGCAGGCAGATTGACCATCTCAATTGTTTTGGGTTTTCCCCTTTCATTTGCATTAACCATCTCAAGGGTTGGTGGTCAGTCTGAATGACAAAAGTAGAACCATACAAGTATGGCCTAAACTTCTTCAGAGCCCATATACTAGCAAAACACTCTCGTTCAATGGTTGCCCACCTTGTTTCAGGATCCTTCAGTTTTCTACTGATGAAGCAAATGGGGTGCACCCTACCTTTCCCATCCAGTTGACTGAGGACTGCACCTATTCCTACATTTGAAGCATCTGTTTGCACAATGAAAGTTTGGTGGTAGTCAGGAGCTCTGAGTACTGGGGCTTGGCAAAGAGCCTTTTTCAGGGTTTCAAAGGCCTGATTGCATTCCTCATTCCACCTAACCTTTTTAGGGAATTTAGGAGAGGAGATGACATTCAGTGGAGAAGCTATGGACCCATAGTTCTCAATGAAATTCCTGTAATACCCAGTGAGACCTAAGAAGGCTCTCACCTGGGTCTGAGTCTGAGTAGTAGGTGTTGTCCAATTTTGCACAGCTTCAGTCTTACTGGGCAAAGGCCTTATTTCTCCACCTCCTACCTCATGTCCAAGGTAGACCACTTTACTCTGTCCAATCTGGCATTTACTCGCCTTTATGGTCAGATTGGCCTTTCCAAGAGCCTGCAAAACATATCCCAGGTGGTCCACATGTTCTTCCCAGGAATTGCTGAACACTGCTATGTCATCCAAGTATGCCATGCAGAAGTCCTCCATCCCATTCAGAACCTGGTTTACCATCCTTTGAAATGTAGCAGGTGCATTTTTCAATCCAAAAGGCATAACCTTAAACTGGTATAAGCCAACTGGGGTAGAAAATGCAGTTTTCTCCTTGGCATGGTCTCTCAGGGCTATTTGCCAATAGCCTGACATCAAGTCAAATGTGCTGAGGAACTTGGCTGCACCAAGTCTATCCACCAACTCATCTGTCCTTGGCAAAGGGTGGGCATGAGTCTTAGTGACTGCATTAAGAGCTCTGTAATCCACACAGAATCGAAGTTCTTTAGATCCTGCCTTTGGTACTAACACAACTGGGCTAGACCATAGACTAGTAGAGGGCTCTATTACCCCGAGATCAAGCATCTTGCTGACCTCACCTTTGATGTGGGTTCTTACATTTTCTGACATTCAATATCCTCTGCTTTTGACTGGCAGACAGTCACCAGTGAGAATGTCATGCTGTCCCCAACGGGTCAAGCCTGGTGAAAGTGAGAACAGAGAGGCAAACTGATTTAACATAGATTTGCACTCTTCTTGTTGCTCAGGTGTCAGATTTGAAGAGAGATTTACTCCTTCAATCTTTTCGTCTAAAGGTAAGCCTCCGAGGAGATCAGGAAGAGCATCACTCTCTTCTTCTTCCTCTGATGATGCTAGAAGCAAAGCTCCTACATCAGGTCTGGAGACATACGCTTTTAGCCTGTTGGTGTGGAAGACTGTTGGAGCCTCGTTGGGGTTGCCCAAGTCCACCAGATAATTGACCTCTCCAAGTTTACCCACAACCTTGAAGGGTCCCATCCATTTGTCTTGCAAGGCCCTCTGCCTTGTTGGAATCATAACGAGAACTAGCTGGTCCTGAGTAAGCTCAACGATGTTAGTCTTTTGGTCATGCCAGTGCTTGACCAGTGCTTGTCCAGCTTTCAAGTTATCACTTGCTTCTGCCATCAATTGTGACATTCTCCTTCGGAGACCTATCACATAGTCAGTCACTCTGACTGGCTTGGGGGAAGGAGCATTTTCCAACCCCTCCTTGATCAGGGCCAATGGACCTCTGACCGGATGACCATAAAGAAGTTCAAAGGGAGAATAACCTACTCCCTCCTGAGGGACTTCTCTATAAGCAAAGAGAAGGCATGGCAGTAGAAGGTCCCACTTTCTTTTAAGGGGGTCCTCTAAAGCACCTATCATGCTCTTCATGGTTCTGTTGAACCTTTCAACCAGTCCATTTGTCTGAGGGTGGTATGCGGTTGAGAACTTGTAAGTAACTCCGCAGGTTTTCCACATGGCTTTCATGTAGTGGGACCCCCTGTCAGAGATTACTTCCTTAGGAAACCCAACCCTGGTAAAAATACCAAGGAGGGCCTTAGCCACAGCCGGAGCTGTAACAGTCCTCATAGGAATTGCCTCAGGGTACCTAGTAGCATGGTCTACTACAACAAGTATAAACCTGTTGCCTGAGGAGGCTGGAGGATCAAGCGGACCAACAATGTCGATCCCTACTCTCTCAAATGGGACTCCCACTACAGTGAGAGGCACTAAAGGTGCCACATTCTTGGAGCCAACCTTACCAGAAGTTTGGCAGGTATGGCAGCTCTTGCAAAACATATCTACTTCAGCCCCCATTTTTGGCCAATAGAAGTAGAGTGAGAGCCTTTCCTTAGTCTTCTTGAAACTCAATTGACCAGCCAAAGGAATCTCATGGGCTAACTGCAAGAACTGTGGTCTGTTCTCTTGGGGTACTACAAGTCGTTTGTTGTCCCCAGGTGCAGACTCCGTTGGTTCACTGTAGAAGAGGCCATCTTCCCAGTGTAACATATATATTTCCCAGGCTCTTGCCCTTCAGCCTGAGCATCTGCCTGGTGGCAAAGACCTTCCAGAGTTGGACATTCTCTCTGTCCCTTACTGAAGTCTGCCCTGTTGGGTCCACCTTCTGCCAGTAAAGACTGCACCTCAGGATGGTCAACAGGATCCAAATCTCCAATGAGTTCCTGGCCTTCCACTAGCTCTTCTTCAGAGTCTAGTTCAACCACACAGGGTTGTACCGCCCTCTCAGCCTCAGCTGGAGGTGGAGTTACAGGTGTAACTTTGGACAACCTAGCGGAAGTCCTGGTTGGGAGCACTGGAGTGCTTGCTGTTGGCTGTTTCTTGGAAGCCTTGGGTTTCCCCTTTGCTTCTTTTGGTTCAGTGATAGCAAGTTGTAACTCCAGTGGAGTAGGAGTGATCTCTTTCTTCATCATCTCCTTGGGAGTACCTCTCATGGTTCTCTCCCTTGCAGGTCTGGTTAGCTCCTGTAACCGTTTACTAGGAGGTCTGGGGGTATGTGACACTACTCCAAGAGTTTTCAGGTAATTTCCCAACAGAACCCTTCCTGGTACCTCACTTTGTATGCTGACAGGTATCTTCACAGTCATGTCATTACACTGGATGAGAACTGGTAATTGGGGAAGCATCTGCAAAGGCTCTCCAGCTAACTTGGTGAGGCGTGTGGGTGCCTTAGCAACATCCTCAGCCTGAAAAAACGATTTGTCCACCACAGTTATGCTGGCCCCAGTGTCCCTAATGGCAGGAGTCTCCTGACCATTCACCTGGACACTGTCCTTATAATACTCTTTAGTATTATCTGGGATAGAATTATAGACATCTAAGTTCTGTTGTTCCCGCAAACCCAGAGACACTAAAGAAACACTGGCTGAGACTCCTTTGGGTTCATCAGCCAGTAATAGAAAGTTTCCACTTGCCATTTGTACTTCCTTCTCTGGAGCGAAGGCTAAGGAGACAAGCTGGACCCCTGAAGGTTTACCCTTACATCTGGGATCTCCTTTCACATGGTCAGTAGAGCCACAAACAAAGCATTTACCAAATGCTTTCTGGAATGGTGGCTTGTTCTGACCTCCTTCTGGTTTGGCACCATAAGGTACACTAGCCTGATTTGGTTTCCCTTGTGGCTTACCCTTTAGGTTTTGTTTGGGGTCCTCTTTGGAATTGGAATTATTAGAATTCTCTTTGGAGTCTTTTCTTGGCTGTTTTCCCTCATCCTTTTTCTGAGTAGCCCCAGAATCCTTGTGAGTGGCCCTGTTGGCAACCCACAAGTCAGCAGCCTTAGCTAACTTCCTGGAATCCAATTCCTTTGAATCAGCCAAGTGCTGTCTGAGCTCAGGAGAGCAGGCATCATAATTTGAGTCTATCATTACAAGATTCTTCATTCCTTCATAAGTGTTAACCCTGTAACCCTTAATCCATCCCTCTAAGTTCTTCAAACTTTCACTCACCCAGGTAGCCCAAGGGGTACCATCATGCTTTTTGAGGGTCCTTATCAAAACTGGCGCTATGGGCTACGGGATCAGCTAGAAGGTCAGCAATGTCTTCGTCTTCACTAGAATTTCTACATTCCCCGATCACCTCCTCCTCACCTGAATAGTCCAGTTTCTTTCTGCAGGTAAGTCCAATGTAAGGTTTCTTCTTTTTTTGAAGATAGGGTCTACCTCGGAAGGAAGCCACCGTGACTCCAAGACAGAGAAAACCCTCGGTGACCCCCCTCCGCGACAGCCAGAGGGGAAAAAGCCGCTGGATGGCAAAAAACCCCTGGATCCGGAGCGGTTGTAAAGGCAATGGAAGTCGCCGGATCTGTAGCAAGTAGGAATACCCAGGTACCGTGAAGTCAGCGTGTCAGTGCAGACCGAACTGTAAAAGGTAGCTGGATTCAGGTAAGTACCCCACAACGTGGAGGACAAGCGAGAACGGAGAAATCTGAGATGTCCGAGGGAACCCAAGAGAGCGAGAAAGAGCTGCGGGGGAAAGCAGCACGGGAAGCAAAGGGAAAGGGCAAGCGGAACAAGGAGAGAGAGAGCAACGGGAACAGGAGGAGAAGGAAACAAACAGACGCCGAAATTGCGTGATAGAAGGACAAACTGTCACAGGGAACTAGCGCAAGCAACGGGGGGCGAGAAAGAACTCAGATGCAACGCGCAGAGCCGCTGGCAGCCGAGTGAGATATACAAACGGCGGCGGCCATCTTGGAAACAGCTAGACCGTGGCTAGTAGACGGAGAAAAACGTAACGGAACACTTTAATGGCGTCCCTGTTTCCACCTTCGCCACAAACGCCAGTCGCCGGCGGCCAGTGACAGTATGCCCCCTCCGAAGGCTTCTCCCTCCCGGCCTTTCAGGATGGAGTCGGTGGAACTTGTGTAACAATCGAGGAGAATGAATGTGAAAATGGGGTTCCCAAGTATCTTCCGAGGAGGGATACCCCTTCCAATGTACGAGATATTCAAGACGTCCCCGATGATAACGGGAGTCACGTATCTGAGAAACTTCGTACCCCTCAAAGGCTGGAACAGGCAAAGTCCATAACTTGGGGGGTGCTTGTTTCCGGGTATCTGACACAAAGGGACGTAAGAGAGATGAGTGAAACATAGGGTGAATCCGCCCGAGTCCTCTAGGCAACTTGAGGCGATAAGCCACAGGATTGATCCTTGAAGTTATTTCGAAGGGTCCGATGTAGCAGGGTGACAGCTTAGAAGGCCGAACCCATCCAGGAAGGAACTTGGTGGACAGCATGACCTTAGAGCCTTTATCCCAGGCAGGAACTTGTTTCCGGTGTTTGTCGGATTGCTCCTTGTAGTGTCTGCTAGCCTTAAGGAGGCTCTGACGGGCCGTGTTGTGGGCCTCCTTGATCTGCACGAGGGTGGTCTCCAATGAAGGGATGTTAGTCTCCTCCCAGAATCCAGGAATGATGGACTGTGGGTTGAAACCGTAGGTACAGAAGAAGGGGCTAACCCCTGTAGCAGTGTGAACAGCGTTATTGTATGCAAACTCTGCTGTGGGGAGCAGGTCTACCCAATTGTCTTGCTGCTTATTTATGAAACACCTTAAGTACTGTTCTAGGGTTCCATTTAACCTTTCGGTCTGTCCATTTGTCTGGGGGTGAAACCCCGACGAAAGAGCTCTCTCAATGCCCAATAAGTTACACAATGCTGCCCAGAATCTGGAGGTATATTGGCTGCCCCTATCGGAAATTATCTTTTGGGGAAGCCCATGTAGCCTGAAAATGTCCTTGAGGAAGACGTCAGCCATAACCGAAGCTGACGGGATCTTGGCCAAAGGAGAAAAATGTGCACGTTTCGAGAACGTGTCCATGGTTACCATTATGCAGGTACAGCCTCGGGAAACCGGTAACTCCACAATAAAATCGGTAGAAATGCATTTCCAGGGACCATGTGGGACCGGTTCCTGTTGTAACAACCCCAAAGGTTTCGAGGTGGAATATTTGCTTTGTAAGCACACCATACAGGATTGAACATAGGCTTGAGTATCGGCCTTCATGTTGGGCCAAATGAAAGCTCTTTGTAGAAGCTCCAGAGTGCCTCGCACTCCTCGATGACCTGCTGTCTTGGAATCGTGGCACCACTGAGTGACCCGTCGTCTGAGACTTTTGGATGGAATGAGCAGTCTTCCGTGAATGAAGTGCAAACCGTCCTTAGTGGTGACTGGTTGATTACCCACATTGAGAGTTGGTTCGTGGAGGTAGGCTCCTCTTACTTCTTCCAAAAAGCTAGTCACTGCAGATATGATCCGAGTACGAGGAAACATGAGCTCCTTGCTGTAGGGAAAGTTAACATCGTCTCTGCGAGAGAGAGCATCGGCGACAAGATTTTGAGAGCCAGGAATGAATGTGATGAAAAAATCAAACTGGGCGAAAAAATGAGCCCATCTGGCCTGACGGGTGTTATAACACTCTTGCTGCTTGAGTATTTGCAGATTTTTATGATCTGTTCGTATCTGGAACGGGTGTAGGCTCCCTTGGAGCAAATGCCTCCACTCCAAACAAGCCAACTTCATAGCAAGTAGTTCATTTTCTATGACAGAGTAGTTGCGTTGGCTAGGATTCAAAGTCTTGGAGAAGTAAGCCACCGGATGCTCGAGGTCCTTGACTCTCTGAAGAAGAACGGCACCCACAGCAGCTGCAGAAGCGTCGGTCTCCAGAATAAAGGGTAGTAGTTGATCTGGTTGTTTCAAGATAGGAGCTGTACAGAACTTGTGTTTCAAACTGAGGAAGCTTTCTTCAGCCTCATTGGACCAGATGAAAGGACCCGTGGATTTCTTGAGAAGGGATGTGATGGGAAGAGTGAGTAAGGAAAACCTCGGAATGAATTTCCGATAGAAATTTGCCAGCCCCAAAAAACGTTGAATATCCTTAACTGAAGAAAGCGACGGCCATGACAAGATGGCATCCACCTTCCTAGAGTCCATGGTAACCCCTTTGTCGGATAGGATGAATCCCAAGTAAGACAACGAGGATTGAGCGAATGCACACTTCTCTGGTTTAACAAGAAGACTGTGATGCTGTAATCTGCGCAAAACCTCCTTGACATGCAGCGTATGCTCCTCCTGGCTCCGTGAGAAGACTAAAATGTCATCCAGGTAAACCACTGTGTTAAGATTCAGAAGGTCAGAAAATAATCGGTCCATGAATCTCTGGAAAATTGAAGGTGCATTGACTAGGCCAAACGGCATGACTTGGTATTCAAACAAACCATAGGGAGTGCGAAACGCCGTCTTCCACTCATCCCCAATTCTTATGCGGAGTAGATGATAAGCATTCCGTAGATCTAGTTTAGTAAACACAACGGAGCCTTGAACAGCCTCTAGAATCTCTGAGATGATGGGCATAGGGTAACGATCTTTTATGGTCACTCTATTTAACCCCCGATAATCAATACAGGGCCGCAACTCCTTGGTATCCCGTTTGGGTATGAAAAACAGAGAGGCCCCTGCAGGGGATTTGGAAGGCCTTATGAGTCCATTTGCTAAATTATCATCCAGGTAGCATCGGAGCACAGCCTTCTCGGATACCGAGAGAGGATACATCCTCCCAAAGGGGACCAATGCCTGAGGTACAAGGTCGATACCACAATCCTCTGGACGATGTGGAGGAAGTTTGATGGGTGTCTGTTCCTGAAAGACTTCCGCGTATTCAGAAAGGAGCTCCGGTATGCAATGGATGGAACTACTTTCGACAACAGACATGGTCTTTACAGTTTCGAACGTTGGTTCCGGAAGGCATTCTCGTAGACAGAAAGCGGAATGAAAACTTAGTAGATTCTTAGTCCAATCCACTGTTGGATTGTGTTTCCGGAGCCAGCCAATCCCTAATATGACCGGAAAATGGGCTGCACGTATGATGTCAAATTTGATGGTTTCAGAATGATGGTGAATGGATACTTGAATCTCCTCGGTGGTGTGAGTAATGAGTCCCGAACATAGAGGTGTACCATCCACTCCTTTGACCTTTTGGTCCTCTTTTTTCTCAATCCTAAGGAGAGCCACCTTATCAGCCCAGGTGTCAAGGAAGTTTCCAGCTGCCCCACAATCCAGTAGAACCTGCGTCTCTACTTCTCTCTTCCGGAAGCGGAGTTTGATGGCTATAACCATGAGACGCAAATCTTCGCTCATCTGAGATGAAGCCACAGAAAGAGTAGTGTAGGAACAAGGCGTAGCCCCTCGATAGTCTGTTCCACTGACTATCGAGCGCGGTCGTTTCCCGATCTCCTTGGGGGCACATCAGGGCAATCTCTCAGCAGATGGTTGGCAGCTCCACAATACAAACAAAGATTCCCTTTGCGCCTCCTCTTCTTTTCTTCGGCAGTCAACGGAGATATGGTGGTTCCGACCTGCATGGGTTAATCTCTGACAGGACGCGATGCAGGTGAGGAGGCTGACGGGAGCGTATCCAAGAAAGGATGAGGACCTCGAGCCTTCTTCTTTTCGTTCTTTCGTTCCGTCAGGCGAAAATCGATTCTTAGAACAGCAGTCTGAAGATCTGAAAAGGTTTCAGGGCGAGGGATCCGGGCAAGTTCATCTTTAAGCTCTTCTCGCAAGCCTCTGCGGAATATGGCGTACTGGGCCTGCTCTTGCCAACCGGCCTCTGCAGCGAGCTTCTTGAAGGTGGAAATATAGGACAGTAAGTCGGTACTCCCTTGACGCACATCCAGCAGGTCTTCGCTAGCCACGTGTGAGCATTCGGTTCGCAAAAAGGTGTGTATCAGTAGTTCCTTAAAGGCTGCATAGTCCTGCAGAACTGGGTCAGATAGGGATACCATAGGAGTAGCCCATGCCAGGGTTTCCCGTCATATGTGTGATCATGAAACCCACCTTGGAGTGATCGGTGTAAAATGCATTCCTGCGGAAGGTGAAATGGATATTACAGGCTTCCAGAAATTCCTTCACCTTTCTTTCCGAGCCGTCGAATTTTCCCGACACCAGGGGTAGTGGGGGCAAATCAGATGTCTGTTGTTCTCTTGCAGCCACTCTTTGCTGGAGCGCCACGTTGTCAGCTTTGAGTGTTTGGACTTCTGCGTTGAGGGTTTGGACAGCTGTCACTAACTCTTGCAGTTGTTGTGGCGAAGCCATAACTTCTTCCTGGCGTTGCAAGCTATCAAAACTGGCGCTATGGGCTACGGGATCAGCTAGAAGGTCAGCAATGTCTTCGTCTTTACTAGAATTTCTACATTCCCCGATCACCTCCTCCTCACCTGAATATAACCAGACGGGATCAAAGGACTCCAGAGTCAATAGTTCATCTGCGCACTTCGGGACTCCTTAAGTTGGGAAAAACCCTTGTAAAAATTGAAAATGTATTTTATAATTAAAATTCAAGTAAAAAAAATAAAAAAATAGTCTAGTTTCTTTCTGCGGGTAAGTCCAATGTGTTAGGCAGAAACCTGTGCAGTTCCCTTAGGGAACACTGCAAAAGATTTAAGACTACAGGTATAGCAGTAAACCCACTTGGTAGCAGTCCGCACCACCCAGATTTACCTGGTAGCTGTGGCTGAGCAGTCAGACTTCCCTCAAGAAGAGTTAGGCAGTATGCAAAGTATACACAATAGGTACTGAAACACAATAGTACAAGCAAACACTGACCAGAGTTTGGTTTCAAAAGTATATAGTTATTTATTTTAAGAACACATAAGTTGAAAACACTCTAGCAATATATAGTAAAACACTTCAAACACAGTTATATGGAAAGCAGTCCCAACCCTTATTCCTAACTAGACAACTCTTGGTTAACACCACATAATTCAAACAGAGGTGAGTGCTTAACGTTAGATGACACTCTAGTGGTTCAAAGAAGGGAGGGAGAAAGAGCAGAATTAGGATAAACACACCACTCTAAGGTCAAGAACACTTTCAGTAGGCTCAAAGAAGCACAAAGTCACAGGTGAGCAAAAGTCACTAGGCAGGGCCCACTCTTAGAGCAGACAGAGCGAAAATGTGCCCAAGATCACACAGTTATTAGGGATTCAGAGTCTTGCAAAAGAGTTTAGAGAGGCTTAGAAAGTTTAGCCAGGGTGTCCCAGGCACTCCCAGGTTCGAAAGCCGGGGGCTAAAACTACCCCGTACAGTCGGTGGCAAGGGAAGCCAGGCGGAACACGGTACCTTAAACGGGAAGGATCCTCCAGCGGTGGCAGTTGTTCCAGGCAGTGGCAGCAAGGCTCGACGTCGGTCAGGGAAGAAGAAGTTCTCGCTGAAGAGAAGAAGAAGAAGGTCGTTGCACTGCCCGGGAAGAAACCAGCCGCGGAGTCCTCCGGTTAAAGGGTTGTACCGACTTTCGCGGTTGTGGTAAAAGTGTGGTATTCCGGTTGCCGGGGTGCTTGGCACGGGCAAGGCGGCCACGAGATACCTCGAAGAAGCGGAAAGAAGGTGAAAACTGGTTGTCCCCACCAGTCAAGTGAAGGAGCCACTCCGTTAAGAGTTCTCCTCGGTCGTTGGGAAAAGTGGTGAGACGGTTCAGCAGGGCTCCACCGGGTGGTGTCGTCGTAGCAGGTCGGCTCAGCTCTTCCCTCGTCGGATTCTTGGTCCTGTGGCGACTTCTGAAGTTCCAGTCCCCAAAGCCCTGCTTTTATGCAGCAAACCCCCATTCACCCAGCCTAGCTGTCACTCAAACATGCTAAGTGGTGAGCCGGCCGGCTCACCACTTGGGCCAATCAGGACGGAGTGCGACTTGAGTTACCAAGGTAACTCAGTCCAGGGTGCCTAAATCCCCCTCCACCCCTCCTAAGTACCCCAGACAGAGTGGCACCACTTTGGAGGGCTTCTGTGGAGAAGCCCGCCAAAAGTGGAACAAAGGGCTCCCCTTTGGGTCAGAGTTACAGAGGCGAACGCCAACGCCATTTTAGAATCAAGTTTTGGCAAAAAATCCCAACCGGAGTTATAATAATAAATATATAAACCGGCGGTATGTTTGAGGCTACCGTAAATAAATAATTAAATGTGTTAGCCTAAAACAATGGGAAATCCCATAGGAAAATATTCGCGGTTGAATATAAAAAGTAGTTTCCACTGCCACCAGCCAAAACTCGATCAGGGGGGACGGAGACGTGCCCCTTCGACTAACAGACCCTGGGGCAATCGAATTGCCCCAGCCAGTACGTCCACAATATGATGGATTGTACTGGTTCTGTTCAGGATTTAAGACTATTAAAGTCTTTGGTGACTTTACATGCCCTGGGAGACAGTAGTCAGTCCCAGGGTATGGAGTCTATGTTGGGGAGTCCCTAGGACACCCCTGGGTTACTGCACAGAGGGTGCTGTGTAACCCACATCACAAAAATATATGAGGCCCTATGGAGTAAAAGACCCCATAGCCCATTCAACACAAGGTTTAACCAAGAAAACACACTTCAAACATGCCCAAGAGTGAGGGTAAGAGAGTCTCACTCTTGGCAGGAGAAAAAAGAAACCCCAGAAATCCAGCAAAGCTGCTGGGGGACTCACTAGGTAGGGAAATTCAGCCTAAACAGAGAATTCTCCCTAACACAATGTAAGGTTTCTTCTTTTTTTGAAGATAGGGTCTACCTCGGAAGGAAGCCACCGTGACTCCAAGACAGAGAAAACCCTTTTACCCTCACTCTTGGACATGATTTGAGTGTGCTCCTTTGACTCTAGATGTGTTTAATGGGCTATGGGGACTTTTACTCCATAGGGCATCATGTGTTTTTATGATGTGTGTTACACAGCACCCTCAGTGCAGTAACACAGGGGTGTCATAGTGACCCCCCAGTATAGACTCCATACCCTGGGACTGACTACTGTCTCCCAGGGCATGTAAAGTCACCATTGACTTTACTAGTCTTGAATTCTGAGCAGAACCAGTACAAACCATCATATTGTGGACGTACTGGCTGGGGCAATTCGATTGCCCCGGGGTCTGTTAGTCGAGGGGGCACGTCTCCGTCCCCCTGATCGAGTTTTGGCTGGTGGCAGTGGATACTACTTTTTATATTCAACCGCGAATATTTCTCTATGGGATTTTCCCATTGTTCGAGGCTACTATCTTTATTTATTTAATTACGATAGCCTCGAACATAGCGCCGGTTTATTTAATTATTATTAATTCTCCGGTTGGTATTTTTTTGCCAAAACTCGGTTCTAAAATGGCGTTTGTGTTCTCTTCTGTGACTCCAACCCAAGTCGAGCCCTTTGTTCCACTTTTTGGCAGGCTTCTCCACAGAAGCCCTCCAAGGTGGTGCCACTCTGTCTGGGGTACTTAGGAGGGGTGGAGGGGGATTTAGGCACCCTGGACTGAGTTGCCTAGGGAACTCAAGTCGCACTCCGTCCTGATTGGCCCAAGTGGTGAGCCGGCCGGCTCACCACTTAGCATGTTTGAGTGACAGCTAGGCTGAGTGAATGGGGGTTTTCTGCATAAAAGCAGGGCTTTGGGGACTGGAACTTCAGAAGTCGCCACAGGACCTAAGAATCCGACGAGGGAGAAGCTGAGCCGACCTACCACGGCGACACCACCGGTGGAGCCCTGCTGGACCGTCTCACCACTTTTCCCAACGACAGAGGAGATCTCCCGCCGGAGAGTCTTCTTCCTTTGACTGGTGGGGATAACCAGTTTCACCGTCTTTTCGCCTTCCCGACGCATCTCGTGGCCGCCTTGCCTGTGCCAAGCACCCCGGCAACCGGAATAGTACGTTTTACCACGACCGCGAAATAAAGGGTAATACCTTTAACCGGAAAACTCAGCGGCTGGTTTCTTCCCTGGCAGTGCAACGACCTTCATCTTTCCTCCAAATCGAGATCTTCTATTCCCCTGGACGATGCCGAGACTTGCACCCGCTGCCAGGAACAACTGCCACCGCTGGAGAATCCTTTCCACTTAAGGTACCGTGTTCCGCCTGGCTTCCCTTGCCACCGACTGTACGGGGTAGATTTAGCCCTCGGCTTTCGAACCTGGGTTAGCCTGGGACACCCTGGCTAAACTTTTCTGAGCCTCGCCAAACTCTTTTCGAACTCTCTGCAAGACTTTCAAAGCCTAGTGTAACTGTGTGATCTTGGGCGCATTTGTGCTCTTTTCTCTCTAAGAGTGGGCCCAGCCTATGGACTTTTGCTCACAAGTGACTTTTGCTCTTCTGCCTTACTAAAAGTGTTCCTAAATCTTAGAGTGGGGTATCTTCACATATTCTGTCTTTTTCCCTCCCTTCTTCATGAACTTATTGGAGTGCCAGCTATAGTTAAGCGCTCACCTCTGTCTGGAAATAAGTGGTTTTAACTAAGACTTGTCTGATAAGGAATAAGGGTTGTATATACTATAATAGTAACTGTGTTTAGAGTGTTTTACAATAAGAGTGCTGGAGTGTTTCAAACAGTGTGTTTTTAAATAAATAATTATATACTTTGATACCAAAGCTCTGGTCAGTGTTTGCTTGTGCTATTGTGTCTGAGTACCTATTGTGTATACTTTGCATACTGCCTAACCCTTCTTGAGGGAAGTCTGACTGCTCAGCCACAGCTACCAGGTACATCTGGGTGGTACAGACTGCTACCAAGTGGGTTTACTGCTAACACCTGTAGTCCTAAATCTTTTGCAGTGTTCCCAAAGGGAACTGCACAGGTTTCTGCCTAACACTGGTGTACAGCGGTGGGATTTGTATTGAGTATACATTTTAGAGTGCTTTAGGATACCTTAGTGCAACTAACCACAAAGCTTAGCACTGAAAAAGTAATCTTTCTAACATGTTAACTATGGAAAGTTATAGTCAAGAGTCCCTTGCTACAGAAACTGCTGATTGTTTAAGAGATCTCTGTAAGCATAAGAATCTCCTGACTAAAGGCAAGAAAATGGAGCGAATAGAAAGGTTGTTAGCTAACCAAAGCCTGGATGATGGTTCAGAGGAACCTACCACTCCAGCAACTGTGGATAACAGTATTGAGATTGAAACTGAACAAAATGTTGATGATCTTGAGGAAGAGTCAGAAGAGGAGGGTGAGGCTGCTGTGACTGTCCCCCCCCAGGCCTCTGTCTGCTCTACCTGCTGTACCTACTGGACCTTTACCAAGTCCCACACTTAGTCCTCAATATCTTGAACTAGAGAAGATGAAACTTGAATTAGAGTTTAAAAAACTTAATACTCAGGCTGAACAAAGACACCAGGAACTGAACCAAGAACTAAGGCTAAGGGAAATGGAGCTCAAGCATGAGCTAGAAATGAAGAAATTGTCTGTTGAAAATGCTTCTCTCTCTGGCTCCTCTAGAAGTTCCAGTCCTAAAAGACCCCGGATGCCTAAAGAATTGGTTGGTATGTATGAGCCTAAGTTGGATGTGTTGGATTGGTTGTCTCTGTTTGAATATAATCATGGGCTCCTGAACATCACAGGAAATGACTTACTCACCCGGTTGTTCTCTAGGCTTCCCCATGTTGCAACTGATGTGGTAATGGAGTTGGGGGAGGAGGATAGGAAAGAGTATGCATGTGTGAAACTAGCTCTGATAGCTACATTTGGGAAGACCCCTTCCCAGTATCTTAAGAGGTTTAGAACCCTCAAAAAGCATGATGGTACCCCTTGGGCTACCTGGGTGAGTGAAGGGTTGAAAAACTTAGAGGGATGGATTAAGGGTTACAAGGTGAACACTTATGAAGGTATGAACAATCTTTTTATGTTGGTGTCCATTTATGATGCCTGCTCTCCTGAGCTCAGACAGCACTTGGCTGATTCAAAGGAATTAGATTCCAGAAAGCTAGCTAAGGCTGCTGACTTGTGGGTTGCCAACAGGGCCACTCACAAGGATTCTGGGGTAACTCAGAAGAAGGATGAGGGGAAACAGCCTAAAAAGGACTCCAAAGAGAATTCTAATACTGCATATTTCAAAGAGGGCCCCAAACAAAACCATAAGGGTAAGCCACAAGGAAAACCACAGCAGAATAGTGTACCTTGTGGTGCCAAACCAGAGGGAGGCCAGAACAAGCCACCCTTCCAGAAAGCATTCGGTAAATGCTTTGTTTGTGGCTCTACTGACCACGTGAAAGGAGATCCCAGATGCAAGCGTAAACCTTCAGGGATCCAGCTTGCCTCCTTAGCCTTCGCTCCAGAAGAGGAAGTCCCAATGGCAAGTGGAAACTTTCTACTGCTGGCTGATGAACCCATTGGTGTCTCAGCCAGTGTTTCTTTAGTCTCTCTGGGGTTGTGGGAACAACAGAATTTAGATGTGTATAATCCTATCCCAGATAATACTAAAGAGGGTTTATAGTCAAAAAGTCGAAAACTTAATTTCGAATAGCAAAAATGTCGAAAAAAAAATGTTGAATGTAAAAAAGTCGAAAACACATACATATAATAGGAAAAGTCATAATTTCGAAAAAAAAATGTCGAAAAAAAAATCGAAACCCCAAAACACTTTTATTTTTTTTTACACAAATACTAACATTTTTTATGGGGGGGGTCCCCCCCAACCCCCCCATCCCAAACCCCTACCCCAACCCCCCCTCCTCCCCATCCCCCCACCCCCCATAGATATACCTTTAATTATTTTAAAAAAATCTTTAATATAATATTAAATAATTAATTAATTATTTAAAAAAACCATCCCGAACCCCTACCCCCAACCCCCCCCCTCCTCCCCATCACCCCCACCCCCCATGGATATACCTTTAATTATTTAAAAAAAAGTTTAATAAAATATTTATTATTAACACATAAAATCGAAACAAATCGAAAAAAATTCGACTTTGTTGTTTTTCGACATTTTTATTTTCGAATAAATATTTTCGACATTTTGACTTTCGAAAATATTGTATTCGAAAATATGACTGGACACCCTAAAGAGTATTATAAAGACAGTGTCCAGGTGAATGGTCAGGAGACTCCTGCCATTAGGGACACTGGGGCCAGCATAACTGTGGTGGATGAATCATTTTTCAAGGCAGAGGATGTTGCTAAGGCACCCAAATGCTTCACCAAGTTAGCTGGAGGGCCTGTGCAGATGTGTCCGTAGTTACCAGTTCTCATCCAGTGTAATGATATGGCTGTAAAGATACCTGTCAGTATACAATGTGAAGTACCAGGTAGGGTTCTGTTGGGTAATGACCTGAAAGCTCTTGGAGTTGTGTCACATACCCCCAGACCTCCTAGTAAAAGGTTACAGGAGCTCACAAAACCTGCAAGAGAGAAAACCCTGCGAGGGTTATCTCAGAAGATGATGACAGAGATCACTCCCCTCCCACTGGAGCAACTTACTGCAGTAACTACCAGATCAGGAGCGAAGGGGCAACCCAAGACACCTAGGAAAAAGCCAGCAGCAAGCACTCCAGTGCTTCCAACAAGGACTTCCCCTCGGTTGTCCACAGTTACACCTGTAACTCCACCACCAGCTAAGGCTGAGAGGGAGGTACAACCCTGTGTGGTTGAACTACACTCTGAAGAAGAGCTAGTAGGAGGCCAAGAACTTATTGGAGATCTGGACCCTGAGGACCATCCTGAGCGGCAGTCTTTACTGGCAGAAGGTGGGCCCGGCAGGGCAGCTTTTCGTAAGGGACAAAGAGAATGTCCAACTCTGGAGGGTCTCCGCCACCAGGCAGCTTCTCAGGCTGATGGGCAAGAGCCTGGGAAGTATAGGTTGCACTGGGAAGATGGCCTCTTCTACAGTGAACCAACCGAGTCTGAACCTGGAGACTACAAGCGCCTTGTAGTACCTTGAGAAAACAGACAACAGTTCTTGCACTTAGCCCACAAGATTCCTTTGGCTGGTCACTTGAGTTTCATGAAGACCAAGGAAAGGCTCTCACTCTACTTCTATTGGCCAAAAATGGGGGCTGAAGTAGATAAGTTTTGCAAGAGCTTCCATACCTGCCAAACTTCTGGTAAGGTTGGCTCCAAGAATGTGGCACCTTTAGTGCCTCTCCCAGTTGTGGGAGTCCCATTTGAGAGGGTAGGTATTGACATTGTTGGTCCCCTTGATCCCCCAACCTCCTCAGGCAACAGGTTTATCCTTGTTGTAGTAGACCATGCTACTAGGTACCCTGAGGCAATTCCTATTAGGACTGTTACAGCTCTGGCGGTAGCTAAGGCCCTCCTTGGTATTTTTACCAGGGTTGGGTTTCCTAAGGAAGTAATATCCGACAGGGGGTCAAACTTTATGTCCCACTACATGAAAGCCATGTTGAAAACCTGTGGAGTTACTTACAAGTTCTCAACTGCATACCACCCCCAGACAAATGGGTTGGTAGAAAGGTTTAGCAGAACCATGAAGAGCATGATAGGTGCTTTAGAGGAGCCTCTGAAAAGAAGGTGGGACCTTCTACTGCCATGCCTTCTCTTTCCTTATAGAGAAGTCCCTCAGGAGGGAGTAGGTTATTCTCCCTTTGAACTTCTCTATGGCCATCCAGTCAGAGGTCCGTTGGCCCTGATTAAGGAGGGATTAGAAGGTGCTCCTCCCCTCAAGCCAGTCAGAGTGACTGACTATGTGATAGGTCTCCGGAGGAGAATGTCACACATGATGGCAGAAGCTAGTGATAACCTGAAAGCTGGACAAGCTTTGGTCAAGCATTGGCATGATCAAAAGGCTAACATGGTTGAGTTCACTCAAGACCAGCTAGTTCTCGTTATGCTCCCAACAAGGCAGAGGGCCTTGCAAGACAAATGGATGGGACCCTTAAAAGTTGTGGGAAAACTTGGGGAGGTCAACTATCTGGTGGATCTGGGCAGACCCAGGGAAGCTCCTAGAGTCTTCCACACCAACCGACTGAAAGCGTACATCTCCAGACCTGAAGTAGGAGCCTTGCTTCTAGCTTCAGCAGCAGAGGAATAAGAGAGTGAATCTCTCCCTGATCTCCTCAGAGGTGTACCTTTAGATGAGAAAATTGAAGGAGTCAATCTCTCTTCAGATCTGACACCTGAGCAACAAGAGGAGTGCAAATCCATGTTAAATCAGTTTGCCTCCCTGTTCTCACTTTCACCAGGCTTGACCCCTTGGGGACAGCATGAGATTCTCACTGGTGACTGTCTGCCAGTCAAAAGCAGAGGATACAGAATGTCAGAAAATGTAAGAACCCATATCAAAGGGGAGGTCAAGAAGATGCTTGATCTCGGGGTAATAGAGCCCTCTACTAGTCCATGGTCTAGCCTAGTTGTGTTAGTACCAAAGGCAGGATCCAAAGACTTGAGATTCTGTGTGGACTATAGAGCTCTTAATGCAGACACTAAGACTGATGCCCACCCTTTACCAAGGACAGATGAGTTGGTGGATAAACTTGGTGCAGCCAAGTAGTTCAGCACATTTGACCTTACGTCAGGCTATTGGCAAATAGCCTTGACAGACCATGCCAACGAGAAAACTGCATTTTCAACCCCAGTTGGCTTGTACCAATTTAAGGTCATGCCTTTTGGATTAAAAAATGCACCTGCTACATTCCAAAGGATGGTGAATCAAGTTCTAGCTGGGATGGAGGACTTCTGCATGGCATACTTGGATGACATTACAGTCTTCAGCCACTCCTGGGAGGAACATGTGAACCACCTGGGACATGTTTTGCAGGCTCTTGAGCAGGCCAATTTGACTATCAAGGCAAGTAAATGCCAGATTGGTCAAAGTAAAGTGGTCTACCTTGGGCATGAGGTAGGAGGTGGAGAAATAAGGCCTTTACTCAGCAAAATTGAAGCTGTGCAAAATTGGACAACACCTACTACTCAAACCCAGGTGAGAGCCTTCCTAGGTCTCACTGGGTATTACAGGAATTTCATGAAGAACTATGGGACCATAGCTTCTCCACTGAATGTAATCTCCTCTCCAAAATTCCCTAAAAAGGTCAAATGAAATGAGGAGTGCAATCAGGCCTTTGAAAAACTGAAGAAAGCTCTTTGCCAAGCTCCAGTACTGAGAGCTCCTGACTACCACCAAACGTTCATTGTACAAACTGATGCTTCCAATGTAGGTATAGGTGCAGTTCTAATCCAACTGGATGAGAAGGGTAGGGAGCACCCCATTTGCTTCATCAGCCGTAAACTGAAGGATCCTGAGACAAGGTGGGCAACAATCGAAAGAGAATGCTTTGCTATTGTGTGGGCACTGAAGAAGTTTAGGCCATACTTGTATGGTTCTACATTTGTCATTCAGACTGACCACCAACCCTTGAGATGGTTAATGCAAATGAAGGGAGAAAATCCAAAACTATTGAGATGGTCAATCTGCCTGCAAGGGTTTGATTTCACCATTGAGCACAGGTCAGGGTGTCACCATCAAAATGCTGATGGACTCTCTAGGATGTATGTCATCGACTAGAGGTATGAGGTTCATCCAGGAGTGGATTAAATCCTCCTGTCCCTTAGTCTGGGGGGGGGGCGAGTGTTAGGGAGAATTCTCTGTTTAGGCTGAATTTCCTAACCTAGTGAGTCCCCCAGCAGCTTTGCTGGATTTTTGGGGTTTATTTTTTCTCCTGCCAAGAGTGAGACTCTTTTACCCTCACTCTTGGACATGATTTGAGTGTGTTCCTTTGACTCTAGATGTGTTTAATGGGCTATGGGGTCTTTTACTCCATAGGGCTTCATGTGTTTTTGTTATGTGTGTTACACAGAACCCTCAGTGCAGTAACACAGGGGTGTCATAGTGACCCCCAAGTATAGACTCCATACCCTGGGACTGACTACTGTCTCCCAGGGCATGTAAAGTCACCATTGACTTTACTAGTCTTGAATTCTGAGCAGAACCAGTACAAACCATCATATTGTGGACGTACTGGCTGGGGCAATTCGATTGCCCAGGGGTCTGTTAGTCGAGGGGGCACGTCTCCGTCCCCCCGGATCGAGTTTTGGCTGGTGGCAGTGGATACTACTTTATATATTCACAGCAAATATTTCTCTATGGGATTTTCCCATTGTTCGAGGCTACTTTCTTTATTTATTTAATTACGATAGCCTCGAACATAGCGCTGGTTTATTTAATTATTATTAATTCTCCGGTTGGTATTTTTTGCCAAAACTCGGTTCTAAAATGGCGTTTGTGTTCTCTTCTGTGACTCCACCCCAAGTCGAGCCCTTTGTTCCACTTTTTGGCGGGCTTCTCCACAGAAGCCCTCCAAAGTGGTGCCACTCTGTCTGGGGTACTTAGGAGGGGTGGAGGGGGATTTAGGCACCCTGGACTGAGTTGCCTAGGCAACTCAAGTCACACTCCGTCCTGATTGGCCCAAGTGGTGAGCCGGCCGGCTCACTACTTAGCATGTTTGAGTGACAGCTAGGCTGAGTGAATGGGGGTTTCCTGCATAAAAGCAGGGCTTTGGGGACTGGAACTTCAGAAGTCGCCACAGGGCCTAAGAATCTGACGAGGGAGAAGCTGAGCCGACCTACCACGACGACACCACCGGCAGAGCCCTGCTGGACCGTCTCACCACTTTTCCCAACGACAGAGGAGATCTCCCGCCGGAGAGTCTTCTTCCTTTGACTGGTGGGAATAACCACTTTCACCATCTTTTCGCCTTCCCAACACATCTCGTGGCCGCCTTGCCTGTGCCAAGCACCCCGGCAACCTGAATACTACGTTTTACCACGACCGCGAAATAAAGGGTAATACCTTTAACTGGAAAACTCTGTGGCTGGTTTCTTCCCTGGCAGTGCAACGACCTTCATCTTTCCTCCAAGTCGAGATCTTCTCTTCCCCTGGACGACGCCGAGACTTGCACCCGCTGCCAGGAACAACTGCCACCGCTGGAGGATCCTTTTCACTTAAGGTACCGTGTTCCGCCTGGCTTCCCTTGCCACCGACTGTACGGGGTAGATTTAGCCCCCGGCTTTCGAACCTGGCTTAGACTGGGACACCCTGGCTAAACTTTTCGGAGCCTCTCTAAACTCTTTTCGAACTCTCTGCAAGACTTTCAAAGCCTAGTGTAACTGTGTGATCTTGGGCGCATTTGTGCTCTGCTCTCTCTAAGAGTGGGCCCAGCCTATGGACTTTTGCTCACAAGTGACTTTTGCTCTTCTGCCTTACTAAAAGTGTTCCTAAATCTTAGAGTGGGGTATCTTCACATATTCTGTCTTTTTCGCTCCCTTCTTCATGAACTTATTGGAGTGCCATCTTTAGTTAAGCGCTCACCTCTGTCTGGAAATAAGTGGTATTAACTAAGACTTGTCTGATAAGGAATAAGGGTTGTATATATTATAATAGTAACTGTTTTTAGAGTGTTTTACAATAAGAGTGCTGGAGTGTTTCAAACTGTGTTTTTAAATAAATAATTATATACTTTGATACCAAAGCTCTGGTCAGTGTTTGCTTGTGCTATTGTGTCTGAGTACCTATTGTGTATACCTTGCATACTGCCTAACTCTTCTTGAGGGAAGTCTGATTGCTCAGCCACAGCTACCAGGTAAATCTGGGTGGTACAGACTGCTACCAAGTGGGTTTACTGCTAACACCTGTAGTCCTAAATACTTTGCAGTGTTCCCAAAGGGAACTGCACAGGTTTCTGCCTAACACACTGTATTTACTCTCTAGGTTTTTCTGGTGTTTCTCTATATCCGCCAATTCTAATCTGACAGTTTTTAGGAGTCCCGTGGTTTTAGACATTATAGCCCCCCTCACCCATACTTTAAAAGTTTCCCAAAGTGTTGCGTATTTGTCTACAGACCCTTTATTTATCGTAAAGAATTCTTTGATTTCAATGTGAAGTGATTCTGTTACATTTGGATCTTCGAGGATGTCTGGGGGCATCCTCCATCTCCTGGTGGGAGGCTTGATATTTTGAAGTGTTACCTCTAAGGTATTGGGGAATGGTCCGACAGGGTACGGGATGAATGTCACATTGTACGACCATATTGGCCAGGTGAGTCAAAATAAACCAATAGTCTGTGTCATGTACCGAAGAATAGAATGAATATTGCCTCTTCAGTGGGTGTAGCGTCCTTCAAGCATCTGTGAGGGATAGTTGCATCAAAACCTGATGTAGTACACTAGCTGCCCTGGTGAGACCCCTGTGTATAACAGAGGACCGGTCCAGAAATACATCAAGTATAGTGTTAAAATACCCTCCCCACAGTATACATGCATCTTCCACTAAGCTGATTTTGTTGGTTACATTTACATAAAAATCACGGTCATCCAAATTAGGCCCATATGTGCAAACAAGGACCATCTCCTCTCCCGCCACCTTACCCCATACAATTACGTATCGGCCTTGAGGGTCTATTTTGCTTTTCTCGTACGTAAAACCCAGCGAGGGTCAATGTAAGCACTCCTCTGTTTTGTGACGAGTATTCAGTGTAATATCTCTGTTTTACCCATTGCTGTAGGATGCCAGTATTTTCGTTTTGCAGTGCATGCGTCTCCTGCAAAATAACAATATGGGGATGGTGCCGAGCAATGTATGCATCAATTTTCCTAGATTTTGATCGATTATTGAGCCCACAGACATTCCAAGTAAGGAGTTTAAGCTTCAGCCCCGTGGCCGATTTAGTGTGATGTGCAGTTCATGTGTAGTTAAACAGACTAGGATTATTACCATTTTTCCCAATCTGGTGTAGCGTATAGCAATGCAACCACAAGTTTTAAATAACTTAACTTCAGCATCTGATGCAAATATTGGCATCTCCAAGGTGCCCTTCCCCCCCTCCAAAAACATTAAAATCAACTTGCAAGCTTACCCCTCTTCTCCACGAAGCTACATCATTTCTCCGTGCCCCAGCCCCACCCCCACCCACACCATCAACCCCAACCTGATGATTAGACCCTCCCATTAACCTGTGGAACTTCCCAGGGGTGCGTACGTTGCGGCCACATCCCTCGCAGTTGAACGCAGATCATCCGGCATATAATCAAACATACGTCGGTGCCACCCAGACACCGATAGTTTCCGTAGTAAACTTGTCAAAGGATATTCCATTCAATCGTTGGGGCCTCTCATGTCCCCGGCCGGGTGCTGGAGGTCGTTTTGGTCAGGGATCCCTCTCTGCGACAGAAGTCGAATGGAGGTTTCTATATAGTTCATGGCCGCTGATCGGTGTTCAAAAAATGTGTGCGCGGTCGACATGCTGTATGCGCAGTTTTGCTGGGAATAGTAAAGCATATGGGACCTTTCTCAGTCTTGAGTTGCTTCTTGACTGGGTCATATGATCTCCTTTGCATCTAAACTCCTGCAGCGAAGTCGGGGTATATGTGAATACTGTCACTGCCATGATGGAGAGGTCCCATTTCCCTTGCCAAACATAGAGCTGCATCTCTGTTCCTGTAGTTTAGCACTCTGGCAATAATGGTACGGGGAGGGGCCCCTGGCTTGGGGGCAAGTGTGCGCTGTGCCCTTTCTACCAAGAAATGTTCCGAAAAGGAGTTCTCACCAAACAAGGCCTTCAGCAGCGATTCAATATGGGGTTCCATGGGACCCTTACAGAAGTATTCGGCTAGTCCCACTATTCGGATGTTGTTGCGGCAGGATCTGGATTCCAAATCGTCACATTTACCACGTAACTTGGTCATCTCCCCTTTCAGGAGAGTTATGTCTCGAGTATTCTGGCCAATGGAATCTTCGTTGGTTCCAATTCTGTTCTCCGCCTCTGTGATCCTTGCGCTTTCTTTGTCCACCCGGGCCTAGAGTGAGTCGATGGTGGTGACAATATCCTCCAATTTGACGTTAACTGCCAGAAAACCGTTTTGTACTGTAGTAGGAAAGTGGTCAAATTTGGTGTTTTCAGATGAAGTCATGGAGGCTTTGGTCACTGGTATCGGCACACTCGCCGGGGCTTGGGAACTCGTGTAGGAATCCATCGGACCAGTTTTCTTCTTCTTGGCGCTAGTCCCCCTTGGCTTCGCCCAGAGATACGTTATAGGCAGCTGACGGCCGCCTGTGTGGTCAGTTCAGCCTGACCGCTTGTCCAGGTATCCTCGCCAGTGCTGAGTCTATGCGTGTGTACTCAGTGTGGATTCAGGTGAATTTGTCATGAACCATCGGACATGCCCCTTCTTGGCCTCCTGGTCCTTGACACGTCGGGGCTTACACTCTGTTGTACTTCCAACATGGTCGTAAGCACAGAACGCTGCTTCTCCAGCATGGGGTCTGGCATGGATTCACATGCTCATGAATATTCCCCGTCGTCAGGCTGGGAATCCTCGGTAAAGAAAAAACCAGTATCAGTTTCGTTTCTGATCTGTCTTTCATAGTAATAACCAATCACTGGTCTCTGCGTCATACTGACCACAGCCAATGACTGCCCTCTACCTAAGCACCGCCTCTGGCAGCCATCTTCAGATTTTTACCGCACGTTCATGTGTTGGGATCCTCGTGCTATTGCTCTCGAGCGTTAGTGCTATTTTTTCACGTTTTTTCTCAAAAACTTCGTTTTTTTCGGTCAAAAGAGCCTCAAGCTCCACCGACTCTCCATCCGATCAACGGGGACCCGTGTCGGATTCGTCTGCACCCCTCAAGGGTGAAGATTTCGTCGAGCTACGTTTTTGGAGGACTCCAGAAGCTTCTCAGGCCCAGACATGGCCCAGGAGAAGGGAAGCTCGACGCCCGGAAAGCTGTTCAGGGTCTGCCCTGGATGCCAGCTGCAGAACGTCTTTAAGGAGGACGAACACTCCTTTTGTCTCTACTACTTACATGAGGACAAGACGCACGTGGAGAAGGACTGTGCGTTTTGCGGCAATATGTCGGAGCGGACCATGAAGGACCGCCATCAACGCCTCGCCAACTAGCTGGAAGGGAAGAGCCCGTCAGGCGAGAAGAAGAGGAAGAAATACGAGCGATCTTCTAAGACCTTTGAGGACGCCCCGGCGACGGGGGTCCAACACAAGGCCAAGCACCGCGAGTCCGCTGGCACCGGGAGCGCCGAACGGTCGGGCTCTACGGGCGCCAGGCAGGGCGCACCCTCCCCGGCACCTTCAGCCACGAGCCAACGCTCTGGGTCGGGTAAGAGGAAGGGCGAGCACCCGGCGAAGCTCCTGGAGAGGCCCCGGTCGAGCTCGAAGGCCCCATCGGAGGGGGAGCGAGGCAGTGTCCCCCCCTCAAGGATAAGGCGGTGACCGCACCTAAGGTGGTGAAGGCCTTAATCCATCCGGCCAAGCCCTCTATCGATACTGTCGCGGCGGCCCTGGCTCAGCCTGTGGAGGCTACACCAGTGGTGGCGATCTCGGGGCTCAGAGTCTCCCTGCCACCTCGGAGGGAGTCCTCTTTTGTGCCCATCGATAGGACCCCCGTGAAATCCCCGGCGGGGAAGAAAAAGGGGGAGCAGGGCGTCGTCGTAGATTCGGCTTCAACCTCGGAGGAAGAGCTGATCGAGGTCTTAAGCCACGGCCTTGGCGTGGATGAAGACCGGCCCGTCGGGATGGATCCCGACGCAGGTGACGACGACATTGTCGAGGGTGCCGACGGGGCCCCTGATCGCCCGTCGGATTCCCCTCTGCCAGCGCCGCAAGACAACTCGGCGGCCATTTTGTTGGCTATACAGTCCTTATGCTCAGAGATAAGGACGAGACTACCGTTGCCGACGGAGGAACCTCTCCCGTCGGGGGATCCTGAACCAGGACCTTCTGGTGTTCCCCCGCCCAAGAAAAGAAGGATTCACCCTCCACCTCCTTTTCAGCCGTCGCGCCCCGTCCAGCCCTCCTCCCCGTCCACCCGATGGGATGATACGGGGACTGACACGGCAGCGACGGGTACGGACGACAAAGTATACGACGAGGATCTACCGTCGTCACCTCCCACCAGGGCTTCTCCGCCCGACGAGATTGGATCGTTCCACTTCATGATCGCCAGGGCATCCGAGCTTTTCCAACTCTGCCCTGAGGAGAAGAAAAAGGAAGGATTCCTTTATCAACGGCGCGAGGCCAAGAGGAAGACGGTCCTCGCGGTGCCTCTACTGGACGACATTTGGGATGAGGGCCTCGCCCTCCTCAAGAACCCTTCCACGACGCCAGCTAGAAGAGACCGGTACGAGAAGAAGTACCGGGTCCCGGACGCGGCCCCCCTGTGCCTCCGGGCGCAGCCTACCCCGGACTCCGTCGTCTCCGCGGCGGCCAGGAAGAAAGCGGGGGGGATGCGGCCTCCACATCGACTTCCCCACCGGACGGCGAGGGAAAGAAATTGGACGCTATGGGACGCAGGGTCATCTCGTCTGCAGCGACGACGATTAAAGCGGCCAACGCCTTGGCTATCGTGGCCCGCTACGACAGGGAGCTATGGTACAAACTGGCTCCCCTGCTGGACTTCCTACCGGACGACAAGAGGGCGGATGCCCTGGAGATCCTACAGGAAGGTGAGGTGGCGTCGGACCACGCCATCACTATTGCGACGGACATCGCCGACACTGGGTTTCGCCAGTTGGGCAACGGCGTGTGCCTTAGGCAGCGTGGATGGCTCAAGGCTACGGACTTCCGGCAAGACGTACAGACCAGAGTCCTGGACATGCCCTTCGATGGGAACAACCTGTTTGGGAAAACAGTGGACGATTCCCTTCAGGCCATTAAAGCGGACACTGAGACGGCCCGGGCCCTTGGGGTTCTGCAGCAACGACGGACGCCCTTTCGGAGCAGCGGAGGCAAGGGTGCCTCCAAAGGTTCCGGCGGTGGTTTCTCCACCTACCGTCAAGCGGCCCGCTCGTCGTCTCAGGAGGCCTACAGAGGACGAGGCAAGTCTGGCGGACCCCACCGTCGTCGCCAAGGAGGTAAAGGCGGCAAAGCCTCGTCGAAACAGGATTGAACCGGCCGTGGGGTCGGGCCCCCACCGAAGCACCCCGGTGGGAGGCCGGCTGGCGAGCTTCGTCAGCGTGTGGGAGTCCATCTCCACCGACCGTTGGGTGCTGGATGCCTTAGCCCGGGGCCACGCGCTCGAGTTTCAAAGAAGGTGCCCGCGCGTCCCCCCCGTGGCCAGGAAAGAGCTTCACGTCCCTCAGCTTCTCCTGGAGGTAAAGGCGATGCTCAGGAAGGGCGCCATCGAACTCGTCCCAAAGAAGCTTCGGGGCTCCGGAGTTTACTCGAGATACTTCCTCGTGAAGAAGAAGACGGGAGGATGGCGCGCCATCCTAGACCTGCGACGTCTGAACAAGTTCATCAAGGCGCAGAAGTTCCGGATGGTCACCCTCCAGCACGTCCTGGGTCAGCTGGAGGAAGGAGACTTCCTGTCGTCGTTGGATTTGGAGGATGCCTACTTCCATATTCCCATCCTAAAGGGGCACCGAAAATTCCTCAGGTTTGTGGTCCAAGGGCGTCACTACCAGTTCAAAGCCCTCCCCTTCGGACTACGGTCGGCACCCAGGGTATTCACCAAGTGCCTTGCACCGGTGGCGGCGCAGCTGCGCCGCGAGGGGATCCACGTCTACCCCTACCTGGACGACTGGCTCATCCGAGCCAAGACGAGGGAGCTCGCCGTGGAGCACACGGCAAGGACCTTCCAACTTCTCACGGACCTGGGATTCTCCGTGAACTACGCCAAGTCCCACCTGGTACCCGCGCAAAACGCACTGTTTCTGGGAGCGAAGCTCGACACAGTGTCCCTTCTGGCCTCCCCGTCGGAGGAAAGGACCAGGTCCATCCTGGGCAAGGTACAGCGGATGTTGGTTTCCGACGCGGCCAAGGTGAGGTCCATCAAGTCCCTCCTCGGAATGATGTCTTCTTGCATCTACCTCATTCCCATGTGCAGGCTCCGGATGCGCCCGTTGCAGGAGTTCCTGGACGCGCGCTGGATCCAAACGACGGGCGGCTTCGAGGAGAGGATCACACTCGACTAGAGTTTCCGCCGAGCGGTCCGGTGGTGGGGTACCCGCGCGCATCTGACGGCGGGCATGGACTTCCAGACCCCAGACCACCAGGAGACAGTGACCACGGATGCCTCCCTGGAAGGGTGGGGAGCGCACACCGAAAATCTGCACGCGAGAGGCCTTTGGCTCCCGACGGAGAAGTCCCTCCATATCAACGTCCTGGAGCTCCGTGCAGTGTTCTGGGCCCTCAGGTCCTTCCTTCCGTCCCTCAAGGGCAAGGTGGTGAGGATCTTCACCGACAACACCACCACCATGTTTTACATCAGGAAACAGGGCGGAACCAGGTCCCCAGCACTGTCCAAGGAGGCGCAGGGCCTGTGGCATTGGGCCGTCGCCCAAAGGATGTTTCTGGTGCGTTTCATCTGGCAGGGATAAAAAACACCATCGCCGACTCACTCAGCAGGGAGCTGCGCTCGTGCCACGAGTGGGAACTACAGCAGGATCTAGTGGATCGCCTCTTCCGACGGTGGGGCACACCCCAGATCGACCTGTTCGCTACGGCGACGAACTCCAAGTGCCGGAGGTTCGCCAGCAGGTTTCCCCAGGCGAGGAGCATGGGCGATGCTTTCTCGTTCCCCTGGGAGGGCCTGTTCCTCTACGCGTTCCCTCCTTTGCCACTGCTAATCCGGCTCGTCAACCAGCTCAAGAGGTCACGGTGCAGGATGATCCTCGTCGCACCTGCGTGGCCGAGGCAGATATGGTTCCCGGACCTTCTGGACTTGTCAGCGTCCCCGCCAATCAAGCTGCCGGTGGACGCGGATCTACTCTCCAGGGAAGGCGGTGCCATCCTCCACCACGACCCGAAATCGCTGAACTTGCAGGCCTGGCTCCTGCAGCGCTAGAGTTTGGAGGATACGACATACCGGCCGACTGCAGAGAGGTTCTTGCAAAGGCCAGGGCGTCCTCGACTCTTAAATGCTACGGACACAAATGGAAGAGGTTCTCTGTCTGGTGCCACGCACAGAAGATTAACCCTCTACGGATTACGGCTCCCCAGGTACTGCCGTACCTGCTGACGCTGGCCAAAGCTGGACTGGCACACGCGTCCATCAAGATTCATCTTGCTGCGATCTCCCGATACACCAGAACCACGGGCCGGACGTCCTTGTGGTCTCATCGTCTGGTGAAAGAGTTCATGAAGGGACTGTTCAGATCGTTCCCGCCGGTGAAGGCTCCGGCCCCGGCGTGGGAGCTCAACGTGGTGCTGACCAAGCTCATGGGACCTCCGTTCGAGCCTCTGCACTCGGCCCCGTTGAAGTTTCTGTCGTGGAAAACAGCGTTTCTTGTGGCCATCACCTCCGCACGACGGGTGGGAGAGATCCAGGCCCTTTCCTGCAAGGCCCCGTACTTGACTTTTCACGACACAAGGGTAGTGCTCAGGACGCACCCCTCCTTCATGCCCAAGGTACCGTCGGACTTCCATCTCAACGAACCCTTGGTGTTGCCTGTGTTCTTCCCGTCGCCTTCGTCGCCGGCTGAGAGGACTTTGCACTCGCTGGATGTGGCTAGAGCGCTGAAGTTCTACGTGGACCGCACGAAGTGTTTTCGGAAGACGTCACAACTCTTTGTGAACTTTGGACCTGTCAATCAGGGGAAGGGCTTCCATTTCCAGATGGCTCTCCGGCTGTATCATGTACTGTCATCGGTTGGCAAACCGACCGCTGCCTGGCCGTCCGAGAGCCCATTCCACCAGAGCGATCGCAGCTACCACGGCGTTCCTTTCTGGTGTGCCCCTGCTGGACATATGCAGGGCTGCTACGTGGAGGTCGACGCACACCTTCACGAAATTCTACTGCGTCGATCGGGATTCCAGGGAGGAGTCCAGGGTCGGCCAAGCAGTGCTGCGCAACCTGTTCGCCTGAGGTGAGCCTGGTGAGGAGGTAAGATGCTTAATGTTGAGTTTGATGTAATGCTTAATGTTGAGCCTTTGCCACCTCCCGTGGTTGTGCATGTGTGTACTGCTATGTATTCTTTATTCATGAGCATGTGAATCCATGCCAGACCCCATGCTGGAGAAGGAACAAGTTACTTACCTGTAACTGTTGTTCTCCAGCATGGGTCTGGCATGGATTCACATGCAAACCCTCCCGCCTACCCCTCTGCGGCTCTTCACTTGGTCATACTGCCACTTCACGTGCTTCCAAATCTGAAGATGGCTGCCAGAGGCGGTGCTTAGGTAGAGGGCAGTCATTGGCTGTGGTCAGTATGACGCAGAGACCAGTGATTGGTTATTACTACGAAAGACAGATCAGAAACGAAACTGATACTGGTTTTTTTTTTCTTTACCGAGGATTCCCAGCCTGACGACGGGGAATATTCATGAGCATGTGAATCCATGCTGGAGAACAACAGTTACAGGTAAGTAACTTGTTCCTTACCAGCCTTCACGTCCGATGCAGCACGTTCTATAAATTAGCCACACCCCCGAGGCCCCGCGCGTCTCAACGCTACTGTTAGCTGTGGCTAGACATGTGCTATGTAGTTCGCCTTCGCGGAACTCTGTTGTTTCCTGGTTCCCAGATCCTTCGCTTTCCCCTACTATCCTTTCTCCTTCTTATTCAGCCTTCTTCCCGGATTCCGTGCACCCGCCTCCGAGTGCACCTTCTCCTTACGCTGGACTTCCTGGAGTTTCCTATTGATCCCGGACATCGAGGCTGAACGAACACTGGAAGCCGAAGACGGCCGAGCGGGCTTGTACAAGACCCGTACCGTACAGAAGAAAACTTCTCCTAAAGAGTCGGGAAACCTGTGACAGAATTAAATAAAGCTAATCACCAGTACATTTTGCATATGTAGCAGTATACGTGGTCTCTGTCTTCATGAGTTCTGGACTTATGCGTGATGGATTCAAAGTTGCTTTGTTTAATCGTATATTGGGGTTTTTCACTTAGGCATACCCAGAATATTCAACGTCGTTAAAGTCCGCCTACAGGCGTTATTTCCAAGTAATTTCTAACGTGTGGAGCCCACTTATCACGCAGAATGGACTGTACTCTCCCACTTATTCCTGCACTCTTGCTTCCTCACTGGAGAGCAACACCACATAACCCGGGCGTAGGCCCTTGGTGCCGGGGCGATGAGCATCTAGTTCTTAGTGCATATATCAAGCCCTATTTTTAGGATGGTGTAGAATACTGCTGTAGTGTCACACATGCTCACGTAGCAAATGCCGCTGGAGATAGGGTTAAGTCTATGCCAGTGTACTCAATCCGGTTCCAGATGAATTGCAAGGATCTGTATGTCAGTCCACTTTGCCTGCACTTCGGTGTATCTGGCCTCTGTTTCTGCAAGTTCTGGGCTTGTGTGTGGCTGATTCAACAGAAGCTTTGCTTCGAGCCCATCCCCAGAGCTTCGCGTTTAGGGCTATGCAGAGTGATCAGATTATCATGAGTTCGTTTGCAGGCATGACTTCCAGGCAGTTCATAACTTTAGGAGCCTGCTTATCCCGTAGAGTGGACTGTATTCTCCCACGTATTCCCACACACTTTCTTCCTCGTGGGAAAGCAGCATATGCTACCACTGGTGCAGCCATCCGGCACCTGAATAACAGTCGTCAAGTTCACGGTATTTGCAGCTGTCCGGTCCGAAGAGAATTTATTATTGTAGTACTTAAGTGACCTAGTTGTTGCCGCAGTGTATTTAGCCCTTGGCAGGATTCAGGGAGGGGGGCCAGCTTGGGTCGTCGCAGCGGTGGGACCGCGGGCCCGGACCGAGTACTGGGCTTTATTTTCCAGTGGGATGCACCAATTCAGGCTGCCCAGCACCCACACCGTCAGCCGGGGTAGTGGGCCGTCAATCCGACCTGGTGGGCCGCACACCTCCCAGTCCCAGTAGCGCCATCCCTCCTGGCGAGGTTGGGTCGGGGGGTGATGTCGAATATCACAGAATGTTCAGTGAGTCAGCGGGTAAGCAGAGAGGGCACACTTATCTTTTATGGTGTTGAAGGTTCGGCGAATGGTGTCAAGCGCTCCCTGCCACGCGGCGTGTCACGTACTTCAAGTGCGTTGGCCGCACCTACGACCCTCTGTCTGCTTTCCTCAATCTGTAGTTGATTCTACTCCGTGGATTGATGCGTCCTCACTCACAATCACCCAAGACACTTAGGGTATCCCCCAGCTGGAGCACACGTGTTAGTGCCAGTAGGTGTCCGTCTGTCGATCTGCCCGTGGAAGAGTAAGCCGAAGCCGCAATGCATATCAGGCGGGAAGGCTGGTTCCGCCCCCTCTGCGGCCCTGTTGAATCGCCGGGGCCGCGGCCTCCCGTGGTAACTGCACGGATCTCGTCCTCGGGTCACCACTCCGACCTCAGCACGCTGCACCTTGTCAGCTCGTTCACACGGCCAGGCTGTTCCGATTTGCAGAAGATTTTTCTCCCGGAGGTCCTCTAGGGTTTAGGTAGCAACACAGGTTACGTTGGTGCCCTGGGTGCCTCCGAACGAGGATATTATTGAAATAGGATTTTCATCGGAGAGGAGCTCGGCAATCAGGTGGCCATTTTACAAGCGAGCAACAGCACCCCCCTGAAAAGGAATCTTTTCAACTCAGACCAGAGGATTGTTACCAGTGGATTTTTGTTTAATCAACTTTTGTTTTGACTTGGAACTGACAAGAACTGGTTCAAAACTTTTCTTTTCCTTTGAACATTTTGAACCTAACTTTAAATCCTGGGAAAGGGAGCTTACCCAGGGCAGGTGAAGGTCATCCAAATATTGCTCAATATTGTTTATTGTTTTATGTTGCTGTATGATTTACTTGAATGTTTGTAGGTTAGAGTGAGGGCCAGTTTACCCATACTAGAGATTGTTCCCTTAACCTTTAAACTAGGTACGGTAGAATAGGGCAAGCAGGGCTTTATTTGCAAATGTATCCTTTAATAAAATGTCTTACTTTGAGAAAAATACAAGCAGTTGTCTGTCTCGCATTACTGACCCCTCACAGTTACTTTCTCATAGGTTGGGCATCCTTTAATGCCCCATGTTGCAGATCCATGGCAATATGATATGATATGGCATTTATAACGCGCCTATACACAAGTGTTTAGATAAAAAATGATGGCACTTATCAAGTGATCTAGTTCTCTGTATGAGATATTGTATCTAAGGTTCTACCCAAAGTGCCATCATACTCCCAGAGGCTTTGTTTTCAGTAAGTCATTCTTCTGCAAGCAAAAACGTGACATTCAGATACGGTGGTGTCCTGCGGCATAACCTGGGCCTAGTGTCTTCAACCTGTGACTTGATGTTTTTGACTACGTCTCCCATGACCCCGTTGACTCTGCTTGGCCGGGCTCATAGGAGTTGTAGTATGAAACTGCTATTGAGCCGAAGGTTGCAGACCTCTTCCATATGTAGTGTCACTGGGCACAACATGGGCATGCACAGCATACTAGTTGCTGCTCTTTCCCCTTTAAACAAATAATGTAGTGGTTTATTGGTGGTGGGGAAATGGCTTTAGCTGCATGGAGAGAGCATTTTATGAGAAATCTAAGGTGAAGTGTAAAAGTCTTGTTCACCGCCGACAAAATGTATTTTTAAGTTTTGAAGGCCAGTGTATGCAATCAGCATTTTTTGTTGTTTCTAGGAAGTGGACTGACGTTCACAATTCAAAATCAGCTGAGTACTATTTTTAACAGTTTTTATTTATTTTATAGCCTGCGTTTTAGCCCAGGCAGCACTGTGTATCTGGCAGGAAGCTGTCAATCAGGAAAATGGATATAGGAAAAATTGGAAAAAGTTATCACAGTCGTGCTTCCTCTTTACAGTTAACATAAACGCCATTTTCTAACGAAGCATAGGCCTATTTTTAAGTCGGTCTCAAGAGATTAACAGGCCGATTCATGGAATTAATGTGTGCTGAAAATTCCTGCGCAAGCGTGCAAAACCGTGCGAATCGTAGTGCAAGTGCTAAAATCGCAGCAAAACCCTCTCACATCGATTCATGGAAGTCCGTGCGCGAGTAAAATCTGGGATGTGTGCTGAATATCTGCGTGGCGCACGCCGGCGCACAGGTCATCTAACGGCGTGCGCTACGGCCACAGCGAAAGCGCACATAGAGCGGCGCACATAACAAAAGTAGGCGTAATACGGGGCGTGACACACGGAATGGGGAACAACGCGTGAAAATGTGGGCGTCACGGGGGAATTACAGGAGGCAAGTGCGCGGAACGCCCACACGCTCGCCTACAACACGTATTCATGGAATCGAATAGGCCAAACCAGCGCACCGGCGAAGACGCGCACAGGCCTAAACACGTACGCCACACAAAGGCAGGCGGTAGCGTCCCTGCGCATGAAAAAAATGTGTGCCAAAACGTGCGCTAACAAAAAGCACGTATATACAGCTCTGATGATTATCCCATACTGTGGCCCTCTAGGACAAATGACGTGCAAAGGGGTATGCGACAAACACAAACACCGGCTGTGTCAAAAATAGCGTGTGCGTGTATTTCGGGGGTGCGCGGGAAGTTTCACACGCGATTGGCCTTGGGCGAGCGGGGTGCGTGTAAATCTGGGGTTGCGGGACGTTTCACACGCGATGGGCCCTGTGCGAGTGGGGTGCGTGTATTCCTGGGGTTCGCGTGAAGTTTCACACGCGATTGGCCTGGGTACGTGTAAATCTGGGGTGCGCGGGAGGTTTCACACGCGATTGGCCTTGGGCGAGCGGGGTACGTGTATTTCGGGGGTGCATGGGAAGTTTCACACGCGACAGGCCCTGTGCGAGTGGGGTACGTGTATATCTAGGGTGCAGGGGAGTCCTACACGTGAATTGGCAGTGAGGGTACTCCCAGGTGTTCCCTCTACACCCTCCACGGCCCCTGCAGGCAGCCCACACCACAGGGGACTACCCTGCACCCCTGGTCATGTCCCGCAGGCAGCCCATCCACCATGGGCATGCCCCCCAGCCAAGCCACATGTCACTTTGCACTACTGATCACCAACGTATGACCCCCTCCACCCCCAGCAGTGCAGGGCACCTGCCAGCAGGCCCCCACTCATGTCCCCTTGCACCCCCACCCCCCAGCACTGAGGGGCACCTGTCAGCAGGCCCCCACTCATGTCCCGTTGCACACCCACCCCCCAGCAGTGCAGGGCACCTGCCAGAAGGCCCCCACTCATGTCCCACTCATGTCCCCTTGCACCCCACCCCCCAGCAGTGCAGGGCACCTGCCAGCAGGCCCCCACTCATGTCCCCTTGCACCCCCACCCCCCAGCACTGAGGGGCACCTGCCTGCAGGCCCCCACTCATGTCCCCTTGCACACCCACCCCCCAGCACTGAGGGGCACCTGCCAACAGGCCCCCACTCATGTCCCCTTGCACCCCCACCCCCCAGCAGTGCAGGGCACCTGCCAGCAGGGAAGTTTCACACGCGATTGTGCCTGGGCTAGCGGGGTACGTGTACTTCAGGGGCTCGCAGGAAGTTTTACACGCGATTGTGCCTGGGTGAGCGGGGTACGTGTACTTCAGGGGCTCGCGGGAAGTTTTACACGCGATTGTGCCTGGGTGAGCGGGGTACGTGTACTTCAGGGGCTCGCTGGAAGTTTTACACGCGATTGGGCCTGGGCGAGCGGGGTACGTGTATTACTGGGGTGGGCGGGGAAGTACAGGAGGTAAATGCGCGGAACGCCCACACGCACGCGCCAAAAAAGACGCGCTAATCCGGAAACACGTACGCCAGTAGGAAGCAGGCGTACGTGGACCCGTGCAGCATAAAAGTGCGCGCAAACAACAAGCAAGCTCAGACGCCAGGATGAACATACCGTTCCTAGCAGCAGTGGTCGTGGGATACCGCAGGACGAGGAGGAGGATAGTCAGGCCCAGAATTTCCACACCCAGAACCATCCTTTTTGGCATGCCTGATGACCAGGTGTATGGGAGGTACAGGTTTCCACCTCACATAATACTCGACCTGGTCAGTGAGTGGGAGGATGACCTCGCATCACCCACCCTCTGCTCCCAAGCACTCAGCCCCCTGGAGAAGGTCTTCAATGTACTGCACTTTTTGGCCACCGGATCATTTCAGCGGACAAGTGCCATAGTGGTGGGGTGTCACAGGCCACGCAGTCACGCTGCCTACACCAGGTCTTGGCCATCATGACTGCACGCCCATCAGTCCGCATGCACATATACCTGCCCAGAACACCTGCAGAAAGCCAGGCTGCCGTCCAGGATTTCTACGGGGTGGCACAATTCCCCAAAGTCCTAGGTGCCATTGATTGCACCCATGTGGCTCTACGTCCCACCAGGGCATCAGAGCACATCTATAGAAACCGCAAGCACTGGCATTCCATCAACGTCCAGGTAGTATGTGATGCCAAGGGAATCATCACCTCAGTATATGCCAACTATCCAGGCACGACACGACAGTTTCATTTACAGAATGTCAACCCTAAACCGGGACCTAGAAGCTGGGCGGCATGGCGATACATGGCTGCTCGGTGAGTATAAATGCCACAGCACATGCATGCATGCCAGATACTGAGTAATGTCACAACCCTACTAATGATACCCATCACCACCTCCCCAGGGGACAGTGCCTACCCTCTGAGCACCCACATGATGACGCCAATTCGGAACCCCACCACGACACCCGAGGTAAGATACAACACAGCCCATATTGCAACCCGGGGCATAGTGGAGCGCACATTCGGAGTGCTCAAGTCACGCTTTCGCTCCCTTGACCGTTCTGGCGGGCAGCTGTTATACGCTCCCCCAGTAGTGTGCAGGATCATAGTGGCAGCATGTGTCCTGCACAATGTTACAACACGCCGGAGGCCTGCCGGTGGACATGGTGGTGCCTCCACATCCTAATTACTTCACTTAGAATCACACCCCTGTGGAGTGCACACATCCCTGCCACATACCAGCTGACAATCGATGATGACACAAGGGACAGTGAACTGTCACAACATTACCAGCCTGAGATTGGTCACCTGGAAGTGTCACAAGGTGTGCATCCCTCCCTACAGAAACACCACCAATGCTGTGTCATCAAAAGACACATATGCTGCTAAATGCATTACCCCCTTGCAAAATACAACATGAGAACAGTGTCATGTCACCCAACCCCTCCCCAGCACCACCACCCAACACACCATGGCATGTCATGCTATGTGAGAGCAAACAAAGCAATCCCGAAAACCTGACACAAGTGTCACAAAGTACAGTGTCCCTAATGGAAACTGGCCACACACAATATGCTCCCAGTAATGTTGAACTAACAACACACATGACCAAATACTTACCAACAATACAATGCAGCTACACAAGCTCAAACATAACTAAAACATGACAGTACTAAGTTAAAGTAGTCGTAGTCTTACAACCTGAATATGCCACCACATCGCCCCCTTCCAACTGTAGTCTTGCAGGCTTCAAAACTTGTCTGTGTACTGCATACAACATGAACTCCATCTCCAAAGTAGACGGCCTTGTGAAGACATGAGGAATGAACCTGCAAATTCAGAGGGAGACATGGAAGCAGAAGCATACATAATTACAACATGCAGTGTACAATACAACAACAATATACACAAGGAATGTCTACACAGTATTGACTACAGACTGCCCACACAGCTCATGGGAGCCCAACATCACTGTGTACATCACTGTCACTTGGTCACACCCTTTGCAAGCCCATGGAAACGGGAAGCAGGAGGGGTGTGTGTCTTACAAACCCAAGCATCGAACCTGAACTCAGGACAAGCCTGCATGTGCCCAGCCGGAATACAGTGGATGCCCACGGGAGCCACACAAGGCAACACACTGTTAAAAAATAATCAAAAATCAAAAATCAAAAATGGCCATGTGGGGGGGGGGCGGCCACCCAGGAGGTCTGAGGACAGGGTGCGCACCAACAGCCGCCTGTGTGGATGTTGGGGAAAAAAAACACATCCATGGGCTCATGGCCTGCACGGCTATGGCAATGTGGGAGAACTGCTGCTGTCGCTCTGAAAACCCACTGCTGCTGCCACAGGAGGTGGTGGTGCTATGGGAGGCAGCCCACGCAAAGCCCTGGTATGGTCCTCCATGGCAGCAAGCATGCGGGTGTGGAAGGTCTCGTTCTGGAGGATTATAGTGTGGAGATCCCCATGCAGCACCTGACGTGATGCCCGATCTCCTCCCAAGTTGCCTGCATCTCAGCTGAGAGCGAACGTGAGAGCCGCTCCAGCTGCTGTTCTGTCCTCAAGTTAGTGGAAGTCTCAAGGTCAACAAGAGTCTCCCTGAGGTGATGGAGTTCTACCCTCAGGGCTTCCGTGTGGCCCTGGGACTCTATTTTAAATCGATTGGCGTAGAGTCTCCAGTGCCGTCCGTCTGTCCCTGTTGGACGCCAACATGTCCTCCCTGTGTGATTGGCAAATGGAGTCTGTTGCCTGCTGTAGTAGCTCCATCTGCCTTTCAGGGGGGACAATGGAAGTGGCCACCCTCTCATTTTGCTTGAGCCATCATCTCAACTGATGTTGCCTGTTGGGTTGCCATACCGTAAATGGATTGTTCCCGTGCGGTACGGCCACCGCGTCGGCGGGCACCACACCTGTTTGGCAGTGGTGTCACCAGGAATCAAATTTAGGAGGGGCACAGAGGGGGCCAAAGACAAAAGTTGGGGGGGCACAGACAAAAGAAGGGGGAGAACATGGTCACTGCTTGTTTTAGGTAGGGGGGCACAAGGGGGGGCACAGGGTTTCACAGGGGGGCCCCGGCCCCCCCAGATCTCCCACTAGCGACGCCACTGCTGTTTGGGGCAAGGCGATCTGCGCCTTGCTGTGCCGACACTGCCTGAGGCTGCAGGAGTGCATTACCCCTCTGATCTGCTGGCCCAGGAACAGGATCAGATGTTTTGGTGTGTGGCCCTGCACGCGTAACCGCCAAAGGCTGACTAACCAACACTGACATCCCCATAGAGGGTACTAACCCTGGTGCAGGTGGGTTGGACAAAACAGAACCCCTTCCAGAAACACTTACCTGCGACGCCACATAGGTCTCATCATCCGAATCAACACCTGAATAGAGGTCTGGGGAGGTGCACCCAGAGACACTCCTTGACAGAATCGTCTGCAGCAAGAGTGGGTTCCCACCCACCACCACACCACGTCCCCCACTGGTGGCCGGTTGTGCCTCGGGTTCCTCCTGCCACATAGTGTGAAAAGATACGCCATGTGCCACACACTGCAACACATCCAGTGTACAAAAATACAGTGATTGCAGGGCCATGTACACATCAATGGTTGTGCACTTCAACATGACAGGAAACAACTAGCATGTTCCACATTCAAACAGTCCCAAAAACATCACGTGATCAGGACAATACTCATTCAGCCTGAATGGTCAAATCTTTCAACTACCAAGGTGACACATGTGGGCCTATATGGGGTTCTTGACTGACAGAAGCATGTCCCATATGTCACAATAGGGCTGAGGAATGTGTTGCAAAAGTGGGAGAATTGAAACAATCAGCCTGAAAGAACACTGAAAAATACAAACAATGTTGTTGCATGATGCCACCTCAAGGGCAACTGCCGTAATGTTGCGCTAAATTACTACTGTGGGCGGAAGGGATAGTGTCACACCCAAATTCAAGGCCGCAGAATGTTTTGGATGAAGCACATGGGTGACCCATACAACTCAGTCACACACACCCTCACCTGGCACTCAATCAGAACCCGTCACCCAAACAACATACACATGCATTACACACACACGCATGGGCACTCACCGGACAATGTGTCATAATCGGGTAGTTCTCCCACACCTCGGATCTGTTCCTCTGTGACGATGGTCCCAGCAACAGACTCATATTCAGTGAGTTTGTTGTGCTCTTGTGGAGACCCACCGCCAGTCACCAGAGTAGCGGCATGACTTGAGGCCAGCTTGTCCTTTGCTCTGCGTTTCAGGTCGTTCCACCGCTTGTAGCAATCATCAGATGAGCGCCTCACAAATCCAAGGGCACTTATGTGGTTGGCGATGGTCTGCCAGTGTGCCTTACGTTGACCAGGTGTGGTCTTGGACCCTGCAGTCACCACCATTTCGTGGCTATGTTGCAACACATAGCTCACAAGTGCATTAAGCTCCGCGTCATTAAAGCAAGGCTTCCTTGACGTGCCGGAGTGTGTAGCCGTGCCTGGGGTCTCAGCCTGTTGTGCCAGAGCACCCTTCTTCCTCTTTTTAGAAGATGGAGCGGAGCCAGAGTGGCTAACGCCGCTCTGGTCAGTAGGGGCAGAATCACCGGTGGACTGGGTTGTTGGAGTGTGCGAATGCACATTGACCATAGGACTTGGTGCAGGCATTGTCTGAAGTGTGATGTTGGCAGGGGGAACATCAGTATGATGGACCAGGACCGACACTGTCCTGGCTGGGAGAGTCAGAGCTGGGGCGGATGGAGCTGCAGCTGCCCCTGCAGCCTCACCACCCTGCATACTTGGGGCAGCAGATGACATAGCTGCCCCAGATCCACGTGCCTTGGTGACAACTTGTACCACCACACGTGGCCTAGACTTGCTGACCTGGAAGTCAGCCAGGGAGTCATCCTGTGCCAGATCAGGTGCCACAATGGGCTGGTCCAACAGGGGCTGAGCTGGGATGGTCTCAGCCACGTTTCCCTCAACCATGGGGGGGGAGCATGGGTGTCCCTGATTGGTCCTCCACACATGGGGGTCTAGGAGCACCCTCCAAATCCTGGCCACGTCCCCTACCGCGCCCACCACGTCCACCTTTTGAAGGTCGGCCCCCTTGGCCTCCCTTACCGCTTGTTCGCCTCCCAACCATGGCACTGATGTTGTTGTGCGTATGGGAGGAGCAGTAAACTATTGTCCTGGGCAATTGGGGGTCAAAGGGGTAGGGTACTAGATGGAATTCGTACACTAGTGCTCTAACAAGGCTGTCTGTGACCCCTGGCGGAAGATGACGGGTCACGCAACGCACAGGCAGCCCAAAAACAAAAATAAACGTGCACGCAACCCCTGGTAGACCACGTGCGTGGAAAAATGAACCCGCACTACGCTGTGGCACCCAGAAACACAAAAATAAGCGTACTCGTGATACACGCAGCCTACAATGACCTCTGAAGGGGTACGCGACACACGGGGCAAGCACAGTTGCTAAGTACGTGCGGAACTCACCGTCTGCCTGGAAAAAGAACGTGAAAAATATGCGCGTGTGCGCGTTGGTAACACCCCCGCCAAAAGTAGAATTGTACGCTGTCTGAGGAGACAGGACAAAAGGAGAAGTGAACACTGTTTGAGGAAACAGGCCCAAAAAAAGTAGAAAAATGAAAGCTGTCAGAGGTAACAGGGAGTACGAACTTGAAACGCTGTGAAGTAATCGCGTGTGAACCGACAAAAAGTACAGAATCCACCCACTCGCTCTCCTCAAAAAGCCTGTACAAGGAAATGGCGCCCTACACGTACCTTTTAAACCGGCCCACACGTACACGTCACTTACGCGTGTACGCGTGTACGCGCCCTTTCCTCCAATTACACGCGCTGACACTCGGACGTGCAGCTTTTCCACGTGTGCTCTGTCATCACGTGCTATGAGGGAAACACCCGCGTGCGTCACGTCACAGATGCGCTTACACGCTAAGGGCCTTTGGTCCAATGAAATTGGTACGTGCGCTGATGCGCTTACCGCTAAGGGCCTTTCCTCGAATTACACGCTGACGTGCAAGATTTTCACGTGCCAAATCACTCCGTATCAAGCTGGCCACGCGTTCACACACAGAAGACCACGCTCCTGCCCAGAAGGCCGAATTACTGCCCCCCAGATCCCTGAGCACGCTCCCACCTGCTGCTGCCTGATTGCCTGCTGCCCACGTGCCCTGCCATTTGCTGCCTGCACGTCAGCCACGGGTGCTGTTGCTGTGACCACCCCTGCTGGAACCGAAGACTCCCGACTGGAATTCCATCGCTCCACAGCCCAGCCCCAGGACCCAGTTTCCCACCCACTCCTGCCTCTGGGGTTGCCATGTCCAGCACTACACCATCTGGCGGCACTGGCAACCCCCAGCCAGAGAGGCAGAGGGCCACCAGCTTCACTGCCACCGAAGTTGGTGTCCTGGTGGAGCAAGTCCTGGGGCAGTATGATGCCCTCTTCGGAAGGTCGCGCGCCGACAAGGAAGGACGGACCAGGATCTGGAGGGACATCGTGACTGCCATCAACGCGGAGGGGGTGGCAGTCCACGAATTCCATCATGTCAAGAAGCGCTGGGAGGACTTCAGGTCCAGGACCCTCAACAAGGCCTGGCGTCTCTTGAAGGCAGCGGATGCTAAGGGGCGCCGGGGCCACCTGTCGGAAGAGCAAATGAGGGTCCTGGAACACGTATGCCCAGCGCTCCACGTCCAGGTCCTTGAGAGGCAGACTCGTCTGGAGTCGAGCGTTAAGTGTACATGCATACTGATTGGAAGCTGTGCGTGTGGTGGTGTGCCAGTAGTGTGCAGGATTGCACATGTGGTTTTGTAGGGCCATGTATGGTTGTGTATGTACAGGGCCATGAGGCTGACACATGCGAGTCCTTTCATGTGTGAGACCCATGGATGGTGTATTTGTGGGTAAGCATGCAGGCCAAATGCAGATGTGTGAGCACACATGTTTGAATGACTGTGTATGTCAGTTGTCAAGGTTGTGGTGTCACACATGGATGTTGGTTCCAGCTGCATGTATCTGCACTGTGTACATGTGTATGTATGTGTATCTGACAAGTGTGCAACTGTCATGCAACATGGATGCATGTGAGACTGATATGTAGAAGACTGATTGCCAGATGTGACATGGATGCCAATCTCATCACTGCGACACTTGGTGGAGGTGTACACATGCATGTAAGTGTGGTGGCGTGTGTGCATGCCTAGTGCACTCCCTGTGTCTCATGTGATGTCTGGCTCACCTTTGCCTGCTCATGCTGTTGTATGTGTATGGATGGTGCTGGCTGTTGCGATATGGCTGTGGAATAGCTCATGTCTGTGATTTGAAATGACATGTGTGTTGGGGATTGTGATGCCATGTCTGAAGTTTGACAATGACACTCGTGTGCAACTGTCATGTGTGTATGAGTCCATTGTACAGTGCCCTGATGCCTGTGTCCTATCTCTCCCTGTCTGCAGCGTTGACTGATGAAGAGGGCGGAGAGGGTGCTGTGGAGCACAGCGGCAGGGATCGCACCGCCAGCCGGAGATGCAAGGCCCGGCTCCCCTCCCAGGTTGTCATCTTGTCGGGGAGTGAGGAGTCTGGTGCCGCGTCCCATGTCGCAGTGCCGAGGGGAGGTCCAAGAGGCGGAGGTCGGAGTTGGACTCCTCGGCAGCAGAAGGGGCAGCTGAGACCCCACAGGGCCCAACGGAGGAAGATGGCAAGGAGTCATCCAGGTTGGTGGGGGGTTTGGTGGAGGAGGAGGCCATGCAAGGGACAGAGACGGGGTCTGGAGGTGGGGATTCCACTGGTGCTAGTGGTGCAGTGCAGGGGCAGGGACAGGAGGCAGCACAGGCCGCCGCGGAGGTGCCTGTGTGTAATCCTGTCCCCGATACTGTCACTGCATCATCCCACACCAGCAGGGATGCCTACATCCAGACCCGTTCTCAGGGAGGGGATCGGCTTACACCAACTGGCCTTCCTCTCCCTGTGGATGTGGCTATCCGGCACCGGGTTGAGCCTGTCCTGGGTGGGGTGGTGTGGTGTTGCGTCAACGTGCCATGCGAGCTGACCTGCAGTCTTTTCATGAGGAGACTGCACGTCTTCTCGCGTGGCTCGTTGACCCACTGGGACTGCTCACCAGGGCCGGATTCCTCTGTTTTCTGGACCTTGTTCCGACCCCCTCCTTAACTGAACCCCCTATGCGCCAGTCGTCCTCCGTGCCCTCTTCCCACCCATGTGTCACCTGGGTGCCCCGTGGAGCTGCCTCTGACCATGCGGCCAGGCTGGTGGAGGACACATCCCTGCCACAGTCGGGAGTCGGACGTCCAGCAGGGGTGGCCACCTCAACAACTGCACCGCAGCCGGAGGAGGATGTGCAGGCAGCAGGAGCCAGGGCACAGGCAGAGGCACAGCAGCAGCAGCAACAAGGTGGGAGCCATGATGGCTCGGGGACTTCAACATCGGAGGGGCAGGCATCGGCCAGAGGGAAGGAGGACCCAGGACGGGAAGTGTCTTCCGTGTGGCAGCGGTGGGGCCATGCTATAGATGCGGAGCGGCAGCGGGCGGAAGAGGCACGGCTCACGATTGTCAGGGCGGAGAACTCCATGCATAGGGCCCTGAGGCGGGCCGAGTGCCTCTAGGCCATTCGCAGGGACCTGGAGGTCCAGATGTCATCGTCCCTGCGAACCCTCAGGGCCATGGAAGAGGAACGCCTCCGGGACATCGAGCAGGAGTTCGATGATGCCCTGGCCCGGGAAATCAGAAAGTGAGCCGTTGGACTAGCCCGCTGCCATTGTAAATAGTTATATAGTGTTAGGTTTCCTTTTGTTTTTCTTTTCATTTGGGGCGCTTGGACAACGCCCCACCTTTTTGTATATAGTTGTTCATTATGTAGGGTTTTTGTAGGTTTCCTTTCAATGGTTGGGCTCATGGACCCTGGATTTGTACTTTGTATATAGTTCCACAATGGATTTCACTTCATTTGCCATTTTTTTTAACCATGGATCAATGGATTTTTCTTTTTTTTTCACTTTGGATTTGATTTGACGGACAGATTCTTTGGACCCATTTGCTTTTGGATTGATTTTTATTCTGGTTTTACACATCTTCTTTTTCATATTTTGGACATGCAGCTTTTTATTTATTATTTACATTATTGTGTGATTTCATTTAATTCCCTTGCTTTTGTGTCTAATACATTTTTATTTAATACTTCATTGTGTGGTATGCTTTCCTTGGTTTCCTGCATGTCACGATGCATGTTTTCTCATTCACTTGCACCCATTGTGTGTGTGTGATGGACATGTATTGATGTGCATACTTGCCATTTGGGATGTTTCATGTGATGGGGATTTCAATGTGGGGTGTATGTAATACTTGGTTGTGTGTTTCGACTGGGGTGGCGTGGGTTGGGATTTGGGTGGCCATTAGGCCCATGATTGTGGATCGTGATGACATGTTGTGGGGGACATGAGTGGGGGCTTGCTGGCAGGTGCCCCGCACTGCTGGGGGGTGGGGGTCCAGGGGGACATGAGTGGGACATGAGTGGGGGCCTGCTGGCAGGTGCCCCGCACTGCTGGGAGGTGGGGGTCCAGGGGGACATGAGTGGGGGCCTGCTGGCAGGTGCCCCGCACTGCTGGGGGGTGGGGGTGCAGGGGGACATGAGTGGGGGCCTGCTGGCAGGTGCCCTGCACTGCTGGGGGGTGGGGGTGCAGGGGGACGAGTGGGACATGAGTGGGGGCCTGCTGGCAGGCCCCGACTCATGTCCCACCCACATCTTCTTTTTTATATTTTGGACATGCAGCTTTTTATTTATTATTTACATGATTGTGTGATTTCATTTCATTCCCTTGCTTTTGTGTCTAATACATTTTTATTTGATACTTCATTGTGTGGTATGCTTTCCTTGGTTTCCTGCATGTCACGATGCATGTTTTCTCATTCACTTGCACCCATTGTGTGTGTGTGTGATGGACATGTATTGATGTGCATACTTGCCATTTGGGATGTTTCATGTGATGGGGATTTCAATGTGCGGTGTATGTAATACTTGGTTGTGTGTTTCGACTGGGGTGGCGTGGATTGGGATTTGGGTGGCCATTAGGTTGTGGGGGACATGAGTGGGGGCCTGCTGGCAGGTGCCCCGCACTGCTGGGGGGTGGGGGTGCAGGGGGACATGAGTGGGACATGACTGGGGGCCTGCTGGCAGGTGCCCTGCACTGCTGGGGGGTGGGGGTGCAAGGGGACATGAGTGGGGGCCTGATGGCAGGTGCCCCACACTGCTGGGGGCTGGGGGTGCAAGGGGACATGAGTGGGGGCCTGCTGGCAGGTGCCCTGCACTGCTGGGGGGTGGGGGTGCAAGGGGACATGAGTGGGGGCCTGCTGGCAGGTGCCCCGCACTGCTGGGGGGTGGGGGTGCAAGGGGACATGAGTGGGACATGAGTGGGGGCCTGCTGGCAGGTGCCCTGCACTGCTGGGGGGTGGGGATGCAAGGGGACATGAGTGGGGGCCTGCTGGCAGGTACCCCGCACTGCTGGGGGTGGGGGTGCAGGGGGACATGAGTTGGTGATCAGTGGTGCAAGCGGACAGGTGGCTTGGCTGGGGTGCATGCCCCTGGTGGATGGGCTGCCTGCGGAACATGACCAGGGGTGCGGGGTAGTCCCCTGTGGTGTGGTCTGCCTTCAGAAGCCGTGGAGGGTGTAGAGGGAACACCTGGGAGGACCCACACTGCCAATTCACGTGTAGGACTCCCCGCGCACCCCCGAAATTCACGTACCCCGCTCTGACAGCTAAATCGCGTGTGAAACTTTCCGCGAACCCCAGTAATACACGTACCCCACTCGCACATGGCCTATCGCGTTTGAAACTTCCCGCGAACTGGGACCACTGAGTTCTGAGAGCCCATTGAAGGGATCTCATTCTCAGCCTGGTCTCTGGTACTAGGAAAATGCAGTATGCCATGAGGCCGAGCAACCTGAGAAAATCGAAGGCCGGTAGATGTTGGGCATTCTGGAACTTCGTTACCATCTGCTGGATGTGGAGAGCTCTCACTTCGGGAGGCGAGACTTTTCCCGATGAAGTGTCCAAGACTGCTCCGATAAACTGGAGTTTCTGGGATGGTGGTATGTGGGACTTCTTGAAATTGAGGGAGAAGCCCAATTTGTGGAGGAAGTGGCAGGTGATTGAAAGATGTTCCTGAGCTTGTTCTGGATAACTTGCTCTGATCAACCATTCGTCCAGGTAGGGATATATGTGAATACCTCCTCTCCTGAGACTTGCTGCCACAACCGCCAAAAGTTTGGTGAAAACCCTCGGGGCGGAGGTCAACCCGAATGGCAGAACTCGAAACTGATAATGAGAATTGCCAATCGCGAACCTCGGGTACTTTCTGTGCTTTGGGTGGATTGGCACATGAAAGTAAGCATCCTGAAGGTCCAATGATACCAACCAATCTTGGAGTTGGAGAGCCTGAAGGGTCTGAGAAAGAGTCACCATCTTGAACTTGTCCTTCCTGAGGAACTTGTTCAAGTTTCTCAAGTCCAAGATGGGTCTCAGTCCTCTGTCCTTTTTTGGGATGAGAAAATATGGGGAGTACCAACCCCTGTTCCTCTCCGCTACAGGTACCAGTTCTATGGCATCTTTCTCTAGCAGGGTTAAAATTTCCTGCAACAGGAGCGGATCTGGAATTTTGGCGAAATTGGCTCCCGGTGTATGATTCTGAGGCCTTTTTAGAAAGGGGAGACAGTAACCTTGGGCTACTGTTTCCAGTGTCCAAGCATCTGAGGTAATGCCCCGCCATTCTTTCAGATGTTGAGAAATCCTGCCTCCCACTGGTGTTTTGTGTAACAAGGTCTCAGAGGGATTTGGAGGCGGCTGCAGGAGTGGCTGAGGGTACATATGCCACTCCTGAGGCTGACTTTGCACCTCTTCCTCGTGCTCCACGAGGGAAGTTTCTTTTGCCCCTTTGAGAAGCCTGTCCTCTTCCTCTACCAAAAGAGGAGTAGTATCGAAAAGAATGACCCCTCCAGGGAGATGAGCCGGAATAGGGTTTGAGGCTGGCGCAAAGAGGCGCTAAGTGATTAGCTGCCGCTTTCGAGGTCTGAAGTTTTTCTAGGCTTTCATCAGCCTTTCTGCCAAAGAGCCTCGAGCCATCAAAGGGCATGTTGAGGAGTCTAGCTTGCACGTCCGGTGCAAATCCCGACTTCCTCAACCACGCAAATCTGCGTAGCACAACGCTTGCAGCCATGGATCTGCTGATACTATCAGCAGCATCCAGTCCAGACTGGAGACATTCCCCCATTGCCTCCTTCCCACCTTTGACTATATTCAGGAAGCCTTCCCTTTCCTCGCCTTCCGGAATATGATCAGCCGCCTCCGAAATACAGTCCCACAGGGTATGGGTAAACCTGGTTAGGGTACAGGTGACATTTGCCGATTTAAGTGCCATACTGCCTGACGTGAAAACTTTACGTGCCCAGGCATCCATTTTTTTATCCTCTCTATCTGGAGGGATAGTTGGATAAGCAGTTTGTTTTGAAGTAGATGCTGCCTGAATGACTAAACTCTCTGGAGTCGGCTGTTTATTCAAATATTCAGGATCCTTTCCAGCTGGTCTATATTTTCTTGGAAAAGTGCTATCTGCAGCAGCAATAGCTTCTGGTTTCTCCCAGTTTTTCTCCACAGTCCTTTGAAGGGCCCTGTGAAAAGGGAGAACAGGGTCTTTCTGAGGTCCCTTGACGATTATATCCGTCATGTCATCTTGTTCAAAAATGGGTGAAGTATTACCCCAACCCATATATTCAACTACCCTGGTCATAAGACCCCTGTACCCAGCATCTGCATGCTCTGCAGGATCAGGTTTGGCGAACTCTAATTCTGGGGATGTGTCAACTCCACTGGCAGAATGTAGAGTATCACTCAGGTCTCTCATTCTAGATTCCTGGTCAATAAGTTCCTCAGGAACTTGTCTTGTATCATAAGTAACTCCCAAAGGAGTAACCTCGTCTTCTTCTGAAGCAGACTCTTCATAGATTGCTGAAATAGATTTGAAAAAGTCTGACCTGGGCAAAGGAGTGAATCTCCTTTCTTCCTCTTCCATCTGCTTCGAAGGAAATGGCAAATCCCTCAAAGTTTTCGAGGTTGTCTTCGAAGTCTTCAAAGATGACTTTGATAATGGCGTTGATGACGCATTTGGCTTTGGCGTCGAAATTATCGACGTCGAGGGCGTCAACGAAGTTGTCGAAGTCTTCGACTTGTGTTTCTTGCGCGGCACTGGAGAGGTGCTCGACTCTCGAAGAGTCTTCGACCGTTTTACGTCGACTCGAGGTTTTTTTGTATTCCTCAACGCTACTGGTCTTAGCCATGGTAGCCTTGGACTTCCATTTGTCGTCCAATGGAGCGACTTTAGGGGTATGGCATTTTCGAGGGTCTTTCGAGGGGGTCGGGCCGCATTCTCGAAAACCTCCATCTTTTTGCAGAATTCTTCCCACTTACTGGGAGAATCCGATTTAGTCAGACAACGAATTTCTTCGGTCGACTCTGAAGAAGAAGATGATGAGGGAGATCTATGTCTCCTCTTCATTTTTTTCGATGACGACGAAGAGTGTCTCGATCTACTCCTAGATCGAGATCTCTTCGAGTGCCTATGGCGATCCGATTCCTTAGAATCAGTCGCTTTCTTGTGTCTTTTTGACGAAACCTTTTTTGAGGCCTCCCTCCCCACCGACAGTTTACCTCTCCTCTCACAAAGTGCTTTTTCGGTCATCGATTGGCAGGACCCGCAGTTGTCGGTTCGGTGACTGGAACCGAGACACCAGAGACAAATCCGGTGGGGATCGGTGATCGACATCTTAGATCCACAATCTGCACACTTTTTAAACCCAGTTCTGGGTGTCGAAGATGACGACATTTTCTTCACAGAAAATCGAAGCGCGCCGTTCTCCATAGCGAAGCGATCGGAAAAACGGAACTAAAGCAACGGGCGCGGCTCGAGCTATTTATACCATCGGTGACGTCGACAGAGTACGGAGTACGTCGAGGGACAATCGACGCCACAACCTCGAGCACAGCGCCCTCTGCCGAGAAACATCTTTGCCGAAGCAGCGAAGCTGGAGATAACGATTTATCACAAGATGAATACGTGGGAGGACACAATCCATTCGAAGGGGATGTTTATATTGAACTGTTAAGATGTGATTGGACTGTTGAATCACGTGGTACTGTTTAACCAATAGAACGCAAACTTCAAATTTCCCTTATGATCACAGATATTGTAGTTCATTTGACAATTTGGTTTATGTAGATATAATTGGTTGGCTGCTTGAGAAGTAAAGCATTGAGTTGAGCATAATCTGAGCCTCCGAGTCTTGACATAGAATCGCCATCCTTCATAATCTGTGCACAACGATATCCTAAACCATCATTTTGACCTGCTATTGGTTACTCCATGCAATAAAAGCAACATGTAACGATTTGGTTACATTCACCATCAAGGACTTGCCCCCAAATATAATAAGACTGGAGACAGGATAGTAAATAAGCCTCTCCTAGAATAGGTGGGAAATGCTAGAGTGTCAATGTTAAGGATGATTTGTATAGTGCACAGCTGTTGTTGGTATAGGTTTACAGCGCTATATCAGTGTCCTAGGGTTCATTAGCTGCAATAGTTCAGGTATCCTTGTGGTTTTGCCACAGCATATGTAGTCGACATTCAGTTGCCTCTCTTATCTGCATTTTGTTCCTACAAAAGGCAACTAGTCTGAAGGTGATGTGTCCCTTCAACAACTGCCCATAATGGGAAGGGGGTGGCTGCAGCCATTAGATTAAAGCTCTGCCCACTAACAGAGCATTACTAGAAACACACGCAAGTCTGAAAATCTCTCCTCTAGGACTCCAGAGAATGTGTGTCCGGGACACTTTCTTCTAGCTGCAGTGCTCTCCTGAAGAGGCAGCAGCAGCTGTGGAAAAAGTCCCGGAGCCTCGGGCTATTCTGAAATGTCCATGCTGTGCGGGGCGGGCGGGGGTTAAGCATGCTGTTCCGCAACACCCAGTCAGTTTGCTACAGGTGGTGAACGTTTTTATGGTTTTTCAAAAGTTTAAGTTAATTTTACACGGTTTGCAAAGGCCATTTGCTGTCAGGGTCGCTTCAGAGCATGCTTTTTTTACAGGGGAATTTGTATATATATATATATATATATATATATATATATATATATATATATATATATATATATTCTACACACACGCAGCCTGGATCCCAATCCTAGCAACTCTTTTATTACCGTCTGCATTTTCCGCAATCGTTACAGGGTACATGTTTTGGTAGTGCGTGGTGTTCGGACACGTAGCGTGCACATGTTCACGTGTTTCCTGGGGATGTACAGAGATCTATCCCATCGCCTCCCTGTCTGCAGCCCACCACCTCATCTGGTGTGTGCGATTTAGCAGCAGCGCCGGAAGACCAGTGGGGGCGGTTGGCACGTGGTCATGTATCCCCTCTACAGCGAGGGATTATTTTACAGCAAATCAGAAACTATTGCGTCACAGCGGACAGTGCGGTGGTCCATGTGCACTGCTGTTTGCAAGTAAGCCTGTGCAATACGCGATGTTATCGTGTGCTGCCCGGCATATTTTATTATAGCAAGGGGGGGGGGGAGTACAGCAGGAGGGGAAGGGGCACATCAACCAGCATGGCTAGCTGTGGAAGAACGGATTCCGGTCATTGCAAGGTACACAAATCGGGTAGTTCACTACCTAAGTGATGCTTTCTGGTGTTGCGTGAATGTTAGTTCAATGAAGATATAGTTGTTACTTGCTTTGTCCTTGGCTGAGATAGGCTCTGGATGGAAGCACGGCGTTGATATGCCACTGTTATTGTTATGTTGGGGAGAGATATATGGTGCCCTAGCAGCTGTTCTCTTCAGCGCACTGTAGGTGGCAGAGTGATGATTTTTGTAGTTTGGGAATTGCTCGGTCCGGGTCACAATGCATCCTGCATTCTACGTTATTGCCAAGTATTGTCGGATCTGTCTATCCCATGTAGCTCATGAAACGGAATGGAATCATCTACTCGCGCCCGACATAAACAATAAGGCTACATCTAGCGGGGGCCACCTTTTCGTTCATAGCCTATTGTCGGGTGCAGCAGGCTTTTGCATCCATCTAGGAAGCAGTCTCCTTTGAATGTGTTTCTATTTTGCTAAAGCACAATAGGTCTGTGTTCAGTGTGTTGGATGAGCATTTGAGGCGTAGCAGGCACCTTTTCGTCTGCAGCCGGTGAATGGAAGCATTGCGGATTAATTTGATAATCTATTTTGAAACGGAAGCATGGGACTCGGCTTCAGGCATTACGGACCCACACACCACATAATACTGCATGCAATCCGAGGCAGAAAGCTCGGGTGTTGGAGGGGGGAGTTAAAGGGCACACGCTGCTCGCGCAGCTAGCTCAGTGTATGACTCATTGGTTTGGCTTTCTGTGAGCTCACAGTTAAAGGCGCCAAGCTTAGTCGTACTGGATTGACATTACTGGTTTCTTTATGTATTAGTGAGTGCAAAATTAACGTTTATAATTTCCTGGTCCTTTCTTGATATGTCAGACCACGCGGTGGACACGATGGTTAGTGCGCCTACTGCAGCACTGCGCAGCGCTTTACATGTGTACAAAAACGTGTTACGCTACCATCCAATCTTCTCTTCGTAGCACATTCTGATTGTATCCCATTTACTCCGCAGGGAAGTACTAGCAACGGACGTTCCGATGATGGAGCCAACAAAGATGGAGGTGTCAATCACGTGATCCAAGACTCCTTCAAGGTAAGCTGCGGCATGACATCACAGCTGTTTTACGTTCATAAGCACACACCCCTTTTCTGCTGTGGAGACTGGAGTCACAATGATACAATAGCAAATTATATCATGTAAACCCGGTAGTGTTTTTGCTTGCCATCCTTTTGTCATGCCAGCATCAAGGTTAAAATTTGAGTACAGTGCCAGAACTGAGAGGGAAAGAACGGTAATTGGCAGTCAGTCTGACTTTGTAAATGCACCGCATGCGATTTATTTTTAAAATCTGCCTCTCTCTGCAGGACTAGCAAGTATTACACTAAACATTTATAAAAACCAATTGAATAAAAACAAATGATGCAACATTATTTTCCCATTGTGGCTTTTATCCACCCGTTAAAAACTGCTCCAAAAAAGACCACATTTTTTAGGCCGCACTGCATGGAGCAGCCTTTAATGGACAAGATTGTGCAATCTTCAGGGGATTTTACTCCCAGAATCCCCCTTCCACCCATTCACCCCCCAGGTGTGATTGTGCCCCATTGGATTTCACCCGGACGACAGGGAATTCATGAGCATGTGAATCCATGCCAGACCTATGCTGGAGAACAACAGTTACAGGTGTTGGGGGTCTGTCCTTTGCCCCCCAGGCGTGCCCGTGAGCCCCCAACCCAACAGAGCTCACACTCACACGTCCGTCAGGTTCGGGCTCCCCGGTCGCTCTCCCGCTTCCCGGAACGCCCCGTTTATTTAAGCCGCACGCGGCGACGTGCAACGTCACGCCGCCGCGTGCGCAGCCCTTACGGGGCAACGCCACACTCCTCCTTTTTCAGGAGGACACACAATTACGTTATTAGTTAAACACAACATATCACACAACAAACAACTTGCCCATCCTGGACCCAGGCCCCTTTAATGTCAGCCACCCTCACCCCGGACGACTCTCCAACTGTCCCAACACATACTCACTGAGGTAAGCGGGTTTCCCTCGCCCAGTCCTCTGAGGGTACCTCCCGCTCACCTCTGGCACCGGCAGTCCATCAACAGTAGCCTCCCGACACGGAGAGGCCGGGACACCGAGAGGGGGCCCATCGTCCTCAGGGATCTCGGCGACACCAGGGTCCAGAGGGGGTTCAGTTCTCGAGTCCCCCAGCTTCTTGAAGAAGCTGACGTTACGAGTGACAGCCGTTCGCCCATCGGAGGCCGTCACCATTGACCCCTTCACGGCGACCACATCCAGGGGCGCTGGTTCATAAGGTAGGGACAACTTCCCGTGAGGATGGCGGTTCCGGATGAGTACCTCATCCCCGGGTTCCAGCCGCTGGGGCCGCAGGCCCCGGCGCACGTTCTCTTGGCTGATCCTGGTCAGTCGGTCGGCCTCAACCTGCTGGTCGTTGATAATCCCGGGTTCTCTCTCCTGTACCTCCGGCAGTAGACCCCGGGGGCATCGCCGGAACAGCACTTCCGCCGGGGCGACACCAGTGGAGGCATGTGGGGTGGTGCGATACACTCTCAGGAATTGATACAATGCCCGTTGGAGGGGCTGGCCTTGTCCTTGCGCAATCCGAAATGTCTTGTTTAGTGTTCGCATCAGTCTTTCTGCATCGCCGTTGGCCCGAGGCCACAGCGGGGATATCTTTCGATGTTGAACTCCACAGCTGGCCAGGAACTCTGAGAAGCGTTCGCTTTGAAATGGCGACCCATTGTCCGACCACAGCGTCAGGGGAAATCCGTGGGTTGCAAAGATCTTTTCCACGCCGACTACCACATGCTCGAATGCCACCGATTCCACAAACTCCACTTCGGGGTACCGGGAGTACTCATCGACTATGGCCAGAAAATGGGTGCCCACGGACGTGGACCCAAAGTCCGCATGCACGACCTCCCAGGGCCTGGTCCCTCGAGGCATTGCTTCGATAGCCGGTTCCCTCTGCACCGGGGAGGCTGCCTGGCACCATACACAGGCTGCCACAAAGTCATCGACCCTTTTTTCCAGCTCCGGGAACCAGACCTTCATCCGCAGCCTCGCCTTCGTCTTGGCAGCACCCTGATGTCCGTGATGGGCCAAAGCGATGACCTCACCCACTTTGGAGTGGGGGACCACTATGCGATCCCCCCGGAGCAGGAGCCCCGACTCCGAGAAAGACAGCTCATCTTTCACCTTCCACAGCTGTTCAAGGGCGGTCTTCACCTCATGGGTCCGCCCTGCGAGAGCTTCCAAGACGAGCTTCCAGGAACCGCTCTGCATCGACTGCTTCAGTATCTGGAAGCACCCATCCTCGGCCGCCGCAGCCTCCAGCTCCGACAGGGGCAGTGCATTTGGTGTTGCTCCCTCCACCACCATCCGGACATGGTCGTCCGTTTCTTCTGCGCAGGTGTCTCCCGCCACTCCCCCACGCACTCCGGGATGACGGGAAAGGAAGTCCGCTGCATTGTTGGCACCTGGCCGGTATACCAGCATGACCCCGTACTCAAGCAATGCGAGCATCCATCTCTCAATTCTGGCCGGGGGCTTTGATGACGAGCCCGCCAGAATCGGGAGCAGGGGTTTATGATCAGTCACCACAGTCACCGGGCGCCCCAGCACATAGAGGCGAAAATGTCGGCATCCCCACAAGACCGCCAGGGCCTCCCTCTCGATCTGGGAGTACCGCTGCTCCGTTTCCGAGAGCGCCTTGCTGGCGTATGCTACGGGCCGGAGGTTTCCATCCCGGTCCACCTGGGTCAGGACCGCCCCCAGGCCAAACGGACTGGCGTCGACCACGATCTCCGAGGGTAGCGCCGGGTCGAAGAACGCCATGGTGTCTTCCGTTGTTAGGGCGCTCTTGATGTCCTCGAACGCCGACTGTTCCAGTGGACCCCAGTGCCAGGCAGTCTCTTTCTTGGTAAGAGCTCTGAGCGGCTCAGACCTCGAGGCTAGGTTTTGAATGAACCGACCACAGTAGGTCACCTTGCCCAGAAAACTTCTCACTTTCGACACGGATTCCGGGGGCTGTGCACTCTTTATGTCCTGAACCTTCCGCGGGTCGGGTGACACCCCTCCCTCCTTGAACACGAACCCAAAGAATTCTATTGATGGGCGCAGGAATTCGCACTTGTCCCTATGGAGGGTGAGGCCCAATGACTGTAGTCTCTCGAAGGTTTTGGCCAGGCGCTTCAGGTGGATCACCTCCGTGTTGGCAAACACCAAAATGTCATCACTGATGTTGAGTACCCCTTCAAGATCAGCAAGTGCACCCCGGATAATGTTCTGAAACACTTCGGCAGCCGACGATACCCCAAAGCTCAACCTCTTGTACCTGTAGAGTCCCCGGTGGGTGGTGAATGTAGTAATGTACCGGGACTCCGGAGGGAGGACAACTTGATGGTACCCTGCTCTGAGGTCGAGTTTGGAGAAGAATCTGGCCCCCTGTACCTCAGCAATTATGTCATCGATGGTCGGGGTCAGGTATCGCTCCCTTTTTATGGCCTTGTTGGGTAGCCTCATATCCACACAGATGCGAACGGAGTCCGGCTGCTTTGGTTTCCTGGCCACGACAATGGGGGACACCCATGATGTTGGGCCTTCCACTTTCTCGATGATGTCCAAGGCCACCAGGTTGTCCAGTTCTTTGTCGACTTGCTCCCTCAGATGAAAAGGAACTCTCCGGTGTTTCAGGGCAATTGGTTGTACTGAGTCGTCAATGTGTAGCCGGACTGGATCACCGGTCATTCTCCCAATGCCGTTGAACAGGGCTGCGTACTTGTCCAGTAGATCGTTGATATCTTCCAGGTATACTGAGTACGCAAAACTCACTATCCCGAGTGCCTCCGCAGCCGCACAGCTCAGCAGGGTGTTGTTGCTTATGGGGGTCACATAGAACCGGGCTCTGATCTTCGAGCCTTCATGCTCCACCTTCGCCATGAACGCTCCGTCCAGCGGTATGGGCTCGAGTCCACCGAAGGCGAAGATGCGAGCTCTTGGCACAGCCAGGTTCGGTAATGGGTCAAGAGGGTCATAATGTCCCCTCGCCATAACATTGACCGATGCCCCTGTGTCCACCAGCACGGGAACAGGCGAGCGGTTCACCTCCACCACGCACCTTGGCTGTCTCCTGCTTTTGCCTTTCAGGATCCCCATGCTTGAGACGAAGAAGATGTTTTCCTCCTCCTCTACTTCAGCCTCCTCTGCCTGAGCCTCCTCTTCCGCTTGATCCACCTGGGCCACGTTGGATGGCCGGGTTTGGCGCGGAGTCCAGATTCGGGCAGGACCTCTGGGTACCATGACAGGTAGAGCCGACTTACACACTCTCGAGAAGTGATCCGGCAGTCCACATCGGCCACATGTTCTTCCTGCGGCTGGGCACTCTGTGGGGTGGGGGAGGTCATAGCCACATTTCTGACATGACTCCCCCGATCTTCCTGCCCTGTCTCGGGGGGCTCCACCAGGCCTTCTTGTTCCTCTGCCGCCCACACAGCGCACACCTCTTCGGCCTTGATCGAGCGTGAACCCGCTTCCATCTTGTTTGCCCGTGCCTCAGCCACTTCGTGACATCGACCCAGTTCTAGTAGACGGGGCAGAGTGATTCCCGGCTCTCTGAGGACCTGTCTCCTCAGTTTGCCGGAGGAGCATGCTTGGATCAGCATTGTCCGTATCATGTCCTCCGCGTCCCCTCACGCGCACCCTTGGGAAAGGCGGCGTAGGCGGCCGTAAAACGTGTCCAGGGTCTCATCATCCTTCTGCTTGGCCGACAGCATCACGAATCTCTCAAAGTCCACGTTGGCAAGTGGAAGGAAGTGTGCGAGGAGAGCCGCTTTCGCCTCACCATAGGTCTGGTCCACCGAAGTCAGCGACTCGAAGATCTCCTGAACCGCGGCTCCCGCCGAGTACAGCATGGTGGCTACCATGCTGTCATTGTCATCCACTCGAGCAGCCCTGAAGTACATGTCCAGGCGGGCCACCCACCTCTTCCATCGGGGCCCCAGACTGGACGGGGGGCCCGTAGGATCGAATTCTTGTATCGGTTGCAGGGCCGCCTGGGCTCTAGCTTGAGCCATAATGCGGGGCCCTTGTGGAGCGACAGGCTGTGCCCTTAGTGGTGCCTGTGGTGCAGGCCCCTGATACCCCGGTGGCAGCGGTTGCAGAGCTGCAGGCTGGGCCGCCTGACCTTCGTCCTGAGATACTTCCCCAGGATCCGCGGTGTCACCGTCCTGGTCGCTGTCGGACATGGGACCGAGCGCACAGGCACCCCACTACCAGACCTGGGGCCGCAACTCAGATTCCCACCATCACCATGCGGAAGGATGCACTCCCGTGCCACACACAGCCTGGTGCAAACACACGAAGAACTTCCAAAACGGCCACCACCTCGTGATGATGAAGAGGATCAAAAAGAGTGTCCTGATGATGAAGGGGGCGAGGAAGTGACTTGTTGCCACCTTGCAGCAAAGCACTGCCGTATAGAAGTCCCAAAAATTGAGCCACGTGGATGGACTGGACTAAGCAGGCCCTACCATATTAGTCCTTATCCTGGCTTACACTCGACGTAACAGTCCCAAAATCTGATGAAAACACACAAATTGGGTATGGGCGTGCAGGTCATGCACTCAGCAACCACAAAATCCCAAAATTAGACCCGGATCACCTTCTCGGTCCGAACCGGAGCTCCGAGAAGTTCCGCGGCCTCGTATGCAAAATGGCCGCCAGCTGCGTGTGCCGTTCCGCAGCCACGGCATGAAACGAAACGTCCGTGAACGTTCTGATCGTTTGAAAAATTTCCGGATGCCTTTCACCGCCGGGCCCGGGCATCCGACATCACTCGTCGCCACTGTTGGGGGTCTGTCCTCTGCCCCCCAGGCGTGCCCGTGAGCCCCCAACCCAACAGAGCTCACACTCACACGTCCGTCAGGTTCGGGCTCCCCGGTCGCTCTCCCGCTTCCGGGAACGCCCCATTTATTTAAGCCGCACGCGGCGACGTGCAACGTCACGCTGCCGCGTGCGCAGCCCTTACGGGGCAACGCCACAACAGGTAAGTAACTTGTTCCATCTTTCAATTCTCAAGGAAGATATACATTTGTGAAGCGTTCACCTTGAACAGTAATTCTTACTGTTAAGCCAATTAACTTCCTATTACTTTTGCTTGTCTGAAAATACCCCCGCCAGGATGCAGGCCTGTAGATAGGGGAACTTGTTGGGGATAGGGGACACAAAACGGCCTGGCACTGGGACAATCTTTACAGAGAACGACACAGGTACCTTTAGGCTGTGAGTTCGTTTCAACTCTGACAACAACGTTTTCCTGTTTTTTTTGGAACAAAATGTTGTTGATTGGAAGTGAGGTTTTAGAAGTGAACCTTCGGTGACCTGTTTTAATTAGATTCTAGTTTCTCTTCCATAATACATATTTTAATTGAAATACCTAGTTCTGTGTTCACCAGTAGCCAATACACTAACACACAGGCTGGTTTAAGGATGCATTTGCACTGATGTTTGCTTTTTCTTCAGGAACAACCTCACATTGGAAGTGTTAAAAATAACCGTAAGTGAACTCGCCAGCACACACTATCCTAATGCATGCTTTCCCTTCTGTATAAAAACACAAATGGGGATGGTTTGATGGAATGAAATCTTAATTAGTTTCCATTTAGGCAAAACAGTACTGAAAACCAAAATATGAACAACATGAGGGTCAATGACCCTTAACTATGTAATCGTTTATTTCAGTGATCACAATCGCGTCAATGTACAATCTTTAATGAATGTATTCATCTATGGTGAATGTTGATCAATTGGTGTTCGCTATGTTATTTTGATGAAGACATTTGTAATATTCAATGTTGTATTTGTGCTTATCCTATTATGACATTTAAAAATTGTGAATTGGTGTATTTTTCTACTACAGATATATTTATAGAACTTAAATCATGATCAGTGGGCGAGTTGTCTTTAAAAAGAGATATGCCCTCATTACGAGTCCGTCAGTAACTGTGCCGGTAAAACTGGCAGGTAGCCGCCGGACCCGTAATGACATTACGCATTAAAACCCCGGCGGTCCGGTAAGTCAGGTGCCGGTAATTTGGGAATGGGGACCACAGAAGCACAGGTACCGTTAATAACGGCACCGGTGCTTCCGTGAAAGTCTGCGGTCAGGTGCTGTTTCGCCCGCTAGGTCTGCCATGGAGGTGGTACGGCACCCGGCCGCAGACTCGTAGTTTGCCGGTCCGGAAACAATGGTGCCTTTTTTTTCCGGACCGGCAAGCTTGTAATGAGGGCCATAGACCTTTAAGGTATCCACTTAGAGTACTATTTATGTAGTATTTATTCATTACACTTGTCACACTCTTCTCTCAATTCCTAAAACAACACCAGATAGTCCAGTGTTTCTAAATTGTAAACGTGTATCTCCTCATCTTTATTAGACAAATATCCCTTTTTTGTAAAAGTCAATCTATTGGATAGCCAAATTCTTTAGTAGCAACTTTCACTTTTATCCGATTCAAAGGGATTCATTTTGACAACATGAATAAGTTGGAGGACAGGAATTTGAACCTATATTTCGATATAACAAGCACATCACTGTCGCAGGCACACTTCCCACAGAGCCACCCTAATTGCTTTATAACCTTGGCCTGCAGGCTGAATCCAGTTCTTTCCTGCAGGCACACTACCCCATGAGCTATTTTACTGTGGTTTTGCAACTTCCTGGATTCTCTGCAGAAGTTAGTTATTCCAGTTAGTTATATTACATGGATTGGGAATTGGTGGCATTGGAACATGTAACTTTAAAATTAGTCACACAGGGCATCAGCAAATCAATAAGCCCCTAAAGAAAGAGCATTTTCCAATCTCGACTTTGTAAACAATTGTTCCAGCTCCATTGTTTTCAACTGCAAAATACAGGGGCATACAGAGGCATTCCTTGTACATTTAAAATATTGAGAGTTTATCTTCAGCTTACTCCTCCCTAGCAAGTCACTAGATGAAAGTCTGTCCAACACATGAAGGGCAAGGACTTTGTTTGCACTTTCACACCTCTGCTGTGCCTGTATGCCATAAACAAGGTGCCAGGGGCATTTGTTCAATGATCCTTTTGAAGGATTACCATGACATGCCTGAATGGTTCCAGCCACGCAGTCAAAAATGTATTTTGAAGGGCAAACTATAACGCTTTGAGTGAAAATTAACTAAGCATTTGGAATTCAAGATGAATACTTAATTGAAACCGAATTTTAGTACTCTCCTAGTTTACACATGTTTGCTACTGTGGCTCTTAATAATTATGCAGGCTCTCCCCCACCATACCACACAGGGTATGGCTTATATTTTCAGATTACCCTGCCACCAAGTGTGGGGCCTATCATAATCATCTGGAATTTAGAACAGAGGAGTACACTTAAATGCATCCTCTGCACTGTGGCGAATTGGCTGTCAAAGCAGCTGTCAAACAGGGCACCTGTGACATTTGAACCTGTTCTGTGCCATTGCAGAGCAGGGGCTGCAGATCATGTGACTGATGTAGCAGTGCACATGTGTACGTTGTGCTTTTTGAATGGAGCTTATTTTGTTATTTTATTTGGCATTTGTATAGTGCCTTTTCACCATTAGTATGATCTCGAAGTGCTGTGGGTTGAACGCCCTCGGTGACCGTAGTCCAGGTTAGTTGAGAGAATAGGGTAGTAAGTGGTGGTGCTCGGGTGCACTTTGTATGTCTTCAGCCAGGCCGAATTTTCATGGTGGGTGCTGCATTGTAATGCACCAACAACACGGGCTGGCTTGATGCTTGACCATCAGGTTCACTGAGTATCAGCCCTCGTTATCTAGGAAGTACTTGCAATCCCAATAGAACAGAACTGGATGTAACTGCACATCGAGAAGGTGGTAATTGATAAGCAATTGCAGACTCAACTGGACACAGGGCTCCATAGACCTGCAATTGGCATGGCCCAGTAAAAATGTGGAATTGGCCAATTCAATACTGTTAAGCCAAGCTTGGTAAACAGAACTAAATTCATACTGGACCAAGAATGGTTCCGGGAGCACTAAAGCACTGAACCTCTAAAATATAGAGAATAGATACTATGGCAGGCACTAGAAGGTAAAAAGGAACACGCGCCACCCTCCAGATACTCAGACATACACCAAATAGGCTGACTCTCTCCTCTGCAGCAACAAACAATAGAATGCAGCTATAACCCTCGATTAATTTGGCCTAGCTGTTCACATTAATATACATTAATATACACCATCATGAACACCCAACATTTTTAGAACGCAGCTATCCCCCAAGAAAAAAATCAGCCTAGCTGCACGCATGGGTCCTCATCAGGAGTTGGGTGGTAGCCCTTAAATGCAGTGGTAAAGCTATTACCGCTGCATTTAAGGGCTGGCCCAATCACGAGTTGGGTGGAAAGTTGGAGTTTTACCTCCAGCTGTTTACTGGAGGTAAAAATCTCAACTTTTTGCCCGTTTTCAGTGCTTTTACCGCCACCGGTAATAGCTCAGAAAATCCCCATAGAGGGCTCTACCAGAGCCTTGGCGGTATCCCGGTGGTAATACCACTGGAATACCGCCAGTGCAAATAGCGTTACTTCTACCTGGTCCGGGGCAATTTGCGCTGGATCCCGAGTAGCGGTAAGACGTTACGTTCCCATTCTCCATTGGGTCCATTGGACCCAATGGGATTGGGGGGTGCAATTAGCGCCGGTGCTAATAGTGCAAAAAAATGGGATGAAATCAGGATATTTACCTCCGCCCAACTCATACTATGTCCAGCCCTTAAAAGCATTGGTAATAGCGTTACCGCTGCATTTAAGGGCTACCGCCCAATTCCTGATGAGGCCCAGAGTCCTATGGACTCTTGAAAAAATGGGGATTTACAGTCTTACCACTACTCTGGATCCGGCGCAAATAGCGCTGGTCCGAGTAGCAGTAACCCTATTTGCGTTGGTGGTATCCCTGCGCAATTACCTCTGGGATACTGTCAAGGCTGTGATAGAGCCCTTAAAGTGCAATACAATTGTAACATTAATAAATAGGGTCAGAGAAATGGGTCAGATAGAATTTTCTGAATAATAAAGATTTTCTCTGTTTTTTTAAGTACAGCAGGCAGTTAAGTTAATTAAGATTCAAGGGCAGGACATTCCAAATCCATGTTGCCTGCTGCACTGTGAAGCCTCTTGTTTACCGTGCGTGCTTCAGGCCAATAATATAAGAGCCCACAAATACAGTCATATCGTATGAAAATATTAAGAGTCTCTGTAACAGATCCTTGACATTTTTACCCAATTTGTGGAAAATCTGGAGCTACTGTCCAAACATTTACTGTTGAACAGTTCTATGTATTTTGTACGAAGATGCTTCCTTTCCAAAATATGTTTTGACTGTACAATACAAATGTATGTGTGAGTACAGTAACCTGGAACTTGTTTTTAATCTTTTATTTCAGGCTGCTGATTTAATGATTAATTTAGCTACCTCTTCAAAGGAAAAACCAGACCCCAACAAGCTTGTATTTGGGACCGTCTTCACCGATCACATGCTGGCAATAGAGTGGTCTTTGGTACACGGGTGGCAGAAGCCAGAAATCAAACCGCTCCAAAATCTCTCGCTGCATCCAGCCTCTTCTGCCCTTCACTATGGAGTAGAAGTAAGTATGGAACAATGTAGACGGAAAACATTTCCATCATTATTCTCCAGTTTAATTGTTTACGTTAACATGTGTCAGGGGGATCTACCTTGGATCAGAAACGGTATGAAGGCCATATGTTGCAGTTCACTATCTTTATTAGGGGATATGTTGCAGGGAAAGGCAAATTAAATTAAAGTATTTTCCCAAACAAAATAAAAGGCAGGATGGTTCTATCAAGATAAGATTGGGCCACCTTCCTCTCAGAGACCCTCTACTTGTCTAATGTTTCTACTGCTGGTTGTGGATTCCCATCCTTCCCGGCCTCTCGCTCAATTGTGCCAGTCTGTACATTTCAAGAGGGTTTGACTTACCCTTCTTGGTGTTGGAGGCATTAGAATGACCTGAACTCTTCTTCTCTGTCTGACCTAGATAAGGGTTATCTGTGCTCCTGGAGCCCAAGACCCACCTGGGCATAAAGACTAATAAGTATGTAGGTCAGTCAAAGTAGCTGAAATCGAGAGCTAGCATGGGATCACTAGAGCGTGGCCTTGCCTGGACTTCACCCTCTTTTCTCTTTCCCCACCTCTATAAACTCAAAGTAATCTCCGTAACCCTGGTTTGTTCTTCCTCCCACCTTCGGTCCTACTTATGGTTGACTGAGCCCAGTGGAACCTTCCAGCTCTGACTAGCTAAGAGATGGTTCTCGCTTCACCTCGGCCCTTCCTCCACCCCCTGATGCTCTTATCTATTCTTCCACCTCTTGGGATGTATGCTCTGCTCTGATCCCTGCTCACTATTCTAACCCTCCTTCTTTATCAGTTGTCCCTTCCAGGGTATCTCCCCTTGAGGTCACACTTCCATCCTCTTTTGTACCACCTTCATTGGCACTTCTACCGTGTGGTGTTCTTTCCTCTACCTCCTCTGTATAACTCTCTCTCCTTGAGGTCACTTACTCTCTGTCACCTCCAACCTCTTATGTTACCAACTCCTGATTTGTCTTGGGATTCACTACTTCTCCTGCACCCTAATTCTTACTACCACTGCTTGACGTCCAAACCTGTATTCTAATGAATGTTTTCACCTCCTCCTACCACAACCCTTATTCCTTCTTATGTTACCAACTTCTGTCACCCTTTCACATCTCAATACTACTGTTGTCTTCGCGCTTCCTCCACTGTTACAACCTCCTTCACCCTCTCCTATTCTTCTGTTACCCACTGATATTATGACCACCACCCTAATATCTCACTATTCTCCACTGTTGCCACCTTACCACTTTCCTCTGTCTCCAGCCTTCACCAAACAAAAGCATTCTGCTTCTGTAATCCACAGTGCCAGATTAAACTGACTGGTTTACATAGGGCAGTAGCCTCTCCATACGGAATGCCTTCCTTTCAGTGGCTGCACCTGTGCATTGTGGGCTGGGCTGTGATTGGACCATGTGCCGGAGGTTAAGTGGCCTGAGATGGCCTTGCCTAAGCCTATGTCAACATGGGTGGCGAGCTTGGATTTCAGGTGTGTGCATGGTGAGCCGTGGAGAGATGTCTGTGTAGGGAGACATTGTGTAGCTGATTGTTTTCCTGTTGGACACGTAGACCAGACGTGTTTCCAGAGCTATTGCATTCTCCTCATAAGGTTTGAAGGCATTTGGAGAGTTTGCTGGTTTGCAGACTTCATAATCGGGTTTGAAACCCGAACAGGTCTGTGAATCCAGCAGCCAGATCATTTGACCCAGATAACTGTTATATGTGGACCTGTGGTGATTCCTGCGGGCGGAGGTTTGGGGGGGTATGAGGTCCACTCAGAGGGTGCAAGAGTGGGGCACAGGCCACTGAGGCCCTTCGCCCCCATTCTGCCATCAGGATACTATCCACTGACTCTGGGAGGTACCAGGCCTCCAGACTCACTCTTCTGGCGGCCCACAAAGCTAGGCAGGGAACTTTGTGGGCCTAGTCAACTGTAGACCATACGTGGAAAAGGGTTGAGAAATTAATTTATTTTAGTGGGCTAGCATGAAGGAGGAACTGGCTTTTCCCATCAGTGTAGGTGTTTCATCTCTGTCTTGCCAGTACAGGGCATTTGAAGAAAAGTACATTTTGTAATTTTCCTTTTATGAAAGGCGCAAGTATGTCAAAACCTACTGCCAACTGTTCAGTGGATATCCAGTCACCAAGGCCAACTGATTTGTCTCTTATGTTAATGCCTACAAAAGTATTCTGACATTTGGGTTTATTCATTTGGACGCAGCTGGCATCGAGGGGGACACCACGGTTCTATGATGTCTTGCCACAGGCCGGGGTTGCTGAAGCCTTTCCTTCTCAGCTTTCCTGTTGTGCCAAGATACCATTTGCGTGGCCTACTCCATTTCCGCTCCCCCTCTAGTGAGGGACACCCAAGCAGCACCCATATTCCCCAGTGAGGGGGACACCACCACACACACCTCAGTCTGTCGTCGCTCCCCCCCACTTCCCACTGGATAAATCAGTCAGCCAGTCTTTCCGTCAGGATGTCATCTTCCCGGCGCGAAAAACAAAAATGTTGTCCCATGCACATGAACTTTAGGTGGAAGTAAAATGAAAGGCTGCTTAATTATGAATACATGGCAGTTTGTTGCTCATTTGAAGCCTTCATTTTGTAGTGCTAATGTTATCTTGTGACATTGACATTTCACCAAATTTACTATCCATGTGCAATGTAATAGGGCTATATTATACATCAAATATTGCTACTGCTGCTTTTCCATTATTTATCTATTTGGGCTTTACTGCACACTGCATGTTTTTGTCAGACTTGGAGCTCTTGGGCAGGGGATACACAGGAAAGAGGCCAAAGAAACAGTAGCCCATCTGTTTGAGAGTCTGTCGTTAATTGAGCAGAGCGTAGTTTGATGGAGAAATTCTTGGGGCGGGAAGACCACCTTGAATTCCAGCACACACAGTTGAAGGCAGTTATTTTGCTACACATAGAGCTACTTGTCACTGTTGTGATGCCTATCAGTAGATATGAGCAGCTAGGTCTGGGAAGAGTGCACCAAAGTGTTTAGGGTGTCATTGTCTTGGTCAGAGCAGAAGAGGAGTCTTCAGTCCTATTTGAAAGTTAGGGACATCTCTCTGAAATCCAAGGTGGGGCAAAAAGGCATCCCAGCAAGTGGATAACTAAAGAGATCTGCTACCACATCTCTTGTGTATGGTCAGTACGATGAAGGGCATGTCTTTCTGTAGCACAAGCTGGTTTCCCACAGCTTCCCTTTACAGGGACTAATGACCAGAGGTTTTGTGGACACTGTGTTATGATGGCCTGGGTGCGCTGCGCCTCTTACGCTGCCCTTCCAAACATAGTGGTGCCCATCGGACCCATGCCAAGATAGCGACAGAATGCAGAACGTCAGTACATGACCACATATAGTGATTGCTCCTACGACACCCTCTGTGTCACAATACATCTGTGTCCAGTGGTTCCCATGGATTCTGCTGCTACGGCTCCGTCCTTCCATCTTCTCTGTCCTTCCCGCTGGCCTCCCTTCTCTGCCGCTTGTGCATTCTCTTCCTTGTGCCTTCCCTTCTTCCTCCTTGGCTCTCCTGTGATGCTGGGTATGCCTTATGGTGGTACACGGCCTCCTAGTCCTTGTCCTACCACTTCTCTGTGTGTGCTTTCCCTATGTTTTCTGCCACTGAGGTCCAGCATGGATGTTTCCTTTTGGTGAACAACACCCCTGGGATATCCTTATGGCACCCAAGGGTGGGAGTACACCCTTGTACCTCTTATGTGTGTTTTTGGGCACCTCTGTGTTGCCCACAGAGCAGGGTATGGGCTGATGGCAGCTAAATGCTGACTTGGCAGTGGCTCTGAGTGTCTTCCATTTTTGCCATAGGAATCAATGGATTCACGAAGAAAGGCAAGATGGCCACTGTGGTCTCTTGGTTTCTATTGCCTTTTACTTGGTTTCCCAAAGTCCTGGGAAGCCCTGACTGTCCCATCCTCATGAGTGGCTGTTGGGTGGAAATGATATATATAGGTCTGGGGCTGCCTCCTGTCAGACTGACTGGAGCCTGCCCAGGGGCTGTGTGTTGTGGGTACACCCTTGCGGTGGGATCTGTGTAAATGGAGTTTGAAGTGAACTCACATTCTGTGTTATGGGTGTCTGGTTTCTGTGTGTTACACAGTGACTGAGACAGCCATGACTAAAACAGACATGGATGCAGTGTAGTGTGCTGAAAGGCTGGGTACTTACCCCAATCCACATTCTTTGTTATGGGTGTCTGGGTGGAGTGAATGGCCTGAATGCTTGTGAGTCTGTTTGGCTTCCTGCCTGCATGAATGCCCTTCCACGTGGTTGGTTGACTGAGCTTGGCTCAGCCTGAGTGAATCGGGATCAAATGTGTATAACTGGGGACAAAAAAAAGGTTGATTGAACAATTGTTCCAAATATTACATTGAATATTTTGCTGTGCCCACTCACCACTTATGCATCTAATTTTCCCCCTTCCGTGCTCTAATTTGGATGGCGGCACGCAACAATGTCATATCCTGAAATTGAATAACTGGGGACCTCTCACTCGCCAATTTGTTCAGAAGCTGAAGCAAGAAGAAGCTATTCCTTGAAACCCAGCTTGGAGGAGAAGTCTGCTGCTGCCTTTTCTTCATGTAATCCATAAGCTACCATTTTCTTTCAAGGACTGATCCAGAGAGGACCTGTAAAGGAGAGCTCTCCCCGAGCTACAGGGACCATTGTGCATCCGAAGTGCCCTGGAAGCCAGTCCTGTGTGCCTGCTGTCTGGAGAAGGGGTCTTTGTGAGTACTGAAGAGGAGTGCCCGGATATCTCAAGTCTAATAAGGGCATTGGTGTCACCCAGGATCCAGAGGGGCGTTCGGGACCACGTTCCAGACCGCTGGAAGCCATCATCACTGACCACTTTTACCCGCCAGAGAAGGTTCAGGGTCACTAAGTGCAGAGGAAGGTCTGCCAGTGGCTCTCCCGCACCAGAATCCAACAAAGACGCCAGAGGTTCCAGTCTTTGTGAGGGTCTGTGGTCCACTCCAGTGGGCAGGTCCAGGTTGCCAGAAGCCAACCAGAGGTCCGTGCTGCAGCTCCAGCACCGAAGAAAATTTTCCAGGACTTCTACAGTTTGAGAAATCGTCGACCAACATAGAGCACAGCAAAGAGCAAAACAGCTGCACATCAGAAAGACTTTGGTTCCATTTTTCTTCTTGGGACTCAGCATCCCAGTGGCTCCTTCTTCCAAGGAGGGTCCACCCTCAAGGGGAACCACCAAGTGAAACCGAGAAACTCTGCCACTTCGCCAGCCAAGGCACCAAAGGTACTGTGACAAAGAAAAGCATCTTCTAGCCTCAGGAGTGGTCCAGGGGTCTTAGATTCATCTTGGATCCTATTCTCCCGTGGCTTCTCAGGTTATTTGGGGTGGTAGAACCTTTAAGAAGAACATAGAGGGTTATTGAATATTTTTGGACTGAGCTGTAAAATACAAGATACCTTATTGCCTAACTTTTACATTGCTGGTTGCCCAGTGTGATGCTGGAAATGCATCGGAGGGACAGGGCCTCCGTATGCTTGTCCTTTACTGCTTTTTATCGTGTGTTCTGTCATGTTTTCCGTGCAGGAGTTCAGGTGGGACTCCTGGCGGTGCAGCTCTCTTTCTTTTGGTTTGGTGAACGGACCCATGGCAAACCCTTATGGCACCCATGGGTGGGGGTACAACCCTGTGCCCCTAGTGTATGTTTTTGGGCACCTGTGGGTGGCCCGCAGAGCAGGGTATGGGCTGGTGGCAGCTCCATGCTGAATTTGACAGGTGCACAGAGTATCCTCCATTTTGGGATACCCCAGCCCTGCCATTGGAATCAGTTGATTCCTGATGGAAAACAAGATGGCCCCGGTGGCCTCTTGCTTTCTATTACCCATTACCTTGTTTTCCCAAAGTCCTGGGAAGCCCTGACTCTGTCCCTTCCCCCTGACTGGCTGTTGGGTGGAAGTGCCATATATGGTGTTGTTGTGAAGGCCCGGCCAGACTGGCTGGAGCCTTCCCGGTGATGTATGTTGTGGGTACCTCCTGTGGGTGGGACCTGGGTGAATAGAGTGTGTGACGAATATGCATTCTGTGTTGTGGATGTCTAGTATCTGGTGGTTGACACAATGACTGAGACAGCCCTGCCCGAAACCGGTATGAATGCAGCTTGGAGTGTTGAATGGCTCAGTACTTGTCCCAATACACATAACTTGTTGTGAGTGTCTGGAGAGAAGTGAATGGCCTGATTGGCTGCCTGCCTGCATGAATGCCCGTAGTCGTGATTGGATGCTTGAGTGTGACCCAGCGGAATGAATGGGAGATCAACAGTATATCTGGGGACCTCTCACTGCTAGGAATTGTGTTCAGAAGCTGAAGTCCACTATGACGAGTAACTGGAGTAACTGACGCTTGACCTTGAAACCCCCGCTGGACAAGAAGGAGTGCTGTGGCTCTCCGTCGCAATCTGAAGGCTGCTGTGTTTCCAAGGACTGACCCAGAGAGGACCTGGTAAGGCGCCCTCTTCCCAAGCTACGAGGGACCATCGTGCACAGCTGATCTTTGCCAACGCTCCCTGGTAGACAGACCTTCGACAGGCTGCCGACCCGATACGGGGACTGCTGCGGAACTCCAAGGAGAAGCACTGGAACTGTTGTCCACCGCTGTCGACGACCGCCGTCGCCGACCGGAGCCGCCATGCTCCCGTTTGCCTAAGAACGTCTATTGATCATTGGACGCTCTCGTCTGCATCGTCACCCGCTTGTCTCCCGCTGGAGAAGGCCCGACCGTCGACGCGCCGAGGAGCCTCCACCGGTGGGTTTCCCGCCACCTAAGGACCACAGAGACGCCGACGACTTGACGCCCTAGCTGGGCCACAGTTCTTCATCATCTCTTTGCGATCCAGAACTATCGTCACCGAGGTGCCCCGCACGCCTCTTCCTTGCAGGACGCCAACGCTCTGTCGTCGACGAGCACCGCTAGGAATGAAGCTGCCACTTCCCTACCGTAGTTCACCCTGTTTACCGTCGGACGTTCGATGACCCGTGACTCCCGCCTTAAAGGGAGGACACTCAAGAAGGGCCGTCGATTCCCCGACACCGAACGCCAAGTTCCCCGACACCTCTCGACGATCCGTGGCTCCCGCCTGAAAGGGAGGCACTCAAGAAGGATCGGTCGACACATCGTCTGAGAACTCTACTCCACCAGGTACATTGGGGGGGGGTAAAACCTTAATAGGAAGAAGTGAGACTATTGAACATATGGACTGGGCTTGTGCGATATATCCTTATTTTACAGGTTGCCCAGGTGGGGGGATCTCCACACAGAACTGTGCCTAGGGGTAGGGGTCAGCATTCTGCCTATTGTTTCAACCATCTTACGTCCTGCCTATCTCTATTGCTGGTTTCCTCGTTATCAATCTGTGTGACATTTTAACCGTACAGTTGATGCACTTTAGTGAGATTCGATAACATTAGTGGTACCACTTTAGAATTGTATATTTTTATCATTATTGACTTCCGAGTACAAAGTGCGTTATTGTGATCGTGTACATACCTTTGAATATTAATTATATAAAGACTGTGTTTTCAGTAATACAGTGTGTGGACATTCCTTTGTGGGGGTTCGGGGACTACATTGTACTTAAGAACCAGCCTGCATCACCTCCTGAGAAGCTAGGCCTTGATTGCTTGACCACGTACCAATAATAGAGAATCTTGGCTGGGGTCCTCTGTGCCTCTCCTCTACCATATAGAGAGCGGAAGAACAGACACCCCCTACCAGTCTTTACACCCAGGTGGGGGGATTCTCACACAGAATTGTGTATCTAGTCTAAACAAAGCATTCTGCCGCTTATCGTAACTAACCTGCCTTTCTTCCCTAATTTATGCTGTTACACCTCACTTAAGAATTCACATGCCTATATAAAACTGTCTGCACTAAGTATTGTGTGGTACCATATAGAGTGTATATATTTGCCATTCTTTGACTAGAACTGCCTGAGTACACAGTGTTATTATTTATATGTATGTACTTTGGTAGCAACCTTATTTTATATAAAGAATCTGTGTTATCACATAACAGTGTGTGGACATACCTTTGTGGGGGCTTGGGGATTCACTGTACTTAAGAACCTGCCTACATCACCTCCTGAGAGGTTAAGTCTTGGTTGTGCATCCATTCTACCATATAGAGAAGCTTGGCTGGGGTTGCTCTGTGCCTTTGTCCCAACCATATAGAGGACAAAAGTACAGATGCCACCCTCCAGTCTTTACACCTCCCTTGGAGACCTCTCTCTGAAGCCTAGCCTGTTTCCCTGCCTGTCTCCATGCTGCCCCTGTTTTCCAAAGCTCCTCTTCACGGCAGTAACCACCATTCAGTGCTGCCTGTACCATGCCAGGCTTCTACGTGGTTGTTACGTTTGCGCTTCTTGGACCAGCCAGACACTGCCACTGCGTTCTTGTCACATCTTTACAGCCATGTTCAGGTTTTGCCTTCAGGCTTTTCCCAGGGACTCTGTCCCTTGGGTCCTGTGCCTTCAGCACCAAGATGGCTTCAGGGACTGGCCACCCTTACCTTCACAAGCTGTCCACCAAAAAGAAGCAAAGAGCATTTATGTGGCCTGCCATTAACACACTGAAATGAATGTAGATACCCTTTTGCATGTGTGCTAGTGATAAGGTATCTCTGTTGGCAGCATGCAATGTAAGCAGAGGTACTCTGGTTATTATTTTGTCCTTTAGTGCTAAGGCACAATCCTCACCCTTTACCCTGTCAACCTTCATACTTCTAGGTAGGCCAGCAGAGTCAATAAACCAGAAAGAGCTATAAAGCTCTGAAGAGCATGTTCTGTGTAAATTGGTGCCTAGTTGAAAGACCCCACCCTAACGCGCATGGTCTCTGCAATGCAGATTAGGACAAAACATTTCACATCCCAGAGGTCGCCAATCTTTTCTTTTCCATCCTCACCATTTATCTGGAGGTTCTAATGGGCATTTGGTTCAGTGGGTTAACCCCTTGTTCTAATCAGCTGATTCTCTTTATTTATTTATTTGTAAAATGCACCTTCACACACGGGGACACCCTTGGCGCTACTGGTAGATAGGCAAGAAAGGGAACATAGGGGTAGGCGAGAAAAGAGAACTAGAACAAAAAAGTCTTCAAGGTGCATCGAAAAAAAGCAAGTGATCCTGTGTGGCACGCAGGGCCAACGGAAGGGAGTTCCATAGCCTAGCGGCCTAGCGGCCGCAACAAAGAAAGACCGGCCACCTGAACTAGAGCTGTGAAAATGGGGAATCTGAACAAGATTATGCCTCACCTCCTTCGGTTTTGGCCTTCTCTGAGGTAAGGGTAGCTTTGCAATGCCCTCTGGAAAAGAGATTGTTTGTATGCGCTTGAGAGGACACAGGATAGATTTCCATACCATGTGTGAGTCTCTCTTAACAGCTAATAAAAAACATACCCAAGTCCCACAGGGAACCATTCCACTGCTGCTCCAAACAGGGAACCACTAATTGAAACTCAGTCTCCCCAATAGGATCAACCCAGCAGGTCCTTTTAAAGACCACTCATCATTGATTGCTAGTCATCTGATGATGTTGCTTGTGTTGTGTGGGGCATCTGGATTGCCGTTTTGAAACACTGACTACTGAAGGTACTATTACATTTGCAGTCCACATCATATAGAATGTCTTGATTGCCAGTTGGAAGTGCTGTTCGTCCTGCGGTCCTTACCGGCTATCTCCCGGTCGGGTTGCTCACTCGTTCCTTCCACTGCTAGGTCTTCTGGATAATGTAATCTTGTGGAACAACTAGAAATAAACTGCCCAGCATTGTGCATAACGGGTATGAGTCAAGAAAAGATGGTTTTCAGTATACTCAGTCAGGCACAGGGCGAAGGGATAGACAATTGATTCCTCCCAACTCCCACATCCCACCTCTGTGGCAGGGATGGCTTTAGTGAACAGCCTGGTAGGCCTCCTGCCGCCGGTTGAGATGGGTCCCCATCCCCTCTTGATCGGGTTAGGTCCTTGACCATGTCACGTGTGTGTGTATGTGTGTGTGTGTGTGTTTTTTTGTATGGTGTATGACTGTATTGCATATCAGTGTATGGTGTATGAGTGGCGCATGAGTGTTTGGTTTGTGAGTGTCTGGCATATGAGTGCGTGGCATATGGCTGTATGGTATATAAGTAGCGTATTAGGGTTATAGGTGATAGGACTGAAAAACAAAGAGCCGAAAAACAAAAGGATCGAATCAAAAGGATCGAAAGTCAAAGTTTCGACATCGGGTAGATAACATGTAAAAAGTCATTTGGTCGAAAAAAAAGTATCGAAGGTTAAACAACATAGTACTTGAAAACTCGATCGATGAAGGGTTAAAATAATAGGTAGGAACGACGAGTAAAGAACCTTGTGTAGAGAGCATATTCACAGGTGACAGTTGAAAACAAACAGTCAGTGCGTGAGAGAAAGTGACTAGGAAACACCACCTGACACGAGAATCGTATTACGTGACTTAAATCATCAGGTAAGCAAAACGCATGAAACTAATGAAATAATAGTAAAAGACACACGTTAGAGTCAGGAAACAAAAATTAATGATACATTTCGCTATTTCAGATACATGATGAGTGCGAAAATTGAATATGTACAATCTCAAATGGGAGGGAATCAATTGGTGTACGAAGGTTACACCTACAATTGAGAAATAACACATAAAGAATCACTTATTGGAAATGTACCAAATATCGAAAATTAAAATGTACAGGAAGAGCGATCACAGAAGGTGAAAATATAAGATCTACAGGAGAACACAACCATATGCCTGATACTACAGCGATCATAATTAAAAAGTCGATAAATGAAATAAAAAAAATGCAGAAGCAAATCGAAATGAAGCAAGTAGATCAATAGTGAACAGAACATATGGAAAAATTCTGCTCCATGTAGCGGCTCAGATGCCGAACACAAAACTACTAAAAGGAAGCATTAATAGACAAAAACAGCAGAAAAAATACCTGCCGACGGCACCACAAAACTATCTTGACATTAATGTACCTGATATTTTTTAAAAAACTAAAAATGGGGATCAATTTCTGTTTGCAACATTGGAGATTAAATATGGAAAAAATTAATTTTTACTACTGATACTAATTTGTCACATCTAGGAAATTCGACGATATGGCACAGAGATACAGCGTTTAAATCATGTCCCGAACCCTTTCATCAATTTTATAGCATACATGGTACAATAAATGGAACAGTAAAACCGTTCATTTATGTGTTAATGCCAGGCAAAACCGAACTATACAGGTGTGTATTTACGAAAATCAAAGAAGCAATACCAGATAAAACACTGAATACAATAGTGATGGACTTTGAGCAGGGCCAACTGAAAGGTTTTCAAACAACGTACCCATGTATGAGGATGTTTTTTTCATTTCAGACAAGCAATATGGCGAAAAATACAAAAGCTAGGCCTAAGAACAAAACACATTGAAAACAGTGATTTTCAGCACCAAATGAAAACAATATTTGCTTTGGCATTTGTACAAGAAGACAAAGTGATTACATATTATGAAACAATGATTGCAACACCATATTTCCCAATAAATGAGGATGAATTAGCTGATTTGTTAGATTATTTAGAAAACACATGTATAGGGCAACTTTCAAGAAAAGGTACAAGGAGGAGAGCCAAATATCCGATTTCAATTTGGAACTGTTACCGAGTGGTAAAGGAAAACTGGCCAAGAACGAACAATATTCAGGAGGGTTGGCACAGTAAAATAAACAAAGAATTAAATGTAAATAACCCAAACTTGTGGCATTTCCTAAAACAACTTAAAATGGAGCAAATAACACAGGAAATAAAAATCGTACAAACTTTCGCTTGGAAATACTCAAAAAAAAATACAGAGATTATGAAGAGAGAATAACAAGCATAGTGAACAATTTGGAGTCAATGGAATCAATGAACTATTTAGAAGCAATATCTTATAACTTGAAATGTTAAAATGAATAAGCTAAAACTGTCATGCCGCCGTCTTTTGGTGGTCGCTGGCGGTTATGGAAGGCTTGGCGTTGGCGGCGCCATTAGAATGTTCCGTGTTTTCTCTCTTCACTTCCTGGTTTGACGGTCTAGTCTTTTTCTCTTGTTCCTGTATTTAACCACGCCCTCCCCTGGGCTCTCTGCGTTGCAACTTTGTTTCCTGTGCCTTGTTGCCGTGCTACTGTGTTTTCCTTACCTTACTCCTGTTGCCATTTACCGTGACCTCTTTCGCGGTATCCTTTCGCTCTACTTCTCTCCTCTTCTTCCTTTCTCCCGTTCCTGGTTCTTGGCGGTATCTCCATTCCGGTCTCTCGCACGGCTCCTTGTTCAGTATCAGCTTCACCGGACTCTCCAGCTTACTGCTGCACCGAGAAACGTACCTTGATTATCCTGCTCCGGTGTTTCCTGCATTCCCGGGCTCACAGTCATCTCTTCCTGCTCAGCATTGATATCTACTACATCCGTAGAGAGGTCTTTTTTAAGCGGCTGCTTTTTTCCTCTCATCTTGGTTTCTGCGGGACAGGGGCCGGCTGCTTCCCTGTTTGTCAGGGGACCAGGGTGGCTTCTTCCCGCGGACGGCCGTACCTCTTCACAAAGAAGAAGAAGCCCGAGAACAAGACCCTCAGACGAAAACCCGTTCCGGAAGAGACAGGTGAGGAGAAAGGGGAGGTGAACATTGATTTATCAGATTTGGAGGATAATACGCTGATTCCCAACACTCGTGAAAGTTTGCAACGCCCGAAAGAGATTACAATGTCTATTCCGGAACAGGTCCAAGAGCTGCTCACAGCAATGCAGAATGTGACATTAGAATTACAGGCTGTGAAAGCCGAAAACGCTGCTCTAAGACTGCGAGTCGACCACTTCGAACAGTCCCGGAGTGATCTGCCTCCCATGCCCTTACCCTGCGGTAAATATAACGGTTCATCTACTGGATTTAAAGAATTCATGGAGGCTTGCATAATATATTTCACCTTCAGACCTCAGACAGATGCCTCAGATGCAGCCCGCATAGGGTTTCTGATATCTAACCTTACGGGCAACGCTCTTTCCTGGGCTACTCCGCTTGTGACCAGTGCCAGCCCGTTACTACACGATTACGCCGGGTTCCCCGCCCAGTTCAAATTGGCCTTTGAAAGACAAGAGTCTGCGGTAGTCGCCAGTGAACAGTTACTGGATATTCGACAGGGAAGTTCCGATCTTCTGTCCTACATCTCCCGCTTTAAACGAGTGGCTGCAGACGCAGGCTGGCAAGAGAACGCTCAGTACACCATTTTTCGCCGAGGATTGAGGGAAGACCTTAAGGATGAATTAGCAAGGGTAACCAGTCCAGCTACTTTAACCGACTTGTGGTCTACAGTGGTACAGCTGGATTTCCGTCTCTCAGAACGGCGGTCTGAACGTAGAAAACAGTGTGGATTTCCTGCTACGCCTGATCCTGGGATTACCTCTCCTTCTCCTACCTGTACGTCGAAAGAGGAGCCAATGCAGATCGGGATTACTCGAGGACCACTCACCTCGGAAGAAAGAAGAAGACGCAGGGAGAACAACCTGTGTATGTATTGTGGATCTAACCAACATATTCTTAGAGACTGCCCTAATGTACCACCAAGACGTTCGGGAAACGCCATTCCTCGGAGCTAGTAGGGACGAGTTACCAAGGGGGATTTACTGGTCCCTTTGTTTCTTTATCAGTCACACCCATGCTTACTACAGAAGACAACCGTCTCATGGTAGTCGGAGTAGAGTTGTTTATCTCTCAGCAGTCCTATGAGATTCTGGCACTACTGGACTGTGGCGCTGCTGGTTGCTTTATGGACTTGGTTTGGGCGGAAAAGGTCGGCATTCGCCGTTTGCAGAAAGACGAGGACCAAAAGGTGGAAGGTGTAGATGGTAGACCACTCAGCTTGGGTCTTATCACCCATACCACACCTCCGATGCAGATGAAGATCCTACATCATAACGAAACCATTCAATTCGACCTCATCCGAGCAGCTCATTTTCCAGTAATCCTGGGGGTCTCTTGGCTTCGGAAGCATAACCGGACCATTGATTGGACAAAGAACCAATTGTCATTTACCTCAACTTTTTGTCGTCAGTCATGTTCTTCACAGACCCTGCATACTTCTGTCCACATTTTACCAGACATACCCTCCAGTTTGGATGTGTTGAAGGTAAACAGCATCCCTAAAGAATATCTCCGCTATCAGGAGGTGTTTACGGACGATGGCCCGCAGGAGTTACCTCCTCATAGACCAGAGGATTGTCAGATCATTCTCCAACCCAATGCTGTTGTTCCTTTTGGACGAATGTTTTCCCTTTCCCTCAAGGAAAAGAAGGCTCTCAAGGAATATCTGGGTTCTAATTCGCATCATGGCCTGATCCGACCTTCATTCTCCCCTGCAGGGGCTTCACTTTTTTTTGTTCCAAAGAAAGGTTCCAATGAACTTCGTCCTTGCATCGATTATAGGGGCCTAAACCAAGTCACTCTTAGGGATAGGTATCCCATGCCACTGATCGAAGACATTCTGGAAGCAGTACAAGGAGCAAAGATCTTTTCTAAAATCGATTTAAGAAGAGCCTACCACCTTTTGCGGATACGATCCGGTGATGAATGGAAGACTGCTTTTCGCACTCCCTTCGGACACTACGAATACTGTGTCATGCCCTTTGGCCTAGTCAACGCTCCAGCAATATTTCAAAGATTCATGGATCGCATCTTTTCTGATCTACTTTTTCATTGTGCCGTCGTCTATCTTGACGACATACTAGTCTATTCTAAAGACGCCCAACTCCATTCGGATCACCTCCAACAAGTCCTTCAAAGACTGCAAGACAATCTACTTAAAGCCAATGCTGATAAGTGCATCTTCCAAGCCTCCGATGTCAATTATCTTGGCTTTATCCTGTCTTCGGAAGGAATCCGCATGGATCCAGCTAAGATCGACGCCATATTGCAATGGCCTACACCTCATTCCATCAAAGACGTCCAAAGGTTTCTAGGGCTAGCCAATTTTTATCGCAAATTCATCCAAGGTTTCTCGGATCGAGTTCTTCCCATTACCAAGCTGTTAAAAAAGTCTTCAATGCCCTTTATCTGGTCTTCTGAGGCAAACCGAGCTTTCCAACGACTTAAGGAGGAATTCTGCTCGGCCCCGGTACTTCATCAACCAGATCAGAATCTAAGATTCATTGTGGAGACTGATGCCTCCTCTGCGGCGATTGGTGCAGCCCTTCTACAGGAACATGAAGGTTTGGAACATCCGGTTGCCTACATGTCCAAGACACTGAATGACAGCCAGACACACTATTCAGTGATAGAAAAAGAACTCCTGGCCATGAAATCTGCATGCGAAGAATGGAGACATCTCCTACAAGGGGCTAACCATCCCTTTGAAATCAGAACTGACCACAAGAATCTTAAAGTACTGCAAAAGATGGAATGTGTCAACTCCCGTCAGGCTCGTTGGGCGCATTTTTTCTCCCAATATGATTTCACATTGACCTACTTACCAGGTTCCAAGAACATACTGGCTGATGCTCTTTCTAGAAGGCCTTATTCAGACATGTCTCAGAAAGAATTTCCCAGTCTTATGCTTCCTGAAGTCAAGGTAATCTGTTCGGTGGAGTCTTTCTTAGAAAGAGTCCGCAAGGCCACGCGGTCCACCTCTCCTATCTCAAAGGATCTATCCCTTAAAGATGGGTTATGTTTCAAGCAACAGCGATTGTTTCTGCCAGACAGATTCACCCGTCAATCGGCTTTAAAGTGGTGCCACGATGATCCAACGGCAGGACACAGAGGTGTTAAGAACACTTTGGAATTGCTTCATCGCAGGTTCTGGTGGACCGGTATGGCCAAAGATGTTTCAACCTACGTCAAGTCATGTCCGGTATGCTGTCGATCCAAACATTGCACTCAAAAGTCGATTGGTTTTCTCCAACAACAGGACCTTCCCAAGAGACCCTGGAGCCTTATTTCCACAGATTTTATTGTGGATCTGCCACCTTCGGAAGGTTGTTCATGCATCATGGTAACTGTCGACTGCTTCACTAAGATGGCACATTTCACTCCCTTGGCTGGTCTTCCCACTGCCGCTGAGATGGCGGCTGTATTTGCCAGAGAAATATTTCGCTTACATGGTACTCCGGACATGATTATTTCTGACAGAGGTTCTCAGTATACTTCAAGGTTCTGGAAGGAGCTTTGTGAGAGACTGGGAATGGAACGGGCCTTATCATCTGGTTTCCACCCTCAGACTAACGGGCAGACTGAAAGAACCAATGCCACGCTGGAGCAGTATCTTCGATGCTTCACAAATGCCCAACAGGATAATTGGGTTAGTCTGCTGGTCACCGCGGAATTTGCCTATAACAATGCCGAGCACAGTGCCACTGGTCTCAGTCCTTTCTTTTGTTCCTATGGTTTCCATCCCAGCTTTATTCCTTCTCTCTCCTTTCCTCCTTCTACCACTCCATCTGTAGATGCCTTACTTACCAGTATCTCGGAGGCTCACAAGTCTGCCACGAGAAGTTTGCGGGCGAGCAGTCTTCGGTATCGATCATACTGCAATCTTAAGCGCCAGCCCGTTCCACCTTGGCGAAGGGGCACCAAGGTCTGGTTGTCTACTAGATTTCTGCCTCGCTGGCTTCGCCCCTCTAAACTGTCTCCCCGGTACCTGGGTCCTTTCCCTATACTTCACCAGATCAACCCCGTGGCCTTCCGCCTTCGGTTGCCCAAACACATGCACCGTCTCCATCCTGTATTCGATTCCTCTCTCCTGAGGGAATGCAAGGGTGATCCCTACCATCGCCCTTTGCCACAGGACCCGGTCCCCAAGGCGGTTCCTTCTGATGAGTATGAGGTGGCCTCCGTTCGTGACTCCCGCTATCGGCGGGGTCGCTTGGAGTATCTCGTCCACTGGAAAGGGTATCCACACTCGGAGGACTCCTGGGAACCGGTGTCTCATGTTCACGCTCCTGCGTTGGTTCAGCGGTTTCACCGTCTGTTCCCGGGGAAGCCGGGGGGGGTGTCCCTTGGGAGGGGGCATACTGTCATGCCGCCGTCTTTTGGTGGTCGCTGGCGGTTATGGAAGGCTTGGCGTTGGCGGCGCCATTAGAATGTTCCGTGTTTTCTCTCTTCACTTCCTGGTTTGACGGTCTAGTCTTTTTCTCTTGTTCCTGTATTTAACCACGCCCTCCCCTGGGCTCTCTGCGTTGCAACTTTGTTTCCTGTGCCTTGTTGCCGTGCTACTGTGTTTTCCTTACCTTACTCCTGTTGCCATTTACCGCGACCTCTTTCGCGGTATCCTTTCGCTCTACTTCTCTCCTCTTCTTCCTTTCTCCCGTTCCTGGTTCTTGGCGGTATCTCCATTCCGGTCTCTCGCACTGCTCCTTGTTCAGTATCAGCTTCACCGGACTCTCCAGCTTACTGCTGCACCGAGAAACGTACCTTGATTATCCTGCTCCGGTGTTTCCTGCATTCCCGGGCTCACAGTCATCTCTTCCTGCTCAGCATTGATATCTACTACATCCGTAGAGAGGTTTTTTTTTAAGCGGCTGCTTTTTTCCTCTCATCTTGGTTTCTGCGGGACGGGGCCGGCTGCTTCCCTGTTTGTCAGGGGATCAGGGTGGCTTCTTCCCGCGGACGGCCGTACCTCTTCACAAAGAAGAAGAAGCCCGAGAACAAGACCCTCAGACGAAAACCCGTTCCGAAAGAGACAGGTGAGGAGAAAGGGGAGGTGGACATTGATTTATCAGATTTGGAGGATAATACGCTGATTCCCAACACTCGTGAAAAAAACTCACCCAAATCACTGAATCTGCAATCCAAAAAAAGTACCAAAATCCAAGAAATTCATAATGAACCAATCCTTGACATCAGAAATCCATAATCCGAATTCAACATCCACCCAAGGGTAAAATAAAAACTATTCCAGGAAAAAAAAAACATTAAAAAAAAGAAATCCATGCAGAAAAATCCAAGTGATCAGGAATCGTTAATCCAAATGAAGTATCCATCCAGGCGTAGAAAAAATCCATTCCACGATAATAAAACAGTCCAGAAAGCCACATCCGTAGAAAAAAAAAACGCTCCACCATGAACAAAAAAGAAATGCATAAAAAAATCGAGAGCGCGTACGCATAGGAAGCCGTCCGAACAAAAAGAACTCTCAAAATGGCGACCATGCATGAATGCGTAAATGTTGGATACTGGACTAGAAACATAAACAAAACTTGAATAATAATCCATAGCGCCATCTACAGTTTGAAAAGTATAACAGTTTGAAAAGTTAAAAAAGTAGAAATGTTTAATATTTATATATTTTAAAAAATTGCATATATTATTTATATATTATCTATATGTTATTTTTACAGTTTATAATCATGTATACATACAAATATAGTAAATACATTATAAAACAGTATTAAAATAAACTCAATATTACATCATTGTTAAAATAAAAACATTATTATTATGACAAAACCAATGAGTGTCTCTATTATTAAATTATTAATATTAGATATATTGTTCGAAAATAATTCTCACAAATGACTATTCGAAACTAAGATTATTACTACAAATGTATCCTAAACTATTGTATTCGATCCTTTTGTTTTCAAATTAATGACTGTACACCGTGTATTAGTGTTTGTTGTGAGGTCATATGAAATGCGCATGTGCTATACGCCTCCTATAAGTATGAAAAGTCACATTAAAGTGAGGTTTGATATTGATATGAGGTTTTATAAGAAGGCATATAAGTGTTTTACATTTCGTACATGTCCGCAATTTACATCTCCTATATGCCACGCTATAGTTAAGATAACACCAATGACCATTTACTTTTCTGTTGCTAATTACGCTTGAATTACTAGATGGATCTGGTTAAAACATTTAAAAACATTTCTCCCATAGGACCTTGTAAAGTAAAACGTTTGTGTCAAATTCGCCAAACAGTAAAAAACATATTCAGTGTAGCCAAAAACTGTTTTCGGCCTACTCCCAATCATTGTCCCATAGACAAATATATGCTTCCATTGAACACACGCACAGCGAAAACCTGTGCGTAGGTGCGAATAATAAGAAACAAGTGTTGCGGATATTTTTGTGTTTTGCTTTGGTGTAAATACATCAAGTAGTGTTTAAATAATATTGATAGAGAAGGGGGTACCTCCGGTCCAAAATATATTTTATATATCTCGCATGGTGCATTGCAGAATTTTCATTGATTGGAGCGATTTCCGCAGTAATCCTGCATGAAGGACAAAAAAGAAAATGTCTCAAAATCATATTTGCCGCAGGGAAATGGGTGGACGCACATTAGGATAGATTCAGGAAGGGTGAAAGAGGATCAAATGGTTAGTTGGGCAGTTTCGAAGGCCTGCAGAGCCTGTTCTGAGTCAGGTCATTTTTGTCTAACCACAGGAATCCTGTAGGAAAATCACAAGATATGATCTGAAAAAAAGAGTGCGTCATGGTAAAGAGAAGGCAAATAGGATTTGAGGAGGGGGACCAGATGGATATATGAAGGTGGGCAGGGGGGAGTTGGAGACCCTAAAAAGGAGGAGAATGTACATGTAGAGTGGCAGTGGAAACGAACAAGTCTTATTATTTTTTGAGCATTTTCACATTACTGCAGTAATTGGAGAACACTGCATTTCGGTGGGGACGATTCTTGCAGCAAGGAGATCAGGGACAATTACTGGTGAAAGATATCACAAGAGTGAAATAATGGCAAAAAGAGGGGGTTGTCGGCCATTGACTATGGGCAGAGGGATATTGTAATTTTCTGCTGAAGGAGATTGGGGGGCTCTGGCCAGAGGCCTTTGCTTATGGACATGGCCATTGTCCCATGTTCTTTTAGCATAGTGGGACCTGGTTATTTACTATTCAGGGAGATATGGGTCAGGGCCATAGCCAATGGGCCACAGTCTTCTTTCAGAATTTTTGCAGAGTGGTCAGTGGCCACGGCGAAAGGCTGTGGCAAGTTGGCAACGGATAAGATATAGCATAACAAAACACTTGAATTGAGGAACTCCGAAATGCTGGGCACTGAAGCAGCAGCCTAATCCTGCAGCTCCTGGGCCCTCTCCTTCAAGATATATATTTAACAGATAATGACCTCTAAAAAGAAAATTGAAGTGGCAGACAATCCTATCCCCAAGAAGTCCAAGCAGACCTCGGAGATTAATGAAGTCCCCAGCTCCCAAGATATCTACACTCTGTTACTGAAGGTGGCTCAAGATGGTGGCGAGGTTAAGACATCTATGGCTGAACTTAATCTGAAGGTATCCCAACTGGACAACAGGGTTACAGATCTGGAAAAGGCTCTTTATCCATGGGTGCAGAGATTGCAGGAAGCTTTAGAGCCTATAACAATCTGAAGGAGGAACTCTAGAAGGAAAAAGAGAAATACCTGGAATTGGACTTAAAACTACGAGGCAAACATCTATTACTGGGGAGCGCTGTTGTGCACGCACGTGATGGCTGCCGAGCTGTAGAGCTCCGATCCGGACCAGATCCTAATTCAAATTAAATCCGCCTTTGGAGCCACCTGGCGACAAGATTTACTGCAACGCATGTTCATGAAAGGCTGGAGAACACCCGGCATAAACAACAGAATAATCCGATGTTAAACAGCTGAGAAATCCTTCCTCGAAAAGATGAGCGTGGTCAGCGTGGTGGGGAGGCTGGCCGCGAGAACCACAAGATAATTAATTGAGCCTGCAGGGGGAGCCGAGTGCCGAAGGCCGTGGAGGCGGAGGAGCCAATTGTGATCACTGCAACGCGACTAGTCACATATCTCCCTGTGCTGCGCCGCCCCACGGCAGTCAGATACTCGGGCAGAATCCCTATACGGAGACCGAGCCGGCCAAACCCCACAACGCCTTAACCTAGCGGTCCCAGTAATCTTCGGAAGCGAAGCTCGGATCTGGGGGACACACGAGCGAGCCACATCCTGCTGAGGCCCCAGAAGTGACATTGGCTGCCCTGCTGCAGCGGAGCCGGCCACCGTGCGAATCTGCAGCCTTGACATAACGTGCTCCGGGGCGGCGTGGAAGCCGCTGCGGGTGTGGACAATGGAACAAATTGGGCCCAACATCAGATTGCGAAATTCCCAGCGCCCACCGCTTCGAGCCTCGCCACCAGGATCAGACCGCGCAGAGATCCTTTACCAGCACCATCCAGCAGGCTGCTGCAACCATAACAACGGGTAGGGCGTTACACCCTTTCCCCTTCCTATACTCCGAGCCCCTTACATAGACTTAGCCATGACACTTGCTTGGCATGAGGTCGGGCAAATAATGGAAGCTGAGCCATGTCCCCGGCATTTACCCTAGGCCACAATTGCAGTAGAGGCTCAATGTCCCTGCCAAAATATAACTCCTGTGCCACACGGCTTGGCGTGGGTCCTGCCAACTGGGGGTGAAGGCCATTGGTGTATGATACGGCGAGGGGCCTTGCGACATTGTTGGGTGCTGCATTTGAACAGCGATAAAGTGGACATGTCAAACTAACACGCTGCGCACATCTCAACAGATTACCCGACATAACAGCCACAATCCCTAAAACGTGGGAGAACACAGTCCATTCTTCTATCCGGATCGAGGTAACGTGAGGCATTCATTGATACTACAGTGTGAACACTCTGAGTAACCAGTTCACGCTGGATCACTGTCATTCTGTCTCTTGAATATTGGTGTCAACGGACGATCCGGGCCTGACGGCAGATCGCAGACAAACCTGCGCCTGCCTCTCGAGCCGAGCCACTGGATTCAGAGACAACAGACGTCCTGCCACGAGTGGGGAGACCAGGAGGTGAGACCCCCTGCCAACACCATCCAGCTTGCCGCCACGTACATAGCGGGTAAGGAGTGATACCCCTCACATGTCTGCGCTTCTGACCTAGCCCAGAAACCTGGCCATGAAGCTCACCCGTTACAGAATCAGGCAATAGGCAGGAGTGGCGCCCTGCCCCCAGGTAGGTGCCCTACACTGCGCTTGCTGCGGATGCTACCTACACTGAATCGGTCATAATTCTCGAAACAATCGATGTGGGGGGGGGGGTACTGCCAGGTGAGGGGAAGAGACTATAGATGAGTTGGGTGGCGGAGAACTTTGCAGTACTACTGAGCTCTACATTTCGAGAACAATATAATGAATACATTGATATAGAGCGTTACATACACCTTAACGGCTTTTCCGACATTACAAACAGTACTCCTGAAGATGTGGGAGAGCAAAATCCATCCCTCTACTGGATTGTAGTGAATGTGGAACACTCAATGGCACTATAGTGCGGACATTCTGAGCAATTCGTGCTAGCTGAATCACTGACATTTGGTCTCGTGTGTCGGTACGCCACAGGCGACACGTGGGATCTGTGCAGAAGACATTGGGGCTTACTTCCGAATACACTCTACGGGACTATTGAAATTGGCCATACAGCCGTGTCGAATCTGGTGGAAATTGCTGCTTGAGTACACCACGTAGTACACCTCGGGATAGAGAATACTAGAACGCTGTTAAGTGGTGCGGATCGGCCTAACCACGTTGTTGATTCTTCTGATATCGGGCAGATACGGAGAGACTCGGTCTGTGAACATGGTCCCCTCGAAGTGTTGTGGCTCAGAGGCATAAGGGATACAATGTCCTCTGTTGAGCTGCACTGAAGGGCGTGGCCATTGATAGTACTACTCACCCTGAACACGCTGGGCCCAGCGAAGTGCTGTGATTGCTTGGACTGTAACTACGCAAGAAGACCTTCCTCTGCATGGAGAAGACGGCTCTTGGACAATATCCCATTACTAGTATTGCTCGGCTCCTTTTATCACACAATCCATAGGGTAGCTGATACACAACAACTCATTGATAATGACAAAGGGCACTGGTGCTAGGAAAAAAGACTTGATGCATTCGTTCACAAGCTCTCAGACCCTGACAGCAGCAACAGCGACACCATCGACTGGAGACACCCCAACAACATCCACAGCTAACCCTAGAAATGATCATCTTCTCGCCACCATGCAAAATGGATTTCTATCCGTAAATGTAAAACTGGACGATATTGTGGCCACCATTGGGTCACTCAAGGTGCGATTGGATAAAGAAAGCGCCTGAGTAACGGAGGCCAGAATAAGTACTAACGAAGATACAATTGACCAACATGGCCGCGACATTGCACAACTGAAAGGTGAAGTCTCCAGGATGCGAAGCAAGTGCGAGGATCTAGAATCCAGATCCAGGAGAAACAATATCCGGATAGTTGGAGCAGCAGAATCCTCATGCAAAGGTCCCATGGAGGCGCATATCGAAGCTCTCTTAAATCCCTATTTGGGGCGACATCATTCTCTGATCATTTTCTAGTGGAGGGAGCTCACCGCACCCTGGCCCCAACGCCTAATCCCGGTGCTTCGCCTCGTACCATCATAGCCAAGCTGCTCAATTATAGAGACAGAGATTCGATCCTCAGAATGGCCAGAGAAATGGGGACGCTGCAATATGAGGGGAACAACATACACATTTATCCTGACTTTGCTGCAGGAGTACAGGCTCAAAGGAGATCCTATGAGCAAGTGAAAAAGCAACTCTAACTGCGTCGAATTCTATATGCTTGAATTGTTCCGGCTAAAATGCAAATACAGCACGGAGGCAGAGCACACTTCAAGAACCCTGCGGCGGTAATGGACTACATCGAAGCTTCAATTACACTACCACCCGAAACCGTGGAGCAGACAGAACGTGAGCTCTCAACCCAACGATGAGAGGAGAGATCCAGTGGGCTGAACTGTAATTGCAAACTGTAATATCATTTCAATACATTGGGGAGTGATGTCAATGGGTTGCACCGAGCTAAACTGAGTTTGAACCGGATTAGTAGCGTCCAGCTGTGGCGGTCACAAAGCTGCAGCATACGCACCTCCGGAAGGTTCCACAAGTTCAGGGGGAAACATCATCTTGTTGGGGTTGATGGTGCAGTGGGGGGAGGAGGTGGGGTGCACAATGGTCATTCCCTGGTACACCTGAATGGAGGAAGGTATGGGCGAGGGAAGCTGGCCGAGTTGGGGGTGTTCAAAGTTTTAAAATCGAAGGTCATGTCGCTATGAACAGTACTGGACTCAGAAGTGCAAGAAAGGATAATGATAAACATGGTAATCACGGATGGCACACAGCACACTGGTGGGCAAAGGGCTGAAAGTTAAGCTGTTAACTTGGAATGTAAGGGGCCTCAATAATCTGGCTAAGGCCAGGAAAGTGGGTGCATAGGTGACAAGATACAAACCACGGATACTGACGCTCCAAGAAACCCATGCATCAAAGAAAGTGAATGCTGACTTCAACTCTAGTTGGGGCCCACTCCGTTACTACACTGAATACTCCACACAGGCCAGGGGAATCCTTACTCGTATCCACCCATCACTAGGCTTCCGGTACACAAAATGTAAAATAGATCCATTGGGACGCTATGTGCTGGTGTGGGGGGGGAGGAATTAGCTGGTCACTCAGTGGTTCTGGTGAATACATATGGGCCCAATATAGACAACCCGGAATACTACCAAGCTGTGTTAGATATGCTCATCCCATTAGATGATACTTGGGTGTTTTAAGGAGGGGATTTTAACATGATTCTCGATACAACACTGGACAGGTCATCCTATGCCCTCCGGATGCTCACGAAAGCTGCTACTACCCTCCATCAGATATTGTTACATTTACCTTTAATAAATGCTTGGAGAACACTCCACCCATTGGACAAACAATATTCATAATACTCTACGGTACATGATTATGAGTCTCGGATTGACTACTGGCTCCGGCCACCTCGCTCTCGAACGCGGTGTTGAGCTGTGATATTCATCCGCGTACTCTCGGATTACTCGCCAGTCTCTCTGTGTCTCGAACTATGTGATGTCCCCCCTGCACGCTAAGCGCTGGAGCATGCCCTCTGCTATCCTTAAAGATCCCAATGTGTCTGAACACCTAAATATTTCTTCGACATTAACAAAGGCTCCGTTAAAAGTTATGCAACACTCTGAGAAACCTTTAAGGTCTGGGTTCGGGGCATTATCATGGCCAAAACCACTGGGTTGCTTAAATCGGTTAGGAAGGAATTGAGCCAGGTAAAATCCTCCTTGCGAGATCATGAGAAGAGCTATAGTATTACACATAACATGGATACCCTGACCCACATTAATAAACTGCTTAGCGACTTTCATAAACTGGCTGATAGGGAAATGCAATACATGGCCGCCCCAGCGAGAGCACGCATGTAGGGAGAGAGTGACAAAGCAGGGAAATCCTTGTCTAACATGCTGAAGGCGGAAAACTACTGCAACCCTATCGCTAGTATCCAAGCAGCAAGCGGGTGGTGATGACTCAAGGGGGAGAAATAAACTATGCATTCACGCGATTCTACACAGTACTATACTCCAATAGAGATGAGAAGACAGTGGAGGAGACGTCCGAATATTTACATGGGTTTGGGCTCCCTGTGCTCCCACCTGAGGTCAAATCCTTTTTGGATTTGCTGATTACCCAGGGGGAGATAGTAGACGCTATTAAGGCCCTGGCATCAGGGAAAGCTCCTGGATCTGATGGCCCAAGCATTGAATTACGGGGAGCTAACCCCTATCTTGCTGAATGTGTGGGAGGTAGCTATGGACCGGGGTACACTCCCGGACTCGATGCACGGAGCTATAATAACTGTATTGTTGAAACTGCGTCACCCCTCTCATGACATGTCCTTTATATAGACCCCTTTCCTTGATCAACACGGATGCAAAGATATTTGCCAAAACCCTTGCGACCAGGCTTCTCCCCAACATGCCCAAATTGGTACATCCGGACCAATCTGGTTTCATTCCAATGCGGACCACAGCCCTCAATCTCCATAGGCTATTTGGAGTAATGGCACAGATATGCCTGAAGGCAAAAGCAGCAGTAGCTGCGTTAGATGTGGAAAAGGCATTCGATTCTGTCTCCTGGGTATATTTATTCTCGGTGCTTGAATGCTTCGGACTGGGTTCATATTTTATAAGATGTGTTCAACTCCTCTACACCAACCCAGGTGCGAGAGTCCTCACGAACCATACCTTATCCTCGCTATTCCTTCTGGGTAGGGGTACTAGACAGTGATGTCCCTTTTCCCCCCATACTTTTTGCCCTAACAGTTGAACCGATGGCTGCGTTTGTCCGTAAAAAAACAACAGCACAGGGGCCTCAGAATGACTTGCTCACCTCAAATAATATCACTCTACGCGGATGACACTCTCCTTTATATTGGAGACCCTGAAGTAAATTTAGAATCTATCATGAAAGACATGCATGAGTTTGCACAGTATTCTGGGTATACAATCAATAATTTAAAATCAGAATTGTTCCCACTCACACCTGCTACCGAATGCCCATCACGTATCAGTGTATTCAAATGGACACCTGTCCGGTTCGCTATCTGGGCATTATCGTGTTCAAGGAAAGAGAAACATTATGCACGGATAACCATGAAACTTTCCTACAGCTGTTTACTGTGAAACTCCAACTGTGGGCCAAACTGCCCATTTCTTTATATGGTCGGGTAGCACTCCTGAAAATGGTGGTTCTTCCCAAATTGTATATATTACTTTGGCAATGTTCCCCTTTGACCAGGCAGAGTATTTTTTTATGAAACTACAATCATTGGCTACCTCGTTTGTGTGGGGCGGGGGAGCTGCGAGAATGAAATGGGACAAACTGGTGCAACCGTACGCGAGCAGTGGCATCGCTGCACCAGACTTTGAGCTTTATTACTTAACGGGACAAGCCCAGTTCACCAAACACTGGTATAATCAAGAAGAACTGCCATACATATCCTGATAGAAAAATATGCAACATCCCCCACTGATCTTCTCTCTGTCATGTTCAGCACACGCAATAAAGACTCCTGTAGATTTGACCCAGTAAGTGTCACCGTCCACGCATGGTCCAAGATATATTAAAGAATTAACATAGAGGTACCCTATGACCCTGAAGTCCCGCTGTGGTGCTTCCCCGGAATCTCCCCCACATTTGATTACCCCTTACAGAGAACTTGGGACCCAGATAAACAGTTGAAGATGCAGGCCATGTACCCGGAGGGCAAATACGTAAGTCTAGACGACTTTGTGAATACCATTGGGGGAGGACAGTTGAAATACTCCAGTATCATCACATGAGAGCCGCTTTCCCTGCGAGATGGCCGATGTTCCCAGAAGAACCTATCACACATGAGTGCATGCAAGCTATAACATCTGGAGATGGAGCAAGGGCGGGGGATTCAAATCCCCTGCATTAGGCGGAGGTTTCTGAGACTGTGGTAACACGTTTTCCTAATAAGCAAAGAATGATGGCAATGAGAATCGAGGTAATGATTTGTCACAAACAAATTCCTGACTATCGGCCTCATTATGACCCTGGCGGTAGAGCGATAACGGCGCCGGTAGTGCTGCCGGTGCCGTTATCACTCTACCGCCACATTACGAGTACTGCTCGCGGGGTCGCTCTTCACGCCTGGTCAGACCAGACGTGCAGAGCGGCACCCGCTAGCAGAACAGGATGGTAGCAACGGTCCCATTACGAACAGGTCTGTTGTTACCATCCTCCCCATTCCCATTGAGCCCAATGGGGGCTCAAATGGGAATGGGGACGTACCAGGTCCGGGTTCTGTGAACGGGACTTACCGGGCCCGCAAAGGATGAAATGGCCCGGTTATTCTCATTTTGCGGTACCAGGACCTGAGTTTGGGGGTAACCATGCAGGTAAAAACGGCATGGCTACCTCCAAACTCGTAATTAGGCCCTATGACTTTTAAAATATATGATGTAATTACTTCTTTCTTAAGTAACTTCGAAACGTGGATATACATGGGAGAAGCTTTTGTGAATTCAAGTGTGCATAATGACAAGTCAAGTCATCTTTTTATTAAAGGAACAATTGACGCTTCTTTAAATTTCATATTGGCGATTGACTATGCCAATTATACAGTTATTTTTGTGCAAGTGTTTAGAACCACCTTCTAGAGAGCCTCAAGTGTGCATCATCTCTGGCCAATGTCTGCTGGCATTCCAACTGGAGATCACCACAAATCAAATATGCAGCGATGACAGAACTAAAGGTTTATCAAGTTGGCCTGCAGTGATACCATGGCAGGGGTATTATAATGTATTATATAGGGAAGGATGTGGTGTGGCTACTAAAGGTTTATGTTATACTCAACTGCAAGTGATATTAGAAGTAAGGGGAATATAATGTCTCATAATTGCTGCCACTATGAATGGTTATTAGATTTGTATGAAGTGCTATGGTCGTAATAGTCTTTATTGAATTTAGAAGTGTCCTGTGCATTTTGCCCATGTCTAGATGTCTCAGCCAGACGTGGCCAGCCATATGCCACATCTCGAAGTTTTGTGAGGGTCTGAGGAATCTTTTTATGTAATGCCAACATTTCAGATTTGCTAGAGCAGGGTTCATGACTAATAACGCTGATGTCTGCTTCGATTTTCATATTTGGTGTACTTATAGACTTTTGAGAATATATGCACCCACAAAGGGTTTGAAACTAGTTCAGAAACAAATGGACATACCTCTTTTTGGGCATGTCAATATTTGAAATAAATACCTCACCCCCCCGCCCCCCAAAACACATACAACGCAGCAAAACAAGACATGATTGGTTTACTACTGCAAACAATATTAATTCAAATTCTGACATATGACAGATGTAAACTTCCAATAATTCAGAATTCTGAATATGTGAAGGTATCATACAGACAAGCAGAGTCCATACCTTACCCTTATAGACAAAGACACGTACTCAGCATTTGCATACGCGTAATGAACAAATGCCCCAGACATCTGCACACTTATTCCAGTTTGAGGCCATGTGAATCAGGTATATAGTACATGTTTTAAATCCAGAATGTTATTCACAAGGAATTACTTGATGGTCAGGTGCACGATTTTGAAGATTGGGACCCATTTATTGATTTCAGGTCTTGGAAAGTGTGTGTATTTTCTGATGCTAGTGTAATCTGCTTAGATCACATGCTATGCATAGGTTGACATCTAATGGAAGGTCCGGAGTATTACAGTTGTTTTTCGAAACTCGAAAATGAGCGTCGAAATAGGGTGTGCCAGCAATACTATCCCTATTGTGACGTCCCCTGTACCCATAATCCCTCACGTGTGTGGTTTCCTCAGATTGTTTTTTCCCGCCATCGTGAGCGGTCGCTAAATATAAGCGGAGTCCATTTTTCGGCGTACGCCGTTGAAATGTATTAATTAAGTTACTGTGTCTTCCTGTCCCTTTGCCGATGCCGTGTTTCGACGTGGTAAAGATCGAAGAAGACTCTGAAGCTGACCATCGGACGAAGACTTTGACGACGCCACCCGATCTTGGAAGGCCCGGCCTTGGAAGGCCCTTTCGGCCTCAGCCTTACAGTAGGGAGAGTGGGGGGCGGACATAAACATGTATATTCCCACCTTTTACCATAGTCGCCCAGCTGCCTACATACGTTATGGAGCATACTCCTTTTAAGTTCTGCCCCTCTTGTAATAGGAAGTTCACGTGGGTCGACAAGCACAGGGTCTGGAACCTCTGCTTAAATAGAGACCATGAAGAGGTGCATTGTCGGGCCTGTAAATTACTCTGACCGAAAACCCTCAAGGACAGGCGAACAAAACGTCGGGCCATCACGCCATGCAGGCCGAGGCCTCCATAGACGTCGAAGAGGCATCCAACAACGGCAGCGACGCCGTCCCTTCCGACGACGAGGGTGACTGGGAACCCCAGCTTACCCCAGTGCCAGCCCCCGACCCTAGTAGACAGGCCAGCGGTCCTGTTATGGGGAAGACACCCGGCGGCAAGGGCACCACACTCCCCCACAAACACACACCCCACAGCGATGCGAGTAAGGTCGCACACCGAGAGTTGACAGTGAAGGGCAAATCATCTGATCCTTTGTCCTCTGGGCGCTCCGAGCGACCGCTGCATGACAAGCCCATCAAAACCAAAGTCACCCGACTCGATACTCCCCCATCTGAACAGACAACGGCAAAAGACGCCGCGCAAGCTATCCCCACGGTCGAAGTTCAGCCTACATCCGGGGACAAGTCCAGGGAGTCCTCCTTAACCACCTCGTCGACCCCGAGCTCCAACAAATCATCTTCTAAGAGCAGGGACCATAAGGAGAGAGACAGATCCAGTTCCTCTAGAGAAAGGGACTCACTTGACAAGGAGAGGATTAAAAAAACTTCTGACCAACATAAGGGTATGTCCTTTCAGGATACTACAGGACAGTCTGAAGAGACGCATCAGCCTGACCCTATAAATCTTGAGGAAGAAGAGGAACATACTCCCTCTACCCCCACAGGGGGAATACCCAGTTCGGCCAAATGGTCTGCAGACGACATTGACCGAGTCATGACTCGCATGACTTGCCTAGCAAATTTCTTTGCTAAACATCCTCAAATTCTCCAGAACTTGAACACCAGTCCTCCCACTACACAGGCGTTTAGTTCCAACATAACACCTACAACCACTCAATCACAGACATCGGGTGTACCCTATAAAAAGAGATCTCTCCCCACCATAGAATTGGCGGTTGAACCACCACACAAGACTCCTCATGTCTCCTATGATCTTTATGATCAGGATGTAGGGGATGAGGAATACTTAGAGGAGAGTGAACCCCCTTATAGGGACATCGAGGGGTACGATGACGGGGAAGGGGACGACTGCCACAATCACACCTTATTAGGGAAGAGAGTTTGAACTCTCTCCTGAACCGCAGAAGCCGAATTAATCGACCCCTCCCATCGTGGTTGGCACAGGTACCTGATTGTATATGCACAGGACACCATGTGGCAGCCAATGGGGGGAAGAGGGATTAGGAAGAGGTTGTGGATACGGTAGGGGAATTAGGAACACCGGAAAAAGGAGGAGGGAGCACCTAGTTTGGATAGGAATGGGGAAGCACAGGGTAAAACCTAACCTGCATACACCAGGGAAAATACCCTCCTAACACCAATCCGTACTTGCTTCCTCGCACTTTTGCAAGGCACATGACACAAGCCTACCCCACACTGCTCCTGACGTAGTTAGGTACACCTTAATACATGCACCACATTTCATGAACACATAGAGAGCAATTAGGCTTTCAAGCGGAATGAAAACAAACAAGGGAATAATATCCCTGCATGAAAAGACAAACACATGGCCCTTTTGGGCAAAGCAGCAAAAGCACATGAACATACTCAAAAGTTAGCACACTGTAGACAGTCCCAATTAACAACACTAGAACTATTGCCCAAAACTTGTTACGTGTCCTATAAGATACTTCTTCTCTGAGCCCAGGATGTTATGCAACCTTTCTCATGCCAAGTTCATGCCCCTGATCAAAGAACAATCAGCGTTTCACATCAAGATTCAAAAACGTTTCTTTCTTAGCACGTGTGATCCAATAGAAGAAACCCTTGCTTTCAAAAACACATGCCGTGATAATTGATTCCCAACACCATTGCAATGAGAGAAAACTAATAGGCCATAAATCACAGCGCCCGCTCCCCGTAGTACTTCGCTTTATCCCGGGAGCCTCTTGGGACTACCCGGACGAAGAAGGCGCTGCATCAAAGAAACAGTCTGGCAGCGTGTCCCCTCTCCGACCTGCGTGTTCCTCCGGGTCGGTAAATCATCCAGCCGTCGGGCACAGCAAAACCTCCTCCGTCCTCCTCCACGCCAAAATAAGCCGCACCTGTCTTGCGGCGGTGCCGGCTGATAAGCCTTCCTGATTGCATTCATCTGGCAATGTGCACGGAATACAGGACTACAAACACGCCCAGGGGCTGCTGGGAATTGAAGTCTCTGCCCCTGTAGCTGCCCAACCGTGTTTATCTCACGAATTGCAGCACCCCACGTCTACCCCATCCTTTATTCCTGACAACGACCAAGACCAGGAGGACTCTGAGTCTGTAGTTTTTGCAATGGACTCTCGTCCCGCAAGAGCCTGTCCTACCAGACTCCCCTGTTGATAACCTGCCACTATTTAATGATATACTAATAAGGGCGGCTGAGCATTTCGGCATCGAAAAGACGTCCAACAGGACAAAGATTTTGCTGAAAATATGTTAGCCGATAAAAAACCGGCAACCCAGTTCATCCCCCTGCTCAAATCGGTCCAAAGAAGGATCCAACCTTCCGCAGAACAACCTAACGATACCAGGGCAGTAAACCCTAGGATCGAAAAGCTCTTCAGACCAGCACCTTCCGACCCCCTATATATAAGGGGACATCTTCGACCTGACTCTCTGGTCGTTACCACCACCCGCAAAAGAGCTGGTACCCCCTTGTCCTCCTCAGAGGCTCCTCCGGACAAGGAGAGCAAAAAATGATATGCCATGGGCAGGAAGATAGCGTCCGCTGCAGCATACCAGGCACATATAGCAAACAACTCCACTTTGCTATCCAGCTATGACTGCACAAAGTGGGATGAGGTAAAGGCACTAGCAGAGTCAGCACCAGATCCACTGAAAGCAAAACTCACCCTTCTGGCTGCCAAAGGCAGAGCTACAGCAGGCGTCCTCTTAAAGAATAACTTTGACTCAGCTGACAGCGCGGGACGCGTTATTGCTGAAGCCACCATTTTAAAACGACATGCCTGGCTTAGATAATCAGAGTTTAAACTTGAGACTCAAGCTACCTTACTAAATATGTCAGTGGAGCAAAATGTATTATTTGGGAAGGCAGTTGAAGACGCCCTCAAGTCTGCCAAGGATGAATATGAGCCCCTCAAATTACCTGGCCAACTGAGTAATAGACAACCACAAAGAGGTGGTAGTAATTTTTGTCGCTTTCAGGGGGCAAAGCATGCAAAGAGGAACAGGATACAACCAAAACCAAGGTTCCTCCTGGAATACAAATCAACAATCCGCCCAGGGTTACCCCAGGGTCAGCGCAAGGCCCGCGGAAGAGGGAGAGGTTCCCCCACCAGAGGTGGAGGAAGACCCTCTAAGCAATGACGCCCCACTACGGGTCCCCTCCCATGCCTCTCCAGTCGGGGGACGAATATCGTTTTACACCCACGCATGGAACGCTATAACATCGGACAAATGGGTGTTATCAACGGTGAATGGGCGTTATTGTATAGAGCTTCAAGGAAGACCGTCAAACCTCCCCCCACGCCAAAAGAAACCATTGCAGGAAGAACAACTAATCCTGCTAGAAGAGGTGAAAGCTCTACTCCTCAAGAACGCCATTGAGCTCGTGCCACACAAAGAGGTAAGCAAGGGTATTTATTCAACGTACTTTCTTGTTCCAAAGAAAGATCTGACCATGCGCCCGGTACTAGACCTGCGCTCTGCAAACAAATTTGTAAAACCACAAACATTTCCCATGACAACGCTACAAGAAGTAATCCCTCTATTAAAAAGGGGGGATTACATGGCAACATTGGACATGAAAGATGTCTATTTTCACATCTCAATGTTCCCAGCGCACAGAAGATTCTTGCGATTCAAAGTAGCAGACCAACACTATCAGTTCAAGGTACTGCCCTTCGGTATAGCCTCAGCTCCAAGGGTGTTTACCAAAGTACTGGCGGTGGTGGCAGCGCACCTACACGGGGAGTCAATCCCAGTGTACCCTTACCTGGACGACTGGCTGATCACGGGAGCAAACTACTAGCTTTGCACGACAAACATGCAAAGGACAATAGACCTTCTCTTCCAATTGGGCTTCTCAATAAACGAGAAAAAGTCAAGTCTAATACCAAACGCATCAAAACAGTTCCTAGGAGCTGTATTAGATACAAAGACAGGCTTAGCCTACCCGTCCATGGAAAGAGTGCAAAATATGCTTCGGCAAATACCCCAATATCAAGCCGGTCTCCGGATAAGCGTACGCAAAGCAATGTGCCTGCTGGGTATGATGGCATCATGCATTTACCTAGTCCCCCACGCGCGCCTGCGCATGCGACCAATGCAGGAATGGTTGGTGAAACAATGGTCTCAGACAAGTGGTCAGTGGGACGATCTAGTGGTTGTTTCGCCAACACTAGTTCAGAAATTACGCTAGTGGTCAAAGGAAAATCTACTCAAGGGCAAGCCCTTCCACGAACCGGAAGCACAAGCGGTCGTCACGACGGACGCGTCCCTTTCCGGGTGGGGGGCCCACTATCTTCACCACACAACACACGGCCTGTGGTCACAAGTGACTGCACAGAAACACATAAATGTTCTAGAATTATTGGCAGTCCTTAAAGCCCTACAAGCCTTCGAGGAACATCTAACGAATATGTCGGTACAAGTCCTAACAGACAGCACAACTGCAATGTTCTGTGTCAACAAACAAGGAGGTACACACTCTCCAAATCTGTCCAAACTGGCACAGAAATTATGGAAGTGGGCACTCGGACGAGGGATGACCCTGTCCTCCCAACATGTTCCAGGAATACTAAACACACTAGCGTTCTCTCTAAGCAAAGACCCTCTATCAGAAGAGCACGTGTGGAAACTACACACAGACGTCATAGACTACATCTTCTCTCTTTTGGGTTACCCCTCTCTAGACTTGTTCGCTACAAAAGAAAACAAGCAATGCCCAGACTTCGCGTCCAGGTTTCCCCACCCACTCTCCAAGGGGAACGCCCAATGGATGAACTGGTCAGGGATATTTGCTTACGCTTTTCCCCCGAAATCCATTAATCAGCAGGATAGTGAACAAAATACACAGGGAATAGATGACACTCATCCTGGTTGCTCCTATGTGGGCGAGACAACCGTGGTATCCACATCTGCGCAAGTTGGCGATGTGCGATCCCATCAAACTCCCATACCAGGTCGACCTGTTGACTCAACATGAGGGACAACGATACACCCACAACCTCACTCTTTGAACTTGGCAGCATGGCCCCATGAATTCATAGATTTCGGACACCTTAATCTTCCACAACGGTGTATGGACATCCTAAAAGAAGCAAGGAAACCAAACACCAGACATTGCTATTTCCACAAGTGGAAGAGATTCGTCATTTGGTGCCAATCTAAACAGAGTGTATGCCATCACACATTCTTACTTACATGCTCCACCTGTTACACCATTTCAACGATGGTTATTTATACAAAAAAGGAGTTTGTGCGGAACCGTACTACGAGGGACATTCAAGATGGCCACGAATCTCAATCATGAGCGTAGTAACAGTCTAGTTGCTGCACGCTCTCGACAGACGCGATCGGCGGATCACAGGACTCCATTTAAGGACCGAAGAACCTCTCTTCTGAGCATCGCTTCTGCGTTGTGCAAAGCTTCGTAAATTCGTGTTTAGGAATTGTCTACTGCCTTTGGTGTGTTAGTTATTTCTGCCCTAATTCCTCTTTTCCGGCTGTTTTCTATTCTTAGCAAGCCTCCACAGCCCCCTTTTCCAGCTGTTCTCCTGATTCAATATTCTCGGACTCTCATTCTCCTTCTCGATCATTACTCTTCGCTCAAGCTACTTACCAGTATTGGGAATTCCGTCCTTCGCGAGAAAGTGAGTTCCGTTTCTGCATCCGACATCTAGCTTCCTCTCTCCTTACTGCCATTGACATTCTCTCTCTTACTAGGAACCTCCCACTCCCTCTCTACCAAGATTGCAGACCTGCTACCAAGTCCAGTTGGCCCTGACGACTTAGTCCTTACCAAGTTTATTTAGGAGTTGTCGGTAAGTGCTAGTCCACTTCTTAGTCCTTTTTCTTTTGAATTTCCCCTCATTCTCTGTTACTTACCTGTCCATTTCCTATTCTGTAGGAGTCATACCATCTTCCTCCGGTGATCCTCGACCCGGAGAAGTCCCATCATTCCAGAAGTCGTCCTCCGACACCGTCCAGGGTTTTTTCCCCCAGAGGGTTTCCCTGGGTTTCGTGCTTCTCCCTGATGGTGTTTTCTTCCCGGTGAAGGGGAGGGGCAGGATCTTCCGGGAGATTCTTACATTCTGCGGTTGCTGCTCCAGAGACTGCTGTCAGGTCAGGTTAGTGACTACTACGTGGTATATCTTTTCGGTTTATGAATTTATTTGTAACATTATTAATATATCAGTAACACCACCTATTGGATTCAGGGTTGGTCTTTAATTCTCTTAAAGTCCACCTAGCAGCTTTATCAGCATACACCATCTCTCAAAGTAAAATCTCATGGTGGAAAGTGCCAGTCATCAAAGCTTTCATGGAAGGAGTGAAAAGAATACTGTCATGATCTCTGCTTCCAAAAGGTCAGGGTTTTCCCAACTCCCTTGGAAGCAGATCCATAACCCAGGTTCCGAGTGCCAACCAGTCCCAATTGGGACCTTTTGGACCCAGTCCTGGCGCCAGTGGCACCAGGCTCATAAATATGCCCAGTCCCAGCGCTGGAAGCGCCGGGCTCATAATGCTTGGGTGGACTTACCTTCAGCAGACCATGCTGCTTACTTGCCTGCCAGTTGAGCCTCTGATCCTCTTCTGTTTGGAACTACTTTTCCTGTTGGGTGGGGCTGGAGCCACTCCCTAGATTCAGAACACTGGAACTCTTCTGGAAGGCAGGAACTCTTTTCTTACCAGGAACTCTTTTCTTACTTAGGCGTGGCTGTGGAAGGAGACACCTAAGCACTACAGGAGGCTATTTAAACCACACCCGGTGGATGAATCTTGCTTTGCGTTATTCTGCAACCTCTGCAGCAGAACGCTCATCGTGTCTTCTGCATCCGGTCCTGGGCCTAAGGAAAAAGGCTTACCATCCTGAATCCAGTCTTCAGCAACACCTATAAAGACAAGAAAGAACAGGTTAGCATTCCGGCATCTGAAAGGCAAAGGCTTACCATCCTGAATCCAGTCTTCAGCAACACCTATAAAGACAAGAAAGAACAGGTTAGCATTCCGGCATCTGAAAGGCAAAGGCTTACCATCCTGAATCCAGTCTTCAGCAACACCTATAAAGACAAGAAAGAACAGGTTAGCATTCCGGCATCTGAAAGGCAAAATCTTACCAACTCTTCGCACGCTCCGGAGGCCTTCGGCGCTGCATCCCGCATCTGAAAGACAAAACAAGGTGCGTTTAAAGACATTGGGGAACTTTAATACTCACGTGCCATTACTCCTTTCCACATCTAATCCAGTAGGTATTCCGGCACCCTGCAGCCGCTCCGAACTCGTACCTGCAAAATAAAAAGACAGTTAGAGCGCATCGTGAAGCAGGCAACAAGCGCTTACTTACGTGCTTCCAGGCGCTTCTATTCATCACACGGGCTCCATCTTCAACTCACTTCAGCCTGTCATCCGCCATCGCCGGAACCCTGCAAAACAAGAGACATCATTACTAAAGACTTTAAAGACATTTGAATGACTCGAAACTTACCGTTCGTGCAGTAAACGACGGACAGCAGTCCTCTGAAGTCAAGAGGCCTGCGCTACCTATCCAGTGAAGAAACTGGTTACAGCACCCTGCCCCGAGGCAGATGGAGAGCTCGGCATTCACTTACCTAAGACATCTTACTCTACACGTCAGGCATACAGTGCACAGAGGTCCAGCCCAAAGAGCCAACCGGGTGCTACACATCACCTTTGAAGATACGGTAGTCGCCCAGTCAAGACCGGCGCCTCTGCGAGAATCAGGTGAGCGTTACAGAACGCAAAGCCTACCGCAAAACTCTCGCCCAGGCACTATGGTAACCTCGGATACTGACCCCCTAGCCCGGTTACTTGGGGAATTAACTGCAGAAGTGCATGCAGCTCGTCAGGAAACGAATGCTCTAAGAAGGGAACTAATTATTTCCAAGGAGAGAACAGACAATCTTGCTAGACAAGTGCTACAGTCACAAGCCGGACAGACCCCGTTACCCGCATCAGGGGCAAATCTTCCTTCAACATCCTCTATGAATCCAGTGCAGATCAACCTACCTGGGAATGTACCTCTGGCTCCGCCCGAACGATTTTCTGGTGACCCAAAGAGGTTTGCAGTATTTATCAATCAGTGCCGGTTGCACTTCTTATGCCGGCCAGCAGCCTTTCCAACTGATCAAGCAAAAGTAGCTTTTGTACTTTCGTACCTTAGTGGCAATGCGGCAGACTGGTCGATCCCTCTAGTTAATCAAGATGATCCGGTTCTCCATGATTTTCAAGCCTTTCAGCTTAGTATGGAAAAACTGTTCGCAAGACATTCACAGGGGCAGGCCTTGGACAATGAGCTTCTTTCGTTGCGACAGGGTAATCAAGACCTTTTGGCTTATATTGCATCTTTCAATAGACTAATAGTGGAAACTCAATGGCCTGAGGACAAAAGGATTACGCTGTTTTATAGAGGTCTACGTGGAGAGCTCAAAGACGTTTTAGCCCAAGTAGTGAATCTCCCACAAGACTGTTCAGATTATATAGACTTGGTCGTTCAAATAGATCACAGGCTGCAGAACAGGAAGGCCGATCGTTCCAAGTTTGATGCTCGAGTATTTTCCAAACCGCCAACTCCTTCCAAAGGAGTAGGCTCCGGGGAACCCATGCAAATAGGGGGTCTGAAAGGTCCTCTAACACAAAGGGAGCGGGAAAGGAGGAAACAGTTGCAATTATGCCTATATTGCGAAAACTCAGGGCACTTTCTTCGAGACTGTCCGGTGAAACCTGCCAAGAAGGCAGTAGGAGCTGCAGTTACCAAAGTTACAAACTCTGAGCAGGGAAACGACCTCGCCCGACAAGAATAGAGGTCCTCTTGCCGAGCGTGAAAACCAGTTCCGTGACCTCGCATTTCGTGATACCTATGGTCCTCATTAGCCCTGATAATCCGGATCGATTACATGCAATTGAAGCTTACGTCGACAGCGGTGCCATCGGCAATTATGTGGATCATGAAATGGTTTTGAGGATGAATCTAACTCTTTGTCCCAAGGCTGTAAAGGACGTCATTACTACGATGGATGGTACGGAGATAGCCTCCGGGCCAGTAACGCATACCACTCAAGAGGTGACGCTAGTAAGTCAAGATGGACACCATGAGAAGATCGTGTTCGATGTGATCAAGGCCCCTCAGTTTCAGATTATTCTAGGAATACCTTGGTTAGAGAAACACAATCCTCTGATCGATTGGCGAGCAAGAACGGTCCAGTTTCCAGAATGTGTCTCTACTTGTCACCCTCCACCTGGTGTTGCACTGGCCGCAATTTCTTCAGAGACTCCCCAGTTACCTCCCGAATACCTAGAATACCAAGATGTTTTCCGGAAGGATCAGGCTAACTCTCTACCTCCTCATAGGTCTTATGACTGCCAGATAGACCTGATACCTGGATCTACTCCTCCTTGTAGTAGAATTTATGCCCTCACCGAGCCTGAGAACCTTCACCTTCGACAATACCTGGATCAATACCTGGCAAATGGGTTTATTCGTCCTTCCAAGTCCCCTGCTTCTTCAGCTTTGTTCTTCGTTCCAAAAAAGGAAGGAGACCTTAGAACTTGTATCGATTATCGCTCCCTGAACCAGATCACCGTTAAGAATAGATATCCGTTACCTTTGATCCCTGAACTCCTGGACCAAGTCAGAAAAGCATGCATATATACAAAGCTGGATCTTAGAGGAGCTTACCACTTGGTACGAGTAAAAGAGGGCGATGAATGGAAAACGGCCTTCCGCACCAAGTATGGGCTATTTGAATATTAGGTCATGCCCTTCGGACTTTGCAATGCCCCGGCCGCCTTTCAATATTTTATGAACGATGTCCTCAGAGAGCTCATAGATGTATGTGTTGTTGTTTACATCGACGACATCCTCGTTTATTCTTCATCGGAATCTGAACATCGGAAACACGTGAAAATGGTCCTCGAAAGATTGCGTCAACACAAACTTTTCGCTAAGTTGGAAAAATGTGTTTTCAACGTGACTGAAGTTGAATTCTTGGGATTCATATTATCACCTGGCGGAGTGCGTATGGATTCAAAGAAGGTCGATGCAGTTCTCAAATGGCCATCACCATCCTCCGTAAAAGGTGTGCAAAGCATGTTAGGCTTCGCTAACTTTTACCGCAGGTTTATCCCCGAATTCTCTCGAATAGTCCAGCCCATCACTGCCTTGTTAAAGAAAAACAAACGTTTTGAATGGTCTACCGAGGCGGAACAAGCTTTCCAGGATTTGAAGACTAAATTTATCTCTGCACCAATCTTAAAACACCCTTGCCCCGAACTCCCCTACATCGTGGAAACTGATGCTTCAAGCCTTGCCATGGGGGCAGTTCTATCACAAAAGGACCCGGTAACCAATCAGTTGCATCCCGTGGCATTTTGGTCCCGCAAATTCTCGCCTCCTGAAATCAATTACACGATTACTGACAAGGAACTTCTGGCTATCAAGTCTGCCTTTAAGGCTTGGCGGCATTATCTGCTAGGGGCCCGACACGCCGTTACTGTGATTACGGATCACCGAAACCTGCAATATTTGAAGACCGCAAAAGCCCAATCCTCTAGACAACTCCGTTGGGCATTATTCTTTGCCGAGTTTGACTTCATAATTACCTATCGACCTGGTACAAAGAACGGTAAAGCCGATGCCCTTTCTCGGATGGGAGTGGAAGAACACTTGGTCAACCCTAAACCTGTACCAATCATTCCCGAACAAAGAATTCTGGGTGTAATCGCCACAGAATCCATAGAGGAAGTTAAGGATAAAGCCAGGCAACTTGTAACTCCAGCAGACATACAGAATTGGCATCTGCAGGGAAAGGACTTTGCAGTAAAGGACAACTTATTGTATTTCCAAGAACGATTATACCTACCCAGCACAGATTTACAGAAAAAAGTAATCTCTTGTTATCACGACTCTTTAATGGAAGGTCATCCCGGTATAGCCAAGACCTCAGAAAAGATCAAGCGCTACTTCTGGTGGCCGTCTTGGAAAAAAGATATCAGAGACTTTATAATGTCCTGTGGAGTATGCGCTCAAAACAAGAGTCAAAAGGAAAGACCAGCAGGCCTCTTACGCCCTATTGACATCCCACCTCGCCCTTGGCATACGCTTTCTATGGACTTCATCACCGATCTACCTCCATGCTCCGGATACAATACGATTCTAGTAATCGTGGACTTATTCTCCAAGATGGCGCATTTCATTCCGCTCAAAGGCTTGCCAACAGCAGCAACTCTGGCCCGAGAATTTCTCGAAAACATCGTCCGACTGCACGGTTTTCCTTCGGTTCTAATTTCGGATCGAGGTAGTCAATTTATTTCTCATTTTTGGCGAAGTTGCTGTCGGTCGGCTCAAATTGATGTGAGACTATCGACCAGTCACCACCCTCAGACCGACGGACAAACCGAGAGGACCAATCAAACTCTGGAACAGTATTTACGCTGCATGCTGCAACAAACTGAAAAAACTTGGAAAGATATCCTTTGGATAGCCGAGTATGCCTACAATAACTCTGTCCATTCGGGAACTGGGAAAACCCCGTTTTTTCTTTTGTACGGCAGTCACCCTCGAACCTCGGAGTTGGATCCCCTCCAAGATCTTGAAACACCAGCAGTAGACTACCTGCATTCTACAATCACCCAAGCCTTTAAGGAAGCTGTTTTTCACCTTCAAAGGGCTAAAGAACAATACAAGAAAGGAGCAGATCAACATCGGAAGGAAGCCCCTCACTATCAAGTAGGGGATCAAGTCTGGTTATCCACCAAATATCTATCTCTAAAAGGGCCACGCACATTCAACCCAAGATACCTTGGTCCCTATTCCATCACTACCATAGTAAACCCAGTAGCGGTCAAGTTGGACTTGCCCCCGCACATGAAGATACATCCGGTCTTCCACGTCTCTCTATTAAAACCCGTGCAACCTCAAACCCGACTAACCAAATCTCCAAAACCTATCCTAGTGGATGGAGAACTCGAGTTTGAAGTCAAAAGCATTCTGGACTCCAAGATCTCCAAATCTAAACTATTCTACCTAATTGACTGGAAAGGCTACGGCCCCCAAGAGAGATCCTGGGAACCTGCTGAATATGTCCACGCTCCTCGCCTAATCAAAAGATTTCACCGAACATTTCCTGACAAGCCAAAACGCCCGGAGAAGCCCGGTTTGGGAGGGGCCTTGAGGGGGGGTACTGTCATGATCTCTGCTTCCAAAAGGTCAGGGTTTTCCCAACTCCCTTGGAAGCAGATCCATAACCCAGGTTCCGAGTGCCAACCAGTCCCAATTGGGACCTTTTGGACCCAGTCCTGGCGCCAGTGGCACCAGGCTCATAAATATGCCCAGTCCCAGCGCTGGAAGCGCCGGGCTCATAATGCTTGGGTGGACTTACCTTCAGCAGACCATGCTGCTTACTTGCCTGCCAGTTGAGCCTCTGATCCTCTTCTGTTTGGAACTACTTTTCCTGTTGGGTGGGGCTGGAGCCACTCCCTAGATTCAGAACACTGGAACTCTTCTGGAAGGCAGGAACTCTTTTCTTACCAGGAACTCTTTTCTTACTTAGGCGTGGCAGTGGAAGGAGACACCTAAGCACTTGTTAAGGAAAGCGTCTCGTGGGCGCTGAGTACCTGAACTTCCAGTTGATGGTCGTGGTGAAGTAGCCAGGCTGTCCGACTGATGGTTGCTGAATGTGTGACGCGAGGAACCAGCGCAACACCAACCCTGAATCAAACAAGGTTAGCGGTGTGCCGGCTCCCAACGCCACGGATGCGCACTTCCCTGATTTGCGTGGCGTCGGGACAGTGCAAGCACTGACAGGGAAGGCGGGTCTTGACTGGAGGGATCCACGGATAGTAGCAAAAGGAATGCTCCAGTAGTAGCAGTAGTCCGATGGATGAAATTGGCAGGGGAGGAAGCAGGTGGAAGAGGCGGAGGACACAGGAAGGCAGGAGGCAAGAAACCGAACTAACAAGCAAGGGAAAAGGAAGGATCAGGCTCCAGAGCTGAGAAGGAGAGGAGCAGACAGGCAAAAGGGCTGGAAGGGATTGGACCCCTGGGGCAGGACAAGGAACCGGGGGGCCAACAGGAACAGGAAGGAACTAACAGGGAAGGACGAGGAGCAAGGACTAGAAGACTGGACAAGGTGTTACTAAAGAGTAACACGGGCGAGGACGCGATCCGTAAACAAACCGCGTTGAGACGCGGTTTGTTCCAACAAACTGGCCCTTAATATAGGGCAGGCAGCACCCGGGAGGCTTGGAACGCAATCTGCGCCGTCCCCGGGTGCTGACGCGCCCAGAACGAGGCTTGGGAAGCAAGCCTGCAACTTCCCAAGCGCTCTGTGGACTGCCCATGCGCGTAGGACGAAAGACGGCCTTCCGCGCCTGCGCGAACCATGCAAATGGGAAAACCCGGAAGCGGCATGAGCCGCAAATGACCGAGGGCCCCCCAACCTATATCGGGGGTAGATGCGCCAGGATGGGAAGCGCCGGGACCTGCAGATGCGTCCCGCACCGCGCCCCATACCCCAGGTGAGTGGCATGACACTATGTCCCCTCCCAGAAAGGCCAGGGGACCCAGGTTTCCAAGGGAATCGGAGATGGAACTCGCGCACCAGACGGGGTGCATGCACATGACTGAAAGGTTCCCAGGTGCGATCACAGGCAGGGTAACCCTTCCAGTCTACCAAGTACTGAAGCACACCCCGTCGTATGCGCGAATCACAGATCTCCTGTACTTCAAATTCAGGAACTCCGCTGACATCAACAGAGGCAGGACGGGAAAAGGATCGCTGGAAAGTGTCAACCACGTAAGGCTTCAAAAGGGAGACATGAAAGACAGGATGAATCCGCCAGGTCTGGGGCAATTGTAGGCGATATGCTACGGAGGACAAACGCTTGGTAACCTTGAATGGGCCAAAATAACGGGGAGCCAATTTGGTAGGAAGATTACGCACTGGTAGATTTTTGGAGGACAACCATACCAAATCACCCACATGGAGTATGGGTTCAGGAGTGCGCCGCCTATCAGCTTGTTGTTTCATGCGTTCCTGTGCCTCTGTAAGAGTTCTGCGTGCCAACGAATGTTGCTTCTGGAGGGTAACAACCAGATGATCAGCAGATGGAACTGCACTGGGTGGTACAGGATGAAAAGGCACCAATTTAGGATGCTGACCAAAAGAACAGAAAAACGGACTAAATCCGGTAGCGGAATGTTTTGTATTGTTGTAAGAGGCTTCGGCAAGAACCAGATGTGTTTTCCAATTGGTCTGAGTGGCATTAGCAAAGCACCGAAGGTAGTGTTCCAATGTTTGATTAGTCCTCTCAGTCTGGCCGTTGGTGTGTGGATGATAACCCGAACTCAAGGCTCTGTGAATGCCTAGATGATTGCACAACTGACTCCAGAAAGAGGACAGAAACTGGGATCCACGGTCGGATATGATTTTTTCTGGTAGTCCATGCAACCTATAAATTTCTTGGAAGAACGCTAAAGCCATCTGGGACGCCGTGGGTATCCTGGGGAATGGGACAAAATGGGCAGTCTTGGTAAAGCAGTCTACTACCACCATAATGCAGGTATATCCATCAGACGGAGGAAGGTCCACGATGAAATCTGCGGCAATGGTATGCCATGGGTATGGAGGTATCTCTGTGGGATGAAGTAACCCCAATGGCTTTTTTCTTGGAACCTTGGTCTGGGCACACATAGGACAACTCTTGACATACCGCTCGATTTCTTCGGCCCAGCCTGGCCACCAGAATTGCCTGGAAATTAGTTCTTGAGTGGCTTTTATGCCACGATGTCCACCCACTCGGGAACCATGGAACCCGTGTAGTACAAGAGTCCGAAGAGAGACAGTGGGTATGTATAATCTGTTTCGATAAAAAAGCAACCCATTGTGTTCGGTGATCTGTGGTCGTTTCAAAAGACTCGACCGAGCTGGATCTATTCGGGTGTCTTGTACTATTGTCTGGAGATGAGGGGTGAGCGTGAGTAGAAAATGCTTCGGAGAGATCAATGGCTTGTTATTACAGTCGCTCTTAACGTCTCCTTCCATGGAACGGGATAAGGCATCTGCCTTCAAGTTCTGAGCACAAGGAATGTAGGTTATGTGGAAGTCATAGTGAGAGAAAAAGAAGGCCCATCGGGCTTGCCGAGAGGTACGACACTGAAGTGAACGTAAATACTGTAAATTGCGATGGTCGGTACGAACTTCCACCGTATGTCGTCCTCCGAGGAGATGATGCCTCCATTCTTCAAATGCTGCTTTTATGGCTAACAGCTCCTTCTCTATCACGGCATAGTTCCGTTCACTGGGAGTGAGTTTACGGGAGAAATATGCCACAGGATGTTCCATGCCAGATTCGGATTGCTTCTGCAGGAGAACCGCACCAATAGCGAAATCGGAAGCGTCTGCTTCTACGATGTATGGTGTCTCGTCATTGGGATGACACAGAATGGGTGCTGTGCTGAAGGATTTTTTCAAGGTGTCAAAGGCCATGGTAGCCTGTAAATCCCAAAGAAAAGGTACTTTGCTGCTGGTTAATCGAGTTAAAGGAGTCGTAAGCTGTGAGAAATGGGGTATGAACTGTCGATAAAAGTTGGCGAACCCTAAAAATCGTTGCAGAGATTTCAGATCGAGAGGTTGGTTCCATTCCTGAATGGATCGTATCTTAGCGGGATCCATGAAGACGCCTGATCCACTGATTACATAGCCCAAGAACTCCATGCTTCCCTTGTGAAAAGAGCACTTCTCTGCTTTTGCGTACAGTTGATTCTGGGACAACCGTCGAAGGACCTCTCGTACGTGTTCCACGTGTTGTTCTTGGGAAACAGAGAAAATGAGGATATCATCCAGGTATACCCAAACTGAGATGCCGATCAGGTCACTAAATACGTGGTCCATAAAGCGCTGGAAGACCGCCGGGGCATTACATAAACCGAATGGCATTACCCGGTATTCATAATGCCCGGATGGTGTTTTAAAGGCCGTCTTCCATTCATCGCCTTCCTTTATCCGGATCAGATGATAAGCTCCACGGAGATCTAGCTTGGTGAAGACTTTAGCTGTTCGAAGTGATTCCATGATATTCCGGATCAATGGCAGTGGGTATCTGTCTTTTCGTGTAATATCATTCAATTGGCGGTAGTCAATACAAGGACGTAAAGTACCTTCTTTCTTCTTCACAAAGAATAAAGGAAAACCAGCAGGAGATTTCGAAGGTGTTATGTATCCTTTTTTGATGCAGTCATCCAGATATTCCTGTAAGACTTGTTTCTCGTTTAGGGACAAGGCGTAAATCTTCCCATGAGGTATTACAGAACCTGGTATCAAATCAATAGAACAATCGAATGTTCTGTGAGGAGGTAGAGGTATATCCCTGGGCTCGGAAAAGACCATCCTAAAGTCATCGTACTCTTGAGGAATGGGCAGCAATGAGCAAAGACCAGGTGGACTACTGCTTCTAGCAAGAGGTGTGGAGATGACGATGTTCTGAGACCTGCCAGGCGAACAACAATTCTGAAGGCAATGAGCGGAAGCAAAAACCAAAGTGCGTGTTTCCCAATCGATGGTGGGATTGTGGCATAGCAGCCACGGTAAACCCAAAACTACTGAATATGATGGTGATTTGATGACGTCCAGGGCGATTCTCTCACCATGTTCCTTAATCTGGACAAATAGACCCATGGTATGTTGACGTATAGGCCCCGAAGATAAAGGAGTCCCATCAATCACCTCCACTGGCAGAACATTCTTCCGGGTAAACAAAGGTATACCATGCCTTGCTGCGAAGTTCTCATCGATGTAATTACCAGAAGCTCCACAGTCCAATAAGCCGAGAACTTTCACCTCTTTGCTTAACCATGTCAATTTGATCTCCAGAACTAACAAAACAGCAGGTTGCATGGGCTGAAGCAAGGAGCAGAGGCCGGAAAGGACTGGAGGCGAAGAGAGACCTGTCGTTGCCTTTCCAATAGACGACAGGTCTTTTAGTTTTCCGACTTCCGTTGAGGGCGTGAAGGGCAGGTACCCAAGTAATGCCCAGCGGCTCCACAGTACAAACACAGTCTTAGAGACCTTCGGCGTTTCCGTTCTGCTTCGGATAACGGACCCCTAACAGCCCCCAACTGCATGGGTTCTGGACCGGATTCCGAAGACCCAGGAATCCCAGTAGACGTGCTTGTAGGTCTGGAAAACAACCTCTCGGTTCGACGTCTCTCTCCTCTTCGTTCTGCTAGTCTGTGATCGATCCGCAAAACTTGTTCCACAAGTTGTTGAAGGGTGTCGGGCTCAGGAATGTGTAATAACTCGTCTTTATATTCTTCTCTCAATCCCCGACGAAACAGAGTCTTTTGGGTTACTTCAGGCCACTGGGAATCGGTGGCCAATTGCCGAAAGCGGCCAATATAAGCTATTATGTCCATGGCTCCCTGCTTGAGGTCCATCAATTGATTTTGAGCCGCGGAGGCCAGATTGGGTGATTGAAAAATCTCTAGGAATGCTTTTTCAAACGCTGCAAAATCATTGAGAATGGGACTATTGGCAGCCACCAAAGGCGTTGCCCAAGCAAGTGCGTTCCCAGTCAAATTACCCAGAATATACCCGATCTTGGCCTTGTCAGAGTTGAAGTAAGTGGACCTGAAGAGGAAGTGTATCCTACAATGATTACAAAACTCGACCACACGTCTTGAATCACCATCGTATTTGATTGGTGCAGTATGAGCCATTGCACCTTCACCCTGAGGTGTAGTCCCGGTACCTTGTGCCACCAACTGTCTCAGACCAATGTTCTCTTGATGGAGTGCAGTCATCTCGGCTCGAAGGGCCCGCATCTCTTCCCTGAGTTCCAGGGATTCATCCATCTCAAAATCAGAAGGTAGGCGTCTCAATCTGTTAAGGAAAGCGTCTCGTGGGCGCTGAGTACCTGAACTTCCAGTTGATGGTCGTGGTGAAGTAGCCAGGCTGTCCGACTGATGGTTGCTGAATGTGTGACGCGAGGAACCAGCGCAACACCAACCCTGAATCAAACAAGGTTAGCGGTGTGCCGGCTCCCAACGCCACGGATGCGCACTTCCCTGATTTGCGTGGCGTCGGGACAGTGCAAGCACTGACAGGGAAGGCGGGTCTTGACTGGAGGGATCCACGGATAGTAGCAAAAGGAATGCTCCAGTAGTAGCAGTAGTCCGATGGATGAAATTGGCAGGGGAGGAAGCAGGTGGAAGAGGCGGAGGACACAGGAAGGCAGGAGGCAAGAAACCGAACTAACAAGCAAGGGAAAAGGAAGGATCAGGCTCCAGAGCTGAGAAGGAGAGGAGCAGACAGGCAAAAGGGCTGGAAGGGATTGGACCCCTGGGGCAGGACAAGGAACCGGGGGGCCAACAGGAACAGGAAGGAACTAACAGGGAAGGACGAGGAGCAAGGACTAGAAGACTGGACAAGGTGTTACTAAAGAGTAACACGGGCGAGGACGCGATCCGTAAACAAACCGCGTTGAGACGCGGTTTGTTCCAACAAACTGGCCCTTAATATAGGGCAGGCAGCACCCGGGAGGCTTGGAACGCAATCTGCGCCGTCCCCGGGTGCTGACGCGCCCAGAACGAGGCTTGGGAAGCAAGCCTGCAACTTCCCAAGCGCTCTGTGGACTGCGCATGCGCGGAGGACGAAAGACGGCCTTCCGCGCCTGCGCGAACCATGCAAATGGGAAAACCCGGAAGCGGCATGAGCCGCAAATGACCGAGGGCCCCCCAACCTATATCGGGGGTAGATGCGCCAGGATGGGAAGCGCCGGGACCTGCAGATGCGTCCCGCACCGCGCCCCATACCCCAGGTGAGTGGCATGACAGCACTACAGGAGGCTATTTAAACCACACCCGGTGGATGAATCTTGCTTTGCGTTATTCTGCAACCTCTGCAGCAGAACGCTCATCGTGTCTTCTGCATCCGGTCCTGGGCCTAAGGAAAAAGGCTTACCATCCTGAATCCAGTCTTCAGCAACACCTATAAAGACAAGAAAGAACAGGTTAGCATTCCGGCATCTGAAAGGCAAAGGCTTACCATCCTGAATCCAGTCTTCAGCAACACCTATAAAGACAAGAAAGAACAGGTTAGCATTCCGGCATCTGAAAGGCAAAGGCTTACCATCCTGAATCCAGTCTTCAGCAACACCTATAAAGACAAGAAAAAACAGGTTAGCATTCCGGCATCTGAAAGGCAAAATCTTACCAACTCTTCGCACGCTCCGGAGGCCTTCGGCGCTGCATCCCGCATCTGAAAGACAAAACAAGGTGCGTTTAAAGACATTGGGGAACTTTAATACTCACGTGCCATTACTCCTTTCCACATCTAATCCAGTGGGTATTCCGGCACCCTGCAGCCGCTCCGAACTCGTACCTGCAAAATAAAAAGACAGTTAGAGCGCATCGTGAAGCAGGCAACAAGCGCTTACTTACGTGCTTCCAGGCGCTTCTATTCATCACACGGGCTCCATCTTCAACTCACTTCAGCCTGTCATCCGCCATCGCCGGAACCCTGCAAAACAAGAGACATCATTACTAAAGACTTTAAAGACATTTGAATGACTCGAAACTTACCGTTCGTGCAGTAAACGACGGACAGCAGTCCTCTGAAGTCAAGAGGCCTGCGCTACCTATCCAGTGAAGAAACTGGTTACAGCACCCTGCCCCTAGGCAGATGGAGAGCTCGGCATTCACTTACCTAAGACATCTTACTCTACACGTCAGGCATACAGTGCACAGAGGTCCAGCCCAAAGAGCCAACCGGGTGCTACACATCACCTTTGAAGATACGGTAGTCGCCCAGTCAAGACCGGCGCCTCTGCGAGAATCAGGTGAGCGTTACAAATACATCCTCCATTCTCTAACCGCCTGCCTGGTTGGGATCTAAACGTATTACTAGCAAAACTCATAGTACCCCTCCTGCGAGCTTTTGCAACAGGCTACCCTTAGAGACATTACCTATAAAACTGCATTCTTAGTGGCTATCACATCCATAAGAAGAGTCAGCGAGATCCCAGCATTGTCGCTGCAGGACCCCTTCTTTGTCATCCATAAAGACACACTGGTTTTACGGACTCACCCTAGGTTTTCACCTAAATTCTATTGAGCTCCTGGCCTTCTTTCAAAAGCCAACTAGCTCAGCCACGGTCAAACTCCACACACTAGATCTGAGGAGAGCGGTTCTCTACTACGTAGATAAAACCAAACTGCTTAGGAAAACTGATCAACTGTTTGTCTTCATGGCTACAGGCAGAAAAGGAGAGCGCGTCTCAAAAAGAGCAATCTCCAAATGGATAGTCAAATGTATGAAATTATGCTATTCATTATAAAACAAGACACTGCCTTCTACACGTAGAGCCCATTCCACAAGGGGCACTCGGGCTACGCTAGCCTTTCTTGCAAACGTACCATTAGACAACATTTGCAGAGCAGCCGCATGGAGCTCAGTTCACACCTTCACTCAGCACTACTGCATTGACACACATTCCAAAACAGATACACAGGTAGGACAAGCGGTTCTAAAGCATCTATTTGCTGCTACTCCTTCTCACCACCCACCACCTTCTCATAGCACTGCTCGCTAATCTATGCATAGCATGTGATCTAAACAGATTACACAAGCATCAGAAGGAATACATTACTCACCGTAATCGTATTTCTGGAGCTTGTATCTGCTTAGATTCACATGCGACAACCCTTCCTCCCCTGAGAGAAGTTGCATGGATGTTTACTTGAGCTTTCCATGTATGTATGTACCTGTTTAGGAACTCTGTACTCACACTACACCTCATGCTACCTCCTGTCAGAAGAAATACAATCTGAGGATCCCACATGCATGAGGGATTATGGGTACAGCGGACGTCACAATAGGGATAATATTACTGGCACACCCTATTTTGATACCCATTTTCGAGTTTCGAAAAACAACTGTGATACTCTGTGCTTCCACTAGATGTCGGCCTATGCATAGCATGTGAATCTAAGCAGATACAAGCACCAGAAATACGATTATGGTGAGTAATGTATTCCATATTTACCTCTGGAGTCACATTTGGAAATTACTTTGTGATAAATAGTTCTTTACAACATATGTGCAAAGCGCAACTTCTTCGAAGGGGCATAGTGTTTTCCAATTCTTGATGGTTATGTCGTTATTAGCATGCGTACTGACCTATAGCAGCTCTACGTCTTAATCACTTTCCCATTGCTTAATGTATATTACCCTACAATGCTCCACAATATATTGTCATACTCGAACATGTTGGTTGTTCATTTACAGATAGTAGGTGGGTGAATTTCATAATGTGTACAATGGACTGCCACACAATGGAAATTGTCTTAATATCAGTGCCCAGGTAGTGTAAACACCTACAGATATAATACGATAGTGTTAATATAATAAGAGAATATTTGTTTTTCTTGTCTCCTCAAATGGAGTTTTATGGGATCACAAGTTAGTAAATGAAATTTAAGTAGGGCTAGGAATATGCATGACTTAATTTGCAGAGCTGTCAGTGGTTGTCAGAAAAGTGTGATAGAATTGTTACTTCATTTGCTTAATCCCAGATGGGATCATACATTGAGTAAAGATGGCAAGTATTTATGGGTATAAACCCCAAGATTTATTAATCAAATGTTAATCCAATTGTTTAATACTCAGCAAGGCAGTTAGTTAACATATTTCTTGGTATTGCATGGTGGGTAAGTATTTTATGGTTTATGTTGATATTTGAAGAGGTTAAGTATATGTCTTTTATTAAAGTATTATTTCTATTCAGCTAGCTATTGGCGTAAGACCACTCCTAATAATATTTAGGTGACAATAATGTATTCAGATGTAGAGGTTGGTATGCTTAGGCGCCAGCTAGGAACAATAAGGCGGGGGGGGGGGGCAACAATGAATCTTAACTGTTTACTAATGTAGCTATAATTAGGAGAGGAGCCTGGAGTATAGGATCGTTTGGAATGTTTAGTTTGTGTAACAAGTGGAAGTTGGAGCTGGTTGGTTGAATTCACTTAAGAGGGTGGGTTATTCGTTTTTTTTATTATTTTTTAGCCCTGAGACTAGTGGATATCCATGAATGTGAGAGGGTGAGTGGGGAAATGATGAGAAACACTGGAGACGAAATTTGTATAGTTTCCTGGAATGTAAATGGAATCAACAATCAATATAAAAAAGTAGATTTTTAATTATCTGAATGATATGAAAGCAGACATTTGTTTCCAACAGGAAACTCATTTGATGCAGGATGAATGAGCAAATCTTAAAAAAGAATGGGTTTTAAATTTATATGGTTCCTCGTTCAACTCGAGATTAAGGGGTGTTGCTGTTTTAATACGCAAGAATGCACCAATACAAATATTGAAAGAATGTTCTGATAAAAAGGGAAGAATAACTGCTCTTTTGGTGGATATTCAGGGAGAAATCATGACATTTTGAAACATTTATGCACCATCAGTAGATGCTGGCTTGTTCTTCAGGGGTGTGGCTCAAATAATTCAAGACATGAAAACTCTGAATATTTTATTAGGTGGAGATTTCAACGAGGTTCTAAACACTTTAATGAATAAAAGAAATGTAGGACACAAAAAATAGGAACAATCACTTCTTATCACTTCAAGCTCTGCTAGAGGAACATAATCTAAAAGATAATTGGAGATTAGAACATCCATATATAAGGGAATGTAGTTTCTTCTCAGGTGCCCATGATACATTTTCAAGATTAGATATGTTGCTAACAGCGGGCAAAATGGCAGAGAATTATAAAACAGGAAGGATAGGAAATACCATTCACCGGTAGAAATGTATTTGACCCTAGATTTTGAGTTCAAAAGATCATTTACATGGAGGATGAACACATCGATTTTGAATGTTGAGGTTAATTTGGAGAAGATAATCTCTAATAGACGCAAAGACGGTGTGGGAAACCTTCAAATGTACAATGAGAGGGCTACTGGTTAGCACATCGATTGAGGAAAATAGATTCAAATAGGTCTATCACTACAATTTGAGATCCAAATGTTTTAACTATGTTTAAACCTAGAGTCATCAATGAAATGTTTAAGAAATACTATGAAGAATTGTACCGCAATGAACAATAAGTGTCAGGTGAGATGGAGCATTTCATGGTGAATTTGGAGATCCTGAAGATCTTGGAGACGGAATGTGAAATTCGACAAGAAGAGCGGACTATTGAAGAAATAAGGAGGTCAATCATTAAGCTGAATACATGGAAGTCGCCTGGGCCTGATGGCCTTCCGGACAAATTCTAAAAGATTCTGCCAAATTCTCTCCTGACCGTAATGAAGGATATTGTCAGGGATGGCACTCTATTAAGAATGGCACAGGACACCCAGAAAGGGTTTGGGTGGTTGTGCCAAACTAAAGTGGACAGATAAGTACACACACAGCAGAAAGGAAAGAGAACGAAGAGTAGGCAAGAGTAGCAAGGAAAAAGGTACAGAATGAATTCCCTCTTGGGGTGTATGCAGATATAGGAAAAGAGTATTCCACGAACCTTAGGAAAAAACTCTAGCCTTCTGCACAGTTTGTTATAACAGAGGCCCACGCTGTTTGCTCATGGCTTGGAACAGCAGCTATGGATGTCTGTAATGTAGAAACGAGACAAGGGAAGGGGCAGAGGTTGACTGATGGGAACCAAGAGACAAGCTCTGTACAAAAAGGGCCTACAAACAGTACAAGAGAAGATACTTACAGACAAATCCAGGAAAAGGAGGTTGATAGCAAACTAGCAGAAGGAAATGAAGGGAAAGTCGTGTAACAGGATAGGATAGCAGAGGACAGTAAGGAACAAGGTTGAGAGCTCAGAGGAGCAGGAAAGCAATGAGCAAGCCCACAGGAGCAGGGCTGTAAGGTAGAGAGCCCAGAGAAAAAAGGGCTTAGGGCAGCAGAGTAAAGCAGGCTGCACGGCAAGGAACCCAGAAGGGCCGGGCAGCAAGGAGTGGGCCCTGAGGGGCAGGGCCGCTGACCGTAGAAGGTTGCAGAGGACTGTAGAGGGCTGCTAGGCCGAGAACCCAGCGGAAAAAGGTAGGTAGTAGGCAGCAGAGCGTGATAAGCTGCAAAGTAGGAAGCCCAGAGGACAAGGGCTGTAGGCAGCCGGAGTGAGGCAGGCTGCAGAGCAGGGAGCCCAGAGGACAAGGGCTGTAGGCAGCCGGAGTGAGGCAGGCTGCAGAGTAGGGAGCCCAGAGGACAAGGGCTGAAGGCAGCCGGAGTGAGGCAGACTGCAGAGCAGGGGGCCCAGAGGACAAGGGCTGAAGGCAGCCGGAGTGAGGCAGACTGCAGAGCAGGGAGCCCAGAGGACAAGGGCTGAGGCTGGAAAGCAGCAGAGTGTGATCAGCTGCAATGTAGAGAGCCCGGCAGGGCAAGGGCGGAGGCTGGAAGGCAGCAGAGCGTGATCGGCTGCAATGTGGAGAGCCCGGCAGGGCAAGGGCGGAGGCTGGAAGGCAGCAGAGTGTGATCGGCTGCAATGTGGAGAGCCCGGCAGGGCAAGGGCGGAGGCTGGAAGGCAGCAGAGCGTGATCGGCTGCAATGTGGAGAGCCCGGCAGGGCAAGGGCGAGGCTGGAAGGCAGCAGAGCGTGATCAGCTGCAAGGCAGGAGCCTGGAAGAGGAGGGCTGAGGCAGGGAGCCCAAAAGGCTAGGGCTGAAGGCAGCAGGGTGTAGCAGGCTGCAAGGCAGGACGCCCAGAGGAGCAGGGCTCTGGAACAAAAAGCAGGTGAAAGCAGGAAACAGCATACAAAGTTTGTAGCTCGAAGCAAAAAGGTGCCGGAAGGACTCTCAATGCAAGCGACTGAGCTCTCGCAGGCAGCAGCCTTTATACTGCCCAGCCCAGCACAGAGGCAGGCTAATTGGTTGCACCTGGCTCAGCACACCTGCAGACAATCAGCCACCTCCCTCTCTGTTCCTGAGCTGGTGGAAGCAGAGTAAATCCCTAGGGGTTCTGGGGAGTAGTTCTGATGAAGAAATAGGAATAGCCAGGAATAGATGGTTATAGCCAAGTGCATTATGGTAAGTGTAGTTTTCTGGGAAAAATAAAAAAGCACCAAAGTCTTGCAAATGGGAAATAAAGTCCAAATAGTGAATAGCGGTTGATCCAAGAGTTTTCTGTAGATAAATGAATAACAATTTGTCCATATTGATCGCCAATGTATGCGCCCATGGCGCAGGCATGACAGTATGCCCCTCTCCAGGCCCCTCTCCAGGCTCCCTGAAGACTGACCAACAGGAAGAAGGTCTGTCACACCGTGAAAGAGTCTTATTCCAAAAAGGCATATCATGAAGCACCAAAAACTGTTTAAGGTTGTAATGTGGGAGTCTTGAAAGGTGGAGACGGTATCAATGTGCTGAATTTTTGCGGTAGAAATCAGAAAAGACAAAGTCTTTGGAGCACAAAACCCAACAGAGTGTTCATGAATAGAGGAACTGTGAATGTCTGTTGCAGGTTCCATTGCAAAGCTTGCTTTGAAAGGCAACAGTAAGGTGGTGAAAGGTGGAGCCAGAGGTACAGCAGAGTTGGTTGCTTTAGGAAGGTATTCCAAGGCATCAGACACAGCAATGGCAGAGTCAAGATTAGCCGCAGAAACGTCAGGAGTCACAGTGGCGGGTTTTCCATGATTTGTAGGAATTTCAGAAGCCACCGCAGCAGAGAGATCATGAATGGCTGTGGATAGTTCCGATGCTGTAGCAACTGGGAGAGTGGGTGCCATAGAAGAACCAGCGGACAGTGATGCACCTGAGCCTGATAGAGTAGAATCTGGTAGTCTTAGTGCTGCAGAGGCGCCAGCAAGAACAACCGGAGCTGTAGTCCCAAAAGAAAAGTTGTTATCTGACTTAGCAACAGGTTCTGTCCTTGCAGGCAGAGAGGAATGGGGTGCTTCTGCTGCGAAAAGAGTGATGTGAGATGCTGCAACAGTAGCAGATTTAGAAGTATTAGCAGGAGGAGCAGCAGAGATAGGGCTAGCAGATGCAGTAACAGGTAATAAGACAGATGTGGGGTCATGATTGGGTAGGCGTTCTGAAGGCTGATCTTCAAAGTCTGGTGTGCTCAAATTACTTGGTGGGTCTGGGGTATAGACTGATGGAAAGGCTGGATTCCAGGCAGGTACCGGGTATTGTTCAGGATTGGAATCATGGTCTAGAGTACCAGAACCTGAGTTACTGTGGTTGGAAAGTGAAAGAGCTGTGTCAGACTTTAGAAGGGATGCATATGCTAAATTTAGGTCTTCCATCTGCTTGGTATAAATCTGTATCCTTTTCTGCGTGGCAATTCCAGGGCTTACCATGTCGATCTCTAAAGACAGTATTTCGGGTGTAGGACATTGTGTCAAAAGGTCTGGAATATTGTGTCCCTTCATAGAATTTTTACTATGTAAATAAACAAAGTCATCATAGAGATCTTCGGTCTTTCTTTTAAGGCGTAGGAGTTTTTTTTGTAGCAGGTATGTATCATTAGCCTGATCTAAAGCTTCAGAATCTGGTGTGGCAGAAAATTCGGTTGTAGCAATGGGAAGGCTGACCTTAAGGTTATTGTGGTTGGTAGATACTGGGGAAGTATTAAGACCACCGATGGTCAGTATTGGTCTTTTGTACCCAGGACTAGGTGAACTAACCTCAGGATACATAATGCCGTGTCCTGTCAAATGAGGGTTTCCAGTAGACTGGGGAGCTTGCCAAGCAGATCTTGAACAGATCACTCTAGCAACAGCGTACTCTGGTTTAGAGACCCCCACAATGAGTGCAATATCCTTGGCTGTAACAGTGTTAGAAAAATTATCAGACGCAGGAGTGTCTTTCTCTGTTTGGGCCAACAAGATCTGTAAGAATTCATTATCTTGCTGTAGCTCTTCAACCGATAAGGACTGCAGATCATAGTCGCAAATGTCATAATAGTTATACATGGAGGAAGGGTCAGCAAGCCAGTGAGTGTAGTACCGTGCTTGTAAATCTTTGTTTACTAAGGCAAGACTGTTCTTTAGACTAAGGTTCTTGTTTGCTGTCTTTAGGGAAAGTATAGATTTTTGCAAAGGTTTCTTAACCCGAAAGGAAAGCATCCTTGGTCTGTGTGTGCCTTTCCTGCCTATGGAACAAGACATCTTTGGCTCTTGCATTCTGTCAGGGATGGCACTCTATTAAGAATGGCACAGGACACCCAGAAAGGGTTTGGGTGGTTGTGCCAAACTAAAGTGGACAGATAAGTACACACACAGCAGAAAGGAAAGAGAACGAAGAGTGGGCAAGAGTAGCAAGGAAAAAGGTACAGAATGAATTCCCTCTTGGGGTGTATGCAGATATAGGAAAAGAGTATTCCACGAACCTTAGGAAAAAACTCTAGCCTTCTGCACAGTTTGCTATAACAGAGGCCCACGCTGTTTGCTCATGGCTTGGAACAGCAGCTATGGGTGTCTGTAATGTAGAAACGAGACAAGGGAAGGGGCAGAGGTTGACTGATGGGAACCAAGAGACAAGCTCTGTACAAAAAGGGTCTACAAACAGTACAAGAGAAGATACTTACAGACAAATCCAGGAAAAGGAGGTTGATAGCAAACTAGCAGAAGGAAATGAAGGGAAAGTCGTGTAACAGGATAGGATAGCAGAGGACAGTAAGGAACAAGGTTGAGAGCTCAGAGGAGCAGGAAAGCAATGAGCAAGCCCACATGAGCAGGGCTGTAAGGTAGAGAGCCCAGAGAAAAAAGGGCTTAGGGCAGCAGAGTAAAGCAGGCTGCACGGCAAGGAACCCAGAAGGGCCGGGCAGCAAGGAGTGGGCCCTGAGGGGCATGGCCGCTGACCGTAGAAGGTTGCAGAGGACTGTAGAGGGCTGCTAGGCCGAGAACCCAGCGGAAAAAGGTAGGTAGTAGGCAGCAGAGCGTGATAAGCTGCAAAGTAGGAAGCCCAGAGGACAAGGGCTGTAGGCAGCCGGAGTGAGGCAGGCTGCAGAGCAGGGAGCCCAGAGGACAAGGGCTGTAGGCAGCCGGAGTGAGGCAGGCTGCAGAGCAGGGAGCCCAGAGTACAAGGGCTGAAGGCAGCCGGAGTGAGGCAGACTGCAGAGCAGGGGGCCCAGAGGACAAGGGCTGAAGGCAGCCGGAGTGAGGCAGACTGCAGAGCAGGGAGCCCAGAGGACAAGGGCTGAGGCTGGAAAGCAGCAGAGCGTGATCAGCTGCAATGTAGAGAGCCCGGCAGGGCAAGGGCGGAGGCTGGAAGGCAGCAGAGCGTGATCGGCTGCAATGTGGAGAGCCCGGCAGGGCAAGGGCGGAGGCTGGAAGGCAGCAGAGTGTGATCGGCTGCAATGTGGAGAGCCCGGCAGGGCAAGGGCGGAGGCTGGAAGGCAGCAGAGCGTGATCGGCTGCAATGTGGAGAGCCCGGCAGGGCAAGGGCGAGGCTGGAAGGCAGCAGAGCGTGATCAGCTGCAAGGCAGGAGCCTGGAAGAGGAGGGCTGAGGCAGGGAGCCCAAAAGGCTAGGGCTGTAGGCAGCAGGGTGTTGCAGGCTGCAAGGCAGGACGCCCAGAGGAGCAGGGCTCTGGAACAAAAAGCAGGTGAAAGCAGGAAACAGCATACAAAGTTTGTAGCTCAAAGCAAAAAGGTGCCGGAAGGACTCTCAATGCAAGAGACTGAGCTCTCGCAGGCAGCAGCCTTTATACTGCCCAGCCCAGCACAGAGGCAGGCTAATTGGTTGCACCTGGCTCAGCACACCTGCAGACAATCGGCCACCTCCCTCTATGTTGCTGAGCTGGTGGAAGCAGAGTAAATCCCTAGGGGTTCTGGGGAGTAGTTCTGATGAAGACAAATAGGAAAAGCCAGGAATAGATGGTTATAGCCAAGTGCATTATGGTAAGTGTAGTTTTCTGGGAAAAATAAAAAAGCACCAAAGTCTTGCAAATGGGAAATAAAGTCCAAATAGTGAATAGCGGTTGATCCAAGAGTTTTCTGTAGATAAATGAATAACAATTTGTCCATATTGATCGCCAATGTATGCGCCCATGGCGCAGGCATGACAGATATATTTATATCATCACTAAGGGATGGCTTATTATCTCAAACAACTAAAAGAAAGGAAAGGATGAGACTCAACCATCGAGTTACCGTCCAATTAGCTTAATATACACAGATAACAAAGTATTGTCTAAATTATTAGCCATGAGGTTAGAAGCCTTATTACCAACGCTGATCCATGAAAATCAATCTGGATTCGTACAGAAAAGACACACTTCTTGTAGCATTCGTAGGCTACTTCAAACAATGTTACAAGCCTCAGACTCAAATGATGATATTGCAGTGATGTCCTTGGATGCTTAAAAAGCGTTTGATCGTGTGAACTGGAATTACCTATTCATGTGGCTACATAAAATGGGTATAGGAGAGAAATGTATATCCTGGATTAAATTATTGTGCTCAAAACCGACTGCTGATATAAATACAAATGGGTTGAGATCCGGTATATTTGAGCTAGAAAGAGGAACTAGGCAAGGATGTCCCTTATCCCCGCTTTTGTTTGTCATTGCGGTGGATCCTTTGGCCATTGCAATCAGGCATGAGAGAAGGTTAAGTGGGGTAAGCTGGGGTGTGGAACAAAAGATGGGGTTTTATGTCGACGACCTACTGCTAGTCTTGAAAGATTTAGAACACGCACTACCCATCTTAATGGAAATTCTATGCAACTTCAATACATCATCTGGTTATAAAATTAATTGGGCGAAATCAGAGGTGATGCCATTGACAATAACCTGTAATAAACAGTGAGTTGCCTCTCTGGGCTTTAGATGGTGCCAGGACAGGATGATATATTTAGGAGTATGGTTGACTCCAAAGATTGAAGAGATGGTACGCGAAAACCTGAAAGAATTGAGCGAAGGATTGAGAATAGATCTGGAGAGATGGAAAGTGCTAAACCTGCCCTTATGGGGGAAAGTAAACACCCTAAAAATGTATTCAGCCTAGGGTAAACTATGTGCTTGGTATGATACCTTTGAAAATTGGCCAACGATATTGGAAAGAGTTTGATGGACTCATGCAGAGTTTTATTTGAGATAACAAACCTCCGAGACTAAAGCTTTGAAAACTACAATTACCTCTTGACAAAGGTGGACTGGGTGTCCAGAGCTTTCATGCTTATCATTTAGCGTTCATGGCTCAATTATTTATTCCGTTCTTAGAAAAGTCACCAAATGATTGGGCGACAGCTGAAGCTGGTTTTGTAGGCCCATTGAAACCAAAGGCAATTTTGTCAACATCGTCAAGACCTGAAAGTAAGGTGGATCCCACCGGAGAGTTTTTGCGGAGTTCTTGGAAAGAACTTTTAAGTTTATTAGGTGCTGTTGCACTTAAGTGCCCAGATGCTTCCATCTGGTCAAACGCAGGCATTAAAGAAAATGGGAAAACATTATTTTGTCTAGAATGGTTTTTAGGAGGGGTTAGATGAATTAGAGACTTGCTAAAAGATGGGAAATGGCTCACGGTGAATGAAGTTAAAAATAAATGGGATATAGACAACTTTTTGTCCATGGATTACAGGCATTTCAAAAAAGCTATAGGAATGATTGATTTTGAAAATGGGTTAGATTTTGACGTTTTTTCTGTCAAATCCAAAAAGGGTGAAGGAGGATTGGCAAGTCAAATCTATAAACAAATTGTTTCAAGATATAAGATGAACGACCAGTTGAGGGAGGACTGGATTAAAAGACGTCAATGTGAAATTTCTTCAGAGCTATGGTTGACCATGTGCAAGAATGTCAATCTGTGTTCAATTAGTTTGAGTGAAAGGTTTCAATCAAAATGTTAAATAGAGTCTACTGGACCCCAGAGCGATTAGATAAAAGGGGTATTTCAGACACAAATGACTGTTGGGGATGTATACACTGGATTGGTACATTGGAGCATATGCTATGGGAATGTGTGAGAGTGCATGATTTCTGGCTGGCTGAATATTTGTGATATATTAGATGAGGTCCTTGGTGAGAAGATTGTTTATGACTTTAAAACCCTGATCTTGCGAAATGATTAGATATTGGAAGACTTGAACACCTGCCAAAAGAAATGGATTTTTAGAGGAGTTGCTGTGGGAAAGAACATTATTTTGAGAGGATGGAAATCAAGGGTTTCCCCTGATTGTGAAGGATTGGATTGATGAAATGTACAAATTAGCTGAGATGGAGAGAATAATCTATGGTAGAGAAAAGAAAAAATCTCTCTTTTGAGAAGATTTGGGGGAAATTCATAGTTTTATATTAGTCTCTATTCTTGGTGTAGATACGTTGGGGGGCTGTATATATGTGGTTCATTGTATATGGTTGTTACACTGTTAATGTCATTTGATTTTTATGTATTATTTATCAATATGAAGTGATTTGAATGTATTCATATGTTGTAAATCTGCTATATGTATATGAAGTGAAAATAAATAATAATAAAAAAACAAAACCCTTGAATTCTGTGAAAAAACAATTTATCGCAACAAAAGCCAATACATTCAGCTTGGTGGCAAATCACGACAATCTTAACCCGGAGTCCCTTTATCCTGCTTGCTCAGCACATGAATAAGATCACAGCAACGAACAGCAATGAGATAAATAAAACATGACCTCAGGAGTGACGAGCATGAGGGGCTCCAAGTTAAGTTTGTCGTCATTCTGACACCTGCCAAACATGATGGTTTTTGTTGTGATTTATTCGTTTATCTTCACTGTCTCTTAAGCATGGGAAAGTAGCTAAGTTGCAAGGTACTAGTGAGCCAGACAAAGTCACTCTCTACCTCAACTATATATATATATATATATATATATATACATACAGACAGCACAATGTGTCATACTCGTCAAGAGTCAATTATCACTAGCCAGTGGATAATGGTGAGTGCACATTTTTCACCTTGGCCCTCATTACGGGTCCGGAGGAAACCGTGCCTGTAAAACCGGCAAGTAGCCACCGACCCGTAATGATTTAGCGCTGCCTGAGTTGCCGGAATCACCGGGGCATTATAGTCCGGTAAGTCAGGCGCTGGTAAAATGTTGATCCCCATTCCTGTGGAGTTCCATAGGACTCCATGGGAATGGGGACCATGTAGGCACTGGCACCGTTGATGCCGTTGCAGTGCTTCCGTGAAAGTCTGCGGGCGGGTGCCGTTCCGCCCACCAGGTCTGACCCTGGCGGGCAGAACTGCACCCGCCCACAGACTCGTAGTTTGCCGGTCCAGAAGCAACAGTGCCGGTAAACTTACCGGCACCGTTGTTTCCGAACCGGCAAACTTGTAATGAGGGTCCTTGTGCTTAAGTAATGTTTTTACACTGTATATATTTATAAAAAAATAAACATTTCCGATTGTGGCCCATCCTTGTGCCTGTCATTGCATACAGAATATCTAAATTTCATGCCTCTAATCTTAAACCTTATCGTAGCATAAGCTGTTATCGTATTGATTAGGTGAATGACATTCTGCCTTGACTTTATTAGTACCTTGGTGCTTATTCTACGATGTAAGAAAATAAACAAAAAACATGTTTGGTTATCTCTATCAACATCTTTAGTGCACAGTGCTTTACATAATTCACAATAATAATGTCTGTAATGCTAAAGTAATTTGTTTCCTTGTTTCTCCTCCACTGTCCAGTTGTTTGAAGGAATGAAGGCTTATAGAGGAGAAGATGATCAAATCCGTTTGTTTCGGCCGAGACTTAACATGGACCGAATGCTTCGATCCACAGTTAGAGCCACTTTGCCGGTATGTTTTGACACCAATTGTATTTCTCACAGTGTGCCTTTAAATTGAAAACAAATGTTAATGTTGTGGTTGGGAATCCTGAGCTTCCAAAAAGAAATCACCATGGCTTGGAAACCAGGAGGATCCCCAGCACATACAAATGTTTTGAGAGGACCATCCTCTTTATTTAGTTTATTTTCTCCCAAAGTGACAGTTGCAATGTATCCCATCTTTGAAAGTCTCTGTTTCTGTTCAAGCAATGGAGTCCAGTTTTGTTTCTGAATTTCTTCAATGCTCATCGTGAGAAGTATCCCAGGTATCTTATGTCTTGACATTTTCTCAAAAATATCCATTGTTTGAAGTCCTTGTGCAAATGCATTTTCGGAAGAGGTGACATACCTGATTTGCTTTGACTTCTTTTTCAACCTGGCGTTTCTCAAACTGGACTTCTTAAGTGATTACGCCTAGTACAGGTTTATTTGTACAGGATAATAAAAGCAGGAGGTCATCTGCATATGTCATGAATTTCTAGTCATCGCTGCCCACCCATATGCATTTTATGATTTCTTCGAATCTTATTGTTATGTTCATTGGTTTAGAGCAACATTGGACAATAACAAGGAGAGTTTTCATCCCACACAATTTACTTTCTTAAGTAGGAACGAAGATGTGCTTATGCCGTGGGTCAATACAGAGGCAATTGAACTACTATGCAATGAGGGCCCACCCGACAGAATGCTCCTCCAAATGTAATGCTCATGAGAACCATGTGCAGAAAGCTCTAAGTAATGATGTGTGACGGATTCACTTTTCGGGTGGTCATGGAGCAGGGCACAGGTTCTGGGGGCCAGAGGATGCCATTCGCTTTGTGATGAAACTCATGGAATTGCTATCTGGGGGATTCCCATGAGTCCACCCAGATGCCCTGCTCATAACCTACAAAAAGCCACATCCTCCAGAGAAGCCAAACTGTCATCCTCCAGTAGACTGCCATGAGCTGTATTACATACCAGCAGTTACCATCAGTTAAACATCAACTTGTTCATTTATAACACATATTAGATTTAATCCAATGTTGACATAAAAAAGACACTTTTATCAAAAATACTTTATAAAACACTGTATAAAAAATACAATTCAAAAACTGTGACAAACACTGCCTATATGGCTAGGCAAAGATCTAAGTAGATCGAGTTAAATATATTCTTAGAGGCTAAAGTGAGCGTCTCTATAACTAAATTGTCATTAGCTTGACATATATACGATATCAATGGTTGCTACATAAACCATTGTCATGTACTTGACATGTTTCAGTTCTCTTAGGTTGTTAGAGGAACTTTCTTCAGGAGTAGTGTCACTTGTTAATCTTAAAAACATACAAGATATACTTTTATTGTATATTGCTGGAGTTTCCTACAGCGTCTTGTAAGCAGTGTAAACACTGTTTCCTTCGGAGTATAAAACCTTTGTAACTGGTCTAATCTGTGGAGTCCACTGAGAGGCAGGCTTGATTTAAGCAAGAGATGTCATCTCTTCAGTATGGTTCCCCCAAATGAAGGGATACTCAACCTATAAGAGGAAGTTGAGTTATCAACTACATTGACCTGGAGTCTAATGAATTTCAGTCAGAGACTCCTCCTGGTGGTTAGCTGGAATCTCTCTTCTAGGTGGAGATTCTAGGTGATTCTTGTGAGTAGAAATAGTCCTGTGGAGGCTAGTGTACAGGTTGGTATACAGTTAACTAAGTGTCGTCCTTCTGCTGCCGGAAGACCCTGAATTAGTCTTAATACTGGGGCCAGAGTTTTCATTTCTCTGTATGGTACCAATTGAAACATGTCGAGTACATGACAATGGTTTATGTAGCAACCATTGATATCGTATATATGTCAAACTAATGACAATTTAGATATAGAGACGCTCATTTTAGCCTATAAGACTATATTTAACTCGATCTATTTAGATCTTGGCCTAGCCATACAGGCGGTGTTTGTCACAGTTTTTGAATTGTATTTTTTATACAGTGTTTTATAACGTTTTTTTGATAAGTGTATTTTTTATGTCAAAATTTGATTAAATCTTATATGTGTTATAAATGAACAAGTTGATGTTTAACTGATGGTAACTGTTGATAGGAGCTATCGATCTTTTGTTTAAGCAAGTTCGTACTACCCATTATAAGATAGAGCTACCACCTTGGTCGTTTCTATGGGATTCCCTCCTAAATTTACTGTATTACATACAACATCGATTGGGATCCCTCAAAGTAGAGTCTCAGTGGTGGCGTGTCAGGGTCAGGAACACATACATCAGTATGAGGGTCTGCTAACGAGATCATTTACACGGAGCAGGCAGCTATCGCATTCTTTTTGAGGACAGTTTGTTAGTTTGCTCTCGGAGTGGGAGCATCTCACACCATGAGCCCCAATTGCAGAGAGGTCCTGGTTTGGAATCCCAAAAGGGTTCATAAGGCAGTGAATGCTCACTAGCCCGTGGAAGAGAGTAGGTTATTAGATGTCAGAAGGTTAAAGAATGTAGTAAGAGAAATTAGTTACTGGCAATGCAAGGGTGCCAAACTGCAGGGCTCCCGGCCGCAATTATGGACTTGCCTCATTCATAAATAGCAGTTTGTATATTGGAGCCCTTAGCTCTTGGAGGCACAATAAAATAAACCATCAGAGAACACTGGTGTTCAAGTAAAGTGCACATGAATATAATTAGAAAGTGAATGGATTCCTTCGACACCATTGATCAAGCTGTGCTGCTGGACAGGCTCACTCTGGCGGCCATCTCCAGCTCGGTGCTCGCCTGGTTCAGCTCTTTTCTTCTGGGGTGAACAAAGTCTCTTCTCTCTCCTTTCTGTTATGATCCTTTGCCTGTCTCCTGTGGGGTCTCACATGGGTCTGCTCTCTCCCCTCTCCTTTTCAAGATCTATATTCAGCCTTTGGTTCTTCTTATTGACTCTTTTGGGTTTGGTTGTTACCTTTATGCAGATGACACCCAAATACTGATCCGTCTTGATCTACTTCAGCAGCAGATGGCTGCTCGCTGTCAGGCCTGCTTCATGGCAGTTAACGCCTGGATGACTGCTAATTGGCTCCTCCAAAATGGCAACAAAACTGAGGTCTTGGTTATGGGTTCGGCCGCAGGCTTGGTACTTTGGACTGTTGATTTCTGGCCCCCTTCTTTGGGCCCTTTGCCTAAGTCAGCCCAGGCTGTCAAAAACCTGGGCATTAAACTTTCATCCACACTGTCCTTCCAGCCACAGGTCAGTGCAGTGTGCCAGTCTGTCTATTGTAAAATTAAGGTTCTTCACAAAGTCCTCCACTACCTTCCTCCTCACCTCCATTCTGTAGTGATATCTTCTATGGAGTGAAGGTGGTCATTCCCCAAAATACAAACCCAAACTCAGAATTAAATTACACACCCCAGTAGGGAATGAGACCAGGAGAAAGATTGCACGTTAAGTAAAGGTTTATAAAGAAAAATGATGCGCGCCAACAATACAGAAATTACATATCTTTATACACACAATTGGTCATCAGTGACGAATAATACAAGGGATGAATAGTATGAGCCCATTGGTACATTGTGACAATACTGTATATTCCATAGGGGGGTGGTGCAACTTGATTGGTTGGTGCAGAGTTGTTGCTCCTCGCAGCACGTGTGTCAGCTGAGCTCATCTGGGTGGGGTGGAGGTCAGGCCATATCCGCAATGGGCGATTGTTCTAACTAATTTAAACTACACAGTGGGCCTAATTATAAGTTTGCTGGTCCAGGAACTACGGTAAGGGTAAGCTTGCTGGTACCGTTGTTCCCGGACTGGCAAACTACGAGTTGTGCTCGCAGGTGCCTTTCTGCCCGCCAGGTCGGAACTGGCGGGCAGAGCGGCACCCGCAGGTACAGCATGTCGTATGCACTGGCCCCGTTATAAACGGTGCCGGTGCATCTGACCTCCCCATTTCCATTCAGCCCTATGGGGCCGAATGGGAATGGGGAGCATCTTTATTCCAGCTCTCGCAAATGGGCAATTACCGCGTCCGGCAGGGCCGTAATGACCCGGTAATTGCCCATTCGCAGGTGCTGCGGAAAAAAATGACACCGGCGGCAGCTGTGCCTGTATTACAGGCACGGCTACCGCCGATGTCATAATGATGCCCAGTATCTTTAACATGCTATAACTAATGTAACACATTAAACGTATACCAGAATGCAGGGTCGTCTATAAATTGTAAGCAAACACAAACACATTCTTAACCTAGGCCTTTGTGGGGCAGGGGCACGGTGGTCCTTTTTGCTAGGTGGCTAATCTATGAGTTTCAATCGGAGATTAATTCACCCCGGCGCCTCATGGTTCAAACGAATAGATTGATAGGTGTTAGTCCAAGTGGATTATATGATCACACAGGATTGGTTATATGGGGTCAATCTAGGGTGGTTAGTGGGGAAGGGTCTCACCAACTGCTACATGAAAGGAAAGCTGAGAGGCAAAGTGTTGCACAGGTAATAATTCCTAAAGGTGGGGGCAAAGGAGCAGGTTTGTGGCGATCGATGAATTCGCAAGTCAAGATCTGCCCCGGTCACACACAGGGTAGGGAGCTCAGAGGAAGAGAAAGAATACAGTTTCTCATTTTCAGCAATTTGCGCCTCGGCTTCTGTGAGAACTGGACTGGCGCAGTGCAGACAGGGGAGGAGGTGGTGGTGGCTGTAGAGCTAGCGGTTCACTGCGCTGTGTGAGAGGAGGCCTTTTAGAGATCATTGTGCGGCTGAATACAAAAATGGAGTCTGATGTGACACAAAATTGAGTCTTAGTTTATCGTCCCATGGCTTCTTACCACTGTTGTCAGTGAAAGACAAGGGGGACTTCTCCGGACGATGGGATGATGGCAGGCTGGACTATTGTCATGCGTTGTATCTTGCTCAACCTCTCTACCTACTTCACTTCCTCCAGGTCCTGCAAAACACAGCTGAATGAATGGCAATGGGGTCCCTTTTCGAGCCTCTTCCTCCCTCTTTGCTCTGGCTGCCAGTAGACAGGCGGGTTGATTTTAAGTCACTGTGTTTGGTGCACCGGGCTTCTATGGCCTTGGCCCTGAATTCGAGCACTGAAGAATTTACTTTTTTTAAATGTCTATCCTTTTGCTTTCTTGTCTGCTTGGTTTTTTGCTAAGCCCCTCTTACCAGTAGCACCATGATGCCCATGATGGTGTAGGCGCGCTTTAGAAGTGTATAAATAAATAAATATGGAATACTCATGCAAATTAGGTGGTCCCAAGAAGCTTAAGACAATCCTTTGACATGGAGTTAACGAGGAACGGGCCAAACCAATTTCTGATTTGATTGATGGACTTGAGTCCAGTAAAGCAGTAATAAGGCAGAAGGATGTCATTTGTGAGGAAGTTAGGGTGGCATTCAGAAAGTTTGTGTTTACAGAGAGATTGAAAGACAGAATGAAGCGCAGGTGACTGAGCCAGCTAGCCCAGTTCCTGACAGAGATTAGACATCAAGGAAAACTTTAATGCAGACCCTGACAAGAGCCCGAAACCATTAAGAAAGGAGCACAGCATTATCTACCAGGGGCTATAGCCCACACCCTGGTTGGGCCTTGACACCAACTAAGATTGACAAAAAGTATTGCTATTTGCTGGGTCGACACATAGGGCATTATTACAGATACATTTCTGCACTGGCGAAGTACAATTATCACACAGGCAAAAATTGTACAAAAAATATTTTCTTTCACTGCATTCTTGCATCAGGGCAATGTTTGTCCTAGTCCTTTGCATTGGTGCACACAAATAGTTCTTGGTCTAGGGCAATTCTTTGTATAGTTCTAATTGCACTTGCATTTGGGGAACTTTGTGTAATACCCCCTGGTAGGAATGTTTGGCTTAAACAGCGTATAAAATCCTTAATAGGCTCAAACCCAGGAGGATGACCCTTGCTAGTGCGTGAGAATAGCTCCAGCCTCAAATTCAACCAAGTGGGGAGTGGGGTCCTGTTGGTAACGTGTGTCCCCTAGGGCAAAGCGAAAATCACAAGGTCTTGTCCCAGTTGTGAGTGCTGAAACTACGACTGCAGAGGCCAGGATGGAGATTTACGGAGCAACCATCAAGACTTAAAAAGTAGTGTGTTGAGGTGCTTTAATTTCCCTGAGACTGAGTGAACTGAAGGATGCTTCTAGAGTGTAGCTGCCCTGACGTCTTGTCGCAAGAGTAGGGTACTGGACATTGGACCTGGACATTAGGTCCTCTTAGAATAGACACTTGCATTAGGTTTAGTTACTACTGGCACTCTTAATCATAGTTTTCCCCTCTTGAGTTATCTCACCGTAACACTGATCCTCATCCCTGGGTTGAAGCTAATCCAAAGGATATATGCGAGGAATATTACCATAGAAGACTGCCCCTAGCCTGGAGAGACAACGAGTGGGGGTGAGTCACCCACATTCGAGGGGATTGGGTCCTCCGACGTATTCCATATCTATGACATGTAATCACCACAGCTGTGCTGCTTTGGAAACTTTTTTCGGCGTCTGCGTCCTGCGTCCATGACGTCGATGTGCCGTCGTCGTGGACCTCCCCCGAGAGACACCGCTCGCAAGAGTGGTCGGCACGAGTCACGGGAGAGGTCCCGTTCGGACAAGGAGACTCGTTCTCGACGTACCCGTTCCAGGTCCCAGTCCTCGACGCGTTCGAAACCGTGTGCACCTGTGAGGTCTTCGAGGAAGACATCGACGTCTGAGGCGTCGAGGGCTTCGACAGGCTTTCTCGAGGCTCCGGCTCCGAGGAAGTCGTCGAAACCGTCGACGCTCAGGTCGTCGAAGGACACGCTCGGGGCTCCGGCTTCGAGGGCTGTGTCGACGCCGCCGATGCTGGTGGCGCAGCATCTGACGTCTCGGCGCCGATGCCTGTTCTCTCGACGCCGGCGCCGATTCGCTCGACGCCATCAACGCCTTTCGTGTCGGAAGTACCCCGTGGCACGGGGGAACCCCCTAGGAAGGCTCTGGTTAAGAGCAAGCACTCTCGGGTGCCTTCTTTTCGCCACCTGGAATATATTTCAGAGGCGGATGAGGATTCTGATGGCCTGGTTCCTAGTCAGGTTCCAGATGAAATTGTCTCGGGCCATAGTCAGTTTGACGATTTGAGGCAGTCACTGCATAATGCCAGTGGACTGGACACCTCTCCGGAGGTGGAGTTTTGTAGGCCTGACCCTGGCTCTCATGCCGATTCCTCGTACCAGAGCCTTATGGCTAGGGTTTCTGAGTACTTGGGATGGTCTGCTTCCCCAAGGGAGTTTGTGCAGGATGATCTAACGGACATCCTTGATGTTGGTCCCCCAACTGACCCGGTACTGCCGTTCCATATGGCTTTACAGAGAAGGGTGGCGGCGGCTTGGACTGCTCCGGAGAGTCTCCCGGCGGTGGGCAGATCCTTGTCGCGAAAATACCGTCCAGCCAGTAGCGACCCCTGCTACTTGACCAGGCACCCCACTCCGGAGAGTTTGGTGGTGCAGGCGGCCACGGCCCCGGCAAAGCAGGCGTCGTACCCTACCATCCCTCCTGATAGGGACGACAAACGTTTTGATGGCTGGGCGAAGAAAGTGTTTTATTCTGGTGGTATGGCGCTTCAGGCAGCCAACTCCATTTGTGCCTTGTCTCGTTTCACACACACTCTGTGGAACTGTGTTGCGTTAGCGGCTGAACATATTCCCGAAGAGGACAAACGGGATGGTTTCCTTGCTATGGTCCAGGATGGTAAGGATGCCATGTGTGAGTCCGTTCAGTCGGGTTTGGATTTAGCTGAATGCGTCAGTAGGTCCATGGCGGTGAGCACCGTGATACGCAGGTTTGCGTGGTTGCGGAAGTCGGGGTTTGCTCCTGATGTGCAGTCCCGGCTCCTCAACATGCCCTTTGACGGTGAACACCTTTTTGGCAGCAAGGCTGACGAGAGCCTTGAGAGGTTGCAGACCTCAAAAGCTGCAGCGAAGTCGTTGGGCGCTGCAGTTCGCCAACCTCCGCCTTTTCGTCCTAGGGGACAGCAGTGGAGGGGTGGTTCCTTTCGCTATTACCCGTCCTTCAGTAAAGCGAGAGGAGCTGGCAGTCAAAGAGGCCAACGCAGGGGTACCAGAGGTGGACGACAGGGTACCCGTGGTGCCAAGGCCGCTCAGGCAGTTGCCTCTTTGCCCTCAGATAACGCCGCAGTCGCTCCCACTCAGTCATGAGGCCATGTGCCATGGTTCGCCAGTTGGGGGAAGGCTGGCGCAGCATCTTGTAGAGTGGCAAGCCATTACTTCAGATGTGTGGGTTCTGGAGATCATAACCCACGGCTACTGTCTTCCCTTTCGGCACAGGCCTCGCGACAATCCACCGGGGAACCTCTCTTTGCAGAGTCCGGATCCGCTCCTTGCGCAGAAAATTCAAGCCCTGCTGGAGAAAGGCGCCATAGAACTGGTGCCTGTAGCGGAGAGGAACAAGGGATGGTATTCCCCTTATTTTTTGATTTCGAAGAAAGACGGGGGATTGAGACCCATCATGGACTTGCGCGGTTTGAACAAACTCCTCAGGAATGACAAGTTCAAGATGGCTACTCTCTCTCAAGTCCTCCAGGCCCTTCAGCTTCAGGACTGGTTGGTGTCACTCGACCTTAAGGATGCTTACTTCCATGTGCCGATCCATCCCAAACACAAGAAGTACCTGAGGTTCGCGGTTGGCGACTCGCACTTTCAGTTTCGGGTCCTGCCATTCGGATTGACCTCCGCCCCAAGGGTTTTCACCAAGCTCATGGTGGTGGTGGCAGCGCATCTCAGGCAAGGGGGGATTCACGTCTACCCCTACCTGGACGATTGGTTGATCAGGGGGAGCTCTCCCGAGCAAGTCCTGGATCATCTGTCCGTCACCTGCCACTCCCTTCACAAGCTGGGCTTCTCCCTCAATTTAAAGAAGTCCCATTTGACGCCAACACAGCGGCTCCAGTACATCGGAGCAGTGCTCGACACTTCCCTGGGGCAGTGTTTTCCTCCCCAGGTGAGGGCTCTTCACATTCAGCAGATGGTGCACAAGTTTCAGCATGCCCAGACGCTCCCAGCGTTCGAGTTCTTGAGGTTGCTCGGCCTCATGGCATCCTGCATTCTTCTGGTGCCAGAGGCTCGCCTGCGGATGAGATCTTTGCAGTGGGCACTCAAGACGCAATTGTCGCAGTCCTCCGGCAGGATGTCGGACCCGGTTCAGGTGCCGCCCTCGGTCGCCCGGGACCTTCTGTGGTGGGCCGTCGAAGGCAACTTGATGAAGGGGGCTCCATTTTGGCTTCCCTGGCCGGAGGTGACGATCGTGACGGATGCATCCCTCACGGGATGGGGAGCTCATGCCAACGGGCTGACAGTCAGCGGTCGTTGGTCTCCGTCGGAGTCCAGACTCCATATCAATCTGTTGGAGCTGAGGGCCCTCAGGCTAGCCCTGAAGGCTTTTCTGCCGACTGTGCGAGGAAAGAGTGTCCTGATCCTGACGGACAACACAGTGGCCATGCTCTACCTCAACAAAAAGGGGGGGGCAGGGTCACTTCCTCTGTGCAGGGAGGCGATGCAGCTCGAGTTCTGGGCCATCCAGCAGGAAGTTTTGATCTCGGCAGTTCATCTGGCCGGAGATGAAAACGTGACGGCAGACGCTCTGAGCAGGCAGAGCGCGATCTCTCACGAGTGGGAGTTGGCTCAGGATATTCTCCTGGAGATCTTCGCCCTTTGGGGGACCCCTCAAGTGGATCTCTTCGCCTCAAGTGTCAACCGGAAGTGCAAAAGGTTTTGCTCGCGGGAATTTCCTCCAGAAGGAGCCTTAGGAGACGCGTTCGTGGTGGAGTGGTCATTCCCGCTGCTGTACGCGTTTCCTCCAGTCCCCGTCATCCCGCAAGTGCTGCGGAGGTTACGGAAGTTCGGTTCCCGGATGATCCTCATTGCTCCGGCGTGGGCTCGGTGGACGTGGTACCCGGACCTTCTCGACTTGTCTTCCACGTCGTCTTCCCTACCGAGACGATCTGCTCTCACGGGAGGGGGGTCAGGTTCTCCATCCAGAGGTCAGATCCCTCAACCTTCACGCTTGGCTTCTGAAAGGTTGAGGTATAAGGAATGGGACCTCCCTGAAGACGGGATGGAGGTGTTGCTTTCGGCCCGAAGGCCAGCAACAAAGTCTCTGTACCGTTGCCGTTGGCGTAAGTTCTGCGACTGGTGCAGAGTTCAGAATGTGGATCCTTTTGCATGTGACATCCCCATGGTTCTGTCCTTTTTACTTTCTTTGGCCCACAGGGGCTTGCAAGTGGGTACCATTAAAGGTTACCTGGCGGCGCTGTCCATCTTTAAGCGCTCGTCTGAAGAGTGTTCTTACTTTAAAATCCCTTTAATTTCACAGTTTCTGAAAGGGCTCAGTAATGTGTTCCCTCCGTCACTTTTCCTGGTGCCCGGTTGGGATTTAAACCTTGTTCTTAAGTTTCTTATGGGTGCTCCGTTTGAGCCTTTACATTCTTGCCCTTTGAGGCTGTTAACTCTGAAAACTGTGTTTTTAGTTGCAGTTACTTCCGCTCGCAGCGTGAGTGAGTTACAGGCACTTTCAGTTAAGCCACCCTTCACTGTATTTCACAAGGACAGGGTTGTCCTTAGAGTTCGTCCTTCTTTTCTTCCGAAGGTAGTGATGGAATTTCATTTGGCCCAGAAGGTTGTTCTTCCGGCATTCTATCCTCCTCCGCATCCTGGTAAGGAAGAGGAAAGGCTCCATAGGCTTGATCCTAGGAGAGCTTTAAGCTTTTATGTTTCACGCATGTCCCGGGTCAGAGTGGACGATCAACTCTTTATTGGTTACGCTGGAAAGCGTTTGGGGCAAGCTGTGACGAAACAGACTTTGTCTCGCTGGATTATTTTGGCCAGCTCGGAGTGTTACCGCTTGGCGGGTTAGGACCCATCGGCTGGCTTGCAGGCCCATTCTACCAGGGGTATGGCTGCATCTACTGCCCTGCAGAGGGGTGTTCCTTTTCGCAACATCTGTGATGCAGCCACCTGGGCTTCAGTACATACATTTGTACGTCACTATTCCCTCGATTCCATCCGAGGACAGGATCTGGCCTTTGGCAAGGCGGTCCTTTGCTCTGCTATTTGATTGGCTATTCTAAATGTTATTCTAAATTCTTTCCCTACTCCTTGCTCTGGTACTGCTTTGGGAGTCTGTCATAGATATGGAATACGTCGGAGGACCCAATCCCCTCTTTCTTACCTGGTAACGTTCTTTCGATGGGATGGTCCGACGACGTATTCCATATCGCTCCTGCCCTGCCTTCCCCGCTGCAGAATTTCTTTTGCGATTGCAGCTTACATTCCGCAAGGCTTTGTGTCTGACTGGCAGTTGACTTATGTCACAGTTCTGGGGGAAAAAACTACAACTGAGGCTACGGGCGTCGTGCGTACTACTTATCACATCGGATGACGTCGGACGTCGGGGGAGGTCCTCGACGACGGCGCATCAACGTCATCGACGCAGGACGCAGACGCCGAAAAAAGTTTCCGAAGCAGCACAGCTGTGGTGATTACATGTCATAGATATGGAATACATCGTCGGACCATCCCATCGAAAGAACGTTACCAGGTAAGAAAGTAACTTGTTCTTCTTTTTGTTATCCGTCTTGGGATTCCAATTTGCTGTAGAACACCAACCAGTCCATACCTGTTTGTTTTACACCTCCCTTTTACATTAATTAGCAACCTTTCAGTGGATAATAAAGCTGTTACACCCATAGTGATGTGTGTCTGTCATTAATCTCACCATACCCCACTTGTCAGAGACTAACCTTCACCTCTGAGGTAGTCAAAATGCCCGCCTGTGACTGTGGCTTATTTGCCTACAAAATATAGTGCTATACGCAACCAAGGCTGTGAAGAGAGCTGGTTCACTTAGTGCAAGAGAAACCACTACTCTTGAGCACCTGACAGGTTTACTATCGGACAGAACTATTGTTGGCCTACCCACAGAACATCCAGGAACCATCTCTAATTACCCATGTGTAAGTGATTAACCTTAAATACCATCAATAAACTCTCTACACAGTTCTAGCAAAAAAATAACACACATTTACATGTGCAGTATAGTGCCTTGTTATACTCTTAATTAGAAACACAAATAATGTTCTCACTCTTATAGTAGGCATTTATGGATATGCATTCTCTTGAAGAGCTAATATATGATCATTAAAATAGTATAGTCCAACAATAAGCAGTCCCCAATATTAGCAGTAATGTTGAATATGGTTGCATCATCCTACTCTTCTTCTCTTCAATTATAGGAATCTAAAGCCCACCAACAATCAACAATGTGTGCAGTGACCTAAAATAGGGTACAATAAAATAAAAAAATGTACTCACATGTGTGCTGTCCGGAGTGGCAAACCAGTAGACAGTTGATGTTATTCTAACCACTGTAAACACATTAATGGAAAGGGCTACAAATATAGATAAAACTGTTGAGATCCACCTTCATGAATCTGATCACAAGGAAACTCGGTAATCTGTGTGCTATCACTTCCTTTTAGAGTTTGCTTAATAGAGTGAGTCTGATGCATCTAATTCCCACCAGCCAATCCTGGCCTGCAGTCTCATTTGTCTAATTCTGATATTAACTCCATAACGTAACATTGATTTTTATTTTAAAAACAAACAGTGGAAATGAACTACATGGCGATGAAATGATCTGCAATCTGTGTTTTCACCCACAACGAAACTGAACCAGCCCACAACTGAACTCTGCCCGACCACAATGAAAATTCAACCAGCCAGCTGTCCTTTTCCCCATGGGTTAAATTTGGTTTTAAGAAAGGATAGTGTATATGTTGGGTAAAATTATAAATTAATTAAATCGTTCCCTCATATAAACATTAAGGGCCTCATTACGAGTTTGGAGTTAGCCATGCCCCTTAATAAGGGCATGGCTGGCCCCAAACTCAGGTCCGGGTCCGTGGTCCCTGAATGGGGAAATACCGGGCCATTTGGAGGACCCAGTATTTCCCCATTCAGGGAACCTGGACCCGGACCAACCCCATCCCCATTGAGCCCCCATAGGGCTCAATGGGAATGGGGAGCATGCTAACAACGGGCCCGTTAATGATGGGCCCGTTGTTAGCATGCTGGTTCCTTCGCGGGACCCGCAAAGGACGTCTGGTCTGACCAGACGTCCAGAGCAGGTCCCGCAAGGGGACCTCGTAATAGGGCGGAATGGGTTTAAAGGCATCGGCAGCTCTACCGGCGCCATTAAACCCATTCCGCCTGGGTCGTAATGAGGCCCTAACTGTTGTTTATCTGTCTTTTTTTCTCCATATGCAATTCACTTTTCAAAATGGACAAATTACACTGCACGTTTCTTTTTGATTTTGACCCTTACCTTACTATCATAGTTCAAAGGCTTCTTCTGCTAAATCACATCTCTGAAGAGTATAGACAGTCATCGGCACATGCTACCAATATAGAGTTGAATGAGGTATCCTATTCACTTTCTATCTGTTCTTTGTTTATTTCTGAAACGTCCAAGAGCCAAATTCTGGTACATGTTTGGGCATTGCATACAATAAATTGACCTTTGCTCTCTTTGGAGCTAGTTCTGTGAAATAGCGAATATATAAAATTAAATATTCCTGCAGTATTCCTTATATGTGCTAGAATTCCGTGTTTCTAATGTCCAGGATTGAGTAGGGACTATATGGTCTTTGTGCAATATTCCAGCAGGGACACACCATTGTCTCTCTGTGTCAGACTGTACCAAATCAGCAAGGAATCAGCTGTTTGTGTGAATATAGTGGCACATCCTCTAGCTATCTCAATGTAAGACTCCAGGATTCTGCAAAGACTACCCTGTATCTGTCTAGAACTGCAGCATCCAGAAAACTCTCCTGCCAGCATTGTGTAAGGTTCTAGTACTCATCAGAGACTACCTGCTGTTGCTGCAGAAATTCATTATATGCAACCAGATATTGTCTCATGTGTGAGACTACACTGATTCCGTGTAAGAATGTAAGAATTCTGAAGGGACTCTGCTAGGAAACTTCCTGCTCAGAAGGGGGTACAGTAGCGCATGAGATGCCATTTCATGTCAGCGTTTGCCTCACTCCCCTAAACCTAAAAGCAAGTAAGAGAAAACTGGGCTAGGACTGTTTTAGGGAGAATTCTCATTTCTGTGGTAATTCCCTTCAACCATAGAGAGCTCCAGCTCTTTTGCTGGACTTATGACTTATTTAATTTTAACTCTGGAGTGAGTGAGACCTTTTTCTCACTCTCTTATGTGTTTTTACCTGATTTGGATTCTCTGTTTTCACTGTTTTTGGAGTCTGACCAACTTCACAGGCATCTGCTTTTTATATGGTGACACAAAGCACCTTCAGAGCAGTGTCGCAGAGAAATCCTTTAGATTTCTCAATAGGTTTAAATACTTTTTATTGGGTGAACTACATTTGCCAAGAATAGTAAAGTGAAATTGACTTGACTTACCTTTTCTCTTTGTAGGTCCAGCACACACCATCTTATGTGGCGTGCTGGGAGGGAGGGTTAGGGGGGGCTACCTAGCAACCCATTATCCTACTGTCTCTTGTAACATTTTTCTGTTACCCTCACTACTTTAAATGGCTTGTGGCAGTGGTTTAATTTTTCCTGCCATTGTGCTTTTCTACCGCAGGCTGAACCCTTAGCTGCAGTACACCACCCATGGGTGACCATTTTGTCAAAATGGCCCCTGTCTTCTTTTTTCACCATTTTCTGTTTGTGAGGTCTTTCTTGGGTTTTACCCTGAAGCCCGCCTCTGGCTCCAGTGTGTCTGGAAGGACAGGATGTGAGGGAGGGTCCCGAAACTCCCCTGTCCTTTGTCTCTAGGAATGCCTGAATGCAACCAGTGCTGACAGCCACCCTGCTTTGTTATTGACAGCCTAGGCTGTGCATGAATGGAAGAAACCTGCTTAAAAGGCGAGCGTTTTGGGACTAGAGGCAGAGTCAACCACTGGGAGAAACACCCGACATAGAAACTGTGAACGAAGCTTTCTGCAACCTCCTAGACCCTTGAATTGCCCAGTGAAGCCCTGCTGCTGAGCTGAACTCCTTTTTCACCTCGACAGAGAAGCTCCGGACGGAACAACTTCTTCCCTTGGGTTTGTAGGACCAACTAACCCCATTACAAACTCCTCTGGACCACCATCTAGCTGTGCTTCTTCGTTGCTGTAAGAACCCAATGCCAGGGGTCGAGTGTCTTTAGTCGAGTGCAACGTTTGCCGCAGACTGAATTCGGATAGAAGCTCCAAGAGACTCCAAAGGACCATCACGAATCAGGATCTCCAGATCCAGAGTCCCCTCACTAGAATGCAGGACCGAGGGAGCAAAGCGAGACCAACCGGTATCCAAGATCTGGAGAAGTGAAGCTGAACCGAAAAGAGCCCGTAGCTGCTAACGACCTCCCAAGTACAGTAACAGGAGCCCTCCAGACGTCCTCCGTCTTCTCGCCACGACTGGGCTCAGGAACAAGGCTCTGCACTGCTGTAGCAGGACAGAATCCAGCTGGACCACTCTTCTTCAAACCAGAGTTACTGTTTATGCTTGGGGTACTTACCATATTGCCTTGTTTTGCTGTGCTCTTCACAGGTGGGAATTGCATTGGTTTACATTGTAAAGTTGATCTCAACTCTCCTCTCACAAGCTTAACAGCTTGTGACCCTACAAGTGATTTTCTACAAACTCTCTAACTTTGTGCAAGACTTTGATCTAAGAAGTGCAAGAGATCCATAGACTGTGTCCCAATTGACTTTGGCAGTCCTGGCTCCCTGAAGGTAGTCCATCGATTTTGATACTGTTTGTCCCTCATAGGTGGTAGCTTAGTGTATACTGTTACTGCTGGGAAAGGCTTATTTAGATTTCATTGGAAGATTTAGTTGTCCACACATATACTGAGAAACTGTTTAACCTTTTTCTTTCCCTAACATTTCCTTTCTGCAACTTCAGAATCTGCAAAGTAAAGCTAGTGTGATATATAAATGCCATTACCGTCCTTGTGATGGAATTAACCTCAGGGTGTAGGAATTGTGTATAAAGCCTATCCAAAGAAAATCCACTAACTTGTTTTGATCCTGAAAAGTAATTTTAAAGTATATTTACATTGTTACACGAATTGCCTTTTTAAATAATTCTTATTTAAAAATGTATATTAATTAAATAAATAGCTATTTATAACTGAAACCTTGAGTTCAAGTGTTACTTGGCCACTTGTATTTACGGATTTCATTTGTACAGCTCTACAGCTCACATTTACCCCTTTCTGGGCACACGATAAGGGCATTTGTCGCCTAGTTGGAGACAAGACAAGGTAGTTACATTCGTGTCAGACAGATAGGCCTTCTAAAATTGAAAATTGGTTACCAATCCTAAAAGTTGGAGAACAACTTCTAAGATTGGGGGTGTAACAATTACATGTTGTTATACATCATAACTTAAGGGGCAGGGTTTCAAAGTCCCAGCTTCATAAGATTACATTAGGAATACCAGTCTCAGAGGGATGTCCATCATATGACATGTAAGTAGATTCCTGTTTTACATCCTTCAAATAAAAGGTATATACATGGTATGCAAGCCTTCTCTAGGAAGACTGGCAAGCTGAAGAATTGTGATGCTGACCTGATGTCAGTCCTGATGGGGTGTAGCTGAGGGAGGTGCCTGAAGATCCTGTCATGCTGTGCTTGGCTTAAAAGCAAGTATTCAATACCTTGCTGGATAAGAGTCTTACTTGAATTGAAAAAGCTCTAACCTTTTGGTCAGCCTTCATTGTTGTATTCTATTCTCGAATTACATTCTAGCATTTAAAGTTTTTCATTTTAAGGTTGCATTTTTAGTATAGTTCTAAAATAGTGTACTATGTTACCGTTGGTTATTATTGCTTACACATTTGGGTTTTTGCAAATAAAGATTGATTATTTAACTATTCTTACACTTGTCTTACAAGATTGTATTTCTCTAGCATTGAGAAAAAGATACATGGGGCCTTATTACGAGTGTGGCGGTCCGGAAACAAGGGTACCGGTTAGATTACCGGCACCCTTGTTTCCGGACCGCCACACTAAGTCTGCCTGCCGGGACCGCTGCGCCCAACAGGTAGGTGTGATCCTGCCGGGCGCAATCGGCACTGGTAGGCAGAGCCGTCACGGAAGCACCTGCATCGTTAACAACGGTGCCGGTGCTTCCGTCTCCCCACTCCCAGAGTCCTATGGGAATTGGGGATCTACGAAATCCAGCGACTGACTTCCCACACCGCTGGGACTTGCACCGGGAAGCCACGCGTCGGATACATTGCTATGGGGTTGGCAGCAACCAGCCGGTTGCAGAGGCATGTTACCGCCATTCTCGTAATGAGGCCCATGGTTTTGGTTTGATTCACCTCTGGTAGGTAGCAAACAGCATTTTGTATATATCCTGGTGTTTGGATATTTAATGGTTTGATCTTGGCAAAGCAAATTGTGCTTTGCCTATTGGAGACATCAAGAAAGGAGTAGTTATTGTGTGTTCATGATTTGGAAAGAGTTTTTATTTTCAGCACCTGCTCATAATAGAAATGTGAATTGGGAAGTATGCGCTGTGATAGGATTGATTAAGATTCGTTACACTGCAGTATTAAAGAAGTGAGCTTTAGATATAGTATTTTTTTTATAAAATGTATTAATTTACATATTAAAGGTCAAGGCATACATTTGTCTCCAAATTCATACTGGGAAATGTTATGCATATATGCTATGCCATACATTCTGTTTTGTTCTGCTCATTACATGCACAATATACAAAATAACACTTTAAGGATTCTGTTACTCACTGACAGTTCCAATTGAGGGTTGTCTGTGCTTTAAAGGTGGGAGAGGGTGGAATGCTTATTCTCCAGCATGGGGTCTGGCATGGATTCACATGCTCATGAATATTCCCCGTCGTCAGGCTGGGAATCCTCGGTAAAGAAAAAACCAGTATCAGTTTCGTTTCTGATCTGTCTTTCGTAGTAATAACCAATCACTGGTCTCTGCGTCATACTGACCACAGCCAATGACTGCCCTCTACCTAAGCACCGCCTCTGGCAGCCATCTTCAGATTTGGAAGCACGTGAAGTGGCAGTATGACCAAGTGAAGAGCCGCAGAGGGGTAGGCGGGAGGGTTCGCATGTGAATCCATGCCAGATCCATGCTGGAGGACAACAGTTACAGGTAAGTAACTTGTTCCTTCTCCAGCATGGGGTCTGGCATGGATTCACATGCTCATGAATAAAGAATACATAGCAGTACACACATGCATAACCACGGGAGGTGGCAAAGGCTCAACATTAAGCATTACATCAAACTCAACATTAAGCATCTTACCTCCTCACCAGGCTCACCTCAGGCGAACAGGTTGCGCAGCACTGCTTGGCCGACCCTGGACTCCTCCCTGGAATCCCGATCGACGCAGTAGAATTTCGTGAAGGTGTGCGTCGACCTCCACGTAGCAGCCCTGCATATGTCCAGCAGGGGCACACCAGAAAGGAACGCCGTGGTAGCTGCGATCGCTCTGGTGGAATGGGCTCTCGGACGGCCAGGCAGCGGTCGGTTTGCCAACCAATGACAGTACATGATACAGCCGGAGAGCCATCTGGAAATGGAAGCCTTCGAGAGAGCCTTCCCCTGATTGACAGGTCCAAAGTTCACAAAGAGTTGTGACGTCTTCCGAAAACACTTCATGCGGTCCACATAGAACTTCAGCGCTCTAGCCACATCCAGCGAGTGCAAAGTCCTCTCAGCCGGCGACGAAGGCGACGGGAAGAACACAGGCAACACCAAGGGTTCGTTGAGATAGAAGTCCGACGGTACCTTGGGCATGAAGGAGGGGTGCGTCCTGAGCACTACCCTCGTGTCGTGAAAAGTCAAGTACGGGGCCTTGCAGGAAAGGGCCTGGATCTCTCCCACCCGTCGTGCGGAGGTGATGGCCACAAGAAACGCTGTTTTCCACGACAGAAACTTCAACGGGGCCGAGTGCAGAGGCTCGAACGGAGGTCCCATGAGCTTGGTCAGCACCACGTTGAGCTCCCACGCCGGGGCCGGAGCCTTCACCGGCGGGAACGATCTGAACAGTCCCTTCATGAACTCTTTCACCAGACGATGAGACCACAAGGACGTCCGGCCCGTGGTTCTGGTGTATCGGGAGATCGCAGCAAGATGAATCTTGATGGACGCGTGTGCCAGTCCAGCTTTGGCCAGTGTCAGCAGGTACGGCAGTACCTGGGGAGCCGTAATCCGTAGAGGGTTAATCTTCTGTGCATGGCACCAGACAGAGAACCTCTTCCATTTGTGTCCGTAGCATTTAAGAGTCGAGGACGCCCTGGCCTTTGCAAGAACCTCTCTGCAGTCGGCCGGTATGTCGTATCCTCCAAACTCTAGCGCTGCAGGAGCCAGGCCTGCAAGTTCCTCTCCCGTCGGGGGATCCTGAACCGGGACCTTCTGGTGTTCCCCCGCCCAAGAAAAGAAGGATTCACCCTCCACCTCCTTTTCAGCCGTCGTAATTTGATTTACTTTGATTTACTTTGCGAACATAGCAGCAGCCTGTGTGCATACCAATGTACCACAAACAGTCATAACAAACTTACCAACAGGTATACATACTTGATGGCTTGCATGTGAAAAACATGCCATTGGAATCACTTTTTGCATATCTTGGTTTTGATCCAGTGAACCTTTTCTTTTCTTTTTTTTTTAACACAAACGGCTTAAGCCACTCACCGTTCTGTGTACTTTTTTATCAGAAGTGTTTCTCAGTCCTAGTCACATCCATACACATTTTAAAACAAAGCGTGAGTGTGTGTGTGTGTGTGAGACATGTTACATCTAACAAGTAGTTTACATATGTTCCTTCAAAATCATCATTGAAATGAGCCTGATTTAGCTTGTAAACCATACAGCCATTCAGATGCTGCTTCCTTAAGATATGTGACAGGTTGAGTCCTCTTTCTCCTCCACTATGACAAGTGTTATCAGGAGTGGAACGGAACAGACATTGTGATCTAAGATTCTACCTACATGAGAACCAGAGCGCAAAACCAACCATTTAGGAAGGGAAATCCTGCCAGACTCTGAAGAGTAGCTTAAGGTTATCAGCCACCCCCAAGGCCTGACCCAGGAGATTGCCCAATCTGCCTTCACATAGAAGTGCTCCCATCTTTTATCCACACAGACCCTCTGCAGTAGAACCCTCACCAACCATCCTATCCCTGGCCTTACAATCAGATGTAACGGAGGCTGACAGGTCAGTTCCATCTCCACCCCCCGTAACAATCGTGTGAGAAAGCAGAGACCACTGGGTCTGCAGGCTCCAGTCCCATAATTTAGGGATAATGGGCAAAGACCTTGTTAAGAAAAAGAAGACTAGCCTGAAGATCAGAGTCCATCCCAAGGTATTCCTCCCTAGCTTTCCCTGGATATGACCTTCCTTAACCTGGCCTTGTAAAGAAACCAGGAAAGTACCAACTGGCATTCCTAAACATACCATGAGTTTTGGACCCCTGCCAGTTACAGTCTTAGAGGAGACACTCAATAGGGTCAACCTCTGCGAATGGGATGATGGTAGGGGGAGAATTTCATTTTGACATGGTGTTAGAAAACCTCCTGAAATAGTGGGGTAGATACCAGGTGAATGTGGAAATACGCCATAATGAAGCGCTAGTGGAATTAAAAAGGCAGTGACCAACCCAACCCAATCCAATCCTCAGAGATTCCTCCCATTATAGAGTAGCAGAAACTGCCAGGTGGGCAGGAAAACAACAAGGGAGTTCCTTAGCCTCCATGGTAGCTGCAAACTTGCCTTATCGGGTATTAGACCAAAATAAAAACAGGAATTTCATAAGGGACCGGCAATTACCTCGAATTGTTTGTGTTAAATCCCAGACATCCGTAGATAGCCTTTTGAACAGTTCCACACCACCCCAACCCATCCCAACCCAAAATTGCACGGCAGTGGCAGCCTGGAACTGAGAAGAAAAGATGGAAAGCGAGTCAATGTTCCTTCCCAGACTTCAGGGGAAACAAAAGAAAGAAATAGGTTATTTGGGGCAGTGTGCCTTGATACGGTATGCACATAAGAAAACAACCCAACTGTATTACTCTCCCCAGAGTGCACGGAAAATCATAAATCACCAATGCAATTATAGAGCCATTACTTTGAACGCAGAAAGACGCAATAACTCGCAACCACACACTCTTAGAAGATAATCAGCACTTATACGGCTATTTATTCAAAGTTTAGAAGCAACCAGTAATAACATAGAAATAACTCACAGAAATAACATAGACATAAATCACAAAAGAAGCAAAGAATTCAAAAGGAAATACATCACCGTGAGCGTAACTGGATTCCTCATCTCGCCCAGAAGCGGCTGGAAGACCCCGGGAACAGCCAGGCCGAGAGCACCACAGCTCACAGGAATGCCGGACGTAAGCGTCCTCCTCCGGCTGAAGTCTCACCTGACCACCCCCGGTGCCCCGCATATATGCACACTCCGAAAAGGGGTGGCGATTCTCGAACCTTCTGGAAATGGCACTTGCGCATTAATGAGCAGCCGTTGGTTGCCAGCTGGGTCAATCGACAGCCACCCTCAGGGAGCAGACTGCCTGCCTCCTCTAAAAACACGCTTGTAACAAACCATAACAAAGTTAGCTTTCCCAGCAGAAATGTCCTTGACCGCATACCAGGTTTGGAAAGCATGTTTTCCTCAGCACCGTGAATCTAACACTCAGCAAAATGTGTGCAGCTTTTCACTGCGGCATGAAGTAAATATCTATCATGGCTCCGAGTGCTCCCAGAATGCACTGCGAACAAGCTCCATTTTAGTTCAAGCATAACAATTCCACCCTTGGATATTTACCTTCCATAGCCCGGTGGCAAAGGAGCCGGTCTCTGAAACCTACGAAACATTAAAACTAAATTGGGAATACATTGAATACAACACCAACAAGCTATTATGATAGCTAATAAAATGCAAATGCAAGCAAAAGCGTAACGTAGTGTACCCCCAATATCAGGTATCCATGAGAATAACCAATCCCACCAATTCCCAGTACGATCTTGAGACACTTGAGAAATGAGATCCCTCAAACCTCGAATATGACTTTCAATGGATCGTGAATGGTCACTTAGATTAAAACAAAACATACCTTCAAATGCGTTACTACCCTAAATTATGCTTTATCAATAGATAATCAACAGCAGCTCTGTTCTAGAAAAGTTGCTTTTCTAATAACTTGACTATCCAGGAGTAATTCTTCTAATGCCTGAGAAGTATGATTAAGGCTTTTGACTACTAAACATGCTAATTTCATCAAAGATTTGTAACCCCCAGCAGCTAAACCCCAAACTCCCACGAATGAAAGGGTTAATGCTAGAACTTCAGCTTCTGATAACAAGTGTACATGTGAATCACAATCAGGAGATAGACCCACAGATTCGAAAGTTGACCGTTTACCTCGAGTTATCGCTGGGTGTAAAGGAAACATCATTAGTCCTAATCGAGTTAAAGCACATGGACCTCCGGAAATGTTAGCTGGAATATAAGTGTATGTGATGTTGCCACATGAAAAGAGCCATCCTGTTGGAAGTTTCACATGATTCAAATGACTGGCAGCTATCACCGTATGATTACAAGACATAGTATTATTTACACTGATGTATGTGCGTGGCACTCGCGAACACAGTCGTCTCTCAAACATTGTGTGATTGTGCTGTTTGGTTAAATCGATCTGTTGGCATTTGCCAATTTCTTGTGCATTGCAGGTCATAAAATAACATACATCACCTTGGGTTATATTATAAGTAATAACACGTGTCAAATTTCTCCATTTGCGATCGGTTTCTTGGCAAAACCTACAGTACTCATAAACGGAAAAAGAGTGCCTAATATCAGAATCTTGAACTAAAGAATCATTGTGTGTGACGCCGAAGATATGCTTTAAAACTGGAACAGGCGTTGGCACTGCTACTAAGCACGTAGTCAGTAAAGCTTCAGCATTGGGCACATCAGTAAGACAGAAGTGCGATATGTTGAGCACCTGCTGCGCCAGATATATCCACATATTCTCCGTCTGGGTGATCATAGGAGAATGTTTTCGCCGTCCTGAAAATGCTTCTCGCATGACTGGCATCAAGGTTGTTTTCACTTGCTCCTGACGTGTTTGCCACATTTCACAAATCCATGTCTTCGGTCTGGCTGGCTTTTCGGCATCGGCATAAGGCTGCTTTGGGACAACATTATTCATCACTATCAGTATCCCCTTGATCACTGGCACAGATGTGACATTTTTCGTTGGTAGCAGCAGGCTGTTCAACTCTCCCAAAAGGAGTCCATTTAGTACCACAATTACACCAGCCAGCACAGGATCTACAAGGCAAACCCAGAAAAGAGATATTGATGTTGTACATCACCCTCTCAGGTAACATTTGTCTGTAGGCACATATTGCCATTTCTTTCTACCAGGCTCCATGACTAAAACTACTTGATCTTTGCCTGATGCAATGACATCTGCGGGCACTGGTGGGCCACTTGGCTTTTCCACCCACACCTTTGCACCCGGTACCATACTGTCTGAAGAGCCAAACCCGCGATCTCCACGGGTAGTTAACACTGTAGGAGGCTCCCCCTTCTTAATCATGGACAACTTAACGGGATTAATGATCAATTGGGCCACTCGATCACCCTTGTGGATTGATAACAATTGGTCCCCACTATTCATTAGGATGACTTTAATCTCGCCTTGGTAATCAGCATCAATTACCCCTCCCAACACTTGAACTCCCTTCAATGCTAGGCCAGATCTAGGGGCAATCCATCCCATATGCTCTGGGGGAATTTGTACTCCAATCCCTGTTTCAATTACAACCTTCCCTCTCGGGTCTAATCTGATTTCTTCATGGGAATGCAAGTCTACCCCTGCTGACTCTGGAGTTGCTCGATAGGGAGCTAAAGATCCCAGAGTAATTTCCCAGTACAATAGTGTTTCCCTGACTGAATTGGGTTGAACCTGTAAAGTAGGAGTCATTAATCGCATTAAAGGAGTTTCATGCTCATTCACAGGTCTATTGTTTAATACTTGCACCGCATCAAACACACCATCACGCCAGCCTGCCAAACTGCCATCTCCAGATTTGCGCAACTGCTTTTTCAATAACCCATTCATTTGTTCAATTAACCCGGAAGCAGCTGGATAATAAGGTATGTGATACAACCACTCAATGCTCTTTTCCTGACAATACTCCTGAATGAATTTGCCTTTGAAATGTGACCCATTGTCACTTTGAATCTGCAAAGGCACTCCATAATGTAGTATGATCTGATCTAACAACCTGATGGTGTTCAGTTGTGTTGCACATTTGCACGGCAAAACCATCAAATATGCTGAGTATGTATCCACAATAGTGCATGCATACTGACAACCTTTACTGATTGGCATGGGACAGATATAATCAATCTGCCAAATTTGACCTGGTAATTTTCCTCTTCGCAATGTACCTCGAACAATCTGAGGGATAGGTCTATACAGTTGGTGTTGATGATCGTTTTCACTACTTCTAAAGGAAGACTGATTCCTCGAGCTTGTGCCCACCTGATAGTAGCCTTTTCTCCAAGGTGCCCACATTTCTGATGAGCCCATTTGGCCAAACCCTCCAAATCGTCTTCCTGAGCCTCTGCATCCACAGATGAAATCTTGGTGTGTTCGTCTGCAACAGAATTAAATCAACGTTCTAATGAGTCTGTGGCACAATGCGCGTCCACATGATATACAGTGACTTCACTTTGTAATAACATTTCTGCAATATCTTGCCACAGTTCTTTTTCCCACAACTCTTTTGAATGAATCTTCCACCCATTCTTTTGCCAGGTTGGCAACCACACTGCCAATCCATTCGCCACTGACCAAGAATCTGTGTACACATAACATTGACCAGGGGTCTCTTGTTTCATTGCTTGGTAAACTGCGTAAAGCTCTGCAAACTGACTGCTCTTCCCGTTCCCTGACGTTGTCAACATCTTTTTTGTCTTGGGATTGTACGACACTGCTTTCCAGTACCGCTCAGTTCCCACATATCGAGCTGAGCCATCCGTGAACCAAGCATGCTCTGTTTGCTCCACGGTCAAATCGATGTAAGGTACTCCCCATTTCACGGGAGACTCACGTTTTTCAGGCACATCCGGTGGTATGTAGTCTGAGGGCGGTATGTCGGCTACTTGCTCATGTAATTTTGCCACTCCACCCCTCCCTGATTTGGCTCTGTCTTGAATATACCATTTCCATTTAATTATGCTGGCTTCTTGAGCATCTCCTATTCTATGCGTTTTAGGAGAGTTCAGTACCCATTGCATGATTGGTATTTCTGGTCTCATTAATATATCATGACCCACCGTCATTTGCTCGGTATCAACAAGGGCCCAATAACACGCCAGCAATTGCTTCTCAAACGGAGTGTATGAGTTACCAGCATCGGGCAACTTACGACTCCAAAACCCCAATGGCACACGTTTCCTGTCTTGTTTCTGCCACACACTCCAGTTAGCATAATTGTCTTGTACAGACACATTTAATTCCACTTCGCCTTCCTTCAATGGCCATAAATCAAGCACCTGCTGCACGGTTTCTTTCACCAGCTCAAAGGCTTGCTGCTGCTCTTCCCCCCACTGAAACTCATATTTCTTTCATGTCACCTTGTAGAGGGGGGCCAATATCTGCCCTAAATGGGGAATGTGCTGTCTCCAAAACCCAAACAGCCCTATAAACTGCTTAGCTTGCTTTTTGCTCATTGGAGTGGTGAATTCAAGTATTTTCCGTCGGCTTTTGGCACCATTTCTCGATGCCCTTGATGCCACTGAATCCCTAGGAATATCACTGTTTCAGCTGGACCTTGAAGTTTACTCGGGTTAATCTCCCACCCTTCCTTCTTCAATCCTTCCATAATGACATCTAACTGACTTTGCACACTGTGCTCATCCTTGCCCTGAATCAAAATACCATCAATGTAATGAGAGATTTGTATGTCAGCGATACCCCGTATCTTGTCTAAGTGCTCTGCCACCAGCCGGTGACAGATAGTCGGGCTATGTATGTACCCCATAGGTAGCCTTGTGAAAGTGTACTGACGTCCACTCCACGAAAATGCAAACTGCTCTTGACACTCTTCAGCAATTGGCACAGAGAAAAATGCATTGGCTAAATCGATCACTGCATACCAAGTTCCCTCAAACTTTTGGACATTCTCAATCAAGGTAATGGCATCTGGGACTGCGGGCACTAAGGGAGGAGTGTGTTTATTCAACTCCCGGTGATCCACCGTCATCCTCCACGACCCATCTCCCTTTTTAATAGGCCAGAGAGGATTGTTCCATGCGGTGCTAATAGGGCGTAATACACCCGCCTCCACGTACTCTTTGATGGTGTCTGAAATTTCCTTGTGCCCCCCAGGAATGCGGTATTGTTTCATTGCTACCCGCTTGGTTGCCACCGGCACTTGCACTGGGGGCATCTTCAATTTGCCTACGGTAATGGGTGTACAGATCAATGCATTCACCCCAAACTGGTACGTTTTACCGCCAAGTCCCAAGGTTAACCCTTCCAAAATGTCAAAGCCAATTATATATTCAGGTATCGGGACAATCAACACTTGGTATTTCTGCCTATTCAAATTGCCTATTTTCATCTCCACTTTCCTTGGTTCTGGGGGGGTCTCCTTTCCCCCCTAGACCTGTAATAGTAAACTGTTTGCCTTTAAATCGTGTTGGATTACCATGAATCAAAGAGGCCTTCGCCCCGGTGTCTATCAATGCTCGCACCCCTTGTGTATTTCCTGGCCCCCAAAAAATCTTAACATCAACATGAGGCCGCTTATCAACTTTTATGCGGGCAGACGCAGCCGGAGCTTGGCTGAAGCCCTAGTCAAACTTTGAATGAGTGTGACTCGACTCCGCCTCTAACATCGCACTCACCACCTTTCTCAAATCAGCGTATGTTGGCTGGTACGGGGAAGGTGTCCCCATAGACCCTTCGTCTTGTTCTTCCGCAGCGGAAGCAGAAGGTGATGTATCCCCCTGTGGCGTGGTGACTACCTGTTTTTTAACCTGTTTATAGCGCTCTTTGCCTGCAAGTCCTCGTTTTCTGTATAATTCATACATTACTCTGGTTTCAATGCCATCAATTTCTTCGTGTGGCACATTATCTTTGAACAAAGCCAAAAACATGTATTTTCGGGACACTCAGGAGTCTCTGCTATCTTGCTGCCTGCCTTCAGTTCTTCTCTCACATCCCCTCTCTCTCCCGTGGCTTGTTATCGCTCTTATCCCACTCCCCTAAATCTGCAAGTTGCCGAATGGCATCCGCTACCTCATCAGTAGCTTTGCCTGTCATACCTACGAGCAAAGTCATAATGACACTTTTGTATGTGGGTGGCGCGGTTCTAATCACCATGTGATCAGGAGCATCTATGTGAATAGCCTCTTTCATAGCATGCTCTCTGACTTTTTGAATTGCCTCTCTCAACGTATACCACTTTGTTTCTTCGCTAGGCCAATCTGTGGTAATGGGGTATTTACGGTTACATGCTTGGGCTATCAGGTGCAACAAAGACACCTGTGTATCGTGACCATTTCCGTCAGGGGGTGGTCTTGCCCTTAAGACCTCCTGTACATTGGTGTCAGTTGACAGGGGTAAAAAACGCGGTGAATCCGTAGAATCTACCAACAACCCTGCAGCACCTCATCTAGCAATCTCACCATCCATGTCAATAAAGCTTCCCCTGATTTTTGCCTCAAACGGGTAATCATTTCCCCAACCTCCTGTTGTGTGTAATCCTCCAGCGTGGTTAAATCCACCATTCCGCCAGCAGGATTCTGCGGGTGGGGTCCGGCTCGCCATCTTCTAACGGCCTTAGCAGCCACTTTTTTCTGTTTCACTTCCATTTTGGGGTCAGACTCATTTGCGGAACTACTTTCTAGACGGTTGAATCAAAAATATCACTATCCCACTTATCCGGATCCCATCCACACTAGCGGTAGCGATTACAGCTGCCACCTTTCTTTTGTTGACCCTCTCCTATACTTATACCGGGCTACTCTGACTGCTGCCCTCTCGGCCACAGCCTGATATGTGTCAGCCTTATCTTTAAACAGTTTCATTTGAATCTGCTGCATTAACGCAGTCTGCCTTCCTGCAGCCAGCTCTCTTTCTAATCGCAAAACCTAATTTTTCATTTCCACCTTCATTTGATGTATTTTCCTATAAGCATGCAAAAGAACCCAACCTCGCCTACCTAATGCCGCACATTCTCTGCCACGTTCCACTGGAACTTGTTGCAAGCATGCCATTACATCAGACGGATCAGCATCTCCCAATCCTTGATCCCATGTTTCACTTAGACCTGCACCACATGCCCATGCCTGGGCCAACTTATCATATGGACTCTTAGTCCAACCTTGAATAACAACATCAGAACAGTCACCGCCAGCGGTAACGCTCTTTTTCCTGAACAAACTACTCGCTATCGCAAACAAAACAAAACCTCTTTATATCTATATATTTTTTCTATCCACACTACAATCACTCCCACAAGCACGCACACACCGGCAAAGGGAAAAAAAAACTTCACTACCCAATTACTTTCGCTTGCAAGATAACCGAATCCTATCTACGTTCAAACAGATTCTTGAATACTCGGAACAACTCATCACAAGTATCCTGTTCGTGACGCCAAAAATGTATTGCTTTCCCCAGAGTGCACGGAAAATCATAAATCACCAATGCAATTATAGAGCCAATACTTTAAACGCAGAAAGACGCAATAACTCGCAACCACACACTCTTAGAAGATAATCAGCACTTATACGCTATTTATTCAAAGTTTAGAAGCAACCAGTAATAACATAGAAATAACTCACAGAAATAACATAGACATAAATCACAAAAGAAGCAAAGAATTCAAAAGGAAATACATCACCGTGAGCGTAACTGGATTCCTCATCTCGCCCAGAAGCGGCTGGAAGACCCCGGGAACAGCCAGGCCGAGAGCACCACAGCTCACAGGAATGCCGGACGTAAGCGTCCTCCTCCGGCTGAAGTCTCACCTGACCACCCCCGCTGCACATATATATGCACACTCCGAAAAGGGGTGGCGATTCTCGAACCTTCTGGAAATGGCACTTGCGCATTGATGAGCAGCCGTTGGTTGCCAGCTGGGTCAATTGACAGCCACCCTCAAGGAGCAGAGTGCCTCCCTCCTCTAAAAACACGCTTGTAACAAACCATAACAAAGTTAGCTCTCAGCAGAAATGTCCTTGACCGCATACCAGGTTTGGAAAGCATGTTTTCCTCAGCACCGTGAATCTAACACTCAGCAAAATGTGTGCAGCTTTTCACTGCGGCATGAAGTAAATATCCATCATGGCTCTGAGCGCTCCCAGAATGCACTGCGCACCAGCGCCATTTTAGTTCAAGCATAACACCACCGTAACTTATAGGGTTGTGAGAGAGGCAGTGACCTTCTCTGCACTGTGTTTCCCTACACACTTTGTTTCTCCTCTCTTCTTCCCCTCCTCCCTCTCTCTCCTGCTCTCATGCTATAGGACCTGCACGTTCTGAATGTTTCAAGACCTTTTAAAAACGTTTTGTTTTTGTTTCATACCTTCTTGCTCATCTCTATACATCCCCTTGTCTACAAATAAATAAATACCAATTGCTTAGAGAAGAACACATGTTTACTGTGTAGAGAAACCATTAGGACCTATAGATGTTGTGACAAAGTTCCCCTCCTGACTCTAGGGACTTCTAGTGGGGTGACCAAGGATGCAGGCATCTTCAAAGCTGTATGATATAGGACCAAAAGATGGTTTAAGGGGAATCCCCTGTTCACCCCCACTTAGCAACTGTCATGGGGCAGTCACAGGGAACCTACTGAGGCCAATGGCCTTTTAAAAGGTGCAACATAGGAGGTAAGGGATACCCAAAACTGCTAAATGGAACGGATAGAGTGGATCGAATGGATAGAGTGGATGGAATGGATGGAACGGATGGAGTGCATGGTACGGATGAAGTATATAGAACGGATGGAGTGCATGGAACCGATGGAGTGGATGGACCGGATGGAGTGGATGGAACGGATGCAGCGGATGGAACTGATGAAGTGAGTAAAACACATGGAACAGATCAAACAAATAAAAAAGATGGAACACACTAAAGAGATGGAAAGGATGAAATGGATCAACAGATTGGATGGAGTACTTTATGTAGATGAAGGATCGAATGATGCAATGAAAAGACTAGTAAACTAAATGACGAACCAGATGAAATGTATGAACAGACGAAGCTGAATGAATGGACAGAGTGAATAAAACAGATAGAATTGATGGTACAGAGGAGCACTCAATCTTAAGCGCCTTAGTGAAAACCACCATATCACACCACCACGCTTACTCTCTCCTATACACCACCACTCAACTAGAACACAGCGATACTATGACACATTCGGTATAGCTGTTCTCATACTAACACCCCTCACATACTCCTCATCATCCTAATTAAACCAAGCTAGCTGAGCACACACCGCCAGCCTAAGCGTCTCCTCAGGCCTAACGCAGCCAGAAATCAGTCTGGGTATCAACCCACCAGAATTAACACATATTCCTGACTTCCCAACCACCACACCTACCGCTAAGAAGCAGCTATCATGCAAGTGCCACACCAGCTGCACACATATCCGGTGCGCCCACGCACCTTACGACTCTCTCTCTCTCTCTCTCTCTCTACTGACTTGAACTACGGTTCCCGAGGGCGTTCAACCTACCAGCGCTTTGAGATCATACCAATGATACATAAGGCGCTATATAAATGCAAAGTAACATAACATAACAGAGCAATGCCCCCCCCCCCGCCCTTCCCTGGCGCCTAGTACAACCCCTAACTTTGGGAAGCTTGCTTACCAAGTAGCTAGTACCTACAGTGATGAGTCCTGCACAGTCCTCACAAAAACCCTACCTAAAGTCTCCTCCCAGGTGGGCAGGGAAAGACAGACACTTTTTGACCCTGACCTTGGAGGTAGTGTTCTGCTGGAGGATCACCTGGGAGGAGAAAGGGCCAAGGGGACTCCGTTGGTTGAGACACCAGTTTTTTTCATCCTCTAGGCAAGACATTGCCTCATTACCAAAGTATGTAATAACTTGTTGTCATAACAATCTTTTTGTTCCCCAAGTTGAATATCTTGATATGAGAAAACATAATCATAAACTTTTAGGCATTGAGAGAAATGAAAACCCTTCTAAAACCATGGGGACTTAAAGAGCTAGAAGCTCCCCTAACTTCCAAAGGTATACAGAAACGAAGTCTATGAATAATACCAATTCACACTCTGATGTGAATGGGGATACTCATCCCCATCACAGGCAACTACACAGTCGACGCCAAGGCTTTGAACGACGTGTATCTGGTCATCCAGGCTTGGATGGCCCAACATGAACTTTGCCTCAATGATGACAAGACAGAGCTCCTTATCTTGGGCTCCACTCAACGTCTTAATAAATTAGAGCACTCTTATCAGTCTTTCATCATTGATAGCAACGTTATCAAAGTCTCTAAGGACACCAAAACATTAGGTATTTATCTAGACGCCTCCCTGTCCCTGTCACGACAAACCAACGCAGTCAGATCAGCATCAGCGTATACCTGCAAACATATTGCAACCTGCAGACCTTTTCTGACTACCCCTAATAGCATCACCTTAGCCAGAATTCTCATGTCTAAATTTGACTACTACAGTGCCCTCTATTTGGGGACTAGCCAGGCAAAGCTGAATAAATTGCAAATCACTCAGAATCATGCCATTAGAGCGGCATTAAACATTCCCAGAAACCAGCACATCTCTGAATTCAGAACTAGTCTACATTGGCTCCCTGTCAAGCAGAGAATTTCTCTGAAAACACTTGCCCTTACCCACAAATGTTTGACCAACAAGGCCCCCCCTACCTATCTAACCGTCTTTCTCTCCACACATCCACCCGACCTCAAAGAATTGCTCAGACACACAGTCTATCGATTCCTAGATTTAATCTTCAGAAAGCTGGAGGCGCGAGCTTCCCTGTTTTGGCATCTAAGTTGCAGAACTCTCTCCCCACTACCATCAGATCTGAGGCTTCATTTAATTCTTTCAAACAGAAAACGAAATCCTGGCTCTTTGGTCATATTTGACCTAGTCCTTGAATTCAGTAAACGCCCCATAGTTACTTGTCGCCTGTTTAGCTTTTTGGCCTTACTAACCTACTGTAATTTATGTAAAAAGTCTTGCTTAACTTATGTTGCTGCCCTGATAACTTGCTTTTGCTCATTTGGACTCTGTAACACTCTGATCCTAACGGACACATCATTGTATGAACTTGTAACTGTTTGAGCGTGACCCAAGCTCATGTCTTTTGCAAAACTATGTATCTGCTGTTAAGTCTTTGCGCCCTGATGCCTGTGGGCCCAGTGTGCGCTACAAATAAATAAAATACAAATAAAAAACTTTATTCCTCTATACAATCCAGTCTTGTGATTGAACCTTATGATATACCTTTAAATATTATTATTGGGAACAGAAATGAGTGTGAGACCAAAAATCAAGTTAGAAAAACAAATTCTTGCTTCAGGGACTTCAGGTCCCATAATCCCTGAAGTACTGGGACGAAGAAGAGGACTAAAGAGGAACAGAAACTGCAAAGTGCAGCTTGTTACAGGGAATGACCCACACCTGAGCGAGACTGGGAGGCTTAAAAGGCCCCCTAAGGAGCAAGCCTTTTGTGAGCCCGGAGTAGCAGAGAAAGCAGAAGGAGCAGTGGGAGCAGCAGAATTAGGAGGAGAGAGAAGACGCCGGGACCGCTGTCGAGCAGAGAACCGTAGCCAGTCCTAAGAGGGCCTGTGCCCCCAGAAGCCTTAATTCCAGAGGTTACGCAGCGGGAAGCGTGAGAGAAGGAAGCATGCCCTCCGACGACCTGTTTTGCAGAGGCTGCGCAGCGGGAAGCAAAAGTGTGAAAAGCTTTCTTCCCCACAAGGCTCTCTCCTGTGGCAGGCGAGCACTAGAGAGCCTGCAGAGCAAAGGATGCACCGTCTCCAAGCGGTCCGGGCGGAGGTAGACCGAAATCAGCAGGCTGCTGGGTCATGAGGAGCCGCTGAAGCGAAGTACCTGTGAGCAGCGAGGGAATCGGAAGCGCATGTCTTACCCAGTGAGTTCACCAACTGATAGTGACACCGGAGCGCTCTGTGACCATTCACTTGCTCGATACAGGTGTTTTCCAGATTAGAAAATGATTGTGTATGTGTGAAATTAACACTGAAGGCAATTTTGAATACTGAACTATCTGAAAACAGAGAAAACATTATTATGCAAAACCTGTGTCTTAAAGCATGCAAGTTTATTTAGAACCCAGCAACAAGATGGGGCAATACTCCTAGAACCGTATGCAGACAAACATTACCAAAGCCAAAATAAAGTAAAAGCAAGGCAATTTAAAATCCACTGATATTGCCTAAGCCAGGAGGGGACAAGTGAAAGTTCCAAAGGTTGTAAAGCTTATTGCCCATATTTGAAGAAGCACATAACAAAAGCGGGTATAAAACCACTTAGCCAAAGCCAAGAAAGAAGCATTGGGGAAACAAGAGGAAACAAAGGGAAACAAGAGTGGCAAGAAGGCTTCCCTTGTGGAAAAGGTTGTTCAGAAGAAGAGGAGCATAACTTTCAATACCTAAGAGCGCCAATGTGAATCTTGCCTTCCTTCAAGAATTGCTTAAAGCCTGATTTAAAGTAATGAGCACTTCAAAGCTGTTATAAGCTGATCTTAACCACAGAGGTATTTGTTGTTTTTAAATTACTATTCGGGAATGGGGGTATACACGAACAGCGAACTTTGAAGTAGTAGGCCCGGCATGGGAGTAAACCAGGTGTGATTGAATTAGTAGGCCTGGCATGAAAGTAAACCAGGTGTGATTGAAGTAGTAGGCCTGGCATGGAAGTAAACCAGGTAGAAGTTGATGAAGTGCTGTGAAGTGGTGTTAACAAATTATCCTGACAAACTTTCACTACTGAAGCAAGAACTGTATAAAGCTGCTGCAGAAGTGTTGCATATCTTCAGAAATACGGGGTTGTTGCCAAAATCATCCTGACATAGACAATTTATGTTAATACTGATGAACCTTTGTTGTCAAGTTGGAGTCACAAAGAACATTGCTACAAACCAGAATTAGCTTATTCCTTTTGGAACTGTGGAACAGAATCCTGCTTGAATCTGGGGAATGGGTATTCACCCAGATTATAAGGAGAGACTGATGTCACACTATGAACTTAACTGTTATAATTTTGTTGCCTTTAAACCGCCATGCATTACCTTGTGGAGTTAATGTATATATAAGTGTGAGGGCCAGAGACACTTTGTTTGAGTGCTTCCTTTAGTCTATTTTAGGCAGGGAAATCCTTGTATGGGAAGGGATAGTGAGGCTTTTATCCAACCTTTTGAGTTAATAAAATGTCTGCCTCACATTTCTGACCACTCACAGTACCCTTTAAGGCTGACAGGGTCCAGAATGGAAAGAAACACTGTAGTGAGAGCTTTCATTTCCCTTGTTACGACAGGTGAGTACCTCGATAAATACCATAGAAATCTCTTTGGGCCTCATTATATATTTTCAGGTATCCTGGCGTATTACCTGCACCTGATCCGGCAGATTACAGGTGCCGGCAATGGTGGTATTACCTGCACTAGTGATAGTGGTGCCAGTAATTCCGAAAGTTTTTTGCCGTTGGGGTGCCTGACTTACCTCCAGCTCTTGGCTCCAGTAAAAGGTCCGGAAAAGTGCCAGTAAATATTATTACCAGTGTTAGGAAAGATTTCTTAATTGTGGGTATTTTTCCTTCCATGTGGCAACCCCTAAACTTTTTGCTGTTGTTTTTCACCATGATCTAGACTTTGCCAGAGAAGTGCAGTCTTCTGCCGCACTCCTCTGGGCTTTCGCTTCATTCTTACAGGGAGACTGACATGCCCTTAAGACGGTCAGTACCGGGAAATATTGTTTTCCGTAGTTCTTTTATCATGTTGCAGCTTTCGTGCAACATGGCACAAGAGGGCACTGTAAGTTAAGTTACTGCTTTCTTGGGTTTCTAGTCTTCTACAGGCCCTAGACACTCTCTTTGGATTGTTAACGAACGTTGCAAGTGAATCACGGACTGGACTGGTGGCAGCGATCGTTTCTTTGTGTTTTGAGCTCCTTTCGGCTGCTTAAGCGCATTTCTCGCGCTTAGCCCAAAATGGTGGCCTGGCTTGAAATATGGCCAGAGCACGAGGCTCTTTGACCTGTCCGCTGACTGTCTTGCCCCCTTCACCTTCCCCAGGTCGAGCCGACCTGGGGCCTTCCTTATTTGGGCATGTACTTTCCCACGAAACACAGATGCTTTCGCGGGCTTCTACAGGCCTTGTGTGTGCCTCCAGGATGTGGGCTGGGATGTCTGGTCCCAATACACATCCTGGATGCCAGAGAGTCTAGTGTGTCGTGAATGCCTGGGACCACCGTGGTCCGTGATAGGTCCACGTATGGTGTGAGTGTTTTGTGAGCAGATCTCCCATTGGGTCCCCTCCATTTTGGCGCGAAGGGAACCGTGGATAAGAGGAGGCGGGAAAGACCACTACCATGTCGATCTCATGAGTTCTCACGAACGAAGGAATACAGGAGCCAAGTATCCTGCAACTACGAGGCTGAACCGAGGAATCGCTGGTGACCCGCTGAAGGACTGGTCCTCTGCACCGCTGTCGCTTTGTGAAACCCTTTCTACCTCTGATCGAACGAGAAGGCCTGTACTGGTACTTCGACCCTTTGGAATAGTGGGAACAACTATTCTCGGCATCTTCACCATCTCCTGCACGTAAGCCTTCGGAAGTGTCTCTGGGCCATCCAGTGGACTGACCAGCCTACCCATGAGTCTTGCTCTGTAACCGCCGTCAGGTTGCTGCTGTATTACGAGTCCTTGCCACTCTCACACGATTCGTACACTTGGCATTCCTAGGTCTGAAGTGAGCAGTGTACATTGGGCTGAAATACACACGGCCGCTCTGTTGCCCTGCTGTGGTAACAAACTGTGCGGGTTCACTGCGTTTGGGACATCCTCAACTGTGACTTCTGCTGCCGCGGAATCTACACGACGCCGAGACGTCCCCTGCTCTTATCTGAACCTGCCAGCACTGAAACTGACGCGGAGAAGCCTGGGTCTGCCTGCATCGGGACCGCTGAGTAGCATCGCTAGGAACTGGTCGCCCTCCTGCAGTAGCCCATAGCTTTTCCCTGCTGTGTCAAACAGCATGCCTTTCCGTACTCGCGCTCTGCTTCTGCCCGCAGTGGAGGCTGCACTTGAGTCGCGGAGCTCTGTTCATCTTCATTTGTTCACCGAACTGAACTGCCTGATTCCCTCGAGGAGACTCCCCTTTGCCCGTTGGCACCCGCGTGTGCAGGAACTTTTGAGCACAAGGCTCCACTCTTCGTAGGGCTCTGACTTCCTTCTAGTTAGGTGCCTCTGAAGGCGGACTGGGTCTAACTATTATTCGCACTGCTTGTTTTCCTCCCCATCTAGGAGGTTTGCACATTTCGTGCGTCTAACTCGTTAGACTCGTTGGTAATTGTATATATATTGTATTTGATTGTGATGTGTTGGTTTACTTGAGTTTTATTGTGATTTCTCGCTACGGTCAATGTTACAAAGGCCTTGTAATAAATGTGTCTATATTTTCTAATATAACACCTGCTTGGAGTAATTTGTAAGTGTCCTGGCTTTGTGTGCTCATTACGGGCTTTCAGTCACCCTGACCCCTCTTGAGACCTAGTCTTGACCGCCGCGATCGCTACCTTGACTGGTCTGGCTTGTCCAGAGGTTACCCTGTTCCAAGAAACTAGGCTGGCCTTCTGAACCTCTGCCCCTCCAGGACAAAGTTCAGAAATCCATCTTAACAACCAGCACTTAATTTCCAGACAGGCAAACATAGAATGAGCCCCATTGAGTCTTTTGCGATTCGATAACTGGAAACATTCTAGTGAGGGATATAATTCCCCTTGAGGTGTCAATCAAATCCCTGAGCAAGAACAATAGAGACATCTACAGAGCCAATGCTACTCATTCTATGTTTGAGGGAAGCATTGTATTGAGGGGCTCAATTTCCATTACAGTGGCAGGCAAAACCCTGGTTAGACCTAATGGAAACCCTGTGGATCTCTCACACATTTGAGTTATTAGGTAAGGTAAGTTTATTTATATAGCACCCTTCTGCAAATAATATGCTGTGCATGTCTTTGTAAAACAAAGCGGGTGGCAATTTGTTAGATAATAGGGAAGGCAGGAACTGCAACATGTGGTTTTGATGAGTGCAGGTCAGAAGCATCCATGTAATGGTGTGGATTCTACTGGGTTCAGGATGGAGGAGGACAATGCTGGAACGTGTTAGCCATAAGAACAGTGCCAGGGTTCAGAGAGTAGCAGTGAATGCATTGGAGTAGGGTGCTGATAGGAAATGTACAGGGTAAATATGTGTTTAGTATGGTAGATCTTGTGGGTCATCTGATGAGGAGTGAATGTGGTGTACGGTTGAACGATTTTAGTGATGATGGTTTAATGAGGGATAAGTAACATGAGAAGGAGCAGTGGGATTAGTGCTCAGAGACATTTTAGGGTGTACTGGTACAGTAATTCATTTATTTTAGAGACTGTAGTCTAATGTTTCATGTTGCCGGAAAGGAGCTTAGCATCCAGATGGAAGGTCCCCTGATTGGGATTGTGGTTTCTAGAGCGGGTGGTGTAGCAGACTAGTCTACAGTGTAGAGTGTTATTGTTTGGCAATCTATGCACCACGTCACTGTTCAAGCCGAGATAGGGGTGTCACGGTATTAGTTTTATGACGGTGCGATAACCTTCTTGCCAAATGACGGTATATCATGGTTATCGCGGTATAGCAGGTGGAGTTAACTAATCTTAACAAATATTTTCTAAAAGGTCATAAATTGTCAGATTTATCATCATAAACAAAACCAGGCACCCAGGGCCAGAATTGGGCTTTTCAACATACCTTCCACTGAAATGCCACCCCTTGCTTCCACCAAACACACGTGTGAAGAGGAGGAGGGGATTGTGGGGGGAGCCCTGCTGCGACTGGCAAAGCAAACTGAATAGCTTTTCTTAAGTGGTCATTTAGGCTTTTAGCTCCCCCATTGGCTACTGGTGAAGATGAACATGTTGCCATCTTGATAACCTGCATGCCACAGATCAATGGAGGCTGATGGTAGTATACGCTTGTGCGCATACGCACACACGCTCTCTTTACTTTACAGCCTTTAGTTTACTTGCGGACCAAAAGGTGTTCAGTAATCACGGACATGTTACCCTTTGGTATGGCAGCAGGGAATACCCACAGAGCTGAGTGAATTTCGCAGTGTGACTTATTATATGTAAATTCAATGATGGAACCAGGGAAATCCCCCATTGTCATATGTTTAGCAAACAATATCCATTATAAATATATAAATCCCAAAGGCCCCATCCCAAAGTAAACCCTTTTCCTTCTTGGCACTGTATTTATTCTTCCTATTGCTAACATATTGATTTTATGTCAGGCATGTGTGGTTTATGGAATGGCATTAAAAACTGCTCCAACTGAAACTACTTGGCAGACGGCACATCCAACAGTGCAAGACCAAGACTGTGCAGCACTTGCTTACTGCAGCCTTTCCAAATCAGATTGAAAAGCACACTTAATGGTATAAACGGTTTACCGGTATAAACAATGTGACGGTTATTATTGTTCAATTAAGTGGTTCACGGTATCTTTAACGGTATACCGTTATACCGTTACATCCCTAAGCCGAGACATAAGGAACCAGTATCTTCTGTTGTGTTAATTTTGGTTGCTGCTCTTTATCCAATTCCATTAATTGAAGAGGTATGTCTGAATTTGTTTCTTTACTCAGATGGTTCTCTTCTATGTGAAGATAATTAGGCAGGGAATTACAGAATTATGTAGCCAGGATGGAGTAAGAGGATCCTCTTATCTTTTCCTGTTGATGTTGGGAACTAGAACTAAAGTAGTGCTGCTGTTCCTTTGTGTTTTAGGGGTGTGTAATGCTGGAATTTTGAAGTGTATTCTTTTCTTTACAGGGAGCCTTTGGAGCATACAAAGTGCATGGGTGATGTGTTTGAAAAAATGTATTCCGAGGAGTAATCTGATCACAACATTTTGTACTAAGTTTTTCCATGAGGCATTTCAGGAGTCCAAGATATAGGCTGCTTGCGTAGTCCCGTCTTGTCAGGACCAGTTATTACACGGTCATTGACCTATGAGTAATCGATAGGTAAGGTACGATGCGTCATCAAGGGCAGAGTTGGAAAAAACATCTTCTACGGATCATGCGTGAGGCTACTGTCCATTGTGGTTTCACAGGTTCTCACTTTGGAGTGTGGTACTGGACATAGGCCCATCTCGTTTCGAAAGGTGATTGCGGCGTTGTTAACAAAGGGCCACATTGCAAAGCTGAGTTCTGTTTGGTAGGGTTAAGCTTTAGCCTGTCTGCCTTCATCCAGACATCCAATGTGTGCAAGGCATGTTTTTAGTTATGGTGAGTTTGTTGTAATGTTGTAAAACAAATGGAGTTCTGGGAGTCTCTCTACCGGCACAAACACAGCCCTTTGACCTGTTCTTGGGTGGATGGCCCCCGGGAGAGTCTCTAGCAAGTCTTTGGCTCACTGTCCCTTTCACAAAGAAATATCCCTGCATATCAGTCTTTGTCCTGCCCAGTGGCAGTCCAGCACCGAAATGCTAGGCAATTCTCCTCTGAACAAGAGTACCAACAGCAACCCCAGTCACGTGTTTCAGCCTTGTCGGGCATCAACAGTGAGGTGGAGCTGTGCCTCTCTGAGAACAGTGAGAAAGGTGTCCACGTCTGGATTCCCCTGGTAACTTAGGGTGAAACCCAAAGTTACTTAATACGTAAAACATAGGGGGTTCTGGGAGTCTCTCTACCGGCACGAACACAGCTGATTGACCTGTTCTTGGGCGGATGGCCCCCAGGAGAGTCTCAACCAATTGTTAAACTCACTGTCCCTTTCACAGAGAAGACATATCGCTGCATATTAGTCTTTGTCCTGCCCAGGGGCAGTCCAGTACCGAAATGCTAGGTAATTCTCCTTTGAACAAGAGTACCAACAGCAGCCCCATACACGTGTTTCAGCCTTGTTGGGCATCATCAGTGAGGTGGAGCTGTTCCCCTCTCTGAGAACAGTGAGCAAGGGATGTGTATGGGGTTGGTTAGTTCTAGATTCAAACGGAAAGAAATATGTACAGTGGCATAACCCAAAAACCTCTCTTTAATAAGCAGCCCACACAAGGTTGTTGGGTCTTGTCACTTTCTTTCATCCTCCGCTGATTCCTGGCCGCCTCGGTTATAGTGAGGTTTTCAAATATTTCTTTGGAACATCTGAGAGTCCTCTAAACACAGTTCTCCTTACAATCACCTGTATAGAGTATCCAGCTATGGGATGGATTGGCACAGGCTTAGCCTTGGAGAACATTAGTATTGTGTGTTTTTGGGTGTACTGCAGATCCATGTAGTTGCTGATGGCTCTCAACTCAATGAAAGTGACAATTTTCACTAGTGCTTAATTCTTAGCAATGTAGTGGGTACTATGGCGGGTCAAATGAAGGACACAGACTCTGTAAGGGCATGGCTCAGGAATATTTACTAAAGTAAAGGATAATGCCTAACTTTCTCTATCTCCATGGGCGGTCCCTGCCTATATTTCTAACTAAGGTGCTCGCCAGTCAGTCGTGAATCTCCAAAAGGAAACAGTCCGCCGTCCAAAAGCTATCCTAACTGATCCTCCCACTATAAGAACTAATCTATATCTGGAGAATGACACCCTTCTCCTTGAGGGTATTCTAATACCAATCTGTAGACTTGTTTACTGATTGGAAATCCTCAGATAGTCTTGTGTGATTTATTGTGTTAGTCTCTGTAACGCTTCCATTATTTTCAGTATTTTTCCCTTCTTCCTGGGATCCCCTTTTGGGCGTCATTTCCAAGATATATAGTCTTTGTTGCTACTTCCAGCGGATCCTAGAAGGATACTATTATTCAGGTGGCCTTTCTCTTTGGGTGAATTAGAACACAGCTTGCTTAGTCCTACTTCCTTATTTAGCTGGCTTTCTGGTTTATTTTCTGATTCCTAATGTCCATTCCTTTTGACATCCTCTTATTCTGATACGAAATATCCTATGGGTTTCCCCTTCTCCAAGGATATTTTTATTCTTTGTTGCAATACTTTAACGTTTGGATTCTCAGTCTCTGTATTTCTGTTTTCCTGATAATTTAAGTTCATGGATTTCAGAGTTTGGTTTATCTCTTTTCCAACAATATAGGTTCAGCTGGTTCAAGGATAAGTCTCTCTCATAATTTCTACTGGGACGAGTGATCTGCACGATATAATGATCTCTCTTTGGTCTCCCGTTATCCCTGTTACCTTCTCTTATGAAGGGGGCAACATTTTCTCGATCCACAGACCGTGTTCACTCTGCCTTCTTTGGCATTTCATGTTGGCTCTGGCGTCCCCGTTTCTTTTCTCCGGCTAGTGTCCTGTGGCTTTCTCACGTCAGGGCTGAGCCGGGACTTTGGTGCCTCATCCTCTCGTATCCGGCTCCTGCCCTGATGCTCTCTCGTGTCGGGGCTGCGCCGTGGCTTTGGCATCTCAGCCTCTCGTATCGTGCTCCTGCCCTGATGCTCTTTCATGTCTGAGTTGCACCATGACTTTGGCATCCCAGTCTCTCATATCAGGCTCCTGTTGGACGGGCCAACCTTTATTCATGTACTCCAGCTCACTTGAGAGCCAAATTGGCTTATAAGCTGCAACCCACCTTCTACTGAAGGTAGTGACCATACTCCGTTTTCTTGCAGCTGTCAGCACACTGTTGTCTTGGTGCATGGCATGGGCCAATTCGAATTTACAAGAATACTAACAAAGGTTTTGGCTGCCCTACTGCGCCATGCAGCAGCACACATTTCCCATCCAACAAAACAAGAAGCTGTAAATGCCATTAAAGGATGCCCCGTAATTCCCAAACATAATTGGTGCAGTGGACTGTACACATGTGCCATTAGTGGCCACTCCCCCCCCCCCACCCACCCACCCTGGCCCCTCAAACCCCATGCGACAGAGCAGGTTCACAGGAACAGGAATCAACAGCATATCCTGAATGTGGAAATTACCTCTTGCGACGACATGACCATTACACATTGCTTTGCAAGGTTCCCTTGCTCTTATACATGACTGTGCAATAGTACCCTCCCTGTGTACATACCCACACACCGGGGACAACGCACATGGCTCCTAGGTAAGCATAACCTGGTTGTTGGTAACCACTTTAAAGTGGAGGGGTGTCGGCAGTGGGGCAACAGCAGCCATGCAGTGTATACAACCACAAATGTACAACCTGATCATCTCCCACGACCTACAAACATGCTCCATTGGCCCAGCCATCCATAAAAGATATCACTATCTCTGTCTGATCATCCAAATTTCATTTAGGCATTGAAAAGTGCCTTAATCACATCCTTAAAGTTTACACTGTCTATCCACCTCTGCCATGGCTACTGACCGCATACGCAAACACAAGAGGCATGTACACAGGCAGTATGATGTTCCACAAATCTAAACACTCAGCATTAAAGATAGGTCCTCCAAGACAATGAAAGCCAGGCTCCTTTTTCTACAGAGTACTGGTAGAGTACTGATGCATGCCCCAAGAAGGTTGGGCACATACATGTTGCATGTTACTCTATCTGAGCATACAGCATAATGTGGCAATGCCCCAAAATTTCATCATTCCACAAGACAGTGAAGAAAGTGAGGATGAAAAGATGCCCCAGCTCTAAGCCTAGCATGGGTTGTGTGGAAAAAGCAGATCATAAGCCAGTATTTAATGGCCTCATTTTTCTGAGTGTATGTGTGAGTGGGCACAGATCACAATGGGATAGTAACATTCAGACAGTTCAGGCTTTGCATGGTCAATGATTAGAACTATGATTGGCGACATATGCAACATGGTTTGACCCTAAAAAACAAAACATATGACACATGGAATTTTCAGTACAAAAAGCCTTTATACAACATACCCTCAAGCTATGTGTGCACTCCTACTGTAATCTCTCCCCTCCCGCTTCCCAAACACAACCCTCTAACCTCCCCAGATGCCAACACACCACTCTGCCCCCCCTCGACTGCAACACACCCATTTCCCTCCCATCTGGGATTCTTCCTCTTTCCAGGTGGGATTGGACATGAAATAATCTGATCCCTATGGGATAGGCTGCAGGGGATGGATGTATTCACAGTGTTGACAGAGGTGTATGGTGTTGGGATTGCAGTGGCCAAGAATTTCAATTGGACTAGTGTCCTCTCCATGCACTGCGAAATCCTAAACATCAGTGCAAAGTCATGGGTGGTAGCCTTGGTGCGCTCCGTCATGTGTCAGCTTTGGAGGGTGACTCCCCTTAACATGATGTCTGTTTTCCTGCAGAGACGTGGCATGTGCTGTTGTCATCCGGCGGCCTTCGTGGAAACTTTGGAGGCGGTGGAATCTCCTCCATTAACTTGCCTCCACGCTTCCTTTAAATGCACATTTGCGTTCTAGTCTTCCTCTCTGCTTCCACATATACACTTGCTCCTCCTATTCCTCCCCGCATTGCAACCGCTGTGTTTCACACGGCTTTCTTGGTTTGCACGCTAGTAATTTTCTCTCCCTTTCCTTCTTTCATTCTGCTGCCCCACTTGCTCCCTTCGCCTGTGGCTCCTCTGCTTTTGCTGTTTCTCAGCTTCCGCTGTTGCCCGCTGCTCCTCAGCTCTCGCTGCTCACCTGCTTTCTGCTGCTGCTGCAGCCTCTCTGTGCTCGCTGCACCTCAGCTCCCCAGCTTCTCAGCTCCTGCTGTTCTCCTTTTGCCCTCTCTCCTGTGGTGGCTTTCCAGTATGCTGCTCCTTACCCCGTTTGCTCATCTTCCCATCCTGGCTCCTCCTCCACTCAACAACTGCTCACTTCTTCGCTTCTGTGGGACATAACTGCGGCAGTGGATACATTCCTACAACATACTCAGATTCCAATATGGTTATACTTGGACTCTGTAAATCTGCTGTACTGGATAAGGTTTTATTTAGCCTCTGGCTTTTTTTTATTTTTTTTATTTTTAAACCTTTTTTTATTAATCAGTTTGGCAGCAAAACACAGGCGAACAAAACACAAGGCAAGCACAAGGTAGATACACAAAAAACAATACAGGCATACAGGTACTGCATCTAGTATGAACATTTTCCATCAAGAACGCATACTGAGCAAACAAAGTGTGAGGGATCCCTTATCTCAGGGTAGACAACCTGCGTTAGTGGGTGTATTAGTTGGGGAAGATGTATCCGGTGTCGCATTTAAATCTGACATATAGGAGCAGAACTTGAGCCAAACATCCCTAGGCCTCGAGTGAGCTGGTTGTAGGCAGGACCACGTTTCCTCGGTGTCTGAGGCCCATGTGAGAGCCCTTAGCCATTGAGCATGAGTGGGAGGTGCGGGGCGAAGCCAGCAGAGCAGAATGGCTCGTACCGCAAGGAGCATGCAAAGGCCGGCCAGTTTCTTGGAATCTCGAGGTAGCCCGGGAAAGTCATAGAATAGGCACTTCTTTGGGGAGGGGTCGATAGGTAGGTCAAGTATAGCAGATACAGTTGAGAACACCATCCCCCAAAATTGGGAGAGGCAGGGGCAGGCCCAGACCATGTGTATATAGTCGGCACCATCCTGTCCACACCTGGGGCATCTTGGGGAGTGATCACTAAGCATACGATGCAACCTGCTCGGGGTATAATGAAACCTATGCAACACCTTTAGTTGAATCAATTTGAAGCGGGAATTGAAAGACACCTGATGTATACGGGCACACATGTGAGCCCAGCGTTCGCCCGTCACCTCCACCCCGAGGTCTTCCTCCCACGCCTGCCTTAGCCCGGTGAATTTCGGAGTGGATCTGGATTGTATCATAGTGTATAGCCTAGATATTTTCCCTCTGGTAGGTGTGGGGGGAAGTCAGTTCTTCAATAGTGGGATCGTCCGGTGGCATTGCTGGAAACATGGGGTAGTTTCTTTTAAGGGTTTTACGTAGAGATGAATACTGAAGCCATGCACTTGGGCCACCCCTCAAGGGCAGCGGCAGGTCGGGCTACTCAACAAAGCTACCCTGCTCAAATACCTCACGGAGCAGCTCGTGCCCCGCCTCAGCCCATCTGCGCACAGTCGATGGTGGTACACGTGGGATCCCGGGGAGAAAGTTCCACAGCGGGAGATTGCCATGAAAAGGATGAGGAGTATCCAGCAATTTCCACGTTTTCGTTAGCACCAGGGAAGTGCAAGCCACCGGGTTCAGTGTATCCCGTGCCGAGGGAACGGGTTGTATCACCAGGGAGCAGATGTTCCGGTCGCAAACCGCCAGTTTTTCGAGTCTAACATGTGGAGGAGGGTCTGCTGTATTAAACCAGTAGGATGTGTATTGGATTTGAGAAACCAACCAGTATTTAAGAAAATCAGGGGCCCCAAAGCCGCCGTCAGCCATCGGGGTAGATAAGGTACCAAGCTTGAGCCTGACCGCACCCGAATGCCACAAAAAAGAGTTGATACTGCGCGTCAATACTTGGAAGAAACCCTCGCCGGCCACAGGGGGAATTTGGTGAACCTGTATAGTAATTGGGGCAGTACTATCATTTTCAATATCCCTATTCTACCTGCCAGGGAGATCGGCAATTTGCTCCATGCCAGAGTCTTGGCCGCCAGGTGCGCAATGGTAGTTTTGATAGTTCTCCTCGAGGGTCGACTCGAACTGACGTGTTATTTCAATCCCCAGATAAGTGAACTTCGACTGCGCCCACGTGAACCCCATGGTGTCAGGAGGGTGCATTCCGTGAGCGGGAAAAGCGTAGATTTTGCGCAGTTCACCTTGAGGCCTGAGATGCGCCCGAAGTGGATAACATCTTTCAATATTGGGGGTAAATTAGTGGAGGGGGACCGCACGAGAAGGAGTGCATCATCAGCATATAGGGATATAATATCGGCTTGACCCGCCGAGCGAAGCTCTCTAAGTGAATGGAGTTGTCGAAGCATTTCGGCAAAAGGTTCTTTCGCTATAGCGAACATCAGGGGAGAGAACGGACAACCCTGTCTCGTTCCCCTAGCAATATTAAAGAATGGGGAGCATCTGTCTTCCGTGCGGACACTGGCCACAGGGCCTGAGTAGAGTACCTTGACCCAGGAGCGAAAAACCGGCCCAAATTTGTTATTTTCGAGCACCCGCCAAAGGTATCTCCAGGAGACTGAATCGAACGCTTTCTGCATGTCGAGGGTTGCGGCTACCGCCTGCACATTGGGGCTAATCCTGCTAATTATATTAAAAAGCCGTCTCAGGTTCAGAGCGGTGGAACGTCCTGGAATGAATCCCGCCTGGTCCGGGTGTATAATAGATGGCATACAGGGGGCAAGTCTGGTCGCTAACATTTTGGCAAATATTTTGGTATCACAGTTTGAGGGAAAGTGGGCGATATGAACCGCACTGGGTGGCAGGTTTACCAGGTTTGAGCAATACAGTAATTGTGGCTTCACGGAGTGATGGAGGGAGTATGCCTGCCTCCACCGATTCCTCCCAGATAGCTAATAAGTGAGGGAGTAGGAGAGTTTTATAGCATTTATAGAATTCAACTGGGATGCCATCGGAGCCGGGAGACTTCCCCGAGGAGAGAGAATCTATGGCCTCTGAAAACTCCTCCGGGGTGAGTGGAGAATCGACGGATCCAGCGGTCTCAGGAGAGAGGACTGTTAGGGGGAGAGCAGCAAGATAGGAGTCCACCTCCGCCTCCGTGGCCTCGTCCGAATTGGAGTATAGGGCTTTGTAAAAAGCGAAGAACTCCAAATTGATGGCCTGTGATGTGATAGCTAAGGAGCCATCCGGTCTAACAATCCCAGGGATATGTGGAGCACCCAGCTCATGACGGATAAGTCTAGCAAGGAAGCGGCCGGGGGGCTCGCCCTCTCCGTATCTCCTCGCCAGACCGGGACTATCTAGGAATTTTTGTTCTCGTTCCGCCAGAGAGCGAAATACGTCCAGTTCCACTCCTATAGCTGCAAGGGTCGCAGGGGTTGAAGACCGCGAACACTGGGCCTCCAGGGTCGATTGCTTGGTTTCGCTAATAACGATATCCCTCCGAATTGTTTTAAGTATGCCACCCTCCTTGGACAGTGCTATGCCCCTAATATATGCCTTGAAGGCCTCCCAAAGGGTAACCTGCGAAGATACCGAGTCCTTATTTATTTCAAAAAACTCCTCAATGGCTACCTCGAGCTCCGATCTGAACAGGTCAAGGAGAGAATGAGGTTTCATCCTCCAGCGTCTGGTACGGTCACAGTCCAGCCCCCAGCCCATGGTGATGGTCACCGGCGAGTGGTCAGGTAGGGTCCTACGGAGGATCGTCAATTGTACCACATTTTTAATCAGTACATCAGAGATAACCCACCTATCAATTCGGAAATGGGAATCATGCACTGAAGAGTAAAAGGAATAGACACGGGAATCAGGGTAGAGTAGTCTCCATGCGTCCACAACCGCAAGGCGGGGAAGGGACGACAGTGTAGCATAGGCTGCCCTGGTGAGTTGGCGGGGCCTGGGCCCAGATCTGTCAAGGTCTATATCAAAAATGGTGTTGAAGTCCCCTCCCCAGAAGATAGGAACCATAGGGAAACCATCCAGAAGGGATGCGAGGTGTGTGAAAAACTCTGGGTCATCTTTGTTGGGGCCATAGATGTTCAGTAAAATCACCTCCCTATTCTGGAGTGTGGCATGGAGTAGAACATATCTACCCTGGGGGTCTATTTGTGAAGAAATAAGTGTAAATTTAAGAGTCTTATGAATAATAGTCATAACCCCACGACTTTGGGTAGAGAAGTTGGTAAAGTATCTCTGGGGGCCCCTGTAACGCTCACCTGACTCCCACGGAGGCGCTGGCCTGGTTTGCGCTGCTGTGACCTCTTCTAAGGTGATGCGCAGGTTCGGAAGACGGACTGGACCGGGCCCCCAAATCTGGCTTGTCTGGCTCGCAGAAGTATCCTTCTTAGGGTCTGGAAGGACGAGCTCTCCATCCTGCTTCTGATGCACGGGCGCATTGGTATCCAGTTACTTCACTGGATTTTCGGATTGGTGAGAACCAAACTTGCTTGGCTTCCAGGTAAATGTTTTGATAAGAGGTTCCCCTAGTGTCCATGCATTAATGTACTAATGCTAGTGTCTTTTTCCCCATAGGGGCCGGGGTACGGAATGCCGGGGAACAGGCACCGACCCGAGATGAGAGGTGAAATCCTTGTAGAAATCAGGTAAGTCTTTAATGAGCTTTTTTTTTGGTAATGTCTTTTCATTCGCTCATTAACGCTGATGTCTCTTTTTCCCCTTAGGGGCCGGGGTCCGGAAATGCCAGGATGCGGCGCGGACCCGAAATGGAGAGGGAATGAATCAACAGGTAAGTCTTAACATGGAGATTTAGCTTTCCTTATTCCCTTCTCTCTCTCACCTTTTGTTCTGGTCTTTTTCTCCCTAGGCGCTGGGGCGTGACTGCGAATCCGGATGATCGCTGCTGAACATGGAGGCGCCCTGTAAAGGTGAGTGGAATGCGGCGCTGCAGCGATCGACGCAATGAGCTTTTAAATAAAAGTCTTCCTTTTCAGGATTGTTGGCGAGATGTCTCCGGGATGCGGTTTTAGCAGGTAAGGACTTTTCCTTCTTCTGTTCTCTTCTTCTCTTCCTTTGCAGGTGATCCAGGATGCTGGCAGGCGTGGCAGAAGTCAGGATGCAGTAGCAGACACGGTGAGCGTCCAGCTGCTAGATGCAGAACAACGCTAAGCACGTGTGGCTGTTCGGGTGGGGTTTAAATAGCCTTGGAAGAAGTTCCAGGTATGTATCCTTCCTCCAATCAGGTATGTATCCTTCCCCGACCACGCCGGGATGGTAAATTAGTCCCACAGGTAAAGTAGTTCCTTTCAGGCCTCAAGGAGGCCGGGATCCTGCAGCATGGTCTGCATCAGGTAAGTGCACCCAAGCACTCCCATAATGAGCCTGGCGCCTATGGCGCCAGGACTGATGTCTTTTATGAGCCTGGCGCCATAGGCGCCAGGACACTGTCCAAAGGGCCCCTATATGGGGTTGCTGGGTCCTTCCTTGGGGACTGGATGTCCGCTTTCGGGGACGCAGGGCTTGAACCGGCTCCCCGGGAGCGGGCATCATGACAGCCCCACGCTCTGGCAAATCTCCTACATTGTTCAGAACGCGCATGCGTCTCCTGTAAGAAAAGGATCTTAGATCCATGCCGTTCGGCTTGCAGCTGTATCTGTCTCATTTTTTTGAAATTGCCCAGCACCCGCACATTCCAGCTCATGAATGTCAGATTGTTCTCCGTCAAAGGAGCGGTAGCGTTCATATCGCCAGGATGATGATGTCAAGTGGGCCGATGTATCAGCCCTGTAGCCCCATTAACACTGCATTACCCTGCGGTCCGCCCTCGCTGCCAGTGCCAAACTTTTTTATAACAGAACACCCATCACAACCCGACCCCACCCGCATCCCTCCCCCAACTAGAGGAATGACAACCCCAAAACCCATTAACCAAATCCAAGTGGCATCAACGCCTGGGGGCCTGTGGGCCGGACTGATGACGCCACTCTGGGCCTGTGGCAGATCCAGTGAGAACATGGTGCCTACAATGAAGCTTTGAACGGAACTTGACAAAGATTTTTGGCACAGTTTAACTTGGCACAGTCATGCAGAGTAATCCAACTAACATTTGTTGAGGAGTACAGGTGTGATATATTCTTGGCGTCGGGAGATAGCCGGTGTCGGCGCCTCCCTAACGGGTATAGCTGAGTATCTGTAGAGGAATAGCTGGGGAGGAGGGTCAACCTGGGAAATGTTCGTCGATAAACCTGGAGGCCTCATCCGGAATCGTGAAGAATGACACCTGATTGTTGTGCTCGACTCGCAGTTTAGCAGGGTATAACATGGAGTATTTGACTCTGTGATCTTTAAGCCTTATCTTTACAGCCATGAAAGTCTTGCGCTCCTGCTGAACAGCCACCGAGAAGTCAGGGTATAGGTGTATCCTTGCTCCACCCAGCAGAAGTTCACCTTTAAGTCTTGCGGCTCTGAGGAGGGCATCACGATCTCGAAAGTTCAGGACACGAGCTATGATGGGTCGTGGAGGCGCACCCGGCTTGGGTTTAGGAGTCAGGGCCCGGTGTGCCCGCTCTATAGCAAACTGCGGATAGAGCTTCGGTGAATCTAGAAGCGACAGTAATGTATGTTCCACAAAATCTTCCATCGGCTCTCCGATGCCACTCTCGGGAACCCCAATGATACAGAGGTTGTTACGCCTCGAGCGAGATTCCAAGTCCTCATTTTTCTTCTCCACCTCTAGGACGCGGTTGGACAGAGCCGTGACCTCCGAACGCAGCGCCCCCAGACCGTCCTCAGCGGAGCTCATCCTGGTTTCGACCTCCGACAATCGACTGTCAGTCCTCTCAATATGAGCCTTGATAGAGGAAATAGTGCCATTCATGTCGTCTAACTTTGAGTGGAGCGTGGTAAAACCCTCACGGATAAAGTCCATCATGTTCTGTGATTCTGAGGTAGCAAGGGATGAAGTGGCAGGGGTCTGCTCGGGGACCTCCTCAGCTGATCTGACCGGAGTCTTTGTGAACATGTTCATGGAGCTCTGTTTTTTCCCAGCCCCTTTAGTCATTGTGACGGTGATGCGACGCAGGAGAGATGAGGGAGAGCCGATGGTACCCCACGCCGCGACGGACAGGACCAATGAGGTATAGCCCCCAGGGGATCCAAGCAGAGGATCCGGGCAGCCTGTCCACGCAGTGGGCGACCACTTGGGCCAGCGGTAGGAAATCGAAAACGTCTCTTGAAGACAAAAGAGGACTCTCAGGCAGTGTAGTTGGCTGAGATGGTGGGTCACACCCTGTGTCTGTTGCTCCCCAGGGGGGGAAGGTCCCAGATGCCCCACTAGAAGGCCAGGAGGTCCAGGAGACATATCCCCGTCCAAGAATTAGAGAGATTGCGGCTACCCCCGAAGTCCGGCCCGCTACCGGGGAGCCTGGGGCGAGACCCAAATCCCCCTGCGCGCAGATAGGAGTCTCCACTGTGGTTCACCAAGAGAGTATATATTGCGCCCTCTACTCAGCCCCCATGGGACCCAGGGGTACACGTGCAGGTCACTCGTTGAATTTGTTAAATGGGCAAGGAAACCAGCTCCTCCACCCCGTGGTATCAGTCACACAAAGGTTTGAGAGATAGGGGGCCACGATGATAACTCTAGAGCCCGGGGCCCCCCAGCCTCGATGGCAAAGGTTGGCAGGATACAATCCAAACAGCGCTGGGGAACCCAAAGTCAGGCGTCCTGAAAGAAGGAGGAGCGGGGCCAGGCCAGAGCCTCGAGTGTCGTAGAGTAACCGGCACGCGGCAGCGGGGCCAGATGATGTGGACTATAGGGGATCCCAGCCAGTGTATGGGGTACCAGCCAGGGTAACCAGCAAGCCGCGGCAAGGCCACCAGGGGCCCGGGCCCCTCCAGGTGCAGGCAAGAATCTAGTGCGGTCTACGCCGCGCTGAGAGGGTACGGGAGGATGTCGGTGCGATCACTCTGCAGGGGGTCGCAGGGGGCACCCTGAGTGGTGGATGAGCAGAGCCGGGGCAGGAGCCGGGCCACAGCAAGTCACTCGGTGGGAGCAAGCGAGTCTCAGGGCATCCTCTATTGGGTGCGGGCAGTTGGTGACCCCCCCCCCCCGGAGCAGCGCAGCAAATTGTCCTTATCTCTGCTTCGAGACGGCCAGGGGTTAGCAGCCCTCAATGGGGGTGTTAGAGGATCCCCATCCCCCGCGTACCTTATGGCTGCCAAGGATCTGGCAACTCAGTCCACGCCACCAGGGGAGCGCGGCACCCGGCGTCCGTTGGTGTGTCACAGCTCTACCCCGGGCGCTGAAGTCTCGTTGACGGGGGGGGGGGCAGCGAGGGAGACAGCAGGATGAAGGCCGATGTAGGAGTCGATGAGGGCTGGAATAGGAGCCGCCCAGCGTGGTGCCAGCTCAGCATACGAGGGTCACAGCCCGCCTCGGGCTATACATTTCTAATATCTGCCGTGCTATGCGCTGGCGTTGTAAGGCCTAAGCAACCGCTTGGCTCGCTCCCGATCGTCGCCGCAGGGGTGTTCCACTGCTCCACGGGCCTCCACAGGGGTGGCGAGGTGTTTCGGTTCCGGGGGCCTGAACTGTCTGAATCTTCTCGAGTGCCGGATTTCGGCGCGCAGATGCGCGAACGTTGGGGATGGTCACGGCAGTCCCCATTCACACGATTCCCAATGCCGTTTTCATTCGGGATTTGGACCAGATGGTCCCTGCTCCAGCAGCTCGTGAATCGCAGCAGCCTGGTACAAGTTGTAGATCGTAGAGGCCCAAGATTCTTAATCAAGTGATCTGCCTGCCACAGAGCTCACGTTTCAGGCGGCCATCTTGTTCGGCACACAACAGCGCCCCCAGCCTCTGGCTTTTTCCCTTCACTGCCGGCGGCTTCCAGATGGCTAGCCTCCTGCCTATGCTGTCAAAGCAGCGGGCATAGTGGCTACCTCCCGGGGTCGGCCATTTCTCTACAAGGAACGTAAGACCACAAAGAAGAAAGGCTCTACTACACAGGCGGACGAGGAAGTTCTGTTCTCATCAGAAGATGAATCAGGCCAGGACGTTGTTTCACCTCTTGACAGCTGTCCTGTCCTCTTCCCATGATGCTTTATGGTCTTCCACGGACGTTTTGGAACACATTCATTGGATTGTTAATTGGAAATGTCCTCCTGCTGATGTAGCGTGGTTTCCATCTCTCTGAGGCAATGGATGACTGCCTGGTGTTGGGCCCCTGTGATGTCTTGTGGACCTGTCACTTTCGCTATCACAGCTGGCAAGTGTGATTCTGGGAGAGAAAGTGCAGACAAGGTCACTGATACATTTTTTTCAGCCTCTGGCTTTTTTCCATCACTACCGGTGGCTTCATGTCCATCAGGCGACTACACTCCAGTGACACCCTGGTCCGCATCTGTTTTGTCTGTGCCAACTCCAGTAGGTATGCACAGTGAAGTGAATGTGTCCTTCTCGCCCTGGTCGTCCCCATCATTTACTGGCCACATGAGAGGGTGGGATGCGGGACAAGAAATCTTAGCCTACATCCTCAGACACAAGATGTGTGGAAGGTGGCCTTGTAGGGGCTTCTGATGTGGGTTGGCCATATCTCCGCACAGGCAGTGCTTGCAGTCTACTGGCTTGGCTCTTGTCTTGACCTTTCCAGATGTGGCATCAGTGGCAGGAGTGAGATATAACCCCTTGGATCCTGGTCGCCTTCCTCCCTGTTGGCACAGTTGGTATGGTGGTGGGGCCTGAGGCAGTTGCAGCAGTTGTTTGTCTGATGGTTTCTCTGGGTCACTAGAGGTATAAGGGGAGGGCATGGGTGACATGGGGTCAGTTATTTTGTCAATGAGGGTAATAGTGATTTTCATGCATTCTTATCCTTTTCATGCGATGGCAGCAGGTATGGTGGAGTGGCAGACATTTTTGTGCTGGCTAGCACAGTGTTGGAGACTTGTCTGGGATAGAATACTGTGTGTGGTTGAACTCATTGGCCACTCCCCCTCTGATGGATGGGGGACCCTACAAATATGCTTTGGGTTTACCTCTCTGCATTTTTAATATGTCATTTTAGGAATGTAGATTGTGTACTCACCGGCTGCTACATGTGTACCTGAACCAACCTCTGCACATCCGGTTCAAATGATGCAAGTGACGTACAACAGTGTCACTACCTTTACCTCCCAGGTTGCAGATATGGGTTTGCCACAGTTCCACTTCCAGTTGCAAGGCACTCTTGGAGATGGCAGTGGAATGAGATGGTGGAGTCGACCCTCTGCTTAAGGTCGTTGCACCACTTCTTTACTTCCATGGCCGTACTGGAATGTGAAGAAACAACCTGGATTAAGTCTTGCACACAGTCCTAAAGTGCTGCACGTTTGGCAGGGGCAATTTACACCATCAATTTTGGCTACCTCTTCTGTGAACACCATGAGCTCCTGCTCTGAAAATGGGGGTATGCTCTGCCTCCTGTTACCTCCCTTAACTCTTACAGGATCCCCAGATTCCTGTCTGCTGTTCATTTGCCATGACTGGCATACTGGTACTCCGATTGAGAGTGGAGTGAGAAGCTGTAATGGCAGGACAATTATGTATTATTTTCCGGGAATGTGGGCTTTCGGTTTCAGTTATCAATATTACTGAATGCAGAAGCAAATTTCTGGTAATATCGGGAATTGTGTCAGACTGTTACTGCATGTGGTAAATACCAGTACTGCATTCATGTAAGTTAAGGCGGAATCATACGGTGTGCCTACATTTACCTCGTGCGGGAACAGTATTTCGAAGGCTTGTGGATCTGCTTAGAATCAAATGCTTTGCATAGGTCGACATCTAGTGGAAGCTGGAGAGTTTTGCACATGAGGTTTTCCGAAGTTCGAAAAGGGACGTTTAACACAGCATGTCTGTAATACTATCCCTAGTGTGACATACCCTGTACCCATGATTCCTCACGCGTCGAGATCCCTCAGATTATTTCTTTCCACCATTGAGGATAGTTGTGTTATCGCAGAGTCCTGTAGTAAAAGCTGCTTTTGGAGTTAATATCTGTTAACTTAAACGACTGGTTACTGATCAACGCACCTTCTCGATGGCTGACCTCCAGAACCATCTCGACACCTGATTTCGGAGACTGAGACAAACTTTTGTTCCAACAACAGGCTTTGGCGTACAGCTGGCTTCGGCCTACCAGTATGGAGAGCGGGGGCGGACTGATCCTTTCTGTCTAAGAGAATGCCTGCCCCCATTCCCAGTCTCTACTGCCTTTGTCCTGCTGCCTCTTTGTCCACATTTCACCATGGAACGTACTCTGTTTAAATTTTGCCCAAAGAGCAATCAGAAGTTCCTGTGGAAAGACACGCATAGAGTGTGTAACCACTGCATTCCCCGTGATCACTTAGAGTCCTGCTGGGCATCTTGCAAGCTCTTTAGCCTGAAAAAACTCAAGGAGCGCCGAATTAAGCATTGGGTGGCACACGTCATGATGGCAGAGCAGAAGACCGCTGCAGGAATCTTTCGACTCAGATCTCGAAGGCCGAGGAAGCCGAGATTCCAATTCAGAGCTCGAAGACATAACTGAGTAATCCTCTGATTCCCATGCATCTGTCCCCAGCCTTGAAAGGCAGTCGCAACGCGCTGCTACGAGGAAGGCCTCCGGCGACGATGGCACACAGGCCTACACCCATGCACATACCCCAGGGCCGTTCCTCGACAAGAGCCGTCGAAGGAAGGCTGAATCCCGGCAGTAGGCGTATCTCGACCTACCGTTCCACCGCTGACGAAGCCCGATGTGGTTCCGCAACCACGCTTACCACAAGGCATTCATAAAGGTAGTACGACAATGGCATGCATACACGGGGTTTCGACGTATCAGACGGAGAAGCCGAAACAGCCATCGAAAAGACACAAATCACATTCTCCATCAGAAAAACATCACAGGAAGCCCCTCATCTCTTTCATCATCCATTCAGAAAAAGCATCCAAGCAAGAGTCCAACTTATACCCCTAAGGTGGACCGTCTGAACGAGGGACCAATAGAAACCCCCAGGGCAGAACCAGAGGTGGTAGGGTTCCCTTTGGCAGAAACACAATTATTGGGACATGGAATCAAGCACAATTTGAGGAAAACATGGCTAAGATATCATTCTTTGTTGACTTTATGAGCAAGTTGGCCTACTCCACAAGCTTTCGGGACCAGTGGGATCTACTCGGCCCTAACGGCCCCCGCCACCCATGCTTAACTCGACCATCACACTCAGGGTTCTCAGCAGGGAGATTTACAGTCTGATTAAGCAGATCAGGACATTTGGGTCTTCGATCAGGATGATCCCAATCAGGTTTCCGACTATACTTACCTACAGGAGCAAGATGACCCAGATCTCACTATCCAACTGATGCTGCGGCAGTCGAAAGCGGTAATACTTCGCCCATAGCTGACTAACTGCTCTATAATGACTTCCTGAAAAAAGCAGCGCATCATTTCAGCATACAGACGGAGGAGACAGCCCCTGAGGGAACTGATTTTGTCGAGAACAATGAGAAAAAGCCCATTAGTCAGGCTATTACCCTACTTGAATCCATCCAAAAGAGGGTCTCTCCATCTCTGCCAATCCCCTCACTCACTAGAGCAGTCAACCCAAGGGTGGAAAAGATTTTTATGCCATCATCATCCAATCCTCTCTGTATCAGAGGACATGTGGAGCCAGATTCTCTGGTAGTCACTACCACCAGTAAGCGAGTTGGTGCTCCACTCTCTGCCTCCGAGGCACCCCCGAATAAGGAATGTAAACGGCTCTGAACACTGGGCAAGCATAATACTACCTCTGGCGCATTTCTGACCAGAATAGCTAACAACACTACCCTGCTCGCCAGCTATAACAGCACCCATTGGGATGATGCCATTAAACACCTGGACTCGGTCCCAGAGCCTACACAAGCACACCTGCTTAAGGTGGCCACATAGGGGAAGCAAGTGTCACAAAATGACACCTCGGGAAGAGTCATTGCAGAGGGAACACTCCTAAAAAGACTCATGACTCAGAGAATCAGGCTTCAAGCCAGAAACACAGGCATCCCTCATTAATATTCCTATTGAAGAGGCAGTCCTTTTTGTTAAAGTGGTGGACTACCGAAAAAGGAACATGAAACTATTAAAATACTGGGTCAGATATTAAGCACGCCCTTTCTACAAAGAGGAGTATTTAAAACGTGCCAGACATTTCATGCGCAAGGCTTCAGTAGATCAAAGCAATCTGGTTCAATCGTCCTACCAATACCAGCAGCGAGGGTTTCGCCATGGAAAAGGGCGAGGCCGGGTTACAGCCTCTAGAGGGCAGCAACCCCTGCCGCCAAATGACAGGCCCATTCAGATTCCCTGCCATGCATCCCCAATCGGGGTAGCAAAACACTCTTCACCCAGCAATGGGAGGGAATAACTTCAGACCACTGGGTATTCAACGCAGTTTCCAGGGGATACTGCATAGAGTTTCTGGAGACACCCCGCCACCATCCACCTCGAGTAAGAAAACTTTCCTCAGGACATTTCAAAATTCTACAAGAAGAAATTGAAATACTGCTTCAAAAGGTGGCAATCAAACTGGTGCCATTTCTGGAAGAGAATCAAGGTATTTATTCAATGTACTTCCTTGTTCCAAAGAAAGATCTAACAATGCACACGCTACTGGACCTGCGCTCTGCAAACACGTATGTCAAACCCCAAGAATTGAGGATGACAGCGTTGTAGGAGGTCATCCCACTACTAAAACTAGGGGATTACATGGCAACATTGGACATGAAAGATGCATATTTTCATATTTCAATTTTGGCAGCACACAAAAAATACCTATGATTAAAATTGGGAGACAAGCACTGCCAATTGAACGTGCTACCATTCGGCATTGCAACAGCACCCAAGGTGTTCACAAAGGTCCTAGCAGTGGTAGCAGCCCACTTGTTAGGCAGTCCATTCCAGTGTACCCTTATATAGACTAATGGCTGATTACCAGGGACACACCACAGAGGTGTCTACAAAACATGCTACAAAAAATCTGTGTTGTTCCAGTTGGGCTCCACCATAAATGAAAAGAAGTCAGTGCACAACCAAGTAAAACAGTTTCTGGGGGCACTAATCAAAACAAACGATGGGCTAGTCTTCCCCAACGAAGAGAGGATGCAAAAGATGTTTCAAACACCTCAGTATGTTGCCGGTCGTCGGGTAATGGTACGAAAGGCAATGCACCTGCTAGGAATTATGGCTTCCTGCATATAACTAGTGCCACACACCAGACTGCGCATGGGTCCAATGCAAGAGTGGTTAGCAACACAATGGTTGTAAGCAAGCAGGTTGTCGGACGATCTAGTGGTGGTTTCGCAACCTCTAGTTCAATCGCTACACTGGTGGACCAGAAGCAATCTGCTAAAGGGAAAGCCTTTCAACACACCAACGATCAAAGCCACTCTTAAATCAGACGCATCAAGGACATTGTGGGGAGCTCCCTTCTTCCATCACACTGTTCGCGGGTTGTGGACACAGGCACTAACGAGAAAACATTTCAACCTTCTGGAACTGCTAGCAGTCCTCAAAGCACTTCAAGATTTCAAGACTCAGCACACAAGACAGTCCTAGTCCTCACAGACAGTAAAACAGCCATGTTTTATATAAACAAACAGGGAGGGTGGGGTGGGCACACTCTCCAGGGTTGTCCAAACTAGCCCAGAACATCTGGCTGTGTGCACTACATCACAACATGTTTTTAGTGGCACATGTTCCACCCTCAGAGCACGAGTGGCAACTAAGCACAGACCTGGTAGACAACGCCTTCTCAAACTGGGGGTTCCTAGAAAAAGACCTCTTTGCAACCCTGGGGAACGCACATTGCCCAGATTACATGCCCAGGTTTCCACAGAAAGGTTCCAAGGGGAATGCACTTCTGATGAATTGGTCAGGGAGATTTGCATATACACTTTTCCCCCAACACCTCTTCTAAACAAAATAGTCCACAAGCTATACCGGGAACAAGTAACATTGCTCCTAATGGGTTCCATGTGGGCTTGGCAGACCTGGTCCTCCCACCTTCAAATGATGTCCTTGTGTCCTCCCATGAAACTACCTTGTCCAGACAATTTGTTAACTCAGTACCAAGGGACAACGCTTCACCCATGCTCTTAGACGCTGCACTTAGCAGCATGGCTCCTGAGGTCATAGAGTTTGGTCATCTAAACCTAGACCAAAGGTATATGGAAATACTCAAAGAAGTATGTAAACCTACAAGGCACTGCTACTTTAAGAAATGAAAATGATTTGGGTTATGGTGCAGGACACAGTCTCTCAATCCAACGGATTGTTCACCGGCTAATATAGTCAACTACCTTCTATATCTACTTGACTCAGGATTAGTCTTTAACTCACTCTAGCGGCTCTCTCTGCTTTCACCACATCTCAAAGCAGAAGTTTGTGGTAAATGGTGCTGGTAGTTAAAGCCTTCATGGAGGGTGTTACAAAACGATACCTTCCAGTTTCTAATTCTACTCCCGGCTGGGACCTCAATATAGTACTCACAAGGCTCATGGAGGCCCCCTTCAAGCCTATGCACAAGGCCAGCCTAAAACATCTGACATACAAAACAGCCTTTCTTATAGCCGTTACCTCTATCAGAATTATATGATATGATATGATTAGTCATTTATAACGCACCTTTACACAAGTGTTTCTAGGCACGACAAGACAAGCGCGGGAAGACGGAGGAAGGTCAAAACAAACAATCTTACTAGGCCTTGTCATTCAGATCGTGCAAGTGCAAAAAACACTAGTGCAAGCGGAGGGAGACAGGCAAAGTGCTAGGGAGAGTGAAGGAGGAAGTACCATCAGGGCAGCCTTGCTCGGAGGACGGGCAGCAAGGGAAGCGCGGGTCTGGTAAATGCAAGGAGGCATGGGTCTGTAGGGTTACAGCTACTGCCCCTAAGTGCTAGGTAGACCCGGAGGCAGTGCAGGGGAGAGTGTTCACAGAGGAGCCTGGTACCCAGTGAGACTCTGGGGGTAGCCAGGCAACCAGTCAGTGCAGCGGACAGGAAGGTCAGCAGGGAAAAGAGAGAGAGAGAGAGAAAGCAGAGGGGAAAAGGAAGGTCTTGAGCTGCTTCTGGAATTTCAGGTGGTCCGGCTCAAGTTTGAGAGGGACAGGGAGGCCATTCACGAGGGAGCCACCTGCAGAGAAGAGAGATTTATCCCCCACTCTCTGCCTGGAGAAGCATATGACCCTTAGTGAATTGGAGGTGGCTGAGCAAAGGGCTCGAGAAGGAAGGTGTTTTGGAAAAGAGAGTTGGATGCAGTGCCGGCCATGGCCCCAGAAAACCTTGTGGACGATGCAGAGGGTCTTGAACTTGATCCTTCCAGCCACCAGGAGCCAGTGGAGGGATTTCAGGGCTTGAGAGATACAGTTCCTGGGCTTGAGGCCAAGGAGAGGTCTTGCAGTCCTGTTCTGGATTAGTTGCAGAGTAGAGGAAGGCAGATTGAGAAAGAGCCTGTTGCAGTAGTCCAGTCAAAAGAGAACCAGGGCTATGGAGACAGTGAGCTTCTGGGCGAAAGGGAGAAAAGGAAGAATATCTCTGAGGAGATGCAGCTGGTAGTGGGCCTGCTTGGCAAGGTCTGTGATGTGAGCAGAGTAGAGAAGGAGAGAGTGGAGTCGAAGATGACACCAAGGATTTTTGCCTCACAGGAAGGTGAAGGAAGAGGACCCAAGGAGGGCGGCCAGAGCCCCAATGAGAAGGATCTCAGTCTTACTGGCATGAAGGCAGAGATCATTGGAGGCGCACCAATCCTGAATAGAGAATAGACCATCAGGAATGATCGAGAGAGGAAGGAACGAAGGCTGAGGGGAGCCTGAAAGAGAGCTGAGTCTCACCTGCATGACACTGAAAGTTAGAGGCGAAGGTAGAGATCAGGTGGGCCAAAGAGACCAAGTAGAGATTGAAGAGCCAGGGTGAGAGGTTAGAGCCATGGGGAACACCACATGGGGAGACAGGTGGTAGAGAGAAAGGACCCAAGTTTGACCTGGGAGGGTGGGTCCAAGAGGAAGGAGGTCAACCACTCCAGGGTCTGATCCGTGATGCCCATGTTCTCACTGAGACGATTGATCATGATGGCGTGATTGACCATGTCAAAAGCAGGGGAAAGGTCAAGAAGGATGAGGACAGAAGGAAGACTTGAATCAAGATTAGTGCTCTGGCTGCTCTAAAGCCAGGCTGATGGTCATGGAGCCGAGTAAGCTGGGAGATGGCCAGCTTTTCCAGGAGTTTGCCCAGAAAAGGAGTGATAGAGATTAGGCGATAATTTGCCAGACAGGTAGGATCGACAGAAGGCTATTTAAGGAGGGGTGCTCAAGGGAGTGCTTGAGAGAGGGGAAAGTTCCAGTGGCAAAAGAGTGATTGCAGAAATCGTCCAAGGCTGGAGCGAGGGTGTCAATGTGGTCCTTGATGGTTCTGGAGGAGTAGGGGAGCGCCTGTTTGGACGACACTTTCATAGATCGACTTGTCTAGAAACATCATCAGGTGTAGTCAGAGGGAAAGAGGAGAAAGGAGTGGGGCTGGGAGAAGTAGAGGGAGAGGAGAGAGAGAGGACACTCCATGCTTACAACCTACACTCCCTCTCATCAGAAAAAAATAATCGGAGGCACCCTGACGCGTGAGGGATCATGGGTACAGGGTATGTCACATTAGGGATAGTATTACAGACACGACCAGTCGACGTCCTTTCGAACTTTGAAAAACTTAATGTGCAATACTCTGCGGCTTCTACTAGATGTCGGCATATGCAAAGCATGTGAATCCAAGCAGATACAAGCATGAGAAATATGATTATGGTGAGTAAACTGTAGTGTGTACCAACTGCTTCGATGTTACACTTAAGAAAGGTGAATGTTAAAAAAGAAAAAGAGAGTATAGGTGAGCAAGCATTGTGTAGACCGATGGGCTTATGTAGTGTGCTATTTCAATAGATTTCACTCTACTGTGAAGACTTTCCTACCGACCCGATGAGTGTTTAAGAAATAAGCATTTGTACGGTGAGCCGACAGCAGGAGATTTCTGCTCCTCTTTGTCTGATTTTGTTAAGATTTAAACAGCATACCTGATAGCTGTTTGCCATATTGTTTCCCATTGTGGCCGAGAAGATCGCCTATTTGTCAGTGTTTTGGAGATGAAGAGTGTGCTTCCGTTTTAGGACCTGCACGTTGGGTCCCCCTGAAGAAGTTCTTATAGTATTTACACTAATGGAACAAAACTGTCAACTGCCTTGTCCTGTTTGGTTAAACTGTCTCAACTTCCCTCCTCAACCTCCTTACCTGTTGTATCAATGACTTCTCTCACTGGGCTGAGGGTTACATGTGCTCTGTAGTCCTTTTCCTTTTTTCTTTGCAGCTTGTGTCTCCCACAGGAGGAAGCCACATTGAGGGCTACTAGGAACACCCCGGTTGTGACCCCTTTCCCGGAAGGGACAAAAAAGGGGAAAAAAGCCAAATGTGGCAAAAAAAAACCTTGGATGATGAGGACACGGCAGGTCTCCTTGTGGAATCTAGGCTCGTAGAGATGCTGAATATTCCGAGAAGGTAGGACACAATACAGCTCACCACAGTAGCTGCAGGCAAACTCTCTCTCCAAGTAAACAACAAGAGTTTCAAATGAGGCGCTGGCAAAACAGTTCGAGGAAAAAGGAGGAGCCAATTGGAGCAAGCACCGAAGAGTAAGTACGGAAGTACAGAACAGACCGTGAGCAGAACGGTAAAAAGCAGAAAGAAAGCAGGGAGAGGGAGGAAAAGCACAAGGACTGGGTAGAAGGCCAGAAAATGCACAGGGGTGCAGAAAAAGAAAGCCAGCATATAACCAAACCGTGGCAGCGAGGAGAACAGCTGACCGTAAAGGCTTGCAACGCACGGAATGGAAAGGTAGGCGTGGCTAAATAGCGCTACGTACACCCCAGCGGAAAAAGACTAGACCGCTGGATGCATGTAGATTCCCAAAAGTGACGGGACTCAGGAAGCATGAAAACACACACAGGGCCACAGGTGCCAATTAGAAAGACGGCGCATGACATCATGCCCCTCTCTTAGCCTCAAACCCCCTGGATTCCCTGGATGCATCCGGTGAAATCTCCTAAGAAGGACTGGGGCATGAATATGCAAAATGGGTTCCCAAGAATCCTCCGCATGAGAGAACCCTTTCCAATGTACAAGATATTCCAATCGACCCTTACGGTATCGGGAATCTCTTAACTGGGAAACCTCATATTCAGGCATGTCATGTGAGTGAGGAGGAACAGAGAAAGGTCGAAACCTGTGAGACTGATCAGCGCTTCTTAAAAGAGAGGCATGAAAAACAGGGTGAAAGCGCCTTAGGGCAGAAGGCAGTTTTAGGCAGAAAGCCACCAGATTAATCTTAGCAGTGATAGGATAGGGCCCAATGAACCGTGGTCATAGTTTAGATGGGTGAGACCATCGTGGGAGATATTTAGTAGACAGCCACACTTTGGAGCCCGCTTTCCAGTCATGGACAACCTGCCGGTCCCGATCAGCCTGCCTTTTGCATGTCTTGAGACTGTCCAAGTTGAGTTTAGCTTTTCCGTGGGTGTCCTTTATACAGGACAACACCTCGTCTACCGCTGGAATGGCAGATTGAATAGGAGAAAGAGGAATGATGGCACGGGGATGAAACCAGTATGAGCAATAGAATGGAGACATTCCACTTGTAGAATGACTGGCATTATTATAGGCAAATTCCGCTGTGGGCAACAAGTCCACCCAATTGTCTTGTTCCAAGTTGGTGTAGCTTCACAGATAGTGTTCCAACTTAGCATTCAGTCGCTCAGTCTGTCCATTGGTTTTGGGGGAGGTAACCAGACGATAACGCACATTCGATACTCCGAGCCGCACAAAGCGATTTCCAATACTTGTACACATATTGGCTACCACGATCTGATACAATCTTGTCTGGGAGACCATGGAGTCTAAAGACATCTCTGATAAAAATCACTGCCATACCATCAGCAGTCGGTAGACCTGGAAGCGGAGAGAAATTAGCCATTTTGGTGAGAGAATCCATAGTCACCATGATACAGGTACACCCTTGTGAAGGTGGCAGATCTACAATGAAATCCGTCGAAATGTGGCTCCATCGACGATCAGGAATTGCATCTTGTTGTAATAAACCAATAGGTCTTTTGGTGCTGTATTTACTCTGATTGCACACCCCGCAGGTCTTGACATATTGTTTGACATCCTTGGACAAACCCGGCCAATAGAATGCCCTTTTAACCAAATCCAACGTACTGGCTTGCCCTCTATGTCCAGCCGTTTTATGGTTGTGACACCATGATAGGATGTCTTCTTGAAGAGTTTTGGATGGTACCCATATTTGCTGTTTCCTAAAAAAACAGGCCATCAGTCTTTGTTAAGCCTCGTGGTTCTGGGAGAGTTGCGGCCGCCTCTCTGATTCGCTGAAAAAAGGTGGAGATGGTAGCGACGATCTGGTTCCTGGGGAATAGTCTTTCAGGTAAGGAGGAAGCGGTATTTGAGGCGAGCGTCTTTCTGGATAGAGCATCTGCCAAGGCGTTCTGACTTCCAGGGATGCAGGTGATGCGGAAATCATATTGAGAGAAAAAAATGTGCCCATCGTGCTTGTCTGGAATTGATACAATCCCTGGACTGCAGAATTGATAGGTTTTTGTGATCTGTCCGGATGTTGAAGGGGTGACTACTCCCCTGTAGCAGGTGTCTCCAAACCTCATATGCCTTTTTCATGGCTAGAAGCTCTCTTTCAATGACTGAATAGTTTTGTTGACTTGTTGTGAGGGTCTTCGACAGGCTACGGGATGTTCTTCATTATCATGTTCTTGTAGTAAAACTGCTCCTATAGCTGCGGCCGAGGCATCTGTTTCAAGGTTAAAACGCTTACTTTGATCTGGTCGTCGTAGAATGGGAGCGCTACAAAACCTCTTCAATAGTTGAAAGCTGTCTTCGGCCTGGGCGCTCCAGGTGAATGGCATAGAAGATCTTTTTAGTAGATTTGTGATTGGTAAAACGATATTGGAGAAACCAGATATAAATCGTCTGTAGAAATTTGCAATGCCCAAAAACCGTTGTACCTCTTTAATAGAAGAAGGGCCCTGCCATTGGAGAATGGCATCTATCTTCTTTTGGTCCATTTGAATCCCTTAAGGTGAAAGGATAAAGCCCAAAGAGGGTACCGAAGTAGCTCCAAAAATGCACTTCTCTCTCTTGGCCAAAAGATGATGTTCTTTAAGACGCTTCAATACTTCCGTGAGATGGATAAGATGTTCTTGCATGTTCTGAGAAAAAACCAATATGTCGTCAAGGTATACGACAACTGATACAAACAGGAGATCTGAAAAAATCCTGTCCATAACCTCTGGAAGATGGCAGGAGCGTTCACAAGTCCGAATGACATCACGTGGTATTCGTATAGGCCAAAGGGTACTAAAGCATTTGGTACCAGATCTATAGCGCAATCTTCCGGTCTGTGAGGAGGTAATGCCAAAGGAGTTGTTTCAGCAAACACTGCGTTGTATTCCTCTAATATTTGAGCAAGAGAATGAACACCAATTGTTGTGTGAAGAGTGCTGGGAGTGATTTTTACCCCTTGGTAGTGTACTTCCCGAAAGCAATGTGTATGGCAGTAGGTTGAATTGAAATTCATATAATTGTACTTCCAGTCCACACTGGGATTGTGCTGACGTGACCAGGTGATATCTAGAATTAGCGGGAAGTGTGCAGCACAGATAATGTCAAAGGTAATGACCTCCGAATGCTGGTGGATGGTGAGTGGCAAGGGTTCGGTAATCCGGATAATGGGTCCTGAGCTCAAAAGCTTTCCATCCACACCCTCTACTTTTTGTCCATGCCTGCGGTCAATACGCTTAGCTCCAACCTTGTCCACCCAGAGAGTGTCTGCAAAATTCCCTGCGGCTCCGCAGTCCAGCAGAGCTAGAGTCTCCACTTGGTTACCATGGACAGTAACCTTTACCGTCAATACCATGAGACGGGAATCTTCAGAAGTGTCCGAGAAATCAATAGACATCGATACATAGGGACTAGAAGATTGCCCTCGATAGCTCGTCCCTTCTAGGATCGAGGGTTTACGTTTTCCGACGGTTTGATGGGCTGTTCGGTGCAATTTCGTACCGTGTGACGATCTGAACCACAGTAGGCACATAATCCTTGTGAAAGAAGTGTGTGTTTTATGTTTCTCATGACGCCTTTCTTGCATTCTAAATTCCATTTGGAGTGCGGCAGTCACCAATTCCTGTAAGGAGGCAGGTTGTGGAAAATGTGCCAATTCATCTTTTAGCTCTTCTCGGAGACCACGGCGGAACAAAATAAATTGTGATTGTTCGGACCATCTAGTCTCCATCGCCAGGCTTTTGAACGATGAAATGTATGACAACACATCGGCTTGACCCTGACGAATGTCTAACAGATCTTCCCCTGCTGCCATGGATATTTCGGGTCTCTCAAAAGTGCATTTTAGGAGATCTACAAACGCGTCAACATTTTGGAGCACTGGATCAGTACCTGTAACCAAAGCAGTGGCCCAGACTAGGGCATAACCTGTCATGTTTGATATCAGAAACCCTACTTTGGCATGATCTGAGGCGTATGTGCGGGTTCTAAATGTAAAGTACACCCTGCAGGCATCAAGAAATTATTTTAATCTTTTGGGAGACCCATCATATTTGCCCGAGGACAATGTCATTGGAGGTAGGTCTGTGGTGGGTGGCTCGCGAGCTGCCAGCATCTGTTTTAAGAGATTATTCTCAGCCTTCATATTTTGCATCTCTAGAGAGAGGTGCTTGTACTGCGGCTATGCACTTGCTCCGGAGTAGCCATTCTTGGATTTAGGCGTTGCAAACTGTCAACTGCCTTGTCCTGTTTGGTTAAACTGTTCAAACTTCCCTCCTCAACCTCCTCACCTGTTGTATCAATGTCTTCTCTCACTGGGCTGAGGATTCGATGTGCTCTGTAGTCCTTTTCCTTTTTTCTTTGCAGCTTGTGTCTCCCACAGGAGGAAGCCACAGTGAGGGCTACTAGGAACACCCTGGCTATGACCCCTTTCCCGGAAGGGACAAAAAAGGGGAAAAAAGCCAAATGTGGCAACAACAAAACACCTCGGAAGATGAGGACACGGCAGGTCTCCTTGTGGGATCTGGGCTCGTAGAGAGGCTGAATATTCCGAGAAGGTAGGACACAATACAGCTCACCACAGTAGCTGCAGGCAAACTCTCTCTCCAAGTAAACAACAAGAGTTTCAAATGAGCTGCCGGCAAAACAGCTCGAGGAAAAATAGGAGGGGCCATGAGATTCATAAATTGAGACGTGTTTCACAAGTTTGTGTTTGGGGATTAATCTCAGGGCCGTTAGAACACTTCCCCTTTGTCTCTGATTAGTTTTGTGGTGAGTAAACTGTGTATCCCTTACTGAATTTTCTCTTTCCAGGTGTTTTACTGCCACACTCGTAATCAGGTCCTAAGAGATTAGGGCGGCAGATGAAAATTAATTTAAATTTAAGAATTTGCAAATGCATGTTTGATTTATGATTTCATTCTAAACACACACCTGGCTTGGTTTGATTCCTGAATCTTTATGTAAAGCGTGTATTATGTAAAGTTGTGCTGTGGGTTTGGGATTTTACCACATTTTTTTTCCATTGCCTTTTGTTTTTATTTATGCTAAAATTGCAATAATTTACTAAAGATTCTTTGAACATTTTTGGGCCCCACCTTTTGTGGGAAGTGTTCAGAAGTATTGATTTAAAGAGAGAGCACTATGAATGATTTACTTAGAGTTACTGGGTAAGTAATTTCTTTTATGCATGTAAAAAAACAAACAGCTGGATGTGTTGGTTCCACAATAATACTGACTGCTTATAGCACTTGGCAGATCCTGGTACTTCCGGGTGCCACTTATCAGTGTGTTTTGTGTACATTTCAAAGCATTTAATTTGTTCCGTTGCAGCTTGCAGCCTAAAAGAGGTACTCAGAGCATACTATAGAATCATATTTTGTCAAAAAAAGATTGACATGTACATTATATGCAAAAATTGGGAGCATTAGTGTACATGTTTGATGGCAGAAGGGGAATGACATTTTGTTAAACAAATTGAATTGGCGTCAACCGCAAGAAAACACCTCCTTAAGTATACAAAGGATGACTGAAACCAGCAAAACTGCTTTTATACAAACATCCTGAATGAAAAGAACAGCAACGTACACGTGTATTTATGCCTGGCATAGTTGTCTTATGAATTCATAAAGGGCCCGAATTGTTATGCCAATTCACCAGATGACTTCAAAAAATATAAAGGGGCTCAAATGTGGCTGATAATGGTAAAACAAGCTAGATACCGCCTATGCCATTACAGGCCCAGAGGTATACTCCTCCGCTAAGGGAATACAGCTGGCGGTAAATACCAACGGATTACAGAGTGGATTTTAACGTTGAAAATCTGCGGAAAAAAATATCAGAAGTTTTCTAGCTTTTTTCTACTGTACAGAAAGGAAGCCCAATCGCTCGCTTCCTTTCAACACAGGAAAAATGCTTGCCACAGAGACATCTAAAAGGGGCAAACACGTGTGTATCTGTGACCTGTCACAAACTTTGCCGTGTAATGCCTGAAAGGCTTAGAACTGACCCTTTTGTGGTTTTAAGAAATGCACAGTAGCTTTATAAACCACTACTGTACAATATCCATTTCTACCATAAAGCGGATGGTGGAAATGGATAGCAAAACTTTCTTTTTTAATACAGTAAGTGCTATTTCTGTAATATTGTGACTGTATTCCAGGAATGCCACTACCGTTAGCACTAGGCCAGTAGTAAAGGTGCAATTGATCAGATTTTGGGAAAAGCTTCGGCAGTGGTGCTAATGCGCCTCTAAATATTAAGCATTAATCACAGATACCCTTATCATTAACATGTAAAACAAATCACAAAGAAATGAATAATGTATTATTTCAAAATTCATATAATTTGAATAATATCAGAAAGAAGCCATTTAAGGACAGAAATAAGTCAAAATAGTTGTTATGTTGTAACAAAGGCAGCAAAATAAAATACATAACTACATAGCCAAATGGATCACTTTTATAACAGCAAAAGTTGCAAAAGTTCTGTATAATGTGCTAGTCTGTGCTGAATTATAATTCATACTAGTGCAACATGTCAGTGATCTATTTCCATGTTGCACTAGATATCCAGCACAAGCCCCGATTCGAAGAAAATGAAAAACACAATAGTTACCTTCTGTTTTAACGTTACTGGATGTGTTTCTTCCTTCTCTAGGATCAGCTCCCATTAAAAACGTAAAGCTATAAAGCTATGTTATTGGTTCTATGTGATCATTTTGCTTTTTGTAGGTCGCCCAACAAAAAGACAGATTTTTTCACCCGATTTTGGGCAGCTTACAAAAAGAGAAAACCCTAATTGCCTCGCCACCCAGTGCCACCCGCACATTCCCCACACCTCTACCTCAGCAGCTCCCACACTCCCCGAAAATAAACAAACACACACACAAATATGCAACACACACACAAACGCACACGCAACACACACACTTACCTGTTCTCTGTCACGGCCGCTTCCGAGTCCTGGCATGCCTGTCAGCACCTGCGCGCACTGCAGGGGCTGTCAGTTCGATTTAGAAAGACCGCTCTGTGCGGTCACAGAGTGGTCTTTGTAAATCTTTTTTTTATTCAGTTTTTCTAAAAAGGTCTATTGACCTAATACCGTTTAATTAGCCCCAATTTCCTTAAAATGTAAAATACCACAATTGTATGTTATATACCATATTCAAATTAGACATACGTTCTTACTTTTTTTACTTGCAAAGCGCTGTCGCCAATACAATGAAATAAACTGTAATAAAGTTTAATTACTAAGAAAAGCATACTGCATGAAGTAACAATTTTTGTGAGGAAGTAGATGGTTATACTTCAACAGAATGGAAGGAAACAAGAAGGCAGGGCAGAGGTTGAATATTTCAAAATGTAGAGGCCAGAAGGGACAATTAGCAGGACTGAGCACAGGTAGGTCAGGGAAGAGAGAGTAAAAAAGGAGAAGAAGAATGTATAGCATGACGAGTGGAATGCACCAAAATAAGGGTGTAGAGATAAGAAGGTGCAAGGCCATGCAGGCATTTAAAGACAATACACAGGAAACAGAATTGGTTTCTTTCTTCCTTCTCTAGGATCAGCTCCCATTAAAAACTTAAAGCTGTGTTATTGGTTCTATGTGATAATTTAACTTTTTGTAGGTCGCCCAACAAAAAGTCCAATTTTTTCACCTGATTTTGGGCATGTTACAAAAAGCGAAAACCGACATTGTCTCACCACCCACTGCCACCCGCACCCTCCCTACACCCCTCTCTCAGCATCTCCCGCCCCCCACACTCCCCGAAAATAAACAAACACACACACAAATATGCAACACATACACAAACACACACGCAACACACACACTGATCGTTATCCTTTGCGGCCGCTTCCGGATCCTGGCATGCCTGTCAGCCCCTGCACGCGTCTCAGGGGCTGACAGTTAGATTTAGAAAGACCAATCTGTGCGGTCACAGAGTGGTCTTTCTAAATCTTGTTTTTATCCGTTTTTTCTAAAAAGGTCTATTGACCTTATACCGTGTAATTAGCCCCAATTTCCTTAAAATGTAAAAGACTGCAATTGCATGTTATATACCATATGCAAATTAGACATACATTCTTATTTTGTTTTACTTGCAAAGCGCTTTCGCCAATACAATGAAATAAACTGTAATAAAGTTTAACTACTAAGAAAAGCATACAGCATGAAGTAACAATTTCTGTGAGGAACTAGATGGTTCTACTTCAACAGGATGGAAGTAAACAAGAATAGGCACAGAAGGTAGGGCAGAGGTGAACAAGTTACTCTCTTATCTGGTAGCGTTCTTTCGATGGGATGGTCCAACGACGTATTCCATATCTATGACAGTAATCACCACAGCTGTGCTGCTTCGGAAAAATCTTTCGGCGTCTGCGTCCTGCGTCGATGACGTCGATACGCCGCCCTCGAGGACCTCCTCCGACGTCCGCCGTCACTGGATGTTATAAGTAGGATGCACGACGCCCGTAGCCTCAGTTGTAGTTTTTTCCCAGAACGTGTGCCACCAGTCTTCTGCCAGTCTGACACACAAAGCCTTGCGGAAACGTAGCACCACACACCGTGGGTAATAATAAGCAGCGCTCAGATACCTGAGGGTTTGTAGCGCTATATAAAAGCCTAATTATTATTATTATTATTATTTGTAAGCTGCAATCGCATAAGAAACTCTGTAGCGGGGAAGGTAGGAAGGGAGCGATATGGAATACGTCGCCGGACCATCCAATCGAAAGAACGTTACCAGGTAAGAGAGTAACTTGTTCTTCGAGGGGATTGGGTCCTCCGACGTGTTCCATATCTATGACAGACTCACAAAGCAGTACCAATGCAAGGAGGTGGGAAAAGAATTTAGAAAACAGAAATTTAGCATGCCCAATCAAATTGCGGAGTAAAGGACCGCCTTACCAAAGGCCAGATCCTGCCCCCGGATGGAATCGAGGGAATAGTGACGTACAAAAGTATGTACCGAAGCCCAGGTGGCTGCATCACAGATGTTGCGAATAGGAACACCCCTCTGCAGGGCAGTAGAGGCAGCCATAACCCTGGTAGAATGGGCCCGTAAACCAACTGGTGGGTCCTTACCCACCAAGCGGTAACACTCAGAGATAGCCAAAATAATCCAGCGAGACAAAGTCTGTTTCGTCACAGCCTGTCCCAAACACTTTCCAGCGTAACCAATAAAGAGCTGATCGTCCACTCTGACCCGGGACATGCGTGAAATATAAAAGCTTAACGCTCTCCTAGGATCAAGCCTATTGAGCCTCTCCTCTTCCTTACCAGGATGTGGAGGAGGGTAAAATGCCGGAAGAACAACCTTCTGGCCTAAATGAAATTCCGACACCACCTTCAGAAGAAAAGAAGGACAAACTCTAAGGACAACCCTGTCCTTATGAAACACAGTGAAGGGTGGCTTAACAGAAAGTGCATGTAACTCACTCACTCTGCGAGCGGAAGTGACCGCAACTAAAAATACAGTTTTCAGAGTTAACAGTCTCAAAGGGCATGAATGCAAAGCCTCAAACGGAGCACCCATCAGAAACTTGAGAACAAGGTTCAAATCCCAACCGGGCACCTGGAAAGGTGACGGAGCGAACACATTAGTGAGCCCTTTCAGAAACTGAGAAATTAAAGGAATTTCTAAAATAGGAACACTCTTCAGACGAGCGCTTAAATATGGACAGCGCCGCCAGGTAACCTTTAATGGTACCCACTTGAAGGCCCCTGTGGGCCAAAGAAAGCAAAAAAGACAGAACCATGGGAATTTCACATGCAAAAGGATCCACATTCTTAACCCTGCACCAGTTGCAGAACTTTCTCCAACGGCAACGGTACAGGGACTTTGTTGCGGGCCTTCTGGCCGAAAGCAACACCTCCATCACGTCTTCATGGAGGACTCAATCCTTATACCTCAACCTTTCAGAAACCAAGCGTGAAGGTTGAAGGACCTGACCTCGGGATGGAGAACCTGACCCCCCTCCTGTGAGAGCAGATCGTCTTGGTAGGGAAGACGACGTGGAGGACAGATGGACAAGTCGAGAAGGTCCGGGTACCACGTCCTCCGGGCCCATGCCGGAGCAATGAGGATCATCCGGGAACCGAACCTCCGTAACCTCCGTAGTACTTGCGGGATGACGGGGAGTGGAGGAAACGCGTACAGCAGTGGGAATGAGCACTCCACCACAAACGCGTCTCCTAAGGCTCTGTTTGGAGGAAATTCCCACGAGCAGAACCTCTCGCATTTCCGGTTGACACTGGAGGCAAAGAGATCCACTTGAGGGGTCCCCCAAAGGGCGAAGATCTCCAGGAGAATCTCCTGAGCCAACTTCCACTCATGAGAGATCGCGCTCTGCCTGCTCAGAGCGTCCGCCGTCTCGTTTTCGTCTCCTGCCAGATGAACAGCCAAGATCGAAACTTCCTGCTGGTTTGCCTAGAACCAGAGCTGCATCGCCTCCCTGCACAGAGGAAGTGACCCTGCCCCCCCCTTTTTGTTGAGGTAGTGCATGGCCAACGTGTTGTCTGTCAGGATCAGGACATTCTTCCCTCGCACAGTCGGCAGAAAAGCCTTCAGGGCTAGCCTCACAGCCCTCAGCTCCAACAGATTGATATGGAGTTTGGACTCCGACGGAGACCAACGACCGCTGACTGTCAACTCGTTGGCATGAGCTCCCCATCCCGTGAGGGATGCGTCCGTCACGATCATCACCTCCGGCCAGGGTAGCCAAAATGGAGCCCCCCTCAGATTGCCTTCGTCGGCCCACCACAGAAGGTCCCAGGCGACCGAAGACGGCACCTGAACAGGGTCCGACATACTGCCGGAGGACTGAGACCACTGGAGCTTGAGTGCCCATTGCAAAGATCTCATCCGCAACCTGGCCTCTGGCACCAGAAGAATGCAGGATGCCATGAGGCCGAGCAGTCTCAAGAAGTCGAACGCTGGGAGAGTCTGGGCAAGTTGAAACTTGTGCACCATCTGCAGAATGTGATGAGCCCTCACCTGGGGAGGAAAACACTGCCCCAGGGACGTGTCGAGCACCGCTCCGATGTACTGGAGCCTCTGAGTAGGTGTCAAATGAGACTTCTTTAAGTTGAGGGAGAAGCCCAACTTGTGGAGGGAGTGGCAGGTGACTGACAGATGATCCAGGACTTGCTCGGGAGAGCGCGCCCTTATCAACCAATCGTCCAGGTAAGGGTAGACGTAAATCCCCCCTTTCCTGAGGTGCGCTGCCACCACTACCATGAGCTTGGTGAAGACACTCGGGGCGGAGGTCAATCCGAACGGCAGGACCCGAAACTGAAAGTGCGAGTCGCCAACCGCAAACCTCAGGTACTTCTTGTGCTTCGGATGGATCGGCACATGAAAATAAGCGACCTTGGGGTCGAGACACCAACCAGTCCTGAAGTTGAAGGGCCTGGAGGACTTGAGAAAGAGTAACCATCTTTAACTTGTCCTTCCTGAGGAGTTTGTTCAAACTGCGCAAGTCCATGATGGGTCTCAATCCCCCGTCTTTCTTGGAAATAATAAAATAAGGGGAATACCATCCCTTGTTCCTCTCCGCTACAGGCACCAGTTCTATGGTGCCTTTCTCCAGCAGGGATTGAATTTCCTGTGCAAGGAGCGGATCCAGACTCTTCAAAGAGAGATTCCCTGGTGGATTGTCTTGAGGCCTCTGCCGGAAAGGAAGACAGTAGCCGTGGGTTATGATCTCCAGAACCCACACATCTGAAGTAATGGCGCGCCACTCTGCAAGATGTTAAGCAAGCCTTCCCCAAACCGGCGAATAATGGGACATGGCCTCATGACTGAGCTGAAGCGGCTGCGGCGTTGCCTGAGGGAAAAGAAGCAACAGCCCAAGCTGCCTTGGCGCCTCGAGTACCTTGTTTTCCACCTCTGGCACTCCTACGGTGGCCCCTTTGACTGGCAGCTCCTCTCGCTTTACCAAAGGATGAGTAATAACGAAAGGAACCTCTCCTCCATTGCTGTCCCCTAGGACGAAAAGGCAGAGGTTGGCGCACTGCAGCACCCAACGACTTCGCTGCAGCTTTTGAGGTCTGCAACCTCCCAAGGCTCTCGTCAGCCTTGCTGCCAAAAAGATGTTCCCTGTCAAAGGGCATGTTGAGGAGCCGGGCCTGCACATCCGGAGCAAACCCCGACTTCCGCAACCACGCAAACCTGCGTATCACGGTGGTCGCCGCCATGGACCGGCTGACGCAATCTGCCATGTCCAAACCCGACTGAACGGCCTCACACATAGCATCCTTGCCATCCTGAACCATGGCAAGGAAACCATCCCATTCATCCCCTTCGGTAATATATTCAGCCGCCATGGAAACACAGTTCCACAGAGTGTGCGTGGAACGAGACAAGGCACAAATGGAGTTGGCAGCCTGAAGCGCCATACCCCCTGCAGAAAACACTTTCTTCGCCCAGCCGTCAAAACGCTTGTTGTCCCTATCTGGAGGGATGGTAGGGTACGACGCCTGCTTTGCTGGGGCCGTAGCCGCCTGCACCACCAAACTCTCCGGAGTAGTGTGCTTGGACAAGTAGCAGGGGTCACTACTGGCTGGGTGGTATTTTCGCGGCAAAGACTTGCTCACTGCCGGGAGACTCTCCGTAGCAGTGCAAGCCGCCGCCACCCTCCTCTGTAGAGCCATATGAAACGGCAGTACCGGGTCAGTTGGTGGACCAATGTCGAGGATATCCGTAAGGTCATCCTGAACAAACTCCCCTGGGGGAGCAGACCATCCTAAGTACTCGGTGACCCGTGACATAAGGCGCCGGTACGAAGAATCGGCATGAGTGCCAGGCTCAGGCCTACAAAACTCCACCTCCGGAGAGGTGTCCAGCCCACTAGCATCATGCAGAGACTGCCTCAGGTCCTCAAACTGGCTATGGCCCGAGAGAATCTCGTCAGGCACCGTGTCAGGCACCATGCCATCATCAGAGCCCTCATACACCTCTGAAATGAACTCCAGATGGCGGTAAGAAGGCACAGAACTGGAACCAAAGCCATGCTTGACCTTGGCCAGAGCCTTTCTAGGTGGTTCCCCCGAACCACGGGGTACCCCCATCGACACAGCCCCGAGGGCGTCGAGTGAATCTGCGCCGACGTTGAGAGAATCGGCGTCGACGACAGACGCGGCGCCGACAGCATCGACACAGGCCTCAAAGAGGGAGCCCCGAGCGTGTCCCTCAACATACTGGGCGCCGAAGGCGTCGACGACTTCCTCGGAGGCGGAGCCTTGAGAGAGTCCGTCAACTACCTCGGCGCCACAGGCGTCGATGCCTTCCTCGAAGACTTCACAGGTTCACGCGGTCTCGAGCGCGTCGAGGACCGGGACCTGGACCGGGCATGCCGAGAAAAATTCCCCTTGTCCGAGCGGGACCTTTCCCGCAAATCGTGACGACCACTCGAGCCCGAAGGCGTGCGAGCGGCATCTCTCGGCTAATCACGACCGACCTTACTCGGAGGCGCGGACGGACCAGTGCCCTGCGATTCGAGAATCACCAACATTTTCTTCCCGAAGGAAACCCATTCCTCCAGTGTCGCATGCTTGGTGGGTTAAGCGACCCGCCGACGGGCGGAGTCCTCGGATGAGGACAGGGAAGGCGACCGATGACGGCGCTTCCGGGAGTGCCTCGAAGAGAGAGAGGAGTGGCGAGACCGACTCCGGGACCGAGACCCACTGGACTTCCGACGACGACACGGTGAGTCGCCCCTCGAGTCGTCCATCGAAAGCCCCGCAGACCTCGACTTCCGGGACTTGGACACCTTACCTACCGATAACTTCTTCTTGCGCTCCCGCAGGGCTTTCGACGTGAGCGACTGGCAGTCGACGCAGTCATCCATGTCATGGGCCTCCCCAAGGCACCAGAGGCAGGCGTCGTGCGAATCCGTGACCGACATCTTGGACCCACAGTCGCCGCACTTCTTAAAGCCCGGATGCGGTGTGGAAGATGAGGTAGACATCTTCATGAAGAAATATTTCACAAAAAGGTTCGAAGAACCGAGAAAGCAACAGAAACTCCAAAGAGTCGAGGAGTGCCGAGATTCCCGAAGCGAACACGTTCGCGGAAAAAACGGAACTGAGGCTACGGGCGTCGTGCGTCCTACTTATAAAATCCAGTGACGTTGGCTGTCTTAGGAGGTCCTCGAAGGCGGCGTATCGACGTCATCGACGCAGGACGCAGACGCCAAAAGATTTTCCGAAGCAGCACAGCTGTGGTGATTACTGTCATAGATATGGAATACGTCGGAGTACCCAATCCCCTTGAATGAATATTTCAAAATGTAGAGGCCACAAGGGAAAATTAGCAGGACTGAGCAGAGGTAGGACAAGGAAGAGAGTAAAAAAGGAGAAGAAGAATGTATAGCATGACGAGTGGAATGCACTGAAATAAGGTTGGAGAGATAAGAAGGTGCAAGGCGATGCAGGCATTTAAAGACAATACACAGGAAACAGAATGGGTGACAGGTGATTTTCTGAGAAACTAGTCACAAGCCTCAATTTCATGTGATGACAAACAGAGAAAGCTTTATTGTTGTCTTGCAAGACAAGTAAAACCAATCATCATCTGACTCCTACTGGGAACTGGCCTCTCCTAACCCGGCCTCCAGGCTTCTCTCCTTTATACGATTCTGGTCCTCTGACAGATTTGATACGCAATAATGATCTAAAAATATGATTAGGCATTCTGGATGTCATATCCCGCCCCCCACTCCCAAGACAATACATACTTTAATTTATATCGAATCCTTCTTCAATATCGACTTACGATTACCATGTCACATGACCTATGCTCGACTCGAAAATGTCGAGCTGAGGCGTGAAAGCATCCCTCCCTCTTTGAGGAATCCTTTGTGTAAATAGAGCATAACCAGTACATGAAGGCACACAAATCAAAATGTCCTTGGCTGCTGGGTTTCTTGGAAGCCGACAGTGTCCAGTCTTGCTTTGATCTCATGCTTAAGAGTCTGTTAGAAAAGAGCAAGTATGGCCAAGCCATTTTAATAAGTCAATAGGACATCTCAATGTGTGCTGAAAAGGAAAAACACACCACAAAGGCTTTTACATGCGGTGACATCATTAGGGTATGACCTAAACGTTATTCCCTCTCATTGAAAGAAAGCAAGTGAAGAGCAGCGAGAGAAGGAGAAATACGAGAATGAGAAGGACGCAAGCCTGAAAGACAAACATCAGAGTTGAAAACAGGATGTAGACAGGAAAAACCAAAGAAAGGGTGGAAAAGTAGTCAAGATGAGAAGAAAATTAAAGAAGATATAAGAATTTTAGTAGCAGATAAGGTGACGAAAGTTTATATATTTTTTTAAAAAGCTGCTGGAGCATGCGATTGAAAAAAATGTGTTTCGAATATGTGAGCAAGGGATTAAAGATGACAGCAAGGCTCGAAGCAGATGAAGAAAGAGGAAGGTAGTCAATAAGAAAAAGAATAGAAGGGGGAGGAAGACAGCCATGAGAAGATGCACCAGGAAAAATAGAGCCAGTATTGGGAGAAATTCTAATTTTTGAAGTATTGATATGATGCAGCCTGACAGATTAACCTGCATTTGGGCAAAGGTAACATTAGGAAAAAAATGCAACTACAGCTCAAAGCTACCGGACTATGATCTGGATGACCGCCCGGTCCAATAGTCTATTTGAACAAGTATGTCTTTAAAGATTTACGAAATTGTGTTAGCTCCATTATACACTGCAGCTCCTAAAACAGGGTGTTCCATAATCTGGGTTTATACACCACAAAGTGCCTGTGCCCCCTGGCGACACAGCGGGAAGGTGGAATAACCAGCAACATCATGTTTGAGGATTGCAGTAATTGGTTTGGTCCATACCACCTCAGTTTCTCTGCGAGGTATGTGGGTGCAAGATTGTGTAGGCACCTAATTACCAGGCATAATATCTTGAAGTTGATCCTCTCTTTAACAGGACTCTTCGGAGTGCCTGCTAACATGCTATTGCCGTAATCAAGTTGATAATTGATTAGTGGCCCCATTACAGCAGGATGATCTTTCTGTGGGATGAAAGGAAGAGCAAGGCGCAAAGAATAGAACAGAGTGCTCCCACTTGATTTTCACTGCTAAGGTTAGAATGCCAAATGCGGCGCACATTCCTGATTTTAGAGCCATAACTGAGTCTTGATTTCATGAAGCAAGGAGGCAGGGATGTGCTTAGTTCCTCTGCTAGAAGATGTTTAGGTCCAAACAGTGTCACCTCTGTTTTATTGGGGTTTTAACTGCAGCTGATTCTGGGACATCCAGAGTCCAACTTCCTCCAAGCATTGACTTACTTTACAGAAAGACTCCTCAAAGTTTCCAACTCTCAAGTAAATCTGAGGGCCGTCCATGTACGAGTTAAAGCCTATGTTGCGTTTCCTGAAGATGCTCATTAGCGGTTGAATTTAGAAATTAAACATAAGGTACGAGAGTGAAGAGCCTTGAATATCTGAAAAAGTGTCCACCAAATTTCACATGTTGAAGACGGTTGGACTGGAAAGAGTTGAACCATTGAAGAGCATACTCTGAAACTCGCCCAACCGGTTTCAGACATGATAGTAAGATACTATGGTCCACTGTATCAAATGCTGCAGAGTTCCAACATCCCCAAAACGGATAGTTCACAAGTGTCTGACAGTTTTAATAAGTCATCCCAGACCACCACCAATGCTGTGTCTGTTCCATGTCTTGGATGGAAACCTGATTCATGGGTCTCCAGTAGTGAGTATTCCTTAACATGTTCATGCAACTGGCTAGCCACCACTTTTCCCCGAATTTTCCCTGTCCATGGAAGGCCAGCAACTGGGTGGTACTTATGAAGATCATTAGGATCAAGTGTGGGTTTTTCAACAATGATGATACTGTAGAGAGTGTCATCTCGGGCAGAGCTAGTCCTTGTAGTAGTGATTGGTTAATAAAAATATTCATAAAATGGGCCATGTCTTGGTATGATATGAAATGAGGCAGATACAGCGAGAACCTCCATTGCTTAATAGTAGAAAGACAATTAATGTAGAGTTAGGCACCACATTGGCGGGTGTGCTTGGCCATTGTCAGCTCGTCAGTCCAAGCCCTCGTAGCCCTGAGCAAAGCAAGGTCCTCTGCGATGGTTCAAGGCCAATAACAGCCAAGTCAACCTGCCATGGAGTTGGTTTGCGCTGTTAATACCCTGGAGCTACCTCTGGCATGTGAATAGCTGATTTTCCTTTTGTTAATGGCAAACCAGTTTCACACTTTGTGTGCTTGCCGATTTTCCATAAAAAAGTTACATACATAAAACGATTGCCAATTAAATAATTTACTATGATTATGGCAAGAGGGCGTGACGCGTAGCCGAAGAGGGATGAAGCAACGATAGGGAAGAGGAAGGGGTCAAGGCACATGTTGGGGGTAAGGTGGGGCCAGGGGGCTGCTGGGGAAAAGAAGATGGAGGATAGGGAAGAGGCATCGGCTGGCCACAGACCTACTCTGATAGTTACTGATGATTAAAGCATGTGTTTGTGTCCCCAAAGAAAAAAAGAAAGGAAGAAAGAAACATCTGAGAATCGTATATATATGCAGCAGAAGTGACAGTGGAAACCAAACACTAAAATAATAGAAGAAAGAGGTAAAGTATGTAGAGAGAATAGTAATGGTCCAAAGACAAAGGGCCTCATTAGGACCCTGGCGGAGAGGGTTTTACGCCAGCGTAGTGCATGGCGTACCTCTCCGCCATACTACGAGTTCCCGTAGCGCCATGGCGGCCTTTTCCGCCTGGTTTTACCAGGCGGAGAAAACCATGGCGCTACGGGACCTCGTTGTTAATTACGCCACCGTATTTTACGGTGGCGTAATTAACTCCTTCCCCACTCCCATTATACCCTATGGGGCAAAAATGGGAATGGGGAAGGGCAGAATGGGGATTGGGGATTTACCGCCCCGCCAAGGTCGGAATGGGGCGGTAAATCCGCCAACCCCCATGGCGCTATCGGCGGCTTTCCGCCATGCTTCGCGGTGCATTTAGCACCGCGAAATCCGCCTGGGTCCTAATGAGGCCCAAAGCCTTATTCAACACCAAAGCAAAGTAATGAGGTGGAATAATCACCGGCCCAGGACACAGAGAAAGACTAATCAGAGCGAGAAGAAATGCAAGCAGGAGAGAGCAGAACTAGAACAATTCAGAGACAAGAGAGCTAAAACAAAGAATAGAATGATCCACCATGTCAAACCCTGCAGAAAGATCTAAATGAATGAGAAGGGAAGACTGTATAGAGTGATAAAAAGAAGTAAGGGAATTAGTAACATGAAATTAGCAGTTTAAGAGAGAGTTAGAATCAAGATAGAGGGCTGGGAAAACACAAAATGCTCAAGAAGTTTCGAAAGAAAGGGAATGTGATAGGTCGGTATATAGTTGGTGGCAAGAGAGTGGCAGAGATGTTTCTCAAGTATTGTTAGAATAGTAGCGGGCTTAAAGGGAGGTGGGAAATCCCAGTAAAACGAGAAGGCCTAAAAGTGAGGTCAGTTAAGAGTGAAAGTTGGTATTTATCAAAGAAATGAGCGCAAGGGAGGGGATTTGACATGGCAGTGGTAGGATTAGCACACTGAAGCAGACAAAGAGAAAGGTCTGAAACATGATTGGAACTGGTGACAGAAGGCTTAGAGGGGGAGAGTGGAGCGAGCAGGGAAGCAGACGCTGAGGCATTGGGAAGTAGAACAGAGATTGCCACATTTTTATCTGAAATAAGCAGCAAAGTCAGAATCTGGTACAGGAGAGTTCAAAGTTGTGTCAGGAGGGCAGGGATCCTCAATATTGGTTAGCGGAGAAAGAGACAATGAGGATACAGTGACAGATCATTAATAAGAAATTGATAGTACATTATTTCAGTGTGGAATAGTTAAAGACTGGAAGAAATATGAAGGAGTTAAATTGCAGCAAAGTCAAAAGAATAGTGACTTTCTTCAATGGCGTTCTAGTTTACGTAGTGAGTTATGGGCAAGGGATCAATCGTGATTGGAGAGGTTTACAAGTAGGAACAAAAGAGTAAAGCTGAAAGAGGGTGTCATGGGAATAAGATATTACTGAAAAAAGGAAAAACAAATAATCAGGATGGAGAAATGAAAAGTCAGAACGTACACATTAGTAGAGAATGAGGAAGCATCCAAGCGACAAAGGTCATAGTTTAAGAAAGGGGTAGTGGGTTAGGACACGAAAAAAGCATACAGTTCGTATGAAAAGCACAGGAATGGATGATCACCAGAAAGAAAAGGATAGGTAAAAGTGAAGGAATCAGAGAGAAAAGTAACAAAATAGGATCAAGAGATGAAGCTGAAATATGAGAAGGAGGGGTTGCAATCTGACATAAGTAAAAGAAGCCAATGATAAGCGGAAAGGGGCAAGAATCATTTAGATTAAAGGGCCTCATTGCGAGTTGGGCGGTAAGTGGTAAAGTAGGTGTGGCAACATTGTTACCACTATGCCAAATTATGACTTCCAGAATATTTGGCGGTAACACCGCATGCAGATTTACCACAAGCGGAATCCCCTCCAGCGGTTACTCTGACAAAAAGCAGCGGAAATACTAGCCAGAGGTAATTCCGTGTGTGGAATTACCGCCAAAAAAATGAAAACCCATTACTGCCATATTAAATTTTGAATAACTGTTGAATTACCTCCAAAAATCAGAGGTAATTAGCAAAAAACACATCACAAATACCACCACCAAAAAGGTGGAGGTAAATGCAGACAGGTATCGCAAATCAAGGCCCGGGTGCATCAGATCCACTCAGGTGGAGTATAAAAGGCCCACACCCACCCCCAGCACACATCCAAGCAACATGCAGCCACTAGCAGACATAGATTATGGGGTCCACAACCTGCTACTCTACATTGAGCTACAGCAGCATGCCAGACCTTTGCAGGGAATGAGACAGGTGCAACCAAGGCGTAGGAGGTGCTTGCAGCGGAGGGAACCAATCCCACGTGTCTGACCATCCCCATGGACACTGATGGACAGGCAATTGGTCACCTCATACATACTGAACCGTCCAACCATTACAGACCTGCTAACCCTGACACAGGCACAACTACAGAGTGAAATTACCATTAGAACAGCCCCGACCCTGCTGAAGCTTGTGCCCATCCTACATTTCTGCGGCACACAGTAGGGGCACTGCATGGCATATCTCAGCCCACATTTTCTAAGGTGCTGGACCAAGTCCTGGATGCCCTAATAATGCACGCACCCCAGCACATCTCCATGCCCATCACCCAGACACAGGTGCATGCAGCAAAGGCAAGGTACTACAGCATCGCATATTTTCCCAACACAATAGCGGCACTGGACTGCACCCATGTGGCGTTGGTACCACTTCAGGCAACTGAACAGGCATATTGCTACCGGAAACAATATCACTCTAGGAACGTGCAGATGACCTGCGATACCGATCTCACCCTCATTCACTGTTGTGCCCGATATCCTGGTGTGTCACATGATGCATTTATTCTGCGCAACAGCACCCTATCTGCGTACATGGACATAAATGCTGTTTGGTCATCCAGGTCTGAATGATGCTGTAGACACGGTTGATGTTGGCTGAGTCTAAGGTGTGGTTCCCAATAATTTTCAGAAGTATTTGCGTGACATCAGCAAAGTTACTATATGGTATGTCTAGTTGGTGAAGGTGATCGAAAAAGGGTCTTGTGTTCATATTGTAGAGTGTGGGGGAAATGCAGGAACTCTGAGGTACGCTGTAAGGTACATTCAAAGTAAACTGGCGAGGCCAACTTTGCCTTGATAACACAATAGGTCTTCTTGTTATACCAAACGCTGCAGCGCATACAAGTTGTACGCTCGACCTTGTACTAAATTTATTGGCATCCCCTCTGCTCCTCCTATCCCAAATAACAGAATGTTTCAGACACGGCTCTCCCTTATCTCCTTCAAACCCCACATGCCCAGTAATGATGTGACCAGGGCACCGCTCTTGAGTTTGAATTTCAGGGATTTATTGGTGTTTGGTTATATGTGTGATTGTAATTCAAATGGGATGACTGCTCTTTGGTGAGGGCAGTAGTGCTCTAAATCTTCACTTGACCCATTGGCATCACAAAACCTCATGCCCTATTCTCATGAATTTGTCCTTCAAAGGGCGCACCGCTTCCTACTCTCCCCACAGTTAACATTCCGTTTCCACCACGTTCAGACCCTGCAGCTGGATTCAGTTAGCCATGGTAATACACTGACTTTGCTTCTACCACCGTACCTTTCTGACTCCATCTTCCACCTATTTCCGCTCACGTCTAATACCTAACTGGAAACATAACTTTGTCTAGCACTCCATTGTATTGCAACATTGTTGCCCATGCTTGTCACTGTGTTTTATTGCCGCCATTGTCATTGTTCATATTTTTAAATAATTGCTTCCCCATGTTTTAAATTATCATTGTGTCTGATCAAACTGAAACTGGCATGTTGGTTGATTTAGTTTTTAGGCTTTGGGATTTTAGCTACACGATTTTATAGTTTGTTTAACAGTTTAAATCTTTCAGTGAGGTTTTCCTCTTGAAACTACATTCCCTGATCTTCCACTACCGGCGCTCTTTGCTTGCATCATCGTGGTGCACTGGGAGCACAAAAGGCTTGTGTCAGCGCAAAGCACTGAGAAAAAGTCTGTTGTGCCCTTTTCTGGCTGTTCGACGGTCGGCGCGGGACGCCGCCCGACCCGCGCAGCTGGTTCTTGACTGTTAAGGTTGGTTTTCCTCATTTCACACTTTCGCCTTTGGTAAGTATCGCCTGCCCATATTCCGTTTGAATTGTATTATCATATACTTATCATATACTACCTAGACCCGTGTGTTACTATACCAGGAAAACGCTCAGGGAGCTAAACAATGGGACAGGTTTTATCCATCTCTGTGCTGTCAATAAGCTTATATGTCACAATATTCTTAAGATTAAAGATTATCAGCAGGCTTTCTCTATTTTAAAGTGCCATTTTTTTTTCTTCAACAACGGATTGATAATTCAAAAAAATGGACCAGAGGAACTTTTTGCCACAATAAAAAGCTTGACTTCTCCTGTTTGCACCTCACTCAGTCTAGCTCCATCGCCTAAAGTGGCGAACAAATTCAATGATGTCTTTATGGCAAAAGTGAATCTTATTCCACAGAATTTAAAGGTACAATTTATGGATCTACAATATGCTCTCCCCAGTATGGATGACATGCCCCTCTCTCCCCATCAATACCTTCTCATTCTCTCAAATCAACAGTGATGAATTGAATCTTTGGTTCATAACCTTAAACTTACAAATTATGAGTATGATCTAATTACAGCATACCTTGTCAAACAACACTCCTCTTCTTTGAAGGTCTTTATTACTAACTTTGTAAATGCTTCATTGACTCAAGGTTGTGTGCCTTTAGATCTTTAGAAAATCATACCTGACCCCTCTTCTTAAAAAATCCTCACTTGACCTTAATGTGCTATCTAACTATTACATTGGCTGACTAAGATACTTGAAAAAGTAGTAACGGTATAACTACAAATGTATTTGTAGGATAATGACATTTTTAATACCTTCCAATACAGCTTTAGTGTTACTGATATATTAATAATGTTACAAAGAAATTCATAAACCGAAAGAGATACCACGTAGTAGTCACTAACCTGACCTGACGGCAGTCTCTGGAGCAGCAACCGCAGAATGTAAGAATCACCCGGAAGATCCTGCCCCTTCCACCCGGAAGAAAACACCAGTGAGGGAGAAGCAAGAACCCCAGGGAAACCCTCTGGGGGAAAAAACCCTGGACGGTGTCGGAGGACGACTTCTGGAACTATGGGACTTCTCCGGGTGGAGGATCACAGGAGGAAGATGGTACGAGTCCTACAGAATAAGAAACGGACAGGTAAGTAACGAAGAATGAGAGGAAATTCAAAAGAAAAAGGACTAAGAAGTGGACTAGCACTTACTGACAACTCGTAAACAAACTTGGTAACGACTAAGTCGTCAGGGCCAACTGGACTGGTAGCAGGTCTGCAATCTTGGTAGAGAGGGAGTGGGAGGTTCCTAGTAAGAGAGCGAGTGTCAATGGCGGGAAGGAGAGAGGAAGCTAGATGTCGGATGCAGAAACGGAACTCACTTTCTCGCGAAGGAAGGAATTCCCAATACTGGTAAGTAGCTTGAGCGAAGAGCAATGATCGGGAAGGAGAATGAGAGTCGGAGAATATTGAATCGGGAGAACAGCTGGAAAAGGGGGCTGTGGAGGCTTGCTAAGAATAGAAAACAGCAGGAAAAGAGGAATTAGGGCAGAAATAACTAACACACCAAAGGCAGTAGACAATTCCTAAACACAAACTTACGAAGCGTTACACAACGCAGAAGTGACGCTTAGAAGAGAGGTTCTTCGGTCCTTAAATGGAGTCACGTGATCCGCCGATCGCGTCTGTCGAGAGTGTGCAGCAACTAGACTGTTACTACGCTCGTAATTGAGATTCGTGGCCATCTTGAATGTCCCTCGTAGTACGGTTCTGCACAACCTCCTTTTTCGTATAAATAACCATTGTTGAAATGGTGTAACATTTAGACCTGGACGGGGTACTGAAACTGCTCTATTAGCCGTGTGGGACGACATTCTCAGGCCTGCTGACGAGGGAGACTTGACCATCCTGGTCATGCTTGCTGTGGCATTTGATACAGTCAATTTTGAGACTATTATTTGTAGACTGGCTCAAGTGGCCTGGGTGTCAGAGGAATCATTGAGGTGGCTCTGGTCTTTTCTATCCAATCGGATTCAGTTAGTTAAGATGGGAACCTACTATTCAGACCCTCTACCTGTGCTCTGTAGTGTACTACAGGGGCCTTTTCTTTCCACCATGTTGTTTAATGTCTACATCAGACGACTATTGAAAATCTTTGCTAAGTTTAAATAGAGTTTTCACTCTTATGCCAACAATACTCAAATCTACATTCGGTTTAAGAGTCCCCCTGAAGCCATCAGTTGAGTGCTAGCCTGCGCACAAAAAATTAAACCTGGATGCTCGAAAATAAGCTCCAACTGAATCCCTCAAAAACTGAGGTGATTGTATTCATCCCAAAAAGTAAACTCACATGTTTTCACTCTGAGACGCCTTGTCCAGCACTTTTCCATGTTCCAGCTGTCTTTTCTACCAATGTCAAAAACCTCTGCTGTATTTGGCATGCAACTTTAAAATTGTAGCTCACACGTTAGTGGAGTTATTAAATCCATCTATTAACACCTGAAAATGTTAAAATTGGTCCTTCCACTTATCGCAGAATCAGATTGTTTGGCAGCCATGGGGTAACTGGTTAAATCCAGACTCGATTAATGCTATGTTCTTTTATGGGCACTCCAGTCAGACAGATCCATCGCCTTCAAGTTGCCCAGAATGCTGCAGTAACACTTAGTTTCTGTCTCCCCTGGTCTGCATCAGTTTCACCATATCGCAGATCCTTACATTGGCTGCCTCTGCAGCAGAGGATGTTGTTCAAGACACCTTCTCTGATTTTTAAATGTATCCTTAACATCGCCCCTAGCTACCTCGCTTACAAGATCGTTTTGCACCGCCTTACACGTTTGCTCAGATCTTCGGGGCAAAACCTCCTTAGCGTTCATCTCTCGTAGTTTGTTCACCATGAAGATTGATGCTTCTCAATCTGTGGCCCTCACATTTATTTATTTATTATTTATATAGCGCACTTAACTCAAGGGTATATGGGTGCATTACTTAGGCATACAGTATAGGTACGATATATATTTTTACAAACATGGAAAACACATGACATTGACAGTATGTTACAAGAGGATAGGCATTGTTATAGCGCAAACATTTGCATTTGTTTAACAGAGGCAGCTTATCGATCCTGTTCAAAGAGCCAAGTTTTCACTTTTTTTCTAATAATCCAGAATCAGGATTCCGTTCTAATAGCTGTGGGCATGGAGTTCCAGAGTTTAGCTGCTAGTACTGGGAAACTATTGCCCCCTGCTTTTTGTAGCTTAAATCTAGGAATGTTTAAGCAGTGTGAGTGGGTAGCTCAAGTAGGCCTGTTAGGTTGATTTCTGGAGAATTTGTCTACCAGATATTTGGAAGCGGAGTTTGAAAGGCATTTGTGGGTGATGGCTAAGGCTTTGAAAGCGATTCTGTCCTGCTCTGGGAGCCAATGGGCATTGCGTCTTGCTGCAGAGATATGGTTGGTCCTTGGGATATTCAATGCTGCTCTAAGTGCATTGTTTTGTAGTACTTGTAGCTTGTTTATGTTTATGTTGCATGTATTGGTACCTAGGTATAAGGCATTGCAATAGTCAAGTTTTAATAGTCAAGATTTGGCCTTGGTGAACAAGATTTATCTCATCATTCAGGCATGGATGGCCACCCACGGGCTATGCCTGAATGATGACAAAACTGAACTCATCATACTGGGGAACACACAAAACATCAAAAGACTAAAAGAAGAATACTCATCCTTCGTCATAGACGGTAACACTATCAAGGTGGCAAAAGTGGTAAAAACACTAGGGTTCTACCTTGATTCCCACCTCTCCCTAACCAAACAGGTGAGCGCAATGGCATCCAGCACCGCATATACCTGCAAGCTGATCAGAGCCGCAAAACCATACCTATCCACTGCCAACTGCCTAACCCTTGCCCGAGCATTAGTGCTGTCGAAATTGGACTATTGTAACGCTCTATATATAGGAGCCAACAAACACACGGTGCAAAAGATTCAAACACTACAAAACAATGCCCTTAGGGCTGCCTTAGGAATTCCAAAAAGGGAGCATATTTCAGAAGCTAGAAGACAATCTAACTGGCTCTCCACAGCGGACAAAATCAAACTTAAGACAGCTTCTCTAACCTTCAAAAGCATCAACTATCTAGCACCTAAATACCTAGCCGCTAGATTCAACAGAAAAATCTCCACTAGACCCACCAGAGAAGCATACTCTAACCAGTTAATGATACCCCCATTCAAACTAAGTACGGCCGGAGGAAACAGCTTCCCGGTCAAAGCTGCCCAGCTTTGGAACTCCCTCCCGCCCGGCCTGAGATCCCCCCAATCCTACGCTCTCTTCAGATCCAACTGTATCAATTGGATCAAAGAAAATGACCGATAGTCCATTACCACTGCTCTACAAACGTACTATGTACATAATTATATATCCTCTTTCTCCCTACTGCATATTTCCTGCTTATATTATGTTACATGTATATACCATGGCCTGCATTATGTAATTTCTACTATGTATAATCACTATTTGTAATCATATGTAACCTGTAAAGTTTAAAGTATCCTTGAACAACGCGCCCGGTTACCCTCGGGTCTGGCGCGCGATATAAATAATAAACTCAACTCAACTCAACTCAAGATGAGTGCTCTCACCAGAGTAATGCAACTGTCAGAGGACAAGAAGGGTCTGCAGGCATTAATCAATTTGGAAGTTTAGGCTGTTGCTGAGGCTGTTGCATAAACTTGTTTAGTGATTGAGAGGGTAGAATAGAGATAAATGCGCAGTGTTTTGACTTCCTTCGAGACTTTGATGATGTTACCATCCATATTGAAGGATTTTAATTGGTTGTCTAGTTTATTGAGATGGGTTTGAGATCCAATAAGGAGTAACTCAGTCTTATTGTCATTCAGACAGAGGCCATGGATGGCCATCCATGCCTGAATTCAGATAGATTTCATTCAGGAGTTTTGTGTGTGTCGTAGGAGCCTGTGATGGGTATGAGGATTTGGGTGTCATCCGCATAGTTGGTGTAGGTGACACCCAGACCATCTAAGTGGTCAAATAATAGCTTAGAGAAGATATTATATAATGTAGGGGATACGCAAGAGCCCTATGGTACACCGCAGGAGACTGGGGCTGGATCTGGATCTGCCTCTGCAGTCAGTGTGTGAAGACCCTTGTTGTCCTATCTGCGAGGAAGGATTGTATCCATGCAGCAGCATTCGTGGAGAACGAGGCTGCTAAGGTAAGGTGTTTAGTGAGAATTTCATGATTGACCAGATCAAAGGCTGCTGATAGATCCAACAATAGGAGGAGGGCCATGTTACCTTTATCTTTTAATTCATCCATTTGGATTGTCAGTTCTTTGAGGGCTGATACTGTGCCATGGCCTGGTCTGAAGCCTGATTGTCGAAGGCCAAAGAGATTATTCGTTTCTAGGTGGTTTTGTATTTGTAAGTAGGCCACCCTATCCAATATTTTCAATAAGAATTGTACTGTGGAGATGGACCTATAGTTAGTAAGGGTGTTTGGGTCAAGGCTCCTTTTTTTTAGAAGGGGTAGGACCCACGCTTCTTTTAAGTTGGTTGGAACCGTGCATGTTTCAAAGGAGGCATTAACTAGAGAGGTGATGAAATGTATAAGCTCCTTCGCCACTTCTTTTACAACTGTGACTGGACAGATGTCTCCTTGGCATCTTGAAGGTTTTAAGGCTTGATATAATGCCTTCTACTTCAGTTATGGTGATAGGGGCAAACTGGAATGGTTTGCATAGTTTAGTAGGTCGGTAATGTGGCTCTAAGAATTTTGTACCAGTTGGCATGGTAAGCTTTTTTGATTCAATTTTAGTTTGTAGGAGAGACATTTTGTCAAGAAGCACTTTCTGTATATTTGCTCACCAGGTCATGTCTTTAGTACATAATTCGATTGGTTGTGCTGGAGGCTCTAATTCTCTGAGAATGGTGAATAACTTTTTCGGGCCCGAGTTAGTGTTTGTAATTCTGCCATCATAGATGTCACTTTTAGTTTGTAAGATAGCCACTTTATAGTTGTTAGAGGCCTTGCTAAACTTTTCTTTGTTCAAGTCTGTGGGGTATTTTTTCCAAGTTGCATCTGAGGTTCTTTTAAGACAGCTTAATGATTTCAGGTCAGACGTGAACCGTTTGTTTAGATGAGCTCCTGGTTTGGCTTTACGTATTTTTAGCTGGGCGACTTTGTCAAGGGCCTGAAGTAAGGTATGATTATACAACTCCACAAGGGAGAATGGGTCTGTGAACGTAAGCTTGGAATGGTTAGTGATAGGTTGTATTAGTGGCAATAGCTTCTCTACTGTGATATTGCGATTATTTCTAGTAAGTGCTCGTGGGGCTTGTGTGTTATCAGGATTTAGGCACTGGCTGTCCTGAATAGTAAAGGATATGACATGGTGGTCTGACCAAGCACAAGGTGTGTTGGCAAGAATCTTGGTATCGCAGTTTAGATCGGCTAGCCAATCCATTGTTCTACCCTTGCTGTGCGTAGGGTTGGTGATGTGGTGCGAGAAGCCTAACTCAGTGATTGTGTTGGCTAGAGATGTAGCATTGTCATCATTAGTGTCGTAAAGGCCTAAGTTGAGATCACCCAGCAATATGATTTGGGAGCCAGGTTTAGTATTTCTGGTAAGTAGTTGTGAGCTGTCCTCCTCTAATGAGGATATTTGGCCTGAAGGTCTATATATGAGGTGTATTAATATAGTACATTAGTTAGTTAGAGGAAGTTTGATGGATAGAAGGTCACCGGATGGGAGCCGTTGAATAGGTAGTTCTCTAAGGCCTAACTGTTTTTTGGTAATAAAGGCTACTCCACCGCCTCTAGAGGCTTCTCCGTCTACTCTGAGAATTGTATAGTTTTCAGGTATGGCTAGTGATAGTGTTGTTCCTGCTGCTGAAAGGAGCCAAGTTTCCGTAATAGCCAGGAAGTCTAGGTTATTGGTTGCGATAAGATCAGCTATGTCTAGAGCGTGTGCCAGGAGTGATCTAGTGTTTATAAGCGCCCCCTTGATAGATGATGTTTCTGCGTTGGAAGTTTCTCTGGTAGGTCGAGTATTGGCAAGGGCGGATGGATTGCTGTTATTTTTTGGGTGAGCATAGTTGTCTCTTGTTGTCCTGAGGGGAGGGTTCTTGGTGCTTGGATGGGATCTGCGATGGGTGGGACACTGCTGACTATTTTTTAGTCTGGAACCTAGTCTGGCGTTTCTAATGCTTGTTGGACAAGGTTGATTAGGGGTAGGTCAGGTTGCATAGAGCTGGATCCATTGTAGCGGTGTAAGCGGGCAGTAGTTGCTCACTATGGTTCCTTGAGTACCGTTAGTTCTGGACATGTCCGGCTGCCGAGTGGTAGGCATTTGCTAGGTAGTATATGGTTAGGTGAAAGTAATGGCTGTTTACCTTACTTAGGTTAGCCATATGTACTGTGATGATACTCAGCCAAGATTATAGCTTCATATATCATTTTTTTAGCTAGTCCCTGTTATAACGTTAAAGGTGACTATCAGGATGCAAGTCTCCTAATCAGTAGTAGCATACAGGCACGTTGATGATTAATGGTAGTATGGCTTGAGAATAATTAGCCTGTCTAAGGCTAGTCAATAATGTTAGCAGCACAAGGCTCAGTATGAGGAGCCAAGGCCATGGACATAGGGGATGAAGTCGCAATGGTGAAGCATAGACTAGAGATGCTCGCATTTGCGGCGAGGGCCTAGCATAGGTTGGCAGTATACAGTGAAAGAATTAGCACATTTTAGACATTGGGATATGGTGTGCACTTCCCAAGCATAATGTGCATGGTGGAGGTACACTTTGCGAATTTAGCCGAGTTAGTTAGATAGAGTTAACAGAACGGGGAGTGGTGATGCCAGGGCTGTGATGGCTAGCGCAGAGGTACAGTGTGCAATTTAGTACAATGATGCAGATTAGCACAATTTAACACTAGGCGATATAGCAGTACAATGATGCAGATTAGCACAATTTATCACTAGGCGCATACAGCAGTGCAATGATGCAAATTAGCATAATTTATCACTAGGCGCATACAGCAGTACAATGATGCAGATTAGCACAGTTTATCACTAGGCACATGCATAAATGCGGAATCACTGCTTCCCATACAATGTGTACAGAACAACAATATTGTATGAGGCATTTGTGTAATTATGGCTGTGCGCTAGGTTCGTAAGCTCGAGGAAAGGGGTTACACAGGCTGAGAGGGCCTACACCGTTAAGTCTGTGGGGGCTGAGCCGAGCAGTGAGGTTAGATATGGTGAAGACAAGTTACATTGCATCAGACAAATGATTAGTGGCGGAAAACCCAACCAGTGTGATCATAGCCGGTGTTTAAACCGGGCGATGTGTCTGACAAAGTTCAAAGCTTGAGGAGGCCAGTCGCGGGGCTTAATGTTACAGCAATAATAGGCCGGTAAATGGCTAGAGGCATGGGTATGCAGAGTCAATGAGATTGCAGCGCATAGTCGGCTAGGCTTTGAGCGTTACTCGGCTGTTCAGGTTGACAAACGATGCAAATATTGAGGCTTCCGACAAATAAAGCAATCCACACTTACCAAAATAGATGGTGGGACTCGATGGTTGTGGTGCCGTCAGTCAGGTGCTACCATAGAATGTTGTGAAGGCAACTTTGGTGCTTAAGAAGGTGGTTTTTGCAATGGTCGGGCAGAGTAACATGCTCCTGGGCTCCGGCAGCCCGAACAAGCTCAGACAGGAGCCTTTGGTGTGGTGCCTTCGGTGGGAGGCCAGCGTTCACCTGCCGGTCCTCCATATTGGTTTAAGAGAAATCAGGCAGCCAATGGGGTCAAAGTGGCTGGCTCCCTCTGGGACATGGATCGCTGTGGAGATAAAGCGGCGGCCATCTTAATGCAAAAACCAACGAAATGGGGCCAATTGTGCAAAATAGAGGCGCAGGTTGTAGATAAGGCCTGCTGACAGAAATAGGACCTGACAGTGCTGACAGTAATAGGACCTGAAAGAGGTAGCCTTCCTTCACAAGCGCAAGGGCGCCCTTTTCAAACATTTAATGTTGTGAACCCTCTAGCGGGTGGGCAGGCAACGGGAGTGTGCGTCTGTCATACTTCTGCACTCCATTCCATTCTTTCCATCGACTCTACTGCATGCTCCCAATTCCTCTTCAGAACGCTCACTCATTCATGCCTCTCGGTGCCTGGACGTCTTATGTTTGCAGAGTAGGATGACACAATATTGTGTTTAGATCTGCTTTTGTCCACGCCCTGAGATCAACAGGGATCAAGAACACCTTTCAGAGGCACCCTTTGCCCCCACACAGTGACGCGAGACAACTCTCTGCCAACTGAACTCCGGATTATTGATTTCCTATCTCTATTTCTGAAGAAGTTGAAAACGTATTTGTTTCAATGATTGGTTCATCAGTTTCTTTTTGCTTTCTGCCCATTACTGCTACATCTGTGCCCAGATGCAATTTTTCTTAGTTCCTTTGGATATGTGCACTATAGATAGAAAATGAAAATACAAATACAGGGCCTAGACCACATTGCCCTATCTATAACCTCTTCAACGGCAACATTAATACATGTGTTACTCCTTCTGTGGTGCTATATGTAGGCATCTAATATGTGTCAAACCTAACTAAAACAATAGTTGCTCCTTCTGCTGTGAAAATCTCATTCTGCTCACTCGATGGTACGTGCTAATAGGTTTTTCTCAGCCTGAACCTTTTTGCCTGGCTGGGACGCTGTATGTACATCCCAACAAGACCAAGCAGACGCAGAGTTGCTGGGTAAGATATTTATGAGTAAGTACAGAAATGCAGGCAATTTGCTGATATGGGTCAATGTTTACCCCCTTAGCTTCTTCATAGCCTGTCTGAGGGCTTCTCTAAGCCTAAGGTAGTACTCCTGCTTAATTCTTTGGTGTTCTAATAGGCCTACCACTGGCCTGCTTCTTCTTCTGGGGCCTGCTCTCCCTGGAATCGTAGAAACAAGTGAACATCATTACTGCCCTTCTGTTCTCATTTATAGCTGTTGGTTCGCCCATCAATCAATCCCAATCCCTGTTACAAAGTGGTCCGCTTGCCCTGCCCCCCACATGTCATGGCCACCCCCTCTTTCCCTAATGCTGGCTCTATGTGCCTGGGTCCTCCTGGCACAGACATATCTCTTTGGATGTGTTGTGGTGCTCCTGGCGTCACAGGTACCCCGAGGCTGGGATGCAGACCTTCTCCCTCACTACTCCACATCCCCAGGGCACACTGCTTGCTTCCAGCACGCCCGTTTTGGCCTCCGTCTCCTTGCCACCCCGGGCATCACTGACACTCTGGTGTCATCTCACAGCCTCTCTCTCTCGCCACTCTGTGTCCCCATGGTGCACTGCTCGGGTTTAGAGCACCCGCTCTAGCCTCCAGTTCCTGATGCTTCTCCCGAACAGAGGTAAGAACCATTGTTATGATGGGGTTGTCTGTGATGGGGGTACTTGATGAGGGTTACAGAGAAGTCCACAAGAGTCTTTGATCTGGGTTTGTCGCTTTCTCAGGACACAGCCTCACATCTATCTTGCACAGGAGAGGCACACTTTAATTTTTTGCCCATTAGATTTGATCCATTACGTTGAAATTTGCAGTATATATGCACTAATCCCCCTTTAACATCCTCAAATACTCAGTCAATGCCACATCTGTATGTTTGTGAGGCACCGGTTGGCCTGGGGAGCCAAAAGTAGCTCCTGGTTACTGTTTGTTACAACCTGGCTGGGCTCTCCTAGGCTAGAAGCAGCAGTTAAATAGCTCCCAGTTCTCAGCAATTCCGAACCCTGCCTTCAGGTAATATTACCATACAGATTATGGATACCTTCCTCAGTATTGAAATTGGAAGGGTGGACCATCTGAATCTTTTGTTCAAGTATCTATAACAGCACAATGCAGTTGAGTGCTACCAGGTGCTCTGGGCACCATGCTATGTGTACGGCCAGGAAGCATACAGTTTGCAGGGCTGCAGAGGAGTCCAGTACAATCAGTAAGGGGGAAGATTTAATATTTAGAAGGGTTGACTATTACACCAGAGAGCCTGCCAAAGTATTCAACTTCCCTGATCAGCGGATTTGAGTTTACTGCAGGGTTTTTAACATACAACATTAGATCATTGGCATATACTGGTATAAGAATGTGTTTGCTGGGGATTTTCAGACCTCTATTTGTGTACTTCTCTTTAAGGACACGGGCCAGGTGCTCTATTGATAGTGTGAATAACAGGGGAGGTAGTGGACAGTCCTGATTAGTACCCATAGCTATTGGGAGAGGTTCCTCCAGTGTATCATATTGTTTTTGGATGTCTAATTAAAGTGATAACACTGGAATATCTGGGGATAAATGATGGAGTATTGCAAAACGTCTGCAGAGATTGCAGTGAGTGGCCCTGCCAGAAATAAAGCCGGATTGATCAGGAAGCACAATATCCGACATAAGCTGTAACAATCTCTGCACCAGTATTTTAGCAAAAATCGAATGATCTGAGTTTATCATGGGTAGAGGCCTGTAAGACGAATAGGCTGTACTATTCATACCAGGCTTTAACAATACTATTATATTAGCTTCAACGATCGTAGTCGGGAAACAGCACTGTCCTAAGGAAATCTGGTATAAAAGTAGTGTTTTGGGTGTCCAAATGTCTGCAATGTGTCAATAGAATTCTATACTCTGATCGCCTGGGCCGGGAGACTTACACAAGGCTAGTCCATTTATGTCCTCTATAATTTCTTCTGTGGTTATAGGGGGCCCAGCCACTCTTTGTGCCCATCTTCCGGCCATAGTATAGTTAAATGACTTGATCTCCACCTGTGTCGTCTCTGTTGTCTGGATGTAAAGCTCAGAATACTAGGCTTTTTACAGATAATCATTTATCGAGATAGGGTCCTTTAACAGTCTCCCATCGGTATGTCTTGACATGTCTAGAAGATATGTTTTTTTAAGAAAAAGATTGAAAAGGGGGTTTAGAAGTCACTGTGGTTCCAAAGGTGGACCAGGGGGACATGGACTCTTGACACTACCTTGATTGTGGTCTTAGATGGATCGACAGCGTCAAACAAGCCCATCCAGTTGTTTCCTTGTGGTCGAACGAGGTTCAAGATTTGGCAAGTCACACTGATCCAGGCAGCAAGTCGGCGCTAAAACTGGGCTTTGTGCGTTTCGAGTCAGCGTTCGAAGGGTCCAACAGGTTTGTGTTGGCGGTCAAATTAGTTTGAGACACTGTTACCACTGGCTGGGTCGAGTCAGCACGTCACCTGATGGCTTCCAGCAGGGTGAATCGGTGGTGCGGTTGAGGCCAGGTCCTGTTGGTGTGAAGCGGGGCTCGGAGATGCAACAAGTCAAAATGCTTCTGAAGTGGTGTGACGGTGATCGAGCTGTGGCAACAAAGAGTGTTACTGGTGGAGGTGGCGTTGAGCCAGTTCTAAGAGGCACATGGGCAGTTTGAAGATCTGAAGAGTGCCAAAAGCAGCACTGGGGGACCAGTCGGCAAAAAGGACGTTAAACACAGTTTGAATCTGATTCAAAGTGAACAAACAGCATTACAGCTGCTCCTGTACTTTCTGGTTGTTGGGAGTTCCAAACCGGGGGCTCCAGGCCAAGGTACAGGCCAGGGAAAGTTTGATTGTTCTGCACTATGTGCCGAATCATGGGAACTCGTCACTTCTCCCCAAGTGGGAATATTTGTTGACTCCTGACAGGAGAGAGGGAGAGAGCGCGAAGTGAGAGGATCGCATGGTGAATCAGGAAGGTCCCCCTATTATGTTACAATATTGTTAGGCAGAATCCTGTGCAGTACCCTTTGGGAACACTACACACAATTAAGACTACAAGTGCAATTACCATTTCACCTTTGGTACAAGCTTGTACTACACTGTAAAGTGATAGTGATGGCTGAGCAGCCCGACTTATCTCAAGAGTAAAGTGAGCAGTACAAGAGACTACACAAAGGACAACAATCACTATGGTTCAAACAAACACTGATTCAAAGTTTCTGAGTAAAAGAATATACATTTATTTACACCATTTTTTATAAAACAGTTCACAATTATAAAGCAGCAGAAATTCACAGTCTTAAAATACTACAACAACACCCAATCAATTCTGGACAAGTTAAGCTCAAAATGAAGTGTGAGCAAAATGGCACTCCAGCAATTTAAAAGGGAGGAAAGACAAGGTTTTTCAAAATCAACAGCACCAACATTTATAGGGAGGGCAATCTAGAAAAGGCTACTACAACTATGATTCAAGTCAATAGGTCTGGGCCAATGTTAATGGTTCGGAGTCTTTGCAGAGGATCACACAGTTCAAAGTAGTTTGCTTTTAAGTCTTTGCCAAGAGTTCAAAACTAAGTTGGTTGGAGGAAAAGTTATTTAAAGGAAAAGAGAAGGACGAGCCTTCGGAGAGGCGAAAGATTTCCCGCACTTTCACAGCAGTCGGACGGAACGAACAACCAAATTTGCACAGTACCTTTAAAGAAGAAGAATGCTGTAGCTGAGGCATTTGTTCCTGGCAGTTCCTGCAGGCTTGCGGTTCCTGAAGCTTCAGTCAAGGTGACAAGAAGGAGGATGACTGGAGGGTCCTGCACTGCCCAGGGAGGAAGCCGGCAGCGGAGCAAAACGACAAATAAAAGGTGCTCTCCTTAAAGCCCAAACTGGTTCTCTTCCCACTGGCTATCCGATCTACTGCAGCGATGCACATGCGATGCACAGTTAATTCGACCAGGATGAGGACCGGTGTCTGTTGTTTGGCGAACTGATTGTCCCCACCAAGCTCAACGGATGAAGATTCCTTGCGGATCTCCTCAGTCGTCGAAGTTTCAGGCGATTTGGACCTGCAGCAGGGCTTCACCGGGTGTCCAGTAGTTGCAGCAGTCGTTTTCCTTCAGCTTCTCGTTGGTTCTCTCGTTCCAGTGGCGACTCTGCCTTCCAGTCCCAGAGACCGGCTTTTTATGCACCAAATCCCACATTCACACAACCTGGCTGTCAATCACACAGCAGGGTGGCTGTCCTGGCAGGGCAGCCACCTAGCCAATCAAACTAGAGTGCGACTTGGGTCTCCAAGGAGACCCTGTGCAGGGGGCCTTAAACCACTCCCTCACATTCTGTCCACCCACACACTCAGACGCCTAAGGAGGGCTTCTGTGCAGAAGCCCGCCAAAGGACAGCGAACAAAGGAACCAAACCTGGTTTGGTGCGCAGAGTAAAAAACTAGAAAGACCTTTGCAAAAAGATATGGCGAACAAACTCGACCGGAACCAAGTTAAAATAAAAGTGGATTACCGGGTTTGAGTTCGAGGCTACCACTATAGCCTCAATGGTACCAAAAGCTATTTTCATAGTCTGCGGTAGAAAAAAAGGGTATACCACTGCCACCAGCCAAATCTTGGAGAAAGGGGAACATACTAATGTTCCATGAGAATCAGACAAAAGGGGATAACTATTAACCCCTCCAGTACTCTATTGGAAGATAGGGTGTACTGGGTCTGTACATTTAAAAAGACTAGTAAAGTCAATGGTAACTTTACATGTTCTGGGAGACAGTAGGGGAGACCGCTACAGCTGATATGGTTTCCCAGGGAGGAATACCAAAGTTGGGAGAGAGGTCGTGCCACATCGCGTAAGGAGAGGAATGAAGAAGATAGAATGCCTGGAAAGACCTGAACGGTAAGCAACCCCGAGACATTCCAACATGAACAAGAAGGTAACGGGGAACCGGAAAGGAACAGGAACCGAGGCGGAAATCATTATAAGAGCGATGAAACTCATCGCAGTAGAAACGACAAAAGTGAGAAAGTAAATCTGACAAACCTGAACTGGCTGGGTGAAGGAAAGAGAAACATAACCCACCTAAAAGATAAACCAATAGAGCAGAAAGGTAAAAGGAGTTGTTGCTAGACGTGAGTGGCCTAAAGGACTGAGAGAGAATAACTAATCCGGAATGGGAGAAAACAGAACTGTAAGAGAGTTTTAAACACACTTCAAAGAAAGTGAGAAAGGTGGGGACGCTACAAGAAAGTACATCCTGGAAAAAGGGAAGATTAACCCTTTGTGTGAAAGAAAGAGAATCACAATCCACCCTAAAAAGGAAACCATTAGATTAGAAAGAGAAAAGGAGTTGTTGCTAAACGTGAACTTCCTAAAGGACTGAGAGAAATTATAACTAATCTAAAAAGGGAGATAAAGAGAACTGTAAGAGGGTTTGAAACACACTCCCAAGAAAGTGGGAACGGCTGGGAAGCCTTTAGGATAAACAACTTACAAAAAAGTACAGTATTATCCTGGAAAGAAGGAAAGATTAACCCTGTGTGTGAAGGGAATGAATGGTATGTAAAAACGATAGAAGACAAGGTGCTGACGGCCCAAGAAGCCTGCACAAATAACTGGCAAGAGCATACAGAGTAGAGAAAAGGGATATATACTGACAAGAGAAATAAGAATCCCATAGAGACTTATAGTTTGCTTGAATATCCAAACCCTTTCAAGATTAACCTAAGGAACCAACCAGACTCAAGGAAAGTTCTTACATCAAAGAAAGGGAGCAGCAAGAGCCTGTTCAGAGAGTTGTCTGAGCTAATACGAGGAATCACAAAAGACTATTTGCAAATTACGTATTAAACTGAAGTTTAAAAGACGAAAGAGAACAATATAAGAAGCACCTGTCAGGAGAAGAGAAACATTCTCTTAAGCTTATTCCTTTTTTTGGTTCAACTTAGTGGTAGGGTCAGATAACATTCGTTTTTTGGACGGTGGACTCCTTCTTTTTGGACATTTCAAGACGATTGACAAGCACCTTAGTTAGTAACGTAAGTAGGGAATACCCCACAGTGATAGGAATATTCAGGTTTTCACCATATCATTTAATAAAGTAATTCTAAGGATGCCCCCCGAGAAGCCACGTCCTTCTTCTGATCCGCCACAACTCCCACTCTAGCGATCTTGACTGGCACCTACAGGGGATCCTTCACCTCCAGTGAGGGGTCTAATTTCAGTGCAACTGTGAGTGGGACAGGCCTTGGTCCAAACAGCATTCATCCCCACTGTTCCCTGGTGATGGGTAGGGGACATAGCTCTCCTCTGCCTTGGATGCCTTCTATCTTCACCTCACTGTTGGAGGACTGTGCAATTGACTGTACTCCCAATAGAAGTACAACAAGTTCTTCTTGCCTTCTTGAAGGTCCAATATGATTAAAAAGGAGTGGAAGATCCCTTCCTTTTAAATGCAAAATGTCACAGGTTATTGGAGAAAAGCAAGCCTGCTGTAAGGGGCCCAATACCTTTCACAGTACCAAGTGACACTTGCCTTCTTGCATCATATCCAGTGTACCTTGTGCTACAAGAAGTAGAGGGGACAGGACGGTAAAGAGCCCCCCCAGGAAAAGCAAGATGGTGTTCCCCTTTCTCAAGTCCGCCTTTGCCTCTTTGGCTATTCCCACTTCACCCCTTTCCCATGCCATGAGACAGGCAAGGGACTTTGTCACAGAGCGCAGTCATGTGGGATAATCAAATATGCCGGATAACAATGTCAGTTAAGCGGGTGGCAGAGAGCCAGAAAACAGAATACAAAAGACAAATAATCGAACATCTTGTCTTCCTGCTCTGTCAACCTGAACCTTGGTTAACTGGCTTGAACACTTTGACATTCCCATAACCAGAGCAGTAGAATTACTGGCATTGAGAGATGTTTTAGTTAATATAATAGCTGTTAACAAAGCTTCCGTTTTATTTCTGTCCAATTAAATCAATGTTTCCAGTCTCTGCTAAACAGCTTGTTTATGTAAGCAAATAATTTAAGTTCTATTGTTGCATTTGCCTAGCTGAGCTGTGAGTGCTGTTCATAATGCATTGAGCATTATGTGTTGTTTTTAGGTGAAAGTGAGTTCTTTCATTCTTCTTTTTTATTTCCTTTTAGACCTTTGACAAAGAAGAACTTTTAAAATGCATCCTAAAGCTTGTGGAAGTGGACAAAGAGTGGGTCCCTTACTCATCTTCTGCAAGCCTCTACATCCGCCCCACATTCATTGGAACTGAGGTTTGAATATAGCCTTCCTGTTTTTATAAAGAATATTTATATTGAAATGTGTCCGTTAAGGCTGTGAGGCTTAAACTGCAAATTACTGTCTGTGTTTATGTTATTGGGTGCTACACTACACACTGCTGCCAGTTCAATGGTCTCTTGGAGGTTTAGCATATCATATGGCTGTGGAGGTCTCACTCTGTTTTAGCAATTAAATCTAGCTGTTCTGGAAAGTTTAGAATGAGTGTCAGCGACTGGCCTTGCCTTGGATCGGGTGGTCCTCTTTGGGTTGCTGAGAAATGCTTTGTTTCTACCTGACACTAAAACAGATCTCCACAGGGGACACACGGAAGAGAAATCCCATAGTGGGAAAAAGCCTCTTGAGCATGTAGATGGTACGAGAAGGCTTTGACTGCTGTAATAGGCTGAGCTAGCTGGTCTTCTCCACACTGAAATAACCTAGAAGAGCATAGGAGCTTTCCGTGCTGGTGTCCTAAGGAAGGCCGGAAACTGCATCAGGCAGTGCGCAGGGAGCATGAGATTTCCCCCCCAATATAGGAGCTTGAATAGGCTTGATCAAGGTAAGTTTGGGGAGCACGCGGGGGTAGGGATAGAAGGCAAAGGCATATATGGCTAGCTTGCAAGCAGGCACTTAAAGATACCAGCTGTAGGAGCATGGGTGCATTGTCTGCAGCTTTCCACCCTCTTTCATCATAAAATATTCCCGACATAATGCCTTTGCTGAAATGAGAAAGAGTGCATGGGCTTATTACGCAGGAAGTAGCAGGGACCAGGAAGTGATAGGTCAGAGTCTAAGGTAATGTAGGGGACTGGAAGTGAGGGAAAAGGTTAGAGATACGGGATTGAAGGACAAAGGGGAAACTAAACTGACTGGAGGGTGAGCTATCTAGGAGACTGGGGGCCAAGGTCCAATGCAGCGCCTGAGAAAATGGGGCTTTGTGAAATTTACCTGTTGATGTTTAAATATTTGTATTTCACTAAAAAGTCACAGAGGCACCATAGCACAGGAGAACATGATACAGAATAAGAAAAAGCAGGGATCCCGCCTTAACGAGGACAGGATGGGACAAGGAGAGAAATGTTGTTCTCCTGCAACGCCAATGCAGGGCCTGAGAAAATGGGGCTTTGTGAAATTGACCTGTTGATATTTATTTATTTGTATTTCACTAAAGACCTCACAGAGGCCCGAAGCGCAGGAGAACATGATACAGAATAAGAAAAAGATATAGAAATCAGATTGTGTCAAACAACAAATTCTTAAGTCATTTCTTAAAGTTAGAAATTCAGGGACAAGTGTAAGTTCAAGAGGTTGTTATCCCAAAAAGTAGGTTCCATAACATCAAAAGAGTGACCTCCACAACTCACCAGCTTGAACCGTGGAATCAGTAGCAAAGCTTTAGAAGACGACCACAGTATCTTGTTTGGTGTGTAAGACGTAGTATCGTTGTTAGGATACAGAGGAGCACTGCCATATAAACACTAATGGGTGATGGTCAAGACTTTTGGCCTTGTTACAAATATGGCAGAGCGGGAATAAAATTGGCAGTAATGGAATTACTGACAATATTCCTGCTCCGCCAAACTAAGAGTATGCCCCGAAGTGGAGGATTTACCTCCAACATCATGCTGGAGGTAAATCCACCAACTCACCACTGAAAAAACGTCAAAATCGGTGCAATTACCGCAGTGAAATTAGTGCTGCAGTAATTCTTCCAAAAAGCCCCATAGAGTCCTACGGACTCAGGAAACATGGAGATTAACACCGCCACCGCCACTTCTAATCTCACGGTAATTCCGTCGGACCAAGTGGCAGTAACAGTAATTCATTTGGGCGGTAATCCACCGGAATGCCACCCTACTCATAATGAGACCCTGTTCTGGTTGCCAGTGTAGTTTTCTCAAAGTAGGAGAGATATGCTGGTGACGAGGAATATTAGCAACCAACGGGCAGCTGTATTCTGCACCACAAACTCCCAAATTACTTCAATGTGCCCATTTTGCCTTGCTGTACTTTACACATCTGACATAGCCCCCAGCCCAACTGGGTATGGCTCCACCAGAGGGTGCCTACCACCCCCTGTCCTTCTGCTCCATTAAGAAGCACAGCTGTGCTCCTGCTAGTTCATCATGCCCTATTAGGCAAAGTTTGAATGCAGTATCCTCTGGGAACACTACAAACAGCTATGACTACAGGTATAGGCAACCCAACCTTTGGTATAAGCTTGTACTACACAGTTTTGGCAGTGTGTTCAGCAGCCAGGCTTATCTCAAGAGGGGAAATGTGAGCTGTAGTGGAGTTACACAAAGATTCACAGTTACAGGTATTCAAATAAACTCTTACACTCAAGGTTTCTTGCATAAACAATTGTTAACTTATCAGTTATAAAGCCTTCTTCAGAAGGGAGTAATGGAATAGTAACACAAATATACTTCAATACTGTAAACTTTGAGTTTCTGAATCAGACAAGACCCTTTTGGGATGGCCCACAGACACAACCTACACCCATAGGTGACTTCAGTAACAAGGATTGTGGGGACATTAATATCTTACTGATGGCATTCAGAACACTCTTAAAAAAGTTGCTAAAAGGCTTAGAACACAGGAGACCACAAATATTCCTAAGCAGGTAAGTACTTTTAGAGTTCACTAGAAGAGTTATTCAATTCAGTAGGCTAAGCCGAAGTCAAAGGATAAAAGTCTTGGATAGGATAAAGCTCTTCTGGTAAGTAAATGGAAAAGTCTTTGCACAAGTTCTTAGGAGTCTTTGATGAAAAGAAGAATCAAATGTAGGGCCACAAGCGGATTAGACTTGTGAGTTGTGGAAGTCACAAGCACTTTTACAGTAAGAGGTAAGTTCTCTTAGACTTGTTTTACAGTACATTGGTAAAGAAGAAAATATGCAGCTGATGACTTCTGTTCCTGTGCAGCTATGCAGATCTCACTGTTCCTGGGCCTCAGTCGTGGGGACAAGAGGGAGGATGTCTGGCGAATGTACGGCACTGCGACTGTCAAAACTGGCAACCAGCAAACTTCACTTTCAGTGGCTGTTTTGTATTTCAGCTCCTTGCGGTACAGCAAATGGCAATAAGCGCGGTTCCTGGCTGTCAAGGTGGGCTTTCTTTGCTTCTGGTGTCCCGCACTCTGCTGAGGATGCTCAGGCTTGGTCATTCCTGGTTCGGGGGAGTCCGGAGGATCTTCCAAAAGCTTTAGGCCAGCTTAAAAGTAACGCACACAATCTGGTGTCCCTCTCCCTGGCTATATGGTTTCCTACAGCAACTCTGAGGAAATTCAACCAGCTTCGAGATGAGAGTCCAGGTGGCTTACCCTGGAGTTGATTGGTACTACCAACTCTAAGGGAGAAGCGGTCCTTGCAGGGGCTTCTCTGTCGATACGAACTTGGCAAGTTGGCCCTGCAGCAGGGCATCACCGGGCAAACCAACGGTCCAGGAGTTGCAGCAGGCGTCCTCTGAAAGCTCTTCTTCGGTTCCTTCGTCCAGTGGACGACTCTGCCTTCCAAGCCAAAAGACTTGCCTTTTATTCAGTTCTCTCCCATTCATTCCAGCCTAGCTGTCAGTCACTCAGCAGAGTGGCTGTCCTTGCCAGACAGTTAGCCAGCCAATCACTACAGAGTGCATTTAGGTCTCCTAGGAAACTAAGCACAGACACCCTGGAGCCGGAGGCGGGCTTCACTTGTGAATCCCGACCAAGGCAAAGTGAACAATGGGACCAAACCTGGATTGGCGCGCAGAGTAAATCTCAAGAAGGACCTTTCCACAAAGAAATGGCGAAAAAAGAAGACAGCGGGCATTTTGACAAAAATGGCACCCTTGGGTGCTTTACTGCAGCTGCGAACGCAGCCCGCGGTAAACGCACACCACGGTAGTTAAAACGAAACCACTGACACCAGCCATTCAGTGAGGAAAGGGTAACATGAAATTGTTACATGAGAAGCTAGACAAAGGGAATACTAGGTAACCCCTGCAGCACCCTATTGTAAGATAGTGTGTGCTGGGTCTAGAAAGTTACAAATGTAAGTAAAGTCAGTTTCACTTTACTAATCTGGGAAACAGTAGTTTATCCCAGATAAGGTATTGAAACCTTTGGGAAATCTGAAAGACTTCCCTGTGCCACTGCACTGAAGGTGCTGTGTGACACATTGTAAAAGATGATGCCTATGGAGTTTGTCCACAACCAAAAGAATCACATTGAAATACACGAGAGAGTGGGGGAAAGTGGGGTCTCACTCTCTCCAGGTTAAAAAAATCAAGTCCTCAAAATCCAGCAAAGTTGCTGGGGGTATCTAAGGTAGAGCAAATTAGCAAATTTCTGAGAATTTTCCCTAACACTTTTACATCCAGATGAGGCTTTTTCGGAAGTGGAGCAACACAGGTTTCTTTAAGTGAAATAGGAACACAGTTCCTAAAAGAGGAATTAACAAAAGCACAGAGTTTAAGCATAAGGAGAGTGGCACATTCCTTCATTTTGATATGTGGACATAAATCCATAGAACAGGTGGTAGGCGTCAAGATCTTCAGGGCTTCTGCAACAGGGAGACTCAAACTTCTGTCTGATTTTGCAAGCAAAAGCAATGAAAATACTGCTCTGAAGTGTGATTAAGACACCGTGTCCATCTGTCTGGGGATGGTAAGCCATGAACAAAGATGATGAAGGGTAAGCGGTCAGCTACAACTTGCCAAAATCCTGCTGTAAATTGGGAACCACATTCAGTAATTTTGAAGGTAGGTAGCCCATTGAGACGGAAGATATGTTGTAAAAACAACACTGTCGCAGTCAAAGGGAGTCCTTTATAGACAATAAAATGGGCCATCTTATTAAATGCATCAACAACTAAAAGAATGGTGTTAATTTCGTTTATTGGGGATAGTTGAACAATTAAGTCTTGCATAACTGTATGCCAGTGCTTGAGCACTGCAACTAGTCCACCGGTTTTCCAATATTTCCCTTACATTGGGCACATATAGCTCAGCAGTCAATATATTCAAATGTATTTTATTTCATCGTGGGCCACCGACACCACCAATGTAGGACATCCCGAGTTTTTAGTTGACTGAAATGTTCAGCTAAAGGGGCATTGTGACACCAGTGCAGCTCAGCCACTGTAGCAACTTGGTGGGTGAATTCAACCACTGTTCTACATAAGGAAAGCCTTCTCGTAAGGTTAACTGATGATTTGTAATCTCCCTGGCTCTGCTTGTGTCCACCGGCGAGGTTCCTCCACAAAGGTCAGAGGTGTATCGCATACACAAACGTTATTTCCGGGAAGGATAGTGGCTGTTGGAGGTTGGCCAGAAAACTTGTAATCATTCATTCAGGCATGGTGTTGGTTTTTGTAGCATGGTGCATCTTATGCTACACTGATGTGGAATACACAGGGATTCTGGAAGTAGAATGTGGAGGTGGAGTGCGGACACTAAGAAGACGGTTGGAGAGACTGAAGCAGCTCCCTTCAGAGACTCCTTTTATATTTCCCTTTTAATATATATATTCAGTTTACATAATACACTAATAAATCTTTAATGATATAGTTATAACCATTTCTGTCCTGTACTTCCTGCTACAGTTTTCCGGTTCTAGGTACCCGGGTGATAGGTCACTACAAAATCATAAGCAGAAAGAAACAGGTGCCATCTGGCCTATTGGGCATTCATATACAGTTGATCATATAACCTAGATTTCTGTTATCTGAGTATACTGTAACCCTGTGGCGTCTCTCCAGCAGGTAATGTCTTAATTCTGAAAAAGCGTCATGGACAGCAAGGAATTCCCAGTCCATAGTAGTTAAGTTTTACTTGATAGAATTAACGTTTGCCTGAAAAGTAGACCATAGAAGGCAAGATCCCTGATTGCGGGCAGCACTGTGATTGCTCTGCCCCAACAGTCTTCTCGGAGGCATCAGCTTCTACTATACAAGGTAGATAAAGATTAGAGTGTTGCAACACAGGGTCAGTAGTAAAGGAAGTCTTTAGGTCATTGAATGTTCTGGGCTATCACTGACCTTTGAAAAGGTATTGTTTTGCATGTGCGTTGCGGAAGGCAGTGCTGCTTTGGTAGAGTAATCTTGCACAAACTTCCTATAGAAATGATCAGAGCCCAAAAAAGCCTGTACAGCTTTCGCATTATTTGGGGTAGGCCATTAGAGCACTGCCTGTACCCTGACCTAATCTATACAGATGCCTTGTAGGGTAATAAGCGAAACCTAAAAACTGGACCCGCTTAGTATTGAATATACAGTTTTCCAATTTTGCATGCAAGCAATGCATTCTTAATTGGGTGAGGATGGTTTTTACATGTCGTATATATTGGGGCAATAAATCAATTTATGTCCAGATATATCCTCATTAACTGGTCCTGCAGATATCTAAAGATATCACTCATAAAATACTGGAATTAGCAGGTGTGTTCCATAAGCCAAAAGGCATGACATTGTATTTTAACAAGCCGTATCTTGTACAAATGGCAGTTTTGCACTTATCTGCTAAATGGTATGCCCCCGAAGGTCCAATTTATTGTTGATGGTGGAGGTTTTTAACTGATCGAGAAGGACGTTGATAAGAGGTAGAGGATATTTATTTGTTATGATGATGTCTTTATGAGCTGTAGAGTCCGCACATGAATCTAAATCAACCCCCCTTCTTTGGCAGAAAAAAAGGGGAGGTTCTGTTGGAGACTTGGAATGGCTAATTGACCCATTATGTAAATTGCTTTCCAGGTATTGCTTCATCAACAGTCCTCGTCCTCCATAAGTGGATAGATGCGACAGCACAGGCGCCTGGGACTAGGTCCGTACAGCCGTCGTAGACACAATGGAGGGAAAGAGTTTCCACCATTTTTTACCAAAGACATCCTGATACTCACGGTAACAGTCTGAAAAAGTCAGATTTGTCGCCATGATAGCATGGAAGGTAGCCAGTAGGGCTAAACTGGGTTTGTTTTCTTCATAGAAATCACCATCAGTCTCCAAACATTTGCTACTGCAATGCAGGAATGAGAACACATAGGCAAGCAAACTCAGTCCCAAAATCACTCTACAATGTGTAGCTTCTAGACGATCAAACATGTATTCATGGTTGGCCTCCAGACAAATGAGTCATTTGTGTGTTTAAGTGTGTTTAAGTGGTATTGGGTTCTGAGGATAATGCTTTACCATCCACAGATATCAGTGGCTCATGTCGGAATTCATAATTCATTAGCCAAAGTTTGATCTGTGCATGTTCCAGTTGCTCCAGAATCTATGTACGCGATTACCATCTAACTCCAGGTAACAAGTACTTGTAATTGGGCAGACAACAGAATAAATGCTGCATTTTCTAACTCCTTGGGCAGGAAACCAACATATTCAGGGCTCAACCTTAGCATTTTGTCTAAAGACAACCTTCTCATTTCCCAGAGACTTGTTGGGAGATCGGGGGTAATCCTTCAGGAAATGACTAGGCTTCTCACAATATAAACATGAGTTGCCCTTGTGCCTCTTTTCTCTCTCCTTCTGAGACACAGGCTCCCGCAGGCGCCCTATTTGCAGGGGTTCTACTGAATCGCCTGCCATTCCTTAGGAGCAAGTTTCTTCCATTAGGGGCTTAGTAGTGGTAGGGAATAGAAGACCTTTCCTCTCTCCCGTCTTTCCACTAGCCGAACATCTATCTGTAACAACAGCTCTAGTAAGGCAGGATAAGTGGTTGGCATAGCAGGAACCACTGACACTGCATACTTGAAGTCCTCACTGAGAGCAAGTTAGAAGATGACAACCTTCCTTTCCTCGGGCCACAGTATCTCTGCCGCCAGTTGATGAAAGCAGGGTATAAACGCCCACAATGCCACCACTCCACTTAAATAGGAAAGTAAAATGGTTTCATAGATGGTGCATCAAGAAACGCTGTAGTGTGACAAATGGAGTGCCGTTTACAATGATTTAGAAAAGTACAAAGGATGCAGGGATCCCAGTGAACCTTTCTGGTGGGGCCAATGGAAAAAGATCTCTACTCAGAATTGTAGAAGGTAACATTGAGGATAAGCGGCCAGAGCAGCAGCTCCTAGTATGTGAGTACTTCATCTTTCTTCGGGTGCAATGGATGGACATTTGCCTGAAAATTATACAGGCGGTGTTGTATGAGAATGGGCTGACCATATGCTTGTCATTAAGGTTTTGATATTCTGCGTGGGAGCTGCTGCTCTGAAGTGGTTTCCACAGCGGTCGATGGAGGCTCAACAAACAGTCAGACTTCAGAGGTGTTGTGGATGAAAGGAAAACCAGAACCAGACCCTTACCATCAGAAACCCCACAGGTACCACAGTATCCCTGTAGCAAACTGAGCATGCTTGCTAAGGGGGAGAAAACACTGTTTGGACCTTCTGACTCCTGGAAGGAAAAGAGACAAGAAAGGTCAGTATGCCTGAGTCCATCGGCTTCCCGAAACCACCCGTTCCCCCCACAAACAGTGCCCTAAAATACTTTAGTTTGAGGCCAATGAAAATGTCCGGACCAGGGGCAATTGCAAACCCTGGAGGGGACAGGGGTCTTTGAGCAGGTAGAAGGTCCAGAGAATAGGATCATATCTCTGAATGGCACAAGGACACAAAAAGTAGTCCACAGGGTCCTGCCCGGATGGCACAAGGGTACAAACTAGAGAGAAGGGCCAGGAGCCAATGGATAATGCAACTGTCTGAAAAATCATTGCACAGTTCAAGGGTAAAGTTCAACGCAGGAAAGGTCCAGGAGAGGCTGGACAGAGCCGGAGCACAAAAGGGTCAGGAGATTGGAGTCAACTGGCAGGTACAATGGAATGAGTGGGTTATCCTGTAAACGTCCATACAGCAATATAATGCCCAAGAGGAGAATAATGGTCAATAAACAAGCTAGAGTATCGGTACACATTCACAATTACGTAATCCAAGGTTAATATCCTCGGATACAGGATTTTAAACAAGGCAGAGGTTTGGGAAACGTTAAATAAACAATGTACGGACAAGGAGTAAAATAGGATACACTTAATTTAACAGACAAATGTTCAGTACACACGGAGAAGAAAATAAAAACAGCACGTGGTAGACCAACAGCATAAAACCTGTTGTTGACCATGGAAATGCTGCTGCAGTGCTCCTATGTTAGTTGGGAATGCTTACAGATGGCAGTAAGTGGCGTGTGCGCAATGCCAACACTACAAAATTCTGGTCTACCGAATTTGGCTGTACAATGTAGTTTATTCATAAGACACCATCGTAAATGTCATGGAAGCCGTGCAACTCCCACTGCCAAAGATCGTTGAATTGTCACAAATGGCTCTTAAAATGAAATCAGACCAAAGGCAAGAGGTGGTTAATTGGGGCACTTCATCCTACTGAAACAGGACCTCTGCCACAAAGTAATCCAAGAAAGAAAATGTAATCCAACAAAACAGAATCTCCTTCCACATTGAAAAGCTCATCCAGTTATTCAGCTAGAGTTACTCTTTCACTTCTATTTTATCCCTATTATGTGCATCGATCACCCAGCCTAAAAACCGCATACCGATTGTGTCTATTTCACCCGTTTAAAAAAAAAAAACGTTTTGACATTTAAAACTACAAAAAGTGGAAAATGCAACTTTTTAACGTGTGATTTTGGCTGCACTGTGTTCTTACTTGTAAGTTGCTTTTTGAGCTGTATGCCTTTTGTAGATACCTTGCCTTGTAGTTGCTAGTGATATTACATCCCTGATACTGTGATAAATCATATCTAACTCATTTATTCAATTGCACGTTAAATTAATTATTTACCAATTCAGAGTGTCATTTTATGCAATTGCAAAGGGTTTTTGCCTCTTATTTCGTGAGGGAAGGTCGGATTTTAATTGTGTTTGCTGCCTAATATCCCTAATAAATCTGTGCTGCTCTTTTCTAGCCACTCACAATTCGATTAATTGGTGTTAGACGGAGCATTGCAGGGGGACATCTTTACTCGGGTGCCATCTACCCGAACAGTAAAATTGCTCCTATTCATCTGTGCTTTGGATATGTTCTAGTAGAAGGTCAACCAAGTGTATTTCATCAGCTTATTATGTCATTATCACCCCATTGGTGATTGCTGCCCGGTATTCAAACTGTGTGATTTTCTTTGAATTTAAAATAAATAAATATTGTATTACCACCCACCAGCCTGGTTCATGGTCCATTGTGACCCAGGGTATTTATAAAAAGGGGTTTGAGACAGGTTGGGTGCCAGCTGAATCCGAATTCGTAGAAAATAAAGAAAAATTATTCTAATTGAGCACTACATCCCAAGCTAAGGGCAAGAGTCCTGGCCGATTGGAATCCTTTACAGCAGTATACATGCGTGTTTGTCCATTATCTATGGACTATATTCTACAGAGAGTTGACACAGACGAGTATGTGTTGAACTAATATAGGTACTGGCATTTTCAGAGTATTGTAAGATAGAGATCGAATAGTGTTGGGTGCGTTGGGCGCACAAGAGCCTACTTGAACAATCCCAGTAGATATGTAGGAATAAGATACCTGCCGTATCTGTTTATTGTACCACAGTTACATTCCCAAATAATAATTCTAGAGCTGCCAAACCAGAAGACAGCCTCATTCAAGAGCTGTGCGAGAGGTGGCTGAATGTTGTTGGTAACAAAAGGCAAGGAAGTGGGATGAACAGAAGTGATAAATTAATTATGTAATGTCTGATCCCAGCACTCAAGAGCAATCTTTCATGTAAGCACTAGTGTGCCCAAAGGACAGAACTGAAAGGATCCTCGCTCCCGAACAGTAATTTCTATAATAAGGATAAGTGGGTGACCGTGAGTCAGTTGGGGTGACTTTCAAAGTGCAGGTTCCTTGCTGACAATACAGCCCTGAGCCTTCGACCCGAGCAGTCATTGTGCCATGTCAGGAAACCTTTGAGGATTCCTGGGTTGTTGTTGAGGCTGGGCTCCTCTGGGAGTAATGTGCATATGAACCACCCATTTCAAACCCCTTCCCTGAGTTGTAGTTGCTTAGTTAGGTTAACTGGTTGCAGTAGGGAGGAACTTTGTGAAAACAGCTCTATTTACTTGGCAGCTTGCTAATTCTATGCTCTGAGCAGTCTTTAGGCCTGTAGTCCCAAGGCAGTTTTCAGGCCCATAATCGGGAGAATCAGCTTGTAACACAAATTATATTATATTTGCTCCAAAAATGGATTTGGATGAAAGAGAAATGGCAATCTGTGCAGTGTATACACCTGGAACCCCCTTAAAAGCAACTGGAAGGTTATGCTTAAAACCTGTCACAACACAAATGAACTCCAGACCTAGGACCTTTTCCAGGAGCAAGATAGATGTGGATTTGGGATGCAGGTAACCTGGGAAATCCTTTAAAAAAAAACTTTCAAACCAAAGGCTCTAAATACTCTTGAAACGCACATTAGTTTGCACCAACACTGACACACCATGGACAAAACATTCTCAGGCAGCAGGGAGGAGTGTGTTTTTGTTCAGACATTCAGAATATTTCCAAACTCATTTTTCCTTTAACGGGTTTCGGGATTGAATACAGTATCAGAGGGCCTGAATAATTTACAGAGTCGCCAGGAAGTTTCACTGATTGTATTTCAAATAACAGAAACCGATGCATTGACTGTTCTTTCTTTGGTGCACAGACCATCCATTACAGAAAAATAGACAGGTGGTTTAATCCGAGGCACTGGCTGCAAAAGGGGCTTTGGAAGTGGCGTTTGGGCCATCCCTCTCTCTCTTGTCTACCTTAGGATTCCCTCCATAGCCAAGGTGTCCATAGCCCCGGTAAGTGCTAGTCACTGGCAACCCCTACTGTCTGTATACTGCCTTCTCCTAATGGTGATGTCCATGTATGCCGGCTGTCTAATCCCGTCAGGAATTTACTAACGGGGCCCTTCCCTAGCCATGGTTAGTTCTAGAGGGATGGGATATGATTGTGCTATTTGATCTTCAAACTATGCTATTTCGGTACTACTCTCCTCCTCCTCCTCCTCCTCCTCCATCTAACTCCACCCACCTTCTCTTATCCCCATGTCTTTCTCCTTGATCGCTCCAATGCTTTCCTCTCTCTTCTACCACCTACGACCTGGTTCCGCCCTACCATTTTTCTAATTTCTTTCTTAACACTCTCCACTCTACTGCTATTCTACCTTCTCTTTTCTACTACTTCTCTCCCTCTTCCACACTACTACTGTTCCCTTAGTACTGCTGCTAATACTCTCACTGCCACTACTCTTCCCTCTGCGCATTTCCCCTAATTGACTTAGGCACTTCCAGTCCTCACCTCCACCCGTTAATTTTACTCCTCAGTCCATGCTGAGGAGTAACATTACACCTGCTCTCTTCTCCCACAAGCTCTGGCGTATGGTGCTCTGCTCACCCTTCTACTACACTCACTCTCACTATTATCATTCCCTCTCCCTCACCCCTGTCCTCACACTCTACTCATACACTATTCTCTACCAGCCTCACTCCCTCCAAACACTCACTTCCTCTTAAACTTTCTACTACAACTTAACTCCCCTACTCCTATCTCTCACACTATCTTTCTCTGTCACACCTTCTATACACTTCGCTTCTCACTTCCTACTGCGTGCTACACTACACTACATTACACACAACTGGTACCACTCTCTCTCAAATATCTCATCTTTGCCAAGCACTGCCACCAACTCTCCAACACCCCGCTCAGTAGTTAGTCCGCCGCCTGGTTTTTGGTCCACCTTGACCTACTTCTGTGACCTCACCCTTACAGCCCACATCCTACTTCTCCTGCTGTCTATTTTTATACTGTAGCGCTCACCTGACACTCTTCACCAATCAGTGCCTTTCTCTCCACCGGGATCCAGGTGAGAGGCTTTAAGAACCCATCTAAGTCCCTGTCCCCTTTTACCCTTTTAGCACAGTTTTTCAAACAGTCTCTGATGTTTCTGCTGCTGTTGCTCTGTCATGCTGTGGGTCTGGAAATTTGATGTCTTGGTGTTTTGGTGAGTTCTGGGCTTGTCTGCAGTACTGGATGCTGTGGGGTTGTGGTGAAGGCTCTGGAGTCGTTTTGGTTGCTGTGTCGCTGTTCAAATCCTGTCCCGGTCTTCTCTGCTGCTCCCAAGGGTATTCTGGGAGTTGTGGTTCTGAAACAAAGATATATTTGCGGCCAGCAACTGTATGGGGAGGGAGTGAGAGACAGAGTGGTACCATCAGTAACATTTGTGGCTCACAGGGCGGTGGGGGGGGGGTTCAGGGACTGGGACCCCCCCAACTGCCTCTTCACGTATCTGGGGTAGGGCTAGTTCAGATTTTTGTATTAGTGCGCCTCCTGACCCAGGAAGGGAAGACCCCCTCCGCCCCCCACCCCTTGACATGGTCATGACCCGGACCTTGTCACAATATTCTCCCTCCTCTCTCTCCCCCTTGGAGCTCCCCCACACACTTACACAGTCCAAATACAACATTTTCCTCCAAGCCTGAAGCAAAGACTTAGCTTTTCATGTCAAGTTGCTATGTCCTGTCGTTAAGGAGAACAACTGAAAAGTAAACTTTCACTGCTAAAGTGAGGATGTCTACTTGTTGAATTGCTGCAAAGTCAGCCAATTCAACATGCTGTGGGGAGAAGTAGGAAGGTGTTCACTGAAACAGAGAGTAAGGGCACACGTTGTTATCATGTTGGTTCCTTGTGTCACCCCTAAAGGCTGCTAGGCTGTCTCAAACCACTGAAGCTGACTGAAGGAAAGCTTGATGAAGTGAACAGAACACAATCATAGGAAATGTAAACCAAGTTGACATGAAATTGTTTTAAATGTGATCACTCCACACTATCACAGAAAGGCAGGTTACCTACCATTGCCATGCCAGAATAGTATAACATTGAGTGCTATTATGTCACTCTCAATCTTATGTGTATAGCATTTATAAAGTGCAAATCTATCTGGGAAGTAACAGAGAGCTGTAAATATGGCCTATAAGACATGGCGTTACCAGTACATGAAAACTAAGTAAACATAACAAATAACTATAGTAAAAACATGGCTGTCCATCGGTATGTTTTGGCAGGCAATCAGTCATTATTATTTTCAATGTCATCATCAGAAAGTTTATTTCGGTAAAACAAAGTATACCATAAAAACACAACAAGATTGACTATCAACAATATTACAAACAGGAAGTGACATGATTAAAATTACATTAAAAGATCCCTAAAAACAAAACCACAAAATTCAAAAGCAAACAAGTCTTAGTAAAAATTAACTCATAGACAAAGCACGCTTTAAGAACATCAAAACAGCCCACCCCACCTGGACAGAGTCTGCCCATAACAGATAGTACAATGCCGGCTCAAAGTAGAAAACCAAGATGCTGCAAAACGTGTTTCAGTGTTTACTCTATGATCGCTGAAAAAATCAGGGCAAAACAGGAAAAAATGTCTACTTTGGGTGGCCCACAGAGAACATATGACTGATCCACATTCCCCTTGGACCAAACCGACAACACAGCTCTAAATTGTATACAATTAAAACGTGCCCTTGAAACAAGAAAGCACTGTGATGGGTGGTAAACTCGACTTAGATATTTCTGAAGGCCAGGAGACTTGATAAGGAAATGTTTCCTGTTAGCTGAACTTTCATAGATTTTATGATCATGAGAGATAAAAGAGTGACGTAGAAAAACAATAACCCACGCCTGCCTCAGCCAACAAAGTTTTCACAAACCTGAGCCAGGGGATCATCAAATAGGGGTCTCTAGACACAAGGTAACCGATTAATTCCTGGGTCAGAGTAGCTTTAATGTTCCTCTGTGGGATGTTTCAACCCACTAGTCCAGGCCCTGTAACATTACTGTGCATTGCTTGCAGCAGAAACCTCCGAATGGCTGCCGGAAAGCATGCTGCTCGCTAAAAATCGCCAGAAAGTGCGCAGTAAAAATCTGAAAAATAGGCCGCCATCCACTTTTGCCTATGTCAGTGGGAACACAGAAGACCACTGCCAAAACCCATCATTTGGCTGCCCACAGAGCAAAATCATTGCAAAAGAAACACAGAGCTGTTTTAAAAATCCGCTTTTCCCTGGCTGTCAAATTTGCAAAAATCATGGCTCACAAACCACCCAAAAAGATCCAACCTCCTTGTTGGGTGGTGAACATCATTCTACTTCAAGAATCCACATAAATACAATGTCACAGAAGTATATGTTATCTGAACAAAGTCCACTTTTGAGGATGGTTGCTGGAAGAAATCTGTCAAAAGTGGGTGTAATACCGTTACTCACCTCTGTCAGAAGCTGGCGATTTAAAAACTGTCATGTGTAAAGTTGTACATTGAACTCAAACTATGCCAAAGGAAGACTTGCTATCAGAAGCCTAAGAGGTGGATACAATTCAAAACTATATTCTAAAAAGGCTTGAAGTAAGAAATTGGTTGATGTATTTGTTAAAAATGTCAGTTATATTTCAAGACAAGACAATTTCAGACATTGTGTTTAAAAGTTAAAGGTTGCCACACTGGGCTTCAAACACATTCCACACCTCCTCCCTAAACAAAGGAATCTTTTCTCCTGTGCTCTGCTAAGAAACTGGCCGGCTGGTGTGAAAAGGAACTGGAAGGGACACCCTGACCTGTTGCTCTGAGTGCAGACAAAGGGCTCCCTTGAGCTGAATGGAGATGCTAATTTGGGGTGTCAATAGAAACTGCCCTGGCAGGAAGAAGGCCATGTGGCTCTCTGACTCAGCCAAGACTTTGGAGGCGGGCCAGACTGAAAATGTGGATTTGAAATTGGATTAAATATATGTTTAAGGAAAATACTTCTAAAATATCGTACCGAACTGAAAAAAATATGAAACTTAGAGATTATTCAAATGAAAAATGTGCTCACATTTTAAAACTAATCTGGAATCTGTGCGATGTTTTGAGACTGAACCACGAACGTTAATAATATTGTAGCTATTGCGGTTGTGCTAGGAACATGAAAAATTACAGAAGTATGACCAGATGGTATGTGAATGTATATGTAAAAAATTGTACAGATCTGAAAATATGTAACCAAACAAAAGCGCGGACAAACTGTCATTTGTGAACCGAAACTTGTAGGAACATGGGACTTGAACAGAGACGTGCCTTAATTAATCTGTAATGTGTATATGTAACATTAACAAGTTGTGCATATTGGAAATATGTTTTTTGGTAAAAATAGATTTCCTGGGTAAAAGCAAAGGGGAGGTTCTTCCCTAGATTGTAAATGGCAGAATCCCTCTGACACATGATGACACACAGTTCCTTTCTCAAATCAGGGGACAGGGAATTCTCTGACCTATCAGATCCTTAGAGGGTTGGGCATAGACAATCAGCCTCCCCACCCACTTTGGAAAATGGATAAATAGGGACTGTTGAGGACCCAGAAGGACACACACTTCCACTCATCAACTGATCCACTGGCAAAGCACCCTGCAGGAAGATCCAGACTCCAGACTCTAGAACCCGACCCAGAATCCAGACTAGAACTTTGAAGCAGAAACGCCCAATCCAAAAAGCTGAACCCTTTTCTGCAGGCCTTTAAAATCTAGCAACCTGATTTTAACCCCTAAACTTCCAAGGGGCACCACAAAATCCAACAGCCTGGCAGAGCTGTTTTGCTGTTCTAGCTAAGAACTTTGTGCTAGAACCAAGATCTAGACCCATAGAGCAGAGCTGTACCCAGAACCAACCCATCAGATCCAGTCCAAGAGGCCGCGCAGACCAGAGGGCCTTGCTGAGAGCAGAACCCAGTGCCTGAGACCTGTCCGGTGGCGAGAGAATCCCAGCCAAACCCTTACCCTTGACCAGATCTTTGACGGGCCCATCCCATTCCAAAGCCAAAGGAGTGAGTATTTAGTATAGAACTGTCCATAGTCATCTCTTAGTTTAACGTAATCCTATTCAATCCATTTCAACCTATCCAGAACTGCATTATAGAATCGTGTGTCCATCCTGAATTCTTCTCATTATATATTCTGTGATAATTGTAGCGGTAATCATCTGTGCGCTGATATTTTCTGAAGAAAGTCAAGTGTCCTGGCGCACAGCAATCAGAGCGGAAGACGCCCTGTACTGGCGGTTGTCCCGTTGGGTATCTTGTACTTTCATAGCTCCCTAGTATAAGTCCATCTTGGTTCCTAATCTTTAAAGCGCATCTTTCATCTTGACTTTGTTTCTGAAAGATCTACCTTCACAAAAACCTCTGTAAATTTTCAACCGGACATCCTAGAAACGAAATTTAAATGCAATTTGGCTCAATTTCACTCTATATAAAATAACTATTTCTTGATTTCAACTTCTGGATTTCGTTTTCAATCTGCTAATCATTCTATAATCATTGCTAATGTTGACCTGAACCTATCTCAAGCCACTCTCATTAGTTCTGAATCTCATTTAGCGAATTAAAATCATTTTTAGCATTTTACCCATTCAATTCAAACCACATTTAAAAGCAATTGACCTGTTTAAAATCATACCTGTTCTCTCTGAGCTCGCTGGGGGAATTAGGATTGAACTGCATTGTTGATTGTTATTCCTGATACCTGTGTGCCCTCATTGCATATCTTCATATTGCATGTTGGGGGGAGTGAGTAGCAACAGGGGAAAGAGTGATTATATTGTCTTTGATTGAAGTCATATCAAGTTTTATTTCTGTGTTGCATTTCTTCCTATCATTGCAATCTCTTGAACCCATACAAAGTATTCTCTGCTAGATTATTCTTCCTATTCCTACTCCTAATTGATTAAAGAGATTGATGATATTGTAATATTACCCATTGCTGATCATTGTTCATATTCATAAGTGTGATATTCAGATATTACTCATATTTATAAAAGTGTGATATCTATATTGTTCAATTCTTCAAATAAATCTTTTAATTTGCAAAACAAACCAATTCCTTGGTTCAGTGCGACTGGGGGGATTCAAAGAGAGGGGCGTTATATAAGGGTACATCATCCAGAATTAAAAGAACTTTGTCATAAAAATATATAAATAAGGGTTTCCATTGGGCATCCCATACTAGGCATTGACTTAGTTGGCGTGCCGGATTGAAATCACTTACACCTCCAAATTCTGAGCCAATGACTGGCCGGCAAGGACGCAGCCAGATCGCCCAGAAACCAGCAACCCAATTCTTGGTGAACGGCAAAATTGGGGCTAGACCCAGGCAACCCCAGATGTCTCTTGAAAAAAGCATTCTCAACCACCTGAATAGGCTCCATTTTGTTTATGTTTATGGTTATTATTTGTAGTGCGCGCCTAACCCAAGGGTAGCAGGGCGCAAAAGCAACAAGAGGAATGTAAAGCTTAGGTTACAGGAAGCGCAATAGATGGAGTCCAGCTGAGGTTACATTGCTGGACAACATCAAGAACAATGAAAGCCGAGACGGCCAATTATAATTACAAGAGATGGACAATATTTACAAGTTATGATATGTCTGAGATCTGTAGATATATATAGTTATACACAATTTAAAATTGTTAAGTATGGCGCAGCAGGAAGAGCGTTTAGGTATCATGTTTCTTGAGTCAGCGGATGGTATTGGATCTGAATTGAAGGTAAGGAAGGTCATCCCTGATGGATGGTGGTAGGGAGTTCCAAAATTGTGCTGCTTTAACGGGAAAACTGTTCCCCTCAGACGTAATATGTTTGAATCTTGGCACCAGAAGGAAGTTAGAGTTGACCTTTCTAGAAGGGCGGCAGGATGCTGGTCTGGTGAATCTCGTTATCAAGTACTGAGGGGCAGCTTGATGGAGGGATTTGTGAGTCAGAGAGACAGATTTAAGGAATATTTTGTCTTTCGTTGAAAGCCAATTGACTGATCTTCTAGTCTCTGAGATGTGTGCTTTCTTCGGGAGGCTTAGTGCAGCTCTTGAAGCATTATTTTGTAAAATTTGAATTTTGTTTGTGATATATTTGTTGCTGCCTACATATAGAGCATTACAATAGTCCAACTTGTACAGGATCAAAGCTCTGGCTAGGGTGATGCAGTTGGTAGGTGAAAGGAAAGGTTTGGCTGCTCTAATAAGTTTGCATGTATAAGAAGTGGCGGAAGCCATGGCAGTAACTTGTTTTTTGAAGGTATGTGTGGAGCCTAAATAGAAGCCGAGGGTTTTGACCCCTTGGCTACGGTAATGTTATTGTTGTCAATTACAAAGGAGGAGTAATTTTGGCCTAGTTTATTAAGGTTAGATGTGGTGCCTAGGATGAGGAGTTCTGTTTTGTCATCATTCAGGCATAGATCGTGTGAGGCCATCCATGCCTGGATGATGAGGTACACTCTATTTACAAAGGCCAAATCCTTGTCATAATCCCTCGTCAGCGGAATGAGGATCTGGGTATCATCAGCATAATTTGTGTAGGTGATACCCAGACCGTCTAGATAATCGAAAAGGGACTTTGTAAAAATGTTGTACAGGGTGGGAGAGACACAAGAGCCCTGAGGCACGCCGCAGGTGATGGGCATTGGGTCAGCAGCTGCTAGTGGGGAAAAGACTCGCATAGTGCGGTTGTTAAGAAAGGATTGGATCCAGTCGGTCGCCTCTTGGGAAAAGTGGGCTGCCGACTGTAGGTGATTGCATAGGATCTCATGGTCAACCAGATCAAATGCAGCTTAGAGATCAAGGAGCAACAGTAATGCTGTTTTACCCTTGTCTCTCAGCTCATCTATCTGTGCCTTAAGATCTATGAGTGCAGTCTCCGTTCCGTACTGGGCTCTGAAGCCTGACTGTCGGACTCCTAGCATGTGGTAGTGTTTAAGGTAGTTTTGGATTTGTTGGTATGCTATTTTATCAAGGATTTTAGTAGGAACGGTACTGTGGTAATGGGATGGTAATTTGTGGGGGTGGAGGGATCTAGATTAGGTTTTTTAAGAAGTGGGAGGACCCAAGATTATTTCAAGTTATTGGGTATGCTACTTGAAGTGAAGGAAGCATTTATTAGTTTAGTGATGAATGGTGCAAGTTCAGAGCTGCATCTTTTATCAATTGTGCAGGGCATAGGTCCCCATTGCAATTCGAAGGTTTGAGCGTAAGAATAACATTTTCAACCTCTTTGGTAGATACTTTACGGAAGTTGAAATGGGGAAACAGCACAGGAGGAGGCGTCGGGTTGGATTTTGACAGTGAGGTGCTGGTGATGCTAGGTTTAGAAGTGGAGAGAAGGGAGTCTTTTTTGATACTAATCTTAGTTTGTAAGGAGGTAATTTTATTGGCTAGAGCATTTTGTATACCTGTGCACCAGTTCCTATCCTTAATGCAGGAGTCAGGCTTCTGTACAGGGGATTCTACCTCTTTCAGAATTACAAAGAGCTCTTTGGTGTTAGATTTGGCCTGAGAAATTCGATGGTTATAGGAAGCTTGTTTAGCTAGGATAATTTCTTTTTTGTACTGGGAGGCTAGTTTGCTCACGTTTTTCTTATTATTTTCTGACGGATCTGACCTCCAGATTTTTTCACAGCGACGTTTCTCCTGTCTGATGGCTTTAAGATGGGGGATAGAACCAAGTATTCATATGTTTGCAAGGTGTACTCTTTCTCATCCTCATGGGTGCTATGTCATCAAGGGAAGATAGCATTACTTTATTGTACAAGTCTACCATAGTGGAGGGATCTGTGTGGTCCGGAATGGCATTGAGAGTAGGTAGGATCAAGGGGATAAGGTTTTCAGGAGTGATGTTTCTTTTGTTTATGGTCGGGACAGCTGGGGCTATACTGTCAGGTTGCGATGCTACAGCCTCTAAGGAGAACGTGATCAAGTAATGGTCGGAACAGGGCTGTGGAATTATAGATGCGACCAGAATTGGGCAATTATGCACAGCTAACCAATCAAGAGTTCTGCCGTTGATGTGGGTGGGAGCTCTGATCTTCTGGGTAAAACCTAATTCCTCTAAGGTGTTGTTGATTAGAGTGGCATTAGCATCTGAGGGGTCGCTGAAACCAAGGTTAAAGTCTCCTAATAGGATGCTTTGGTAGGAGTTCTTGAGATTGTTTGATAGGATGTTTGTATGGTCCTCTTCAAAAGATCCTAAAGGGCCAGGTGGTATATAAGTTGAATAAATACAGAGTGTGTATTAGATAAGGTTAACTTAGCGGTTAGGGATTCACATGATCCTGTGTTGTGGGGAGGAGAGATTTTCAGTGTTAGTTTAGTTTTAGCTATTATGGCAAGACCTCCACCTCGAGAGGTGGTACGATCGAGTCTTAGTAAGGTATAATCGTCTGGTAAGGCAAACATAATTACTGGACCAGCTGCTGGGTGGAGGCAAGATTCGGTTACAGCTAGGAAGTCTAAATCTTCATTATGTAGTAGGTCGGCTATGTCTGTTGCGTGGGCTACCATGGAGCCGGCATTTATAAGTGCGCCCTTTGTCTTACACTGTGCTGGCTTCAAGAGTGCTGGCTGAGTTTTGTGAATGCTTTTCGGGGCAAGGATAGGCTCTGGGAAGAGACTGCTGTTGAGTTGAAGGGGGTGCTGGGAGTGGCTAACTTTGCGAGGACTAGTTGTGGCATTGCATTGCGCTGATTTGGTTAAAGGGTCATAGAGCCTTGGGAGTCTAGCACGTAATTTGAGGTTCCTCTGTAGTACAGTACAGGGTGTAGTGATCATGTCGATCTGTTTAAGGACATTATGTGGTGGCGCGAATGGAGGTGAGTTGGGTATCATAGTAGGATACTGTAATCTGATGATATATAAAAGTGATCTTAGTACAACAGTGTAAAGCTGTGGGAGATACATTATGTGCGTGGAACTAGTTAGTAATTATGCAAAGGGTCTACCGACGATTAGCATGCGTGGCAGCTTAGATCAAGCAATTCTGACATAGTAGGATATATGGACACCGTGTGTTATACAATGAGGCTAAGCAAATACCACACATGATAAGGCAATCACTAGGATTTTACCAAATCCCCACAGCTCCATACCATATCTCTCCACAGAAGCGTTTTACCATGATATGCTTTGAGCACACGCTCAATCGGCTTTGTTTTAAACTACCCCAAAGCTCTAGCTAACCCCACCCCCCGAATTGCCTGATTAAATCTTAGGGATTGCTTCTCAACATGTGCCTCTGCCCCAAAGTTCAAAGAGAATCTCACCCCCAGGTAATCAAAATAATCCACTCTTGGGATGAACTCCCACTTGCAAAAAATAGCTGAAAACTCTGAGGAACGTGTCCCCCTGCAACAGACCATAACCGCCGATTTCTGGGTGTTTATCTTCAATCCCTGAGTATCCATAAAATGAGAGTAATCATCAACAAGGCATGGTAGGGTTATGGGGGTGCAAGCTAATAGGACTGTATCATCTGCATAAGCGAGTAGGTGCAAACGCCTATTGCCCGACCTAGGAAAATCAGAGGAGAATTTCAGTAAATGTTCATACAGGCCATTAGTGTAAAGACAGAAGAGTAGAGGGGCCAAAACACAGCCTTTGTGCACCCCACATTCAACTTGAAAGTGGGGGGTACACTGTCCAAGAACTCCACTTCTGACTTGAGCCACCGTAGAAAGGTGTAATCTCTCCAGGAGATCCACCAAAGCACCAGGGCAATTCATGGATCTGAGTACACTCCACAGCCTAACACGCTTGACCTTGTCAAACGCAGTGCTCAGATCCATGAAAGCCAAATAAATAGGCTCCTTCTTGGGGACCAAGAGTGCGGGAGATGCATTCAATCCTGCAAAGTGTTTTTTTCCCCTGGAGGGCCTCTGTACGTTGCTGAAGGAGGCCACTCCCCCTGCACACAAATGTCACCGGCAGAATCCGCAAAACTGAAGCCCACGGGTCCAAAAGCTCAGGAGCTGTGTTCAATCCTGCAAAGTGTTTTCTTTTCCCCTGGAGGGCCTCTGTATGTTGCTGAAGGAGGCCACAACCCCCTGCAAACAAAAGTCACCGGCAAAACCTGAAGGGCCGAAGTCCGCTGGGTCCAAGGGCGTGGGAGCTGCGTTCAAACCTGCAAAGTGTTTTTTTCCCTGGAGGGCCGCCATATGTTGCTGAAAGAAGCCACCCCCCCTGCACACAAAAGTAACCGGCAGAACCCACAGGGCAGAAGCCCATGGGGACCAAAGGCGCAGGAGTTGCGCTCACAGGGAGTTTCGCAAGAGCTGGGCGAGTGGCCGATACATCAGGGGAAGTACCTAGAAGCGCGGTAAAGCCAAACTGTTGTCTAACAACCCTTGCTGTGGGGAGGAGTGCCGTTTGAAGAAGTTAAGCCAGGCAACTGCTCCCAGAGGTGTGAGGTCTATACCATCTGTTCTGTGAAATTCTGGTGAATCCCCCTCTCAATCTGAGGATTTGTGAGGACTTGTGAGGAGTGGGTGGGGGTGACGGACTATGGCTGCCCTCTGAGCAGTCACGCGTTCCCCGCTCACTCCGTAGACTGACTTGAGAAACTAGTGTTCTTTTTGGCTAAAACTGCTTGCCTTTTTTTATTTTTCCAGACACATTTTTTGACTTTTAGCTGAATAAGATTTTAATTGGACAGTATGGTGAAGCGCAAAGCAAATTTTATTGTCTCGCCGGCACTTGGATTGAAAAGAGCATTTAAACATTTTAAACCTATACAAGAGGACAATGAACTAATTTTTGAAAATAAAGACTTCTTGTATGATATTGATGGAGGTCCCCAAAAAAATTGTAAATCTAATTGCGTTATTCAAGTAGTCGGTCAGATTGACTTGGACATGATTGAGCCAGAGGAATTGGGTGGTCCCAGCTCTTATAGCGATAAACAGTGATGTTGAAGTGTGTAAGAAAATCGGATAATAAGGACCCCCTTGATAAATTCATAGTAGAAAATAATATTGGCCAGGAGGGGGCTAAAAATGACCTCATCCCAGTGTGTAACCTAAAGTCAGTATTTCCTGTCAATGATAAGCTCACTGAAATACATCCATCGTCAGGGGCGTGAGAGAAGGTGTTAATCACAGATACCCACCCACTACACTTGTCGATTGGAAAAGAAGGGAATGATACGGGTGGCTGTGTAAACTTAATCAACTTTGACCAGAGTTTAACCTCTGTTCAAGTGGCACCCGATATACGTTTGCAGAATAGATTCTCCCCGTTGTTGGGACAGGTTGAAGATGAAGGTGAAAAAGACAAGGAGGCTACAACTAGTATACAGCTAATTTGCAAACAATTGCCACTAGTGATAGGGGTGAGGTGTTTAAAAGGACAGAAGGAGATCCTAGTCCCAAGGGAAAATTACCCAAGAAAGGGGCAGTTTGGCTATCAGCTAGTCCCAATTGCTCCAGGGAAGAACAATATGGAACAGGGATCTGTGGATGTGAACATAATCTAAACCATACCTTAAAGAAAATACTGGGGGAGGTTGGTAAATTGTAAGATGTTGTGGCCAACCTGGTAAACGTAATTACTGAGCAGGGGTTCCTGGAAATGTAAGCTCCAAATGGAGCCCATTATTAATCGGGTTGGCATTTCGCCTGTGCTGCCTGAGCAATGGGCGTTGACGGAAGGTTTGGCACCTCCTAGGCATAAGACCAATGTGTGTGTAAAGGATGGCGATAGGAAATCCAAGCAATCGACCATCGAGGATGTGAGGGTCATGAACGAAATCTATTGGAATAACACAAAGGTCAAACTTACCAATCAGTATCTACCTACATGCCCTTTACATGGCCTCCATGAAGTGGATAGAGTCTGCCATCCAATGCCAGACGATATAGTTCAAGTAATGACCCTAATAAGACATAGGTTGGAACTGACAGGAGAGTAACTGTTTACATGTGCAATGTCCCAAAATTGAGGCTAGGATCCCATGAGACTAAGGACACTTTAACGAACAAGAGCATCCATTGGATACGACATGTCAGAAGGTGTACCTCTGTCATAGTATATGATATTGTCAACTGCTCCAGAGTCGTAATGCCACATGAATGACGCGACTACATTCAATTAACATTAAGGAATGAAGTGTTGGCACGGGGACTGCTGGGCATAGAGGCACGATCACACCGCCTCAACCCCTGCCCTCAGGGAACATCAATTTCATTCATTCATTGAGGCTCTCCCTCTATGGTGGACGGCAGGAGGGAGCCCAGGGAACCTTGGACCTAATAAGATCTGGGAGGGGAGGTTGTCACCCTGCACAAGAGGTCGATTTGGATGAGGTTGATTCACCTCCTGTCCCTTTGGTCCCGGGGGCTCCTATTCTGGTGGCTACGGAAATGCCAAGGGAAATAAAGGTCCTCTCCTGGAATGTTGCAGGGATTGGGAGGCACTTAATGAACCCAGAATGGCTGTATACGATCTGCCCGCAAATGTTTTGTTCGCAGGCACATTGCCCACAGTAAAACTGCTCAGGCCCCCGTTTTGACTGTTCATTGAAAACGGGGGTCTGAGCAATTTTTGTCCCGTGCTACCACTGTTAAGAATAAGGAGGACACCCCCAGAACCCCGAAGGCCACAGATACCTGAACATGAGGCGCAGAGGACACCCCCACAACCCCTGCTCCTCATATTCAGGTAAGTAGGTGAAAAGGTAAAAATGTACAGCTTTAGTTAGGTTAAAAAGACCTAACAAACCTAAGTAAACAATCGAATTGGGTAATTCCCCCAGAATTGCTTTAATGTATCCATGACTGTGAGATTGCTTGTATACAGGAAACTAGGGCTTTATTCAAGATTGAGATACAGGGGTTCAAGACTTTCAACATCCAGGCAATTAAAGGCTCCAGGGGATTACCATCCGGGGGCTTCTAACCTTGATAGCTATTCATTCAGGGTGGCTAACTGGAATAGGCCAACATAGTACACCAGATTTCCAGTTGGTCATAGCCAGACACACTTTTCTTATATTTAATCTCTAATAGGCCTAGTGGAAGATGTTAAGCAGAGTTAGAATGCAGTACCCTCTGGGAACACTACAAACAACTATGACTACAGGTATAGGCAACCCAACCTTTGGTATAAGCTTGTACTACACAGTTTTGGTAGCGTGTTGAGCAGCCAGGCTTATCTCAAGAGGGGAAATGTGAGCTGTAGTGAAGTTACACAAAGATTCACAGTTACAGGTATTCAGATAAACTCTTACACTCAAGGTTTCATGCATAAACAATTCATTTATTTATCAGTCAGTTATAAAGCCTTCTTCAGAAGGGAACAATGTAATAGTAACACGCACATATATTTCGATACTGTACACTCTGAGTTCATGAATCAGACAAGACCCTTTTGGGATGGCCCACAGGTGACTTCAGTAACAAGGGTGCTGGGGACATTAATATCGTACTGTTGGCATTCAGAACACTCTTTAAAAGTTGGTAAAAGGCAAAGGTTATTACAACACAAGAGACCACAAATTTCTTAAGCAGTGCAGATACTTTTTGAGTTCACTAGAAGAGTTATTCAATTAAACAGGCTAAGCCAAAGTCAATGGGCAAAAGTCTTGGATAGGATAAAGCGCTTCTGGTAAGTAAATAGAAAAGTCTTTGCACAAGTTCTTAGGAGTTTTTGATGAAAAGAAGAATCAAATGTAGGGCCACAAGCAGATTAGACTTGTGAGTTGTGGAAGTTACAAGCACTTCTACAGTACGAGGTCAGTTCACTTAGGCCCTCATTCCGAGTTTGGAGGTAAGGGAAAAACAATGCCGGTAAAGGATTACCGGCATTGCTTACCGCTACGGGCTATTCTGACCAACCAGACCACTATTAGTATAGTACGATGCCGTTAATAGCGGGCTGGGCGCGCGCATGCAACACACCATGCCGGCATTAGCGGCATGCCGTAAACCGGAGAAGATCACAAGTGAGGCGGACATCCAAATGAAGGCGGAAAAAGTGCCCACCAGCATGGCGTAAATATGGGCATCGCTGACCAGGCGTAAAGAGCCCTGAGCAGTGTTTCCAACTGCCACAGGTGCACACAATCGGCACAGGTGGAGGCAATGGAGTCAGGCCCAGTACAAAAAGGAGCACACCCGCACACCACACCCCCTCCCACACCAAGATGATTCCAATAGTAGTAGCATTACTGGAGCTGGATGGCCTGCTTGCAATGCCTCAACATCAACAACAACAGCCGCCACCACAGAGGAGACGCAGGAGGAGAAGAAGGGTGAGACAGGCCCAGCATGCCCCACCAGTGCAGCCACCGTTACCACGCCGGCAGCCCCCAATCCCTTGCTCCAGAGCCACTCCCTTCAACCTAACCCCTGAGCAGATCCACACCCTGTACCGTGCGGACCGGGACACCATCACCACCATAGTGGACCTGATACATGACGACATAGTGAGCCTCATTGAAATACGCACCGCCATCCCCCCTCTACTGAAGGTAGTGTCTGTGCTCCACTTCCTTGCCACAGGCACCTACCAGCACACAGTCGGGCACATGCATGGCATATCACAATCCTTATTTTCCCGGATCCTGAACCAAGTGCTGGATGCCCTCCTCAAGCACACAAGGGACTACATACCCCTACCACGGACTCCCCAGGAGATATTTGATACAAAAGTTGCCTTCCATGCACTGGCAGGCATGCCAAATTGTGTAGGTGCCCTCGACTGCACCCACGTGGAGTTGGTGGTCCTGCATGCCGTGGAGGCGGTGTACCGCAACCGCAAGCAATACCACTCCATCAATGTGCAGATGGTATGCGACGCCAGCAAGATCATCACACATTGTTGTGCCCAATATCCCGGATCAACTCATGACTCTTTGGTCCTGTGGAACTCCAAGCTACCACGCTACATGGAGCGACATGCTGGACGACGTGCCTGGCTGCTTGGTAAGTAGCAGGATTGGCACATGGCATTGAAAAGGGGGATAGATGCACACACCACCATGCTGCCAATGTTGATGAGACTGCACAATGTGCACATCACCAAATAATGCCCCAAATCATCACATACCGTACAAGACAACAAAATTACAATAAGAATAAAGTAAGGTTCACACCTTTCACGAAATCACTAACAGGAAACCACCCCACATCCCACGACACGTGCACCACCCATCGTCGACTCTCACCTTCTGTAACGCCATCCTGCACCATTCAGTACATATGCACCATGTTGCTGTCTCCAGCATATCACCACAGAGGACAAGCATCCCTGGGAGTGCATAATACTGAACCTACTAGGGAATCCACAGTCCGCCACAAGGCCGGCACAATGACAGGAGTGCTGCATGTCACCATGGAAATGCCAATGCTGATTGCCCATTATTGCACAGACTACTGCCAAATCTCACAGGACACATCACCTCACCATTTTGGCACTAACACAGCTGTATGCATACACCATGCATGTGCAACTAGACGTCAGTGCACACCATCATCATGAAGATGAAACCCACACCATTAGACCATGGCACAGGACACATGGAGGGACAGTAAATGGCGTCAATGCATCCTGGGACATGTGCATATGGGAAAACTGCAGGCACGTGTGATTAGTACAGCTGTCATTCATGATTCCCCTGACATTTAGCTTCATTTTTATCTCATACAGGTGACAGTGGCTATCCCTTGAAGCCGTGGGTCCTCACCCCTGTCTGAAACCCACAGAACAGGCACGAGGAGGACTACAATCGTTTCCATACCCGTACACGTGTGATCATCGAGCAGACCTTTGGCCTGTTGAAGGCACGATTTCGCTGCCTCAGCCGGTTGGGTGGGGCACTCCTCTACAGGCATGAGAAGGTGGCCAAGATCACCATGGCATGTGTAATGCTGCACAATTAGTGCATCCGCCGGAACGTGCCCCTGCCCCCTGACATGGAATTGCTACCACCTGATGATGGTGAAGGGGATGAGGAAGATGTGTCAGGACATCATCACGGTGGCGATGCACAGGAGGGACGTGCTGTACGCCAGTCAGTGATCGCACAATATTTCTGACATACATGTCAGCAGAGAGTGACATAATGGTTGGACTTAGGGCACTGGGTGTGGGGGTACATGTACACTATGCACTGTGAATGATTAAATGACACATGCGCAATGATGAATGTCCACTCTGGTCTTCTTTTTCACACAACCGGTGTATTGAAAGTAACAATATTAAAGTAAGTGTCAAGACCCTCCACCACCCTCACCCCCCTCTGCCTCCCCCTCAACTCCCCCACACACCCTCCCCCCCACAACTCCCCCACACACCCTGACCCCCCTCCGCCTCCCCCCACAACTCCCCCACACACCCTCACCCCCCCTCCGCCCACGACTCCCCCACACAAGTCCCATAGTGTCCACAAAGCCTACATGAGGCTGCCAGTACTTTCACTCAGCACTCCTAGAGCCAGGGGGTGGCATGTCCTGTCGACGCAGTGCACGGACAGACCAGCGGAGCAGGCTGGTTTGTGTCGAACTGCTGGTGGATGCTGTGCCCTCCTGCTGGGATTGTAGGGCGGGATGACCTGCCTCCAAAGCATCAGCGATGCGCCCTAGCACCTGCCGGAGGCCCGAGACCTCCTCACAGAGGCAGTTGGTGTTATCCGTGAAGGACCGGCCCAGTGCTGACAACTCCTTGCGCCACTCCTCCCTGGCCTGACGGTTGTCCTGCACAAATTCCCTGATGAGTCCAGTGAGCAGGCCAACCCGCTGTGGTCCTGCGGCTGCACCTGTGGCTGTGCTAGGAATCTGCCTGGCATGTCCTGCCTGCTCATCCTCCATGACACTGAATGCTGGATTTATATGTCCCTGGGCGTGGTCTTGGCCAGACTGCTCTGGGGTGTTGGTGTGTACGGTATCGCTCGTGGATACTTGGGGGGGGATGCTATTTGGCTTGGGGTGTGGACAACATCCATTGTATCATCCTCAATGGTGCCCCAGATGTCATCCTGGCTGTCTTCCACTGTGAGGGGTGCCGTGGCTGCCACCTCCCCAGCCACACTGGATTCCTCAGAATGGGGTCTCTCACAGGTCATCCTAGGCAGAACAGTGGGTGGGGGGGAGGTGGTGCTGTGGCCTCCACGGACCTTCGTGGTACTGGTGCTGTTTGTACCTGTGGCGGCTTTGGTGCTGGGACACGGCACCCCCTGGAGGTAGACGGACGGCTGCTGTCCTCCTGGGACCTCTTACTGGGTGTGGCCTCTGCAGAGGTGGTGTCCTGCTCTTCACTGTCATGCTCACTGCCTGTGGGGGTGGGAGAGAGGGACGGCATAAGTGATGTTTTGATAGGCATCATACATACATTGGTACAATTGCTCATCCACACATTTGCGGGTAATAGGCATTTGTGTTTGGAAGGCACCTAATTTCATACATGGGTGGTAAATGCAGGCATATGTCGGTGTCACTCATGTTGGCCAGGAACAGTGCTGTCTGACATGCACACTATTTTGGTCATGCACGCTGTGTGCATCATGGAATGTCCTGCTTTGTGTGGTATGTGTCATGTACGATATTGCCTTGCACCAGGCATCAGCATTTGTCTCACTTGCTTCGGCATACTTTACAGGGAGTATGTGTGTGGCCGACCATGGCGTCACTCTTTAGACAGACATTGGCATTGACTTTCATCAGATATGGCTTGTCAGTTTTTACTTTGGACGCTCCCCTCCATCAGCAGATGTCGTGGCGCCACACTCCATCTCTCCTACGCCTTCTATTGATTCTGGGCCAATCATGCTTGCACATGTTTCCTCCCACGGGGTGATCTTAATGGGGGAACTTGGTCCTCCTCCGGTTTCCATGGCCTGGGTGCGGTTTACAGATAGAATGTTGCGCACCCTTAGGCGCAGATCATCCCACCGCTTACGGCAATCCTTCACCGTGCGGGGTGTGCTGCCCACTGCACTGACCTTCTGGGCAACGAGTGCCCAGATTTCCTTTTTTTGCGTAGCACTGCCTCTCTCCTCAGGTTGCTGCTGAACACTGTGCCTGCATGCTCATGCAAGATGTCGACGAGCATCTGCAGTTCATCCTGGCTAAATCTCTCCTTTCAGAGGCGTGCAGATCCCTTCTTCAGTGCTTTGGGCATTCTTGGGTAGTAGGAGGTACTTTTAGGTCAATCAGCTGTGTCCCAGGGGTCCTGTGTGCTGAGTATGACAATGGATTGTGTTTTTAAAGATGGCCGCCGTGCTCCTTCCCGTTCCTGTGCGGTGACGCTATTCCCGGTTCCGCTATTTAACGGTGACCGTAAATAGCGGTGTCCGCTAATTACGGTCACCGCTATTTACCGTCACCGCTATTGTCGCATTGTACTATGTCGTAGGTGTAATCTGCACCTATCTTCATGCCGGTAAGGGCTTTTTGGCTGCCTTTTGCGGCATTGCGCTACGTCCCTTACCGGCATGGCGCAAAGCTCGTGCCAGCAAAGTCGTAATAGTCCTTTATTAGCGGGCTGGTGGCAGCACGGACACGCTATTTGTGCCATGCCGGTAAGGGACGGAACTTACCTCCAAACTCGGAATGACGGCTTTAGACTTGTTTTACAGTACCTGGGTAAAGAAGAAAAGATGCAGCTGATGACTTCTGTTAATGTGCAGCTCTGCAGATGTCACTGTTCCTGGGCCTTAGTCGTGGGGACAAGAGGGAGGACATCAGGGGACTCCTGCACTGCAGCCGCAACCGGCAAACTTCACTTTCAGTGGCTGTTTCGCGTTTCAGCGACCGCAAATAGCAACAATGCGGTTCCTGGCTGTCAAGGTGGTCTGTCCTTGCTTCTGGGGTCCCGCACTCTGTTGAGGGGGCTCAGGCTTGGTCAGTCCTGCTTCGTGGGAGTCCAGAGGATCTTCCAAAAGCTTTAGGCCAGCTTAAAAGTAACGCACACAATCTGGTGTCCCTCTCCTTGGCTATACGGTTTCCTGCAGCAACTCTGAGGAAATTCAACCAGCTCCGAGATTGGTGTCCAGGTGGCTTACTTTGGAGTTGATTGGTCCCACCAACTCAAAGGGAGAAGTTGTCATTGCAGGAGCTTGTCTGTCGATGCAAACTTAGCAAGTTGGCACTGCAGGAGGGCTTCACCGGGCAAACCAACGGTCCAGGAGTTGCAGCAGGGGTCCTCTTCAAGCTCTTCTTTAGTTCCTTTGTCCAGTGGTCGACTCTGCCTTCCAAGCCAAAAGACTCGCCTTTTATTCAGTTCTCTCCCATTCATTCCAGCCTAGCTGTCACTCACCCAGCAGGGTGGCTGTCCTTGCCGGACAGTCAGCCAGCCAATCACCACAGAGTGCATTTGGGTCTCCTAGGAGACTAAGCAAAGGGAGTTTCAGGCACCTCCCTCACTTCCTGCCTACACCAGACACTCTGGAGCCAGAGGCGGGTTTCACTCAAAAACCTTGCCAAAGGCGAAATGAACAAAGAAACCAAACCTGGTTTGGCGCACTGAGAAACTCTCTAGAAGGACCTTTCCACAAAGATATGACGAAAAACAAAGACCGGAGACCATTTTGTCAAATTTGGCTCTGCCCCATTTTGAAATAGATAGATAGCGCTACCGGAGCTGCGAACATACGTGGTAAATGCAAACCATGGTAGTTCGGAATGAAACCACTGCCACCAGCCATTCTGTGAGGAAAGGGTAACATAAAAATGTTACATGAGCAGTTCGACACAGGGGATACTAAGTAACCCCTCCAGCACTCTATTGTAGGATAGGTTGTGCTGGGTTTAGCAAGTACACTGCTAAGTAAAGTCAATTTCACTTTAGAGTTCTGGGAAACAGTAGTTTATAGCAGAGAAGGTATTTAAACCTTGGGAAATCTAAAAGACTTCTCTCTTTCACTGCACTGAAGGTGCTGTGTGACACAATGTAAAATATGCCGCCTATGGAGTTTGTTAGAATCCATAGCCAAAAGAAACACAGAGGTAAAATTCACATTAAAATACATGCATGAGAGAGTGGTCAAAAGGGTCTCACTTCTCCAGGTTAAAAAAATCAAGTCCTCAGAATCCAGCAAAGCTGCTGGGAGTCTCTAAGGTGGAGGGAATTAGCACATTTTTGAGAATTCTCCCTAACAGAAGTAATTATCTTTACCCCAAGAACTCACAATAGGTTGGGATTTCATTCCATCTGAGATGCTGCATATTGTAGTATGGGGTGATTTTAACTTACAATTCGAACCTCTAAGAGAGCTGGAGGGATTGTGGGATGAGGTTGACCAAGAGTGGGATATTCCATTGCTAGAAACAAACCCCCCAAAACATGCCCATAAATATGCCCTGGAGACGGCCCCAATTGTATATGGTTTGAATTTGAGGGCATGCAATGGAAGTTGTACAGGTGACTGCTCAGCAGGACGTACATTCTTTGGAATTCTTCGCGGATTGATTACATGTGGGTGTCACTCCGTGATTGGGAACTAATAGAGGAGTTCACCATAATTGACCGAAGAAAGCAACCATAAACCTCTCCGGTTGGTGGTAGGATTAGGAGGCAACTTGGATGTTAAGCAGGAACCAACTGCACCATTACAAATCTCTGGAAATGGTAGATGTGTAATAAAGTTGGAGCATATAATGATGTTAGCCTCAAAACATTCTATCTATCCTGCAGCAATGGATGATATTTCATGTATTTGTGACGCTAAAACATGTGAGCGGAAGGTCATGGTAACATATAACCATTTAGTGGCTGGATTGGTACCTTCTTTTTACTAAAGCACCAAAAGCAATAACATTGAAGGAGAAAGAAAAGTGCAACTGGTTCAACAATGGGTGTAGGTTGTCTAAGAGACCCTTACTACATTGCCTTGCCAATGATGGTAAATTAAATAAAGAGAAACTGCGCCCCTGTACAACCACCTTTAAGAAAACAACACAGGAGAAAAAAAAGGTTATTATAAACTTCTGTGGGAAGAATTTCAGGAGACAGCCATCATGGGAGACTCCAAGACCCTTTGGTCGTTGGATTCGGATAAAAAGGGAACAATGATAATATGCTTCACTCTCTCATCCCACCAGAAGACTGGTTACACCATTTTTCTGGGTTGTATAAAGTTGAGTGGGACAATAGAGATGAGATTGAAGTGGGGGACATGGTGGATGGTTTAGTGACCATTCACCCAACTATTGATATAACTTTGGCAGAAGTGAAATGCGCAATCCAAAGTGCCAAAAGCCATAAAGCCCCTTGCCCCGGTGGGATACCAGAGGACCTGTTGAAAGATGAGCCAGATGTTTGGGGTCTGGTTTTTCTATCACTGTTTATGTCAATCGTCAAACTAAATCAAGTCCCAGCTTCCTGGCGAAAGGCACAGATTGTGCCTATATATAAAAAAAGTGTTAAAAGAACACCTAGCAACTATAGGCCTATTTCATTGTTGGATGCAACAAGAAGATTGTATGCAAAGGTGATTTTAAATCAGTTGCAGTATTGGGTGAACTCAAATGATTTGGTTACTCATTTACAAGCAAGCTTTCAAGCAGGCGTAGGCACAATTGCCCAATTTTTTCGCTTATCCCTTGTCCTTCAAAAATACACAGTCTAAAAGAGGATGCAGGTCTACGCAGTATTCGTGGGTGTGGAGGCAACTTTTGAGGCAAGGCTGTGTCCTTGCTCCACTCCTGTTTTCCCTCTTTATTAAGTAATCTTGGCACTGTTGGCTGAGTGTACAAGTGGTTATCTTGATCCCCTTAAACTTGGCATCGATATTATTACGGCATTATTTATTCCCCATGATGCTGTATTGCTGGAAACCTCTTCAATGGTGATTAGGCATAGTCTTAAATGTTTTGTTACCAATTGTTCCCAACTAGGTTTGACGTTGAACAAGACCAAAATGAAAGTAATGGTATTTAGGCCAGTTAAAACAAAACCTTGTGTATGTCGTATGGAAATACAGGAGGCTGAACTGTAACAAATACCTTGCTATGACAATTTCAGGATGATTTGCGGAAGGCGGGTCATGGTCACTCCAGATGGACTAATCACAGATTATCCTTGATAGGAACAGCAGAGGCATAAGAACTTTTTTTGTCAACCATGGTGAGAGGGCGGCTTCCCCGGCTATAACTATTTATAAGATACAATCTGTATCGGCTGCTCTGTATGGAGGTGAATTGTAGGGATACATTAACAGCCATCAACTTGAGATCATAAAGAATACATTTTTAAAAATGTTATTGTGCCTCCCAAACAGTTTCCCGAATGCACCATTGCAGACGAAGTGTGGCCTAGAGCCAATTAACTTCCAGTTAGTCTGGAAACAAGTCTTTTATTGGATTAGACTCTGGGAGACTCCAGGCCTAATAAGGTTTCCAGAGGCAATTAAAGCTCTGCCAAGTACAGCAGGAGGGGGTTCACTACCATGGGTGAAGCATCTTCGAAAACACCTAAAATGCTTGGGTTTAAGTACCATCTGGGACAATCTTGAGAACATATCAAACAGCACAAGAGATGAAGTGATTGTCTAAAACTAGGTCTGGATTATCTGTACTTAAAAACTGAACAAGGAATCAAAAGTTATTTGGACCTTATAACACTTGCCTATGCTCAAACGCTGTTTATGCAATTTAGAATTGGTACTCTTAAAACGGGCAAATTTACAAGTGGCTGGAAAGGTATACTTTTGCAATGTTGTCCGCTTTGTAATTTGAGCACAGAGTCCATTATGCAATTTCTGTACTCCTACGTTGCGTCCCCTTTTCTTCATACTGTATTGGTTTCCCTTGCTAGAGACGAGAGACAGAACCTTTTTGACCAGAAAAAATCTTCTTCCCCTTTAAATTTAGAGCTGCGTGTCAGTGCGGCCCTGGGTGCATACGCTCCCCTGACTCTGCCCACCGGCGCCACTCCCAGTCCTCTTTTGCATGTCGACAGGAACTGACCGCTTTCACCAGTGCTCCTGGGTTTGGCTTCGGCCTTGTAATTCCATGCACTCTTCCCCGGATACTGTCTTTTTTGTCTTTTTGTCTTCTGTCTTTAATCAGGTACTCGGTCCTCTGGCGCCATGTTCCTCCGCGGCGCATGTAGACGTCCTTGGGCTTCAGCAGGTGTCCAGCCTGCAAGGGGTTCTTCCCCACGTCCGACCCCCATGCACTTTGTCTTAGCCCCAACTCCACGTGCTCTGAAGAACAGGTTATCTTGGTCACCTCCAGAGGACTTGAAGAAGTTCATCAGACAGAAGTGACGGCCTAAGGTAGGGCCTCTCTTTTCATCAGCACCTCACAAGGGTGACTCCTTTCCGAAGAAACGTCAGAGCAGGAGGGGCCGTCCAGGTTCTAACACCAGCACAGGTACTGAGTCTCTGTCAGCTACTGGCCGCCAGGCCGAGGGATCACTGGATCCTACCGGTGAAGTCGCTGAAGGACTGTAAGGTTCTTTTACTGGTCTCGACCAGACGGGCTATGCCTCACTATCAGACAAATGTCTGAGGGAGCACCTGTACGCAGCACTAACGGCGACACAGCCGAGGGTAGGACGCCTACCAGGCCCCGCCCTGAGGTGCAGGGTAGGCCTCATACTCCATCGCCAAGAGTCCTGGAGGAGGCTGGGCCTGACGCTGCAAGCACCACAACACAGGCACGTGGCATGCAGCCTAATAAGATGGCCACCATGCCAGACAAGATGGCCATTCCTCCAACGCCACCACCCTTAATGGCGCAGGTGGAAGAACGAGTGTGAAGGTGGGACTTGTTTTCACCAGGTACGTGGCCTACTGTATAGCCTTCAACATCGCAGGGAAGATACACCGAGCAGAGAGGGCAGAGTACGCCCAGCCCTCAGCAGCCTTCGGGTCCCGCTCTTCCTCCCAGGTCACCTAGCGCCCCACCGGTCTGCGAGGACAGGTTTTTTAAAGTTCCTCATGCTTTTTTGCGATCCCCTCAGATGGGAACCATCCTTCGGGATGCGATCCAGTACATGCTGCCCCCTTCCCTGCGCCAGTTCCCACAGTCAACCCGCCTGTGGCTCTGGCACCTCAGGCCCCAGTGCAGAGCCAGCTGCCTGCTCCAGAAGCCATGGTGCCGGCACCTGTACTCCCCCGTTCCCCAGGTGGCTCCACTCAAGCCTCCACAGCCTCAGGCTCCGGTCAGTATGCCTCAGCCCTCGGCACACAGTACTCCTCCACCCGCTACGGACCAGCAGGACACCTTGGTGGACACGGATGAGGGGGAAGACCCTGACTCTGCATTATCGGTCAAGGCATTCCATGACCGACTTGCAAGCTTGGCCGAGTACCTCGGCCTTCCACAACTGGAGGTCGAACAGCCGGAGGCGGGAGTCCTGGCGGAGGTCCTCACTCTACTCCCTGCGGATAGAACAGGGATTCCGATGCAAAAGGATGTTGTAGCCTTGCCCAAGAAGGGGTGGCTTAAACCTCATTCGGCCCAGCCCACAAACCTGCGCCTCAATGCCAAGTACAGGCAGATGGAGGGGGATACACTCATGCTATTGGCGCACCCTCAACCACACTCCTCAGTGATTGCTGCAGCCTCTATCTACTCGAAGACCCATTTGTCCTTGCCCACCTCGTCCTCTGCGCTGCTAGGCATTGAGTTGAAGATTTTGGAGGCATATGGCAAGAAGGTGTATTCCAACGCCTAGCTGCACCTCCGTCAATCTAATGCAGATGCCATGCTTTCAGCCGTTAACCAGAGGCCTTGGCGGGAAATAGCCGACTTCCTTCTGGAACGTCCGGTACACAGTCAGGTACGTTTTAAGGCGGTGCTGGCAGAAGCAAAGATGGTGGCTCAAGACATCATGGAGTCCACTGTGGCGCATATAGACACCTCACGCCGTGCCATCTGCATCGCCACACGGACATGAGAAGGACTGCCTGGCTACGAAATTCAACCCGAATGTCCAAGAACGCATATTGGACCTTCCATTCGAGGGTAGTGACCTCTTTCATTCCACCACCGATGAAGAGCTTGATAAGCAGAAGAACAGTTGTATTGTATTGTATTTGGTTATTTATATAGCCCACTTTCCCCACTTGTGTGGCCTCAATGTGCTTTTTCCTCGGTTGAACGCCCTTGGTGAATGTAGTCGATGTGGTTTGAAAGTTCTAGGGGGGTTTAGTTTAGGAGATGCGTATGTGCATGTTACCGTTCTAGGACTTGGGTGGCTGGAAAAGGCGCGATTAAGCAGCCCAAGAGAGGTCAGACACATGGGTGGGTGCTGTTGAGGGTTATAGATAGATTGCTATGTTTGAGAGAGTCTATGCGAGGCCAGCTATACCAGATTCCTTTTGGGTGGTGGTCGCTGTATGCTAGTGGCAGCGGTGTTGAGGTACGTCAGGTGTTTCAGTCTGGACGGCTATGTGTGCACTAGACCGGATTTGCTTAGCCGTAGGCGTATTCTCTTGTACATGGATGCTTGGACATGCATGCGGCCTGTGTCCACGCTAGTGGTGTGAGATATATGTACCGTAGGCTGCGATGTTGCTCGGCTGGGGCAATATATGTCCAGGTCTATATAAGAGGGCCTAGCTTTCATACTGTGGGAGGCTACATGTAGAATTTGAGAGTCCTGTATAGTGGGAGAGAGGCCTACACCTAACAGTGCAATTGAGTACAAGGCTAAGTACAGCCAGATGTTATAGTCTATTATAGTGGGATAGAGGACTACACCCAACAGTGCAATTTGGGTACAAGGCTAAGGACAGCTAGAAATTGAGTCCTGTATGGCGGGAGAGAGGCCTACACCTAAAAGTGCAGTTTCGGGTACCAGAGTAGGCATAGCCAACTTTGATGGTCCTGCATAGTGGAAGAAAACCTACACCTGGCAATGCAATTTGAGTACACGACTAGACACAGCCATATTTGAGAGTCCTACATAATGGCTGGAAGTGCTGCACCTGTCAAAGCGATTTGAGTACAAGACTAAACAGAGTTAGAGTCTACACCTGACAATACAAATCAGAGTACATGACTAAAAAACAGCTAGGGCCTACACCTAACAGTGCAATTCGAGTACAGGACTAAGCACGGCTATAGCCTAAACCTACAAGTGCAAATTTGAGTGAAAGACTAAACTCATATGATAGAAAGAGATGGAGGCGACATCTGGATTTGAGAGTCCCGCCGAGTGGATGCGATGATGGCAAATGTTCACAATTCTGTCCAAATATGGCACATACTGGTATTCATAATTCTGACTAAGCGTGGCAGATACTAGTATTCCCAATTATATCTAAGAGTGGAACATACTAGTATTCACAGTAGTTTGGTTTTAGTTTCTACTTAAGTGGCGCGTGTGTTGTGCTTGGTATACAGTAGGTTCTTGTCCCCACTCAGCTGAGTAGGTAGGTAGAGTCCACAAGGTTACTTATTTCTTTTGTTGTTCTTATTTGATTTGATTAATTCTTGATGAATAATTCAACTGTTATTACAGTAATGTGTCAGGGCATATTAACATTCTTCTTCAGGTGGTGCCGACACGTGTTTCAACCATACATGTCTTTATCAAGGCTACCAAGATTCAACAGCTCCATAAAATATCAGATATTGCATTATCATGATAGGTGGTTAGTGCAGGGTGAATGTGATTGACAGTGAATGGTTTAGATCAATTTTGAGTGATGTGACATGGTGGTGATATTGGATATTTATATTTTAGTGGTACCTAAAGGGGTACACATTAGGTACCACGAGCACGGGCCTCCAGTTTCTACCTACCGGCTGCTAGAGCATTCAAGATCTGAAACAACAACGGGCGCGGCAACCCACAGTTCCTAGTGCTCAAAAATCTCCCCATTGATCTCATACTAGTATTCACAGTCTTGTCTAGATGTGACGCAGGATGGGTTGCACAGTAGTATGATCTTAGACACTGGAGGCTAACATTCACAATTCTTATCTAAATGTGGCACATGCCAGTAATCACAGTTCAGAGGGAGGGCAGTGTAGTTCGGCAGGGTTTTCTGGAATAGAGTAATTGCTCTATTCCCCACCCATGCCACCCCAACCTTGTCGGTTCCTGCTGGTTGACAAATACACAGAGGGGGCTACCCCTGGATTTATGTAGGTGGAGGGGGCCTAGGCTTGACAGGCCGTGGGTTTCAGCCTATTGTATTGTAGGTATCCGTAATGTCATAGTTATCGATGGTTTGTTGTACCTGGCTTGGGGAAACAGGTTTGTGGGTGCCAATTATCACATTGTTGGATGTCTCTCATGTGGGCTTGTGGGCAGGGTCATGGTGAGTAGGATGCAAGTATAGCCACAGCAAAGGCTGCTGGCTTAGTTGGGTGCTTGTTGGGATGGAATGTGCTTGTAGGTGGAGTGATGGTGGATCAGGAAACGCCACAACGAAAGCTGTTGGCTTACTTGAAATTCTAGTAGACAGGCCATATTGTTGAGCGGTATATGGTGATGTGTCAGGTGAAAACCGCTGCAAGAGCTGCCTGCCCCTGAAATATGATCAAAAGCAGTGGAGTTTATTCATGGTATATTCAAGGGGTGCAGTGGCTTAGGAGAGTATTGGGAAGAGCCAGGTTTTAAGGGCCTTCCTGAATTTCAGATGGTTTCCGATGTTGCGAATGTGTAAGGGGATAGAATTCCAGATGATTGGTGCTTGGACGGTGAAGTAGGAGTCTCCATGTCTTGTGGAGCTATACGGTGCGATCACTAGGCGAAATGCATTGCGAGATATGAGGCTCCTGGAAGGTCGGTAAGGGACAATTTCGTCTCTCAGGAATTCAGGGCCCGTGTTGTGGATTGCACAGTGGGTAATGCACATGGCTTTGAAGGTGGTGTGTCGAGCAGTGGGGAGCCAATGGAGGACTCTCAGGGTAGGGCTGATGTGCTCCCTGGCGGGAACGTTTTTGAGAAGGCGTGCTGCCGCATTTTGGATTCTTTGGAGTTTCCGTAGTTGGGATGCGGGAGCTCCTAAGTAGAGACAGTGTGCATAGTCAAGGCGGGAGAGGATAATGGAGTTGATGGCCGAGCAGCGGTGGGGCTAGGTGTGGTAGGGGAAAATCCTCCTGAAAATACGCAAGTGAAAGAAACAGGTTTTGGATACGCTGGTGGTGTGCTGGGAGAGGGATAGATCCGAGTCAAAATGACATCCAAGATTTTTAACCATGTTTGAGGGTACTGGAGCTTGTCCTAGTGTTTCGGGCCAAGGGATTGGTTGGGGGATGAGAGATGTTTTCCCACAGAGTAAGATTTAGTTTCTTCCCGGGGTTGAGGATGAGATGATTGGTCGTTATCCAGTGATCAATATCAAAGAGGCACGATGACAAGTCACGATGACAAGTCCGGGCTGCCGGGACCTTCGAAATTTGGGATTCCCAGACTGTGAAATCGATATCTATTCTCACAAAGTCCACGCCCAAGTCGTACAGCCAGACGCACCAGTGTTCCGACAAGGGGCGGGACTTCGGCGGGTTCCAAGCAGCCGGACCGGTCTCATAGTCAAGACCACCGCAAACAGCACAAGGGGGGGAATATGGGCTTCTTTCAGTCCCCCTCTTCAACCCCAGCCTCACTGTGGGACATGCAGGCACATCTGCAACATTGCTGAAATCAGGAGGAGTGCCTCACCCTTTCTGCAGAGAATTTGAGCAGGCCTTGCAGCACTTGGTTCCTTTGAGGAAGGCTAGATTCTGAAGGATTTTGGCTTTTTCTGTTTTTAAAAAACTACATTTTGCTGCCCTGACCCAGAGAGAAACAGTCCAGCCAACTTTGGGGGCACTTTCCCCATTACCCCCCTTCCCAGTCTGCCCCTGCTAGAAAGCAACATTGAGGAAGTTACTGCACTGAATATTCTGTTGGAACAGTCCACATGTACATCTGTCAGTTTCTTTCATTGCTTGACACCTCTGTAGTCGGTCATCACTGTCCGGGAAGCCCATTCTATTCAAGATCGCCCACCTCAGGAAATAGTATAAAAAACACTAATTGCTTCATAGAGAAAACAGAAACCACTTCCATCCTGGCGCATGGTTACCAAGGGTTCATGCACCTGTTGCTGGTGTTCTGTCATGTGACAAATTAAATTATGAAATACAAATATTCCTCGACTGCCAGATACTCTGTTTCTCATGTTAATACAATATAAGATGCTGCTAAAATGCTCTTTTGGAAGGGCAATTATTCCCATCTGGTCAAGAACATTTGAACCCCATTTCGGCGCAATTAATGTAATGTAAGTATTTTGTAGCCTCTTTGCTAACAGGTATGACGTCGTTTCATTGCCAGTAATTTCCCTGACTGGCTTTTAAACGTGTATAGAATTATAAAAAATGTAAATGAAATTATTAGGGCGGGGGTGTGGGAAAGGGCATATAAGGGGTTGGCGGTCAGGAATAGGTAAAAATATGTGGGGGAGGAGGGGTTGGGGGGACTACCCCTCCACCCCCAAAACAATTTTTTGTAATTCTGTACACATTTAAAAGCCAGTCATAGAAATTACTGGCGATGAAAGAAAATTAGAACCCTGATAACAGGACCCGGGTGATAAGCAGTGTTATTGCTAAATGAGAGTTGCTCTCAAAGCTATACAGTCTGACATGAGCTTGTGCAATACAGCCACAATCCTAAAACATTGCCCATTTTTGTTTTGGGCTTTTTGAAACGCAGAGCACTGACGATCCTTTGCCCTAAATTAAGCCCACAAACTTAGTTCTGGACCATGCCCCTGGTTGTGTTAACCCATAGTTAGTTTTGTTCTCTTCGTTTTGCTCTCGTCATTATAGCGATCATGAAATGCCTCTTTGAAAGGAGGTCCAATTATGATATCACTTGAAAGTACTGCCATTTGTGTCCAGTTTTCCGTATTGCTAATCGTAAAATGCTAGAAATGTTCCTAACATGCCTTGTCCAGGCACACGTCCCTTCTGTGATCCTCATACTTTCATGCTCCACTATTTCACTCTGCATCTTGAAGACTCTCTGTTAGCGCTTGTCAGGGATGTCATTTCACCAAAATGCCAGGGGAAGCGGAGGTAACATCACATGACCCTTGACCTCTGATGACATCACAGTAAGTGATGCCATTTGACCACATGCTGTAAAATGAAATATTGCTGACACATGTATATAGTTGCTTGTATATTTATTAAGTTTATACAAGAATGAGGTCCCCGGGTGGGTGCGACCTCTCTCAGTGCTTTCTCATCATTGTATGCTTCTTGAATCTGGGGATTCCAGAATCATTCTACATCATGAGCGCTCTATGGAACAACCATAGAGATATCTCCCCCTCCACATTTTAACAGATAAACAATTAGTTGAAACAACATAAAACTAAACTAAAGAAACAAATAACAATGCAATTAAAAAAAACTTAAAAAAGGATATGTATTGGCATCCACTTCCTGCATATCACTATAGGATGTAGAATTTATGTGCAGACTAATAATACACAAAATCTTTTTAAAAGTATTGTATAATCCTTCTGGTTTTTTATGAAATGCTACTCCTTCCATCATTGTCTCTGAAATCTTCCATCAGCTGCTCCTCTTCCAAAGGAATTCCTGCTCCAGATGATACTATGTCATCACAGGACCACTTCTTACCATCATCAAGGATAACAGACTTGTTTGAATCTCTCCACTCTTTGCAGAACCTTGTACTTGGATTCCCCTTTCAATATTTCCCTTGGTTCTTTGACACAAACCCAATCTCCTTCTTTGATAATGCTCTCTTTCATATGTTTATTATCATCGTAATATCTCTTGTATTCAGCCTGCCTCTTCTTCATATAATTATTTTCCATGTTAAGCTCTTTTTTTAACATGAGCCAGGCAGGTCTTAGTCTATTTGAATCTGTTCTTCCCCTTATTAGCGTAAAAGGCTCTTCTTTCGTGACTGAGTGTTGGATAACTCCATAAGTATTCAGTGCCTCCTTTAAGGTTTCTTTCCATGACAAGTTATTAGCAATTGCTAGTTGAATTATGCTCTTTATAAACCCATTCATTCTTTCGACTAGTCCATTTGCCATTGGATGATATAAAGCAGTTCTATGTTCAATGGCTCTTTTCTCTCATGAATTTCCGTAGCTCTAAGGACATGAATTGAGCTCCATTATCAGATATTATTTCTTGAGGATCTCCTTCTCTATTGAACATTTCTTTTAGAAATGTCACCGCTTTAGCAGCAGTAACAGTCTCCTCTGCTACACCCCACTCTACCCATTTAGATGTATAATCCATCAAAACTATGATATACACTTTTTGTGGCCCCAATATTTCAAATGGTCCGGTTATATCAATAGCTAATTTGGTCCATCTAGTTTTGGGAACTTCAACAGGTTGTAATGGTGTGGGCCGTGTTTTCTTTCCTTTATCACTGATGGCACATGCTGTGCACTCTTTTACTAGTTGTTCGATTTGGTTCCACATGTCATGCCACCAATACACTTCTCTTACTCTCATTTTTGTAAGGCTCCTCCCCACATGTCCTTCATGTGCAATGACCATTATTTTCTCTCTCAATAAATTGCCAGAATGATGAGATCGCCTCTGTACATATATGTATCACCACACGAGATGTCATTCTTTATTTTGTCCCACATTTTGATACTCTGGTCAACATCTTTCCAATCACTTCTGATGGCTCTTTTCAAATGTCCTTGTTCAATATCTTCATCTATTGCCTTGGCCCATTCTCCTTTCGAAATACTTGGATTGATTTGTGCTATTAAACACTCTGTGGCCTGTTCCCCCAAAGATTCATCATTTTGTATATAATCTTCATCACAATCCCAAGGTAACCTCGACAGTCTGCCACAACATTGGATTTTCCTGGTGTGTACTTTTAATATAACATTATATTGCATAATGTCTAAAATCCACCTCTTGATGCGTGGTGATGTTAGTTGTGTGCTCTTAGAACTCAACACATGAATCAGTGGCTTATGATCAGTTCTAAATTCAATTGGTGCACCCCAAATCAGACTTTTAAAATGCTCCAAGAGCCACCTCACTCCCAACGCCTCTCTCTCAATGGTGGAATAATTTTTTGACGCGCCTCTCAACATTCTGGAAGTAAAAGCGATAGGTACAACAATGCCCTCTTGTATCTGCTCAGGGACGCCACCTAATCCTATGCTGCTGGCGTCTACAGAAATAATGCTTTTGGCACCATAGTCCAACATCTTGAGTGTTGGAGCTGTGTTAATAAATTCTTTCAATTGTTCAAATTCTCTTTTACATTCTTCTGACCATATGAATTTCATGCCTTTGTCCATCATCTCTCATATGTCTTGATTTGTCAGAAAAATGATGTACAATTTTTGAGTAATACTCTGTCAACCCTAGAAAACTACGAAGTTGATCCTTGCTTGTAGGTTCTGGAATGCCCAGAATTGTATTAACACGTTTTATTTTGTTTTATTCCTTCTGCATTTATGGAATGACCCAAATAAGTCACTTCATTCTTCTTTATTTTACACTTTTCTATTTTGAGTGTGAGACCTCTTTCTTGGGTGACCTGTAAGACTCCTAATAATTTTGCCTTATAATCTTCCGCAGTCATTGCTTATATTGGTATATCATCCTGAAAATAATGAACTCCTTGGAGGCCATCAAACAACTGGTGCATTAATCTCTGAAATACAGCTGCCGCTGATGCCAATCCAAAAGGCATCCTCTTGTATCTGAATGCTCCTAATGGTGTAATGAATGATGTGAGGTGCTTCGACTCCTCATCTAGTACCACCTGATGATAGGCTGATGATAAATCTAATGTTGCCAACATTAGATTGCCGGCCTCATCGTTGTTAACATTTCACCTATATTCGGATGTCTATCCACCCAAATATTTGCATTCAAGTCTCTTAGATCTACACACATCCTTATTGATCCATCTGGTTTGCGTACAATGACAATTGGCGAAAGCCATTGTGAACTTTCTATTGGTTCTATAATGTCCTGTTCACACAACTTACTAATTCCTTCTGTAAAGCTTCCCTTGTGCCAATTGGAATGTTTCTCACTTTATGAACCACCGGCTTGGCGTTTCTTTTCAATACAATCCTGTGTTTAAATCCTTTTAATGTACCAATGGTCTCATTGAACACTTTTGGAACACTTTTTGCCAGGTTTTCACCAGTTTCACAACTTCCTTCAGTGATGCCTAAAATTGGTATATTCACTCCCAGATGTATTTTAATGTGTAAGGAAGCTTGTTCCCACCATCCTACAATTGAGAATCAATTTTCAGCCACATATACTTTGCAATATGTCTTCCTTTCCTTAAAACTTAAATGTACCCTTGTATATCCAATTATGTTCATGGGTGTCTTTCCATACCCAGTGGCTCTCACTCTTGTATCTCTTAAGTCTTCTTTTCTTCCCTGTAGTTCCTTCTCAACTGTTTCTATGTCCACCATGGTGTATGGCTAACCAGTATCAACCATTACTCTCATTGACACACCATTTACCAACATAAACACCCATGACCCTACGCCTCCTTCAGATGGTGCTAATGTCAGGATGTGTACTTGTTCTTCCATGTCATTGATGATAGACATTAAACTGCTTGGTCCAGGATTTCCTTCTGCTGCTTTTATGTTTGACACGCTATTTTTTGTGCATTGATTCCCGTCTCTTTGCATCCTATTCATGGGATGTGTTCCTGCTCTCCCTCTTCCCCTAGTGTTTCCACATACTTTTCCAAAATGTCCTACATAACCACACTTATAACATTCTGCAGAATATGCTGGGCATTCTTTTTCAATGTTGTTGTGTCTATATCTGCCACATTTGTAGCACTTGCCTTGCACTCTATTAGTTGATTCTTTCTCTTCTCATGTTATTGTTATAGTTGTCTTTTGACATCATTCTAATTCTAAACGCTGCGGTTTTTCTTTCTAAATTTCTCAGACTCTTCCGAGCTTGAGAAACTTAGGAGCACCGGAGACCCAAAGTGATAGCCACGGCAGACAGAAACACAACGCGGTTGTGTTTGAAAACACTGCGGTTGTTCTTCCTAAGTTTCTCAGGCTCAGGAGCCTGAGAAACTTAGAAAGTACAACCGCAGCGTTTTCAAACACAATAACGTAGTATTTATGTTTGTGGTCGCTTCAAAAGCTTCCGCAAACATAAATACAACGTTTTTAAAGCTGCGGTTTTATTTCTAAGTTTTCCAGGGCTCCTCCAGCCCGGAAAAATTAGAAAAAAAAACGCAGCTAGTGTTTATTTTTATAAAAAAAATAGCACTTACCGAGATGCAGCTGCAGCTTTTCTGCCTGTAGTCTCCGATCCCCGTCCTCCGCGTTAAGCACCAATGAATGAAAAGCCACCCAGTGGTAGCTTTTGTTTACTACAGCTGGCTGGCTTTTCCTTCATTAGTGCCGCAAAAGCCAAAGCGAGCACAGCGGCGGCCATCCATTTCACAAAATGGATGCCCCCATGTGCTATCTTTGAGCTTGAATTGCTCAAAATTTTACATAGGGACTTTGAAAAAAAAAATGCCAATCGTTTTTTTTTTATATTGCCTATCTATTTTTGAAATAATTTTTTTTGGGCGAACCATTCCTTTAAATTTGGTGATGCCTGTGTTAGGTTTTTTTTTCTGATTTATTTCTTTAATAATAATATCAGCATCAGATTATCTTCCATATAATTGTCTTATGCGGCTTGTTCATAACATTAGTTTCATATTTGTATTATATTGTTTTCTGTTCTCTGCGAGTAGACATTTGCATCTTCGTTCCTACACCGTTACATTCGTACAATGGTGAGGACCCGTATTATATGTTTTACTGTGGTAACTCTCTTTGTTTATAAGACGGCCGCTGCACGGGGTTTTTACATTTTTAGGGTTCATTTCTCTAATGTCTTATCATATGTACGCTCGCACACCACTCGAAAGACTCATCTGCGGTTGCCGTTATTTGTAAGTGATTCCTTAACTTGAATTATTCTTAGTGATACACAACTCACTGTGTTTCTTCAGTTTGCGTTCGCCTCCACTCCAACTAGCTGCAAGTCCGCCTGTGCTTTAACTTGTCATGCGATTCCGTTTGCTTGCTTTGTAGTGTAATGATTTGTTAATCCACACATCTGAATTCACTCTCCTGCTGAGGGCCTCTGTTTAGCAATTGACGTTCCTCGTCGCCGATTTGTTGTAAAATGAAATATTGCTGACACATGTATATAGTTGCTTTTATATTTATTAAGTTTATACAAGAATGAGGTCCCCGGGTGGGTGCGACCTCTCTTGGTGCTTTCTCATCATTGTATGATTCTGGAATCCAGGGATTCCAGAATCATACTACACCATGAGCGCTCTATGGAACAACCATAGATATATTTCTGATGTTTGTTAATCTGCTTAGAATCACATGCTGTGCATAGTCCGAAATCCAGTGGTCACTGCGGAGTATTGCATTTTGTTTTTCGTAGTTGAAAAGGGGACGTCGACAAGGCGTGTCTGTAACACTATCCCTATAGTGACGTGCAGTGTACCCACAACCCCCCACGCGTCGAGGTCCCTCAGATTGTTTTTTTCCTCCCAGTTACTGGTCGCCTTTATGCAGAGCTCCTCGAGAGACATTGCGAAATCATTTCCTCGACCCTTGGTCGTTTATTATTAACTAACACATAGATCCCTCCCTCGACGTAGCTGCCAAGCTGTTCTCCGCCGAGCAAGATCTTCGACGGAGGAGATCCTTCAGCGCTGCCGAACACGTGGCCTGGCCTTGCCGGCCTAACACAGTAGGGAGAGTGGGGTTGTTGGTCATTTCTTTGTTTCACTCTGAGAATGTCTTTCCCTTTCCCCTCCCTCTCTTTTGAGGTCGTAATCACATTTCATGCCCTCAGCTATGGAGAGGATGCCCTTTAGGTTTTGCCTGCGTTGCAAAGGCAAGTTTACCTGGAAGGACAAGCACAAACGTTGTAACCGTTGCTTGCCCCTCGATCACAAAGAGGACGGCTGTGCGGCCTGTAAGTTACTTAAACCCAAAACTTTAAAGGACCGAAGGGTCAAAAGGTGGGCAGCCTATGCGATGTCTAGGTCTGACTCCTCGCCAGCTGCCGCCGCCGCCGAATGTGATGAGGACAGTGATTACACGGCCTCCGCAATGGAGGTTGTAGACCTCTCGAAGGAGCGTTCCCGCTCCTCGTCGTCCGTCCCCGGCCCCGACAAGCCCGGCTCACGCCCCGCTTATGGGGATGAACCCCCCAGCGACAAGGACGCACACAGAAAAACACAGAAAAACATACCCCACGGCACGCATTCGTCGAAGACGAAGGCAGCCATAGCGTCAACGGAGGCGTCAGGTCCACCGGCGTCTTCCGCCGACCGTAAGGGTCGCAAGCCCTCCCCGCCACCACTTTCGCGACTGGGCTTTCTGTAGATAAGGGCGCTATCCCCAAATCCTCAGGCGACGCGCCTCGCAAGAGTGCGTACGTTGCCAGTAAAGACTCGGCACTGCCCAGTGCGACGGCGAGCGATCCCTCGACGGAGAAGCTGATCACCGAAAGCCTCACGCGTATAGCTTCTAAAGACGGCCAGAGACGGACGGCGGGTCACACGTCGAAAACCGCTCACAAGGCCAAAGAAACGCAGAGGACGCCGGAGGGTAGGCTGGGACAGCTCCCACCGTCGACAGAAGACCCTAGCCAGCGAGAAGGTTTCTCAGAAGGCAAAGGGACTCTATCTTCGACGCTAAGGGACAGAAATAAGCAACTACAGGGAGAGGAAACTCCCTTTTCACTCCCAGACCGCTCTGGCCTACCTTACTGGACTGTAGAGAGGTTCCAGTCATGTATGGACAAGCTAGACAGGTTCATGGCCATCCCAGAAAATAGGACACCCAAGAGGCCAAGGGAGGTACTCCAGGAGGGGCCATGGGCTAAATACCCGAAGCTCTTTAACCCCCTACAGGAAGACATGAACTCTTACGACCTCACTGAAGAGGACTCTCACTTCCAGGTAGAGGATGAGTTTGTGAATAATGAAGACCAACAAGAAGAAGAAGGTTTTCATGATGACACTAACATAGGTGAGGAGGGCTACGAGGAGGACCCAGGTGAAGGTGGCTCACAGCCCTGGCAGTCGCCATCAGGGTCTACGGACCCCGATATTATAGACATTTCTTCTCCTCAGACCACACAGGTCAGTAACCCATCTCCAGTAGACGATCAGCCCACCTTCAATGCGCTACTGAGGAAGGCAGCAGCGCATTTTGAAGTTGAAACTGGGGAGGTCACCCCAGATACTGATTTTGTCGAAAGGATTATTAAAGAAAAACCTCCCACTAGTCAAACTATTCCTATCCTCGCCTCGGTTAAGAGACGACTCACCCCATCGCTGTCCACCCCCGTGCTGGTAAGAGGGGTCAATCCAAGAATCGAGAAATTGTTCTCACCCTCTCAGTCAGACCCATTATATATCAGGGGTCATTCAGTCCCAGACTCCAGACTAACACAAGGAACAGGGCTGGGGTTCCACTGTCAACCAGCGAGGCACCCCCAGATAAAGAAGGGAAAATGCTTTATGTCTTGGGCAAAAGAATTTCCGCCTCGGCAGCGTTTTCAATTAGGATTGCTAATAATAATACATTGTTGGCAAGCTATGCTGATGCTCAATGGGGAAAGTTTAAGCAGGACATCGAAGAAGCCCCTGAACCTCTAAGAACTTGCTTATTGGCTACAGTTACAGAAGGAGCTCTGGTCAACCAGAGCATCATTAAGAACACTCTTGATGCGGCAGAAACTGCTGGGCGTTCTTTGGTGCAGGGAATTCTGCGGAAGCGTCACGTCTGGCTTCGCAATTCCGGTTTCAAGGCAGAAACGCAGGCGTCACTCATTAATAAGCCAATAGAAGAGTCAAATCTCTTTGGAAGGGCAGTGGACGACGCACTGGAAAATGCGAAGAAAGAATTCGACACCATAAAGAATATAGACCAAATCTCAAAGCCTCCAAACAGGCGGGGATTTGGAAACAACCGCTTTTTTCGTGGCCAACGCCAACAGCAGCAACAGCATTACACTGCGGCCAACTGACCCTCTAATCAGGGTACCGGTAACCGGTATAACCAAAGAGGACAACGCCGTGGCAAGGGCAGAGGGTAGGGCTCCAGCCCCAGAGGCACCCCGGCAAGTAGCACCAAATGACCCGAAGGTTTGGGTCCCCTCCCATGCGTCTCCGTTGGGGGCCGGATAACATCGTTCCTATCAGCATGGGAGGGAATAACATCAGACCGGTGGGTAATGTCAACCGTAGCCCACGGGTACTGTATAGAGTTCAATCGGTCCCCCACCTACAGACCTCCAAGGCGACGACGCCTGTCACCAGAACACCTTGTCATCCTCCTGCAAGAGGTAGAACAGCTGCTACAGAAAGGAGCAATAGAGGTCGTGCCCCTATCTCAGGTAATGGAAGGTATTTATTCAGTGTACTTCCTTGTACCCAAAAAGGACCTAACCATGCGCCCTGTACTAGATCTGAGCCCAGCGAACAAATTTGTAAAACGACAAAAATTTTGTATGGTAACTTTACAGGAGGTAATTCCCCTGCTATCTCAGGGGGACTACATGACAACACTAGACATGAAAGATGCATACTTTCATATTTTGATGTTGCCAGCGCACAGAAAATACCTCAGGTTCATGATAGAGGGCAAACACTACCAGTTCAGAGTGCTACCCTTCGGCATAGCGTCTGCACCAAAGGTATTCACGAAGGTACTGGCAGTGGCAGGGGCCCACCTGCGCAGGTTGTCCATACCGGTATACCCTTACCTCGACGATTGGCTCATAACAGGGGAGTCCTACGAGACATGCTTCTCAAACACCCAGAAGACAGTAGACCTTTTGTTCCACTGGGCTTCTCCATCAACGAGAAGAAGTCCAGCTTAGACCCCAGCCAAATAAAACAATTCCTACGGGCTCTAATTCGAACAAAGGACGGCCTCATCTTCCCCTCCAACGAGAGGGTCCAAAATATGCTGTTTCATTTCCCTCAATATGTGGCCGGTCGAGAGTTGACGGTACGAAAAGCAATGCGCTTGCTAGGAATGATGGCGTCATGTATTTATTTGGTACCTCACGCACGCCTGCGCATGCGCCCAATGCAAGAGTGGCTCAACAGCCAGTGGTGTCAGGCCAGCGGACAATGGGACGATCTAGTGGTGGTCTCGCAGGCCGTGGTTCTCTCGCTACGGTGGTGGTCGAAGGAAAACCTGGTAATAGGGAAACCATTTGCCACCCCCGCAGTGGAAGCCACTCTAACCACAGAAGTATCCCTCAGAGGATGGGAGGCTCACCTATCCCATCAGACTGCTCACAGAGTTTAGACTCCGAGCGTAGCTTCCAAGCACATAAACTTATTAGAGCTACTTGAGGTGTTCAATGCACTAAAAGCCTTCCAGACACACCTACAAGGGAAGACAGTGATGGTCCTCACGGACAGCACCACAGCCATGTACTTACCTCAACAAGCAAGGGGGCACTCACTCTCCAGGACTGTCCAAGCTGTCCCAGAACATCTGGAAGTGAGCTCTCAGACACAACATGTTCCTATTGTCACAACATGTACCAGGGGAACTCAATCTGCTAGCAGACGAACTCAGCAGAGACTTCCCTCTGCCCCCAGAGTACGAATGGCGGTTACACGAAGACATCGTCTTCGACGTCTTCACACAATGGGGCTTCCCAGAAATAGACCTTTCCGCAACTCTGGAGAACTCACAATGCCTAGATTACGCCTCAAGATACCCACAGAACCGCTCCAAGGGGAACGGTCTCTGGATACCATGGTCAGGGAAATTTGTTTACGCTTTTCCCCCGACTCCTCTGCTGAACAAGATAGTGCACAAGATGCACCAGGAACCAGTCACCATGATACTGATAGCCCCGATGTGGGCCCGCCAACCATGGTTTGCGCACCTGATGGAGATGTCCCTGTCCCCACCAGTGAAACTGCCCTGCCCGTACAACTTGCTGTCACAGGACAAGGGCAAGACACTACACCCATGCCCACAGAACATGAACTTAGCAGCCTGGCTCCTGAGGTCATAGAATTTGGCCATTTACAACTCCCTCAGAGATGCATGGACATTCTCAGAGAAGCTAGAAAACCCAACACTCGCCACTGCTATTCTAGCAAGTGGAAGAGGTTAGTCATCTGATGTAGAGGTAAGAGCATCAACCCAGTCCACTGCTCTCCCACACAAATTGTCCTTTACCTGACCCATTTACAGGTCTAGTGTTCAATTCTATTAAAGTCGTTCTAGCGGCACTTTCTGCATACACCACCTCTCAACTTAAGGTGTCATGGTGGAATGTCCCAGTTATCAAAGCCTTCATGGAGGGGGTAAAGAGAATACACCCTCCGATAGCAAACCCAGCTTCTAGCTGGGACCTTAATGTGGTAGTTACCAGGCTCATGGGCTCACCCTTTGAACCCATGCACAAGGCAACTCTTAAGGACCTCACTCTTAAGATTGCTTTCCTAATAGCTATCACCTCCATTAGGAGAGTAAGTGAACTACAGGCTCTTTCTATTCTAGACCCCTTCGTAACAGTTCACAAAGATAAGGTGGTTCTACGCACACACCCAAGGTTTGCACCGAAATTCATATCGAAATTCCATGTCAACCAGTCAATAGAACTACCAACGTTCTTTCAAAACCCTTCCAATTTGGGAGAAAAGAGCCTGCATACATTCGATGTGCGCAGAGCTGTCATGTTTTATATGGAAAGAACTAGGCCACTGAGAAAGACTAATCAGTTCTTTGTCTCGGTGGCAGCAGGAAGAGAAGGGGATATAGTCTCAAAGTCCACTATATCTAGATGGATTGTTCAATGCATCACTCTCTGTTACACTCTTGCTAAGAGAGAACTACCCTTCAAGCCAAGAGCACACTCTACTCGAGGCACTGGGGCATCCATAGCATTCATTGCAAACGTTCCCCTTGAGTCCATTTGCAAAGCGGCAACCTGGAGTTCTGTGCACACCTTTACAAAACACTACTGTCTAGATGCTCACTCTAGATCTGATTCCCAGGTGGGACAAGCAGTATTAAGACATCTTTTCTCTACTGTTCCTTCTCACAACCCACCTCCAACTCCGGGTATGCTCGCTAGTCTATGCACAGCATGTGATTCTAAGCAGATTAACAAACATCAGAAGACAATGCATTACTTACCGTAAAAGCATTTCTGATGGTTGTATCTGCTTAGATTCACATGCGCCCACCCTTCCTCCCCACTCGAATGGAAGGAACATAGACATCTTTCTACATCTCTCTCTCTTTTCTGTACTCACGTATAGAAGGCACCCTCAGGGCAGAAAAAATACAAACAGAGGGACCTCGACGCGTGAGGGGTTGTGGGTACACTGCACGTCACTATAGGGATAGTGTTACAGACACGCCTTGTCGACGTCCCCTTTTCGACTACGAAAAACAAAATGCAATACTCCGCAGTGACCACTGGATGTCGGACTATGCACAGCATGTGAATCTAAGCAGATACAACCATCAGAAATGCTTTTACGGTAACTAATGCATTGTCATATCACACCACACCCCAAAGTGACATCACAGGAAGCGATGGACCACGACCTTTCACCCCTTGACAAAACAGAAATGGCATCACATAGCATTGTTCCTAAGTACACTACGAAAAATATGGTTGAGATCACTATAATGTGATATACATTTGATACAAGAATGGATCACCATATGTATTGTTAATATCAGTTTGTATAGGCCCATATTTCCAAATTACTGTGAATGCAAGTAGATGTCCAAGGTCAAACGATAATGATGTGCTATTATATAGCACTTACGCGTAAGCGCTTTATATAGAGGAAATCTACACCCAGCCTGTGCTGGTGGTCATTTATCGACCTCCGAAGGATGAAATGCTGAGTTGAGGGGTTTAAGAACAGACTAAATCAGTGCCTGAAAAAAACCTTTAATGAGTCTAGCAATTATTGTATAGCATTCCAGAAAGACAAATTATTTGTTTTTCCTATTCTTTCTTATTTAGGTCCACTGCTCAAAGTGTTACACTTGTGGAACCCTGTGTGTTTTTTAAGAGGCCTGAACAAAAAAAGCCAGCCTATTCAGAAACAAAGAGCCACATGGCACTGGCCACACCCCAGGAGCTTACATTAAAAGGATTTGTTCTTTTTAGGGCTAGCAAGGGAGAGAACAGGGGAAACATGGGAGACCTAAGGGGTCGCTGCTGAGACCCCCAAATGACGTCCCTGGTCCTTGTGTCTTTGGGGTCTGCGCCTCACATGATTGCTAATGGTCATTGCTTTACAACCTATTTGACCCTGCTTCTTTTGGCCACTGAAAAATAAAGTATTTCGACTTCGGGTATGGCATTCTTTTGCTTGCCAAGATGTGGGTAAAAGCATGTTTCATATTTGTTATGACGAACAAGTTACTCCCTTACCTGGTAACGTTCTTTCGATGGGATGGTCCGATGACGTATTCCATATCTATGACAGTAATCACAGACGTCACTGGATGTTATAAGTAGGACGCATGACGTCCGTAGCCTCAGTTGTAGTTTTTTCCCAGAACGTGTGGCACCAGTCTTCTGCTAGTCTGACCACACAAAGCCTTGCGGAAACGTAAGATGCAATCGCATAAGAAATTCTGTAGCGGGGAAGGCAGGGAGGGAGCAATATGGAATACGTCGTCGGACCATCCCATCGAAAGAACGTTACCAGGTAAGAGAGTAACTTGTTCTTCGATGGGATTGGGTCCTCCAACGTATTCCATATCTATGACAGACTCACAAAGCAGTACCAATGCAAGGAGGTGGGAAAAGAATTTAGAATACAGAAATTTAGAATGCCCAATCAAATTGCAGAGCAAAGGACCGCCTTGCCCATGGATGGAATCGAGGGAGTAGTGAGGTACAAAAGTATGGACCGAAGCCCTGGTGGCTTCATCACAGATGTTACGAATAGGAACACCCCTCTGTAGGGCAGTAGAGGCAGCCATACCCCTGGTAGAATGGGCCCGCAAGCTGACCGGTGGGTCCTTACCCGCCAAGCGGTAACATTCAGAAATTGCCAGAATAATCCAGCTAGACAAAAGCTGCTTAGTCACAGCTTGTCCCAAACGCTTTCCAGCGTAACCAATGAAGAGTTGATCGTCCACTCTGACCCGGGACATGCGTGAAATATAAAAGCTTAAAGCTCTCCTAGGATTGAGCCTATGGAGCCTCTCCTCTTCCTTACCAGGATGCGGAGGAGGATAAAATGCCGGAAGAATAACCTTCTGACCTAAATGAAATTCCGACACCACCTTCGGAAGAAAGGAAGGACGAACACTAAGGACAACCCTGTCCTTATAAAATACAGTGAAGGGTGGCTTAACTGAAAGTGCCTGTAACTCACTCACTCTGCGAGCGGAAGTGACCGCAACCAAAAATACAGTTTTAAGAGTCAACAGTCTCAAAGGGCACGAATGCAAAGGCTCAAACGGAGCACCCATCAGAAACTTGAGGACAAGGTTCAAATCCCAACCGGGCACCTGGAAAGGTGACAGAGGGAACACATTAGTAAGCCATTTTAGAAACTGAGAAATTAAAGGGATTTTAAAATAAGAACACTCTTCAGACGAGCGCTTAAATATGGACAGCGCCGCCAGGTAACATTTAATGGTACCCACTTGCAAGCCCCTGTGGGCTAAAGAAAGCAAAAAAGACAGAACCACAGGAATGTCACATTCTTAACCCTGCACCAGTCGCAGAACTTTCTCCAATGGCAACGGTACAGGGACTTTGTTGCGGGCCTTCTGGCCAAAAGCAACACCTCCATCACGTCTTCAGGGAGGTCCCAATCCTTATACCTCAACCTTTCAGAAACCAAGCGTGAAGGTTGAGGGATCTGACCTCTGGATGGAGAACCTGACCCCCCTCCCGTGAGAGCAGATGGTCTCGGTAGGGAAGACGACGTGGTGGGCAGATGGACAAGTCAAGAAGGTCCGGGTACCACGTCCTCCGGGCCCATGCCGGAGCAATGAGGATCATGCGGGAACCAAACCTTCATAACCTCCGCAGCACTTGCGGGATGACGGGGACTGGAGGAAACGCGTACAGCAGTGGGAATGACCACTCCACCATGAACGTGTCTCCTAAGGCTCCTCTTGGAGGAAATTCCAGCTAGCAGAACCTTTCGCACTTCCGGTTGACACTGGAGGCGAAGAGATACACTTGAGGGGTCCCCCAAAGGGCAAAGATCTCCAGGAGAATCTCCTGAGCCAACTCCCACTCGTGAGAGATCGTGCTCTGCCTACTCAGAGCGTCCGCCGTCTCGTTTTTGTCTCCGGCCAGATGAACTGCTGAGATCGAAACTTCCTGCTGGATTGCCCAGAACCAGAGCTGCATCGCCTCCCTGCACAGAAGAAGTGACCATGCCCCCCCACCCCTTTTTGTTGAGGAGTGCATGGCCACTGTGTTGTCCGTCAGGATCAGGACATTCTTTCCTCGCACAGTCGGCAGAAAAGCCTTCAGGGCAAGCCTGACGGCCCTCAGCTCCAACAGATTGATATGGAGTCTGGACTCCGACGAAGACCAATGACCGCTGAACACTGGGAACACTGCAAAAGATTTGGGACTACAGGTGTTAGCAGTAAACCCACTTGGTAGCAGTCTGTACCACCCAGATGTACATGGTAGCTGTGGCTGAGCAGTCAGACTTCCCTCAAGAAGAGTTAGGCAGTATGCAAAGTATACACAATAGGCACTCAGACACAATAATACAAGCAAACACTGACCAGAGCTTTGGTATCAAAGTATATAATTATTTATTTAAAAACACATTGTTTGAAACACTCCAGCACTCATATTGTAAAACACTCTAAACACAGTTACTATTATAATATATACAACCCTTATTCCTTATCAGATAAGTCTTAGTTATCACCACTTATTTTCATACAGAGGTGAGCGCTTAACTATAGATGGCACTCCAATAAGTTCATGAAGAAGGGAGGGAAAAAGACAGAATATGGAAAGATACACCACTCTAAGATTTAGGAACACTATTAGCAAGGCAGAAGAGCAAAAGTCACTTGTGAGCCAAAGTCCGTAGGCTGGGCCCACTCTTAGAGAGAGCAGAGCACAAATGCGCCCAAGATCACACAGTTACACTAGGCTTAGAAAGTCTTGCAGAGAGTTCGAAAAGAGTTTAGAGAGGCTCAGAAAAGTTTAGCCAGGGTGTCCCAGGCTAACCCAGGTTCGAAAGCCGGGGGCTAAATCTACCCCGTACAGTCGGTAGCAAGGGAAGCCAGGCGGGACACGGTACCTTAAGTGGGAAGGATCCTCCAGCGGTGGCAGTTGTTCCTGGCAGCGGGTGCAAGTCTCGTCGTCGTCCAGGGGAAGAGAAGATCTCGACTTGGAGGAAAGATGAAGGTCGTTGCACTGCCAGGGAAGAATCCAGCCGCGGAGTTTTCCGGTTAAAGGTATTACCCTTTATTTCGCAGTCGTGGTAAAACATGGTATTCCGGTTGCCGGGGTGCTTGGCACAGGCAAGGCGGCCACGAGATGCGTCGGGAAGGCGAAAAAGACGGTGAAACTGGTTATCCCCACCAGTCAAAGGAAGAAGACTCTCCGGCGGGAGATCTCCTCTGTCGTTGGGAAAAGTGGTGAGACGGTCCAGCAGGGCTCCACCGGTGGTGTCGTCGTGGCAGGTCGGCTCAGCTTCTCTGTCGTCGGATTCTTAGGTCCTGTGGCGACTTCTGAAGTTCCAGTCCCCAAAGCCCTGCTTTTATGCAGAAAACCTCCATTCACTCAGCCTAGCTGTCACTCAAACATGCTAAGTGGTGAGCCGGCCGGCTCACCACTTGGGCCAGTCAGGACAGAGTGCGACTTGAGTTGCCTAGGCAACTCAGTCCAGGGTGCCTAAATCCCCCTCCACCCCTCCTAAGTACCCCAGACAGAGTGGCACCACTTTGGAGGGCTTCTGTGGAGAAGCCCGCCAAAAAGTGGAACAAAGGGCTCGACTTGGGTTGGAGTCACAGAAGAGAACACAAACGCCATTTTAAAACCGAGTTTTGGCAAAAAATACCAACCGGAGAATTAATAATAATTAAATAAACCGGCGGTATGTTCGAGGCTATCGTAATTAAATAAATAAAGATAGTAGCCTCAACAATGGGAAAATCCCATAGAGAAATATTCGCGGTTGAATATAAAAAGTAGTATCCATTGCCACCAGCCAAAACTCGATCAGGGGGGACGGAGACGTGCCCCCCTCGACTAACAGACCCCGGGGCAATCAAATTGCCCCAGCCAGTACGTCCACAATATGATGGTTTGTACTGGTTCTGTTCAGAATTCAAGACTAGTAAAGTCAATGGTGACTTTACATGCCCTGGGAGACAGTAGTCAGTCCCAGGGTAGGGAGTCTATACTTGGGGGCCACTATGACACCACTGTGTTACTTCACTAAGGGAGCTGTGTAAAACATATCACAAAAACACATGAAACACTATGGAGTAAAAGACCCCATAGCCCATTAAACACATCTAGAGTCAAAGAAACACACTCAAATCATGCCCAAGAGTGAGGGTAAAAGAGTCTCTTGGAAGGAGAAAAAAATAAACCCCAAAAATCCAGCAAAGCTGCTGGGGGACTCACTAGGTTAGGAAATGCAGCCTAAACAGAGAATTCTCCCTAACACTCCGACATCCTGCCGGCAGACTGAGACCACTGGAGCTTAAGTGCCCATTGCAAAGATCTCATCCGCAACCTGGCCTCTGGCACCAGAAGAAGCAGGATGCCATGAGGCCGGGCAATTTCAAGAACTCGAACGCTGGGAGACTCTGGGAATGATGAAACTTGTGCACCATCTGTTGAATGTGATGAGCCCTCACCTGGGGAGGAAAACACTGCCCAGGGACGTGTTGAACAGTGCTCCTATCTACTGGAGCCTTTGAGTTGGCGTCAAGTGGGACTTCTTTAAGTTGAGGGAGAAGCCCAGCTTGTGGAGGGAGTGGCAGGTGACGGAGAGATGATCCAGGACTTGCTCGGGAGAGCGCGCCCTGATCAACCAATCGTCCAGGTAAGGGTAGACGTGAATCCCCCCTTTCATGAGATGCGCTGCCACCACTACCATGAGCTTGGTGAAGACCCTAGGGGCGGAGGTCAATCCGAAAGGCAGGACCCGAAACTGAAAGTGCGAGTCGCCAACCGCGAACCTCAGGTACTTCTTGTGCTTTGGATGGATCGGCACAGGAAAATAAACGTCCTTGAGGTCGAGAGACACCAACCAGTCTTGAAGTTGAAGGTCCTGTAGGACTTGAGAAAGAGTAACCATCTGAACTTGTACTTCCTGAGGAGTTTGTTCAAACCGTGCAAGTCCATGATGGGTCTCAATCCCCTGTCTTTCTTGGAAATCAAAAAATAAGGGGAATTCCATCCCTTGTTCCTCTCCGCTACAGGCACCAGTTCTATGGCACCTTTCTCCAGCAGGGCTTGAACCTCCTGCACAAGGAGCGGATCTGGACTCTGCAACAAGAGATTCCCCGGTGGATTGTCGTGAGGCCTCTGCCGAAAGGGAAGACAATAGCCGTGGGCTATGATCTCCAGAACCCACACATCTGAAGTAATGGCACGCCATTCGACAAGATGCTGCGCCAGCTTTCCCCCAACCGGCGAACCATGGGACATGGCCTCATGACTGAGCTGAAGCGGTTGCTTGGGGCAAAGAGGCAACTTCCCGAGCGGCTTGGCACCTTGAGTACCCTGTTTTCCACCTCTGGCATTCCTACAGTGGCCCCTTTGACTGGCAGCTCCTCTGGCTTTACCAAAGGATGAGTAATAACGAAAGGAACCTCCCCTCCATTGCTGTCCCCTAGGACGAAAAGGCTGAGGTTGGCGAACTGCAGCACCCAATGACTTCGCTGCAGCTTTGGAGGTCTGCAACCTCTCAAGGCTCTTGTCAACCTTGCTGCCGAAAAAGATGTTCACCATCAAAGGGCATGTTGAGGAGCCGGGCCTGCACATCAAGAGCAAACCCCTACTTCCGCAACCACGCAAACCTGTGTATTACGGTGCTCGCCGCCATGGACCGGCTGACACAATCTGCCATGTCCAAACCCGACTGAACGGCCTCACACATGGCGTCCTTGCCATCCTGGACCATAGCAGGAAAACCATCCCGTTCGTCCCCTTCGGGAATATGTTCAACCGCTAAGGAAAAACAGTTCCACAGAGTGTGCGTGAAACGTGACAAGGCACGTACAGAGTTGGCCGCCTGAAGAAAACACTTTCTTCGCCCAACCATCAAAACGCTTGTCCCTATCAGGAGGGATGGTAGGATACGAAGCCTGCTTTGCTGGGGCGTAGCCGCCTACACCACCAAACTTTCCGGAGTGGGGTGCTTGGTCAGGTAGCAGGGGTCGCTACTGGCAGGCCGGTATTTTCGCGGCAAAGATTTGCCCACTGCCAGGAGACTCTCTCCGGAGCAGTCCAAGCCGCCGCCACCGTCCTCTGTAGAGCCATATGGAACGGCAGTACTGAGTCAATTGGTGGACCTTGGTCGAGGATATCCGTGAGGTCATCCTGAAGAAAATCCCCTGGGGGAGCAGACCACCCCAAGTACTCGGTGACCCTAGACATAAGGCGCTGGTACGAGGAGGCGGCATGGGTGCCAGGCTCAGGCCTACAAAACTCCACCTCCGGAGAGGTGTCCAGACCACTGGCGTCGTGCAGGGACTGACGCAGGTCCTCAATCTGGCTATGGCCCGAGAGAATCTCATCTGGCACCGTATCAGGAACCATGCCATCATCAGAGCACTCATCCACCTCCGAAATGTACTGAAGATGGCGGAAAGTGCACACAAAATGGGGAACAAAGCCATGCTTGACCTTGGCCAGGGCCTTTCTAGGGGGTTCCAATGTGCCCCGGGGTACCCCCGTCGAAACAGCCTCAAAAGGCGTCGAGTGAATCGGTGTCGACGCCGAACAAGGCGCCGACAGCATCAACGGCGTCGACACAGGCCTCGAGGGCGGAGCCCCGAGCGTGTCCCTCGACATCTTGGGCGCCGATGGCGTCGACTACTTCCTTGGAGGCGGAGCCTCGAGAGAGTCCCTCAACGACCTCGGCACCACAGGCGTCGACGTCTTCCTCGAAGACATCACAGGCTCACACGGTCTCGAGCGCGTCGAGGACCGGGACCTGGAACGGGCATGACTAGAACGATTCCCCTTGTCGGAGTGGGACCGCTCCCGCGAATCGTGCCGACCAGCCGAGCCCGAAGGCCTACGAGCAGTGTCTCTAGTCCGATCACAACCGACCCCACTTGGAAGCGCGGACGGACCAGTGTCCTGCGATTTGAGAATCGCTAGCATTTTCTTACCGAAGGAAGCCCATTCCTCCGGCGTCGCATGCTTGGTGGGATAAGCGACCCGCCGACGGGCGGAGTCCTCGGATGAGGATGGGGAAGGCGACCGATGACTGTGCTTCCGGTAGAGCCTCGAAGAGGCAGAGGAGTGGCGAGACCCACTCCGGGACCGAGACCCACTGGACTTCCCATGACGATGCGGAGAGTCGCCCCTCGAATCGTCCGTCGAAAGCCCCACGGACCTCGACTTCCAGGGCTTGGACACCTTACCGACCGACAGTTTCTTCTTGCATTCCCACAAGGCTTTGGATGTAGGCGACTGGCAGTCGACACAATCATCCGTGTCATGGGCCTCCCCGAGGCACCAGAGGCAGGCGTCGTGGGAGTCCGTCACTGACATCTTGGACCCGCAGTCCCCACACTTCTTGAAGCCCGGACGCGGGGTGTAAGAAGAGGTAGACATCTCGAAGGACTTAACTTCACAAACGAACAGGTTTGAAGAACCGAAAACAGAAACTACGAATAGTCGAGGTGCGCCGAGATCTCCGAAGCGAACACGTTCGCGGAAAAAACAGAACTGAGGCTACGGGCGTCGTGCGTCCTACTTATAACATCCAGTGATGTCGGCCGTCGGAGGAGATCCTCGAGAGCGGCGTATCGACGTCATCGATGCAGGATGCAGACGGCGAAAGATTTTCCAAAGCAGCACAGCTGTGGTGATACTGTCATAGATATGGAATACGTCGGAGGACCCAAGCCCCTCGAAACTACGTTTTTGTTTTTCTGATCAAATTCACTTATGTGTATAATTACTATTGAATTTTGCGTGCACATATGTTGGGTATTTTTTGTATGTGCATTTTGATAATGCGTTTGTTTTGTTTTTTGGATCCTTTAGAGAGCATACCTTTAGTTTTTGGCTAATGCAGTGCTCCTTCCCCTCGCCAAGAATCCAAACTCTGTTCAGAATTAATTCTTAAACTTAGATTTCCAAGAGTATATTTTTCAACGAACTCTTGGCAACCATGCTATCATGACTAGCACTGCAATGACCTAATGTTGATATGGCACAATTTTTCCTGCACACTGAAGTCTATGAACCCACAATTCTTTTAGAACACTTCCCTTGGTCTCTTGATCTTGAAATGTACATAAGAAATCATGCAACCTAATCAGTCACGGTAACATATGGGATACTGTAAGATTAACAAAGATAAAACATTGTTTTGGCAACTCAATGAAAAGGTTCTCCTACAGAAAAATCTGTAATGCTGTTTCAAAACTTTGAAGTGTATTTATAAGTTGTATTTATTTGTCTTTCCGTGCACAGCCTTCTCTCGGAGTCAAGAAGCCATCTAAAGCATTACTGTACGTGATTTTAAGTCCTGTGGGACCTTATTTTTCCAGTGGATCTTTTAGTCCAGTGTCTCTTTGGGCTGATCCAAAGTATGTGAGGGCCTGGAGAGGAGGAACTGGTGACTGCAAAATGGGAGGGTAAGTTAAAAAAAACACTTGTTTATTAATTCTACCATTGTTTGGTTAAAGAGGGTAAATGATTTATAATCTTGATTTCTTTGTCACAGGGTATGCAAGATGGGTGGCGATAGTGCATTTGCATTTTGTATCTTTTTGAAGAACAAGGATGTCAACGTTGAAACAGAAATGGATTACAGTAGAACAAGTTACTTTCTTACCTGGTAATGTTCTTTCGATGGGATGGTCCGACGACGTATTCCATATCTATGACAATAATCACCACAGCTGTGCTGCTTCGTAAAATTTTTGGCGTCTGCGTCATGCGTCGATAACGTCGATACGCTGTCCTCGAGGGCCTCCGTCGAGCCTACGTCACCGGATGTTATAAGTAGGACGCACGACGCCCGTAGCCTCAGTTGTAGTTTTTTTGTCATGCTCAGGAGGAATACCAACATGCACCCCATCATGCCTAACAGCCAGACCACTGAAGATAGTGATATCAGTACTCCCATTCCCGGTTACCCTCCGATAAGCAGTACTGCTAGGCTTCCCAGGGCACACCCAGTTCAGGGTCCTAGGTTACCTGTGGTGCTAGGGAAGCGTAAGCGGTCCTGGTTTCTGAGCAGGGTCGGCACCCGTCCTCATTGGGTGTCTCGCTTTCATTGGCAACTTTCCTGGAGGTTGCGGTCGGGCAGGAGCAGCCGATCGCTATCACTTCCTGGTTATGGGACGCTTTCCCGATCACGTGCCCTGTCATCTGCGCACGTGATCGGGAGGCGTGCATAAAAGCCGGCAGATTCGAAACGCTTGTTGCTTCACAGCTGTTTCTCACGCAAACACTGTTCGGCGTTTCGATTCAGGATTCAAGATTCACGGTACTCGACCTCGGCTCACGAATCACAGATTGCTCTCTCTCTCTCTCCTTGGAACTTCTACTTTGATCTACACGGAATACTGACCTTTTGGATAACGAACTTTGGACTGCCGCTGAACTGCTCCCTGATTGTTCTTCCATACCTCGATTAGCTAAACTGACCCTCGGACTGTATTTGGACCTGCCTTCGTTTTGCCTGAACTGTTACAGTCACGTTCAAGTGTTCCACGTTCTACCAAGTGCCAAGAAACATCCAGGTGTTTGCAGCCGGCACTACCATCGGGTGCCAGGCTTCGGGACCGTCTTGCGCGCCCCTTGCACCACAACTTCCGATCCCGGCCCCTTCTTATCGGGTTTAGGTAAGCTCCTTTTTTGGTATTAAGGTTTTCATGTGCAATTAAATACTGTGCCTTTTTGTGCTAGTACTTGGCTTCCTTCCCACAGCTTTGGGGTCTTCGGCTGCGCCTTGTTCCTGTTGCAACTACACCAACACCTGTGGCCTCAAAGCTCGCACAGAGAGTATTTTTATATCTCTCTGTGGGGAACTTGGGGACAGAGGCCCTAATACTCTTCACGACACCGCAACTTTGGACATTTTTTCCCAGAACGTGTGGCACCAATCTTCTGCCAGCATGACTACAGAAAGCCTTGCGGAAACGTAAGCTGCAATCGCATAAGAAATTCTGTAGCGGGGCAGGTAGGGAGGGAGCGATGAGGAATACGTCGTCGGACCATCCCATCAAAATAATGTTAACAGGTAAGAAAGTAACTTGTTCTTCGAGGGGATTGGGTCCTCCGACGTATTCCATATCTATGACAGACTCCCAAAGCAGTACCAACGTATGGAGGAGGGAAAAGAATTTAGCATATAGAAATTTAGAATGCCCAATCAAATTGCAGAGTAAAGGACCACCTTGCCAAAGGCCAGATCCTGCCCATGGATAGAATCTAGGGAGTAGTGTCGTACAAAAGTATGGACAGAAGCCCAAGTGGCTGCTTCACAGATGTTTCGAATAGGAACACCCCTCTGCAGGGCAGTAGAGGCAGCCATACCCCTAGTAGAATGGGCCCGTAAGCCAACCAGAGGGTCCTTACCCGCCAAGCGGTAACATTCAGAAATTGCCAAGATAATCCATCTAGACAAAGTCTGCTTCATAACAGCTTGTCCCAAACGCTTTCCAGTGTAACCTATAAAGAGCTGAACGTCCACTCTGACCCGGGACATGCGTAAAATGTAGAAACTTAAAGCTCTCCTAGGGTCCAACCTATGGAGCCTCCGCTCTTCCTTACCAGGATGCGGAGGAGGATAAAATGCCGGAAGAATAACCTTCTGGCTTAAATGAAATTCCGACACCACTTTCGGAAGAAAGGAAGGACAAACTCTAAGGACAACCCTGTTCTTATGAAACACAGTGAAGGGTGGCTTAACTGAAAGTGCCTGCAACTCACTCACTCTGCGAGCGGAAGTGACCGCAACTAAAGATACAGTTTTAAGGGATAACAGTCTCAAAGGACAAGAATGTAAAGGCTCAAACGGAGCACCCATTAGAAATTTTAGAACAAGGTTCAAATCCCAACCAGACACCTGGAAATGGGAGGGCGGAAACAGATTAATTTCTATTTCTCAAAGGGCTCATTAAAGGAATTTTGAAATAAGCACACTCCTCAGACGAGCGCTTAAATATGGACAGCGTCACCAGGTAACCTTTAATGGTACCCGCTTGCAGGCCCCTGTGGGCCAATGAAAGCAAAAAAGACAGAACCACAGGAATGTCACATGAAAAAGGATCCACATTCTTAACCCTGCACCAGTCGCAGAACTTTCTCCAACGGCAACGGTACAGGGACTTGGTTGCAGGCCGCCTGGCCGAAAGCAACACCTCCATCACGTCTTCAGGGAGGTCTCAATCCTTATACCTCAACCTTTCAGAAGCCAAGCGTGAAGGTTGAGGGATCTGACTTCTGAATGGAGAAACTGACCCCCCTCCCGTGAGAGCAGATCATCTCGGTAGGGAAGACAACGTGGAGGGCAGATGGACAAGTCGAGAAGGTCCAGGTACCACGTTCTCCGGGCCCATGCTGGAGCAACGAGGATCATCCGGGAACCGAACCTCCGTAACCTCCGCAGCACTTGCAGGATGACAGGGACTGGAGGAAACGTGTACAGCAGTGGGAAGACCCACTCCACCATGAATGCGTCTCCTAAGGCTCCTCTTGGAGGAAATTCCCGCAAGGAGAACCTTTCGCACATCCGGTTGACACTGGAGGTGAAGAGATCCACTTGAGGGGTCCCCCAAAGGGCGAAGATCTCCAGGAGAATCTCCTGAGCCAGCTCCCACTCGTGAGAGATCGCGCTCTGCCTGCTCAGAGTGTCCGCCGTCTCGTTTTCTTCTCCGGCCAGATGAACTGCCGAGATCGAAATTTCCTGCTGGATGGCGCAAAACCAGAGCTGCATCGCCTCCCTGCCCAGAGGAAGTGACCCTGCCCCCCCCCTTTGTTGAGGTAGTGCATGGCCACTGTGTTGTCCGTCAGAATCAGGACAGTCTTCCCTCGCACGCCCTCAGCTCCAACAGATTGATATGGAGTCTGGACTCGGACGGAGACCAACGACCGCTGACTGTCAGCTCGTTGGCATGAGCTCCCCATCCCGTGAGGGATGCGTCAGTCACGATCGTCACCTCCGGCCAGGGTAGTCAAAATGGAGCCCCCTTCATCAGATTGCCTTTGACGGCCCACCACAGAAGGTCCTGGGCGACCGAGGGCGACACCTCAACGGGGTCCGATATCCTGCTGGAGAACTGTGACCACTGCATCCTGAGGGCCCATTGCAGTGATCTCATCAGCAACCTGGCCTCTGGCACCAGAAGAATGCAGGATGCCATGAGGCCGAGCAACCTCAAGAACTCGAACGCCGGGAGACTCTGGGCATGTTGAAACTTGTGCACCATCTGCTGAATGTGATGAGCCCTCACCTGGGGAGGAAAACACTGCCCCAGGGACGTGTCCAGCACTGCTCTGATTTACTGGAGCCGCTGAGTTGGCGTTAAGTGGGATTTCTTTAAGTTGAGTGAGAAGCCCAGCTTGTGAAGGGAGTGGCAGGTGACGGACAGATGATCCAGGACTTGCTCGGGAGAGCGCGTCCTGATCAACCAATCGTCCAGGTAGGGGTAGACGTGAATCCCCCCTTTCCTGAGATACGCTGCCACCACCACCATGAGCTTGGTGAAGACCGTCGGGGTGGAGGTCAATCCGAACAGCAGGACCCGAAACTGAAAGTGCAAGTCTCCAACCGCGAACCTCAGGTACTTCTTGTGCTTGGGATGGATCGGCACATGAAAATACCCGTCTTTGAGGTCGAGAGACACCAACCAGTCCTGAAGTTGAAGGGCCTGGAGGACTTGAGAAAGAGTAACCATCTTGAACTTGTCCTTCCTGAGGAGCTTGTTCAAACCGCTCAAGTCCATGATGGGTCTCAATCCCACGTCTTTCTTCGAAATCAAAAAATAAGGGGAATACCATCCCTTGTTCGTCTCCGCTACAGGCACCAGTTCTATGGCGCCTTTCTCCAGCAGGGATTGTATTTCCTGTTCAAGGAGCAGATCCGGACTCTTCAAAGAGAGATTCCCTGGTGGATTGTCGTGAGGCCTCTGCCAGAAAGGAAGACAGTAGTCGTGGGCTATGATCTCCAGAACCCACACATCTGAAGTAATGGCACGCCACTCTACAAGATGCTGCCCCAGCCTTCCCCCAACCGGCGAACCATGGGACATGGCCTCATGACTGAGCTGAAGCGACTGCGGCAGTGCCTGAGGGCAAAGAGGCAACTGCCCGAGCGGCTTTGGCAACTCGAGTACCCTGTTTACCACCTCTGGTACTCCTACGGTGGCCCCTTTGATTTGCCGTTCCTCTCGATTTACCAAATGATGATTAATATCGAAAGGAACCTCCCCTCCATTGCTGTCCCCTAGGATGAAAAGGCAGAGGTTGGCGAACTGCAGCGCTCAACGACTTTGCTGCAGCTTTGGAGGTCTGCAACCTCTCAAGGCTCTCGTCAGCCTTGCTGCCAAAAAGATGTTCACCATCAAAGGCATGTTGAGGAGCTGGGCTTGCACATCCGGGGCAAACCCCTACTTCCGCAACCACGCAAACCTGCGTATTACAGTGCTCGCCGCCATGGACCGGCTGACACAATCTGCCATGTCCAGACCCGACTGAACGGACTCACACATGGCATCCTTGCCATCCTGCACAATAGCAAGAAAACCATCCCGTTCCTCCCCTTCGGGAATATGTTCAGCCGCTAACGAAATACAGTTCCACAGAGTGTGCGCGAAACGTGACAAGGCACACACAGAGTTGGCTGCCTGTAAAGTGTAACGCTCACCTGGTTCCCACGGGGGCGCTGGTCTAGTCTGGATTGCTGTGGCCTCTTCTAGCATGATGCGCAGGACCCGGAACACCGATTGGACAGGACCTCCAAATCGTGCTTGCCTGGCCCATAGGAATATCCTTCTGCAGATGAGAAGGGGGATTAACAGTCTGCAGAATAGTGTGCTAGCTCCCACCTTTTCCCCTTCCCCCTTTGTTCCTCTCTTACTTCCTCCAAACCCCGGTTTAAGCTCACCTTATGGTTTGGAAGGATGAACTCTCCATCCTGCTTCTGGTGCAGGGGCGCGTGTTCGTCCAGTTACTTCACTGGTTTTCAGAATGGCGCTGGCAAAATCCACTTGACTTTCCTGAGCGATGCGCCGTAAGTATGAAAGTTCAAAGTTCAATGAGGCCCCCTTTATGTTGTCTTTCTAACCTGTGATCTGTCCTTTATTTCAGGTGCAGAATGAAGGCGATGCGCCGAGGGGTTAAACTGCCGAGGTGAGTAGTGATGAGGGCGATCCCTCCAAATGTCCTTATCATTCCCCAGAAATGTCTCTTGTCCTTTCCCCATAGGGGCCGGGGTACGGTACCTGCCAACGGGGTGGCGTGGCTGGATTCCAGGAGCAGGAGCAGACACGGTGAGCGTTAAGCTGCAGGAAGCAGAACAACGCGAAGCATGAGCTGCTGTCTGGGCGTGGCTTAAATAGCCTCCAAAGAAGTCACAGGTATGTATCCTTCCCCAACTAGGTATGTACCCTTCCCTGGCCACGCCCGAGTGAAAAAATAGTCCCTATGAAAAAATAGTCCCTTTCAGGTCTCAGGGAGGCCTGAAGCCTGCAGCATGGCCTGCATCAGGTAAGTGCACAAAACACCTCCCTTTATGAGCCTGGCGCCTATGGCGCCAGGACTGATGTCCAACATGAGCCTGGCACCAAAGGCGCCAGGACTGAGTCCAAAGAGCCCCTATAAGGGGCCGCTGGGCTTTTACCCGAGGGCATGATGCCTGCTTCCGGGGGTGCTGGGCCTGGCCTGGTGCTCCAGGGGGTAGGCATCATGACAGCACTCCCCCCCAAGGCCCCTCCCAAGGTCGTTCCTTCTGGAGGTTTCGGTTTGTTTGGGAAATTCCGATGGAACCTTTTTACCAGCCGAGGTGCATGTACGTGATCACTGGGTTCCCAAGACCTTTCCTGAGGCCCGTACCCTTTCCAATCAATTAGATAGAAAAGTTTTGATTTTGAGATCTTAGAATCCAAAATGTTCTTCACCTCGAATTCAGGCTCCCCATCTATCTGAATCGGTTCTGGTGGCTTTGTTAATCTGGTTCCTGAGTGCACTGGTTTCAAAAGTGACACATGAAAAACGGGGTGAATCCACATGTTAGCTGGTAGATCGAGCTTGACTGCCACTGGGTTGATTATAGCTTTGATCGAGTAAGGGCCTAAATACCTTGGATTAAAAGTTCGAGGCCCCTTGAGTGATAGGTGTTTGGTAGCCAACCATACTTGATCCCCTATTTGGTATGGAGGCGCCTCTCTTCGATGCAGATCCGCATTCTTTTTGTATTTCCCTTTCGCATGTTGCAAATGTGCAGTTGCATCCTTGAAGGCTTGAG